>NW_027362761.1:356912017-358112017 GCF_046119375.1 Phyllobates terribilis
TCGACTGGTCTGGACCACTGTAAGCCTGAGGTCAGATTCTCCCTGTTTGTCCACCAGGAGAGGGAGTTTACAGTCTCCAAAGAAAGAAACAGTCTTTTTTCTAAATGTCCATTGAAGGATTTTTGTGCTGACAGGACCTCCCACTGAAGAGGCCTCATATGACTCTGGGCCCATTTGACTGCCGGGAGACAGGAAGTCATGGAGCCTAGTAGGGACATTGCTCCTCTCAAGGACATCACGGGAGACTTTATGGCCCTTGAGACCAGGCTGATTATTTTGCAAACCTTGTCTTCCGGGAGGAAGCAGGATTGGAGTTGGGAATCTAGGGTCAAGCCCAGAAAGATCTGAGTCCTTGAGGGGGATAGTTTTGATTTTTGAATATTTATCAACCACCCTAGCTGATGTAAAGCTGTCCTGACCTCTAAAAGTTGAGAGGAACAGTGGTCCTCCGACTTCCCTATTATCAGAAAGTCGTCCAGGTAGGGAACAATCACCACGTTTTTGATTCGGAGAAAAGCTGTCACCTCCGCTATAACCTTTGTAAACACTCTCGGTGCTATCGAGAGTCCAAAATGTAGGGCAGTAAATTGGAAATGTCTCAATTCCCCTTGGATGAACAGGGCTACCCTTAGGTACTTCTGGTAGTCAGGATAAATTGGGACGTGATAGTAGGTATCTTTTAGGTCGATAACTGCCATGAAACAATTGTGGTGTAGGAGTTTTACTGCAGAGTTCACCGATTCCATCTTGAAAGTCTGCTTCTCTATCAGCTGATTTAGACTTTTGAGGTTGATAATGGTCCTTAAGGACCCATTTGGTTTTTTTTATCACGAACAGGGGGGGGGGGGGGATAAAACCCCCGTCCCCACTGTGAATCTGGAACTTCGTGAAGGACCTGCTTGTTGACTAAATCTAATACTTCCGATTCTAGGGCCATCTGCTCCTCCCTGGAGTTCCTCCTGGAGGTGATCATGAAGGTTCGGTGAGGGACCTGACTGAAGCGTATCTTTAGGCCGTTCTTTATGATACTCAACACTCAGGGATTTGAAGTGATAGCTTCCCAAGCTGGGATAAAATGGGAAAGCCTTCCCCCGACCTCTAGCCTCACGTCATTGGGGAGATTTTTTGGTACTGGAGGATGGTCCTCCAAACATGTAACCAGAGTCCTTTTTAGATCTGGGCTCCCATCTTTTCCTTTCTCCCGGAGGGCGACCCCGGTTAAATCTCTTCCTCCGAAAATAGGACCTTTTTGTGTCCCCCGTGAACCCTGGGAAACCTCTCTTCCTGTCGCCAGCCTTCTCCAAAAGCTCGTCCAGCTTTTGGCAAAACAAGAGTTTAGCATCACAAGGAAGAGAACATAGTTTATGTTTAGATTGTAGGTTTCCTGGGCAACCCTTGAGCCACAGGGCTCGTCTGGCAGCATTAGACAAATTTGCAGACCTGGCAGCGAGTTTAACCGAATCCGCTGAGGAGTTGGCAAGAAAAGCGGATGCTGCTTGTAGCAAAGGCAGATTGGAGAGGATTTTATTTCTGGATATCTTTTTATCCTTGAGCTGGTCTCCTAATTGCTGAAGCCACACCATGAGTGACCTAGCGACACAAGTGCCTGCTACCGCTGGCTTCAGGCCCCCTGCCGCTGCTTCCCAGGTGTGACGCAGGAAGGAATCTGCCTTCTTATCCAGAGCATCCTTTAGACTGCCGGAATATTCCAGGGGTAGGGACGATCTTTTGGATGATCGGGCGACAGACCCGTCAACTTTAGGAATTTTATCCCAGGACCCAGAGACACTATGCTCGAAGGGGTACCTCCTTTTAGAGGATGAGGGCAACACTCCTGATTTCTCTGGCTTCCTCCATTCCCGGTCTATAAGGGTCTGAATTTTAGGATTCACTGGAAAGGAGCGTCTCTTTTTTTCCTCCAGGCCTGCGAACATAATGTCTTCCAGGGACCTGGCTGCCTTTTCCTCCCTCAACCCCATGGTAGCTCTGACCAACTTGTCAGTATCCTCAATAGGGAAACAGGGCCTACCACTGTCTGATGAAGAGGAGGATGCTGAATCACTGAGGCAAAGATCCTCTGACTGGGAGGATAAATCATAGTCGGAGGAGATATCCTTATGGGTTCTCTTTTTCCCCTTTAGTAAGCCTTTCAGGGAATCCTGAACCTCTGAACGGATTACGGACCTCAAATTAGAAGCAAAATCCGGGGTGCTCTCCGCTATGGTTTGGTTAATACAGCTATCACAAAGCTGTTTCTGCCAATCTATGGAAAGGGGGGCCTGGCATAAGGCGGCAAAACCCTGTGCTTCTGTTTGGCGCTACTCTTCTTAGGTTCCTAAGGAATGAAGCACATAATAACTTTCCATTACTATTAAGTGACATTCACGAAGATCACTCACCCCTGAAGTCACAAAAGGGTACCGTATTTGGAAGCTTTGGCGGGACATAAGATGAATCCTTTCTGGATGGCCCTGAAGCGTCCGACACCTTACTTCTCCTGCTGCCGCTGTGGTTGCTGGAGCGGCCGTCCGTGTGAGAGGTGTCCGACTGCTTCTTCCGCTGGCGTTGATGAGATGGAGGGGTCAGCTGCTGCTGCTTCTGGCTGTCCTGGTCTGCCATAGCTGCTACACCACAAGAGTATAGGCAGCGTTTGACCAGGACAACCCCCCCACCTTAAATAGGGCACATCCGGAACCTCCTCCGGTTCTTGTGTCCTCCCCCCTGCTGGCACCCACCGGCCGATGTTTGAAAAAAGCCAGCCGGCAAGCGCTTACAGGGTGCCGCCATGTTGGATCCAGGTGCCGCCCTCCGACGTCATCGGGCACGCCTCTCCCAGCGTGCACCACGCCGTGACGTCAGGCGCGTCACACCCGGAAGACACCGCTCCCGGCACGCGGCCAGCCAGGAGCCTGCGGTATGGAGAGGACAGCGCAGCGGTCTGCGGGGAGCTGGAGCCCTCCTCACCGCCTGCGCACGCTCGGACATGGCTCCAGGGAACCGCGGACGGCGCTTCTGGAACCCGGTGCACAGGCTGGTGCCTGCTCTTCCACACCGGAACAGGCCCAGGTAAGTATGGACACCTTTCTTCAGACAGGTTCCCATCAAGGACAGGAAACCAACTGAAGCGAGGGAGAGGTACCACCCTTTTATTTCAGACAGTTTCCTGTCCTTGGTGGGGCGGATCCCTCTCTCAAGGTGTGCGGTCATGGGTGAAGGGAAAATACATTGTTTGGGCGCACGGCAGGGTTCAGAAAGGAAGGAGCACGGTGTGACTTTTTGAATGGAAAATTGGCTGGAATTGAGAGGAAACGCCATGTTGCGTTTGGAGAGCCCCTGATACGCCTAAATAGTGGAAACCCCCCCAACAGGTAACCCCATTTTGGAAACTAGACCTCTCAAGGATTTTATCAAGGGGTATAGGGAACATTTTGAACCCAGAGGTACGACACAGAAATTTATAACATTAGGCCCCACCTCATCCCAAATTTTACCGCAGTCTTCATCCCAACCCTAACCCACCTCTTCAATCTGTCACTAACAACTGGTGTCTTCCTCTCATACTTCAAACATGCCTCGATCACAACCATCCTCAAAAAGCCAACCCTTGACCGATCCTCTCTGTCTAGCTATGTTGCCCCATATCACTTCTCCCCTATGCCTCAAAACTACTGGAACAACACATCCATCTTGAGCTGTCTTCCCCACCTCTCCTCCTGCTCCCTCTTTGACCGCCTGTAATCTGGCTTCCGACCGCACCATTCTACTGAAAACTACCCTGACTAAAGTCACTAACGACCTACTGACCGCCAAATCCAAGCGACACTACTCTGTCTTTCTCCTTCTGGACCGGTCATCTGCCTTTGACACAGCAGACCATTCCCTCTAACTACAGACTCTCTCATCTCTCGGCATCACCGACTTGGCCTTATCTTGGATCTCCTCATACCTAACAGACCGGACCTTCAGAGTCTCCCACTCACACACCACCTCCTCATCTCGCCCCCTATCTGTCGGTCTCCCCAAAGGCTCAGTTCTAGGACCCCTACTCTTCTCCATCTACACCTTCGGCCTGGGACAGCTCATAGAGTCTCAAGGCTTTCACTATCCCCTGTATGCTGACGACACACAGATCTACCTCTCTGGACCTGATATCACCTCCTTACTAACCAGAATCCCACACTGCCTGCCCGCTATTTCATCTTTCTGCTCTGCTAGATTCCTAAAACTTAATATGGATAAAACTGAATTCATCATCTTTCCCCCATCTCGCTCACACCCCCCCCCCCATCTGACCTATCCATCAAATAAATGGCTGTCCACTCTCCCCAGTCCCGCAAGCTCGCAGCCTCGGGGTAACCCTTGACTCCGATCTCTCCTTCAAACCTCATATCCAAGCCATTTCCACTTCCTGCCGAATCCAACTCAAAAATATCTCCCGGATCCGCATATTCCTCAACCATGAATCTGAAAAAACCCTAGTGCACGCCCTCATCATCTCTTGCCTTGACAACTGCAACCTCCTGCTCTGTGGCCTCCTTTCTAACACTCTCGCATCCCTGCAATCTATCCTAAACTCTGCTGCCCGACTAATCCACCTGTCCCCCCGCTATTTCCCGGCCTATCCCCTTTGTCAATATCTTCACTGGCTCCCCTTTGCCCAGAGACTCCAGTTCAAAACACTAACCATGGCATATAAAGCCATCCACAACCTGTCTCCTCCATACATCTGTGACCTAGTCTCCCAGTACTTACCTGCAAGCAACCTATGATCCTCACAAGATCTCCTGCTCTACTCCCCTCTTATCTCCTCTTCCCACAATCGCATACAAGATTTCTCCCGTGCATGCCCCCTACTCTGGAACTCTCTACCCCCAACATATCAAGACTCTCGCCTACCGCGGAAAACTTCAAAAGGAACCTGAAGACCCACCTCTTCCGACAAGCTTACAACCTGCAGTAACCCTCGCTCCACCATGCCGCTGCACGACCAGCTCTACCCTCACCTACAGGATCCTCATCCATCCCTTTTAGTTTGTGAGCCCTCGTGGGCAGGGTCCTCTCTCCTCATGTACCAGTCGCCGACTCGTTTTTGTTCAAATTATTGTACTTGTTTGCTATGTATACTCCTTTTCAACATGTAAAGCGCCATGGAATTAATGGCACTACAATAATAAAAATAATAATATTGAATAAGATGTCATTAGTCTTGAGTGCTCGCTACTTGAGTTTGCATCGGGTACTCAGGTATGCAACATGTATTGCGGGTGCTCGAGTCCCCGCCCTGAATGTTTCACGGTTGTTGGACACCCAAAAATAACATGCGGGGATCGCTGGTGCATGGCTGGCAATACCCGCGAGGTTTCTTTGGCAGCAAAGCATATGGGGCGGATACTCGAGCATGTCACTCAAGCACCCGCAATACTCCGTGCATACCCGAGCACCCGATGCAAACTCAAGTAGCGAGCACTTGCACTCAACACTAGTCGCCATATCGTCATCATTTTTTTTTCTTTACTTTTTAAAACATCCCAAACCTAACCCTAGCACAAGCCTAACCCTAACGCTAGCACAACACTAACCATAGCACAACCAACCCTATCCCCCTAGCACAACCTTAACCCCCCTATCACAACCCTAACCCCCCTAGCACAACCGTAACCCCCCTAGCACAACCGTAACCCCCCTAGCACAACAGTAACCCCCCTAGCACAACAGTAACCCCCCTAGCACAACCGTAACCCCCCTAGCACAACCGTAACCCCCCTAGCACAACCGTAACCCCCCTAGCACAACCGTAACCCCCCTAGCACAACCGTAACCCCCCATAGCACAACCGTAACCCCCCATAGCACAACCCTAACCCCCCCAGCACAACCCTAATCCCCCTAGCACAACCCTAATCCCCCTAGCACAACCCTAATCCCCCTAGCACAACCCTAATCCCCCTAGCACAACCCTAACACAACCCTAACACAACCCTAACACAACCCTAACACAACCCTAAGCCTAACACAACCCTAACACAACCCTAACCCTAACACAACCCTAACCCTAACACAACCCTAACACAACCCTAACCCTAACACAACCCTAACCCTAACACAACCCTAACCCTAACACAACCCTAACCCTAACACAACCCTAACCCTAACACAACCCTAACCCTAACACAACCCTAACCCTAACACAACCCTAACACAACCCTAACCCTAACACAACCCTAACCCTAACACAACCCTAACCCTAACACAACCCTAACCCTAACACAACCCTAACCCTAACACAACCCTAACCCTAACACAACCCTAACCCTAACACAACCCTAACCCTAACACAACCCTAACCCTAACACAACCCTAGAGTTTATTTTTTATGCCTTTCCTCGTGCAGTATAAGTGATTAGACGACTTTATTCTTCGGGTCGGTGCGATTACAGCGATGGCAGATTCATATCAGGTTTTTATGATTGACAGCTGTCACACATTAAAACACGCTTTTTTTGCAAAGACTAGTTTTTGCATCGCCATATTTCGGCCAACAGTCATGTGACGGCTTGTTTTTTGTGGGACGAGTTGAAGCTTTTATTGGTACCATTTTCAGGCACGTGACATTTTTTGATCGCTTTCTATTACGATTTTTGGGAGGCAGAATAAACAAAAAACAACAATCCATGAATTTTTTTTTTTTTTTTTGGGGGGGGGGGGGGTGTTTATGCCATTCTGCGTGTATTAAGATTGATAAGACAGCTTTATTCTTCGGGTCAGTACGTTTGCAGCGGTACCACACTTATATCTTTTTTTATGTTTTGGCACTTTTACACAAAAACTATTTCATAGAAAAACAAATTTTTTTTGCATTGCTTTATTCTCAGATGTAAGATTTTAATTTTTCGGCTGATGGAGCTGTATGGCAGCTTGTTTTTTGCAGGACAAGATGACGTTTTCAGCTGTACCATTTTTATTTCAAAAAGTCTTTTTGATCACGTTTTATTCCATTTTTTGTTTAGCGGTATGATGATAAAGCATAGTCTTTTGCTTAGTTTTTTTTTTTTACCGTGTTCACTAAAGGGGTTAACTAGTGGGACAGTTTTATACGTCAGGTGGTTCTGGATGCGGCGATACCAAATATGTGTACTTTTATTTTTTTTTTGTTTTACAGAATAATATTTATGGATATAGTGTGTGTATATACTGTACACACACACATACAGACATATACATAGACACAGAGACATTGACATGTTCGGGCACAGCAGTCGTCGACTACACTTAATGAACAACATCAAGAATGCAATAATTTACAAATGAACATATAAGAAATAGACAACAACTAACCTTTCAGAACACACACATGGAATTTCAGAATATCTACAAGTGTTTTCGCTATCATTTTTTGATCTCCCTTGCACTGCAATAAGAAAAATATAAGCAATAATAAGATAAAAAATATATACAAATACATGATAATAATTGTAGCATTTAATCAGTTTTACCTCCTCAGAATTGCCAGGATTTTCTTGTAAAGCAATTCTTGCCCACAAAGACAGGCGTTCCACTGTTCCATCAGCTTCAGCAGGAGAAATGGACTTCAAAAGATTTAGACATTCCTCCCCCTGCAGACATAACATTTTGGGAATGGTAAAAGCGTAATTGTCGTTTTAATTCTTATTTCATAAATTAATAGTACACAAGAAAATAAGCAACTTTGTAATATATCTTATCAGAGAAATCTGCTTGTTTCTCTGCCAGAATTGATCAGTCATTATCAAAATTCTCATCTGTATTCAGTGAAGACAGACTTTCCCATTAATGAGATTTCATTTAATATTAAAGATATTATCATGTAGGATTTCTCTGATACGATGTATTACACAGTTTCTTATTTTCATGTGTGCTATTGAAAAATGAAATAAAATTCAAACGACGTTAACTATTTAAATGATTGCAGCCAGTGATTAGCTAACTGTTTACATATACTTAGATTTTTATATATCTACTATATGTTTAGATTGTTATGAATATATATATATATATACACACACACAGTACAGACCAAAAGTTTGGACACACCTTCTCATTTAAAGATTTTTCTGTATTTTCATGACTATGAAAATTGTACATTCACACTGAAGGCATCAAAACTATGAATTAACACGTGGAATTATGTACTTAACAAAAAAGTGTGAAACAACTGAAAATATGTCTTATATTCTAGGTTCTTCAAAGTAGCCACCTTTTGCTTTGATGACTGCTTTGCACACTCTTGGCATTCTCTTGATGAGCTTCAAGAGGTAGTCACCGGAAATGGTTTTCACTTCACAGGTGTGCCCTGTCAGGTTTAATAAGTGGGATTTCTTGCCTTATAAATGGGGTTGGGACCATCAGCTGTGTTGTGCATTAGTCAGGTGGATACACAGCTGATAGTCCTACTGAATAGACTGTTAGAATTTGTATTATGGCAAGAAAAAAGCAGCTAAGTAAAGAAAAACTAGTGGCCATTATTACTTTAAGAAATGAAGGTTAGTCAGTCCGAAAAATTGGGCAAACTTTGAAAGTGTCCCCAAGTGCAGTTGCAAAAACCATCAAGCACTACAAAGAAACTGGCTTCTGAGGATAAGTTTATCTGAGTCACCAGCCTCAGAAATCACAGGTTAGCAGCAGCTCAGATTAGAGACCAGGTGAATGCCAGCCACACAGAGTTCAAGCAGCAGACACATCTCTACAACAACTGTTAAGAGGAGACTTTGTGCAGCAGGCCTTCATGGTAAAATAGCTGCTAGGAAACCACTGCTAAGGACAGGCAACAAGCAGAAGAGACTTGTTTGGGCTAAAGAACACAAGGAATGGACATTAGACCTGTGGAAATCTGTGCTTTGGTCTGATTAGTCCAAATTTGAGATCTTTGGTTCCAACCACCATGTCTTTGTGCGATGCAGAAAAGGTGAACGGATGGACTCTACATGCCTGGTTCCCACCGTGAAGCATGGAGGAGGAGGTGTGATGGTGTGGGGGTGCTTTGCTGGTGACACTGTTGGGGATTTATTCAAAATTGAAGGCATACTGAACCAGAATGGCTAACACAGCATCTTGCAGCGGCATGCTATTCCATCCGGTTTGTGTTTAGTTGGACCATCATTTATTTTTCAACAGGACAATGACCCCAAACACACCTCCAGGCTGTGTAAGGGCTATTTGACCAAGATGGAGAGTGATGGGGTGCTAAGCCAGATGACCTGGCCTCCACAGTCACCAGACCTGAACCCAATCGAGATGGTTTGGGGTGAGCTGGACCGCAGAGTGAAGGCAAAAGGGCCAACAAGTGCTAAACATCTCTGGGAACTCCTTCAAGATTGTTGGAAGACCATTTCTGGTAACTACCACTTGAAGCTCATCAAGAGAATGCCAAGAGTGTACAAAGCAATCATCAAAGCAAAAGGTGGCTACCTTGAAGAACCTAGAATATAAGACATATTTTCAGTTGTTTCGCACTTTTTTGTTAAGTATATAATTCCACATGTGTTAATTCATAGTTTTGATGCCTTCAGTGTGAATGTACAATTTTCATAGTCATGAAAATACAGAAAAATCTTTAAATGAGGTGTGTCCAAACTTTTGGTCTGTACTGTACATACATACACACATATGTGTGAGTATCATATACTAATTAGATCAAACCTAACAAGGAGATGAGGAAGCTTCAGTGTCAAGCCAAGCTGACCATACATGGTCTTAATGAATTGGAACAGCAATCCCTCTCCTTGGGTACATTAATCAAGCCATATAGTGCAGTATAAAGGGGTAGACATCTTAACTTGACTGCAGCAACTCTATCTTAAAAAAGAAAAAATCTTCTGACATTACTTTAACATAAAAAAAAATGAAAAATCAGTCGCCAAAGCATAATAATACTTTTCTAGAAATGTTGTAGAGAAACTAATCTAACTTACTCTGTTGATGTAAATTAGCTGCACAATTCTGAATATGTACACCTCTACTGTTGAAAGTCTATAAGCCTGGGCAATCTTTAAAGCATCTTCCAAAGATGAAGGAGAATCCTGCTTTAAGATGTATTTGATTAAACCCTAAAAAATAGAACAAGAATAAGAACAAATCAGCTAATTAAAAAGTGTGTGTATATGTACACACACACACATATATGTATATGTGCTCCCTTTTAAGAAGATATAGTGAATTTAAAAAAAAAAAAGAAGCAAGACATGGAAAAAAATCATAAGATCAATGCACACAGCTCAACCTTAGAGCCACTTATACAAAGATATGGATACACATATATACATAAAATGATGGTCTTACCATGATTTGTTTATCATTTGAAAAATTAAAACTTCTTATGCCATAGCCTCGAAGAAGTTTGTTCATCTCCATAAGTCTGTAGCTTTCTTGTAATAATTTTACTCTACAAAGAAAGCACGCACACATTAAAAAGGGAAATGCTGTTATCTACTAATCATTTACTAAAGAAGTCTTACATGCAATGCCTTTGGGGTTTTATTTTATAGGATCCATGACATATAGGAAAGATCTCCTTTGCAATGCATCCCAGAGTGCTAGACAAGCTTTACCCCACAGCACACATAGGGTTTTATGAGGATCTAAGTAAAATCGTCAAGTGTGGAGTGCTATGGTCACCAATAACTGTCTCTCTGTTATTGATTTTTCAGCTTTTCTCTTTCTTTACCAAGTAAAATAGTGCTTATATTTGTAATAGTGTTTTTTCCTTACTTTGGATGATCCATCTCTAGATGCTGCTTTACCAGCTGCTCAATGGCATCACTCCAAGGAACCACAGCACCGTACATAATTTGAAGCACAGCATCAAATATTAACTGTATTGGAAAGAATAAAAGTGCAAATTGGATTATGCATAAACAATTTTGGAATTGCTGCAAACAATTACAATATATTCAAAAGGAGTATTCAAATATTATAAAATTATAAAGTGATGCCATGTATGTCATGTTATCAAAGTTAAGACTGGGGGGGGGGGGGGGAGTCTGAGCCCTGGAAATTCTAAGTCCTCCCTGTGAAGTAAGTGGCCACAGTGCTAGTTCAGTGGGCAAACTTCCACCTAATGTAAGGGCCAGGAGCAGTGCTCTTGACATCACATTAGGTGGAAATCACTACCCCCCCCCCTTCCTTTTAAGAAGATATAGTCAGTTTAAAAAAAAAATTAAAGCAAGACACAGGGAAAAAAAATCATAAGATCAATGCACACAGCTCAACCTGAGAGACACTTATACAATGATGCATCCTGAGATGAAGTTCTTCCTATAAGATTATTATCAGATCTAACAGATTTGTGTCTTGAAAACTAAGCTTCCCCTTCAAAAATTGGTTTACTTACATCTGTGTCAGACATGCAGCCAATAACAGCCATTGCCTTGGCCTCCCACGCTGTTTCAAACAATGATGCAGAACGCGAACTGCAATGTTCCAGCAAATCCTTAAAAATATAGGGGGAAAAAATGAAGCTAAAGTTATATTTCCATTTCTCTATAACATTGATAGTTAAGGATTTACCTTAATATACTGAAGCAAAAGTTCTTCTTCCTGAAGGTTGTGCTGATGCATATATGGTCTTATAACTTTTTCTAATGTCGTTGGAATAAGTTCAGGGGCCAAAACTTTATCCAACATACGGAAAACAATTGTAGTAGTAGTTTCCTGAAATTTAGATACAAAGATAAAGCAAAATATACAAGCTATCGATAAAAAATAAAAAGTGAAAAATCTAAGACCAGAAATACCACTACCTTTTCATATTCAGAAAGTGCAATTCTGCAGTTGTAATTCCTGTACAGATCCATGAGCTCCTGAAGACTTGTGACAAGCTTCATCAACTGCTGTACTTCTTCACAGTCACCATCTTCTTTCTGAAAAGTTAAAAGAGCAATAGAAATACTCTATATCATACAAAAAAAGGAAAGATCAACAAAACGGGAAATAAGTGCAGTCACCTATAAAGAACAATCAAGATTTTGTTACAAAAATATCCAAATAGTGAGTCAACGCCATCTAAAATGAATAGAAATGTATTTACTCATTTATTTACCCATTTTAAGAAAACCTTACATAGGCTTTTTTTCTTTAAAGTAGGTACAAAGCAGGAACTGAATTAAAATAAGGCATACTTTTGTTTTCTTTCTCATACTCAAAAAAAGGATCAGATTTCCATCAGTGTGCTGGATCCGATATTTAGCCATTTCCAATCCACGTGTTCGTTTTTACCATCAGTGTGATATCTGTTTTTCTCTTCTCAGGTACAAAAACTGATGGAGGCTTCCCAAGCTTCCCCTAGCATTACTCATTGAAAATCGGGCAGCACAAGGATGCAACTAGAATGGTGTATCTGTGCTATTTTTATTTTGTTTTTAATTGGAACATAACTCGGGCAGGTCTCGGTTTTTGTGGGTTTTTTTGCGCAAATGAAAAAGCTTATTGACTATAATGTCTATTTTCTTCTATCAGCAAAAAAGAAAAGAAAAAAACAAGCACTTGAAACGTGGATGTGTGAATAAGGCCTAACTTATATTAATCTTCTTATTCCACTGCTGCTCTAGTGGTGTGAACTGCAAAAATGACATTTCACCAGGTGCAGCTAAATATCAGGGTTCGGCAGTGACTGGTTATGGCAGACTGTTCATCACGACCGCTGGGACCATAGGTGAGGTGGGGGATTAGCAAGTTACATTTTATTTCATTGCTTTGTGGCCTTTAAAAAAAACTAAATAAAAAAAAAAAAAAAGGACAACTACTTTAAAAGGAGAAATGTTGATTTTTTTCCCCTTCGTTCCATGCAAAACAGCTTCTTTCTTATTTTATAATTTAACCTATTTTGGACACATCATACGACGAGAGCAATCACTGGAGAAGGACATCATGGTCGAAAGAATAGAAGGAACAAGGCGAAGAGGAAGACCAGCTGATGTCTTCATACATCCAGATAATGGTGGGGAAGAACCCAAAGACCTATCTAGCCTTGCATTAGATCGATCTTTCTACAGAGCGTTCATCCATCAAGTCGCCATGGCTCGGGATCGAGCTGTAGGCCGTCAATAATAATAACATTTAGAGCATGCTATGTTACCTCTAGTCCCGCACTAATGACAACAGTAGGGTGGGTGTATATTATAAGCAAGAGCACTTACCAGCGGTATCCAAAGCCAGGACGAGGCAATGCCAAGTTCTGAAGGATTCTTAGAGATAAAATAAGTTTCTGCCATTTTAAAGCCATTCTCGGGCCAGTTAGCCTAATGAAGAACATAGTAGGACATTTTAACTAAGCAAACTTTTATTAGAACATGCCACTGTGAAAATAGTATTTAGCACAAAACAAAGATTACCAAGATTAATTCCCACAAGTATAATGATTATCCAGTAGAAAAAATAGGTAAATCTATTCAGAATAAAGCACAAATATGGAAATTTGACATCTGAAGCAGGAAAAGAATACTTGAAGGTTTATTTAATTTTATTAATATATGAGGTTTTTTTTTTCCTAAACCTGAAATACACCCTCAAAGGTCACTTGTAAATCAGATTCTTGAAATAGGACTATTATTTTCCTCTATATTACTTAAAGAAAAATATTTTATAAAAAATCTATGAGAGTATGGATGAATTCAGACTGGTATTTCACAGAACGTACGCAGATCACTATGCCTGGCCCGGCTGTGGGTCTATTGCTCCAGATTTACAGCTTCATAGGTATATTTCAACCTTACTAATTTTTAAGAAGATGAAAGTAGAAATCTTAAATCTGGACAGAGGGGTAGAGGTGGATGTGTTTTTAGATGTTTCAAAGGCATTTGACACTGTCCCACAGACGCTTAACGTGTAAATTAAGATCTAGAATAATAAAAAGTAATGTTTGTAACTGGATAGAAGAGTGGCTAAAAGATCTCACCAGAGAGTTGTGGTGAGCGGCTGCTACACTGAATGGTCTCCGGTTATAAGTGGTGTACCCCAGGTTTTAGTGCTTGGTCCGCTATTATTCAACTTATTGATTAATGATATGGAAGACAGGATTAATAGTATTGTTTCTAAAAAAAAATGTTGCAGATTACACCAAACTATACAGTGTAGTGCAGTCTATGGAAGGCGTTCATAAGTTACAGGCTGACTTATATAAAAATAAGTGCTTGCGCAACCAAGATGAGGTTCAATGTGGAGAAATGTAAAGTTATGCACATGGGCATTAATAATATGCAGAAACCATAATATTCTAAGGTGAGTAAAGTTAGAAGAGTCATTATAAGGCGACGTTCACACGTTCAGTATTTGGTCAGTATTTTATATCAGTATTTGTAAGCCAAAACCAGGAGTGGGTGATAAATGCAGAGGTGGTGCACGTGTTTCTTTTATACTTTCCCTCTGATTTTTTCGCTCCTGAATTTGGCTTACAAATACTGATGTAAAATACTGACCAAATACTGAATGTGTGAACGTGGCCTTAGAGAAGGTTCTGAGTGTACTTGTAAATCACAGACTGAAAGATAGCATGCAATGTCAATTGGTGGCTTCTAAGGCCATCAGGATACGGTCATGTATTAAAAGGTATAAATTCATGAGACAGGGACGTAATACTACTACTTTACAAAGCGTGAGGGCGACCTTATCTGGAATATGCAGTTCAGTTCTGTGCACCAATTAAACTACAAAGAAGGGCTACAAAACTGATAATGGACATGGAAGATCTTTGCTATGAAAAAAGACTCCAAGAATTACATTTATTTAATCTTGAGAAGAGATGTCTAAGGGCAGACATGTACAAGTACAGAAAGGACCCATACAAAAAGAATAATCAACAGCTGTTTCATGTAAAACCTCTTCAAAAAGACAAAAAGGACACTCCCGCCATCTTGAGAAGAAAAGATTCAAATCTCCAGGAGACAGACCTTCTTTTCCATAAGAATTATTAATCTGTGCATGAGTCTACCTCAAGAGCTGGTCAAAGCAAGAGCCATTGTTGGTTTAAAAATGGGTTTAGATCTAATTTTAGAACAAAATAACATAAATAATTATGCATATGTGTAAAGTTATTTTTTTAATGTTCAGTCCAGTGGATGGACAATCGGGATCAGGAGGGAAAGATTAGCCATTCTGGGGCAGACTGGATCATGCAATGTGGTTGTACATATACCCCTTCCTTTTATTCCTTTCCATCACTCGGTTGAACTTGATGGACATTTGTCTTTTCTCAACAATATAGACTATGTACCTACGGCTGTTAGTTCGGGTCAAGAGATCTGAGGTTGGCACAGGTATTGAAGTCCATACAGGGAAAGTATAATATATTTGTGTGAACAAAGCACTAGTAATCATGTGCTACCAGGACAAGGTTTTCCAACCATATAGCACATTTCAAATCAGGAGACACAAGATGATGTTAATTTCAGCTGGAATTATGTTTTAATAAATATCTGGTCCAGTGTTAATAAATCCTATAAAATCTCATTGTAAAAGGAATTCTAATCAATTACCTTATCGGTTATTTCTAAGGCTCGTGCTCTGTGTTCCAGCCATTTTGCCACAATTTTCTATGGAAGTAGAAAACATCAATAAAATAACTGCATTGAAATTAAAATGCTCAATAAGTCATAGAAACATAGGTATCCCGGTCATTCCTACACCACATACATAGTGTTATATATAACTTTTTTACGAATTTTGTCTTTAAAACTAAATGCTTCAGCTGGATGAAACTCCCCTCCCCCTCCTCTCAAAAACCATGTCAAATTATACTATGTTTAACATCCATCATATTTTAAAACAAATGGATTAAGCCAACTTTTCACCATGTGTGGCGAGTACCAGTTTAATAAGTTTGTCATTCACAGGCCAAATATGGCCCGCAATGTCCGGACCTGCTGCAGGACAGAACTGCCAACCCGAACTCCTCAGCTTCATATATGCCTATGAGCAAGGTGAGTTTGGGTCAGAAAACCCACAAATGGCCCAGGGATCATGGTCCATACTCAGACTGTGAACGTCAGTTGAGAGAAGCTTGCCTAAGAGTAAACCAATTGCCAACTGTAAGCCACTGCTGACTTCCACCTGAAAATAAAATACCTGTCCTTTTGGCACAATCCTTCTTACAAATGGAATCAATATATTTTTAAACCAAAGACATAGTTCTTGTGACGAGATGTTTGCAGGAATTTTGCTCAGGAGATTCTCTAGCACCTTCTCATCAAACTTGCTTTCAAACTCGGACTATAAAAATTAATAAAAAATATATTAGTAATACTATTAAACAAAACCAAGTATAAAAGACACGTAAAAGTATTTCCTCAACTTCTTACCTGATGTCTAAGCCAAAGATATTGCGCACAAGTTAAATTCATCTCTTCCAGTTGAAAAACAATATCCTTTAGCACATCATTGTTGTTTAAGAACTCTATCCATGCGATGCCGCTAAATAAAAGAAAGGCAAAAACTGTAAGTATTAAAAATCTAGGTTTTATTTCCAATGCAAAAAACCCACACAAGAAAAATCACCAACCTAAATTTATCAGGACCAAAGGCACCATAGAAAGTGGTCAACCTTGCTTGGGCTCTTAACACCTATAGAAGAAAGAAAAATAATATATAACAAACTGGTGAAAATACATTAAGGCATAATATATCCAAAAACCATTCTGTATATTACATCTGTGACAGAAACTGGAATCTCATCAGATAATGCTGGTAAAATCTTGTCGTCTTTTCTTTGTATCTAAAGGACAAAATTGGAAATAAATTGATTAGTATTAAGTGTGACTTGTATTTTACAAACGTATCTGTTAAACTACTTTAAAGTGTCCCTGTCATTTCAGGTAACTAAAGAGGATGAGCTCTGTGGGTTCCATCTCCATCAGTTGTCTCTGAGCTACTGGATGGAAACTAGTTGCTATGATAGCTTTTATACACAGTAAGGAGAGATTACCGTTCTTCTTTCTCTGTAGCACAAAGATAGAAGCAAAACAACACTGCAAAAGACTTACTACAATGATTTTTGTTGTTTTTTTTTTTTTTTTTTTATAGACAGAACACGAGCACAAAGGACATTATACACATCACTGAGCTGTGAACCAGCACTGCAGGGAAATACATTTTCTAGAAGCTGCAGCACGATCTGCCCATGTCTGCCTCTTACTGTGCTGAGTGCTCCTCACTTCTCCACCTTCCCTCTCTACAAAGTTTAACTGGAGCTGCAACCTGATACTTCAGATGTCCTTCTTGTTTTCACCAATATGGATTTGATCAGCATTTTTTTTTTCAGAGTTTGTGATGACCTCAGGAGGTGGGTTTGGAAATGGCCACGGATTGGAGGGATGGAACTGGTCAAGGAGTTAGGAAATTTTATGCTGCAATCTGGGGCAGATAATAATAGGTTATCCAGTAGTGAAAAAAAAACCTTTAATATATTTACAGCGTTGGTCAAATGCAAGTTCCAGAATTTAATAAAAGATATAACACCTGAATAACTATATGAATAATATAGACAGCCATGTAAACAAGTCAGATTGACACACTCTCCCGCTCAGCATCCTGCCAAAATATCATCATTAGCCCAGCGTATCACTCTACAAACGGTCTCTGACCTGTGGGAAGGTGTCCGGAATCAAAGGAGACATAGACCATGCAAATCGCAGGTGGAGAGGACAGGCAGCAAGAGCTAGAAGGAGAGAGGCTGTGACAGCGAGGCTTCCAAGATGGCACCTCCTCACATCACGCCAGTTAGACAGGGCGGCAGAGACAGCGGCAGCCAAGCTGGAAAAGTTTACCACAGCAGCAGACAGCTCCTCCGCACATGCATAGGTACACACACCCTGCCAGGTGTCTAAGGGTATGAAGGTTGGGAGAAGAAATGAGGTGGCACAGCGTGGTGTAATGGTGCCCCTTCCCAAGCAGCAGTTGAGAGTGGCTGTGTCAGAACCCCTGAAGGAACAGCCAAATGCAGCTCCAAATATAATGCAGGAGGAGGATAAGGAACCAACCCTCAGGGATGTATATTCAGCTATAAAAGGCTGCAGCTCTGCTCTGGATGTCCTCAGCATGCAAGTAGAAGGACTCAAAGAGGACATTAGTCGTATCAGGCAAGATATGCACAAATCTAATGAAAGCATGGGATAAGTAGAGAGAAGAGTGGGTGCTATGGAAGACCATATACCTTTCATACAGGCTAAGACAAAATGACCTACATTTTGGGAGGGGATTGGAGAAGGTGGTGGTCTGCGACACAGTTGCTTACTTTAAATCTTGGATGCTGGATAAGTTCGGCAAGGACGCCCTGGCCCCCTTTTTTGCCACAGAGTGTACCCACTGGATACCCGTTTACCCGGGACTACAAGGTACCACACTTTGTTCTATCATAATAAAGCTACATCACTTCAGAGACAGAGATATGATTTTGTGGAAAGCAAGAGATCATCAAGCAATAACCATTAATTACTGTTTCCATATAACCTCCATTACTCAGAATTGCAGAGGAGGAAAGCCCAATTCATGGACATAAAAAGGAGACTGCGTACAAAACAAGTCACATACTCCACGCTATTTTCAGCACGTCTTAGAGTGGTTGCATCAGAAAAAGTACAGATGTTCAACTCTCCAAAAGAGGCCATGTCCTGGTTGGACACCAACATACTTTCCATTCACCCCATGAACAGAGGAGAGGGGCTCTTCTTGAATGAAGGGATACCGGTGTCACCATTTCCTTATTTCCCTATAAGTTATGTGAGTTTGCTCGGGACTGATGATTTTATTTCCTTCCTGGGATGGGAGAGAAGAAAGTTCTGCGGGAAGAGTTCTAATGTTGGGATCAGTATTACATACCTAAAATGGAAAACATATTCCTTTCGTTTGCTAAGCTCGGGCTTATGAATAGCCCTAACTTTCACTGGTTGGGAGGTTTAGAATATGTTGTATTATATTTAAGTTTTTAAAAATGGTGGTATATTCCAGAGAAATTAATACTTTCCAGGAAGATGTTGGAAAAGTTGGAACAGTAATGGGGAATATTCAACTAAAGTATAAGGTATACAGTAGGTACGGAAAGTATTCAGACCCCTTTACAAACCAAGGTGGTTTGCACGTTAATGACCAGGCCAATTTTTACAATTCTGACCACTGTCATATTATGAGGTAATTACTCTGGAACGCTTTAACAGATCCCACTGATTCTGAGAGATTGTTTTTTTGTGACATATTGTACTTCATGATTGTGGTAAAATTTCTTCGATATCACTTGCGTTTATTTGTGAAAAAAAAACAGAAATTTGGTGAAAATTTTGAAAATTTTACAATTTTCAAAATTTGAATTTTTATGCCCTTAAATCAGAGACATATGTTACACAAAAGAGTTAATAAATAACATTTCCCACATGTCTACTTTACATCAGCACAATTTTGGAACCAAAATTTTTTTTATGTATTAGTGAGCTATAAGGGTTAAAAGTTGACCAGCGATTTCTCATTTTTCCAACAAAATTTACAAAACCATTTTTTTTTTAGAGACCATATCACATTTGAAGTCACTTTGAGGGGTCTTTATGACAGAAAATGCCCAAAAGTGAAACCATTCTAAAAACTGCACCCCTCAAGGTGCTCAAAACCACATTCAAGAACTTTATTAACCCTTCAGGTGCTTCACAGGAATTTTTGGAATGTGGAAGAAAAAAAATGAACATTTAACTTTTTTCACAAAAATGTTATTTTAGACCCTTTTTTTTTTTTTTTTTTTTTGCAGGGGTAACAGGAAAAAATGGACCCCAAAATTTGTTGTGCAATTTCCCCTGAGCACGCAGATACCCCATATGTGGGGAAAAAACACTGTTTGGGAGCACGGCAGGGTTCGGAAGGGAAGGAGCCCCATTTGACTTTTTGAATGTAAAATTTGCTTGAATAATTAGCGGACACCATGTTGCGTTTGGAGAGCCCCTGATGTGCCTAAACAGTGGAAACCCCCCACAAGTGAGACCATTTTGGAAACTAGCCCACTCAGGGAACTTATCTAGATGTGTGGTGAGCACCCTAAACCCCCAAGTCCTTTACAGAAGTTTATAACATGGGGCCGTGAAAATAAAAAAAATCAAACTTTTTCCACAAAAATTATGTTTTAGCCCCAATTTTTTTATTTTCACAAGGGTAAGAGGAGAAACTGGACCCCAAAAACTTTTGTGCAATTCTCCTGAGTACGCCAATACCCCATATGTGGGGAAAATACAGTGTTTGGGTGCACGGCAGAGTTCAGAAGGGAAGGAGCACTGTGTGACTTTTTGAACGCAAAATTGGCTGGAAGAAGGAGCGGATGCCATGTTGCGTTTGGAGAGCCCCTGATGTGCCTAAATAGTGGAAACTCCCCACAAGTGACCCCATTTTGGAAACTACACCCCTCAAGGATTTTATCAAGGGGTATAGTGAACATTTTGAACCCAGAGGTACGACACAGAATTTGATAACATTAGGTCATCACAATGAATAAGTTGTCATTACTCTTCAGAGCAAGTGCTCGCTACTTGAGTTTGCATGGGGTACTCAGGTATGCACCATGTATCACGGGTGCTCGAGTGACCTGTTCGAGTCCTCACCCGCATGTTTCACGGTTTTTAGACACCCAAAAAAAAATATGCGGGGATTGCTCGTGCATGGAAGCGAGTTTTTTTTGGCCGCGAAGCAAATGGGGCAGAGACTCGAGCATGTCACTCGAGCACCCGCGATACTTAGTGCATACCCGAGCAACCGATGCAAACTCAAGTAGCGAGCACTTGCGCTCAACACTAGTCGCCATATTATTATTTTTTTTACTTTTGAAAAAAATCCCAACCCTAAGCCTAGCCCAACCCTAAGCCTAGCCCAACCCTAAGCCTAACCCAACCCTAAGCCTAGCCCAACCCTAAGCCTAACCCCAACCCGAGAGTTTATTTTTTACGCCATTCCTCGTGCAGTATAAGTGATTAGATGACTTTATTCTTCGGGTCGGTGCGATTACAGCGATGCCAGAATTATATCGGGTTTTTATGATTGACAGCTGTCACACACTAAAAAACGCATTTTTTTGTAAACTCTAGGTTTTGCATCGCCATATTTTGAGAGCTATAATTTTTCCATATTTTGGCCGACAAAGTCATGTGACGGCTTGTTTTTTGCAGGATGAGTTGATGTTTTTATTGGTGCCATTTTCAGGCACGTGACATTTTTTGATCGCTTTCTATTCGGGGTTCTGGGAGGCAGAATAAACAAAAACCAACAATTCAGGAATCGTTTTTTTTAAACTAATTTTATGCTGTTCGGCATGTGGTAAAATTGATAAGCCAGCGTTATTCTTCGGGTCAGTACGTTTACAGCGGTACCACATTTATATAGTTTTTCTATGTTTTGGCGCTTTTAAACAATAAAAGCTATTTTATAGAAAAAAAAGGAGATTTTTGTGTACTCAGCGTAAAATGTCTTTCTCTTAGCCTCTAATTGGGGGACACAGGACCATGGGTGTTATGCTGCTGTCCACAAGGAGGCGACACTATGCATAATCTCAAAAAGATTAACCGTGGCTCCTCCTCTGCAGTATACACCCCTGGACGGCGTCAGCCTTCTCCAGTTTTGTGTAAAAGCAATAGGAAGAACGTAACATGGATAACATAACCATGCCTATAAGAAGGCAACTATGTAAGAGCTCAAGAGAAAAACAATATGAGAACTCAAAATAACAACGGCCCGGTACGGGCAACAGGGTAGGAGCTGTGTCCCCAAATTAGAGGCTAAGAGAAAGAGATTTTACGGTGAGTACACAAAAATCTCCTTTACTCTGTCGCCTCATTGGGGGACACAGGACCATGGGACGTCCCAAAGCAGTCCCTGGGTGGGAAATAATGGACGAATATTGTGTAGACGGGCCCCGACAATTGGGGCACCGCCGCCCGCAGAATACATCTAACCAGGCTCGCGTCTGTTGAGGAATGAGTATGAACCCTGTAGTGTTTGGTAAACGTGTGTAGGCTAGTCCAGGTGGCTGCCTTACACACTTGTGCCGAGGCCTGGTGCAGAATGGCCCAGGAGGCCCCTACCGCACGTGTAGAGTGTGCCGTAATACCTGCTGGAAGAGGAGAATTTTGAGGCGGTAGGCCTCTTGTATGGTGGATTTGATCGACCTGGCAAGGGTAGCTTTGGAAGCTGGCAGACCCTTGCGGCCTCCTTCCAGAAGAAGGAAAAGAGAATCAGTCTTCCGGAAGGGTGCAGTCCTAGACACATAGATACGCAATGCCCTGACAAGGTCAAGCGTATGCAGAGCCTTCTCCACTCTATGAACCGGGACCGGACAGAGGGATGGCAGTGAAATTTCCTCATTGAGGTGGAAGTTGGACACAACCTTCGGAAGGAAGGATGGGACCGTACGGAGAACTACCTTGTCCTGGTAAAAAGCCAGGAAGGGCCATGTGCAGGAGAGTGCTGTCAGTTCAGACACCCTGCGTAGCAAGGTGATTGCCACAAGGAAAACCACTTTTTGGGATAGAAGGTGGAGTGAGACTTCCCTAATGGGTTCAAAAGGTGTTTCCTGCAATGCTGTCAGCACCAGGTTGAGGTCCCACGTTTCTAGTGGTCGTCTGTAGGGGGGAACCAATCGGGAAATCCACTGAAGAAATGTCCTTACTTGCGGCTTGTTAGCAATGCACCTCTGAAAAAGCACTGAGAGCTGACACCTGGCTCTTAAGGGAGGCCAGGGACAGTCTGGCCTCCAGACCCGATTGGAGAAACCCTAGTAACCTGGGGAGGGAATAAGGGAGTTGGGTCTGGCCACGAGATTCGCACCAGGTAAAGAAGGCTTTCCAGGTACGGTAATAAATCTTAGCAGAGGTTGGATTCCGTGCCCTGATCATGGTTCCAATGACGTCCGTGAGAACCCTGACTGGGTTAAGACCCAGTTCTCAATGGCCATGCCGTCAAATTGAGGGCCCCTGAGTTCTGGTGGTAGAACGGGCCTTGTGACACAAGATCCGGGCGGTCGGGGAGACGCCAGGGGACGTCTGCTGTGAGCTGTACGATGTCGGCGTACCATGAACGTCTGTTCCAGTCCGGTGCGATTAGGATGGTTGGAACTCCCTCTTGCTTGATCTTCCTCACCACTCTGGATATCAGGAGGAGAGGTGGAAAAATGTACAGGAGCTGGAACTGGGTCCAGTCCTGAACCAGGGCGTCCGCTCCTAGCGCCCTGCGGGTCGTGTGTTCTGGCCATGAAGTTGGAGTCCTTGGCATTGAAGTTGGATGCCATTAGGTCCACGTCCGGAGTCCTCCAGCGATGGCAGCTCTGGCGAAAAATTTCGGGATGGAGAGACCACTCTCCCGAGTCCATTCCTTGCCGGCTGAGGAAGTCTGCTTCCCAGTTGTCCACAGCCGGAAGGTGGACCGCACAGAGAACCGAACCTGTGTCTTCCGCCCAGCGGAGAACGTGTGTCACTTCTCGCATCGCCTGGGCACTGCGGGTCCCCCCTTGGTGATTCATATACGCCAGAGCCATGACATTGTCCGACTGTACTCTGATGTGAGAGGCTGCCAGTAAGTGATGGAAGGCTCTCAACGCCAGGAGGATGGCACAAATTTCCAAGATGTTGATGGGCATGGTTGCTTCCGCTGGGGAACACTTGCTCTGTGGTGTAAGTGTACCACACCCCAACCCGTCAGGCTCGCGTCAGTGGTCAGAACCTTCCATTGACCTGTGAGAAAGGATTTCCCCTTTGTTAGTGAGGTTGGCTTGAGCCACCAGTGTAGGGACCTCCTGGTTGACGTCAGCTGGAACTCCCTGTCGAGAGAAAAAGGGTTCCTGTCCCATGACTTGAGGATGGCTAGTTGGAGAGGCCTGAGGTGAAGCTGGGCAAATGGGACCGCTTCTATTCCTGCCACCATCCTGCCAAGGATTCTCATGGCAAACCGGAGAGATCGAGGGGGTTTGCTGAGGAGGGTGCGAACTCCTAGACGGAGAGGCAGTGCCTTGTCCTTGGGAAGGAGCACTAGACCCCTGAAGGTGTTGAATAACATTCCCGGGAAGGTCAGAGATTGACTCGGGGTTGGTGATGACTTTTGTAGGTTGACTAACCAGCCCAGGCGACTCAGGGTGCCTTGATAAGGAGATCGTCCAGGTATGGAACGACTACTATGCCTCTGGAGTGCAGGACGTCCATGGTGGCTGCCATGACTTTGGTAAACACTCTGGGAGCCGTGGCGAGTCCGAAAGGGAGAGCCACGAACTGGTAGTGGTCCTGGTCGATTGCGAAACTGAGAAATCTCTGATGGGCAGATGCAATTGGTATATGCAGGTATGCGTCTTGTATGTCTATGGAGGCGAGAAATTCTCCCTTCTCCATGGACGCAATGATGGACCGAAGGGACTCCATGCGGAAGTGACGTACCCGTACATATTTGTTGAGCTGTTTTAGGTCCAGTATGGGCCGTACGCCGCCTCCTTTCTTGGAGACAACGAATAAATATGAGTAGAATCCTCGGAAGCGCTCGGCCGCGGGGACCGGTACTATGACTCCTGCTTGAAGAAGCGAGGAGACCGCTTGGTGGAAGGCACGAGCCTTGGCTGGCGGTTTTGGGGTAACAGAAAGAAAGAGTCTGTTTGGTGGGTTGGAAGTTGTAATAGGCAGCCAGACTTGATGAAAGAGCAAAAGTCGGCAGCCTACAGGTGGGGTGTCTTCCGGAGTCCGTGAGTCATAATGAGGAGGAAATCTGAGATTTTCCTCCTTTGAACTTGGACTGGCCTGCTCTTGACTGCCAGGTCTTGTCCGACTTTTGCGTCGACCGCGAGTTGTCCCTGCGTGGGGCGCGGTTGCTATTTTGTGCTGGTCGTGAGACGGACCAGCCCAAAGAGTTCCGAAAGGATCGGAATCTAGTTTGGTTACGGTTCTTGTAAGTGCGATTGGGCTTCAGTTGGGGGAGAGAGGTACTCTTGCCCCCGGTGGCGTTGGATATCATTGTGTCCAACTGTTCACAAAAAGGCGACCACTGAGGTACGGGAGGTGCGTGTGGGACTTCTTTGAGGCTGCGTCTGCTTTCCATTCCCGCAGCCAGAGGATACGCCGAATCGTGATGGCGTTTGATGCTATCCCCGCTGCACCCCTTGCAGAATCCAGAGCTGCATGAAGCATGTAATCTGCTACAACTGCTATTTGAACCGCTTGGTCCGACAGCTCAGGAGCAGATACTTGGAGGCCAGCTTGTAAATTTTGGGCCCAAGCCAGGATGGCCTTGGCAGCCCAAACTGAAGCGAACGCGGGAGCCAGGGAGGCCCCTGCGGCCTCGAAAATTGAACGAGCCATGTGTTCTACCTGCCGGTCTGCTGTGTCCCTGAGGGTTGAGCTATCTGGCAGTGAAAGGAGTGACTGTGCTGCTAGCCTAGAGACTGGGGGGTCCACTTCAGGTGGATCTGTCCATTGTTTGGTGACCTCCTGTGGGAAGGGGTACCGCGCCTCCAGATATTTGCGATTGGTAAACTTCTTCTCAGGCTGTGAGAACTGCCTTTTAAGGATCGCCTTCAACTCTGGGGGGTCAAAGAAGACCTTAGGCGGCTTCAGAACTCCTTCAAAGGAAATCTTGTGTCCTGGTGCCTCCGGGGGCGGATTAGAAATGTCCAGCACCCGATGGATGGATGAGATTACTTTCTCAACTAGCGCTGTATTGCTAGGGGGGATTGGGATTAGAGACCCTTCAGTTTCCTTGTCTGAGTCGGAATCACAGCTGTCTTCCGAATCCTGTGTATCGCTAAGGCGTCTCCTGCTGGGTGAACCGGGGCAGAGGCCTTCTCTGGTCGGGGATAGCTGTGGAGATCTGCGTGGTCTGTCCCTGATAGGGGACGGTCTAGATGACCTGGGACTACGGTGTCTCTCCCTAGAAGGGGATGACCGTGTGGTATGGGATGACGCAGATGAACGTGACATGTGGGTGCGTTTGCGTCCTGACCTAGACGTGGATGTGCCCGTGCAGTCATGTCCCTGAGTCGAGCTCTCCCTTTGCTGGGTAGCGCTCATAGCCGAGGCATGACTCTGCAGAGCCTGAAGCAATGTGGAGGTAAGGTTATCTATAGACTGCGTCATAGATTGCGACATCTGAGTGACCCATTCCGGCGTGGCATTAGACACCGAAGCATTGGCTGGGGCTTCTTGGGGCTCTGGCACAGCAGTCTGGATACAGTCCTGGCAGTGCGGGTACGTGCTGCCACTGGGGAGAGTATTACTGCAGGCTGTACAGAGTGCATAATAGCAGTCCTGCCTGGTTCTCTTGGACCTTGAGCCCGGCATAGTGCACAGGGGTGACAATGCAGAGGGCTCTGGCTATGCAGAGGAGCTTATAAGGAATAATGGATTCACAGCCGAGGGAAAAACTCGAGCTGTGATCCTTCCCCACCAGTGTGCCTCTAGGTCCAGCGTCGAAGATCCACAGTCCTGTGCCTCCCCGGAGACTGGCAGGCCTGGTCTGTATCTGCCGACTGGTAGCTGCAGGGTTAATTCTATATCCTACAGCAGATAATGGCCGCCGGAGTGAAGTTTAAGGAAGAAGGGGGGTGGAGAGCTGAAAAAGGGCAGCAGTTGCTGTGAAATTGCGCCCTTTCAGTCTGGATCCGCCTATTTTATGACACTGCAGAGTGTCTTATTTGTCATCCGGGGGCGGGGCG
This sequence comes from Phyllobates terribilis, assembly GCF_046119375.1. Lineage (NCBI taxonomy): Eukaryota > Metazoa > Chordata > Amphibia > Anura > Dendrobatidae > Phyllobates > Phyllobates terribilis. The sequence goes on from NW_027362761.1 coordinate 356,938,685, forward strand.
GGGAGGGGGGCGCGGAGAGGGGGTGACAGCTTCGGCTGGAGATGCGATTTAAATTAGATGCCTGATGCCCAAAGGGGCTCCAGGCCAGCGCGGAAGTCCGGGAGGGGGCCAGATCTGAACTGGACCCCCCCGGGTTTAAAGGCAGGATAGCGGTGGGGGTATAAGCGGAAGGGGGGCCCTGTGAAGAGTACCCCTGAGGCACCATAGAGCCGGTGCTGCCGCAGAGACAGGGCGCAGGGAGGCCTGTGCCTGTGTTGTGCCATGCCTGCCTGCACTCCCCCCGGCCCCGACAGGAGCCCGCAGCAGGGATGGGGTCCTTGGATTCAGCTGCAGTGTGCTGGCTACTGGGAGCTGCAGAGTGCTGCCTGTACAGGCCCTACCTGAGGCGTCTCAACCTAATGCCCCCAGAGGGGGATTAGGGAGGGTGCTGCTGTCACCATCGGGGGCTTTATCCTCGCCTCGACCTCAACCCAGAAACCAAAAGGAATTGGGGAAGGAGGGGGGTCTCGACTTCGAACCAGCACCCGAGGGGCTGAAGAAGGAGCGACATGGGGAATAGCCATCTCGACTTCAACTGTGCAGCCCATAATAGGGGGCAGAGGAAGGTGCCATGCCGGGAGTCTCGCAGGAGACCCACTTTTCTTCATCTGTAATCCCGTCGGAGAAAACGGAGTAAAAGTTTTTAGGTGTGCCTCCTATGCGACACTAAGCAAAAATGGGAGAAGGCTGACGCCGTCCAGGGGTGTATACTGCAGAGGAGGAGCCACGGTTAATCTTTTTCAGATTATGCATAGTGTCGCCTCCTAGTGGACAGCAGCATAACATCCATGGTCCTGTGTCCCCCAGTGAGGCGACAGAGTAATAATTTTTTGCATTGCTTTATTCTGAGAGCTATAACTTTTTTATTTTTCGGCTGATGGAGGTTTATGGCGGCTTGTTTTTTTGTGGGACAAGATGACGTTTTCAGCGGTACCATTTTTATTTATATTCGTCTTTTTGATCGCGTGTTATTCCATTTTTAGCTTGGCGGTATGACGATAAAGCATTGTTTTTTGATTTTTTTTTTCTTTCACCATGTTCACTGAAGGGGTTAACTAGTGGGACAGTTTTATAGGTCAGGTCGTTCTGGATGCTGCGATACCAAATATGAGTACTTTTATTGTTTCTTGTTGTTTTTTTTAAATAAATAAATAAATATTATGGGTACAATATATTTTTATTTTTTGGGGATTGTTTTTTTAATTTTTTTACACTGCTCAAAAAAATAAAGGGAACACTCTAACACATCCTAGATCTGAATGAATGAAATATTCTCATTGAATACTTTGTTCTGTACAAAGTTGAATGTGCTGACAACAAAATCACACAAAAATCAAAAATGGAAATCAAATTTATTAACCAATGGAGGCCTGGATTTGGAGTCACCCCCAAAATTAAAATGGAAAAACACACTGCAGGCTGATCCAACTTTGATGTAATGTCCTTAAAACAAGTCAAAATGAGGCTCAGTTTTGTGTGTGGCCTCCACGTGCCTGTATGACCTCCCTACAACGCCTGGGCATGCTCCTGATGAGGTTGCGGATGGTCTCCTGTGGGATCTCCTCCCAGACCTGGACTAAAGCATCCGCCAACTCCTGGACAGTCTGTGATGCAACGTGACGTTGGGGGATGGAGCGAGACATGATGTCCCAGATGTGCTCAATCGGATTCAGGTCTGGGGAACGGGCGGGCCAGTCCATAGCTTCGATGTCTTCATCTTGCAGGAACTGCTAACACAATCCAGCCACATGAGGTCTAGCATTGTCTTGCATTAGGAGGAACCCAGGGCCAACCGCACCGCATATGGTCTCACAAGGGGTCTGAGCATCTCATCTCGGTACCTAATGGAAGTCAGGCTACCTCCGGCGAGAACATGGAGGGCTGTGCGGCCCTCCAAAGAAATGCCACCCCACACCATTACTGACCCGCTGCCAAACCAGTTATGCTGAAGGATGTTGCAGGCAGCAGATCGCTCTCCACGGCATCTCCAAACTCTGTCACGTCTGTCACATGGGCTCAGTGTGAACCGGCCTTCATCTGTGAAGAGCACAGGGCGCCAGTGGCGACTTTGCCAATCCTGGTTTTCTGTGGCAAAAGCCAAGCGTCCTGCACGGTGTTAGGCTGTGACCACAACCCCCATCTGTGGACGTCGGGCCCTCATACCACCCTCATGGAGTCGGTTTCTAACCGTTTGTGCAGACACATGAACATTTGTGGCCTGCTGGAGGTCATTTCGCAGGGCTCTGCCAGTGCTCCTTCTGTTCCTCCTTGCACAAAGGCGGAGGTAGCGGTCCTGCTGCTGGGTTGTTGCCCTCCTACGGCCCCCTCCACGTCTCCTGGTGTACTGGCCTGTCTCCTGGTAGCGCCTCCAGCCTCTGGACACTACGCTGACAAGACACAGCAAACCTTCTTGCCACAGCTCGCATTGATGTGCCATCCTGGAGGAGATCCCACAGGAGACCATCCGCAACCTCATCAGGAGCATGCCCAGACGTTGTAGGGAGGTCATACAGGCATGTGGAGGCCACACACAATACTGAGCCTCATTTTGACTTGTTTTAAGGACATTGCATCAAAGTTGGATCAGTCTGTAGTGTGTTTTTCCACTTTAATTTTGGGGGTGACTCAAAATCCAGGCCTCCATTGGCTAATAAATTTGATTTCCATTGATGATTTTTGTGTGATTTTGTTGTCAGCACATTCAACTTTGTACAGAACAAAGTATTCAATGAGAATATTTCATTCATTCAGATCTAGGATGTGTTATTTGAGTGTTCCCTTTATTTTTTTTGAGCAGTGTACAATTTTTTTTTTTTTTTTTTTTCCACTTTCCTACACTTTTTTTTTACTTTTACACTACGTCCCACTATGGGACTTTCACTTTTTGCAGCCTGATCGGCTGTGTAGCATAGAGAGCAGCAGCTCCCTATGCCACGCAACCTGTCAGCGCTGCACACAGGGAGATGTTACTTTGGTCATGCACTACGCATGACCAAAGTAACTTCCTGCATCCTGGTGACCCGGATGTTGTCATGACGACATCGCTAGACGCTGGAGAGGAGGTAAGTATCGGCGCTTACCTCCCCACAATGCTGTGATCGACTTCGATAGCAGAATTTCGGGGGTTAATGTGCCGGGAGCGGTGCGGAACCGTTCCCGACACATAGCACTGTCAGCTGTGACAATCAGCTGACACCCGGCGGCGATCGCCTCGCACCGCTTCTGTGCGTAAAAGTACGTAGCTGGTCCATAAGTCCCAGGGCTCAGCTACGTACTATTACTGATTTGGTCGCAAATGGGTTAATATTTGGTCATTGCACTTGTTCTGGAGGCTACATGGTTATCACCATATTTGCATTTGAAGTACCTTTGAACAAGCACTGTTGATGGTGGAGGACACAGGCAGATGATTTTGCAGGACTGAGAACAGCTAAGGAATTGAGAGGAAGGTAGGAGGGAGGTGAGCAACTAACTTCCGTATAGAAATCAATGGGCTGGAGAGAGGTGGCTGGTATCTCAGGCGTTAACTCCTCAGCCTGGAATTTAACTATTGCATAATTATAAGCCATCTACTATGTAAGAGAAAAGCTCTCATAGCAAAGGAAAGACAGCAGATAGAAAGAGCAAGTCAATTGCATATTTTTATGCTAACTAAAGCTATTTAATAAACATGAGAATACAACTTTAAATCATTTCTCCAGGAAATTTATAGTGATAACCTACCCCAGGATAGGTTATTAATATCAGCTTTGTGGGGGTCTGACACCCGGCACCTCTACTCATCAGTTGTGTTCAGCCACAGAGCAAGCTGTATTTAAACAGTCCTGGATAACCCCTTTAACTTAACAGTTAATTGGAGGCGTACTTTAATAATCAATTGTAGAAAACATCCATCTACTTTAAAGTTCAATATCGGAAAAAGAAAATCTCCAGTAAATCGACTTACTCTGGTCTTTGCATAATTCAGCATCTCAAATGCGGTTTCATAAGAAGGCCATGGGGCATTGACACAGTACTGGATCACAAAATTGTCATCCTGAGCAAAGAAAAATATGAAGAACATAAAGAAAAACAAACATCATGAAACAAAATCAATTCATAGGTGCACACTAGATGGAAAATTGTAAAAGTACAGTATGGTTTACATACCTTAATTTTATGCAAATTGACTTTAGCCTCATCCACAAGTTCCTGCCAGAGGCCTTGGCCATAGCTGCCGACAGATGCTGATGCCAATTTCTCCAGTACAATATTCAGCTTTACTTTATATACAAGCTGAGCGAAATGAGAATTTCTTTAGACAAAACATATATATTCTACTTGGCCATTATTAAAAGTGTTCATTTTTATCACCCTAGTTGTGAGCTTAAGAAAACAGGAAGTGAAAATCAATTGAGCCTACTGAAAGGGGACCCATCACCTCCTGAAAAACATCATAATGGAAAAAGGAGACCAAAATCTAAATTTTTTTTCTCCAATATACATTTAGGAATATTAAATAATACCTCCTACAAAATTTATTGATAATAGCTTTAGTCCTTTGAGAAAGAAAGGCTGAAGACGGGGATTCTCTGCCATCTCACTATTTCACATGTGTGTTGACTTCCTGCATCTCAACTATGAGACAGCAGTATGTGGGGGAAGAATGGAGAGTAGACTAATAAAAATTCAATAAATCCAGGGGATTAGAGAGCAAACTAAGTGAGCTTTCACATGGCGTTCTGTGAACCCATTGGGGCATACGTCCTAAAATTCCCTGCAACATGGGGCCATAGACAGCAATGGTGACGGCAGAGCGAATATGCAGTCTATGGCCCCCATCACAGCATTCGTCCAGACCCTGTTTTGAGGGGAATTGTAGGACCTATGCCCCGACAGGGACACAGATCGCAATGTGAAAGCATCCTAACATATAAAAAACATAAAATATATACTTTATTGATAATAATTAAAATTAGAAAAATTAAACACTGCAAAATTCCCAAAACGGTATTGTACTCATGGGCCAAAGTGGTAAAAAAAGACATCCGCAAATACGCCAAATCAAAAATAATAAGGCAATGTGACAAGGGGTAAAGATCAAGGGACACGGCGAGGCAAGAAAATAACTTCCTATTCACTAAAGAAAGACCCTAAATATGACCCTACCTGGCCACAGAGGTTGGACCCTAGATAAGCATGCAAGACAGGTGACCCAGCTCACCTTCGTCTCACCTTAGGAAACCCTAGAGAATAATCCTCATATGGATGGACTCCCCTAAAATAAGGAAGACAGAAACAACATCCATACAACATAAACAACAAGGTGATTATCCCTGAATGTTGCAGATCCACGGTACAAAAACCACGGGGATATCACTAAAAAGGACAAAAGAGACTCCATATAGCTACCAATGCACCACAACCTTGACACGTTTCCCCATCATTGGTTCTGGTTCATCAGGAGGATTTTGTACCATTATTTCTAATGCTTGATGGGTTACTTTTTGATTATGGTATATTCTGGTGTAACAAGGTAATTTGGTAGCAATAATAGCACCTTATATCTATTTTCTTAGATTTTCACACTGATGGCACTTTATTCTAGTGTTTTAATTTTTCTACTTTTAATTATCATCAATAAAGTATATCTTTTATACGTTTTTTTTCCTATATGTTAGTTGGAAGAATGGAGAATGCAGCATGTAACAGTGGAGGCGCCGCTCTCTACATGTACCGAATGTACCGAGGGGGAAATGGCGGGGGGAGTGGAAATTACAGTGGGTTTTGCGCACAACCTGGTAAAGTGCAAGTAAAACCTACATTGTTATTAAAATTCTGAAAGTACCTAAATTGATAGAGACATATATTTTAGAAAACTCATACTTTCATATTAATTTTTTATGTTTTTCTTAAAAACAATTAGGACATTTCATGGCTTTTTTCATTTTAACCAAGCTACATCCTGAGATGGGGGCTAAAGTGCTGAGACCTCTTCATTCCTGAGATATGAGCTTGTAAAGTTTATAAGTACATTTTCCCTTCAACTTCATGGGCGGTAACAGATTTTTCAAAGGGAAGTGTACTTTTTCCCAAATAATAGTATGCCCCATCACCTGTATTAGGTATGGAGCGATGTACATTACCAGCGCTGCTTGCATGACGATGTGCACCAAGTCCAGCTCCTCTGCTGTCCTCCTACATCAACCCTGCAGGACCAGGAACTATTGAGAGGGGGTTTCTCAGCCACATCAAATTGAGGATCCCTGTATTGACCGTCTCTGGGAGCTTATTCTGTATTTTTCACATCTGTGAGGCCTCTTGCTTATCTCCCTCTAAGTAATGGAGCTTTGTGGTAGCATGATTATTAGTGAGTGGGGGAGGGGGGGTCTGTTTTTTCTGCAGGGCATTGTAGCCCCCAGGAAGGAGCAGAGTGGTGGTATTAAGTACATTTTGTGAGCTATGATGATATAATAATAATAATAATAATAGTTTATTTTTATAGCGCCAACATATTCCGCAGCACTTTACAAATTTTAGGGGGGACTTATACAGACAATACAGAATAAGCATATCTCACGGAGTGAGGGCCCTGCTCGCGAGCTTACAGTCTATGAGGAAGTGGGGGAGACACAAAAGGTAAAAAGTACATATATTGTATAATGCAGCCTTGATATACTGAATAGGATAAATAATAATACATGGACTGGTCGCCAGCCAGTATGTGTGCAGTCCTGACAGAGGCTTTTATGTGCATGGTTGGTTTGAACCCGAAGTTGAAGATTTTAATATGGGGGAAAGCTGGGATGGACAGAGTGTGTTTAGGTGATACGCCAGTCTAAAGAAATGTGTTTTTAGGGTTCGCTTGAAACTGTGGGTATTGGGAATTAATCGAACTGTCCTGGGTAGTGCATTCCAGAGAATTGGCGCAGCACGCGAGAAATCTTGGAGACGGGAGTGGGAAGTTCGGATTATGGAGGATTTTAGTTTCAAGTCATTTGCAGAACGGAGGGCACGTGTAGGGTGGTAGACTGAGACAAGGGAGGAGATGTAGGGGGGTACTGAAGCATGGAGCGCTTTGTGGGTAAGCGTGATAAGTTTAAAACGAACTCTATATTGGATGGGCAACCAATGCAATGACTGGCACAGGGAAGAGGCATCTGAGTAGCGGTTGGCGAGGAATATGATCCTGGCTGCTGCGTTCAGGACGGATTGGAGAGGGGAGAGTTTAGTAAGAGGGAGACCGATTAGTAGAGCGTTGCAATAGTCAAGACGAGAATGAATAAGAGCGACAGTAAGAGTTTTTGCCGAGTCAAAGGTGAGAAAAGTCCTGATTCTTGAGATGTTTTTGAGGTGTAGATGACATGAACGAGCGAGTGATTTGATGTGAGGAGTGAAAGAAAGATCTGAATCAAAAATGACCCCAAGACAGCGGGCTTGTAGCTGGGGAGTAATGGTTGAGCCACAAACGGAGATGGCAATATCGGGCACAGGTAGATTAATGGAGGGAGGAAAGACGAGTAGTTCAGTTTTTGACAGATTCAGTTTTAGGTAGAGGGAGGACATAATGTTAGACACAGCAGAAAGACAATCACTGGTCTTTTGTAGTAATGCAGGGGTGATGTCCGGAGCAGAGGTGTATAATTGGGTGTCATCAGCATAGAGATGGTACTGAAAACCGAATCTACTGATTGTTTGTCCAATAGGAGCGGTGTATAAGGAGAAAAGAAGGGGGCCTAGGACTGATCCTTGAGGAACCCCGACAGTAAGAGGAAGTAGGGAGGAGGAGGAGCCGGCAAAAGACACAGAGAAGGAGCGGTCAGAGAGATAAGAGGAGAACCAGGAGAGAACCGTGTCCTTGAGGCCAATAGTGCGGAGCATAGTGAGGAGGAGCTGGTGATCCACAGTGTCAAATGCTGCAGAGAGATCCAGGAGAATCAGCAGGGAGTAGTGACCATTAGATTTAGCTGTTAGTAGATCATTAGAGACTTTAGTGAGGGCAGTTTCAGTAGAATGTAAAGAGCGGAAACCAGATTGTAAAGGGTCAAGAAGAGAGTTGTCTGAGAGATAGCGGATTAGACGGGAGTGGACCAGGCGTTCCAGGAGTTTAGAGATAAAGGGAAGATTGGAAACAGGTCTGTAGTTGGCTGTGCAGTTCTGGTCGAGGGATGGTTTTTTAAGTAATGGTTGTATGCTGGCGTGTTTAAAAGAAGAGGGAAAGATACCAGATGAGAGGGAAAGGTTGAAAATTTTAGTTAGGTGAGAGGTGACAGCTGGAGCAAGGGACTGAAGGAGATGTGAGGGAATAGGGTCGCTGGTGCAGGTGGTAGGGCGAGAAGATGCAAGGAGCCTGATCACTTCATCTTCCGTGACTGGTTCGAAGTCAGAAAATGAGCAAGATACAATGTGGCGGGGGGGAGCATGCATAACATTTGGGGATTGGGAGAAAATTTCCTGTCGGATATGGTCAATTTTTTCTTTGAAATAGTTAGCCAGATCGTCAGCGCTGAGGTCGGTGGTCGGGGCCTGTGCTGTTTGATTGAGGAGAGAATGAAACGTGTCAAAGAGTCGTTTAGGATTATTGGAAAGTGAGATGATGAGGTTGTTAAAGTAGGTTTGTTTGGAGAGGTGAAGGGCAGAGTTATATGTTTTCAGCATAAATTTATAGTGGAGGAAATCTTCGGGCAGATTTGATTTTCTCCACAGCCGTTCAGCGCACCTGGAGTACCTCTGGAGAAGACGTGTTTGAGGCGTGTGCCAGGGTTGTCGCCGTCTATGCCGAATTGTTCTTTGTGTAGGAGGTGCGGCTTCATCCAGGGCGCATAGCATTATTTTGTTATAATGCTTCAATGCAGATTCGGGACATGAGAGGGAGGAGATTGGGGCCAATGATGATTGCAACCTTTTTATAAATTTCTGGGTGTTAATGGCGCGTAAATTTCTATAAGTGTGGACGGTGGGAGTGTCTTGAGTAGAGTCACAGTTCTTGACAGAGAATGAAAGAAGATTATGGTCAGAGAGTGGAAGGGGAGAGTTCGTAAAGTCATGTACTGAGCAAAGCCGGGAGAAGATCAGGTCCAATGTGTTCCCGTCCTCATGTGTAGGAGAATTAGCAAGCTGTGAAAGGCCGAAGGAGGAGGTTAATGATAAAAGATGCGTGGCAGATGGGGAAAGAGGATCGCCAATTGGGATGTTAAAGTCTCCCATGATTATCGTGGGGATGTCGCAGGATAGAAAATTTGTAAGCCAGGCAGCAAAGTGATCCAGGAATTGACGGGGGGGACCTGGGGGGCGATAGACAACCGCCACTCGCAGGGAGAAGGGCCGGTAGAGTCTGACTGTGTGGGCCTCAAAGGACGGGAAGATAAGGGAGGGTACAGGGGGGATAACCTGAAAAGTACATTTTGTTGAAAGAAGCAGACCAACACCTCCACCTGATCTGTTGTCAGGTCGCGGTGTATGAGAGAAATGTAGGCCACCATAGGAGAGAGCTGCAGCGGCGGTGGTGTCCGACTGCTGGATCCAGGTTTCAGTGAGAGCCAGAAGGTTGAGGGAATTAGAGAGGAAAAAGTCATGGATGTAAGAGAGTTTATTACAAGCTGAGCGTGCATTCCAAAGGGCACAGTTGAATGAGACAGAAGATATGCAGGGAATATTAATGAGATTAGCAGGGTTTCTGAATGTAACAGGGAAAGAGTTAGTGTTATTATTACTGGAGGGTCCTGGGTTGGGAGAAATATCACCTGCGACTAATAGAAGGAAGATACAGAGAGTGAGCAGATGATTGAGTGATTTGTGAGAGCGTTTCCTGCGTTGTATGGTGGGAATGAATGGATCTGCGTGGTATAACATTGTGAAGAGAGCATGACAACTGTACATAGGAGAAGAGAGGAGTGAGGGATTAATATGGATGAAGTGTGCCGCATTTGTGGGTGAACGGTGAATGTGGATGATTGTAGCAACCAGAGTATAAATGGCACAGATACAAATGGTGAATACTGTTTGCCAAAAAGATGACCTGGAAGCAAGTTTGTTTAATTGTCTTGCATGTCTTACCTGTCTCCTGCCCTGTCCAACTGCCATTTTCTAACTGCCAGGGCACTTTGCTAAATTATGGCACTTCGATAAAGTATGCATAAATGCTATATGCATAAATGCCCCCGCATAAATGCCTCCCCTTAACTAAGTCTCAATATATAGGGACGTATCTGCTTAGATCTGCACAGATTTAACTCATTAACAATCAATCACTAGCTTAAAAGACAACAGGAGACTATAAAGTGCAGGGAAAAAAAAAAAAAAAAAACAGACTAGTAAACTCGGCATGGATCATAAACTCTTAAAGTAAGTGTGATGACCTTTAAGTATCATGGAATAAAAAAGCTAGAGGAGTGAGAAAATATATACCAGAAATTGATAGGCTGCAGAGCATTGCATGGAGATATAATGCAGTTTTCAGGACAGATCACACAAGCAGTGAAAAATATATACCAGAAATTGATAGGCTGCAGAGCATTGCATGGAGATATAATGCAGTTTTCAGGACAGATCACACAAGCAGTGAAAAATATATACCAGAAATTGATAGGCTGCAGTTTCAGGACAGATCACACAAGCAGTGAAAAATATATACCAGAAATTGATAGGCTGCAGAGCATTGCATGGAGATATAATGCAGTTTTCAGGACAGATCACACAAGCAGTGAAAAATATATACCAGAAATTGATAGGCTGCAGTTTCAGGACAGATCACACAAGCAGTGAAAAATATATACCAGAAATTGATAGGCTGCAGAGCATTGCATGGAGATATAATGCAGTTTTCAGGACAGATCACACAAGCAGTGAAAAATATATACCAGAAATTGATAGGCTGCAGAGCATTGCATGGAGATATAATGCAGTTTTCAGGACAGATCACACAATCATCATTGCCCATCAAAATGTACATAATACCACAGGTCTACTTTTGTTGCCTGGGGATTACAATGCCCTGCACAAAAAAAATAGCCACCCACTAGCTAATAATCATGCTGTCATAAAGCTTGACACCTTGGGGAAGATTGATCGTATGCCCCTGTACCTCCTGTATTAGGTTTAGAGCGATGTACATTGCCAGCAACGCTCCCACAAAGATGTGCACCAAGTCCAGCTCCTCGGCTCTTCTCCTGCCTCCACGCAGTAGGACCAGGAACTATCAAGAGTGAGTATTTATCAGCAGCGTCACGTTGAGAATCCCTGTTTTGACCTTCTCTGGTGGCGTATTTTGTATTTTCCGTCTCTGACAAATACTGCTTATGATTGGTCAGCATCACAGAGGTGAAAAAAGGACACACCCCCTGAGAGGAATCGGTTATTGTCCATGTGCTTAACCCCTTTACCCCCGAGGGTGGTTTGCACGTTAATGACCAGGCCAATTTTTACAATTCTGACCACTGTCACTTTATGAAGTAATTACTCTAGTTTTTTCGTGACATATTGTACTTCATAATTGTGGTAAATTTTCTTCGATATCACTTGCGTTTATTTGTGAAAAAAATGGAAATTTGGCGAAAATTTTGAAATTTTCAAAATTTGAATTTTTATGCCCTTAAATCAGAGAGATATGTCACACAAAAGAGTTAATAAATAACATTTCCCTCATGTCTATTTTACATCAGCACAATTTTGGAACCAAATTTTTTTTGTTAGGGAGCTATAAGGGTTAAAAGTTGACCAGCGATTTCTCATTTTTCCAACAAAATTTACAAAACCATTTTTTTAGGGACCACATCACATTTGAAGTCACTTTGAGAGGTCTTTATGACAAAAAATACCCAAAAGTGACACCATTCTAAAAACTGCACCCCTCAAGGTGCTCAAAACCACATTCAAGAACTTTATTAACCCTTCAGGTGCTTCACAGGAATTTTTGGAATGTGGAAGAAAAAAATGAACATTTAACTTTTTTCACAAAAATGTTATTTCAGACCCAATGTTTTTTATTTTCGCAGGGGTAACAGGAAAAAATGGAGCCCAAAATTTGTTCTGCAATTTCCCCTGGGCACGCAGATACCCCATATGTGGGGAAAAAACACTGTTTGGGCGCACGGCAGGGCTCGGAAGGGAAGGAGCACCATTTGACTTTTTGATTGTAAAATTTGCTTGAATAATTAGCGGACGCCATGTTGCGTTTGGAGAGCCCCTGATGTGCCTAAACAGTGGAAACCCCCCACAAGTGACCCCATTTTGGAAACTAGACCACCCAAGGCACCTATCTAGATGCATAGTGAGAACTTGGAACCCCTAGGTGCTTCACAAATTGATTCGTAAAAATGAAAAAGTATTTTTTTTTCCACTTTTTCATTTTTACGAATCAATTTGTGAAGCACCTGGGGGTTCCAAGTGCTCACTATGCTTCTAGATAGGTGCCTTGGGGGATTTAGTTTCCAAAATGGGGTCACTTGTGGGGGAGCTCCAATGTTTAGGCACACAGGGGCTCTCCAAAAGCAACATGGTGTCCGCTAACAATTTGAGCCGATTTTCCATTCAATTTGTTAGCGGACACCATGTCGCGTTTGGAGAGCCCCTGATGTGCCTAAACAGTGGAGCTCCCCCACAAGTGACCCCATTTTGGAAACTATACCCCTCAAGGATTTTATTAAAGGGTATAGTGAACATTTTGAACCCAGAGGTACGACACAGAATTCGATAACATTAGGTCATCATATTGAATAAGTTGTCATTACTCTTGAGCGCAAGTGCTCGCTACTTGAGTTTGCATCGGGTACTCAGGTATGCACCATGTATCACGGGTGCTCAAGTGAAATGCTCGAGTCCCCGCCCGCATGATTCACGGTTATTAGACACCCCCAAAAAAACATGCGGGGATCGCTCGTGCATGGCAGGCAATCCTCGTGAGGTTTTTTTGGCCGCAAAGCATATGGGGCGGAGACTCGAGCACCCGCGATACTCAGTGCATACCCGAGCACCCGATGCAAACTCAAGTAGCTAGCACTTGCGCTCAACACTAGTCGCCATATCGTCATCTTTTTTTTTTTTTTTTTTTACTTTTGAAAAAAAAAAAAACAACCCCAACCCCCACATTAGCACAACTCCAACCCCAGCCCTAGCATTTATTTTTTACGCCGTTCCTCGTGCGGTATAAGTGATGAGATTACTTTATTCTTCGGGTCGGTGCGATTACAGCGATACCAGAATCATATCGGGTTTTTATGATTGACAGTTGTCACACACTAAAAGACACATATTTTGTAAAATCTAGTTTTTGCATCGCCATATTTTGGCCGACAGAGTCATGTGATGGCTTGTTTTTTTGCGGGATGAGTTGACGTTTTTATTGGTGCCATTTTCAGGCACGTGACATTTTTTGATCGCTTTCTATTCCTATTTTTGGGAGGCAGAATAAACAAAAACCAACAATTCAGGAATTGTGTTTTTTACATTTTTTTTATTCTGCTCTGGGTGTGGTAAAATTGATAAGGTAGCTTTATTCTTCGGGTCAGTACGTTTACAGCGGTACCACATTTATATCGTTTTTTATGTTTTGGCGCTTTTACACAGTAAAAGCTATTTTATAGAAAAAATTATTCTTTTGCATCGCTTTATTCTGAGAGCTGTAACTTTTTGATTTTTCGGATGATGGAGCTGTATGGCGGCTTGTTTTTTGCGGGACGAGATGACGTTTTCAGCGGTAACATTTTTAATTATATTCGTCTTTTTGATCGCGTGTTATTCCATTTTTTGTTTGGCGGTATGATGATAAAGCATTGTTTTTTTGTTTGTTTTTTTACCGTGTTCACTGAAGGGGTTAACTAGTGGAACAGTTTTATAGGTCAGGTCGTTACGGACGCGGCGATACCAAATATGTGTACTTTTATTGTTTGTTTGGGTTTTTTTTTCATAATATTTATTGATGGGTACATTATATTTTTATTTTTAGTGGATTATTTTTTTTATTTTTTTTTTTTTTATATTTTTACAATTTTTTTTTTTTTTTTTTTTCACTTTTTCGGAGTTTTTTTACTTTTATACTTTGTCCCACTATGGGAGTTTCACTTTTTTTTATTCTGATCGCCTGCATGGCACAGGAATGCAGCACCATCCCTGTGCCATGCAGGCAGTCAGCGCTGGACAGGGAGAAGATAGTTTGGAGATGCACTACGCATGTCCAAACAATCTTCCTGCTGTCTGGTGACCCGGATGTTGTCATCACGACATCGGGTCGTCATGGCAACACCCGGGAAGCCGCGGCAGACAGCGCTGGAGGCCGGAAGAGGAGGTGAGTATACCGATCACCTCCCCTTGCCACCGCAATGCTGTGATCGCAGCATTGCGGGGGTTAATGTGCTGGGAGCGGTGCGGGACCGCTCCCTGCACATAGTACTGGGTGTCAGCTGTGACAATCAGCTGACACCCGGCGGCGATCGCGCCCGCACAGCCTGTGTGCGCGCGCGATCGCGATGATGTACTAATACGGGTCAGGCTCTTAAAGCCCAGGGCACTGACGCGTATTAGTATGTCATGGGCTTTAAAGGGGTTAAAGGGAAAATTTACAAGCTAATATCTCGGGAACTAAGAGGTCTATTACGAAATGGGGGGGGGGGGGACGTACTCAGGATGTAGCAATTGGCAATTGAAAATGTAAAAAAAAATTTGTGAAAGATTCTCTTTAAGTGGCAAGTGTAATAAAATTCTTCCTTTTTTGATATTGGATAGAAGAGTATAGCACACCACATTACTTATAAAAAGCAACAAAAGCTGAAAATGACAAATGCAAGTGTGAATAGTGCCCAACTCAAGTACACAATAATAAACTCTCAAAGCTACTCATCTTTTCATGTAGAGAATTCTAAAACGTCAATGCACAATTGTTTTGTTGAAGAAGTAAATACAAGAATAAACCAAAACATTAAAACTGTACCTCAACATCAAGAGAAAACTGAATAGCAAATTTTTCTGCTTCTTCAAATTTATGCTTATGCAATAAACGACTTAACCTAAAGGACAAATAAACAAATAATACATCATATTTAGGGTATTCTCAAAAGTAGCGGAAATTATGCAGATCTTTCTTCCATATAAGCAGACAAAAAAATGAAGGGGCAGCGTATTACATTAGCATCAAAGTGAACGCCATGATGCCGAAATATATCTGCAAATAAATTGACATTCGGTGTGGAGTTTAAGTCTGCTGCATTTCAGTTTTTTGTTTGGATGTTCATTGCAGATTTCACCCTTTTTAATGCATAAGGTAAAATTCAATACAAATCCATAACAAAATAAATTTTAGAACTTTTTCCACCCTATAATGTCAACCATAATTCTACGCAAAAAACTGAATGATGTCATAAATTCAAAGGGAAAGTAAACAAAGTATTAGTTTATAGGGAGTTTGTCAGTAGGATCAACCCTTCTAAGCCACAGGTCACAGAAAGTTAAATAAAATCATACTTTATCTCTGCAATCTAATGTCTTTTCCAGAGAAATCCATGTTTTTCTTAATATGTAAATGAGCTGTTAAGATCTATGGTCCGGACATAGATCTCTCTGAGAATCTGCCCCCAGAGCTTATTTTAAATGAAACATGTCAAAGTGTAATTTTTTTTTAACTTTCTGTGACCTACATGCCCATATAGAAGGCCTAGGCAGGTAGATCCTACTGACAGATTCCCTTTAAGGGTGTGCAGATTTAAACAACCATTTACCATATATATTCGAGTATAAGCCGACTTTTTCAGCCCATTTTTTAGGCTGAAAAAGCCCCTCTCAGCTTATACTTGGGTGTATACTTGAGTATATACAGTCATGGCCAAAAGTTTTGAGAATGACACCAAAATTATATTTTCACATGATCTGCTGGCCTCTGGTTTTTATTAGTGTTTGTCTGATGTTTATATCACATACAGAAATATAATTGCAATCATATTATGAGTACCAATAGGTTATATTGACCGTTAGAATGAGTTAATGCAGCAAGTCAATATTTGCAGTGTTGCCCCTTCTTCTTCAAGACCTCTGTAATTCTCCCTGGCATGCTCTCAATCAACTTTTGGACTAAATCCTGACTGATAGCAGTCCATTCTTGCATAATCAATGCTTGCATCTTGCCAGAATTTGTTGGTTTTTGTTTGTCCACCCGTCTCTTGATGATTGACCACAAGTTCTCAATGGGATTAAGATCTGGGGAGTTTCCAGGCCATGGACCCAAAATCTCTATGTTTTGTTCCATGAGCCATTTAGTTATCACCTTTGCTTTATGGCAAGGTGCTCCATCATGCTGGAAAAGGCATTTTTGGGCGCCAAACTGCTCTTGGACGGTTGGGAGAAGTTGCTCTTGGAGGACATTCTGGTACCATTCTTTATTCATGGCTGTGTTTTTAGGCAAGACTGTGAGTGAGCCGATTCCCTTGGCTGAGAAGCAACCCCACACATGAATGGTTTCAGGATGCTTTACAGTTGGCATGAGACAAGACTGGTGGTAGCGCTCACCTCTTCTTCTCCGAATAAGCTGTTTTCCAGATGTCCCAAACAATCGAAAAGGGGATTCATCAGAGAAAATGACTTTGCCCCAGTCCTCAGCAGTCCACTCCCTGTACCTTTTGCAGAATATCAGTCGGTCCCTGATGTTTTTTCTGGAGAGAAGTGGCTTCTTTGCTGCCCTCCTTGAAACCAGCCCTTGCTCAAAGAGTCTCCGCCTCACAGTGCGTGCAGAAGCACTCACACCAGCCTGCTGCCATTCCTGAGCAAGCTCGGCACTGCTGGTAGTCCGATCCCGCAGCTGAAACAGTTTTAAGATACGGTCCTGGCGCTTGCTGGTCTTTCTTGGGCGCCCTGGAGCCTTTTTGACAAAAATGGAAGCTCTCTCCTTGAATTTCTTGATGATGCGATAGATTGTTGACTGAGGTGCAATCTTTGTAGCTGCGATACTCTTCCCTGTTAAGCCATTTTTGTGCAGTGCAATGATGGCTGCACGTGTTTCTTTAGAGATAACCATGGTTAACTGAAGAGAAACAATGATACCAAGAACCAGCCTCCTTTTAAAGTGTCCAGTGATGTCATTCTTACTTAATCATGACTGATTGATCGCCAGCCCTGTCCTCATCAACACCCACACCTGTGTTAATGGATCAATCACTAAAACGATGTTAGCTGCTCCTTTTAAGGCAGGACTGCAATGATGTTGAAATGTGTTTTGGGGGTTAAAGTTCATTTTCTGGGCAAATATTGACTTTGCAAGTACAGTAATTGCTGTTAAGCTGATCACTCTTTGACATTCAGGAGTATATACAAATTGCCATTACAAAAAATGAAGCAGTAAACTTTGGAAAAATTACTATTTGTCTCATTCTCAATACTTTTGGCCATGACTGTACATAGTCCGATGGTGGATAGTGGGGAAGGTGGGGTTGTGGCGGAGGAGCAGGGCACACGAAGTAGCCGGCTGCTGCAGCTACCACGTGCGCCCGCTGCTAAAGGGAAATGAATATTCACCTTTCTCCACGCCCATGGGAGTGGAGAGGGGTCAATATTCATTTCTTTAATAGCGTACGCACAGTGTCAGCAGCGCCGCAGCTACAGTGATCCTCTGTGCATTCTCTTTAGTAGCGGGCACACAAGACAGCTGAACCACAGCGGGAGCTGCAGTGCTGCTGACACTGCGCGCACGCCATTAAAGAACAGGGATATTCACTCTTCTCCACGCACATAGTCCCGGCGTGGAGAGGAGAGAATATCCCCGCAGCTCACCTCGGCGTCTGAGGGCACATGGCAGTGACGTAATTCGCTGCTCAGATGCGGAGGCGAGCTTCTGCTGGCAGAACAGGAGCAGCGCTGGAGCAGAGGGGAGGAAGGGGAGTATGAGTGTTTATTTTTTTTTAATGTGTGCAGAGATGGGGGGGCATGCAAACCAGGATAGGGGGGCCATACATACCAGGATTGAGAAGAGGGGGGACATGCACACACCAGGATTGGAAATGAGGGGGCCATGTATACCAGGATTGGGGATGGGGGAGCAATGCATACCAGGATTGGGAATGAGGGGGCCATGCATACCAGGATGGGGAGATATACCAGTAGCTGTTGCATTTCCCATCCTAGGCTTATACGCGAGTCAATAAGTTCTCCCAGTTTTTTGTGGTAAAATTAGGTGCCTCGGCTTATATTCGGGTCGGCTTATACTCGAGTATATATGGTATTTCCAGTTCTTTATCTTTCTTTTTCAACCCAAAAAGATATTAGTTCATTTTTCAAATGAATTGTACAGATTATGGGTCACATTTAAGGTGGAAAAAGTTCTGAAATTTTTCTTCTTGGTATGATGTTTTTTTGCTTTTACATGACAAAACCTAGACGCTTTACAGGATTGTGTAAAGCATATGCATTGTATAAGTGTTTCTATGAACAAAATATGTTTCATTAACATTTTCCTATATATGGACGAACCTGTTCTCCGGTAAAGCTTCTGTTAAGCATCTCATTGCAAGGACCGTGACTGGAGAGTCGGGGGACCTGGAAACAATCATTAACATGAACATATATCAAAAAAGCTGAAAAATGAACCCATTAACAATCGATCTGTCAACATTCGAACACTTAATCATGAAGTACACGAGGGTGCTTCAAGCGGGTTCAGAAGCTGAGCCCGATCCAAACAGGGCAGATGCCGGTTGTTACATATCTGGCATCTGTTTTTTACAGCAGAGATTAGTACTGCCTCTGATTCCGCTGTCAATTATTGACAGGTGCTGCGATCCGGCCTGGGTGTATGTTCAGGCCCCTTCAGCACCCCTGTGATGCAATCTTGAGTTGCTGATGGGTTGCCATGATATCAATGGGCAGGTTGAAGACCTCTATGCCGGTCATGTTTTTTCTCCTGTTAAAATTTAAAAAACGTAAAAAAATATATATATACATACTTGGTATCGAAGAGTCTGTAAAGGTTTGATCAAAATAAAAAATCCTTTTAATCCGTACGAGACATGTCGTAAAGAAAAAAAATGCCAAAATTGCCGTTATTTTGTTGCTGCACCTCCCACAAAAAAAACAATAAAAATCAATCAAAACACAATATTAACCCAAAAATGGTATAGAGACACTAGCTCACTGTGCAAATAACAAGCCTTCACACAGCTCAGCTGACAGAAAAATATAAAAGCTGTGAAAAATGGCGGAACAAATCAAATTTTTCAGTTCAGAATTCTTCTCTCCACTAAAATAGCTTAAAGAAAAACAATAGGAGTTTGATATCAATGTAATTATACTAACCTGGGAAATCATATTCTCAGGTCATTTTTACTGCACAATTAACGTGGTAAAAACAAAGTCCAAAAAGAAAAAAAAAAAGATGCGTCTTTTTTCAACCATTTTACTTAACTATATATAAAAAAAACTACAACTCGTCTCCAAAAGAACCACATTCACACATGTCTATGTTGGCGGGAATAAAAAAGTATGCCTATTTGAAAAAGGAGAAGAAAACATGAAAGCACGAACAATGAAAATATGGCTGTGTCCTGCAGGGGTTAATATGACTATTTACCTTTCGTGGCTGTCATAAATTCCCTCAAGAAGATAGATTGTGTCCTAATGCAAAAAAAAAAACAAAAACATAATATATATTAATGAGCGGTATAAACAAAACACCTAATTTCCAAAATTGTTTTCTATAAATGATCCTACAATTTATCAGTAAAATCATATTAATTAGGCAAGAAAAAAAAAACAGCCTGGAAATTAAAGGGGTAGTTTAATCCAGGGCTGTGGAGTCGGAGTCGGTGTCCATTTTGGTGGAGTCTGAGTCGGTATAAAATGGACCGACTCCAACTCCTAAAATATATAATAAATTGGGTACAGTAGTTCAATGCAGTTTTTGGGGAATATTTTTCATAAGAATTTGGGAAAGTTATGTCTGTCCTATTCCTGATCTAAGGGTCTAGACTTTTAGCTTAGATGAATCTGTGCTACAGTAAATTTATCACTTAAACATGAGCCATGTATGAGGGAGTCGGAGTCGTGGAGTCGGTGTCATGGAAATTGAGGAGTCGGAAGTTTGGCTTACCGACTCCACAGCCCTGGTTTAACCCCCCCTTGTAAAATAAAAATGATAATCATCTCCTGCACTTGTACCATTCCAGCAATGTTGGCGCCGGGTCTGCCCTGTACCCAATCAGCAGTCGCTATTGGGCTGCTGTGCTCTTACTTCCCTCGGACGGTTGGGCAAGCAGAAAAAGTGTGAACGCCGCCGCTCAATAGCAGTCACTTATTGGCTGCAGGACTCACATGGCAAAACAATGCCACGCAAACCACAGCAGACCTGGTGCAACACACTTATAGCTCTGCTGACCACCACTGGAGCAAAAAACAGACATACTTACCATAGTGATACCAATTTGAACAAGGGTGCATATATCCGAAACTTCAATTGAATACAAGTGATTCATGGTAGGCAATGAATATACTGCAAGGCTTCTCATCTGAAGATCAATGAGGACGAAAGAGGGCACTTTAACATATGCTATTTATTTTATTACATAAGTTCCCAAATATTGAACAAAAATAGCTGACAACTCATGTATCTCTATGAAAAATGGTCTGAAGTAACATTTACCTGTTTTTCATTGGGAAATGTCAAAGCTATGAGTTTAAGGTTAGTATCTCTTTGCCTACAGGAAAAAAAAAAATATTGCATAGAATTAAATGCATATGTCCCTATAATATAGTATTATCACAATAGAACAATAATGATCAAAACAGTAATATTAAATATACAGAACTAAACAAATACCTTGTAAGAGAAGAAGAGGAATCTCCCTCAGTTGTTAACAAAAAATCTGAGAGATGACAAGGCCCGTCCCACACCAAAACCATGGTGTAAACATCCCAAACACTCAAAATTCCCTGAAAACACAATAAAAATTCTGTAAGAAATTAAACGAAAAAAAGCACCACGTTAAATGCCTTATGAACAATCACTTAATACTTACCTCTTCATCCAAAACAAACAGCAAATTGTCAAGAACTTGAAGTTTTTTTGCACCTTATTAAAATAAAGTTAATTTATTATTTAGAAAAGTAACACAATATTGTTTAAAGCACTGCTCCATTATACAGTGAATAGAAGTATTTAGAAAGTAATATCCTCCCACTGGTACTGGAGAAAAATCATTTCATTAGTCTAAAGCTAGTGCAGGCTATGTGTGTGTATTATCACAATAATTTAGGAGCTTCTACCTTTAAAAAAATTAATCTTAAAATAATGTCATCATCTGGTACAAAACTAGTGGTAGGATATGACCACACGTGGCCAGCGGAATCTCCTTACCTTGAATCATGCCACTATCAACAAGATTTTGAACTCTAACATGTTTTTGTACAGGGTCCATCTTCCATTTTGAGAGAGAATAGTTACCTCTTCCCTAGTGGGGACAAACAAAGTAAAATAATTAAAACATTTTGTACAGCAAGTGCTAACTATTTGGACTTTTTTTTGCCAGACACCTCTTCCATAGTTGGGATAAATGAAAGATACTTATTACAAATTTTTGTAAAGCAAGTGCTAACTGTTTAGAGTATTTTTTTTTTCCTCCGGGCAGTGCTGCAGTGATGAAATGTTACCATAGATCAGTAACACACATTCTTATTATGCCAAATGACAGCCATAATAAATAAAGATATGCTGATAAGACTTTATGCAGCAGTAGGAAATCATTGTAGAAAACTGTCAGAAGGACTAAAATGTAATAAAAGACTCTTTCCATTCGCTTTCTCTTGCTGTACTGTGGTACTTTTATAGGCGGAGGTTTCACTTGCAGAATATAACTGTACTCCATCACCCCTAATGCCCCTAGGGGACCGACTATAGAGACGTAAAGAGCACTTATGAGTACTAATAAAGGTAGTCTTTTAGCACAAAACGACGGTTCAAACCAAGCACAGACGCTCAGTGCACCCTTAATGTGGCCAAACAGTTCAATGCACCTTCCCATCTATTAGTTTTGTATCTATCTTTGTCCTTCTCTTCCTTGACAGAAGCTCGGGGAGGGCAAACATAAGTGAAAAACAAATAAGTGGGAAGGTGCGCTTAACTGATTGTTGACGCCGTGCGCCTATGCTTGGTTTGACCAGTCATTTTGTGCTGATAGTCTCCCTTTAGCCTCATATTTTGTGTTTTTCCACAGAATATATTTGTAATTGTGCTTGTTTTTAATATAATCTTTCAATACCTGTTTTTTTGCTAATTTGCTTAATCTTACCCCTATCAGTAGATGAATGTCACTCGTCAGATCTCCAAGGAACAAACTCAAACAACCATCTGTGTGATATTCTTCTGTTGAAATAAAGCAGGTCTTGATTTTTTCTTCAAGCTGTAAAATAAAATTGTAAGGATCCTCACAAATACATATATGATGAAACACAATGTGATAGAAATGACAAGTATTTACCCCTTTTGCTGCACCGATATCCATACTCTCAACAGCTGAAAATACACATTGAGTAAAGAATTACAGAATAGTAAGACAATTTACATCGGTTTTAGATTATTAAACACTTATGATCTGTCCACAAAGTTTTTTCTCTCTACATTTTTTATGAACCTTAAAGAGTACCCATTGTTTGTCTGCAGCGGTCCAGTACTTTCTAATAGAAAGATGATAGCTAATTGTTATTTACAGACAATCATTTGTGTTATAAGTCCCATTAAAATGCAGGAGCTCCTCCAACACGTCACATACATAACGTCTTATATCTGCATTTGAAGGCTGATTCACACGGTTATCCATTCTGCTCTAGACATCAAACTCATAAATTATTTTTGGTCTACAATCTGAAATCAAAAGCAACAAATTTGTTATAAATTGTGGTAAACTTTCAGATGCAATGCAAAAAAAAAAAAATGCACAAGTACATACCATCATTAATCCTGGCAATATGGAAGTACATGATACAGTGAAGTCCTCTTCTTGTCAAAAGAAACATATTATAAACACCTAAGGAAAAGAAGACATACAACATAATGACATGGTAGTTTGGGATTGATATTGCATAGCATGTACATAGCTGCATTAATGAAGCAAGTACAACTGAAATCAGAATTTTCCATTTATTAGTCCCATAAGGGGTCTTGAACTCTTGATCCTTTGATTCCATAGATAATACACTATTATCTCAGCCCATTAGGGTGGGTTTACACTAGGCAATTTGAGTCCCTAAACGATCACCAATCAGCTACATGTTTACCGATTGTCGGTCAATTAATAATTTGTTTAGACACGCTGAATGCAGAGAACAATCGTTGATATATTGATCTTTGCACACAGGCTACTTCTTGGCAGCACGTTTTGTTCACATAGGATAATGTGCCGCCGAAAGCCATGACTTTAAGGGTATGTGCACACGATGCAGAAATGAAGCAGAAAATTTCTGCATCATTTCTGCATCTCCCTGGCAGAAAAAACGCATGCAGATTGTGCATGCGTTTTTCCTGCAGAATACATGCGGATCCACATGCAGATTCACATGCGTTTCCGCATGCAGATTGACAAGCGCTTTCCAGGCGATGTTAGCATCACCTGGAAAGGGCTTGATAACTAGGTCACACTATATAAATCCATGCAAACAGCATGGATTTATACAGTGTGAACCGAGAGAGTGTATATACTTACCTCCGATGGCCCGCGCTGTCCTGCTCAATCTGTTCTCCCTCGCCGGCAACTTTGAATTGAAAGACCTGCCGACGTCAGCGTCACGTGACCCGTCACATGACTCTGACGTCACCGCAGGTCCTACAACTCACTGCAAGTGCCGGGAACCAAGCGGGAGCGCTGTGCGGGCCAACAGATGGTAAGAATACATTTATTTTTTATTTTATTCTTCTTTTACAGCTTTTTTAATGGTACCTGGATGTGGATGAGACTCTCCTCTCCTCCACACCCGGGTACCATCCGCACATTAGAACGCACCAATTACGCAAGTACAAATGCTGTCTTGCGGAATTGGCGCGTTCTAATGCAAGTCAATGGCGGCGAAATCGCCGCGTTTCCGCAAAATTAATTGACATGCTGCGGATTTTTTACCGCAGCGTTAACGCTGCGGAAAAATCCGCATCATGGGCACAGCACATGCGGATTTCCATTGGGGAACATTGCTTCCCTTCTACCATGCGTTTTTCATGCGTTTCCGCGGCGTTTACGCAACTGCAAAAACGCCGCGGAAACGCATGAAATACGCATCGTGTGAACACAGCCTTAAGCAAGTTTGAAAATAATTTCACGAGGGGAACGAATGTTTTGCTCCTTTGACGTGTGATGGGCAGCATGTTTCCACTGGACGATTATCGGGAAATAAATATTCCTAGGAAAGCTTGTTTACGATAAACGGCCAATGTAAATGCACCTTTAGTGCTACACCTCTGGCAAGATCTAAAAGGCTTTAGTCTATGGAAAATCTGGAGGCCATAAATAAAATCTTCGGTTACCATAGAAACACATCGGCATCATACAATTGTGCTGTGGGGAACGATGACCTGAAGGAGGAAACGCTCTCTCTTTGTCAAATTCCTCAGATGCTGCTATCAATATTGACAACAGCATCTGAGGAGTTAAGGCGCTGGGACTAGAGCCAGTTCAGATCCCAGCAGAAGTTGCAGAAGCCAAGCTGTACATTAAATCCAGCCCCCTCTGTAGATATCACAGGGACAACTCCTGAGCATGCATCCTCACATACATGTGATATACCAAGTCAGGATGCACATGCACGTGCTTTACTATAAGGGGTTAACTCCGTTAATGTTACAGGTTTGCATTTCCTGGGTTCACCTGGGATAAGTTGTCCGCTTCTTTCTATTATCCCCCATCCTATATAAACATATTTACCTTGCATACATTGTTTAGGGTTAGTATTAAGCAATGCATTAAAAAAAATAATACTGAATTAGACCTATCAAAATATACAAAGGTTTATAACAATCATAAACTTCTCTTCCTGAAATTCTACACATCTCCAGCTGCTTATGAAAACGTAGACGTTTGTAAACCTTCATCTGAAGCATCCTTTTCAAGCAAGAGTCTTTTAAATGTTTGCTCATTGCTTATCCCCACATCTGGTAGGAAGGCCTAAAAGGAAAACACAGAGAAAACACTTCATTAGATGAATAATAGAGATAAAAGAAAGTGGTAAAGTCTTGTGGGAATGGTACTAAAGGCCCCGTCACACATAACGAGATCGCTAGCGAGATCGTTAGTGCGTCACGGTTTTGGGATCGCTGGAGTGTCATTTCGTGATCGCTGGGGAGCTGTCAAACATGCAGCACTTCCCAACGATTTTGGCCGCCCCAGCGATCTAACTAACGATCTCGGCGGTCGTTGGGACGCTTTCACACAGCAGCAATTTCAACGATCCACACCTTGATAGGGACTGCACTGTGTCACAAAGGCGTGCATAAAATCACTTTTCCGCGCCCCCTCATCTCCGATTGGTGGACGCTACTGCATTCTGATTGGGCGGCCTTGGTTTAACACCGCTACTGCGTCTCCGGTCAGATGGGATCGCTACTGCTTCTCCGGTCAGACGGGAACACTGGTGTGTGCATTGTTCCTGTACAGATGTATGGATGTTCATATATTTATATGAATATATATATAGAGATGTAAATGGCCATTTATGTGTATGCATATCTGTATGTTTGAGAGTATGTATGTGTATATATAGTTATCTCTATACGTATGTGTATATGAGTGTGTGTGTATATATTTATGTACTTAAAAATATGTATGAGTACATGGATGAATCTGTTTACATACGAGTACACGAATGTATATGCGTGTATGTATGTATGTATGTACGTAT
Organism: Phyllobates terribilis; assembly: GCF_046119375.1. Taxonomy (NCBI): domain Eukaryota; kingdom Metazoa; phylum Chordata; class Amphibia; order Anura; family Dendrobatidae; genus Phyllobates; species Phyllobates terribilis. The sequence continues at coordinate 356,964,548 of NW_027362761.1, forward strand.
GTATCTGTATACGCATGTGTATACATATGTATGTATATATATATATATATATGTATGTGTATATATATATATATATATATATATATATATATATATATATATATATATATATATATATATATATATATATATATATGGACTGCTTACTGCGGTGACTACTGCTACTACTGAAAGAATGAGAAACAAAGCTTTTGCATAGTAGAACACACAGTTTATTAGACACATCTAATATATATATAATTGTCTTATCCCGTCTGTCTGTCTGTCTAGGAAATCCCACGTCGCTGATTGGTCAGGCCGCAGCCAATCAGCGATGCGGGATTTGAGAACAAGATGGTGACCGTTAGCGGCTCAACCTCACACCCTCACACTCTGACGCTCACCCTCACATTCTCACCCTCCCATGCTCACCCGCTCCCACGCTCACCCTGTGCTAGCCGGTCATCTCCCGGCTGCTCGCAGCAGAAGTACCCAGACCGGCGGCCTCGCTCCCCGGTCCTCCAAAATTCATTAGGGGCCCCAGGGGGATACATTGGGGGGTTAATTTAAAGTAGTGCGCAACCCATTTAAACACTGCTTTGCTGATTAGTTGCGCCCGGTCGGCCGCATACATATTCTAGAATACCCGATGCGTTAGAATCGGGCCACCATCTAGGCAGTACAGAAATGTCAGTAGTGTAGAAACATGAGTAGTTGCCCACTATAGGTTCTGATGCTGCCAAGGAACAGCACCAGGACGGTTAAAATTCTGGCAGTAGTTGTCGCGGCAGGTCTTCGCATCATGGGTGTTTCTGACATGTCCCACTGGTTGAAGGCCTGCAATTGCAGGATCATTTGCACGCCATTCACTGAGCTCCTCTTCCCCATTGGCTAGGTCCACAGAGTCCATGAAGCCAGGCGGACAGTACGTTATTGCATCACGTCGACGAAGAAATTTGTGAAGCGTGCAAGACGCCAAAACAACAGAGTCTATTTATTTAAGCTTCATGTTAATTGGCGTGTGAAAAACTCTGAAGCGGTTGGCCAGGACAGCGTGTCAGAAAACGTGCTGTGTGGGTGTGTTTGCACGAGACCCCTAAAATATCTGCCCATGCAAAAGCATATATATACAGATAGAAGCCAAGCCCTCCCTCCCTGAAGAGCAATGATAGCAGATAATTGGTAGATGTCCTACAAATGAATTAAAAATGGAAACTCATTTGAAACCCCAAACAATACCTACCTCGCTAATGATGTCTGATTTCTTCAAAGTGGAGTCACAGTCGGAGAACGCTGGTGGGATCAGAAAAACAAGGACGCAGTAGCGACCACCAATCGGGGACGAGGGGCGCGGAAAAGTCCAATTTATGCACGCCTACGTGTCTCAGTTCTGAATCGCTAACGAGGTCGTTGATAAGGTGTCAAATACAGCGATGCACACTGCCCAGCGGGAGCGCAACGACCCAGGAATGGTCCAGGAAGCTTTGTAACGATCAGCGATCTCACAGCAGGGGCCTGATCGTTGCTACCTGTCAGACATAACGAGATCACTAGCGAGATCGCTATTGCGTCACGAAAACCGTGACGCATCAACGATCTCGCTAGCGATCTCGTTATGTGTGACGGGGCCTTTAGTGTAAAACTATCTTATCTGATTTCTTCATCAATAAGTAAAAAGGACATATAATAAAGGTATTAGGATATTGCACTATACTGGAAATGCAATATCCTAATTGTCAGCACGAGCAATATGGGGCAGGGTGGTGTTGTGTTGAAAAATGGCTCCTGGGACACTTAGGAGAAATGGACGTACCACTGGTTCCATGATTTATCCATTCTGAACTGAAAGTGAAATTTGACATCACATACCAAGCCTAAGACGTCAAGCAGTGACCACATTAACTATAAGAATGTAAGTAAGTAGAAAGAAAGAAACCGGCACTATTCAGATCGCATACCTTCAAGCAGTTCAGTGAGAATCAGTCCACAGATGACCAGGGATTGCTAATCAGCAGGTGCTCAGCCCGAAGAAGGAATGTTCTTTAATACCATGTGAGTAGACAACAGGCGGCACTCCAGCAAGCGATTTCGTATGAAGATCCTTTAATCTTAACACAAATTTAAAACATGGAGCCAGGGATGTGGGGGTCCTTCAGGACAATGGCCGTTTTGCACCAAGCCTTTGTATTTGGACCCGTTGGAGCACAGGCTTGGTGCGAAACGGCAGTCGTCCTGAAGGACCCCCGCTTCCCTGTCTCCATGTTTTAAATTGTGTGTAAATAAAGGATGTTCATATGAAATCGCTTGCTGGAGTGCCGCCTTTTGTCTAATTACAAACTATAAGAATGTGTTTGCATGTCATTGGGCTACGATCCAGACGTCCAGCTACAGGTGTCCACTGACCTCATGCCACCGATCTTAAAGACTATCATGGTGCAGAGCAAGAAGAAAATAGAGGATGGTATAGAGATCTATCCTCTTTAGTAATGCGTTCCACATTTGTTTTAGATACCATGATAGTCGGAGATTGGTCTGGAGACGAAGTGGGAAACACCATAAAGAGGGCTTCATACAGGAACGACACAACAGATTCTACTTCCAGGATTATGGTGTGGGGTGTCATAATGTACGGTAACTGGACCCCTCTAGTCTTTATTTCAGGTACACTAACAGCTTGGTGTTATATTGATTTGGCTTTGGAACCCGTGGTATGGCCATCTCTCCAGTTTCCCAGAAGCCGTTTTTCAACACTACAAATTAGGCCTACTGTTTGCGCTACTGTAAGCAGCCTGCGCACTACCATAGCTTACAGCATCTCCAGACTTGTCTCCCATTGAGCACATCTGGAACGTCATTGGTCGTTAATTACAAAGGGAGCTGCCAAGCAGCGGCTCTTGATGATTTTCATGCCCAAGTGCATTCAACAAAGCAGAACATTCCTCAGACAACAATTAAAGGAGTTGTCCCATGAACAAAGTTCATTTTAATCAATAGATCTTGGAATAATAATAATTTCTACAATGTGTTTAAAAAAAATGTTCCTGTGCTGAGATAATCTTATAAATGTGCCCCTGCAGTGTACTGTGTAATGGCTGTGTCTGACCGTGTATGGAACATGGTCTGATCATATCACATCTCCTGGGCAGGGGAGGAAGTAAAAAAGTATACAGACATTACAGCCGGGGATCCCAAATAATTCTTTACAATTTTTTTTTTAAATCAGGCAGGAAGATGCTTTACCTCACAAAAAGAATCAGCTGTGATCAAGAGCTGTCCTGTCTATATACTCTTTTGCTTCCTCCCCTGCCCAGGAGATGTGGTATGATCAGACCATGTTCCTGTACGGTCAGACACGGCCATTACACAGTACACAGCAGGAGCACATTTATAAGATTATCTCAGCACAGGAACATGTTTTTAAACACATCCAGTTGTAGAAATTATTATTGTTCCAAGTTCTATTGATTAAAATCAACTTTAAAATGAACTTTGTTGGTGGGAAAACCCCTTTAATGACCTCACTGATTGCCGCCAAGGATTTTAGCTGTGTGACGCTCACACTTGATACCGAATCAATCGAGGTGTTTTGAAAATTTTGTCTCCATTTTGTCATCAGTAACATGCCTATCCATCCTGCGATTTCCAAAATCAACAACTTTTCCCTCTTAGTGTTATTTCAATGTTGAGAGGTGTACATACTTTTTATTATTTAATAATGCGCACGCGCTTTGTTTACTGGCGTCTGTGGCCTTTTTTCTTTTTAATCAGATCACTTTTATTGTAAGAAAAGATAAGAAAAACAAATCACCAATAACCACATACTGCTATCACATATGGAAGTAGAAAATGATATTAGATTATCATGCCAATATAATTTAAAGAGAACATCATACAGATATCATTATTATTACTTATTTTTAGAGCACCATTGGTTCCATGGTGCTGTAATTGAGACATGAGACTTCCAGGGTGTGAGCATGGAAAGTGGGTGTACGTCCCCAGCTTAATTTTCAATCTTTGCATGCTCTGGAAGTCGCTGGTACTCAGAGGATTCAAGTATACCAAGTGTGCACTCCTCTCACATCAATACACACACTCACAGCATGCACAAAGCCTCTGGGGACCAGCGGCTTCCACAGCACTCATTGAAAATGGCACTGGGGTCCAACACAAAGCATAAACCACACTGTTATTCAGCCCTTGTACCTTGCTCAAGAGCTCCCCCCCACACACACAGTATGGTGCACCAGTCACACACAAGTATGATAGCCCAGAGAACCCCCAAAATAGTATGTAAGACCAAAACTCACGCAGACAGTATGATGCCCCCCCAGCCTTCTCACACAGAAAAATGTACCTACAGTACCTTCAAACAGTAAGGTGGCTCCATAGTCCCCCAAAAAGTAGAATGCCCACTCCTACAACTCCCCCACAGAGTACGATGTCCCAACAGTCACATAAACAGCATGATTGCCTCCGCGGGTCTTTCCCCCACCACCACAGTATCATGGACCCCACAGCCACCATATAGTATGAAGGTCCCGAAAGCCCCTCACACAGTATGAATGCGCACACGCACACACACCCCCAAACAACATTATCCCCCACAGCTCGGCTTAAAAAAAAAACAGCTATTAAAACGATAAAAATTGTTGTATGTACTCCAAAATTGTGTCAATAAAACCATCAGCTTGATGCACAAAGAACGAGACCTTGTAAAGGTCCATTGACTGAAAAAAAAATACTGGTCTCAAGAATTTTTTTTTTTTTTTTTTTTGTAAATTTACTAAAAAAAATTCTACCTGTTAGAAGAAAAAAAAAATGACTGCAAAACTGGAAGTGAGAGTGAGAATATAACTTCAATTTATCACTGTAGTCGCTGTTTCAGTAAGCCTTACGTATGTAATTTAAACACTATTTACTGTAGATTACCATTAAATAGCAGGTAAATAGTGTTTTTGAAGGATATAGATTCCCTTTAAAGCGTTATCCCAAACTTCACAGATGAATATCGTCGGATAGTGCTTGTAAAAACAATCACTTCTGCAATGTACTGCTTATAAAAATTTACAGTGGTTCTTAGAGATACAGTATTAACACTTTTCTTTTGTTTATGCTTGTTTCCTAGGAGACCGACCACCGCTGCTGTCTAAGCTTTAAAGGGGTTTTCCCACGAACAAAAGTTCATTTTAAAAATTGGCTGACCGTGTACGGATCATACCACAGCTCCTGGGCAGGGGAGGAAGCAAAAGACAATACAGACATTACAGTAGGGGATCGAAGAGGAGTCATTTTGTGAGATAAAATATTGTTTATAAACAGGTAGTGAAATATTTTACCTCACAAAAAAAATCCTCTGCGATCCCCTGCTGTAATGTCTGTATGGTCTATTGCTTCCTCCCCTGCCCAGGAGATGTGGTATGTTCTGTACACGGTCAGACACAGACAATTTTTAAAATGAACTTTTGTTCGTGGGAAAACCCCTTTAAGCACTGTGCTGAAAGCTGTCCAGGATTAGGAGGTAATAGTTTGCTGGCCAGTTGGCACAACAGTGCTTACAAGTTCAATAGAAAAGAGCTTGTAAGCACTATCCATGTTCTGCTGTCTAGCAGCGGTGGTCTATTTCCAAGACAACGAGCTGTAAATAAAACTAAATTGTTAAAATCTTCAGAAAGGCAGAACATTTTAATAAACTGTAAGTTAGTTGTATTTTCTGGCAATATCTGACAATACCCATTGATGAATAGGAGAATAACCTTTTAAGATCCCAAAGCTTTACCTGGACTGGATACAATTGCAGCCACTTCTCAGCTCAAAGACTAGGAAACTATGGGTTTCCTGCCTTCAAATGTCACAGTTATTGACACCAAGGAAATAGAGAAGATTGTGAATCTTTTCACATCACATTTAGATTTCCTGACGAATATCTTCAATATAAAGCTGCAATGAATCTCCCTGTATAAGCTTGCATTGCACTATTCACTAATAGGCTACCATTGGAAAAAAGAAGAACACCAATATTCTGGACTGTATACCTAGAACACAAATGGAGGACAAAAGAACCCTATGAAAACTAATCACCTTTCCCCCTTACAGTGGAAAGCTCCATGAACATTCAATAGTTAGTCAACCCTGGCCTAATAGGTGGGTTTAGCCATCTTTTGTCTATTGTGTATGTGGGCCTTAGGCCACAGTCCCACTATCAGTATTTGGTCAGTATTCGGTCAGTATTTTTTCTCAGGAGTAGGAGCCAAAACCAGGTGAGGAACAATCAGGGAAAAGGTATAATAGAAACAAGTCACCAATTCTGCATTTATCACCCACTCCTGGTTTTGGCTCCCACTCCTGAGAAAAAATACCGACCGAATACTGACCACATAGTGATAGTGGGGCCATGGCCTAAAGCCCACATACACAATAGACAAAAGATGGCTAAACCCAGTAAGCAGCCCTGTAAGTGATTCATCACAGGAATCAGAGTCTCTGTCCCTACATCATGCTGCTCTCAGAAGGAGTAGCAAACATCTGGTGACAGATTCCCTTTAAATGGCCAAAGAAAGAAAAAGCAAACTTGAATACCTACTTTGGTCAACAGGATCTGTCTAGACAGTACATGAATAAGGTGAACGCTGCCATTTCTCTCTCCAACTAACAGGAATCGTCCTTCATAACAAAGGTCAACAACATCAACTTCAGTATCTGCAATAGTAACAACATATTACATATATATAAAGCACAAACATATTCTGTAGAATTTCTCTCAATTCAGTTAATATTAATTATGAACAAATACGGAGTTATCCACATCATTCACATGATAAAAGGTGTATAAGGAAAATAATCCCAGGATTTATCAGAATATAAACAAAATCTGCCCCCTTATTCATGCTGCGTCAATCAAGTATCAGGAGAATATGTCATGCCTTCTACAAGTAAACTGAAGCTTGGGAGTCATCCAACCTTCCAACAGGACAATGATCCCAAACATACAGTATATCAAAGTCCACCAAGTCTTGGTGTCAGAAGTCCTAGAAGATTCTGGAGTGACTGTCACAGTCGCTTGACCTAAACCCCAGAGAAAATGATTGAAGAAGGTGTTTGCAGCACACAAACCTAAGCATATTAGTGACCTGGAGGCCATTGCCTATGAGGAATAGACTAAGGCTGGCCATACATATTAGATGGCTGTCGGCAGAACGATTCTTCGGCCAATCATTTGGACTACAGCCATCTCACCCGATTATTCTATTCAAGAGAGAACTCACAAGGTCAAGTACTTCTGTGTTCTCTGTAAGAAAACGGCCAGCAGAGACGTCAGCCGGAGGTTTATCTCATGGAGAACATGGCGATTGGCAGTTTGAAGTTGGACATATGCGATAGACTTCTCTCCTGACCATCGATCGGCTGGCACCCCCACACACATTAGACCGTCGGCCAATCCTGTCGATATTGGCAGCTTCAGCTGACATTAGTCTATATGGGGGTTTTAAGATTTCTCAGAAATGCTGCCAGAAGCTGGCATCTGATTGTGCATCACGTTTGCAGCAGGTTATAACAGCCAGAGGGGCTCTATTAAGTACTAAAGTTGCTTGAAATGAAGGGGATAAATAATTCTGAGACTGCAGTAGTCGTTAAAGTGGCATTTTGTGCTGAACCACTTTAAACCACTTATTATATTACTTGTGTTGAGCTATTTAAAATTCTTTGATTCATTTATTTCAAGCAGCAGAAAGATGGAAAATTTTGATAAAAAGCTATTCTGCAGTGGGGCTTGAACAACTTTGATTGCAATTATAGCTGCTAACCTAAATGGCACAATTAACAAATACAACTTATCTGACCCTCTCAATGGACTTTATTACACAAAAGTAGGAAAACTATATAAATTTAGTACAGGCAAAATTTGAAAAAAATTCTACTGACCCAAAAGAATAATTTAACAAGGGACTTTTACCACACTATGAACACAATGTTAGAAAATAATTACATAATAAAAGTTATTAAAAAAATAAGAAAATAACTCCCAAAATGGTACATATTACAAAAAAATAAAACTCGTCCACAGAAAACAAGTCCTCATATGGCTATGTTGACTGAAAAAATAAATAGCTATGGCTTCTAGAAGATAATAATAAAATATTCAAAAAAAATTGCTATGTCTTTAGCCCCTTCACGCCATGGGCATTTTGTTTGTTTGTTTTTTTTTTTCGTTTTTTCCTCACCTTCTTTCAAGAGCCATAACTTTTTTATTTTTCCATCAATATAGCCTTATGAGGGCTTGTTTTTTTATGGGACGAGTTGTACTTTTGAATGACATAATCTATATTATCATATGATATTTCCAACATGTATTCCGTGCACAATTACACTTAGGAGCCATCTAGTGGCAATACTATATTACTACCTTGAGATCATTTAAATGAATATTTTCTGCGGATTTTTACGGTCAGCCATCTATTCTACTAATGTTTAAAAACTTTTTGGTTACCCAATTACTTGTGACATTTATGTGTCTTTCGTGTTCCTGTTTTGTGTCCTCACCATTTGACCATTTTGACTATTTGACCATTCCCTTTATGGACCACTTATTGTATTGTTGCCTATTTTTTTTTATATTTTCAATAAAATGTAATGTTTCGTTAAATAGGCCTTATTACTATTGTGTATGTACCTTGGGGTCATCATACTCCATTTTTTTGTTTCCTTATTTTATATTTTGATGGATTGGACTTTTATGAACGCCAGAATACCAAATATGTATATATTTTTTGTAATTGTTTTACTTTTAATGGGGCAAAAGGGGTGTGATTTGAACTAGTGTTTTTTTTTGTTTGTTTAATTTTTATATTGAAAAAAAATTTCACTTTTTACTGCATTTAATAGTCCAATAAGAGGACTTGGAGATGCGATCGTCTGATCGCTCGTGCTATACATAGCAGTCCATCAGCACTGCTACGCATAGTGAAAATCACAATCTCTTATGAATGCTCGTCACGGGCTGGCTTTCACAGGAGGATCGTAATGACAGACACCGGGGTCTACAGCAGACCCTCAGCTGTCATAACAACCCATCAGAGCCCCGCGATCACGTCATAGGCACGCCGATGGGAGCGTGGAACGACTTGGCCCCTGTAGACGTGTGTTAAATGCAGCTGTCAGAGATTGACAGCGGGATTTAAGAAGTTGACAGCCGCAGGTGGAGCTCCGCTCCACTCCACTCACGACTGTTAGAGGCACATAATGGCTGATTAAATCAGCCATCATGTGCGGGAAAAGATGTGGGCTCGGCGTGGGAGGATGCATCAAAGGAAGGGAGCCGGCATATGATATAAGTTTACATCATATTTCATGAAGGGGTTAAGACAAAAAAAATAGACGTGTCTGTAAAGGATTAAAGGAAATGCCCTAAAGTGACAACTATTAGGGATCTCACTTCTTTCTCAGATGTCATCCACTGCACTAAAGGAACAGCAGTGCCAGCATATATAGTGCTGGCAGACTGCTCAGCTTCAGTAAACGCCCACTAAAAGAGTGAATAGCTGATAAAACAGCAGCAGATTAGGGGCTCATTGGATGAAAATTGTAAAAAATAAAGCACAGATGTCAGTACACAATATAAAGCCATAAATCCATGTATTTTAGGAGAGTCTGGGTGTGACACCCCAGGGGTCTGGTTGCCACAGTGATAGAGATATTACGTCTGAGAGCAGGTGGGAGGTCCTTTGGTCAGGGATCCTGTGCATGCCACACCTCCTGCCCAGTCTTGGGAGGGGAAGGACTTCCCCTATATAAACCCGGGGCTGAGGCAGAGTGAGTGAGAAAGAAGACAGAACAAGAGTAGAGAAGAGAAGCAGCATAGCAAGAAACATCAGGAGCTCTGTGGGGAGCAGTGTTACAACGAGTCAGGGGCTGGCAGCTGCAGAGCTCGCCCTGACTGAGAAGATTTCTAACCGGACCCGGAGTCCGAAGCTGTGGGGACTAACTCCTACCCAGCAGCAGAAACCGTCCGGCAGAGGATTTCAGGTCCTCTGGCCCAGAAGCCCGAAGGCACGGTCACACGCGTGGGACCAGCACCGCCATCGTGGAGCGGAAGCCATTAGAAGGCCCCGAGTCACCGGCCATACGGGTGAGCACCACACGGTACACTCAGGGACGTGGGCTACTTATTCCCGCCTCTAGCAAGGTAGCCAGAAGAGTACAGTTAGTTGGGAAGGCCTACAACTCCGCCTGGCCAGGGGAAATCCCATCTGCTCAAGGACTGACCAGGCCCCTATCACTAGCAAGTACTCCGGGAGGGTCTTTCTTTGTCACCAGTAAAGACCCTGAACTACACCGCACCGTCTCTGAGTGGTTCCTGCTACCCCCATCATCCACGTCGGCTGCCCTGAGGCCATACCCCTCCCGTTGGGGGTTATACCATCCACGCTGCACTATCCTTCCACCGGCCTCAGCGGTCTGCCCTGCAGCGGCAGCTCCATAGCTGCATTCAACGGGTGGCGTAGTCACCAACCATCTACTGCTAGTACATCGCCGCTCAGTTTGACTCCCTGGGCACGGACCGGGTCGCCGCCACGAGACTACAACCCTCAAGAGATCCGGCTCCGGGTAAGCTCCCGCGTGCGCATCGCAGCGCGACACAGGCCCAGGGGCGCGTCAACTTTGGCGTAGTCGGCAGGATTTCGTGCCCGCAACCACCGGGTACTGCGTGCCTGAAAAGCAAAGACTGTTCAAACTTATCAGTGGTGAAGATTCCCGCTATCCGTGGAGGTTTCCCGCCATCCGGCGCCATCTTCTACCTTCTTCCCGCCATCCGCGAAGTTTTCCCGCCATCCGGCGCCATCTTCGACCTTCTTCCCGCCATCCGTGGAGTTTTCCCGCCATTGGACGCCATCTTGAGGACGCCGCGCGGGAAGAAGAGGGGCGTGGACTCCGAAAGCGCGCGAGAACTGAAGCCCCGCCTCACGTCCGGACGTTGCGTAAGGTCCTGGAAGGAGCCCAGCAGACGCCGACGTCACCGGAGCGCGACGGAAGGTCCTCAACCCTGACGATCCACTGCGGAGCCGCGGCCTACGGAACAGGATCATCGCAAGGTAGGCCACGGTCCACTAGGGGGGAGGAAGATGTCGGATACGGAGGAGAGCTTCACTGCCTCAACCCCCGCCAGCGCCACCGCTGCTGCAGTTATGCCCTTCACCATGCCCTATATCCCGGGAGCAGCTTGGCTACCCCAGTACTCAGGGGAGTCACATACCCTGCATGACTTTAGAGAAAAGCTGGATAGCCTCTTCCAGGTGTACCCCCTCACAGAAGAGCAAAAAGTGAGCATCCTGGTGGCCCAACTAACTGGGGCAGCCAAAAGGGAAGTAAAATCCTGGCCACCTGGGAGGAAGACTGTCGCAGGGATACTAACCCGGCTGAAGGACACCTTTGATACCCGCACCTCAGCCGAGATTAAGCTTAGATTCTACGGGTGCAAGCAGCGAGCGCATGAGAGTATAAGGGACTATGCACTAAACCTACAAGAGGCCCTGAGGGCCATAAAGCAGACCGACCCTGATGGGGTGGGAAACGAGGACAGGCTGTTGACTGAACAATTTATAGAGGGTTTATATTGCAATGCCCACCAAACCCAGTTGCGGGCAATGGCCTTACAGGATCCCCATCTGGACTTTGCACAGTTCAAGGACAGAGCCATCCGGGTGCTCCGAGAACCGGCACCGGGTGGCGTTGTGACCCACAGGCGCCCAGCTATCACTTACCACCAGGAGGCGGCGCCCTTGTCGGCAGGGCCTGTGGGAGCTGATGCGCAGGCTTTGGACAATGACCCGGCTCCAGACCTACGCCATCAGGTCCAAGAGCTAGCTAAGAGCGTTGCTGCGCTAACCCGAACTGTGCAGTCTTTACAGGTTTCCACCCCAGGGAAGATCCAGCTGGCATCCGGACCGGAGGACATCCCGTGGCGTCGACCAAGGAGGACCCCACCGGCCAGAGGAAGACCCAGTGACCGATACAGCGAGGACGGACGACCCATCTGCCGCCGCTGCAATCAACCCGGACATATGGAAAGGTACTGTTCTTTAAACGGGCACAACCTGGGGTAGAGGGCCAACCCCCAGGAAAAAGATCACCAGGCCCATCGAACTGGCGCGACAGATATGTGGGAGGACGTCCAGTCTTGCCTGTGGTACTGGATGGCATTCCAATGAGTGCCCTACTGGACACCGGGTCACAGGTCACCACCATCCCGTACGTGCTCTTTAAGCAGTACTGGAATGACTCGGATATTACCCGCTACCCTGACGACGACTTGAGTATCATCGCCAGCAATGGCCAGCCCGTGCCACAGATCGGATTTAAAGAGGTGACCATCAAAATCGGTAGAGTCGAACTGGCAGCACAGGGACTGATCATTGTAGACATTGACAAACATGAGAGCCACCCAAAAATAACTCTAGGAACTAATGTAATTGAAAATTGTCTTGCAGAGGTGATTTTCCTTCTACAGCAGGTTGCCAAGAACGCCAGCTCCGGCGAGCAGCGAGTGCTCCAGAAAGAGATCCGGGCACTGATGCGACGGCAACAGGTGGAACTCTCCGGCGGTGAGATTGGTAGCGTAAGAATGTGTGACCCTTTCCCTATTGCCATGCCCCCAAAAAGTGAAATGATGATTTGGTGCCGGGCAGCTATTGGTCTGAGAGGTAGAGATGACCAGGCAATGGTAGAACCAGTTTACTCAGACAGTAGGCCCACCATTTTGACAGCACGGGGGGTGGTCAATGTACGCCATGGGAGGGTGCCCGTTCGCATAATCAATATCGGGGAGAGGGAAGTGTACCTGCCCCGGTATGCCACGCTAGCAAAATTATATACCATCAACCAAAACTCTATACAGTCTGTGGAACCCTTGCCTCCATCTCACCCGGAGGAAGGTAACGGCTCTAGGAAAGTAATGGAGGATTGGTGTCAGCAACTACACTTGGGAACTGACTCCACTCCCTCCCACCAGAAACAGGGAGTCTACCGGGTGGTTCAAGAGTATGAGAGAGTGTTTAGTAAACACCCGTTAGACTTCGGGCGAGTCAAGGGGGTAGAACACCGCATCCCCACGGGAGATCATCCTCCCATAAAAGAGAGGTATCGACCCGTACCCCCTGCACATTACCAACACGCCAAGGGGATGCTTAGAGACATGAAGGAGGCTGGGGTAATCCGGGATAGTTGTAGCCCCTGGGCAGCTCCACTAGTCTTAGTCCGAAAGAAAGACAACACCATGAGGATGTGTGTAGATTACCGGAAAATCAATCGTATCACACACAAGGATGCGTACCCCTTACCAAGGATAGAGGAGTCATTGGCTGCTTTAAGATCTGCTAACTTCTTCTCTACCTTGGATCTCACTAGCGGGTACTGGCAGGTTCCTGTAGCAGAGGCGGACCGGGAGAAGACCGCATTCACCACCCCGATGGGACTTAGCGAGTTCACCTGCATGCCGTTCGGACTCTGCAACGCACCGGGAACCTTCCAACGACTAATGGAGTGTTGTCTGGGCCACAGAAACTTCGAGACGGTCCTGTTGTACCTGGACGATGTCATCGTATACTCCAAAACTTATGAGGACCACCTGAAACACCTGGCGGAGGTGTTCGAAGCTCTGGCGAGTTACGGCCTAAAGGTGAAACCCTCCAAGTGTCACCTCCTGAAACCAAAGGTGCAGTACCTGGGACACGTGGTGAGCGCTGACGGAGTGGCTCCCGACCCCGATAAGATCACCGCAATTAAGGGATGGCCAAGCCCCTCCAGCGTAAAAGAAGTGCGGCAGTTCCTCGGGTTGGTAGGCTACTACCGAAGGTTTATTCCCGGTTTCACCAAAAAGGCAGCGCCTATGCAGGACCTCCTGATAGGCCAGTCCCGGAAGGCCAAGAACCAGAAGCCGCCCTTCAAATGGGAAGAGCTAGAAGAAGAGTCCTTCCGCCAGCTGAAGATGGCCCTCACGGGGGATGAAATCTTGGCGTACCCGGATTATAGCCAGCCCTTCATCCTCTACACCGACGCCAGTAACATCGGGCTAGGAGCCGTACTGTCCCAGATCCAGCAGGGGAAAGAACGAGTAATCGCCTACGCCAGCCGAAAACTGCGACCCACCGAAAGGAACCCCGAGAATTATAGCTCATTTAAGCTAGAGTTCCTGGCCGTGGTATGGGCAGTCACTGAGCGCTTTAAGCATTACCTTGCTTCTTCCCGGTTCACCGTGTACACGGATAACAACCCGTTGACACACCTGGACACGGCAAGACTCGGTGCCCTGGAGCAGAGGTGGATGGCCCGTCTGTCCAACTACGAGTTCATAATCAAATACCGGGCAGGGCGCTCCAATACTAACGCGGACGCCCTGTCCAGGATGCCCAACCTGCCGGACGAAGGAGAAGATCCGGAGGGACTGGAAGAGATTGAACTCCCTGCGTTCCACCGTCATGAGACTATCCAGTATTCCCACCGGGTAAGGAGTAAGCAGGCTGCTACGTTGAACCCCTTACCTCACTACAACTGGGCGGAAACGCAAGACAGCGACCCTGCCGTCCGACTGGTGAAGGAGATGCTGACTCGCCCGGAGGCTTGCCTTGAACCAGACGCTCCGGAGGAAGCCAAACAACTATGGGCAGAGAAGAGTCGACTGTTCCTTTACAAGGGGAAGTTGTGCCGCAGGATGGTTAACTCCCGGACGCATGAACTACTCTGGCAAGTAGTGGTGCCACGAAGAGACGCAGCCATGGTGATGGAGGCATACCACGACGGAGCTGGACACTTCGGGTGGAAGAAGCTGGAGTTCCTGCTGCGCGAGCGATTCCACTGGGTAGGCATGAGGGGAACCATTGAGAAGTGGTGCAGAGACTGTGGCCCGTGCAACCTGAGAAGGAAGGACCGCGCCAGCCAGAAGACTCCCCTGCAGTCCATCGTCACCCGGCAACCGTTGGAACTGGTAGCCTTGGATCATGTAAAACTGACCCCAAGCAGAAGTGGCTACGTCTACGCGTTAACCATCGTGGATCATTACTCCCGGTTTCTGGTTGTCGTCCCTGTCAAGGACTTAACGGCTCAAACAGCAGCTAGAGCCTTCCAGCAGCACTTTTGCCGTCCACACGGGTACCCGGACCAAGTGCTGACGGATCAGGGACCTGCCTTTGAAGCGGAGGTCTTCCAGGAATTCTGCAATCTGTATGGCTGCCGGAAGATAAGGACGACACCCTACCATCCGCAGACTAATGGACTTTGTGAAAAAATGAACCAGGTGGTAATGGATCTTCTAAAAACGTTGCCCCTGGAAGAACGCAGTATGTGGCCTGAAAAGTTGCCCGATCTGGTGGACCTATACAACCACATCCCGGTAGGTTCCACCAACTGTACCCCGGCTTACCTAATGAGGGCAAGACCTGGTAAGTTACCTGTTGACCTGGAAATGGGAGTCCTGACACCCGAGGACACTTCACCAGAAACAGACTGGGACACAGAGAGGCAGCAGCAGTACCGGAGAGTACAGGAGAGCGTGGAGCGAAGTCTCTGTCAGGCTAGGGAAAGACAAGAGAAAACTTACAACCAGTATGCTCCCGCTGTTCCCCTGGTACCCGGAGAGCAGGTCTTGAAGAGGAAGAGACGGCTCCACAAGTTGGACGACCAGTGGGAGAAGGACCCGTACACCGTACTGCCCTCAAGCCACGAAAACCCGAAGGTCTGTACCATCAGTAAAGACGGAGGGGAAACCACAGCCATTGTATCCCGGGACCACCTGAAGAAGTGTCCCGAACAACTGAGGAACCCTGAAGAGGAACCAGAAGACCATCGACCCGTAGAGGAAAGGGAAGATATGGTTAGTACCGTGCTCGGGGACTTCCCTCGGTCTTGGACTCAAGTCAATGGTGCAGTTGTGGTACCCGTACTCACCTTCCTCCAACCATCATCCCAAGAACCTACGGAGCAACCGGTAGAGCTGGAAGAACAGCCGGTCCAGGAGGCAGAAGACTCTACACAAGCAGACCCGGAAAATCAACCCTCTGCTTATAGTGAGCCTGCCATACCCCTAGTGAGCCAGAGGGCCCATAGACAGCTGCCCAGTTTACCCTTGACAGCTCCTACACCCTGTAGTTCAGGGCCAGACAGTCAGCTCCGTAGGTCCACTAGGGCCACTAGAGGCCAGCTACCCGCACGTTGGAGGATCTAAATGTTTAAGCTATCTTATAATGTTTACTTGTTTATAGTTGCTTGTGTATAATTTTGTGTTTCTAGTTCTTTTTAGGAGTCCTTGGTGGATTTACCGGGAATCCTTGTACATAGTTGGAGCGTAACCCAGGATGGACTAAAGACTGTTAAGGACTCGGGGCAGGACAGGCCCCTACCTGGTTACGTCTCCTGTTTTGGTGAAATGGACACCTTGCTTTTCAAAACTGCACCCGGTTGCGGACACGCCGTAACCATCTTATGTGTTTTTCTTATTGTATTGTTATTGTTATACCTTGTTATGTTTTTCTAAAAAAAAAAAAAATATGTTTAGTCCCGGAGTACTAAATTTCACTAGGGGGGAATGTGACACCCCAGGGGTCTGGTTGCCACAGATATTACGTCTGAGAGCAGGTGGGAGGTCCTTTGGTCAGGGATCCTGTGCATGCCACACCTCCTGCCCAGTCTTGGGAGGGGAAGGACTTCCCCTATATAAACCCGGGGCTGAGGCAGAGTGAGTGAGAAAGAAGACAGAACAAGAGTAGAGAAGAGAAGCAGCATAGCAAGAAACATCAGGAGCTCTGTGGGGAGCAGTGTTACAACGAGTCAGGGGCTGGCAGCTGCAGAGCTCGCCCTGACTGAGAAGATTTCTAACTGGACCCGGAGTCCGAGGCTGTGGGGACTAACTCCTACCCAGCAGCAGAAACCGTCCGGCAGAGGATTTCAGGTCCTCTGGCCCAGAAGCCCGAAGGCACGGTCACACGCGTGGGACCAGCACCGCCATCGTGGAGCGGAAGCCATTAGAAGGCCCCGAGTCACCGGCCATACGGGTGAGCACCACACGGTACACTCAGGGACGTGGGCTACTTATTCCCGCCTCTAGCAAGGTAGCCAGAAGAGTACAGTTAGTTGGGAAGGCCTACAACTCCGCCTGGCCAGGGGAAATCCCATCTGCTCAAGGACTGACCAGGCCCCTATCACTAGCAAGTACTCCGGGAGGGTCTTTCTTTGTCACCAGTAAAGACCCTGAACTACACCGCACCGTCTCTGAGTGGTTCCTGCTACCCCCATCATCCACGTCGGCTGCCCTGAGGCCATACCCCTCCCGTTGGGGGTTATACCATCCACGCTGCACTATCCTTCCACCGGCCTCAGCGGTCTGCCCTGCAGCGGCAGCTCCATAGCTGCATTCAACGGGTGGCGTAGTCACCAACCATCTACTGCTAGTACATCGCCGCTCAGTTTGACTCCCTGGGCACGGACCGGGTCGCCGCCACGAGACTACAACCCTCAAGAGATCCGGCTCCGGGTAAGCTCCCGCGTGCGCATCGCAGCGCGACACAGGCCCAGGGGCGCGTCATGGGCACTGAGCCTCTTGGCCACACCAAGGATGCACTGAGCATACTAAGGGTGTGGTAATTACTGATTCAAAGGCTATAATGGAAGAATTTTTTCAGTTTTACAGACAATTATATGCCTCCAAACTGACTAATGCGCGAAGGGACATAGATCTATATCTTCACGATATGCAAATACCATGTCTGACAGATGGCCAGAGAGAGCAACTAGATGCACCAATTACGCTGGAGGAGATGCAAATGCAGTCACAAAATGCAGGTGGTAGGGCAGTGCTATCATTTGACGCCGCGAAGGCCTTTGATAGTGTCGAATGGGAGTATTTATGGGCTGCTTTGAGAAAGATGGGGTTTGGTACTGGATTTCGGGCCTGGCTGCGGATTCTGTATAACAATCCGGTAGCTCGGATTCGAATTAATGGCAATCTTTCTGGTAGCATTGAAATAGGCCCATTGTCTCCCTTACTGTTTGCCCTGGCTATGGAGCCGTTGGCTGTTAAGCTTCGCTCCAGCAGCGATATACAGGGGTTCCGCTATAAAACACTGGAGGAGCGGGTGGCCCTATATGTCGACGACCTTCTGTTGTTTTTGGGCGACATGGAGCAATCTCTGACGACGGCTATGAATTTAATAAGGGAGTTTGGAGATCATTCTGGCCTACGGATAGTTCGTACGCCGGTGGATAGTTTGTCTCTGAATACTAGGGCAGGGAATACTTGCTTGAAGATTGTGCGAGAATTTAAATATCTCGGAGTTAGAGTGACCACATCTATCGGAGATTACATTCCTTTAAACTTACTTGAACTGCTTACCAGATTTCAACAAAAGGCCAATACTTGGAACAAACTCCCCCTATCAGTAGTAGGTCGAACTAACTTAATTAAAATGGTGTTAATACCCCAATTATTATATATCCTTCATAATTCACCGGTCTGGATCCCATGAGAATATTTTATAAATTTCAAGCACTATTTCGGGAATTGATCTGGAAAAAAGGGGTGGCCAGAATCAGCTTGGATACACTTCAAAGGCCCAAAGATCAGGGGGGACTAGCCGCACCTAATCCATGGATATATTTTCTAGCCTCTCAGACTCAACAACTCTGGTTAATTAAGGGGAACCTAGATAAACTGATACGTCTACTCACACACAATTTGCCAATTACCTCCTTTCTAGAAAAGGGAATCTTGGGGTGGGATGCTAGGCGGCATCTTCCGACCCTAGCACTTATGGGGAAAATGTGGCAGAAAATCAAACTGTTGTTGTGAATAGAAGGTTTTACCCTGTTGTGGCATAATGCGGGCCTTCCAGAGATCCACAAATTGAAAGTATTCGGAATATGGGAAAAATTGGGAATAACTAATGTGGCGCAAATATTAGAGGAGGAAATATTTAAATCATTCAAACAGCTGAAAGAAGAATACTGTATTTCACAAACTAGTTTCTACTTTTATCTCCAAATGAGGCATGCATGGTTTGTACAGCTGCGACATATGCAGAGTAAAATTCAACATCATCTACTGTTTAACACATTATTATGCCATAGAGGTGGGAATGGATTGATTTCCAGAATCTACGGGATACTTATGCAGCAATTTCAGTGGGACAGACCCTTAAATGTTAACCACTTCGCAACCCTGGGATTGTGCGTTTTTGCATTTTCGTTTTTTGCTCCCCTTGTTCCCAGAGCCATAGCGTTTTTATTTTTTGGTCAATATGGCCGTGTGAGGGCTTATTTTTTGCGGGACGAGTTGTACTTTTCAACGCCATTACTAGTATTATCATATCGTGTAAAGTAAAACGGGAAAAAAATTCCAAGTGCGGTGAAATTGCAAAAAAAGTGCAATACCACAGTTGTTTTTTATTTTTTTTTACCACATTCACTGAATGCTGGCCGGGTAGAGAGCCTTCAATCCCTGTGGCGCTTCCTCCCTGCTGGACTCATAAGCAAGAGTAATGGCCTCCCTGATCCATCTAGCTATGGTGGATCTAGAGACCTTGAGCCCTTTCCTAACCCCCTGGTAAGAAACAAATAAGGAACTATCTTTCCTGAAGGGCTGGGTGATTGAAAGGTACCTAATCACACATCTTCTCACGTCTAAAGGCCCCGTCACACTAAGCGATATCGCTAGCGAGATCGCTGCTGTGTCACGGTTTTGGTGACTCACCAGCGACCTCACCAGCGATGTCGCTATGTGTGACACTTTGCAACGATCAGGCCCCTGCTGTGAGGTCGCTGATCGTTGCAAAGTGTCCTGGACCATTTTTTGGTCGTTGGCCTCCCGCTGGCCAGCACACATCGCTGTGTGTGACCAGCGGGACCAACGATCTGGCTGGTAACCATGGTAAATATCGGGTTACTAGGGGCACGCGCGCACTTAGTAACCCGCTGTTTACCATAGATACCACTCTGCTACGGTGAGCGGAGGCTCCAGCGCACCGTAGCAGAGTGGTATCCATGGTAAACAGCGGGTTACTAGGGGCACACGCGCACTTAGTAACCCGATATTTACCATAGTTACCAGCCTGCTCCTGCTTAAGCAGCAGGCTGGTAACGGGAGCAGGACATCGTGGAACGATTCTTTCCACGATATCGCTGCTCCCCTCATCGCTGGTGAGCCTGCCTGTTTGACAGCTCACCAGCGATGTATTAGCGATGCAGCAACGATCCCTGACAGGTCGTATCGTTGTCGGGATCGCTGCTGCATCGCTTAGTGTGACGGGGCCTTTAGGCATGAAACTCTGCTTCTTTTAGATTACTCGGATTCGGACAAATGAGGGTAGTATTACTTCCTGGAGTCTGTGGAAACGGGAAGCTACTTTAGGGAGGTATGCTGGATCTGCTCTAAGAATTATTCTATCGTCCAGGATCTGAGTGAAGGGAGGGCCCGCGGATAGAGCTTGAGTATCACCAATCCTTCTAGCTGATGTTAGGGCTACCAGAAGCGCTGTTTTGAGAGAAATAGATCTAAGGGACGCAGAATCTATTGGCTCAAAGGGAGACCCAGATAACGCTTTTAGAACTAAATTCAGGTACCAGGGCACAAATTTAGTCTTGATAACCGGCCTGGATCTACCTACCGCCTTTATGAAGCGAGAAACCCAATAATTTCCGGCCAGGTCACAGTTATACAGAGCACCCAACGCCGACACTTGGACCTTAAGGGTGCTTGTTGCCAATCCCAACTCGAGGCCCCTCTGTAAAAATTCTAAAATTTTCCCAATTGGCGCTCCTTCACCCACTGTAGAATTAGAGAAAGAAAATTTTTTTTCCCAAACTCTAGCATAAATCCTGGTGGTGACAGGTTTCCTACTATGCAAAAGCGAAGTCACTAGACCCCGGGAGAATCCTTTTTGTTCTAACAGGGACCTCTCAAATTCCACACCGTCAGGTGGAGGCCAGGAGCCTGAGGGTGGAGTATTGGACCCTGGCTGAATAGATCCGGAACTTCGGGCAGGACCAAAGGATCTGAGATGGACATGTTCCTCAGGCATGAGAACCAGGGTCTTTTGGGCCAGAAGGGGGCGATCAAGAGGACCCTCGCCTTGTCCTCTCTGATCTTTCTTAGAACCATAGGTAGGAGATTTAACGGTGGGAAGGCGTAGGCCAGACTGAAATTCCAGGGTATTTGGAGAGCGTCTACCGCCAGGGGCCTTTCTCTCGGATCTAGGGAGCAAAAGAGCTTTGCCTTCCGATTTAGCTTTGTGGTGAAGAGATCCACCACCGGAAGACCCCATTTTTGGACTATCTGGGAAAAAAATGTCCTGTTTTAGCTCCCATTCGCCCTGCCTTAAAGAATGACGGCTTAAAAAGTCTGCCTTTATATTTTCTCTCCCTTTGATGTAGAGGGCTGTTAAGGAGAGGAGATGGCCTTCCGAGATCTGAAAGAGATGATCCGCCACTTCCATTAGTGATCCAGCACGAGTACCCCCCTGATGGTTCACGTAAGCCACCGCTATGTTATTGTCTGACAAGATCCTAACGTTCTCTTTGTGAAGGAACGGTAAGAAATGCCCAACCGCTTTGTCTACTGCTAGTAGTTCCTTAGTATTGGAGGAAAGAGCTTTCTCATCATCTGACCAGGACCCCTGGGCAACTATATCCCCCAGGTGGGCTCCCCATCCATGAGAGCTTGCATGAGTTGTAATTATTTTAGATATTTTAAACACCCAGGGAACACCTTGAGACAGGTTTTCCGAGTTCACCCACCACTGTAACGAGTCCTTAGATCGGGGAGATAAGGACATCCGCCCTTCCAAGTGCCCATTTAACAAGACCTCATTATGCAAGACGTCCCATTGTAAGACCCTGGAGTGGTATTGTGCCACATAACCCCCGGAAGGCAAGATGATAGGGTAACTAGCAAGGACTTTGCAGCCCTAAGGGACATGACTGGGTTTGAAAGTGCTCTTTCCACCAGCATTTTAACCCTCTGTTTCTTGGTTTCTGGAAGGAAACATATCTGGAGGTCTGAATCCAGCATGATACCCAAGAACTGTTGTATTTTTGAAGGGACTACCCTGGACTTTTCCAGATTAAGGGATCCAGCCCAGACCTTCCAAGACAGAGGATACCAGTTTAAGATGATTGTGACATTGGGAGGCCGACTCTCCGACAATCAAAAAATCATCCAGGTATGGGATAATCAAAATATTATGCTCCCACACATAAGCCATAACTTCCGCTATCACCTCCGTAAATACCCTAGGGGTTATGGCCAGACCGAATGGCAAGGCTGCAAACTGAAAATGTCTAATTTCATCATTTATGATCAAAGCCACCCTAAGGTATTTCTGGAAGTCTCTATGTATAGGTACATGGTAATAGGCATCTTTCAGGTCTAACACTACCATGTAACAGCCTGAGAAAAGCAATTTTATTGTGGACTTGATGGATTCCATCTTAAAGGTGGGAATTAACAAAAATTTATTTAGGGCTTTAAGGTTAATAATACACCTAAAGGACCCGTCAGGCTTAGTGACCAGAAATAGCGGTGAGTAGAACCCTAGTCCCTTCTCTGCTGTCGGGACTTCTACCAGGACGGCCTTATGGACCAAGTTCAGGACCTCCGCTTGTAGGGCCGTTTGCTCCAGTGCTGAGGAACGGCTTGGGGTCAGGATGAACCTCCCACGAGGAATTCGCTGAAACTCAAATTTCATACCGGAACCTACCAGACCAAGGATCCAATTACTAGAAGAAATCATTGTCCAGGCAGGTAAGAAGCCCAACAGCCTCCCCCCTACCTGAGCTGCGAGTCATTGACTCGGTTTCCAGGGGCCTTGGTTAGTAGAAGAGCCGAATAGGAGCCCTTTACCTTTTGGCCTGCGGTCTTCCCATTTCTCCTGACCCCTCTGGTGTTTACTACGTAGAAACCTTCTCCTATGGAAAGAGCGTTTGTACGTGGGAATAGACAGGCTAGGGAAACCCCTCTTTTTGTCGTTTGCTTTATCCAACAGTTCATCTAGGACCGACCCAAAGAGATGCTCCCCTTCACAGGGGATAGAGCAGAGTCTTGTTCTCGCTTGAATATCCCCCGGCCAACACTTCAGCCACAGAGCTCTACGGGCTGAGTTGGACATGGCAGCTGATTTTGCTGCCAACCTGACAGAATCAGCCGATGCATCCGCCAGAAAAGCTGCTGCCCCCTGAAGAAGTGACATGTCCGCTAAAATTTCCTTCCTCGGGGTGTTGTTTTTTAGATGGGCTTCTAGTTGGTCTAGCCAAATCATTAGGGACCTGGCGGTACAGGTAGCCGCAACCGCGGGTTTCAAGGCTCCCGCAGAGGTTTCCCAGGTCCTCTTGAGGAAAGTATCAGCCTTCCTATCCAAGGGGTCTTTAAGAGCCCCCATATCGTCAAAGGGGAGGGAGGAACTCTTGGACGCCTTAGCTATAGCCACGTCTATCCTAGGAACTTTCTCCCAGGAGGAAGAAGCTGATTCATCAAAGGGATACTTTCCTTTGAAGCATGGAGGCAGAGTACACTACCTTTCCGGTTTCCTCCATTCACTATGGATCAAGTCCCGAATTTTTTCATTAAAGGGAAAACGCCGTCTCTTTCTTTGTCCCAGCCCCCTGAACATAACATCCTGAACTGACTTTTCCTGTCTGGCCTCTGTGATGCCCATGGTAGACCGAACCATTTTAATTAAGCAGTCGACCTCACCAAGGGGAAAACAATTCTGCCCCACACCACTATCTGAGGAAGAGGCAGAGGAAGAGGCTACATCATCCGAGTCCGACTCATAGACTGAGGGCCGGGGGTCATCCGGGACTAGGGAGCTTTCACAGTCTGAGTCCGCTTTCCCTCTAGCCTTTTTGGAGAGGATTTTGTGAATTTCAGTCTTAACTCGGGTCTTTAAACCTGCCGTTTGATAAGGTGTTTCTTCTGCCAGCGTTTGATTTATGCAAGACTGGCATAATTTTTTAGGGTATCCATCAGGGAGGACGGATTTACATAACGCACACTGAATGTGCTTTGCCTTGGAGGTACATTTCTTCCCCTGTTAAAATTAGAAGGGGAGAAGGATACCCTATTACAAAGTGAACTTTCTCGAAGATCACTTACCCATGCAGCTCAAGAAAAAACATCTGGTACCGGTTTGGAGGAAGGACCCTTCTCAGCTGGGTGATCCTCCCTGGAGGCTGCAGAATCATCTATCCTATTGGAGGTGTGGTGGCTGGACCTAGACACCAAACTCCGCTTTCCTGAGGACAGGCTACCAGAACCACGTGTGCGATGCGCTTTTTGGGGCTCCCCAACCAGCCGCTGAGATGGTGAGGATGGCGGCTGCTCAACTTGCTGCTGCTGCTGTAGCTGATCGCCTTCAGACTCCATGGTAAGAGAATGAAGCTCTGAGAAGCTCTGAGCTCTGCTACCTGGCCAGTTAAATAGACAGCCTCGGTAGCCCACCTTTTTCCTCTTTTTTTTTTTTTTTTAAATTTCCCGCGCCACTTCCGGGTTCCGGTCACGTGGTCGCTGAGTCACGGTGATGTCATCGGCCGCGGCTCCTAGAAACCGGAAGCACGCGCCGCACAAGCCTCGCGCGAGGATGCACACTGCCAGCGCTCCAGGTAAGCAATGCTTTAGCGACTCCCCGCCTGGTATCCTTCCCAGTCGGGGGCGAGGGGCCACAAATAACCTTGGCCCCGCGCCCCACCTCCGCCGGGCACACAGCGTGATAGTGGGCTGTCACCCCGACCAAGGGCGCAATCCCCACCGCACTTTGAATGCCAACCAGGGCAGACACTCCCACGGGAGGTGCACCTGGTCGAGGCAGAAAAAAGGGCTGCCACCCCAGACAGGGGAGCAGCCCGCTGCACAAAAACCCTCAGTGCACAAGAATGCTGTGCCTCGCCCAGATAGGGGCGCACAAGCATAGCCAAACACTGGAGCTGCCGAACCCAGATAGGGGCGCTGCTACGACAGCTGTCGCCATTCTTCCACGCCTGCGATAGGCTCCTTCCATCAAGGACAGGAAACCAAACTGAGGCGAGAGGGAGGGCCGCCCCCTTTTAAGCCTGTAGGTTACCTGTCCTTGGTGGGCGGATTCCCTCTCTCGTGGTGCCGTCATGGTCGACCGATAAATGGTCCTGTGCTATGACCGCCGACCACTAGGTGGCGCTCATAGCGACCAGCTCATGACAACCACAGGCGTCTGCTGCAGACCCTGGGTTGTCATGCCCACCCATCGGTGATACGCGACCACGCGACGGGGTCACCGATGGGCGGGGCAAGTGACGCGCTTGTGGCGCTGCGCTGTTAAATGCCGCTGTCAGAGATTGACAGCGGCATTTAACATGTTAACAGCCGCGGGTGGATGGCTATTCCACCTGCTGCTGTTGCGGGCACATGTCAGATGTAATAATCAGCTGACATGTGCTCGGTTCAGTGCGGGCTCAGCGCCGGAGCCCTCACTGAACCGGGGGATTACAGCCTGTGCGTAATAATACGTCACAGGCTGTAAAGGGGTTAAGGAGAGGTGGGAACGTGACATTGGTACTATAACCTCGGAACGTGACATTGGTACTATAACCTCGGAAGAATGGGAAGATGTGGTGGGGAGCGTTCCGATACTATCTACATGTGAGGCACATAGACTCTCACAGTTGTACTTATTGCATAGGGTATATAGAACTCCCAAATTTCTACAGCGCATTGGGGCAAGGAATGACTGTGTGTTCAAAATGTGGAGAGGAAGGAGCAGATCTTATGCATATCATGTGGACATGTAGGAGGGTCGCGGTATTCTGGAATGAGTGTGTGCAGTACATTAATAATGTGTTTGAGTGTAATCTACTCTTATATCCTAAAGTCTGTGCGTTGGGCCATGTAGAAAAAATAGGATGTGAAGAGAATGAAATAATAGCCGTTAAGAGGACTCTATACCAGATCAGAAAGCTTATAGCTGCACAATGGTTGGATCCCTCCCCTCTCAGGTTCCAGGAATTCTTGGATAGAATGCATCTTTTATTAAGAATAGAAGAGGGAGTGTACAAAAAGCAGAAGGCTATACGTAAATTTGATAAAATCTGGGGTAAATGGAGCACGTTTCATGGTTATCATATTATGTCCATTTTAAATATCAATTGAGTTTGAAATGTTGTGGTCTCTCAGGTTCTACTTAACTAATCACTGACTATTAGATATTATGCTCTGTATCCATGGATCAAATTATCAATGCTCTAACAGTTAGATAAGCTATATGATAATATGCGGTCTGTAATTAAATTTGTCTTTGCCATGTGGTTTTTGGGGGTGTAGTGGGCGGGGGGAGGGGGAACGGGTGGGTTTTGAAGGGCATTGCCAGTTGGGTGATGCCTCAATGTTGTTTATGTGTAATGTTAAAAAAGTCTTTTAATAAAAAAGTATCTGATTTAAAAAAAAAAAAGGATGCACTGAGCACTCTAACATGTGTGGTTAAGATTCAGTTTCTGCAGAACAGAGGCAGCGATTAGGGCACTAAATGTGTGTTTATAAGGAAGGCCTATATCCATTACAAGGCTATGTGCTTCGTTTATCCTGTCAGTTTGGGTAGACTCTCTTTATGTCATAATTTATTGAAACATCTGGGATAATATAATGGGTTCAAGACTTACCAAACTGTAGCTGTAGCAGCAGAGACTGGCAAATACTGTCAAGAAGACACACTGATTTGTCAGCAACAATAATGCATCCTTCGCTTGTATTACAGGCAAAAAGTTTCGGATTAAAGGAAACCTGAAACACAAAAAGGTACAGTCAATAAAAAAAATACAACATTGTCAATCTCAGCACTTGTAATCCAGTAACAGAGAAAAAAAAAAAACACATGACCAGGATGATTGAAAACAATTGTTATTCAATTAAAGTTAATCTGTGAGTAGGATCAACCCTCCTCAGCAGTCTATATGGGTATGCAGGTCATAGGAAGCTGAGTAAAATGATACCTTCATATCTGCAATCTGATATCTTATTCCAGAGAAATTCACATTTTCCTTATATATTAATGAGCTGTTCAGGACTATGGGTCGGACACTGATCTGTATGAGAATCTGTCTCCAGGGATTATTGTAAATAAAAGGGGGAGTTACCGGTGTGAGACATGTAACTCACATAGAACAGTAGAACTGAACTTTATCTTCTTACAAACAGGTTATCAGCTGCAGCTCTCACAGCTCTGCTGTATTGCAGCCCTGTCTGCCTGTGAGATGGAAGCTGAGAGGATCCTGCAGATGTGTCAGGCATAATCACACACAGCTCTGCAGTGAGATCAGGAGGGAAGACTCTTAGTGATCACATGTTTCACACTGGAGGGGCAGATTCTCCTGCACCTCAGTGTCCGGCCCATAGCCCTGAACAGCTCATTTACTTGAAAGAAAAATGTACATTTCTCTGGAATAAGACAATGGATCGCAGATATCAAGGTATCGCTTTATTCAGCTTCCTATGACCTACATGCCCATACAGACGGCTTAGGAGGGTTGATCCTACTGACAAATGACCTTTACATAGGAGTAGTGTAAGCCTACAGTATACCCAGATGGAGGCCAAAAGAATGTTCTTTCGACTTCCATCTGTCTACCATGTAAACATATGCCATGGAGTATACATTTCTTTACAATGGGTCCTTAAGGTGGATGGATGTCACAGCATCCATCCTAACTGTGGCACATGTCTCCTGAACATATGCGCCCTACAGTGGTTAAATCACAGTGTGTGACTTGCCAAAAATGGATAAAACTCAAAGTCAAAATCACACTGCAAAAATCAACATCTATTTTTCGCTTTATACAGAGGCAGGCATCAAGCAGATTGAGTTTTTTAAGGCATTCAAAAAGAAAAGGTTTTCCAAGAAAACACTGCTTCAGGAAACAATACTTTTTTTTAAAGGAGCTGTTGGAGGAGTTTTTCTTTTTCTGGAGCTGTTTTGAAGAGTTATGGAAGAGTTCTCTGCTGCCTTATGAATTGCCAGTGCCTAATTTGGGGTATGTGCACACAACATCTTCATTATGAAAAAGGAGCTGCCGAGGTTTTCCCCCCTGAAGCCGCTTTAAGAAAAAGCAGTCGTTTTCGCATAAGTACCTTCTATAGTGCTTGACTTGGACTCTTCTTCATTTATTTTATCACTTTTGTATTTCTTGTTCTGCTTTATTTAAATGAATGAAAAAAACGCAGCTAACACCTCCAATTGGCGTTTTTTTAGATACCTTGGTGCTAGGTTTTGAATGTTTGAACTATTTAAGCTTTCTCTGCATTTAGGATTGTGGTTCTCCTGTAGAAGAGGTCGGTACGACCCGGAAACGAGTCGAGAATAAACTACAATTGATTTTCACATATCTGCGTCTTGGGATCGTTCACCAGCAGCGCGGCACACCTACATTCCTTTTCCTGAATTATATCCACGTTGGATTCTTCCAACCAGAGGAGCAGGAGCACCTGGATTTTTGTTTTTTTAAGCCCTATAAGTGCTGTGTTCCTCACAGCCCAACCAGGTGAAAAACGCATAAACAACGAATGTTATCTGGTTAATTCCCTATATGCCCTCTTGTTAATTTCATAATATGGGCATACCCCTTTAACGGATCTGGATTTGGGGTTTTTGTTTTAAAAACAAAGGAATGGAGACAAGCTAGAATAGCATTTTTTTCATCTAAAATGGGTAACAAAACTGACCTGTTACAAACATGCATAGGAATGAAAAATACATTCACAACAGATGTCAAATGCACAGACAATCTTTCTGCATGAAAATAGGACGGTGCTGAAACCACTCATCTGAAAAAGCCCAAAACTTCACTTGCTTTGATTTGTTTTCAAATTACTTGAACACAATGCAGTACTAAATGCATTACTCAATAGAGCCCCTTAGAGTCACAATGTGGTTCATCGAACTCCAAGGTGTCTGTCGTCAGGTCGGGTAAAATAGTTCTTCATTCAGCACTTTTTGTCTTGTCAAACACCAGAGTATGAGCGACAAAGCTCCGACCCAACTGTGAACACAGATAGGAATTCAGTAGCACAGTCACATTTCCATCTTCGGCCGGCGATATGCATTAAAGGACATAAACACCTTCGGAAATAATTTTTTTCTGAACTTGTATTCTTGAAAAAAAAAAAATTAAGGCGCTACAATGTTTTCATCTCTGACAATCCATGAGTGAGCTCTTCTGACAGGAGAGTTTATAACTCACATCTTCCTGCTCCTGAGCAAAGTTAGGCCAGGTTCAGACGAGCATATGACAAACAGACAATTATCATCCACGTCATCTCAATGTCCATTTCTTACATCCGTATGGTATAAGTTTTTATACATCAACATTATAAAAACCGTACAAGACCAAATACAGTTTCCTATGTTAATATTTGGAATGTACCTGTAAAAATTGGATGCAATATGGACGATCTGTATGGGATCAGTTGTTTTTATTTTTACCTGCAGCATAAACTTGAATAGGCGAGTCTCATCCAAAAAAATAAACCGGAAGAGATTAGTACATGCTGCGATTTTTCATTTTTTTTTTCCACAGCTACTTAGTCCATGGGGAACAGTTCATCTGAACAGCCCTAAAGAGAAGCACTGGTCCGTGTTTTATCAGATCTGAACACAGACAGCACACGTATGTATCATATGCTCATCTTAAACTCAACTTTCATGTGGCCATAAAAATCACCTGACAGTACAGATTAAGGCCAGTTTCACACATCAATGAAACACAGACTGTTCTCACATTGGGAGACCTGGCCAGACCACTGGGTCTTATAACCAGAGCTAATACAGATGCAAAAACAGTCCGTTTTTCACGAATAAGTAAAATAGGCTCAAGGAAGATAGGAGTGATAAACTATCATATCAGAGCAGCTCACTATAAAGGATATGAAAGTAGAACACTACAAAGGTTTTAATGAAGCACAATTTAAAAAAAATGTAATTAGCCACAAATACAGGCATTTAAGAAAAGAACACCCCAGACATTGTCCATATATTTAACCATGATAACATTGCCAATATTTACATAAACTGACACCTCTAAATAATGATAATGATATTTTATACCAACTAGGTGACAACCTTGAAGATCATTCAGCCACCCAACTATGCCAGACTCCTGACCAACCAACAAATCTGAGTAATCCCACAAACATTGGGGCCACTAGGTTTCATATTTCACTAAAAGGGCTGTGCTCTATGAAGACTTACTTTTTCAGTGGAGGAGATTTTTAGTAGTGTGTCTACTTGGTACAAAGCGGTGCCGCTTTCTTGGCGAGAATCAATGTTCAAACGGCAACTCCCAGTGTCATCATTTGCTAAAAGCTCAATATCATTCCACATGTTGATGCTGCGTTTTCCTGTAAAGAAATATTATATATAATTAATGATGCACAGCAAATCTGCAAAAAAAATATAAAGTAACAGAACACTGATTAAATATTATTTAATAGAAAATTGTTATTTGGAAGATTTTATTTTTTTCCATGTTGTTATATCTAAAAAATAATAATAATAATAATCCTGTATTATGTTTTCCTGCCCTCACATTCAACAGTAAATCTCATAATAAACTGATATTTCCTATTCATAATGAGCCAGTATTAATCTCATTTTAATTATGGGAAGGTTTACAATTAAACAGATTGTCCAGCCTTAGGCTACAAGTCTGCAGTCACTACATGTGACTGCAGACTTGTAAATTGTCACATTGTGCGCACTGTGAGGATTCTCCAGTGCCGGAGCCAGAAGCAGGCAGGCACATGATCGCAAGAATGTGATTTGCATACAGTACAGACCAAAAGTTTGGACACACCTTCTCATTTAAAGATTTTTCTGTATTTTCATGACTATGAAAATTGTACATTCACACTGAAGGCATCAAAACTATGAATTAACACATGTGGAATTATATACTTAACAAAAAAGTATGAAACAACTGAAAATATGTCTTATATTCTAGGTTCTTCAAAGTAGCCACCTTTTGCTTTGATGACTGCTTTGCTTTGCACACTCTTGGCATTCTCTTGATGAGCTTCAAGAGGTAGTCACCGGAAATGGTTTTCACTTCACAGGTGTGCCCTGTCAGGTTCAATAAGTGGGATTTCTTGCCTTATAAATGGGGTTGGGACCATCAGTTGTGTTCTGCAGAAGTCTGGTGGATACACAGCTGACAGTCCTACTGAATAGACTGTTAGAATTTGTATTATGGCAAGAAAAAAGCAGCTAAGTAAAGAAAAACGAGTGGCCATCATTACTTTAAGAAATGAAGGTCAGTCAGTGCGAAAAATTGGGCAAACTTTGAAAGTGTCCCCAAGTGCAGTTGCAAAATCCATCAAGCGCTACAAAGAAACTGGCTCACATGAGGATCGCCCCAGGAAAGGAAGACCAAGAGTCACCTCTTCTTCTGAGTATAAGTTTATCCGAGTCACCAGCCTCAGAAATCGCAGGTTAACAGCAGCTCAGATTAGAGACCAGGTCAATGCCACACAGAGTTCTAGCAGCAGACACATCTCTACAACAACTGTTAAGAGGAGACTTTGTGCAGCAGGCCTTCATGGTAAAATAGCTGCTAGGAAACCACAGTTAAGGACAGGCAACGAGCAGAAGAGACTTGTTTGGGCTAAAGAACACAAGGAATGGACATTAGACCAGTGGAAATCTGTGCTTTGGTCTGATGAGTCCAACTTTGAGATCTTTGGTTCCAACCACCGTGTCTTTGGGCGACGCAGAAAAGGTGAACGGATGGACTCTACATGCCTAGTTTCCACCGTGAAGCATGGAGGAGGAGGTGTGATGGTGTGGGGGTGCTTTGCTGGTGACACTGTTGGGGATTTATTCAAAATTGAAGGCATACTGAACCAGCATGGCTAACACAGCATCTTGCAGCGGCATGCTATTCCATCCGGTTTGCGTTTAGTTGGACCATCATTTATTTTTCAACAGGACAATGACCCCAAACACACCTCCAGGCTGTGTAAGGGCTATTTGACCAAGAGGGAGAGTGATGGGGGTGCTATGCCAGATTATCTGGCCTCCACAGTCACCAGACCTGAACCCAATCGAGATGGTTTGGGGTGAGCTGGAAAACACAGTGAAGGCAAAAGGGCCAACAAGTGCTAAGCATCTCTGGGAACTCCTTCAAGATTGTTGGAAGACCATTTCCGGTGACTACCTCTTGAAGCTCATCAAGAGAATGCCAAGAGTGTGCAAAGCAGTCATCAAAGCAAAAGGTGGCTACTTTAAAGAACTTAGAATACAAGACATATTTTCAGTTGTTTCACACTTTTTTGTTAAGTATATAATTCCACGTGTTAATTCATAGTTTTGATGCCTTCAGTGTGAATATACAATTGTCAAAGTCATGAAAATACAGAAAAATATTTAAATGAGAAGGTGTGTCCAAACTTTTGGTCTGTACTGTGCTTCCGGACACATTCCAGCTAGACGTGCCCGACCTCGCTCAATACATTTGCATTAAGCAAGGCCGCACACGTCTAGTCGGCACATGACCTATGTATGCAATTTGCTGGCACTGGACAATCCTCACAGTGAGCACTGACTGCAGACTTGTTGCCCAAAGCCAGACAACCCCTTTAAAGGGAACTTGTCACGCAATTCATGCTGTACAAAAGACAGAGCAGCATGAATCAGAGTCAGGCTGCCCGAAATATAGTTTAATGATCCCGCAGGGGACCATAGAAAGAGACCAGACTAGTCTGATGCTGTCCTCGGCTGGCGTCTTGATAAGTCTTTCATGTGTGTGTACTTAGCGAAAGACCAGTCAATCATCTGGTGCAGCGCTGTGAAAATCTGGACAGAGACAACCCGGACTAGTTTAACCTGCCCCAATAATTCCCAGTGTGATCATCAAACTATACAAACGTCGGACCATTTCAGAAAAAAAATACCTGACTGCAATCGTGCAGCCAGGCTCTGATGCATATTGACAGTGGTTTATACAGCATGAATAGACTGACAGGTTTCCTTCAAAGTTAACACTGCTGTGGGGCAAATTACAGAGAATCCACCATTTTCAATAGATGCAGCTCACCTCCTCCACCTCCCTGCACTGGTCACTGAGCATGCCTAGAACACTCTCCCATAGAAGGCAATAAGCCATCTCCAGACAATAGCTTCTAATGTCTTTGTAGTTGCTCTGTAACGTAAATTTCTGAATTCTATCAGGGCAGGACCCATAATTATGTACAAAAAATAAAGAAACTGTCAATCCAGATAGGAAAATGATACGGACATGCATTATTTGCTTTTGATAATTAAAAGATACATGTGATATATTCCTATTAGCTCCTTCCCAACATGGAGATTTTACTCTTGTTTTTTCCTCCTCTTCTCCCCAGACCCATAACTTTTTTACTTTTTGTCGATAAAGATGTATGGGGGCTTGTGTTCTGCGGACAAATTGTACTTTTGAATTACATCATCCATTTTATCATGTGATCTGCTGGAAAATGGCAAAACAATTCTAAGTGTGACAAAATTGTGCAAAAAAATGGAAAGTGGGTTTTGTTTTTACGACGCTTGATATATAGTAAAAATGGCTGCAATATGATTCTACAGGACAGTTCGCTTACGGCGAAACCAAACATGTGGTGAAAAAAAACAAAACAAACATTCGTAAAAGAAAATTTCACTTGTGTCGCCCTTTTCTAAGCCGTACACTGATTTCATTATTCGGTCAATGGAGCCGTATGGCAAATTATATTTTGCACCCTAAGCTGACATTTTTGTCAATACCATTTTGGGTTAGATCTGATGTTTCGATTGCTTTTTATTGCATTTTTGTTTGGAGTTGCAGAGGTTGAAAAATAAAAATTCTGCCATTTTGATCCTGTTTCTCATTACAGAATTTACCGATTGGGTCAATTAATTTTATATTTTAATAGGTTGAACTTTTAGGTACATAGAGATACAACAGGTGTATTTTTTTATTTTTAATGGGGGGAAAAAAGAGGGTGATTACAATTTTTATATCTTTTATTTTTAAAAATGTTTAAGCTTTTTTAATTTTTTTTATTGAATTTTATAGTCCCCTCTGGGAACTTAAACCTTCGATTGTGTAATGAAAAAATCATGGTCTCCTTTAAACTCCAGCCATAAATTAGCTATCAGAAGTAATGGTAATAACAGGCAACCCATCGGCGCCCCACCATTGTATTATAGGTTGATCAATGGGTGATTAGAACAAATCAACAGTGACATCTAACAGCCGCAACCTCCACTATGCTTCATTCATGACATTTACTAACAGATGATGGCTGAGTAACACAGCCATCATCTGCCAGGAAAAATGCAGGCTCGGAAAAAAAAAAGAAGGCCAAACAAGCTAAGGAAAGCAATGAAAGGGACCAGCTACATGACATACAAGTACATCATATGTCAAGAAGGGGTTAAACAATTAAGTACTTTTTACTCTAGAACATTCTAGAAACAATAATCAATCCCTAACTCCCAAGGGTTTTGAATTCATTACAATTAAGTAACGTGCTTGATCATTGACTCAAAATTTGCAACCAGAATGTTCAAGCAAGTGCCTCACTCATTTACATTTTATGCTTAAAGGGAACCTGTTAACTGATTAATGCCGCCCAAACAACAATTAATTCTGCAGGGCCCCATCAATCAAAAAAAAGAAGACAAAAAGAAAAGAGCCCTATAAAATTTTACTTTTATTCCTATAGTTAAGAACAATACATAAAGTTAGTGGAGGATATAAAAATACACATGTCGAGTATATAGATTGTATAGTGTAGTGTAGGGAGGGATAGGGTTAATATTTCTGACTCTCTGTTTTCTTTGCCTCTGGGGCTGGAACCCAAAGGCTGAGTTCACACGATGCGTTTTTCATGCGTTTCCGCGGCGTTTTTGCAGTTGCGTAAACGCCGCAGAAACGCATGAAAAACGCATGGTAGAAGGGCAGCAATGTTCCCCAATGGAAATCCGCATGTGCTGTGCCCATGATGCGGATTTTTCCGCAGCGTAAACGCTGCGGTCAAAAATCCGCAGCATGTCAATTAATTTTGCGGAAACGCTGCTCTTTTGCCGCCATTGACTTGCATTAGACCGCATGGAATCCGCATCACTGTATATGTTGATGCGCTTTTCATGCGGTCTAATGTGCGGATGGTACCCGGGTGTGGATGAGAGGACTCTCATCCAGACCCAGGTACCATTAAAAAAAAAAGAATAAAATAAAAAATATATATATTCTCACCTTCTGACGGCCCGCGCTGCGTCCTGCCGGCTTCCCGGGCACTTCGCGGTTGAATGAAGAAGGACCTTCGCTGACGTCAGAGTCATGTGACGGGTCACGTGACGCTGACGTCGGAAGGTCCTACAGTCTTCACTGCCGGCAGCCGGGACCGAGCGAAGCAGGACACCGGGGGCCATCAGATGGTAACGTATAGATTTATTTTTTATTTTTTGACATTCACACACTATATAAATCCATGCCGGTTGCATGGATTTATATAGTGTGAAGTTGTCAAGCACTTTCCAAGTGATGCTAAAATCGCTTGGGAAGCGCTTGTCAACCCGCATGCGGAAATGAAAGTGAAGACCGCTTCATTTCCGCATGTCCCTGGCAGGAAACCGCATGTACAATCCGCATGCGTTTTTTCCTGCCAGAGAGATGCAGAAACGCTCAGGAAAAAATCCTGAGCATTTCTGCATCGTGTGCACATACCCAAATAGTGGTGAATGCAGTAGCGCCCCCACTCCTCCTCGTTTGACCTCGCTATAGTCCCTTATTGACCCTATACACTAGCAATCTAATACCTCTCCGACGACCCCTGATACTTTCCAGGACCTGGGGTTGCTATGGCAGCTGGAGGTCACATGACCGCCTCCAGATCTGCCATATATGGTGTCCTGCATGGCTCAGCCTGCAGCTGAAGCCTGGCAGGAGAGACAGTGTGAAACAGTCAGCGAAGATCTCATGTAATGTAATATATGTCTATTACATTACATGAGATCAGTGATCATAAAAATAAAAATTAATGTCCCATACAGGGACTAAGTAAAAATGTAAAAAAAAGTAAAAAAAAAAGTTTTTAAACTGTTAAAAAAAAAAATCACAAAATAAATAAAAATAAAATATTAAACCAATAAATCCGTATATTTTTACAAAACCAAAAAAAGTACACATATTTGGTATCGCCGCGTCCGAAACAACCCGAGCTATAAAACTGTCACGCTAATTAACTCCTTCTGTGCACACCGTAATAAAAATAAATAAAAAACGGAGCAAAAAAATATGCTTTTTCATCATATCGCCAAACAAAAAGTGGAAAAAAATGCGATCAAAAAGCAAAATAGAAATAAAAATGGTACCGCTGAAAACGTCATCTTGTTCGGCAAAAAAAAAGCCGCCATACAGCTCCATCAGCCGAAAAATAAAAAAGTTATAGCGCTCAGAATAAAGCAATGCAAAAAAAATTTTTTTCTATAAAATTGTTTTATTGTGTAAAAGCGCCAAAACATAAAAAAAAATACAGTAAGTGTAGTATCGCTGTAAACGTACTGACCCGAAGAATAACGCTGCCTGATCACTTTTACCACACACAGAACGGCATAAAAAAAAAACTCAAAAAACAATTCCTGAATTGTTGGTTTTTATTAATTTTACCTCCCAAAAAACGGAATAGAAAGCGATCAAAAAATATCACGTACCCAAAAATGGTACCAATAAAAATGTCAACTCGTCCCGCAAAAAACAAGCCGTCACATGACTGTCTGCCGAAAAATGGAAAAATTATAGCTCTCAAAATATGGTGATGCAAAAACTAGATTTTGCAAAAAAAAGCGTCTTTTAGTGTGTGACAGCTGTCAGTCATAAAAACCCGATATAAATCTGGTATCTCTGTAATCGCACCGACCCGAAGAATAAAGTAATCTAATCAGTTATATCACACTAGGAACGGCGTAAAAAAATAAATAAAACCAATTCTTCACCTGCTATTGATTTGTTTATTATGTCTCCCAAAGATCGCAGTAAGGCTCTGCCCACATTTATCCTGCGCTGAGCGCTTACACCAGAGTTTCCATGTAAATCTCTGAAATACGTGATTCAGCCGGAACCCATGACGGAAGATTCCCTGTAATGAGGCAGATATAGGCCACTGTGGACGCCGTCTAGCCTGGGATCCCACGGTGTCATTTGTTTTAGGCGTGCATAAAAGTGCGGTTGGCCACAGTTTTGTGCACTTCTCAAAAAAAGGACACCGCTAAACAGAGGCCAGACGGAGTCCAGAGTAACTCTGCTGCCTCATTACAGTGAATGGATCCCGCAGGGGTTTCATCTGAATTACATCACTTGGAAATTTAGATGGAAACCCCGATGTAAGTGCTCAGCCTAGAGCGCCGGATAAATGTTACGTAAAATGTTCCCAATAAAAGCTTCAACTCAGTCCTCAAAAAAAGCTAGTCCCCACTCAGGTCCGTCATCTGTTAAAAATATAAGGGACTTCCAAGTTACTGGTAGCAGAAAGGCTCTGGAAAAGCAAAATGGCCCTTGCCCCCCAAAAGAAATTCAGAAAATTTTGTGCTCCAAATTCAAATGCCTATTCTACAATAATTTGTTCTCCAATTGTCAAATAGCGCTCCGTCCCCCCCAGATCTCACCGTATGGCTGAGCGGTACGATACAGCCACATATGGGGTATTGACACTTTTAGAAGAAATTGTGTGACACATTTCGACACCATTTTTACCCATTGCCCTGTGTGAAAATGTAAAATCTGAGGGTAAAACATTTTTTTGTGGTAAAAATA
The DNA here is from genome assembly GCF_046119375.1 of Phyllobates terribilis. NCBI lineage: Eukaryota > Metazoa > Chordata > Amphibia > Anura > Dendrobatidae > Phyllobates > Phyllobates terribilis. Next base: position 357,002,348 of record NW_027362761.1, read on the forward strand.
TAATTATACTTTTTTCACTGCCCAATGGTATAAATTTAAAAATTAAAAAATACTCACTACTTCCCTGGATGAATTCCTTGAGAGGTGTAGTTTACAAAATGGGGTCACTTGTGGGGGTTTCTGCTGTTTCGGCATGTCAGTGACTCTTCAAATGTGACATGGTGTCTGCCACCTATCCCAGCCAACATAGCGCTCCTTTCTCTTCCAAACCCTGCCGTACACCAAAGCAGTGGTTTTCCCCCACATATGGGGTATCGGTGTACTCAGGAGAAATTGCACAACAAATTTCATGGTGCAATTTATCCTGTTATCCTTATGATAATACAAGATTAGGGAATGAAAAATTTTTATTTTTACGGCTCAATATTATAAACTTCTGTGAAGCAGCTGGGGGTGCAAGGTGCTCACCACACATCTAGATAAGTTCCCTAAGGGGTCTAGTTTCCAAAATGGTGTCACTTGTGGGGGGTTTCCACTGTTTAGGAACATCAGGAGCTCTCCAAACGCAACATGGCGTATGCTAATTATTCAGACAAATTTTACATTCAAAAAGTCTAATGGCGCTCCTTCCCTTCCGAACCCTGCAGTGCGCCCAAACAGTGGTTTTCCCTCACATATGGGGTATCAGCACGCTCAAGAGAAATTGCACAAAAAAATTTGGGGTCCATTTTTTCCTGTTACACCTGTGAAAAGAAAAAAAATTGGGTCTAAAGTAACATTTTTGTGAAAAAAGTTAAATGTTCATTTTTTTCTTCCACATTCCAAAAATTCCTGTGAAGCACCTGAAGGGTTAATAAAGTTCTTGAATGTGGTTTTGAGCACCTTGAGGGGTGCAGTTTTTAGAATGGTGTCACTTTTGGGTATTTTCTGTCATAAAGACCCCCTCAAAGTGACTTCAAATATGATGTGGTCCCTAAAAAAATGTTTTTGTAAATTTTGTTGGAAAAATGAGAAATCGCTGGTCAACTTTTAACCCTTATAGCTCCCTAACAAAAAAAATGTTGGTTCCAAAATTGTGCTGATGTAAAGTAGACATGTGGGAAATGTTATTTATTAAGTATTTTGTGTGACATATCTCTCTGATTTAAGGGCATGAAAATTCAAAGTTTGAAAATTGCAAAATTTTCGCCAAATTTCCGATTTTTTCACAAATAAACGCAAGTTATATCGAAGAAATTTTACCACTATCATGAAGTACAATATGTCATGAAAAAACAATCTCAGAATCAGGGGAATACGCTGAAGCGTTCCAGAGTAATTACTTCATAAAGTGACAGTGGTCAGAATTGAAAAAATTGGCCCGGTCACGAAGGCAAAAACAGGCTCTGGTGCGAAGTGGTTAAAAGTGTCTTTCCATTCAGGAAAAAATAAACAATCTGACTGTCCCTGTAAGGAGTCCCCCAAATCAGTAACCTTTATTTTCTCTTTTTAGCTCACCCTTCAGGTTTGTTGTTGTTCACACTCTGATTTCTTCCTCTGTATCTCTAGACTACATTTCTCAAGAGGCCATGAGCTCTGCCTTCTTTACCAGAGCTGTATTCATCCTACAGCTCGCTCACTCACACCAACTCCACCTACAAAGCACCATCCTGAGACTACTATTCAGGCTCAAAATGGATAAATCCCTGCCCACACTGTTTCTCCCTCCTATTATGCAGTGAGACTCCTGCTGTGAATAATGTTCTAGATGGGACACTGGCACCACAGAAGCTCAGCGCACTACAGGAGAGCAATGAGATATGCATTTATTCTAGAGTGATCTAACACTCTCGAATACCCAGAGTTTTGAAAACTGTAGGTCACCTATCTGACCTTTTTTTGTTCATTTGCACTTGGTAATGGATCAAGTTAACAATGGATGAAGCATAACAAAAAACTTCTGGTTTTCATCTGTTTTTAATAGATCCTCATTGACAATCCGATCCATAATAGAATAGGACACAATCAATCTCACGGATTTGTTTTTTTAAAAAAAGATCTGCTCGGTGGATCAATGAAACCCTAAGTACGTGTGTGTTGTCAGTTTAAAAAATGTGCAATGGATGAGTGAATGTAGCCTAAGACACAGCCAGAACCAGAAAACAGGCTAGTTCTTGGATTCTCAGTCTGGTATCATTCGAAAACTAAAATTCAAGCTTCAGACTCTATACTCTACCTGCTACAAATGATTAAACCCAAAACAAATCACATACTGCCATTCTAAGTTAAACCCCAATCCCTCCCCCAACTGTGCTTCACCTTAAAATTTAAAGGAGTTGTCCGAATCTTACATATTAATAACATATCCATACGATAGGTCATCAATATCAGACTCGTGGAGATCAGACACCCAGTATATCCACCGATCAGCTATAATTTGCTCTGATGGTTGCTGGATATAATCAACACATCTGTTCATACACTGTCTAGTCCATATATGTAAAACTCTGTACCACAGAGTGGTTTTATTTGGCCCGCGACACCAGAACCACCACCCCTATATGGGGCCCATTACTCTGTATGGAGGACTACGTGGGGCCCATTACTCTGTATGGAGGACTACGTGGGGCCCATTACTCTGTATGGAGGACTACGTGGGGCCCATTACTCTGTATGGAGGACTATGTGGGGCCCATTACTCTGTATGGAGGACTACGTGGGGCCCATTACTCTGTATGGAGGACTACGTGGGGCCCATTATTCTGTATGGAGGACTACGTGGGGCCCATTACTCTGTATGGAGGACTACGTGGGGCCCATTATTCTGTATGGAGGACTACGTGGGGCCCATTATTCTGTATGGAGGACTACGTGGGGCCCATTATTCTGTATGGAGGACTACGTGGGGCCCATTATTCTGTATGGAGGACAGCGTGGGGCCCATTATTCTGTATGGAGGACAGCGTGGGGCCCATTATTCTGTATGGAGGACAGCGTGGGGACCATTATTTTGTATGGAGGACTGCGTGGGGCCCATTATTTTGTATGGAGGACTGCGTGGGGCCCATTATTCTGTATGGAGGACTGCGTGGGGCCCATTATTCTGTATGGAGGACTACGTGGGGCCCATTATTCTGTATGGAGGACTACGTGGGGCCCATTATTCTGTATGGAGGACTACGTGGGGCCCATTATTCTGTATGGAGGACTACGTGGGGCCCATTATTCTGTATGGAGGACTACGTGGGGCCCATTATTCTGTATGGAGGACAGCGTGGGGCCCATTATTCTGTATGGAGGACAGCGTGGGGACCATTATTTTGTATGGAGGACTGCGTGGGGCCCATTATTCTGTATGGAGGACTACGTGGGGCCCATTATTCTGTATGGAGGACTACGTGGGGCCCATTATTCTGTATGGAGGACTACGTGGGGCCCATTATTCTGTATGGAGGACTACGTGGGGCCCATTATTCTGTATGGAGGACTACGTGGGGCCCATTATTCTGTATGGAGGACAGCGTGGGGCCCATTATTCTGTATGGAGGACAGCGTGGGGACCATTATTTTGTATGGAGGACTGCGTGGGGCCCATTATTCTGTATGGAGGACTACGTGGGGCCCATTATTCTGTATGGAGGACTACGTGGGGCCCATTATTCTGTATGGAGGACTACGTGGGGCCCATTATTCTGTATGGAGGACTACGTGGGGCCCATTATTCTGTATGGAGGACTACGTGGGGCCCATTATTCTGTATGGAGGACAGCGTGGGGCCCATTATTCTGTATGGAGGACAGCGTGGGGCCCATTATTCTGTATGGAGGACAGCGTGGGGACCATTATTTTGTATGGAGGACTGCGTGGGGCCCATTATTCTGTATGGAGGACTACGTGGGGCCCATTATTCTGTATGGAGGACTACGTGGGGCCCATTATTCTGTATGGAGGACTACGTGGGGCCCATTATTCTGTATGGAGGACTACGTGGGGCCCATTATTCTGTATGGAGGACTACGTGGGGCCCATTATTCTGTATGGAGGACAGCGTGGGGCCCATTATTCTGTATGGAGGACAGCGTGGGGACCATTATTTTGTATGGAGGACTGCGTGGGGCCCATTATTCTGTATGGAGGACTACGTGGGGCCCATTATTCTGTATGGAGGACTACGTGGGGCCCATTATTCTGTATGGAGGACTACGTGGGGCCCATTATTCTGTATGGAGGACTACGTGGGGCCCATTATTCTGTATGGAGGACTACGTGGGGCCCATTATTCTGTATGGAGGACAGCGTGGGGCCCATTATTCTGTATGGAGGACAGCGTGGGGACCATTATTTTGTATGGAGGACTGCGTGGGGCCCATTATTCTGTATGGAGGACTACGTGGGGCCCATTATTCTGTATGGAGGACTACGTGGGGCCCATTATTCTGTATGGAGGACTACGTGGGGCCCATTATTCTGTATGGAGGACTACGTGGGGCCCATTATTCTGTATGGAGGACTACGTGGGGCCCATTATTCTGTATGGAGGACTACGTGGGGCCCATTATTCTGTATGGAGGACTACGTGGGGCCCATTATTCTGTATGGAGGACTACGTGGGGCCCATTATTCTGTATGGAGGACTACGTGGGGCCCATTATTCTGTATGGAGGACTACGTGGGGCCCATTATTCTGTATGGAGGACTGCGTGGGGCCCATTATTCTGTATGGAGGACAGCGTGGGGCCCATTATTCTGTATGGAGGACAGCGTGGGGCCCATTATTCTGTATGGAGGACAGCGTGGGGACCATTATTTTGTATGGAGGACTGCGTGGGGACCATTATTCTGTATGGAGGACTACGTGGGGCCCATTATTCTGTATGGAGGACTACGTGGGGCCCATTATTCTGTATGGAGGACTACGTGGGGCCCATTATTCTGTATGGAGGACTACGTGGGGCCCATTATTCTGTATGGAGGACTACGTGGGGCCCATTATTCTGTATGGAGGACTACGTGGGGCCCATTATTCTGTATGGAGGACTACGTGGGGCCCATTATTCTGTATGGAGGACTACGTGGGGCCCATTATTCTGTATGGAGGACTACGTGGGGCCCATTATTCTGTATGGAGGACTACGTGGGGCCCATTATTCTGTATGGAGGACTACGTGGGGCCCATTATTCTGTATGGAGGACTACGTGGGGCCCATTATTCTGTATGGAGGACTGCGTGGGGCCCATTATTCTGTATACTAGTTGGCCCACGACTTAGTCCAAGTTCTTCATTTTGACCCTCTGTGTGTTTGAGCTTGACATCCCTGGTCTAGTGGCTGCTGCTGAATACTACACCCTTTCTTCTATTCAAGATTCAAGCTGGGGACGAGTTGATTAGTCCAAGAGTTGGGTCCCCAAGCCTTCTTCAGCCTGCTTACCTAGACTATAGATACAGTTAGGTACAGAAATATTTGGACTCTGCATGGCTCTATTTTGGATTTAAAGTGAAACAAATGAGATACAATTGAAGTGTAGACTTTCAGGTTTAATTAAAGGGGGTTGAAGAAAAATATCTGGTGAAAGGTTTACGAATTCCAACCATTTTTCTATGCAAATTGTCTCTTCAGAGAGGAAGAGGACAAGAACTCTGGCATCACCTATTCCTAAGAGTTAATATCAACCCTTTAATGAAGATTGGCATATGACTTAGGATAAAACCCAATAGTAGAAAGAAATCGCTGCACAGCTGGACACTGGTGCTCGAGTAGGGGCCGAACCCGTACAATATTATAGAAAAACCTCGGCACTCGGATTCGTTCAAAGAAGTACAATTTTAATGCAGTCCATAAATTAACAAAACGTTTCGGTCAAACAGACCTTCATCAGTACACTGCAGAACATAAATGAAAAAACGTGAGTAAATCCAAGAAAACATAAATCACAATGAAAAAACATGTAGATTAGCATGTGGCATTAGTTTCGCCACAGGGCAAGAGAGAATGATCTGACTGGGGTCAAGTCTGTGGGAAAAGGTGTAGGATCCTTGCTAAAAAATGCGGATGAGCTAATACAGGTAATAGATTAAGGTATCTCCTACCAGACTGCTTGAAAGAGGTAAGGCATGAGTGCAGGGGTAGAGGACTCAGTGTCTCAGTACAGCACAAAACTACCTGGGAAGTATAAAATATGGAGCTTAGTTACCATATGCTTATTTGTGTGGCAGGAGTATAGGGATAGCATACCTTAGATACATCATATGTAAAGAGCCTCTTGCCCTGTGGCGAAACTAATGCCACATGCTAATCTACATGTTTTTTCATTGTGATTTATGTTTTCTTTGATTTACTCACGTTTTTTCATTTATGTTCTGCAGTGTACTGATGAAGGTCTGTTTGACCGAAACGTTTTGTTAATTTATGGACTGCATTAAAATTGTACTTCTTTGAACGAATCCGAGTGCAGAGGTTATTCCATAAGGCTGTGTGGCCACGATGCGTTTTTAATGCGTTTTGCAGCTGAAGAAACGCATTAAAAACGCATGGTAGAAGGGCAGCAATGTTCCCCAATGATAATCCACATGTGCTGTGCACATGCTGCGGAAATTTCAGCTGCGGATTATCATTGTGGAAAAAAACGCAGCACTACCAATTATCTTGCGGAAATGCTGCGTTTTCGCCGCCATTGACTTGCATTAGAACGCGCAAATTCCGCAAGACTGCATCTGTACTTGCGTAATTGGTGCGTTCTAATGTGCGGATGGTACCCGGGTGGAGAGGAAAGTCTCATCCACACCCAGGTACCATTAAAAAATCTGTAAAAAAAGAAAATAAAAAATAAATGTATATTTACCTTCTGGCGGCCCGCGCTGCGCTCCTACTTGCTTCCCGGCACTTTGCAGTGGATTGAAGGACCTGCGCTGACGTCAGAGTCACGTGACGGGTCAAGCGACGCTAACGTCGGCAGGTCTTTCAATCCACTGCTGCTGGCAGCCGGGACCGAGCGAAACAAGCCAGCGCGGGCCATCGGAGGGTAAGTATATATTTATTTTTAAACACTCTCTCAGGTCACACTATATAAATCCATGCTGTTTGCATGGATTTATATAATGTGACCTAGTTGTCACAAGCACTTTCCAAGTGATGCTAATCGCTTGGAAAGCGCTTGTCAACCCGCATGCGGAAAGGTCAGTGAATAACGCTCCATTTCCGCATGTCCCTGGCAGGAAAACGCATGTACAATCCACATGCGTTTTTTTCTGCTCGGTAGATGCAGAAACGCTCAGGAAAAAATCCTGAGCATTTCTGCATCGTGGTCACATAGCCTTATATTAGGATAAAACCCAAACCAGAATCTCAATTTGCAGACACAGTGTTTTGGGGTGTTGCCCCTCATTATGAAAAGTATGAGATCTGATTTGGCTAGGTGAGAGATTCTGGACTGCGGTCTAAGGGGTAATGTTTCTCCTTGTGGAGAGTGTGACATGTCAAGCCTGGCATGTCAGAGTGAGGACAGTTAAAAGCCATTCATGCTCCGCTGGGAAATTAAATAGGCAAATTGCCTCTTCAGAAAGGAGGAGGACTAGAACTCTAGCGCCACCCATTGGAAGCAGCGATCCTAAAAGTCAATATAAACTCCTCAACGAGCCTTGCAATATGACTTAGGATAAAAGCCAAATCTAGCCAAATCAGATCAAATACTTTGCACTGAGGAGGGGCAACACCTCAAAACACCATGTCTGCAAATTGAGAAAGTGATCACTTATCCTATGAAAAGTCGATAGCTTTCACCTCCAAGAATATCCCTTTTATATACGATTAATGTAACTTTCTTCAGCAAGCATACATCAATATAGCATTGTTGGAAAATAAAGTTGCATGAGGTCCCATTCACAAGACTGGGAATTTTGGAATTCTGTAACGCTCATACAATCTCCTCTCCTGCAGAGTCTGCGTTTACTTTGTCCTCATTCAGATGTGTGTGTTTTGTGTTTTTCAAGGATAGAATACAGACCCATTACAGTCTATGGGGCAGTTCACATGACAGCCATTTTGTATGGATTGACCACAAAAACAAACGGAGTCACTGATCAAACCCACCCATTAGAGTCAACGAGTGAAAAACTCAGAGAGCAAACTGATACCATCCAAGTGCTGGCATTTTTTCCTGTTTAATGGCCAAAAGCTTTGAAATTTTTACTGTTTGCAAAAGGTTAGGTTCACACGAGCGTATGAAAAACTGCTCAGTTTCATCACGAAACGCTGGATGATTTTTTTTCTCACTTGTCATCTGTGTACAGTCCATAGGCAATTATTTTTTTTACAGCAGCTATTACTCATTTACAATTTCCTGTTACAGAATTGCAATGTGTCTGTAAAAATCAGATGTTATACTGTGGCTCCGTATGACGTCCGATTTTATCTGTGCACCCAATGACTTCAATGGTCGAGTCTCCTCTGATTTACACAAGTAACTAGTGCGGGCTGCGATTTTTTTTTCACACGTAGATTCGGTTAACCTAATCGAATTCAGTTCACTAACTAGTGAATAAATGGTTATCTGCACTACCCCATTGAATAACATTGGCCCAACCGCTGCCCGTTTTATTCACGGACAGGATTCGGAGCGAAAATATGGTTGTGTGAACGATCCCTAAGAGAAAAGTGGATGCCACACTGATGGTAAAAATCCGATCCAGTACACGGATTTAGAAAAAATTATGTCTGATGCTTAATGAGGGCTAATTCATCAGCGTAAATGGCGGCTTTTAGGGACGTCCTTCTTGGGTGTCTGCGGTGTAAAATGTCATCCTCTACCAGCTCCACCTTCATGCCGGCCCTGCGGTTACACATTTGGACACTGGGCATCCCGGCATTACACACAACAAACACATTGGCACAACACTCACCCTGGGTGCATCCACATTTGCCAACTCTTAAGAGAGATCTCCCCATGTTTCCAGAGTTTTATGTATAATATTCATCATCCCTATTTTACATCATGTGAATATTGCCATGCTTTAACATATGGAAGAAATAGAGGGGGCTTCCATTGGACAAACCATCTAAGAATGGGCAACCCCCCATTAGGCAGAGCAGGGGCCTCTGTGCACAGCAGCATGCCCTCACATCACCACTATGATCAGTAAACATTGGGCCACCAGCCCCCCGGCCTGAACGGTGCCCATCAGGACTCTACCGTGAGAGGACATTAGTCTGGAGCATTGGATAATCCGGAATGATGGAAAGCCGGCCCTGACAGCCATGTGAGGCGGCTGCTCGCCCTGTGTGCATGGTGCATACACTCACCAGGCCGCCCGCTCCACCCACCTCACCCGTCTATCAATCACCTCACCCCCTCACCCGCCGATCACCTACCCGCGGCGCCCGCGAGCACTTCATACGCTTGAATCTGGCGGGAAGGGGACAGTGACGTGGGGTTGCTAGGTTACACTGACGTCACGCCCCGTTCCCAGAATGCTCAGCGCGAAGACGGCTTCCTTTGTGTTTCCTCATGCGGGTATTCGTGCCCGGTTGAGCCTAGAATGTATGGGCTCCTTCCAGGTCCTGACTGCAGCCCATACATTCTAGCATCTTCACTAATGAGCCAGCTAGAATGTATGGGCTGCAGTCAGGACCTGGAAGGAGCCCATACATTCTGGAAGATAGCAGAATCTATGGGCTCCTGTCAGGTATATATTATTGGAGGCAGCAGAATGTATGGGCTCCTGTCAGGTATATATTATTGGAGGCAGCAGAATGTATGGGCTCCTGTCAGGTATATATTATTGGAGACAGGAGAACGTATGGGCTCCTGTCAGGTATATATTATTGGAGGCAGGAGAATCTATGGGCTCCTGTCAGGTATATATTATTGGAGGCAGGAGAATCTATGTGCTCCTGTCAGGTATATATTATTGGAGGCAGGAGAATGTATGGGCTCCTGTCAGGTATATATTATTGGAGGCAGCAGAATCTATGGGTTCCTGTCAGGTATATATTATTGGAGACAGGAGAACGTATGGGCTCCTGTCAGGTATATATTATTGGAGACAGGAGAACGTATGGGCTCCTGTCAGGTATATATTATTGGAGGCAGGAGAATCTATGTGCTCCTGTCAGGTATATATTATTGGAGGCAGGAGAATGTATGGGCTCCTGTCAGGTATATATTATTGGAGACAGGAGAACGTATGGGCTCCTGTCAGGTATATATTATTGGAGGCAGGAGAATCTATGGGCTCCTGTCAGGTATATATTATTGGAGGCAGGAGAATGTATCGGCTCCTGTCAGGTATATATTATTGGAGGCAGGAGAATCTATGGGCTCCTGTCAGGTATATATTATTGGAGGCAGGAGAATCTATGGGCTCCTGTCAGGTATATATTATTGGAGGCAGCAGAATCTATGGGCTCCTGTCAGGTATATATTATTGGAGGCAGGAGAATCTATGGGCTCCTGTCAGGTATATATTATTGGAGGCAGGAGAATCTATGGGCTCCTGTCAGGTATATATTATTGGAGGCAGGAGAATGTATGGGCTCCTGTCAGGTATATATTATTGGAGGCAGGAGAATCTATGGGCTCCTGTCAGGTATATATTATTGGAGGCAGGAGAATCTATGGGCTCCTGTCAGGTATATATTATTGGAGGCAGGAGAATCTATGGGCTCCTGTCAGGTGTATATTATTGGAGGCAGGAGAAGCTATGGGCTCCTGTCAGGTATATATTAGTGGAGGCAGCAGAATCTATGGGCTCCTGTCAGGTATATATTAGTGGAGGCAGCAGAATCTATGGGCTCCTGTCAGGTATATATTAGTGGAGGCAGCAGAATCTATGGGCTCCTGTCAGGTATATATTATTGGAGGCAGGAGAATGTATGGGCTCCTGTCAGGTATATATTATTGGAGGCAGGAGAATCTATGGGCTCCTGTCAGGTGTATATTATTGGAGGCAGGAGAAGCTATGGGCTCCTGTCAGGTATATATTAGTGGAGGCAGCAGAATCTATGGGCTCCTGTCAGGTATATATTAGTGGAGGCAGCAGAATCTATGGGCTCCTGTCAGGTATATATTATTGGAGGCAGGAGAATGTATGGGCTCCTGTCAGGTATATATTATCGGAGGCAGGAGAATGTATGGGCTCCTGTCAGGTATATATTATTGGAGGCAGGAGAATCTATGGGCTCCTGTCAGGTATATATTATTGGAGGCAGCAGAATGTATAAGCTCCTGTCAGGTATATATTATTGGAGGCAGGAGAATCTATGGGCTCCTGTCAGGTATATATTATTGGAGGCAGGAGAATCTATGGGCTCCTGTCAGGTATATATTATTGGAGGCAGGAGAACGTATGGGCTCCTGTCAGGTATATATTATTGGAGGCAGCAGAATGTATATGCTCCTGTCAGGTATATATTATTGGAGGCAGCAGAATCTATGGGCTCCTGTCAGGTATATATTATTGGAGGCAGGAGAATGTATGGGCTCCTGTCAGGTATATATTATCGGAGGCAGGAGAATGTATGGGCTCCTGTCAGGTATATATTATTGGAGGCAGGAGAATCTATGGGCTCCTGTCAGGTATATATTATTGGAGGCAGCAGAATGTATGGGCTCCTGTCAGGTATATATTATTGGAGGCAGGAGAATCTATGGGCTCCTGTCAGGTATATATTATTGGAGGCAGGAGAATGTATGGGCTCATACCAGGTATATATTATTGGAGGCAGCAGAATGTATATGCTCCTGTCAGGTATATATTATTGGAGGCAGCAGAATCTATGGGCTCCTGTCAGGTATATATTATCGGAGGCAGGAGAATGTATGGGCTCCTGTCAGGTATATATTATTGGAGGCAGGAGAATCTATGGGCTTCTGTCAGGTATATATTATTGGAGGCAGCAGAATGTATGGGCTCCTGTCAGGTATATATTATTGGAGGCAGGAGAATCTATGGGCTCCTGTAAGGTATATATTATTGGAGGCAGGAGAATGTATGGGCTCCTGTCAGGTATATATTATTGGAGGCAGCAGAATGTATATGCTCCTGTCAGGTATATATTATTGGAGGCAGCAGAATCTATGGGCTCCTGTCAGGTATATATTATTGGAGGCAGGAGAATGTATGGGCTCCTGTCAGGTATATATTATCGGAGGCAGGAGAATGTATGGGCTCCTGTCAGGTATATATTATTGGAGGCAGGAGAATCTATGGGCTCCTGTCAGGTATATATTATTGGAGGCAGCAGAATGTATGGGCTCCTGTCAGGTATATATTATTGGAGGCAGGAGAATCTATGGGCTCCTGTCAGGTATATATTATTGGAGGCAGCAGAATGTATGGGCTCCTGTCAGGTATATATTATTGGAGGCAGGAGAATCTATGGGCTCCTGTCAGGTATATATTATTGGAGGCAGGAGAATGTATGGGCTCCTACCAGGTATATATTATTGGAGGCAGCAGAATGTATATGCTCCTGTCAGGTATATATTATTGGAGGCAGCAGAATCTATGGGCTCCTGTCAGGTATATATTATTGGAGGCAGGAGAATGTATGGGCTCCTGTCAGGTATATATTATCGGAGGCAGGAGAATGTATGGGCACCTGTCAGGTATATATTATTGGAGGCAGGAGAATCTATGGGCTCCTGTCAGGTATATATTATTGGGTGCAGGAGAATGTATTTGCTCCTGTCAGGTATATATTATTGGAGGCAGCAGAATGTATATGCTCCTGTCGGGTATATATTATTGGAGGCAGCAGAATCTATGGGCTCCTGTCAGGTATATATTATTGGAGGCAGCAGAATCTATGGGCTCCTGTCAGGTATATATTATTGGAGACAGGAGACTGTATGGGCTCCTGTCAGGTATATATTATCGGAGGCAGCAGAATGTATGGGCTCCTGTCAGGTATATATTATTGGAGGCAGGAGAATCTATGGGCTCCTGTCAGGTATATATTATTGGGTGCAGGAGAATGTATTTGCTCCTGTCAGGTATATATTATTGGAGGCAGCAGAATCTATGGGCTCCTGTCAGGTATATAGTATTGGAGGCAGGAGAATGTATGGGCTCCTACCAGATATATATTATTGGAGGCAGCAGAATGTATATGCTCCTGTCAGGTATATAGTATTGGAGGCAGGAGAATGTATGGGCTCCTGTCAGGTATATATTATCGGAGGCAGCAGAATGTATGGGCTCCTGTCAGGTATATATTATTGGAGGCAGGAGAACGTATGGGCTCCTGTCAGGTATATATTATTGGAGGCAGCAGAATGTATCGGCTCCTGTCAGGTATATATTATTGGAGGCAGGAGAATCTATGGGCTCCTGTCAGGTATATATTATTGGAGGCAGGAGAATCTATGGGCTCCTGTCAGGTATATATTATTGGAGGCAGCAGAATCTATGGGCTCCTGTCAGGTATATATTATTGGAGGCAGCAGAATCTATGGGCTCCTGTCAGGTATATATTATTGGAGGCAGGAGAATCTATGTGCTCCTGTCAGGTATATATTATTGGAGGCAGGAGAATGTATGGGCTCCTGTCAGGTATATATTATTGGAGGCAGCAGAATCTATGGGTTCCTGTCAGGTATATATTATTGGAGACAGGAGAACGTATGGGCTCCTGTCAGGTATATATTATTGGAGACAGGAGAACGTATGGGCTCCTGTCAGGTATATATTATTGGAGGCAGGAGAATCTATGTGCTCCTGTCAGGTATATATTATTGGAGGCAGGAGAATGTATGGGCTCCTGTCAGGTATATATTATTGGAGACAGGAGAACGTATGGGCTCCTGTCAGGTATATATTATTGGAGGCAGGAGAATCTATGGGCTCCTGTCAGGTATATATTATTGGAGGCAGGAGAATGTATCGGCTCCTGTCAGGTATATATTATTGGAGGCAGGAGAATCTATGGGCTCCTGTCAGGTATATATTATTGGAGGCAGGAGAATCTATGGGCTCCTGTCAGGTATATATTATTGGAGGCAGCAGAATCTATGGGCTCCTGTCAGGTATATATTATTGGAGGCAGGAGAATCTATGGGCTCCTGTCAGGTATATATTATTGGAGGCAGGAGAATCTATGGGCTCCTGTCAGGTATATATTATTGGAGGCAGGAGAATGTATGGGCTCCTGTCAGGTATATATTATTGGAGGCAGGAGAATCTATGGGCTCCTGTCAGGTATATATTATTGGAGGCAGGAGAATCTATGGGCTCCTGTCAGGTATATATTATTGGAGGCAGGAGAATCTATGGGCTCCTGTCAGGTGTATATTATTGGAGGCAGGAGAAGCTATGGGCTCCTGTCAGGTATATATTAGTGGAGGCAGCAGAATCTATGGGCTCCTGTCAGGTATATATTAGTGGAGGCAGCAGAATCTATGGGCTCCTGTCAGGTATATATTAGTGGAGGCAGCAGAATCTATGGGCTCCTGTCAGGTATATATTATTGGAGGCAGGAGAATGTATGGGCTCCTGTCAGGTATATATTATTGGAGGCAGGAGAATCTATGGGCTCCTGTCAGGTGTATATTATTGGAGGCAGGAGAAGCTATGGGCTCCTGTCAGGTATATATTAGTGGAGGCAGCAGAATCTATGGGCTCCTGTCAGGTATATATTAGTGGAGGCAGCAGAATCTATGGGCTCCTGTCAGGTATATATTATTGGAGGCAGGAGAATGTATGGGCTCCTGTCAGGTATATATTATCGGAGGCAGGAGAATGTATGGGCTCCTGTCAGGTATATATTATTGGAGGCAGGAGAATCTATGGGCTCCTGTCAGGTATATATTATTGGAGGCAGCAGAATGTATAAGCTCCTGTCAGGTATATATTATTGGAGGCAGGAGAATCTATGGGCTCCTGTCAGGTATATATTATTGGAGGCAGGAGAATCTATGGGCTCCTGTCAGGTATATATTATTGGAGGCAGGAGAACGTATGGGCTCCTGTCAGGTATATATTATTGGAGGCAGCAGAATGTATATGCTCCTGTCAGGTATATATTATTGGAGGCAGCAGAATCTATGGGCTCCTGTCAGGTATATATTATTGGAGGCAGGAGAATGTATGGGCTCCTGTCAGGTATATATTATCGGAGGCAGGAGAATGTATGGGCTCCTGTCAGGTATATATTATTGGAGGCAGGAGAATCTATGGGCTCCTGTCAGGTATATATTATTGGAGGCAGCAGAATGTATGGGCTCCTGTCAGGTATATATTATTGGAGGCAGGAGAATCTATGGGCTCCTGTCAGGTATATATTATTGGAGGCAGGAGAATGTATGGGCTCATACCAGGTATATATTATTGGAGGCAGCAGAATGTATATGCTCCTGTCAGGTATATATTATTGGAGGCAGCAGAATCTATGGGCTCCTGTCAGGTATATATTATCGGAGGCAGGAGAATGTATGGGCTCCTGTCAGGTATATATTATTGGAGGCAGGAGAATCTATGGGCTTCTGTCAGGTATATATTATTGGAGGCAGCAGAATGTATGGGCTCCTGTCAGGTATATATTATTGGAGGCAGGAGAATCTATGGGCTCCTGTAAGGTATATATTATTGGAGGCAGGAGAATGTATGGGCTCCTGTCAGGTATATATTATTGGAGGCAGCAGAATGTATATGCTCCTGTCAGGTATATATTATTGGAGGCAGCAGAATCTATGGGCTCCTGTCAGGTATATATTATTGGAGGCAGGAGAATGTATGGGCTCCTGTCAGGTATATATTATCGGAGGCAGGAGAATGTATGGGCTCCTGTCAGGTATATATTATTGGAGGCAGGAGAATCTATGGGCTCCTGTCAGGTATATATTATTGGAGGCAGCAGAATGTATGGGCTCCTGTCAGGTATATATTATTGGAGGCAGGAGAATCTATGGGCTCCTGTCAGGTATATATTATTGGAGGCAGCAGAATGTATGGGCTCCTGTCAGGTATATATTATTGGAGGCAGGAGAATCTATGGGCTCCTGTCAGGTATATATTATTGGAGGCAGGAGAATGTATGGGCTCCTACCAGGTATATATTATTGGAGGCAGCAGAATGTATATGCTCCTGTCAGGTATATATTATTGGAGGCAGCAGAATCTATGGGCTCCTGTCAGGTATATATTATTGGAGGCAGGAGAATGTATGGGCTCCTGTCAGGTATATATTATCGGAGGCAGGAGAATGTATGGGCACCTGTCAGGTATATATTATTGGAGGCAGGAGAATCTATGGGCTCCTGTCAGGTATATATTATTGGGTGCAGGAGAATGTATTTGCTCCTGTCAGGTATATATTATTGGAGGCAGCAGAATGTATATGCTCCTGTCGGGTATATATTATTGGAGGCAGCAGAATCTATGGGCTCCTGTCAGGTATATATTATTGGAGGCAGCAGAATCTATGGGCTCCTGTCAGGTATATATTATTGGAGACAGGAGACTGTATGGGCTCCTGTCAGGTATATATTATCGGAGGCAGCAGAATGTATGGGCTCCTGTCAGGTATATATTATTGGAGGCAGGAGAATCTATGGGCTCCTGTCAGGTATATATTATTGGGTGCAGGAGAATGTATTTGCTCCTGTCAGGTATATATTATTGGAGGCAGCAGAATCTATGGGCTCCTGTCAGGTATATAGTATTGGAGGCAGGAGAATGTATGGGCTCCTACCAGATATATATTATTGGAGGCAGCAGAATGTATATGCTCCTGTCAGGTATATAGTATTGGAGGCAGGAGAATGTATGGGCTCCTGTCAGGTATATATTATCGGAGGCAGCAGAATGTATGGGCTCCTGTCAGGTATATATTATTGGAGGCAGGAGAACGTATGGGCTCCTGTCAGGTATATATTATTGGAGGCAGCAGAATGTATCGGCTCCTGTCAGGTATATATTATTGGAGGCAGGAGAATCTATGGGCTCCTGTCAGGTATATATTATTGGAGGCAGGAGAATCTATGGGCTCCTGTCAGGTATATATTATTGGAGGCAGCAGAATCTATGGGCTCCTGTCAGGTATATATTATTGGAGGCAGGAGAATCTATGGGCTCCTGTCAGGTATATATTATTGGAGGCAGGAGAATCTATGGGCTCCTGTCAGGTATATATTATTGGAGGCAGGAGAATGTATGGGCTCCTGTCAGGTATATATTATTGGAGGCAGGAGAATCTATGGGCTCCTGTCAGGTATATATTATTGGAGGCAGGAGAATGTATGGGCTCCTACCAGGTATATATTATTGGAGGCAGCAGAATGTATATGCTCCTGTCAGGTATATATTATTGGGTGCAGGAGAATGTATTTGCTCCTGTCAGGTATATATTATTGGAGGCAGCAGAATCTATGGGCTCCTGTCAGGTATATAGTATTGGAGGCAGGAGAATGTATGGGCTCCTACCAGATATATATTATTGGAGGCAGCAGAATGTATATGCTCCTGTCAGGTATATAGTATTGGAGGCAGGAGAATGTATGGGCTCCTGTCAGGTATATATTATCGGAGGCAGCAGAATGTATGGGCTCCTGTCAGGTATATATTATTGGAGGCAGGAGAACGTATGGGCTCCTGTCAGGTATATATTATCGGAGGCAGCAGAATGTATGGGCTCCTGTCAGGTATATATTATCGAAGACAGCAGAATGTATCGGCTCCTGTCAGGTATATATTATTGGAGGCAGCAGAATGTATGGGCTCCTGTCAGGTATATATTATTGGAGGCAGCAGAATGTATGGGCTCCTGTCAGGTATATTTTATTGGAGGCAGCAGAATGTATGGCCTCCTGTCAGGTATATATTATTGGAGCCTGCAGAATCTATGGGCTCCTGTCAAGTATATATTATTGGAGCCAGCAGAATCTATGGGCTCCTGTCAGGTATATATTATTGGAGGCAGGAGAATGTAAGGGCTCCTGTCAGGTATATATTATTGGAGGCAGGAGAATGTATGGGCTCCTACCAGGTATATATTATTGGAGGCAGCAGAATGTATGGGCTCCTGTCAGGTATATATTATTGGAGGCAGCAGAATGTATGGGCTCCTGTCAGGTACAGTCATATGAAAAAGTTTGGGCACCCCTATTAATCTTAAGCTTAATGTTTTATAAAAATTGGTGTTTTTGCAACAGCTATTTCAGTTTGATATATGTAATAACTATTGGATACAGTAATGTTTCTGCCTTTAAATGAGGTTTATTGTACTAACAGAAAATGTGCAATCTGCATTCAAACAAAATTTGACAGGTGCATAAGTATGGGCACCTCACCAGAAAAGTGACATTAATATTTAGTAGATCCTCCTTTTGCAAAAATAACAGCCTCTAGTCGCTTCCTGTAGCTTTTAATGAGTTCCTGGATCCTGGATGAAGGTATTTTTGACCATTCCTCTTTACAAAACAATTCCAGTTCAGTTAAGTTTGATGGTCGCCGAGCATGGACAGCCTCTTCAAATGATCCCACAGATGTTCAATGATATTCAGGTCTGGGGACTGGGATGGCCATTCCAGAACATTGTAATTGTTCCTCTGCATGAATGCCTGAGTAGATTTGGAGCGGTGTTTTGGATCATTGTCTTGCTGAAAGATCCATCCACTGCGTAACTTCAACTTTATCACTGATTCTTGAACACTATTGCCAAGAATCTGCTGATACTGAGTGGAATCCATGCGTCCCTCAACTTTAACAAGATTCCCAGTGCCGGCATTGACCACACAGCCCCAAAGCATGATGGAACCTCCACCAAATTTTACTGTGGGTAGCAAGTGTTTTTCTTGGAATGCTGTGTTTTTTTGCCACCATGCATAACGCCTTTTTGTATGACCAAACAACTCAATCTTGGTTTCATCAGTCCACAGGACCTTCTTCCAAAAAGAAATAGGCTTCTTCCAATGTGCTTTTGCATACCTCAGCCGACTCTGTTTGTGCGTACTTGCAGAAACGGCTTCTTTCGCATCACTCTCCCATACAGCTTCTCCTTGTGCAAAGTGCGTTGTATAGTTGACCGATGCACAGTGACACCATCTGCAGCAAGTTGATGCTGCAGCTCTCTGGAGGTGGTCTGAGGATTGTCCTTGACTGATCTCACCATTCTTCTTCTCTGCCTTTCTGATGTTTTTCTTGTCCTGACACTTCTGGCCTTAACAAGAACTGTCCCTATGTTCTTCCATTTCCTTACTATGTTCCTCACAGTGGAAACTGACAGGTTAAATCTCTGAGACAGCTTTTTGTATCCTTCCCCTGAACAACTATGTTGAATAATCTTTGTTTTCAGATCATTTGACAGTTGTTTTGAGGAGCCCATGATGCCACTCTTCAGAGGAGATTCAAACAGGAGAACAACTTGCAAGTGGCCACTTTAAGTAGCTTTTCTCATGATTGCATACACCTGGCTATAAAGTTCAAAGCTCAATGAGGTTACAAAACCAAAAAAAGTGCTTTAGTAAGTCAGTAAAAAGTAGGCAGGAGTATTTAAAACAAGAAAATGATAAGGGTGCCCATACTTATGCACCGGTCAAATTTTGTTTGAATGCAGATTGCACATTTTCTGTTAGCACAATAAACCTCATTTCAAGGCAGAAACATTACTGTGTCCAACAGTTATTACATATATCAAACTGAAATAGCTGTTGCAAAAACACCAATTTTTATAAAACATTAAGCTTAAGATTAATAGGGGTGCCCAAACTTTTTCATATGACTGTATATATTATTGGAGCCAGCAGAATCTATGGGCTCCTGTCAGGTATATATTATTGGAGCCAGCAGAATCTATGGGCTCCTGTCAGGTATATATTATTGGAGGCAGGAGAATCTATGGGCTCCTGTCGGGTATATATTATTGGAGGCAGGAGAATCTATGGGCTCCTGTCAGGTATATATTATTGGAAGCAGGAGAATCTATGGGCTCCTGTCAGGTATATATTATTGGAGGCAGCAGAATTTATGGGCTCCTGTCAGGTATATATTATTGGAGGCAGCAGAATCTATGGGCTCCTGTCAGGTATATATTATTGGAGACAGCAGAATCTATGGGCTCCTGTCAGGTATATATTATTGGAGGCAGCAGAATGTATGGGCTCCTGTCAGGTATATATTATTGGAGACCGCAGAATCTATGGGCTCCTGTCAGGTATATATTATTGGAGGCAGGAGAATGTATGGGCTCCTGTCAGGTATATATTATTGGAGCCAGCAGAATCTATGGGCTCCTGTCAGGTATATATTATTGGAGCCAGCAGAATCTATGGGCTCCTGTCAGGTATATATTATTGGAGGCAGGAGAATCTATGGGCTCCTGTCAGGTATATATTATTGGAGGCAGGAGAATCTATGGGCTCCTGTCAGGTATATATTATTGGAAGCAGGATAATCTATGGGCTCCTGTCAGGTATATATTATTGGAGGCAGCAGAATTTATGGGCTCCTGTCAGGTATATATTATTGGAGGCAGCAGAATGTATGGGCTCCTGTCAGGTATATATTATTGGAGACCGCAGAATCTATGGGCTCCTGTCAGGTATATATTATTGGAGGCAGGAGAATGTATGGGCTTCTGTCAGGTATATATTATTGGAGGCAGGAGAATGTATGGGCTCCTGTCAGGTATATATTATTGGAGACAGCAGAATCTATGGGCTCCTGTTAGGTATCTATTATTGGAGGCAGCAGAATGTATGGTCTCCTGTCAGGTATATATTATTGGAGGCAGGAGAATGTATGGGCTCCTGTCAGGTATATATTATTGGAGCCAGCAGAATCTATGGGCTCCTGTCAGGTATATATTATTGGAGCCAGCAGAATCTATGGGCTCCTGTCAGGTATATATTATTGAAGGCAGGAGAATGTATGGGCTCCTGTCAGGTATATATTATCGGAGGCAGGAGAATGTATGGGCTCCTGTCAGGTATATATTATTGGAGGCAGGAGAATGTATGGGCTCCTGTCAGGTATATATTATTGGAGGCAGCAGAATGTATGGGCTCCTGTCAGGTATATATTATTGGAGGCAGGAGAATCTATAGGCTCCTGTCAGGTATATATTATTGGAGGCAGGAGAACGTATGGGCTCCTGTCAGGTATATATTATCGGAGGCAGCAGAATGTATGGGCTCCTGTCAGGTATATATTATTGGAGGCAGCAGAATGTATGGGCTCCTGTCAGGTATATATTATTGGAGGCAGGAGAATCTATGGGCTCCTGTCAGGTATATATTATTGGAGGCAGCAGAATGTATGGGCTCCTGTCAGGTATATATTATTGGAGGCAGGAGAATCTATGGGCTCCTGTCAGGTATATATTATTGGAGGCAGGAGAACGTATGGGCTCCTGTCAGGTATATATTATCGGAGGCAGCAGAATGTATGGGCTCCTGTCATGTATATATTATTGGAGGCAGGAGAATGTATGGGCTCCTGTCAGGTATATATTATTGGGTGCAGGAGAATGTATTTGCTCCTGTCAGGTATATATTATTGGAGGCAGCAGAATCTATGGGCTCCTGTCAGGTATATAGTATTGGAGGCAGGAGAATGTATGGGCTCCTACCAGGTATATATTATTGGAGGCAGCAGAATGTATATGCTCCTGTCAGGTATATATTATTGGAGGCAGCAGAATCTATGGGCTCCTGTCAGGTATATATTATTGGAGGCAGGAGAATGTATGGGCTCCTGTCAGGTATATATTATCGGAGGCAGGAGAATGTATGGGCTCCTGTCAGGTATATATTATTGGAGGCAGGAGAATCTATGGGCTCCTGTCAGGTATATATTATTGGGTGCAGGAGAATGTATTTGCTCCTGTCAGGTATATATTATTGGAGGCAGCAGAATGTATATGCTCCTGTCAGGTATATATTATTGGAGGCAGCAGAATCTATGGGCTCCTGTCAGGTATATATTATTGGAGGCAGCAGAATCTATGGGCTCCTGTCAGGTATATATTATTGGAGACAGGAGACTGTATGGGCTCCTGTCAGGTATATATTATCGGAGGCAGCAGAATGTATGGGCTCCTGTCAGGTATATATTATTGGAGGCAGGAGAATCTATGGGCTCCTGTCAGGTATATATTATTGGAGGCAGGAGAACGTATGGGCTCCTGTCAGGTATATATTATCGGAGGCAGGAGAATCTATGGGCTCCTGTCAGGTATATATTATTGGAGGCAGGAGAATGTATCGGCTCCTGTCAGGTATATATTATTGGAGGCAGGAGAATCTATGGGCTCCTGTCAGGTATATATTATTGGAGGCAGGAGAATCTATGGGCTCCTGTCAGGTATATATTATTGGAGGCAGCAGAATCTATGGGCTCCTGTCAGGTATATATTATTGGAGGCAGGAGAATCTATGGGCTCCTGTCAGGTATATATTATTGGAGGCAGGAGAATCTATGGGCTCCTGTCAGGTATATATTATTGGAGGCAGGAGAATGTATGGGCTCCTGTCAGGTATATATTATTGGAGGCAGGAGAATCTATGGGCTCCTGTCAGGTATATATTATTGGAGGCAGGAGAATCTATGGGCTCCTGTCAGGTATATATTATTGGAGGCAGGAGAATCTATGGGCTCCTGTCAGGTGTATATTATTGGAGGCAGGAGAAGCTATGGGCTCCTGTCAGGTATATATTAGTGGAGGCAGCAGAATCTATGGGCTCCTGTCAGGTATATATTAGTGGAGGCAGCAGAATCTATGGGCTCCTGTCAGGTATATATTAGTGGAGGCAGCAGAATCTATGGGCTCCTGTCAGGTATATATTATTGGAGGCAGGAGAATGTATGGGCTCCTGTCAGGTATATATTATTGGAGGCAGGAGAATCTATGGGCTCCTGTCAGGTGTATATTATTGGAGGCAGGAGAAGCTATGGGCTCCTGTCAGGTATATATTAGTGGAGGCAGCAGAATCTATGGGCTCCTGTCAGGTATATATTAGTGGAGGCAGCAGAATCTATGGGCTCCTGTCAGGTATATATTATTGGAGGCAGGAGAATGTATGGGCTCCTGTCAGGTATATATTATCGGAGGCAGGAGAATGTATGGGCTCCTGTCAGGTATATATTATTGGAGGCAGGAGAATCTATGGGCTCCTGTCAGGTATATATTATTGGAGGCAGCAGAATGTATAAGCTCCTGTCAGGTATATATTATTGGAGGCAGGAGAATCTATGGGCTCCTGTCAGGTATATATTATTGGAGGCAGGAGAATCTATGGGC
Source organism: Phyllobates terribilis (assembly GCF_046119375.1). Taxonomy (NCBI): domain Eukaryota; kingdom Metazoa; phylum Chordata; class Amphibia; order Anura; family Dendrobatidae; genus Phyllobates; species Phyllobates terribilis. Next base: position 357,025,498 of record NW_027362761.1, read on the forward strand.
TCCTGTCAGGTATATATTATTGGAGGCAGGAGAACGTATGGGCTCCTGTCAGGTATATATTATTGGAGGCAGCAGAATGTATATGCTCCTGTCAGGTATATATTATTGGAGGCAGCAGAATCTATGGGCTCCTGTCAGGTATATATTATTGGAGGCAGGAGAATGTATGGGCTCCTGTCAGGTATATATTATCGGAGGCAGGAGAATGTATGGGCTCCTGTCAGGTATATATTATTGGAGGCAGGAGAATCTATGGGCTCCTGTCAGGTATATATTATTGGAGGCAGCAGAATGTATGGGCTCCTGTCAGGTATATATTATTGGAGGCAGGAGAATCTATGGGCTCCTGTCAGGTATATATTATTGGAGGCAGGAGAATGTATGGGCTCATACCAGGTATATATTATTGGAGGCAGCAGAATGTATATGCTCCTGTCAGGTATATATTATTGGAGGCAGCAGAATCTATGGGCTCCTGTCAGGTATATATTATCGGAGGCAGGAGAATGTATGGGCTCCTGTCAGGTATATATTATTGGAGGCAGGAGAATCTATGGGCTTCTGTCAGGTATATATTATTGGAGGCAGCAGAATGTATGGGCTCCTGTCAGGTATATATTATTGGAGGCAGGAGAATCTATGGGCTCCTGTAAGGTATATATTATTGGAGGCAGGAGAATGTATGGGCTCCTGTCAGGTATATATTATTGGAGGCAGCAGAATGTATATGCTCCTGTCAGGTATATATTATTGGAGGCAGCAGAATCTATGGGCTCCTGTCAGGTATATATTATTGGAGGCAGGAGAATGTATGGGCTCCTGTCAGGTATATATTATCGGAGGCAGGAGAATGTATGGGCTCCTGTCAGGTATATATTATTGGAGGCAGGAGAATCTATGGGCTCCTGTCAGGTATATATTATTGGAGGCAGCAGAATGTATGGGCTCCTGTCAGGTATATATTATTGGAGGCAGGAGAATCTATGGGCTCCTGTCAGGTATATATTATTGGAGGCAGCAGAATGTATGGGCTCCTGTCAGGTATATATTATTGGAGGCAGGAGAATCTATGGGCTCCTGTCAGGTATATATTATTGGAGGCAGGAGAATGTATGGGCTCCTACCAGGTATATATTATTGGAGGCAGCAGAATGTATATGCTCCTGTCAGGTATATATTATTGGAGGCAGCAGAATCTATGGGCTCCTGTCAGGTATATATTATTGGAGGCAGGAGAATGTATGGGCTCCTGTCAGGTATATATTATCGGAGGCAGGAGAATGTATGGGCACCTGTCAGGTATATATTATTGGAGGCAGGAGAATCTATGGGCTCCTGTCAGGTATATATTATTGGGTGCAGGAGAATGTATTTGCTCCTGTCAGGTATATATTATTGGAGGCAGCAGAATGTATATGCTCCTGTCGGGTATATATTATTGGAGGCAGCAGAATCTATGGGCTCCTGTCAGGTATATATTATTGGAGGCAGCAGAATCTATGGGCTCCTGTCAGGTATATATTATTGGAGACAGGAGACTGTATGGGCTCCTGTCAGGTATATATTATCGGAGGCAGCAGAATGTATGGGCTCCTGTCAGGTATATATTATTGGAGGCAGGAGAATCTATGGGCTCCTGTCAGGTATATATTATTGGGTGCAGGAGAATGTATTTGCTCCTGTCAGGTATATATTATTGGAGGCAGCAGAATCTATGGGCTCCTGTCAGGTATATAGTATTGGAGGCAGGAGAATGTATGGGCTCCTACCAGATATATATTATTGGAGGCAGCAGAATGTATATGCTCCTGTCAGGTATATAGTATTGGAGGCAGGAGAATGTATGGGCTCCTGTCAGGTATATATTATCGGAGGCAGCAGAATGTATGGGCTCCTGTCAGGTATATATTATTGGAGGCAGGAGAACGTATGGGCTCCTGTCAGGTATATATTATTGGAGGCAGCAGAATGTATCGGCTCCTGTCAGGTATATATTATTGGAGGCAGGAGAATCTATGGGCTCCTGTCAGGTATATATTATTGGAGGCAGGAGAATCTATGGGCTCCTGTCAGGTATATATTATTGGAGGCAGCAGAATCTATGGGCTCCTGTCAGGTATATATTATTGGAGGCAGCAGAATCTATGGGCTCCTGTCAGGTATATATTATTGGAGGCAGGAGAATCTATGTGCTCCTGTCAGGTATATATTATTGGAGGCAGGAGAATGTATGGGCTCCTGTCAGGTATATATTATTGGAGGCAGCAGAATCTATGGGTTCCTGTCAGGTATATATTATTGGAGACAGGAGAACGTATGGGCTCCTGTCAGGTATATATTATTGGAGACAGGAGAACGTATGGGCTCCTGTCAGGTATATATTATTGGAGGCAGGAGAATCTATGTGCTCCTGTCAGGTATATATTATTGGAGGCAGGAGAATGTATGGGCTCCTGTCAGGTATATATTATTGGAGACAGGAGAACGTATGGGCTCCTGTCAGGTATATATTATTGGAGGCAGGAGAATCTATGGGCTCCTGTCAGGTATATATTATTGGAGGCAGGAGAATGTATCGGCTCCTGTCAGGTATATATTATTGGAGGCAGGAGAATCTATGGGCTCCTGTCAGGTATATATTATTGGAGGCAGGAGAATCTATGGGCTCCTGTCAGGTATATATTATTGGAGGCAGCAGAATCTATGGGCTCCTGTCAGGTATATATTATTGGAGGCAGGAGAATCTATGGGCTCCTGTCAGGTATATATTATTGGAGGCAGGAGAATCTATGGGCTCCTGTCAGGTATATATTATTGGAGGCAGGAGAATGTATGGGCTCCTGTCAGGTATATATTATTGGAGGCAGGAGAATCTATGGGCTCCTGTCAGGTATATATTATTGGAGGCAGGAGAATCTATGGGCTCCTGTCAGGTATATATTATTGGAGGCAGGAGAATCTATGGGCTCCTGTCAGGTGTATATTATTGGAGGCAGGAGAAGCTATGGGCTCCTGTCAGGTATATATTAGTGGAGGCAGCAGAATCTATGGGCTCCTGTCAGGTATATATTAGTGGAGGCAGCAGAATCTATGGGCTCCTGTCAGGTATATATTAGTGGAGGCAGCAGAATCTATGGGCTCCTGTCAGGTATATATTATTGGAGGCAGGAGAATGTATGGGCTCCTGTCAGGTATATATTATTGGAGGCAGGAGAATCTATGGGCTCCTGTCAGGTGTATATTATTGGAGGCAGGAGAAGCTATGGGCTCCTGTCAGGTATATATTAGTGGAGGCAGCAGAATCTATGGGCTCCTGTCAGGTATATATTAGTGGAGGCAGCAGAATCTATGGGCTCCTGTCAGGTATATATTATTGGAGGCAGGAGAATGTATGGGCTCCTGTCAGGTATATATTATCGGAGGCAGGAGAATGTATGGGCTCCTGTCAGGTATATATTATTGGAGGCAGGAGAATCTATGGGCTCCTGTCAGGTATATATTATTGGAGGCAGCAGAATGTATAAGCTCCTGTCAGGTATATATTATTGGAGGCAGGAGAATCTATGGGCTCCTGTCAGGTATATATTATTGGAGGCAGGAGAATCTATGGGCTCCTGTCAGGTATATATTATTGGAGGCAGGAGAACGTATGGGCTCCTGTCAGGTATATATTATTGGAGGCAGCAGAATGTATATGCTCCTGTCAGGTATATATTATTGGAGGCAGCAGAATCTATGGGCTCCTGTCAGGTATATATTATTGGAGGCAGGAGAATGTATGGGCTCCTGTCAGGTATATATTATCGGAGGCAGGAGAATGTATGGGCTCCTGTCAGGTATATATTATTGGAGGCAGGAGAATCTATGGGCTCCTGTCAGGTATATATTATTGGAGGCAGCAGAATGTATGGGCTCCTGTCAGGTATATATTATTGGAGGCAGGAGAATCTATGGGCTCCTGTCAGGTATATATTATTGGAGGCAGGAGAATGTATGGGCTCATACCAGGTATATATTATTGGAGGCAGCAGAATGTATATGCTCCTGTCAGGTATATATTATTGGAGGCAGCAGAATCTATGGGCTCCTGTCAGGTATATATTATCGGAGGCAGGAGAATGTATGGGCTCCTGTCAGGTATATATTATTGGAGGCAGGAGAATCTATGGGCTTCTGTCAGGTATATATTATTGGAGGCAGCAGAATGTATGGGCTCCTGTCAGGTATATATTATTGGAGGCAGGAGAATCTATGGGCTCCTGTAAGGTATATATTATTGGAGGCAGGAGAATGTATGGGCTCCTGTCAGGTATATATTATTGGAGGCAGCAGAATGTATATGCTCCTGTCAGGTATATATTATTGGAGGCAGCAGAATCTATGGGCTCCTGTCAGGTATATATTATTGGAGGCAGGAGAATGTATGGGCTCCTGTCAGGTATATATTATCGGAGGCAGGAGAATGTATGGGCTCCTGTCAGGTATATATTATTGGAGGCAGGAGAATCTATGGGCTCCTGTCAGGTATATATTATTGGAGGCAGCAGAATGTATGGGCTCCTGTCAGGTATATATTATTGGAGGCAGGAGAATCTATGGGCTCCTGTCAGGTATATATTATTGGAGGCAGCAGAATGTATGGGCTCCTGTCAGGTATATATTATTGGAGGCAGGAGAATCTATGGGCTCCTGTCAGGTATATATTATTGGAGGCAGGAGAATGTATGGGCTCCTACCAGGTATATATTATTGGAGGCAGCAGAATGTATATGCTCCTGTCAGGTATATATTATTGGAGGCAGCAGAATCTATGGGCTCCTGTCAGGTATATATTATTGGAGGCAGGAGAATGTATGGGCTCCTGTCAGGTATATATTATCGGAGGCAGGAGAATGTATGGGCACCTGTCAGGTATATATTATTGGAGGCAGGAGAATCTATGGGCTCCTGTCAGGTATATATTATTGGGTGCAGGAGAATGTATTTGCTCCTGTCAGGTATATATTATTGGAGGCAGCAGAATGTATATGCTCCTGTCGGGTATATATTATTGGAGGCAGCAGAATCTATGGGCTCCTGTCAGGTATATATTATTGGAGGCAGCAGAATCTATGGGCTCCTGTCTGGTATATATTATTGGAGACAGGAGACTGTATGGGCTCCTGTCAGGTATATATTATCGGAGGCAGCAGAATGTATGGGCTCCTGTCAGGTATATATTATTGGAGGCAGGAGAATCTATGGGCTCCTGTCAGGTATATATTATTGGGTGCAGGAGAATGTATTTGCTCCTGTCAGGTATATATTATTGGAGGCAGCAGAATCTATGGGCTCCTGTCAGGTATATAGTATTGGAGGCAGGAGAATGTATGGGCTCCTACCAGATATATATTATTGGAGGCAGCAGAATGTATATGCTCCTGTCAGGTATATAGTATTGGAGGCAGGAGAATGTATGGGCTCCTGTCAGGTATATATTATCGGAGGCAGCAGAATGTATGGGCTCCTGTCAGGTATATATTATTGGAGGCAGGAGAACGTATGGGCTCCTGTCAGGTATATATTATTGGAGGCAGCAGAATGTATCGGCTCCTGTCAGGTATATATTATTGGAGGCAGGAGAATCTATGGGCTCCTGTCAGGTATATATTATTGGAGGCAGGAGAATCTATGGGCTCCTGTCAGGTATATATTATTGGAGGCAGCAGAATCTATGGGCTCCTGTCAGGTATATATTATTGGAGGCAGGAGAATCTATGGGCTCCTGTCAGGTATATATTATTGGAGGCAGGAGAATCTATGGGCTCCTGTCAGGTATATATTATTGGAGGCAGGAGAATGTATGGGCTCCTGTCAGGTATATATTATTGGAGGCAGGAGAATCTATGGGCTCCTGTCAGGTATATATTATTGGAGGCAGGAGAATGTATGGGCTCCTACCAGGTATATATTATTGGAGGCAGCAGAATGTATATGCTCCTGTCAGGTATATATTATTGGGTGCAGGAGAATGTATTTGCTCCTGTCAGGTATATATTATTGGAGGCAGCAGAATCTATGGGCTCCTGTCAGGTATATAGTATTGGAGGCAGGAGAATGTATGGGCTCCTACCAGATATATATTATTGGAGGCAGCAGAATGTATATGCTCCTGTCAGGTATATAGTATTGGAGGCAGGAGAATGTATGGGCTCCTGTCAGGTATATATTATCGGAGGCAGCAGAATGTATGGGCTCCTGTCAGGTATATATTATTGGAGGCAGGAGAACGTATGGGCTCCTGTCAGGTATATATTATCGGAGGCAGCAGAATGTATGGGCTCCTGTCAGGTATATATTATCGAAGACAGCAGAATGTATCGGCTCCTGTCAGGTATATATTATTGGAGGCAGCAGAATGTATGGGCTCCTGTCAGGTATATATTATTGGAGGCAGCAGAATGTATGGGCTCCTGTCAGGTATATTTTATTGGAGGCAGCAGAATGTATGGCCTCCTGTCAGGTATATATTATTGGAGCCTGCAGAATCTATGGGCTCCTGTCAAGTATATATTATTGGAGCCAGCAGAATCTATGGGCTCCTGTCAGGTATATATTATTGGAGGCAGGAGAATGTAAGGGCTCCTGTCAGGTATATATTATTGGAGGCAGGAGAATGTATGGGCTCCTACCAGGTATATATTATTGGAGGCAGCAGAATGTATGGGCTCCTGTCAGGTATATATTATTGGAGGCAGCAGAATGTATGGGCTCCTGTCAGGTACAGTCATATGAAAAAGTTTGGGCACCCCTATTAATCTTAAGCTTAATGTTTTATAAAAATTGGTGTTTTTGCAACAGCTATTTCAGTTTGATATATGTAATAACTATTGGATACAGTAATGTTTCTGCCTTTAAATGAGGTTTATTGTACTAACAGAAAATGTGCAATCTGCATTCAAACAAAATTTGACAGGTGCATAAGTATGGGCACCTCACCAGAAAAGTGACATTAATATTTAGTAGATCCTCCTTTTGCAAAAATAACAGCCTCTAGTCGCTTCCTGTAGCTTTTAATGAGTTCCTGGATCCTGGATGAAGGTATTTTTGACCATTCCTCTTTACAAAACAATTCCAGTTCAGTTAAGTTTGATGGTCGCCGAGCATGGACAGCCTCTTCAAATGATCCCACAGATGTTCAATGATATTCAGGTCTGGGGACTGGGATGGCCATTCCAGAACATTGTAATTGTTCCTCTGCATGAATGCCTGAGTAGATTTGGAGCGGTGTTTTGGATCATTGTCTTGCTGAAAGATCCATCCACTGCGTAACTTCAACTTTATCACTGATTCTTGAACACTATTGCCAAGAATCTGCTGATACTGAGTGGAATCCATGCGTCCCTCAACTTTAACAAGATTCCCAGTGCCGGCATTGACCACACAGCCCCAAAGCATGATGGAACCTCCACCAAATTTTACTGTGGGTAGCAAGTGTTTTTCTTGGAATGCTGTGTTTTTTTGCCACCATGCATAACGCCTTTTTGTATGACCAAACAACTCAATCTTGGTTTCATCAGTCCACAGGACCTTCTTCCAAAAAGAAATAGGCTTCTTCCAATGTGCTTTTGCATACCTCAGCCGACTCTGTTTGTGCGTACTTGCAGAAACGGCTTCTTTCGCATCACTCTCCCATACAGCTTCTCCTTGTGCAAAGTGCGTTGTATAGTTGACCGATGCACAGTGACACCATCTGCAGCAAGTTGATGCTGCAGCTCTCTGGAGGTGGTCTGAGGATTGTCCTTGACTGATCTCACCATTCTTCTTCTCTGCCTTTCTGATGTTTTTCTTGTCCTGACACTTCTGGCCTTAACAAGAACTGTCCCTATGTTCTTCCATTTCCTTACTATGTTCCTCACAGTGGAAACTGACAGGTTAAATCTCTGAGACAGCTTTTTGTATCCTTCCCCTGAACAACTATGTTGAATAATCTTTGTTTTCAGATCATTTGACAGTTGTTTTGAGGAGCCCATGATGCCACTCTTCAGAGGAGATTCAAACAGGAGAACAACTTGCAAGTGGCCACTTTAAGTAGCTTTTCTCATGATTGCATACACCTGGCTATAAAGTTCAAAGCTCAATGAGGTTACAAAACCAAAAAAAGTGCTTTAGTAAGTCAGTAAAAAGTAGGCAGGAGTATTTAAAACAAGAAAATGATAAGGGTGCCCATACTTATGCACCGGTCAAATTTTGTTTGAATGCAGATTGCACATTTTCTGTTAGCACAATAAACCTCATTTCAAGGCAGAAACATTACTGTGTCCAACAGTTATTACATATATCAAACTGAAATAGCTGTTGCAAAAACACCAATTTTTATAAAACATTAAGCTTAAGATTAATAGGGGTGCCCAAACTTTTTCATATGACTGTATATATTATTGGAGCCAGCAGAATCTATGGGCTCCTGTCAGGTATATATTATTGGAGCCAGCAGAATCTATGGGCTCCTGTCAGGTATATATTATTGGAGGCAGGAGAATCTATGGGCTCCTGTCGGGTATATATTATTGGAGGCAGGAGAATCTATGGGCTCCTGTCAGGTATATATTATTGGAAGCAGGAGAATCTATGGGCTCCTGTCAGGTATATATTATTGGAGGCAGCAGAATTTATGGGCTCCTGTCAGGTATATATTATTGGAGGCAGCAGAATCTATGGGCTCCTGTCAGGTATATATTATTGGAGACAGCAGAATCTATGGGCTCCTGTCAGGTATATATTATTGGAGGCAGCAGAATGTATGGGCTCCTGTCAGGTATATATTATTGGAGACCGCAGAATCTATGGGCTCCTGTCAGGTATATATTATTGGAGGCAGGAGAATGTATGGGCTCCTGTCAGGTATATATTATTGGAGCCAGCAGAATCTATGGGCTCCTGTCAGGTATATATTATTGGAGCCAGCAGAATCTATGGGCTCCTGTCAGGTATATATTATTGGAGGCAGGAGAATCTATGGGCTCCTGTCAGGTATATATTATTGGAGGCAGGAGAATCTATGGGCTCCTGTCAGGTATATATTATTGGAAGCAGGATAATCTATGGGCTCCTGTCAGGTATATATTATTGGAGGCAGCAGAATTTATGGGCTCCTGTCAGGTATATATTATTGGAGGCAGCAGAATGTATGGGCTCCTGTCAGGTATATATTATTGGAGACCGCAGAATCTATGGGCTCCTGTCAGGTATATATTATTGGAGGCAGGAGAATGTATGGGCTTCTGTCAGGTATATATTATTGGAGGCAGGAGAATGTATGGGCTCCTGTCAGGTATATATTATTGGAGACAGCAGAATCTATGGGCTCCTGTTAGGTATCTATTATTGGAGGCAGCAGAATGTATGGTCTCCTGTCAGGTATATATTATTGGAGGCAGGAGAATGTATGGGCTCCTGTCAGGTATATATTATTGGAGCCAGCAGAATCTATGGGCTCCTGTCAGGTATATATTATTGGAGCCAGCAGAATCTATGGGCTCCTGTCAGGTATATATTATTGAAGGCAGGAGAATGTATGGGCTCCTGTCAGGTATATATTATCGGAGGCAGGAGAATGTATGGGCTCCTGTCAGGTATATATTATTGGAGGCAGGAGAATGTATGGGCTCCTGTCAGGTATATATTATTGGAGGCAGCAGAATGTATGGGCTCCTGTCAGGTATATATTATTGGAGGCAGGAGAATCTATAGGCTCCTGTCAGGTATATATTATTGGAGGCAGGAGAACGTATGGGCTCCTGTCAGGTATATATTATCGGAGGCAGCAGAATGTATGGGCTCCTGTCAGGTATATATTATTGGAGGCAGCAGAATGTATGGGCTCCTGTCAGGTATATATTATTGGAGGCAGGAGAATCTATGGGCTCCTGTCAGGTATATATTATTGGAGGCAGCAGAATGTATGGGCTCCTGTCAGGTATATATTATTGGAGGCAGGAGAATCTATGGGCTCCTGTCAGGTATATATTATTGGAGGCAGGAGAACGTATGGGCTCCTGTCAGGTATATATTATCGGAGGCAGCAGAATGTATGGGCTCCTGTCATGTATATATTATTGGAGGCAGGAGAATGTATGGGCTCCTGTCAGGTATATATTATTGGGTGCAGGAGAATGTATTTGCTCCTGTCAGGTATATATTATTGGAGGCAGCAGAATCTATGGGCTCCTGTCAGGTATATAGTATTGGAGGCAGGAGAATGTATGGGCTCCTACCAGGTATATATTATTGGAGGCAGCAGAATGTATATGCTCCTGTCAGGTATATATTATTGGAGGCAGCAGAATCTATGGGCTCCTGTCAGGTATATATTATTGGAGGCAGGAGAATGTATGGGCTCCTGTCAGGTATATATTATCGGAGGCAGGAGAATGTATGGGCTCCTGTCAGGTATATATTATTGGAGGCAGGAGAATCTATGGGCTCCTGTCAGGTATATATTATTGGGTGCAGGAGAATGTATTTGCTCCTGTCAGGTATATATTATTGGAGGCAGCAGAATGTATATGCTCCTGTCAGGTATATATTATTGGAGGCAGCAGAATCTATGGGCTCCTGTCAGGTATATATTATTGGAGGCAGCAGAATCTATGGGCTCCTGTCAGGTATATATTATTGGAGACAGGAGACTGTATGGGCTCCTGTCAGGTATATATTATCGGAGGCAGCAGAATGTATGGGCTCCTGTCAGGTATATATTATTGGAGGCAGGAGAATCTATGGGCTCCTGTCAGGTATATATTATTGGAGGCAGGAGAACGTATGGGCTCCTGTCAGGTATATATTATCGGAGGCAGCAGAATGTATGGGCTCCTGTCAGGTATATATTATTGGGTGCAGGAGAATGTATTTGCTCCTGTCAGGTATATATTATTGGAGGCAGCAGAATCTATGGGCTCCTGTCAGGTATATAGTATTGGAGGCAGGAGAATGTATGGGCTCCTACCAGATATATATTATTGGAGGCAGCAGAATGTATATGCTCCTGTCAGGTATATAGTATTGGAGGCAGGAGAATGTATGGGCTCCTGTCAGGTATATATTATCGGAGGCAGCAGAATGTATGGGCTCCTGTCAGGTATATATTATTGGAGGCAGGAGAACGTATGGGCTCCTGTCAGGTATATATTATCGGAGGCAGCAGAATGTATGGGCTCCTGTCAGGTATATATTATCGAAGACAGCAGAATGTATTGGCTCCTGTCAGGTATATATTATTGGAGGCAGCAGAATGTATGGGCTCCTGTCAGGTATATATTATTGGAGGCAGCAGAATGTATGGGCTCCTGTCAGGTATATATTATTGGAGGCAGCAGAATGTATGGCCTCCTGTCAGGTATATATTATTGGAGCCTGCAGAATCTATGGGCTCCTGTCAAGTATATATTATTGGAGCCAGCAGAATCTATGGGCTCCTGTCAGGTATATATTATTGGAGGCAGGAGAATGTAAGGGCTCCTGTCAGGTATATATTATTGGAGGCAGGAGAATGTATGGGCTCCTACCAGGTATATATTATTGGAGGCAGCAGAATGTATGGGCTCCTGTCAGGTATATATTATTGGAGGCAGCAGAATGTATGGGCTCCTGTCAGGTATATATTATTGGAGCCAGCAGAATCTATGGGCTCCTGTCAGGTATATATTATTGGAGCCAGCAGAATCTATGGGCTCCTGTCAGGTATATATTATTGGAGGCAGGAGAATCTATGGGCTCCTGTCGGGTATATATTATTGGAGGCAGGAGAATCTATGGGCTCCTGTCAGGTATATATTATTGGAAGCAGGAGAATCTATGGGCTCCTGTCAGGTATATATTATTGGAGGCAGCAGAATTTATGGGCTCCTGTCAGGTATATATTATTGGAGGCAGCAGAATCTATGGGCTCCTGTCAGGTATATATTATTGGAGACAGCAGAATCTATGGGCTCCTGTCAGGTATATGTTATTGGAGGCAGCAGAATGTATGGGCTCCTGTCAGGTATATATTATTGGAGACCGCAGAATCTATGGGCTCCTGTCAGGTATATATTATTGGAGGCAGGAGAATGTATGGGCTCCTGTCAGGTATATATTATTGGAGCCAGCAGAATCTATGGGCTCCTGTCAGGTATATATTATTGGAGCCAGCAGAATCTATGGGCTCCTGTCAGGTATATATTATTGGAGGCAGGAGAATCTATGGGCTCCTGTCGGGTATATATTATTGGAGGCAGGAGAATCTATGGGCTCCTGTCAGGTATATATTATTGGAAGCAGGATAATCTATGGGCTCCTGTCAGGTATATATTATTGGAGGCAGCAGAATTTATGGGCTCCTGTCAGGTATATATTATTGGAGGCAGCAGAATCTATGGGCTTCTGTCAGGTATATATTATTGGAGACAGCAGAATCTATGGGCTCCTGTCAGGTATATATTATTGGAGGCAGCAGAATGTATGGGCTCCTGTCAGGTATATATTATTGGAGACCGCAGAATCTATGGGCTCCTGTCAGGTATATATTATTGGAGGCAGGAGAATGTATGGGCTTCTGTCAGGTATATATTATTGGAGGCAGGAGAATGTATGGGCTCCTGTCAGGTATATATTATTGGAGACAGCAGAATCTATGGGCTCCTGTTAGGTATCTATTATTGGAGGCAGCAGAATGTATGGTCTCCTGTCAGGTATATATTATTGGAGACAGCAGAATCTATGGGCTCCTGTTAGGTATATATTATTGGAGGCAGGAGAATGTATGGGCTCCTACCAGGTATATATTATTGGAGGCAGCAGAATGTATATGCTCCTGTCAGGTATATATTATTGGAGGCAGCAGAATCTATGGGCTCCTGTCAGGTATATATTATTGGAGGCAGGAGAATGTATGGGCTCCTGTCAGGTATATATTATCGGAGGCAGGAGAATGTATGGGCTCCTGTCAGGTATATATTATTGGAGGCAGGAGAATCTATGGGCTCCTGTCAGGTATATATTATTGGAGGCAGCAGAATGTATGGGCTCCTGTCAGGTATATATTATTGGAGGCAGGAGAATCTATGGGCTCCTGTCAGGTATATATTATTGGAGGCAGGAGAACGTATGGGCTCCTGTCAGGTATATATTATCGGAGGCAGCAGAATGTATGGGCTCCTGTCAGGTATATATTATTGGAGGCAGGAGAATCTATGGGCTCCTGTCAGGTATATATTATTGGAGGCAGCAGAATGTATGGGCTCCTGTCAGGTATATATTATTGGAGGCAGGAGAATCTATGGGCTCCTGTCAGGTATATATTATTGGAGGCAGGAGAACGTATGGGCTCCTGTCAGGTATATATTATCGGAGGCAGCAGAATGTATGGGCTCCTGTCAGGTATATATTATTGGAGGCAGCAGAATGTATGGGCTCCTGTCAGGTATATATTATTGGAGGCAGGAGAATCTATGGGCTCCTGTCAGGTATATATTATTGGAGGCAGGAGAATGTATGGGCTCCTACCAGGTATATATTATTGGAGGCAGCAGAATGTATATGCTCCTGTCAGGTATATATTATTGGGGGCAGGAGAATCTATGGGCTCCTGTCAGGTATATATTATTGGAGGCAGCAGAATGTATGGGCTCCTGTCAGGTATATATTATTGGAGGCAGGAGAATCTATGGGCTCCTGTCAGGTATATATTATTGGAGGCAGGAGAATGTATGGGCTCCTACCAGGTATATATTATTGGAGGCAGCAGAATGTATATGCTCCTGTCAGGTATATATTATTGGAGGCAGCAGAATCTATGGGCTCCTGTCAGGTATATATTATTGGAGGCAGGAGAATGTATGGGCTCCTGTCAGGTATATATTATCGGAGGCAGGAGAATGTATGGGCTCCTGTCAGGTATATATTATTGGAGGCAGGAGAATCTATGGGCTCCTGTCAGGTATATATTATTGGATGCAGCAGAATGTATGGGCTCCTGTCAGGTATATATTATTGGAGGCAGGAGAATCTATGGGCTCCTGTCAGGTATATATTATTGGAGGCAGGAGAACGTATGGGCTCCTGTCAGGTATATATTATCGGAGGCAGCAGAATGTATGGGCTCCTGTCAGGTATATATTATTGAAGGCAGCAGAATGTATGGGCTCCTGTCAGGTATATATTATTGGAGGCAGAAGAATCTATGGGCTCCTGTCAGGTATATATTATTGGAGGCAGCAGAATGTATGGGCTCCTGTCAGGTATATATTATTGGAGGCAGGAGAATCTATGGGCTCCTGTCAGGTATATATTATTGGAGGCAGGAGAACGTATGGGCTCCTGTCAGGTATATATTATCGGAGGCAGCAGAATGTATGGGCTCCTGTCAGGTATATATTATTGGAGGCAGGAGAATGTATGGGCTCCTGTCAGGTATATATTATTGGGTGCAGGAGAATGTATTTGCTCCTGTCAGGTATATATTATTGGAGGCAGCAGAATCTATGGGCTCCTGTCAGGTATATAGTATTGGAGGCAGGAGAATGTATGGGCTCCTACCAGGTATATATTATTGGAGGCAGCAGAATGTATATGCTCCTGTCAGGTATATATTATTGGAGGCAGCAGAATCTATGGGCTCCTGTCAGGTATATATTATTGGAGGCAGGAGAATGTATGGGCTCCTGTCAGGTATATATTATCGGAGGCAGGAGAATGTATGGGCTCCTGTCAGGTATATATTATTGGAGGCAGGAGAATGTATGGGCTCCTGTCAGGTATATATTATTGGAGGCAGGAGAATCTATGGGCTCCTGTCAGGTATATATTATTGGGTGCAGGAGAATGTATTTGCTCCTGTCAGGTATATATTATTGGAGGCAGCAGAATGTATATGCTCCTGTCAGGTATATATTATTGGAGGCAGCAGAATCTATGGGCTCCTGTCAGGTATATATTATTGGAGGCAGCAGAATCTATGGGCTCCTGTCAGGTATATATTATTGGAGACAGGAGACTGTATGGGCTCCTGTCAGGTATATATTATCGGAGGCAGCAGAGTGTATGGGCTCCTGTCAGGTATATATTATTGGAGGCAGGATAATCTATGGGCTCCTGTAAGGTATATATTATTGGAGGCAGCAGAATGTATATGCTCCTGTCAGGTATATATTATTGGAGGCAGCAGAATCTATGGGCTCCTGTCAGGTATATATTATTGGAGGCAGCAGAATCTATGGGCTCCTGTCAGGTATATATTATTGGAGGCAGCAGAATCTATGGGCTCCTGTCAGGTATATATTATTGGAGCCTGCAGAATCTATGGGCTCCTGTCAAGTATATATTATTGGAGCCAGCAGAATCTATGGGCTCCTGTCAGGTACATATTATTGGAGGCAGCAGAATGTATGGGCTCCTGTCAGGTATATATTATTGGAGGCAGCAGAATGTATGGGCTCCTGTCAGGTATATATTATTGGAGACAGGAGAATCTATGGGCTCCTGTCAGGTATATATTATTGGAGGCAGGAGAACGTATGGGCTCCTGTCAGGTATATATTATTGGAGGCAGGAGAACGTATGGGCTCCTGTCAGGTATATATTATCGGAGGCAGCAGAATGTATGGGCTCCTGTCAGCTATATATTATTGGAGGCAGGAGAATGTATAGGCTCCTACCAGGTATATATTATTGGAGACAGGAGAACGTATGGGCTCCTGTCAGGTATATATTATTGGAGGCAGGAGAATGTATGAGCTCCTGTCAGGTATATATTATTGGAGGCAGGAGAATCTATGGGCTCCTGTCAGGTATATATTATTGGAGGCAGGAGAATGTATAGGCTCCTACCAGGTATATATTATTGGAGACAGGAGAACGTATGGGCTCCTGTCAGGTATATATTATTGGAGGCAGGAGAATGTATGGGCTCCTGTCAGGTATATATTATTGGAGGCAGGAGAATCTATGGGCTCCTGTCAGGTATATATTATTGGAGGCAGGAGAATCTATGGGCTCCTGTCAGGTATATATTATTGGAGGCAGGAGAATCTATGGGCTCCTGTCAGGTATATATTATTGGAGGCAGGAGAATGTATGGGCTCCTGTCAGGTATATATTATTGGAGGCAGGAGAATGTATGGGCTCCTGTCAGGTATATATTATTGGAGGCAGGAGAACGTATGGGCTCCTGTCAGGTATATATTATCGGAGGCAGCAGAATGTATGGGCTCCTGTCAGGTATATATTATTGGAGGCAGAAGAATGTATTGGCTCCTGTCAGGTATATATTATTGGGTGCAGGAGAATGTATTTGCTCCTGTCAGGTATATATTATTGGAGGCAGCAGAATCTATGGGCTCCTGTCAGGTATATAGTATTGGAGGCAGCAGAATGTATGGGCTCCTGTCAGGTATATATTATTGGAGGCAGCAGACTCTATGGGCTCCTGTCAGGTATATATTATTGGAGGCAGGAGAATGTATGGGCTCCTGTCAGGTATATATTATCGGAGGCAGGAGAATGTATGGGCTCCTGTCAGGTATATATTATTGGAGGCAGGAGAATCTATGGGCTCCTGTCAGGTATATATTATTGGAGGCAGCAGAATGTATGGGCTCCTGTCAGGTATATATTATTGGAGGCAGGAGAATCTATGGGCTCCTGTCAGGTATATATTATTGGAGGCAGGAGAACGTATGGGCTCCTGTCAGGTATATATTATTGGAGGCAGCAGAATGTATATGCTCCTGTCAGGTATATATTATTGGAGGCAGCAGAATCTATGGGCTCCTGTCAGGTATATATTATTGGAGGCAGGAGAATGTATGGGCTCCTGTCAGGTATATATTATCGGAGGCAGGAGAATGTATGGGCTCCTGTCAGGTATATATTATTGGAGGCAAGAGAATCTATGGGCTCCTGTCAGGTATACATTATTGGAGGCAGCAGAATGTATGGGCTCCTGTCAGGTATATATTATTGGAGGCAGGAGAATCTATGGGCTCCTGTCAGGTATATATTATTGGAGGCAGGAGAATGTATGGGCTCCTACCAGGTATATATTATCGGAGGCAGCAGAATGTATATGCTCCTGTCAGGTATATATTATTGGAGGCAGCAGAATCTATGGGCTCCTGTCAGGTATATATTATTGGAGGCAGGAGAATGTATGGGCTCCTGTCAGGTATATATTATCGGAGGCAGGAGAATGTATGGGCTCCTGTCAGGTATATATTATTGGAGGCAGGAGAATCTATGGGCTCCTGTCAGGTATATATTATTGGAGGCAGCAGAATGTATGGGCTCCTGTCAGGTATATATTATTGGAGGCAGGAGAATCTATGGGCTCCTGTCAGGTATATATTATTGGAGGCAGGAGAACGTATGGGCTCCTGTCAGGTATATATTATCGGAGGCAGCAGAATGTATGGGCTCCTGTCAGGTATATATTATTGGAGGCAGCAGAATGTATGGGCTCCTGTCAGGTATATATTATTGGAGGCAGGAGAATCTATGGGCTCCTGTCAGGTATATATTATTGGAGGCAGCAGAATGTATGGGCTCCTGTCAGGTATATATTATTGGAGGCAGGAGAATCTATGGGCTCCTGTCAGGTATATATTATTGGAGGCAGGAGAACGTATGGGCTCCTGTCAGGTATATATTATCGGAGGCAGCAGAATGTATGGGCTCCTGTCAGGTATATATTATTGGAGGCAGGAGAATGTATGGGCTCCTGTCAGGTATATATTATTGGGTGCAGGAGAATGTATTTGCTCCTGTCAGGTATACATTATTGGAGGCACCAGAATCTATGGGCTCCTGTCAGGTATATAGTATTGGAGGCAGGAGAATGTATGGGCTCCTACCAGGTATATATTATTGGAGGCAGCAGAATGTATATGCTCCTGTCAGGTATATATTATTGGAGGCAGCAGAATCTATCAGCTCCTGTCAGGTATATATTATTGGACGCAGGAGAATGTATGGGCTCCTGTCAGGTATATATTATCGGAGGCAGGAGAATGTATGGGCTCCTGTCAGGTATATATTATTGGAGGCAGGAGAATGTATGGGCTCCTGTCAGGTATATATTATTGGGTGCAGGAGAATGTATTTGCTCCTGTCAGGTATATATTATTGGAGGCAGCAGAATGTATATGCTCCTGTCAGGTATATATTATTGCAGGCAGCAGAATCTATGGGCTCCTGTCAGGTATATATTATTGGAGGCAGCAGAATCTATGGGCTCCTGTCAGGTATATATTATTGGAGACAGGAGACTGTATGGACTCCTGTCAGGTATATATTATCGGAGGCAGCAGAATGTATGGGCTCCTGTCAGGTATATATTATTGGAGGCAGGAGACTCTATGGGCTCCTGTAAGGTATATATTATTGGAGGCAGCAGAATGTATGGGCTCCTGTCAGGTATATATTATTGGAGGTAGGAGAATGTATGGGCTCCTGTCAGGTATATATTATCGGAGGCAGGAGAATGTATGGGCTCCTGTCAGGTATATATTATTGGAGGCTGGAGAATCTATGGGCTCCTGTCAGGTATATATTATCGGAGGCAGCAGAATCTATGAGCTCCTGTCAGGTATATATTATTGGATGCAGGAGAATGTATGGGCTCCTGTCAGGTATATATTATTGGAGGCAGGAGAATGTATGGGCTCCTGTCAGGTATATATTATTGGAGGCAGGAGAATCTATGGGCTCCTGTCAGGTATATATTATTGGAGGCAGGAGAATGTATGGGCTCCTGTCAGGTATATATTATTGGAGGCAGGAGAATCTATGGGCTCCTGTCAGGTATATATTATCGGAGGCACTAGAATGTATGGGCTCCTGTCAGGTATATATTATCGGAGGCAGCAGAATGTATGGGCTCCTGTCAGGTATATATTATTGGAGGCAGGAGAACGTATGGGCTCCTGTCAGGTATATATTATCGGAGGCAGCAGAATCTATGGGCTCCTGTCAGGTATATATTATTGGAGGCAGGAGAATGTATGGGCTCCTACCAGGTATATATTATTGGAGGCAGCAGAATGTATATGCTCCTGTCAGGTATATATTATTGGGAGCAGGAGAATCTATGGGCTCCTGTCAGGTATATATTATTGGAGGCAGCAGAATGTATGGGCTCCTGTCAGGTATATATTATTGGAGGCAGGAGAATCTATGGGCTCCTGTCAGGTATATATTATTGGAGGCAGGAGAATGTATGGGCTCCTACCAGGTATATATTATTGGAGGCAGCAGAATGTATATGCTCCTGTCAGGTATATATTATTGGAGGCAGCAGAATCTATGGGCTCCTGTCAGGTATATATTATTGGAGGCAGGAGAATGTATGGGCTCCTGTCAGGTATATATTATCGGAGGCAGGAGAATGTATGGGCTCCTGTCAGGTATATATTATTGGAGGCAGGAGAATCTATGGGCTCCTGTCAGGTATATATTATTGGATGCAGCAGAATGTATGGGCTCCTGTCAGGTATATATTATTGGAGGCAGGAGAATCTATGGGCTCCTGTCAGGTATATATTATTGGAGGCAGGAGAACGTATGGGCTCCTGTCAGGTATATATTATCGGAGGCAGCAGAATGTATGGGCTCCTGTCAGGTATATATTATTGAAGGCAGCAGAATGTATGGGCTCCTGTCAGGTATATATTATTGGAGGCAGAAGAATCTATGGGCTCCTGTCAGGTATATATTATTGGAGGCAGCAGAATGTATGGGCTCCTGTCAGGTATATATTATTGGAGGCAGGAGAATCTATGGGCTCCTGTCAGGTATATATTATTGGAGGCAGGAGAACGTATGGGCTCCTGTCAGGTATATATTATCGGAGGCAGCAGAATGTATGGGCTCCTGTCAGGTATATATTATTGGAGGCAGGAGAATGTATGGGCTCCTGTCAGGTATATATTATTGGGTGCAGGAGAATGTATTTGCTCCTGTCAGGTATATATTATTGGAGGCAGCAGAATCTATGGGCTCCTGTCAGGTATATAGTATTGGAGGCAGGAGAATGTATGGGCTCCTACCAGGTATATATTATTGGAGGCAGCAGAATGTATATGGTCCTGTCAGGTATATATTATTGGAGGCAGCAGAATCTATGGGCTCCTGTCAGGTTTATATTATTGGAGGCAGGAGAATGTATGGGCTCCTGTCAGGTATATATTATCGGAGGCAGGAGAATGTATGGGCTCCTGTCAGGTATATATTATTGGAGGCAGGAGAATGTATGGGCTCCTCTCAGGTAAATATTATTGGAGGCAGGAGAATCTATGGGCTCCTGTCAGGTATATATTATTGGGTGCAGGAGAATGTATTTGCTCCTGTCAGGTATATATTATTGGAGGCAGCAGAATGTATATGCTCCTGTCAGGTATATATTATTGGAGGCAGCAGAATCTATGGGCTCCTGTCAGGTATATATTATTGGAGGCAGCAGAATCTATGGGCTCCTGTCAGGTATATATTATTGGAGACAGGAGACTGTATGGGCTCCTGTCAGGTATATATTATCGGAGGCAGCAGAGTGTATGGGCTCCTGTCAGGTATATATTATTGGAGGCAGGAGAATCTATGGGCTCCTGTAAGGTATATATTATTGGAGGCAGCAGAATGTATATGCTCCTGTCAGGTATATATTATTGGAGGCAGCAGAATCTATGGGCTCCTGTCAGGTATATATTATTGGAGGCAGCAGAATCTATGGGCTCCTGTCAGGTATATATTATTGGAGGCAGCAGAATCTATGGGCTCCTGTCAGGTATATATTATTGGAGCCTGCAGAATCTATGGGCTCCTGTCAAGTATATATTATTGGAGCCAGCAGAATCTATGGGCTCCTGTCAGGTACATATTATTGGAGGCAGCAGAATGTATGGGCTCCTGTCAGGTATATATTATTGGAGGCAGCAGAATGTATGGGCTCCTGTCAGGTATATATTATTGGAGACAGGAGAATCTATGGGCTCCTGTCAGGTATATATTATTGGAGGCAGGAGAACGTATGGGCTCCTGTCAGGTATATATTATTGGAGGCAGGAGAACGTATGGGCTCCTGTCAGCTATATATTATTGGAGGCAGGAGAATGTATAGGCTCCTATCAGGTATATATTATTGGAGACAGGAGAACGTATGGGCTCCTGTCAGGTATATATTATTGGAGGCAGGAGAATGTATGAGCTCCTGTCAGGTATATATTATTGGAGGCAGGAGAATCTATGGGCTCCTGTCAGGTATATATTATTGGAGGCAGGAGAATGTATAGGCTCCTACCAGGTATATATTATTGGAGACAGGAGAACGTATGGGCTCCTGTCAGGTATATATTATTGGAGGCAGGAGAATGTATGGGCTCCTGTCAGGTATATATTATTGGAGGCAGGAGAATCTATGGGCTCCTGTCAGGTATATATTATTGGAGGCAGGAGAATCTATGGGCTCCTGTCAGGTATATATTATTGGAGGCAGGAGAATCTATGGGCTCCTGTCAGGTATATATTATTGGAGGCAGGAGAATGTATGGGCTCCTGTCAGGTATATATTATTGGAGGCAGGAGAATGTATGGGCTCCTGTCAGGTATATATTATTGGAGGCAGGAGAACGTATGGGCTCCTGTCAGGTATATATTATCGGAGGCAGCAGAATGTATGGGCTCCTGTCAGGTATATATTATTGGAGGCAGAAGAATGTATTGGCTCCTGTCAGGTATATATTATTGGGTGCAGGAGAATGTATTTGCTCCTGTCAGGTATATATTATTGGGGGCAGCAGAATCTATGGGCTCCTGTCAGGTATATAGTATTGGAGGCAGCAGAATGTATGGGCTCCTGTCAGGTATATATTATTGGAGGCAGCAGACTCTATGGGCTACTGTCAGGTATATATTATTGGAGGCAGGAGAATGTATGGGCTCCTGTCAGGTATATATTATCGGAGGCAGGAGAATGTATGGGCTCCTGTCAGGTATATATTATTGGAGGCAGGAGAATCTATGGGCTCCTGTCAGGTATATATTATTGGAGGCAGCAGAATGTATGGGCTCCTGTCAGGTATATATTATTGGAGGCAGGAGAATCTATGGGCTCCTGTCAGGTATATATTATTGGAGGCAGGAGAACGTATGGGCTCCTGTCAGGTATATATTATTGGAGGCAGCAGAATGTATATGCTCCTGTCAGGTATATATTATTGGAGGCAGCAGAATCTATGGGCTCCTGTCAGGTATATATTATTGGAGGCAGGAGAATGTATGGGCTCCTGTCAGGTATATATTATCGGAGGCAGGAGAATGTATGGGCTCCTGTCAGGTATATATTATTGGAGGCAAGAGAATCTATGGGCTCCTGTCAGGTATATATTATTGGAGGCAGCAGAATGTATGGGCTCCTGTCAGGTATATATTATTGGAGGCAGGAGAATCTATGGGCTCCTGTCAGGTATATATTATTGGAGGCAGGAGAATGTATGGGCTCCTACCAGGTATATATTATTGGAGGCAGCAGAATGTATATGCTCCTGTCAGGTATATATTATTGGAGGCAGCAGAATCTATGGGCTCCTGTCAGGTATATATTATTGGAGGCAGGAGAATGTATGGGCTCCTGTCAGGTATATATTATCGGAGGCAGGAGAATGTATGGGCTCCTGTCAGGTATATATTATTGGAGGCAGGAGAATCTATGGGCTCCTGTCAGGTATATATTATTGGAGGCAGCAGAATGTATGGGCTCCTGTCAGGTATATATTATTGGAGGCAGGAGAATCTATGGGCTCCTGTCAGGTATATATTATTGGAGGCAGGAGAACGTATGGGCTCCTGTCAGGTATATATTATCGGAGGCAGCAGAATGTATGGGCTCCTGTCAGGTATATATTATTGGAGGCAGCAGAATGTATGGGCTCCTGTCAGGTATATATTATTGGAGGCAGGAGAATCTATGGGCTCCTGTCAGGTATATATTATTGGAGGCAGCAGAATGTATGGGCTCCTGTCAGGTATATATTATTGGAGGCAGGAGAATCTATGGGCTCCTGTCAGGTATATATTATTGGAGGCAGGAGAACGTATGGGCTCCTGTCAGGTATATATTATCGGAGGCAGCAGAATGTATGGGCTCCTGTCAGGTATATATTATTGGAGGCAGGAGAATGTATGGGCTCCTGTCAGGTATATATTATTGGGTGCAGGAGAATGTATTTGCTCCTGTCAGGTATATATTATTGGAGGCACCAGAATCTATGGGCTCCTGTCAGGTATATAGTATTGGAGGCAGGAGAATGTATGGGCTCCTACCAGGTATATATTATTGGAGGCAGCAGAATGTATATGCTCCTGTCAGGTATATATTATTGGAGGCAGCAGAATCTATGGGCTCCTGTCAGGTATATATTATTGGAGGCAGGAGAATGTATGGGCTCCTGTCAGGTATATATTATCGGAGGCAGGAGAATGTATGGGCTCCTGTCAGGTATATATTATTGGAGGCAGGAGAATCTATGGGCTCCTGTCAGGTATATATTATTGGGTGCAGGAGAATGTATTTGCTCCTGTCAGGTATATATTATTGGAGGCAGCAGAATGTATATGCTCCTGTCAGGTATATATTATTGGAGGCAGCAGAATCTATGGGCTCCTGTCAGGTATATATTATTGGAGGCAGCAGAATCTATGGGCTCCTGTCAGGTATATATTATTGGAGACAGGAGACTGTATGGGCTCCTGTCAGGTATATATTATCGGAGGCAGCAGAATGTATGGGCTCCTGTCAGGTATATATTATTGGAGGCAGGAGAATCTATGGGCTCCTTTAAGGTATATATTATTGGAGGCAGCAGAATGTATGGGCTCCTGTCAGGTATATATTATTGGAGGTAGGAGAATGTATGGGCTCCTGTCAGGTATATATTATCGGAGGCAGGAGAATGTATGGGCTCCTGTCAGGTATATATTATTGGAGGCTGGAGAATCTATGGGCTCCTGTCAGGTATATATTATCGGAGGCAGCAGAATCTATGAGCTCCTGTCAGGTATATATTATTGGATGCAGGAGAATGTATGGGCTCCTGTCAGGTATATATTATTGGAGGCAGGAGAATGTATGGGCTCCTGTCAGGTATATATTATTGGAGGCAGGAGAATCTATGGGCTCCTGTCAGGTATATATTATTGGAGGCAGGAGAATGTATGGGCTCCTGTCAGGTATATATTATTGGAGGCAGGAGAATCTATGGGCTCCTGTCAGGTATATATTATCGGAGGCACTAGAATGTATGGGCTCCTGTCAGGTATATATTATCGGAGGCAGCAGAATGTATGGGCTCCTGTCAGGTATATATTATTGGAGGCAGGAGAACGTATGGGCTCCTGTCAGGTATATATTATCGGAGGCAGCAGAATGTATGGGCTCCTGTCAGGTATATATTATCGAAGACAGCAGAATGTATCGGCTCCTGTCAGTTATATATTATTGGAGGCAGCAGAATGTATGGGCTCCTGTCAGGTATATATTATTGGAGGCAGCAGAATGTATGGGCTCCTGTCAGGTATATATTATTGGAGGCAGCAGAATGTATGGCCTCCTGTCAGGTATATATTATTGGAGCCTGCAGAATCTATGGGCTCCTGTCAAGTATATATTATTGGAGCCAGCAGAATCTATGGGCTCCTGTCAGGTATATATTATTGGAGGCAGGAGAACGTATGGGCTCCTGTCAGGTATATATTATCGGAGGCAGCAGAATGTATGGGCTCCTGTCAGGTATATATTATTGGAGGCAGGAGAATGTATGGGCTCCTGTCAGGTATATATTATCGGAGGCAGGAGAATGTATGGGCTCCTGTCAGGTATATATTATCGGAGGCAGCAGAATGTATGGGCTCCTGTCAGGTATATATTATTGGAGGCAGGAGAACGTATGGGCTCCTGTCAGGTATATATTATCGGAGGCAGCAGAATGTATGGGCTCCTGTCAGGTATATATTATCGAAGACAGCAGAATGTATCGGCTCCTGTCAGGTATATATTATTGGAGGCAGCAGAATGTATGGGCTCCTGTCAGGTATATATTATTGGAGGCAGCAGAATGTATGGGCTCCTGTCAGGTATATATTATTGGAGGCAGCAGAATGTATGGCCTCCTGTCAGGTATATATTATTGGAGCCTGCAGAATCTATGGGCTCCTGTCAAGTATATATTATTGGAGCCAGCAGAATGTATGGGCTCCTGTCAGGTATATATTAATGGAGGCAGCAGAATGTATGGGCTCCTGTCAGGTATATATTATTGGAGGCAGGAGAATCTATGGGCTCCTGTAAGGTATATATTATTGGAGGCAGCAGAATGTATGGGCTCCTGTCAGGTATATATTATTGGAGGCAGGAGAATGTATGGGCTCCTGTCAGGTATATATTATCGGAGGCAGGAGAATGTATGGGCTCCTGTCAGGTATATATTATTGGAGGCAGGAGAATCTGTGGGCTCCTGTCAGGTATATATTATCGGAGGCAGCAGAATCTATGAGCTCCTGTCAGGTATATATTATTGGAGGCAGGAGAATGTATGGGCTCCTGTCAGGTATATATTATTGGAGGCAGGAGAATGTATGGGCTCCTGTCAGGTATATATTATTGGAGGCAGGAGAATCTATGGGCTCCTGTCAGGTATATATTATTGGAGGCAGGAGAATGTATGGGCTCCTGTCAGGTATATATTATTGGAGGCAGGAGAATCTATGGGCTCCTGTCAGGTATATATTATCGGAGGCACTAGAATGTATGGGCTCCTGTCAGGTATATATTATCGGAGGCAGCAGAATGTATGGGCTCCTGTCAGGTATATATTATTGGAGGCAGGAGAACGTATGGGCTCCTGTCAGGTATATATTATCGGAGGCAGCAGAATGTATGGGCTCCTGTCAGGTATATATTATCGAAGACAGCAGAATGTATCGGCTCCTGTCAGTTATATATTATTGGAGGCAGCAGAATGTATGGGCTCCTGTCAGGTATATATTATTGGAGGCAGCAGAATGTATGGGCTCCTGTCAGGTATATATTATTGGAGGCAGCAGAATGTATGGCCTCCTGTCAGGTATATATTATTGGAGCCTGCAGAATCTATGGGCTCCTGTCAAGTATATATTATTGGAGCCAGCAGAATCTATGGGCTCCTGTCAGGTATATATTATTGGAGCCAGCAGAATCTATGGGCTCCTGTCAGGTATATATTATTGGAGGCAGGAGAACGTATGGGCTCCTGTCAGGTATATATTATCGGAGGCAGCAGAATGTATGGGCTCCTGTCAGGTATATATTATTGGAGGCAGGAGAATGTATGGGCTCCTGTCAGGTATATATTATCGGAGGCAGGAGAATGTATGGGCTCCTGTCAGGTATATATTATCGGAGGCAGCAGAATGTATGGGCTCCTGTCAGGTATATATTATTGGAGGCAGGAGAACGTATGGGCTCCTGTCAGGTATATATTATCGGAGGCAGCAGAATGTATGGGCTCCTGTCAGGTATATATTATCGAAGACAGCAGAATGTATCGGCTCCTGTCAGGTATATATTATTGGAGGCAGCAGAATGTATGGGCTCCTGTCAGGTATATATTATTGGAGGCAGCAGAATGTATGGGCTCCTGTCAGGTATATATTATTGGAGGCAGCAGAATGTATGGCCTCCTGTCAGGTATATATTATTGGAGCCTGCAGAATCTATGGGCTCCTGTCAAGTATATATTATTGGAGCCAGCAGAATGTATGGGCTCCTGTCAGGTATATATTAATGGAGGCAGCAGAATGTATGGGCTCCTGTCAGGTATATATTATTGGAGGCAGGAGAATCTATGGGCTCCTGTCAGGTATATATTATTGGAGACAGGAGAATCTATGGGCTCCTGTCAGGTATATATTATTGGAGGCAGCAGAATGTATGGGCTCCTGTCAGGTATATATTATTGGAGGCAGCAGAATGTATGGGCTCCTGTCAGGTATATATTATTGGAGGCAGGAGAATGTATGGGCTCCTGTCAGGTATATATTATTGGAGGCAGGAGAATGTATGGGCTCCTACCAGGTATATATTATTGGAGGCAGCAGAATGTATGGGCTCCTGTCAGGTATATATTATTGGAGGCAGCAGAATGTATGGGCTCCTGTCAGGTATATATTATTGGAGCCAGCAGAATCTATGGGCTCCTGTCAGGTATATATTATTGGAGCCAGCAGAATCTATGGGCTCCTGTCAGGTATATATTATTGGAGGCAGGAGAATCTATGGGCTCCTGTCGGGTATATATTATTGGAGGCAGGAGAATCTATGGGCTCCTGTCAGGTATATATTATTGGAAGCAGGAGAATCTATGGGCTCCTGTCAGGTATATATTATTGGAGGCAGCAGAATTTATGGGCTCCTGTCAGGTATATATTATTGGAGGCAGCAGAATCTATGGGCTCCTGTCAGGTATATATTATTGGAGACAGCAGAATCTATGGGCTCCTGTCAGGTATATATTATTGGAGGCAGCAGAATGTATGGGCTCCTGTCAGGTATATATTATTGGAGACCGCAGAATCTATGGGCTCCTGTCAGGTATATATTATTGGAGGCAGGAGAATGTATGGGCTCCTGTCAGGTATATATTATTGGAGCCAGCAGAATCTATGGGCTCCTGTCAGGTATATATTATTGGAGCCAGCAGAATCTATGGGCTCCTGTCAGGTATATATTATTGGAGGCAGGAGAATCTATGGGCTCCTGTCGGGTATATATTATTGGAGGCAGGAGAATCTATGGGCTCCTGTCGGGTATATATTATTGGAGGCAGGAGAATCTATGGGCTCCTGTCAGGTATATATTATTGGAAGCAGGAGAATCTATAGGCTCCTGTCAGGTATATATTATTGGAGGCAGCAGAATTTATGGGCTCCTGTCAGGTATATATTATTGGAGGCAGCAGAATCTATGGGCTCCTGTCAGGTATATATTATTGGAGACAGCAGAATCTATGGGCTCCTGTCAGGTATATATTATTGGAGGCAGCAGAATGTATGGGCTCCTGTCAGGTATATATTATTGGAGACCGCAGAATCTATGGGCTCCTGTCAGGTATATATTATTGGAGGCAGGAGAATGTATGGGCTCCTGTCAGGTATATATTATTGGAGCCAGCAGAATCTATGGGCTCCTGTCAGGTATATATTATTGGAGCCAGCAGAATCTATGGGCTCCTGTCAGGTATATATTATTGGAGGCAGGAGAATCTATGGGCTCCTGTCGGGTATATATTATTGGAGGCAGGAGAATCTATGGGCTCCTGTCAGGTATATATTATTGGAAGCAGGATAATCTATGGGCTCCTGTCAGGTATATATTATTGGAGGCAGCAGAATTTATGGGCTCCTGTCAGGTATATATTATTGGAGGCAGCAGAATCTATGGGCTTCTGTCAGGTATATATTATTGGAGACAGCAGAATCTATGGGCTCCTGTCAGGTATATATTATTGGAGGCAGCAGAATGTATGGGCTCCTGTCAGGTATATATTATTGGAGACCGCAGAATCTATGGGCTCCTGTCAGGTATATATTATTGGAGGCAGGAGAATGTATGGGCTTCTGTCAGGTATATATTATTGGAGGCAGGAGAATGTATGGGCTCCTGTCAGGTATATATTATTGGAGACAGCAGAATCTATGGGCTCCTGTTAGGTATCTATTATTGGAGGCAGCAGAATGTATGGTCTCCTGTCAGGTATATATTATTGGAGACAGCAGAATCTATGGGCTCCTGTTAGGTATATATTATTGGAGGCAGGAGAATCTATGGGCTCCTGACAGGTATATATTATTGAGGACAGCAGAATGTATGGGCTCCTGTCAGGTATATATTATTGGAGGCAGGAGAATGTATGGGCTCCTGTCAGGTATATATTATTGGAGACAGCAGAATCTATGGGCTCCTGTTAGGTATATATTATTGGAGGCAGCAGAATGTATGGGCTCCTGTCAGGTATATATTATTGGAGGCAGCAGAATGTATGGGCTCCTGTCAGGTATATATTATTGGAGCCAGCAGAATCTATGGGCTCCTGTCAGGTATATATTATTGGAGCCAGCAGAATCTATGGGCTCCTGTCAGGTATATACAGTGCCTACAAGTAGTATTCAACACACATGCGGAATTAACTTGGCATTGTGACATTTGTACTGTAGATCAGCCTGGAAGTGGGAAATGCACTGCAGCAAATTTTGTTTTTGTTTTTTTTTTTTTTGTTTTTTTTAAAAACGGAAAAAGTTAATTCAGAGTGTCATTTATTATTCAACCCCTCAAACCACAAGAATTCTGTTTGGTCCCCCTAAAGTATTAAGAAGTAGTTCAGGCACCAAGAATAATGAGCTTCACATGTGTGGATTAAAGATCTCTTTTGCCAGCCTTTTCTGACTATTTAAGACCCTCCCCAAACTTGTGAACAGCACTCAGACATGGTCAACATGGGAAAGACAAAGGAGCATTCCAAGGCCATCAGAGACAAGATCGTGGAGGGTCACAAGGCTGGCAAGGGGTACAAAACCCTTTCCAAGGAGTTGGGCCTACCTGTCTCCACTGTTGGGAGCATCATCTGTAAGTGGAAGGCTTATGGAACTACTGTTAGCCTTCCACGGCCAGGACAGCCTTTGAAAGTGTCCTCCCGTGCCAAGGCCAGGCTTGTCTGAAGAGTCAAGGCTAGCCCAAGGACAACAAGGAAGGAGCTCCGGGAAGATCTCATGGCAGTGGGGACATTGGTTTCAGTCAATACCATAAGTAACGTACTCCACCGCAATGGTCTCCGTTCCAGACGAGCCCGTAAGGTACCTTTACTTTCAAAGCGTCATGTCAAGGCTCGTCTACAGTTTGCTCATGATCACTTGGAGGACTCTGAGACAGACTGGTTCAAGGTTCTATGGTCTGATGAGACCAAGATCGAGATCTTTGGTGCCAACCACACACGTGACGTTTGGAGACTGGATGGCACTGCATACGACCCCAAGAATACCATCCCTACTGTCAAGCATGGTGGTGGCAGCATCATGCTGTGGGGCTGTTTCTCTGCCAAGGGGCCTGGCCATCTGGTCCGCATCCATGGGAAGATGGATAGCACGGCCTACCTGGAGATTTTGGCCAAGAACCTCCGCTCCTCCATCAAGGATCTTAAGATGGGTCGTAATTTCATCTTCCAACAAGACAACGACCCAAAGCACACAGCCAAGAAAACCAAGGCCTGGTTCAATAGGGAAAAAGTCAAGGTGTTGGAGTGGCCTAGTCAGTCTCCTGACCTTAACCCAATTGAAAACTTGTGGAAGGAGCTCAAGAATAAAGTCCACATGAGACACCCAAAGAACCTAGGTAACTTGGAGAAGATCTGCAGGAAGGAGTGGGCCAAGATAACTCCACAGACCTGTGCCGGCCTGATCAGGTCTTATAAAAGGCGATTATTAGCTGTAATTGCAAACAAGGGTTATTCCACAAAATATTAAACATAGGGGTTGAATAAGAATTGACCCACACTTTTATGTTTAAAATTTAATAAAATTCAACTGAGCAACATAACTTTTTGGTTTGTAAGATTTATGCTTCTGTTCATAAAACCTACTCTCGTTTGCAGTTTGAAGGCTCTAACTTATTTGCATCTTATCAAACCAGCTAAATCTGCAGGGGGTTGAATACTACTTGTAGGCACTGTATTATTGGAGGCAGGAGAATCTATGGGCTCCTGTCGGGTATACATTATTGGAGGCAGGAGAATCTATGGACTCCTGTCAGGTATATATTATTGGAAGCAGGATAATCTATGGGCTCCTGTCAGGTATATATTATTGGAGGCAGCAGAATTTATGGGCTCCTGTCAGCTATATATTATTGGAGGCAGCAGAATCTATGGGCTCCTGTCAGGTATATATTATTGGAGACAGCAGAATCTATGGGCTCCTGTCAGGTATATATTATTGGAGGCAGCAGAATGTATGGGCTCCTGTCAGGTATATATTATTGGAGACCGCAGAATCTATGGGCTCCTGTCAGGTATATATTATTGGAGGCAGGAGAATGTATGGGCTCCTGTCAGGTATATATTATTGGAGGCAGGAGAATGTATGGGCTCCTGTCAGGTATATATTATTGGAGACAGCAGAATCTATGGGCTCCTGTTAGGTATCTATTATTGGAGGCAGCAGAATGTATGGGCTCCTGTCAGGTATATATTATTGGAGACAGCAGAATCTATGGGCTCCTGTTAGGTATATATTATTGGAGGCAGGAGAATCTATGGGCTCCTGACAGGTATATATTATTGGAGGTAGCAGAATCTATGGGCTCCTCTCAGGTATATATTATTGGGGACAGCAGAATGTATGAGCTCCTGTCAGGTATATATTATTGGAGGCAGCAGAATGTATGGGCTTCTCTCTGGTATATATTATTGGAGACAGCAGAATATATGGGCTCCTGTCAGGTATATATTATTGGAGGCAGGAGAATCTATGGGCTCCTGTCAGGTATATATTATCGGAGGCAGCAGAATGTATGGGCTCTTGTCAGGTATATATTATTGGAGGCAGCAGAATGTATGGGCTCCTGTCAGGTATACATTATTGGAGGCAGGAAAATGTATGGGCTCCTGTCAGGTATATATTATTGGAGGCAGCAGAATCTACGGGCTGCTGTCAGGTATATATTATTGGAGGTAGCAGAATATATGGGCTCCTGTCAGGTATATATTATTGGAGACAGCAGAATCTATGGGCTCCTGTCAGGTATATATTATTGGAGGCAGCAGAATGTATGGGCTCCTCTCTGGTATATATTATTGGAGACAGCAGAATCTATGGGCTCCTGTTAGGTTTATATTATTGGAGGCAGGAGAATCTATGGGCTCCTGTCAGGTATATATTATCGGAGGCAGCAGAATGTATGGGCTACTGTCAGGTATATTTTATTGGAGGCAGCAGAATGTATGGGCTCCTGTCAGGTATATATTATTGGAGGCAGGAGAATCTATGGGCTCCTGTCAGGTATATATTATTGGAGGCAGTAGAATCTATGGGCTCCTGTCAGATATATATTATCGGAGGCAGCAGAATGTATGGGCTCCTGTCAGGTATATATTATTGGAAGAGGCAGAATGTATGGGCTCCTGTCATCTATATATTATTGGAGGCAGGAAAATGTATGGGCTCCTGTCAGGTTTATATTATTGGAGGCAGGAGAATCTATGGGCTCCTGTCAGATATATATTATCGGAGGCAGCAGAATGTATGGGCTCCTGTCAGGTATATATTATTGGAGGCAGCAGAATGTATGGGCTCCTGTCAGGTATATATTATTGGAAGCAGCAGAATGTATGGGCTCTTGTCAGGTATATATTATTGTTGAGCTGGTCAGTATATATGTAGCTTACCACGGGCTTAGGTGGTCTGATATTGGGACCCGGTTCTATTTGTCTACCCTTTTATATGCATTACTTCAACTTTGATATACAGTAAGGTTTTTAATATAGACAGTGTAGGACCGTCCCAATTAGGGTCACCTTGTCACTGGTGGGACTGCTTGTATACTTTTTTTGATCAAAAATAGTTCACTAAGTACCCTATATTTCATATGCAACTTTGCTTTACATTTTTATATAATGATGGTAGGGTATGTGATATATTTTTTGTCTTTTGTAGGTTTTGTATCTTTTTGCTAGTGTGAACATGCTCTTATTTCTTGCATGTGTACCATCTTAGACCTCAGTTCACATTGTTTGGTTTTTTGTCTTATTTGCATTCTGTGCAAATTAGGGGTGTGGCATCCCCCTTGTTGAGCTGGTCAGTATATATGTAGCTTACCACAGGCTTAGGTGGTCTGATATGAACCAGGGATTGAAGCTTGAAGAGGACAATTTGCATATTCCAGGTGCCTTCTGGGAAAAGCGAAGAGTCTCCCTCAGCTAGAAAATCGTTGGGTACAGCCGGGACCAGCTGCTTGGAAAGCATCGCCGAACTGCGCGCCTAACGGCGCGCGAATTTGTTTCCTTTGTTTGTCCTAGGGTAACACAACAAAAAAGACAGACATCAAGTCAGCAGGGACAAGGAGCAGCATGGCAGATGTGACACCCTACATGGTGAGCTGCAACATGTGCTACATGTTCACAGATCGACCAGAAGATGAAACCAACTTCACCTGCCAGAAGTGTAGACTATTGGCTCTTTTAGAAGAAAAGGTGCGGGGACTGGAAGAAAGAATTGCAACATTAAAACTCATCAAGGAAAATGAAGACTTCCTGGACAGAACAGAAGCTTCACTACTGGTCACGGAAAGTGAAGGAAGCGTCAGAGAACCTCCAGAGGCAGACAAGTGGAGGCAAGGGACCAAAAGAAGCAAGAAGACCATGGAGACACCACCAACCACACAACTGAGAAACAGATTCCAAGGACTTGTGGAGGATGAAGATGCCACACCTAAGGATGAGGCAATACCAGCAAGCAAAAAAGAAAAGAGCACCCAGAAACACCCAGAAGCGACAAGAAAAAGGACAGCCAAGAAGGGAAGAAGAGTGGTGGTGGTGGGAGACTCACTACTGAGAGGAACAGAAGCAGCTATCTGCAGACCGAACATAACCGCAAGAGAAGTATTCTGCCTCCCAGGTGCGAAGATCAAGGATGTTACCGATAGAATACCGAAGCTCATCAGTTCCAAGGATGTCCACCCATTTCTTCTGATACATGTTGGCACCAATGACACGGCAAGGAAGGACCTACCGACAATCTGCAAGGACTTTGAAGCATTGGGGAAGAAAGTAAAAGAACTGGATGCGCAGGTAGTTTTTTCTTCTATCCTTCCAGTAGACGGGCATGGCGTCAGGAGATGGAACAGGATCCTTGATGTGAACAACTGGCTGAGACGATGGTGCAGACAACAAGGATTTGGATTCCTGGACTACGGTGTGAATTACCTCTATGACGGACTCCTTGCCAGAGACGTACTACACCTCAACAAACCTGGGAAACACACATTCGCCAGGAGACTCGCAACACTCATCAGGAGGGCGTTAAACTAGAAGAAGAGGGGATGGGAAGAAAAACGCCGGACACGAACATGAAACCAGAGAACATACTAATGAAAGATATGAAGTGCGACAAAGAAGGTCCAAGACAAGATACTTGGAAGGGAGGTAAGAAAATTTCTAATACAATCCACAGGGAGAAGATTGGAACAAAACAAAATCGTGTAAACTGCGTGCTAGTAAATGCCAGAAGCCTGACAAACAAGATGGATGAACTGGAAGCAGAAATATCTACAGGTAACTATGACATAGTGGGAATAACCTAGACATGGTTAGATGAAAGCTATGACTGGGCAGTTAACTTACAGGGTTACAGTCTGTTTAGAAGGGATCGAAGAAATCGGAAAGGGGGTGGAGTCTGTCTATATGTAAAGACGTGTCTAAAGCCTACAATACGGGAGGATGTATGGGAGGGAAATGAGGAGGTCGAGTCCTTATGGGTGGAGATACATGGGGCAAAAAACAATAATAAAATTATCATAGGAGTCTGTTATAAACCACCAAATATAGCAGAAGCCACGGAAAGTCTATTAATGAGACAAATAGACGAAGTAACAAAAAATAACGAGGTCATTTTTATGGGGGACTTCAACTACCCCGATATAGACTGGGAAACCGAAAGCTGTAGATCTCAGAAAGGAAACAGGTTTCTGTCAATTATCAAAGACAATTATTTGTCACAACTTGTGCAGGAACCAACTAGAGGGACGGCCCTTTTAGACTTAATATTAACTAACAGGCCAGACAGAATAACTGAGGTGCAGGTCGGGGGGCACCTGGGAAATAGTGACCACAACATTATACAATTCCACATGTGCTTCAGTAAGGTGCCCAGCAAGGGAGTCACAAAAACACTGAACTTCAGGAGGGCAAAGTTTGATCAGCTAAAAGATGCCCTTCACCTTATAGACTAGGATAGTATCTTTAGTAATAGGAGCACGGATAGAAAATGGGAAATTTTCAAAACAGTCCTACATAGTCACTGTAGAAGGTACATACCTTATGGGAATAAAAGGGCAAGGAATAGGAAGAAGCCAATGTGGCTAAATAAGGAAGTCAAGAGGGCAATGAAAAACAAAAAAAGGGCTTTCGGTAAACTTAAACAAGAAGGCAGCGAGGAAGCGCTAATATCTTATAGGGAAAAAAACAAAATCTGTAAGAAACAAATAAGAATAGCAAAAGAGGAGACAGAGAGACTAATTGCCAAGGAAAGTAAAACGAATCCCAAACTGTTCTTTAACTATATAAATAGTAAAAGGATTAAAACTGATGGAGTTGGCCCATTGAAAAATAACCTGGGTAAAATCATAGAGGGCGATGAGGGTAAAGCAAACCTACTCAATAGCTTCTTCTCCACTGTTTTCACAAAATAAAACAATTTATCGGAGGAAATGCAGAGTGATAAAGTAAACCCTCCGCTAAATATCACCCACCTAACCCAGGAGGAAGTTCAGAAACACCTAAATAATATCAAAATAGACAAGTCACCAGGCCCAGATGACATACACCCCCGGGTACTAAAAGAATTAAGTAATGTGATAGACAGGCCGCTGTATCTTATATTCAAGCACTCTTTATGGACAGGGACTGTCCCACTAGACTGGCGCCAAGCAAATGTGGTACCAATATTCAAAAAGGGGTCTAAAAGTGACCCTGGGAACTATAGACCAGTAAGCTTAACGTTTGTTGTGGGTAAATTGTTTGAAGGATTTCTTAGATATGCTATTGTAGAATATCTTAATGATAATAACTGTGTAACTCCATATCAACATGGATTCATGAGGGATCGCTCCTGCCAAACAAACCTGATCGCCTTCTACGAGGAGGTGAGCTCACAGCTGGACCGGGGAGAGTCAGTGGATGTTGTATACCTTGACTTCTCCAAAGCTTTTGATACCGTGGCACACAAAAGGTTGGTATATAAAATGAGAATGCTTGGTCTGGGGGATAATGTGTGCAAGTGGGTAAATAGCTGGCTGAGTGATAGAAAGCTGAGGGTGGTTATCAATGGAGTAAGCTCAGGGTGTGTCAGGGTTACTAGCGGGGTGCCTCAAGGGTCTGTCTTGGGCCCTATATTATTTAATATATTTATTAATGATCTAGTGGAAGGGTTGCATAGTAAAATAGCAATATTTGCAGATGATACTAAACTTTGTAAAGTAGTTAATACAGATGAGGATAGGGCACAGCTACAGGAGAATTTAGATAAATTGAGGAGTTGGGCCAAAAAATGGCAAATGGGGTTCAATGCCGATAAATGTAAGGTCATGCACATGGGAAAGAAAAACAGCAGTCACCCATACATATTACATGGGAAACCGTTGGGGAATTCTGACATGGAGAAGGACCTGGGCGTCTTGGTTAACAGCAAATTAAATTGGAGCGCCCAGTGTCAGGCAGCAGCTGCGAAGGCAAATAGAGTCATGGCATGCATCAGAAGAGGAATAGGGGCATATGATGAGAACATTGTTCTTCCTCTGTATAAAGCTCTGGTAAGACCGCACTTAGAATATTGTGCACAGTTCTGGGCTCCCGTGCTCAGGAAAGACATATTGGAGCTAGAGAGGGTACAAAGGAGGGCGACTAAGGTAATAAAGGGAATGGAGGGACTAGAATACCCAGAGAGGTTGTCAAAATTAGGCCTATTTACGTTGGAAAAGAGAAGGCTTAGGGGAGACCTCATAAACATGTATAAATACATCAGGGGGCAGTACAGAGATCTCTCCCATGACCTGTTTATACCAAGGATGGTGACAAAGACGAGGGGGCACACTGTGCGTCTGGAGGAAAGGAGGTTCCTGCATCAGCATAAAAGGGGATTCTTTACGGTCAGAGCCGTGAGACTCTGGAACTCTCTGGGAGAGGAAGTGGTGATGTCCAACTCACTTAATGAGTTCAAGAGAGGCCTGGACGCCTTTCTTGAGAACAATAAAATTGCATCTTATGCTTAGTGATAGTTAATTAATCCAGGGATTTAATGTGACTGCCGGATTGGAGCCGGGAAGTGAATTTTTCCTCAATGATGTAAATTGGCCTATACTGCATGGGGGTTTTTTGCCTTCCCCTGGATCAACGCTGCGGAATAGCCCCAGTGCACAAGAAATAGGCTGAACTGGATGGACGCTTGTCTTTTTTCGGCCTTATAAACTATGTAACTATATATTGGGACCCGGTTCTATTTGTCTACCCTTTTATATGCATTACTTCAACTTTGATATACAGTTAGGTTTTTAATATAGACAGTGTAGGACCGTCCCAATTAGGGTCACCTTGTCGCTGGTGGGACGGCTTGTATACTTTTTTTGATCAAAAATAGTTCACTAAGTACCCTATATTTCATATGCAACTTTGCTTTACATTTTTATATAATGATGGTAGGGTATGTGATATATTTTTTGTCTTTTGTAGGTTTTGTATCTTTTTGCTAGTGTGAACATGCTCTTATTTCTTGCATGTGTACCATCTTAGACCTCAGTTCACATTGTTTGGTTTTTTGTCTTGTTTGCATTCTGTGCAAATTAGGGGTGTGGCATCCCCCTTGTTGAGCTGATCAGTATATATGTAGCTTACCACGGGCTTAGGTGGTCTGATATTGGGACCCGGTTCTTTTTGTCTACCCTTTTATATGCATTACTTCAACTTTGATATACAGTAAGGTTTTTAATATAGACAGTGTAGGACCGTCCCAATTAGGGTCACCTTGTCGCTGGTGGGACTGCTTGTATACTTTTTTTGATCAAAAATAGTTCACTAAGTACCCTATATTTCATATGCAACTTTGCTTTACATTTTTATATAATGATGGTAGGGTATGTGATATATTTTTTGTCTTTTGTAGGTTTTGTATCTTTTTGCTTGTGTGAACATGCTCTTATTTCTTGCATGTGTACCATCTTAGACCTCAGTTCACATTGTTTGGTTTTATATATTATTGGAGGTAGCAGAATCTATGGGCTCCTGTTAGGTATATATTATTGGAGGCAGGAGAATCTATGGGCTCCTGTCAGGTATATATTATCAGAGGCAGCAGAATGTATGGGCTCCTATCAGGTATATATTATCAGAGGCAGCAGAATGTATGGGCTCCTGTCAGGTATATATTATTGGAGGCAGCAGAATGTATGGGCTCCTGTCAGGTATATATTATTGGAGGCAGCAGAATGTATGGGCTCCTGTCAGGTATATATTATTGGAGGTAGCAGAATCTATGGGCTCCTGTTAGGTATATATTATTGGAGGCAGGAGAATCTATGATCATTTCCCAGGTATATGTTAGTGAAGCTAGCAGAATGTAGCCTACAATGTATGGTCTCCTTCCAGTTCTTGACTGCAGCCCATACATTCTAGCCGTTTCACTGTTAAAGACACTAGAATGTAAGGGCTCCTGGTGGTATATAATATTGAAGTCCTCACAATATATTGGCTCCTGCCAGGTATACAATAGAACATCAGAATCAGGGGCGTAACGTACCCGGCGGATAAGGGGCTCGCCGGCGCCAGCCCCTATTTCAGCTGAATGTGCATCCTCGGACACACATTCAGCTGAAGTGTATTGCAGCGCAAAAACTTGCCAGATCCGTGCTCCGCAATACATGCTGCTGGCCAATCAGAGGCGGCCGGGGGCGCATGGCAGTGACGTTATGCGCTCCTGTCAAAATCAACCAAAATCAGCTGCCAGCTTCAGATGTGGACGCCGCACAGCATGGTGAGAGCTAGGAAGGTGAGTAGGAGCGTTTGTTTTTTTCTGTGTATTGACCAACAGCGGGGCCATATATCAGGATGGGGGCCCAGGATGGGGGACATATACCAGGATGAGGGCCATATTCTAGGATGGGGCCATATACCAGGATGAGGGCCATACACCAGAATGGGGCACATATTTCAGAATGGGCTGTGCATTATTCTATATAGAGGACTATAGGCTGTGCATTATACTACATGCATGACTATAGGGTGTGCATTATACTGTATGGTGGATTATTGAGGGTGTATTATACTATATGAAGGAGTATGGGTAGTACATTATACAATAGGGAGGACTATGGGCTGTGCATTGTACTGTATGGAGCACTGTGGGGTTATAGTGTATGGAGGAGTGTGGGGAGTGCATTATACTATAAGTAGGAGCATAATACTGTAGGGGGGACTATGGGGCACTATGACTTCTGTGTTCACCCCTGGGGAGTGTAATGCTTTCCTTCTTTTTTCTATACCGTAAAGAACAGCACCTGAATGGGGGATATATACTGTATATACCAGTATGGGGCTCTAAGATAAGGGACCATAATGAGGGACATATTTACCAGGATGGAAGTTTTTTATATATATATATATATATATATATATATATATATATATATATATATATATACAGTACAGACCAAAAGTTTGGACACACCTTCTCATTTAATGATTTTTCTGTATTTTCATGACTATGAAAATTTTACATTCACACTGAAGGCATCAAAACTATGAATTAACACATGTGGAATTAAATACTTAACAAAAAAGTGTGAAACAACTGAAAATATGTCTTATATTCTAGGTTCTTCAAAGTAGCCACCTTTTGCTTTGATGACTGCTTTGCACATTCTTGGCATTCTCTTGATGAGCTTCAAGAGGTAGTCACTGGAAATGGTTTTCACTTCACAGGTGTGCCCTGTCAGGTTTAATAAGTGGGATTTCTTGCCTTATAAATGGGGTTGGGACCATCAGTTGTGTTGTGCAGAAGTCAGGTGAATACACAGCTGATAGTCCTACTGAATAGACTGTTAGAATTTGTATTATGGCAAGAAAAAAGCAGCTAAGTAAAGAAAAATGAGTGGCCATCATTACTTTAAGAAATGAAGGTCAGTCAGTGCGAAAAATTGGGAAAACTTTGAAAGTGTCCCCAAGTGCAGTTGCAAAAACCATCAAGCGCTACAAAGAAGCTGGCTCACATGAGGACCGCCCCAGGAAAGGAAGACCAAGAGTCACCTCTGCTTCTGAGTATAAGTTTATCCGAGTCACCAGCCTCAGAAATCGCAGGTTAACAGCAGCTCAGATTAGAGACCAGGTCAATGCCACACAGAGTTCTAGCAGCAGACACATCTCTACAACAACTGTTAGGAGGAGACTTTGTGCAGCAGGCCTTCATGGTAAAATAGCTGCTAGGAAACCACTGCTAAGTACAGGCAACAAGCAGAAGAGACTTGTTTGGGTTAAAGAACACAAGGAATGGACATTAGACCAGTGGAAATCTGTGTTTTGGTCTGATGAGTCCAAATTTGAGATCTTTGGTTCCAACCACCGTGTCTTTGTGCGACGCAGAAAAGGTGAACGGATGGACTCTACATGCCTGGTTCCCACCGTGAAGCATGGAGGAGGAGGTGTGATGGTGTGGGGGTGCTTTGCTGGTGACACTGTTGGGGATTTATTCAAAATTGAAGGCATACTCATCCAGCATGGTTTCCGTTTAGTTGGACCATCATTTATTTTTCAACAGGACAATGACCCCAAACACACCTCCAGGCCGTGTAAGAGCTATTTGACCAAGAGGGAGAGTGATGGGGTGCTACGCCAGATGACCTGGCCTCCACAGTCACCAGACCTGAACCCAATTGAGATGGTTTGGGGTGAGCTGGACCGCAGAGTGAAGGCAAAAGGGACAACAAGTGCTAAGCATCTCTGGGAACTCCTTCAAGATTGTTGGAAGACCATTTCTGGTGACTACCTCTTGAAGCTCATCAAGAGAATGGTCTGTACTGTATATATATCTCTATCTTGCGCCAGGCCCTTCAAACTTTACTTATGCCTCTGATCAGAATGTATGGGTTCCTGTTCGGGATATGTTAGTGAGCAGAGATGAGCGAATGTTTCAATGTTCGGGTCAGATTACAATTGTTGAATTTGCAAAATTCGCCAAACATTGACGAACGTCATAGGATTCAATGGGGGACAACAACAAACACATACACAACACCTTCAAACTGGTCCAAAAGCTGTCAAAACACATCAAATTAGTGGTAGACACCAGGAAAGTGCCATCAATTGACCCAGAGTACTATAATTATTATTATTACAACGACATTTATTCCATGGCGCTTTACATGTGAAAAGGAGTCACTGACTGGTACAAGAGGAGAGAGGACCCTGCCCGCGAGGGCGCACAAACAATCTATAAGTGAGTATGTCCCTTAGTATGTCAGGGTACAGCTAGTCGTGTAGCGGTATGCTGGAGCGAGGGTTACCGTAGATTGTACGCTTGGCAGAAGAAGTGGGTCTTCAGCTTCCTTTTCAAGGTTTCCAGGGTAGGCGAGAGTCTGATGTGTTGGGGTACAGAGTTACACAGTAGGGGAGATGCACAGGACAAATCTTGTATGGGATTGTGGCAAGAAGAGATAAGAGGGAAGTAGAGAAGATCTTGGAAGGATGGGAGGTTGCGTGCAGGGAGACTAGGTCACACATGTATGGAGGAGACAGGTTTTCGATGGCTTGGTATGCCAAACTTAGGCTTTTCAACTGGAGTCTCTGGGCAACGGGGAGCCAGCGCAGGGATTGACAGAGAAAGGGGAGAAGCCGGGGAATAGCGGGATAACATGTGGATTAGCCGGCCAGCACAGTTTAGGGAGGCCACAGAGTAGGAGCTTGCAGTAATTGAGGCGGGAGAGGAGGAGGACATGCACTGGTGTTTTTGTAGATTCATGGTTGAGGAATGTGTGGATAACGGAGATATTTTGAAGTTGTAGTCGGCAGCAAGTGGAAAGGGCTTGGATCTGACTTTTCAAGGACAGATCAGAGTGGGCAGCCATTGACTTTCATGGATAGGTCAGTTGGGGGGGTGAATGAGATGGTGGAAAGACGATGAATTTGGTTTTATCCATGTAAAGTTTTATCAATCTAGCAGAGAAGAAAGCTGAAATAGCGGACTCACATTGTGGGATTCTGGTTAGTAAGGAGGTGATATCTGGTCCAGAGAGGTAGATCTGTGTGTCATCAACATAGAGGTGATACTGAAAGCCTTGAGACTGTAGGAGCTGTCCCTGGCCGAAGGCATAGATGGAGAAGAGCAGGGGTCCTAGAACTGAATCACTGACACATAGGGGGCGAGATGAGGAGGTGGTGTGTGAGCGGGAGACACTGAATGTCGGGTCGGTTAGGTATGAAGAGATCCAAGCTACGGCCAATTGGTGATGCAGAGACAGCGGTACGCTTTGTAGATGAGGACCAGAAAGAATATGTGCTCCAGTGGATGACAAGCGTGGCATCAAGTGGCCTCTGCTCCTCTTCCTCCACCTTAACATCACACACAATACAGTCCTCAGAGGTGGCACCCCAATTACCCCTGTTTTCCCCCACGTCACAACTCTCCAACTGCCTAACTGACTGTGGGGAACTACAAATGGTCGAGTCTGCAGAGCTGTGCACACATTCTATTCCGGGGAATCAGAGGTGTGATACAAAGCTTCACAGACTCAAGAGATGGGGAAAGCATGTGTAGCAATGCCCAAAATTTTTTTCAGTTGATCCGGGCCCGGATGAAGTAGGGTCCAAACAGGATCCAAACCCTCGTCATCAGACGTTAACCCCTGGGGGTGGGCATGGATGAGTTGGAGAACAAAACAAATACACACCAGAACATGGAGAACTAAACTAATATACAACACGGGTTGGAAAACTAAACTACTAAACAGCTAAG
The DNA here is from genome assembly GCF_046119375.1 of Phyllobates terribilis. Taxonomy (NCBI): domain Eukaryota; kingdom Metazoa; phylum Chordata; class Amphibia; order Anura; family Dendrobatidae; genus Phyllobates; species Phyllobates terribilis. Next base: position 357,068,296 of record NW_027362761.1, read on the forward strand.
TTTGGAGAACTAAACTACTACACACCAGGGGGTGGAGAACTGGACCACTAGACATTAAGGTGTCACTAGACAGCAAGTGTTGGAATCCTCAAGGATTGTGGGACAAACCTCTATATCTAACGCTTTGTCCGATGCCTCTGCCTCCTCTAGGGCCTCCACCTTCACCCTCAACTTCTGCCTTAATAAGACACATGTTCCAACAGTGCAGAAAGAATCCCCCCACCTCCGTGCTGCGCAGCTATGGCTCACTGGTTAAAATTAATATGCCTTGGAGATTGCAGTCATACAGCTGAAGAGTTGTGGACAGCTCTCCAGGCCGAGTTTGAGCAATGGCTATCTCCACTGAACCTGGAGCAAGAGAAGGACGTGTGCAATAACGGTGTAAACCTGGTGGCGGCCCTACGCTGGGGCAACCTCACACACCGGGGTAACTTCACACACGTGCCTTGCATCCTCTACCTGATGGTACAGCAATTTCTCTGCCACTATCCCAGCCTGGATGCGCTGCTGCAGAAATCACGGTTTGTGTGTGCTCATTTAAAACTATAAAAACAGTAGGATCTTTAGTATAAAAACCAGACTCGCCAATGTAACCTCTTAATCCTCGCAAGCTTCAACATAAAGTTCACAAGGTAGACAGCAGCAGTGATCGGTCCCCTAGACACCGAGCAAACTCCTTCATGATGACAGAGGCCACTATCTCCTTAGCTTGATGCTGGTACTTTTCTGTGGGAATGAGCTTGTCTCCAATCAATCAGGAATATCCAGTGAATGGCACGCCACAGTTTGGTATTAGCACCCAGTACCAGAAATGAAGCCATCCACAATTTCCATATGTCAGGAATTTTATTTGGTAGAATGGCTGCCCAAACATTAGTTTCTCACAAAAGAGATGAAGACACTGAGTGGCAGTAGGTGCAAGTTTCTCCAGCATGTTAGACCGAAGATTACGAAAGGGAATATAGCGGGAGATTAATTCAGAGATGTACGGAGGAAAAAGGTTATGGATGGCTTTGTAGGTCAGTGTTAGTAGTTTGAACTGGATAAGCTGGGCAATTGGGAGCCAGTGAATGGATCTTATAGATTTCAATCTTATAGATTGCTGGAGCCAGTCCACAGTAAAAAAGTAGCCATAGAGTGTCCGGGAACCTTGGCCAGGGATGCTTCTCGGCAGGGTTGCACGGGACCACCAGAGAACCGGAGACTCCCCCGGTGGGCCCTGTCTTCTCCTTCAGGAGAGTTCATAATGCAAACCTTACAACTGCTATGGGGCTCTTGAGCAGGGGAGAAAGGTGGGCCCTCAGAATCAAATGCTCTGGTGGGCCCAATGTTCTTCAGTCTGACATTGCTTCTTGGTGACAGTTGTATTTCACTACAGCCATATTCTTTAGCTCGGTGAAAAGACTGGCATAGAGGGAAACTGAATCTATGCCGGCTGTCATTTCTCCCAGGAAAGTCCTTTAATGCAGCTTCTTCCATAAGCAATGACAGCCCGCCCAACATCAGCTCACACTTCTTGGTGGTGCTTCAACATACAAAGATGTTTCTTTGCGCCTTGAATTTCATGACTACAGAGTTGGGCAATGGGCTGATCTACAATGCGTTTTCACAAATAACGTGCATAAGCAAAGCCACTGAAGGTCACTATTAAGCAAAACTTGTACAGCTTTCCCACAGACTGAAAGAGGGGTATTAAGACTTCCAAGAAAGCCAAGACTTCCCTGTCCTCACTAAGAGGATGTCTGTTCATGTTCTCCTCCTCCTCCTTGAGATAAGATGAGGCTGGGCTGTGTAGCATCAGCCTGTATCGTACCCTACTCTGCCTGCTAGGCCTTGTCTTTGTGAGCTGCGAGCGTTTCAGTAAACAGAGAAGCGGGATGGTGACGTTAATTATGGCATCATCGCCACTCACCATCTTGGTGGAGTCCTCAAAGTTTTGGAGACAACACAGATGTCAAACATCCATCCCCACTCATCAGCTGTTATGTGCGGAGGCTGACCTGAATTCCAACGAGCATGTTGAAGCTGGTACTCAACAACTGCCCTCTGCTGCTCACAAATCCTTCCCAACATCTGCAACGTTGATTTCCAACGTATGGTCACATCGCACACCAGTCGGAGAGCTGGAAGCTGCAAACGCTGCTGAAGCACTGCCAGGGTGGGGAAAGCTGTAGCTGACTTTCTAAAATGGACACACCCGTGGCGTTCATGAGCAGCTCTGGGAGATCTGGGTAATTTTTGAGAAACCACTGAATCACTAAGTTGAGCACATTTAGTGCTTGCTCATCACTAATGGGTACCGCTGTCTGGAGAACAATGTCATCACCAAAGAATTAAAAGATGAAATGTAGCCTGCTTTATATACCACAGTACTAAGAAAACCAATTTCGATTATATCATGTGTACTCCTGTGACAATATCTGTACCAAAGAATTAATTTCATTAGATATAGAACTAGTATAATGAGAACTGACAACTCTTCCACTACAGCCAGTCTAGCAGATGAAGACCCAACCAGGAGTGTTCACATTTCAAACAATTAGGGCCTGACACCACCATTTCCGTGGCCAACAGTTTGGAAATGGTGGCGTTCAATCTCTTAGCTTTGTCATGTGTAGGAGGAAACAATCTTTTGCTGGCTGCAGTGCTGAGAGAGGGCGGAGTATTGTGGACCGGACAAACAGCTGGACCGTGAGTGAGATGCAGACGGAGATGTTACGATGGATAAGGTTGTGGTGTGCTCGTTCTCTGAGATCGGTCAAAAACAACAGGCATGTCCGCTTCCATTACAGGAGATGGGCTCTCACTCAGCCTGACTGGAGCGGGTAAAGAATCGGAGATTCTGTGGTCGGAGACCTGCTTGACAATACTTGGCACAGTAACAAAAGAGGAGGAGTAAGCAGCAGATGCGTTTTATGGGGTGGCTGATGGTTGTTTATTGAAAATAAATTTTGAGTTTAACATGTTTGGGTACCCCTGTGTGGAGATCAATATCTGCACCAAAAATTAATTTCACTAAAGTATAACTATTATAATAGAGACCAAAACCTCTTCCACTACAGGCAACCCAGCAGATGGAGACCCAACCAGGAGTGTTCACATTAAAAAAATTAGGGCCTAACACCACCGAAGTGGCATCTATTTCAGTAGATTAGAAGTAGTATAATGGGGACAGATACCTCTTCCACTACAACCAACCCAGCAGATGGAGACTCAATCAGGAGTGCACCATCTTCTCCAGTCGTTCATGTGTCAGACTTGTACTCTGTTATGCTGGTGCACGAGGTGGTCTAAAAAATGTGTGAAAGGACTCACAGAAGTTGCTTCTGCCACTTACACTACTGCTGCTACTAATATTTTTGCGTTGATAAATTGACGTGCCAGAGGTTGGAAGTGGAGAGCTGCAATGCACTCTGTGTGCCTCATTGCTGTCTTGGGAAAAACCTCTCTTAAGATTGGGTAAAAACGTGTTTCGATACTCCAGCTTCGCGGGCCCCTTTCCAGGGTGGGAAGCATGTGGCAAAATTTACTCTTACAACATGGATCTAACAGAATTGCAAGCCAGTAGTCAGCACTATTTGGAATCATAACTATATGGGGATTATGTTGCAGATAGTGCAGCAAGAAGGCATTCATATGTTGGGCTCTTCCATGAGGTTCAAGCTCATGCTGCTTTGGTGGCTGGGTAATTCTGAAGCTTGATTCCTCTGTCCCCTCCCACCAAACACGAACAGAGAGGGGATGATTATCCTCTTCATGTTCAGACTGTTGCTCGCCCCCATCACCTCTTCCTCTTCCATTTGTTCCTCACCTCTTGCACCTTCACTAACAATTTGTCTGGTATCACCAACCCCCCTCGATCGCAGTGAACCACCCTCCCTTGTCACCCTGAGATGTCCCCCAGTATATGACGTTAGTAACAGAAGAAAGTATTTTAGTGTAGATGAGGCCTCTATAACATAGCACATATGCTCTAAACTATTTCAAGCAGAGATGTCTTCTGCTGTATAACGTTAGGAACAGAAGAAAGTATTTTTTTACTGTGGATAAGGCCTGTATAACATGGAATATATGCTCCAAGATATTTCAAACTCAGATCTAGCCTGCTGTATCACGTTAGTCACAGCAAAAACAAATTTCTTTTTTACTGTGCATACAACTGAATTTCACCCCCAAAAACTGATAAGGTGGGCTACTATAGCTTGCGCTATCACATTAGCAAATTAAAAAAATATATTTTTGTGCTCTGCACTCAGCTTTGTATAACAGCTGAATTTCAACCCCACAAAATGAAAATGTGTGCTAGTCTCTACTAAAGCCATAAAAATTAAATAAAATGTAACATTAAAGCCATCTTCACACAACATAAAGACTGCGTTTTTTTATGCAGGTGTCCGCACCATACAACAAAATAACAATCTTATTATTGTGTGTTTGCGTTTTGTTTGAGTTTCTATTGAGTTTTCCCCCTTAAGGCTGTGTGCCCACGATGCGTTTTTTAAGCGTTTCCGCAGCGGCAAAAACGCTGCAGAAACGGTTAAAAAACGCTTGGTAGAAGGCCTGCCATGTTCCCCAAGGCCTTTCCTTGGTATTGTAGCAGAGGTTCTGATTCTAGTCACTGTTATCTTTATCTATGAGAAGAGGAGAAAGCCTGATGAGGCTTCTGAAGATGAAGATGGTGGATCTGCACCTCTGAAAAGCAATGCTGGCGCAAATCACGAGAATGTGCGGCAGAGAAATTCAAGCTGAGTCCTAGATGAATGGAAGACTACGTTATTGAACAAGTTCCAGTGTTTTGCACTCAGAGTTCGACTTCCTTGTCCCCTTGATACTCTACACGACAACCAATCCTATTGGTTTTTAATTTCTTTTATATAAAATGTGCACATGCTGCGGAAATTTCCGCTGTGGATTATCATTGCGGAAAAAAACGCAGCACTACCAATTATTTTGCGGAAGTGCTGCGTTTTTGCCGCCATTGACTTGCATTAGAATGCATGGATTACGCATCACTGTATATGTAGATGCGCATTCCATGCGTTCTAATGTGCGGATGGTACCCAGGTCTAGAGGAGAGGAGACTCTCCTCCGGACCCAGGTACCATAGAAACTGTAAAAAAAAGAATAAAATAAAAAATAAATATATTCTTACCTTCTGGCTGTCCCCGCTCTCCTTCTCTTCACTTGCCGGCAGTCACGTGCAACTGAAGGACCTGCCCTGACGTCATAGTCATGTGACAGGTCACGCGACGCTGACGTCGGCAGGTCCTTCAGTGTACGCGACTGCCGGCAGCCGGGACGGTGAAGCAAGACTCCGGGGGCCATCGGAAGGTAAGTATAGATTTATTTTTTTTATTTTTAAACATTCTTTTACGGTCACACTATATAAATCCATGCTGTTTGCATGGATTTATATAGTGTGACCAAGTTGACAAGCCCTTTCCAAGTGATGCTAAAATTGCTTGGAAAGCGCTTGTCAACCCGCATGCGGAAATGCAAGTGAAGAACGCTTCACTTCCGCATGTCCCTGGCAGGAAAACGCATGTACAATCCGCATGAGTTTTTTTTCTGCCAGGGAGATGCAGAAACGCTCAGGAAAAAATCCTGAGCATTTCTGCATCGTGGGCACATAGCCTAAAATGTGTTTTGGTGAAGCTGTGAATCTACATTTTTAATACCACTGAAAAACTTTGATTTTTGAGCTTAAAAATGTTTTTTTTTTTTTTTTTTTTACAGACTCCACATAGGCTTATATATACACTGTGTTCCAAATTATTATGCAAATAATATTTTCTCAGATTTTCCCAAATTATCTATATGAATTGCAGTCATTGTAATTTTCCAGTCAAATAACTATTAGAGTACAATTGAAAGGCTTTTGTACAAACTGCCTATGATAACAGTATATTTTAAAAAAAATAAAAACTCAAACTGCACTCAAAATGCATGTTCCAAATTATTATGCACAGCAGAGTTTTCAACCTTTTCATTTTAATAAAGAGCAAAAAAATGGTCATTTTTTAAATTATAAGCATTAGCAGGTTATTACAAACTGAAATCAAACAGTTTTCAACTCAAAACTTTATTCTAGGTGATGTAATATTTGCACATAGGACCGCTTGTTGGAAAGGAGCTTCTGAACTCTCTCGTCCATTGAGTTTGTCAGGTTTTGCATGGTTTCTGCTTCAATTGTTTTGCATGAGGACAGAATACCCTCCCAGAGCTGTTGCTTAGATGTGAACTGCCTCCCGCCATCTTAGACACTCCTTTTGATGATGCTCCAGAGGTTCTCAATGGGGTTGAGGTCAGGGGAGCATGGGTGCCACACCATAAGTTTGTCCCCTTTTATGCCCACAGCAGCCAGAGATGCAGATGTGTTATGTGCAGCATGAGACGGGGCACGCTATATTATAGATAACTGCCTTTCTGCAGCATGTTGCTTGGGGCACGGCCGGCACTATCTTGTACCGTCCTCCCGTGTGGCCTGGGGCACGGCCAGCACTATCTAGTACCGTCCTCCCGTGTGGCCTGGGGCACGGCCGGCACTATCTAGTACAACCTCAAGGTGGTCTGAGGCACGGTAGGCACAATCTAGTAACTTTCAGTCCTATGGATGTCGCTGGTCTTCAACACTGTCCTCCTTCTCTGCTTCCTGTGGATTACACGTCCAACGTCAGCCACACAGCATCTGCCATCACGCTCCTGCGCGGGCTCACTTCTCTGCTCTGTGCGGGGAAAGGGCAGAGAGAAGTGTGCCAGCGCAGGAGCGCGATGTAAAACACTGTCTGGATGATGTAGGATACGTCATCCACTTGAAGAAAGGAGGACAGCAATCTCAGGAGGAGGCGCCGGATTAACACTAGAGAAACCCATTGGACGGGACTGCCCTGTAGGTGAGTCTAATATAAGGGGTTTTTTAACATTATGCAGATCGGCTTGAGGACTTATATACAACATTTTAGAATAGTGTACAGTACAGACCAAAAGTTTGGACACACCTTCTCATTTAAAGATTTTTCTGTATTTTCATGAATATGAAAATTGTACATTCACACTGAAGGCATCAAAACTATGAATTAACACATGTGGAATTATATACTTAACAAAATAGTGTGAAACAACTGAAAATATGTCTTATATTCTAGGTTCTTCAAAGTAGACACCTTTTGCTTTGATGACTGCTTTGCACACTCTTGGCATTCTCTTTATGAGCTTCAAGAGGTAGTCACCGGAAATGGTCTTCCAACAATCTTGAAGGAGTTCCCAGAGATGCTTAGCACTTGTTGGCCCTTTTGCCTTCACTCTGCGGTCCAGCTCACCCCAAACCATCTCGATTGGGTTCAGGTCTGGTGACTGTGGAGGCCAGGTCATCTGGCGTAGCACCCCATCACTCTCCTTCTTGGTCAAATAGCCCTTACACAGCCTGGAGTTGTGTTTGGGGTCATTGTCCTGTTGAAAAAGAAATGATGGTCCAACTAAACGCAAACCGGATGGAATAGAATGCCGCTGCAAGATGCTGTGTTAGCCATGCTGGTTCAGTATGCCTTAAATTTTGAATAAATTGCCAACAGTGTCACCAGCAAAGCACCCCCTCACCATCACACCTCCTCCTCCATGCTTCACAGTGGGAACCAGGCATGTAGAGTCCATCCGTTCACCTTTTCTGCATCGCACAGACACACAGTGGTTGGAACCAAAGATCTCAAATTTGGACTCATGAGACCAAAGCACAGATTTCCACTGGTCTAATATCCATTCCTTGTGCTCTTTAGCCCAAACAAGTCTCTTCTGCTTGTTGCCTGTCCTTAGCAGTGGGTTCCTAGCAGCTATTTTACCATGAAGGCCGGCTGCACAAAATCTCCTCTTAACAGTTGTTGTAGAGATGTGTCTGCTGCTAGAATTCTGTGTGGCATTGACCTGGTCTCTAATCTGAGCTGCTGTTAACCTGCGATTTCTGAAGCTGGTGACTCGGATAAACTTATCCTCAGAAGCAGAGGTGACTCTTGGTCTTCCTTTCCTGGGGCGGTCCTCATGTGAGCCAGTTTCTTTGTAGCTCTTGATGGTTTTTGCAACTGCACTTGGGGACACTTTCAAAGTCTGCCCAATTTTTCGGACTGACTGACCTTCATTTCTTAAAGTAATGATGGCCACTCGTTTTTCTTTACTTAGCTGCTTTTTTCTTGCCATAATACAAATTCTAACAGTCTATTCAGTAGGATTATCAGCTGTGTATCCACCTGACTTCTGCACAACACAACTGATGGTCCCAACCCCATTTATAAGTCAGGAAATCCCACTTATTAAACCTGACAGGGCACACCTGTGAAGTGAAAACCATTTCCGGTGACTACCTCTTGAAGCTCATCAAGAGAATGCTAAGAGTGTGCAAAGCAAATGTAGCGCCCCGAGGGCTCAGCCGCTACAGGGTTATTGCACCTCTGCCAGAGGTGTGGTATTCCACTCCCAGGTAAGGATGGAGTATGGACCAGGGCTCAGTTAGCTGCATACAGCACACTCACCCCATTTCCGAGGGACAGCTCAACGGTACTCCCATTAGACAGAAATGCAGTTACGACAGACCATGTCCCTGGCTGGAGTGGGGAGGGGGGAGGAATACCCAGTGATGTAGGAGCAGATAGGGGTTGGTTCCTGAGCGTAGATAGGAGCCCATTGGTTGCTGGTCACCTGGGCTCATGGCTAAAGGGAGGTATAAAAGGTGGGCACCATCTTAGGACAGTGAGACAGTCTGTGCAGAGAGAGAAGACAGGGAGTAGAGGCTCTGTAGGAGCTCTACTCCAGAGTGGGCCTAGAGAAAGGCCGAGGAGAGTGGAGAGAGAGAGGAGGTGAAGGGGAGCTGTGGTTCCTTCTCAGCACAGCTCCACGAGAAAGGAGGAACAGAAAAGAGGAGAAGAAGAGACAGAGGAACAGAGGGGCTCAGGAACAAGAAGGTGGAAGGGACCATAAGAACCCACGAGAACACCGGGTGAAGGGTCAGGCAGATTAAGGGTACCGGAACCCAAGTTGGTGGAGGAGAAACAACCCTCAGCCAAAGACCGGAGGCTGTGACCATTTATTGGTGCAGCACCTCATCAAACCTGCTAGGAAGGCACCATAAAGGACAGCAGGGAACGGGGCCCACGTTTACCCGCGCAGATCCGCGGCAGCTGGACAAAAGTGGGTCACTGGTGAGGCAGGCCAGAGGAAGGATTGAAGGGGGTCCTGAGCCATGCTTCTGAGCTGCCTGGGAGTTGACCGAGTCCCACACCTGGTGGACGCAGCACGGCTCGGGCGGTCACTGCTGACAGAAGTGACCCGGAACAAATGAACTGTGAGTAAAGACCCTGGACTGTAACTTGTTGTCTGTGTGCTCCTTCGCGCCTCCAGCACTACCGGTACTGGGACTCTCACCACCATCATTCCCACCATTCACTACACTGCCCTGGGGCCGCACTCTTCCCGTGGGGAGTCACACTATCCCAGCTGCATACATCATCAGCCCCCAGCGGTCTGCGTTGCAGCGGCGGTTCCTAATAACCGCAATCCACGGGTGGCGTAGTCGGACATCTAAAAGACTGCCATTGGTCTGACCACCCTGAGCCATGGGACCGGGTCGCCACTACTACCCCCATCGTCTCCCTACTGCCCGGTTCCGAGTGCCGCACGGCCCAGGGGGCGAGTCACAGTCATCAAAGCAAAAGGTGGCTACTTTGAAGAACCTAGAATATAAGACATATTTTCAGTTGTTTTACACTTTTTTGTTAAGTATATAATGCCACATGTGTTAATTCATAGTTTTGATGCCCTCAGTGTGAATGCACAATTTTCATAGTCATGAAAATACAGAAAAATCTTTAAATGAGAAGGTGTGTCCAAACTTTTGGTCTGTACTGTATATAAAGGCCATACAGGTGATGGTCATACTTTATATGGGGAAAACCAGATGACAGGTTCCCTTTAAGCAGGTTTTCATCTACGCAGCTTGTACAAGTGAACTTCATTGTTTCAAAAGTGGGTTACCTGTCTAAGCCATGTTATTATAGTACCTTTTACATGGTTTACACAGATGCATCCAAGGCTTTTCCTGAGTAAAATGAAAGGCTAAAATACAATGTGGAAGCTTAATCAGAGAAATGTTTTATTTACATTCAGAACAAGTTTAAAAGAAACAAATAACCATTACCACAGAAATATCAAACTTTTAATTGTAGAAATATTGTATAAATAACATTAACATTATGTATAGAAATAATTCTAATTTTATAAAAGTGCATTTATGGGAGGATTGTGGGCAAGGTCTTTGCCCCGACCCCTCGGCCTGCCTCCGGTGTCTGATGTCTCAGTGTCCTGGAAATGAGATCATGATGGCTGCTTAGGTTAGTAAATCAATAGCCTTGAAAAACCCGGGAATAAGGGAAGGGGGTCTTTGGGGAAATTGGTCTCGAAAACAAGGCAGCGTGGAAAATTCTATTTTGTGGCTGTAGGCGACAACGTCCCAGACCCAATCATTGTTGACTACTGAGAGCCACTCATCCCGGAACCAAAAGGATACGGCCACCCACCCTGAGAAACATCCCAGGTGGGAACACCGCGTCATACCGACGAGAATCTGCAAGATCTGGGCCTGGCAGACCGGCGCTAGTGGGTTCGTTGATGCCAGGAGGGGGGCTAGCCTAATGGAAGGTCTCTTATTTTCCTGGCGGGTCGGAGAGTTGTCCTTTTTGGTTGCTGTTCTACACTGAAAGTTTCCGAAAGGACCAAAACTGGACTGGGCGTCTCTTGGGGGGAGGGCATTTGGCCCTCTGTTGCGGAAGCAAAATATTCTTACCCCCCCATGGCATTAGAGATCATCTTATCTAGCTCTTCGAAAAGGCGGGAGCCCTGGAAGGTGAGGCTGGTGGACTTTTTGGAAACTGAATCCACGTTCCATGATTTCAGCTATGAGGCCATGTGGATGGTGATGTTGCCGGCTGCCAGGGCTGAATAGGCGGCTGAAGGGGGGGCACACTCTCATTATAGGCAGTGAGGTGCTCCTCGGGAGGTGACATTGTGGGCGGACTGCAGTACTGGCAGAGGGAACAGGTTTGACTAGAGGGAAACCTTTTGTTACAAGAGAAACATGCAAAATGCAGGACAATGGGAGTGAGACTCCCTGGGGTTCGGTACAGAGAGAAGAGAAAGAAACAGGTGCTAGAGGGGAGCTAGGCTGTGGATAAAGAGCTGCCCCCGGTGGCAGAGCTTACTCAGACCCTGAATCCTGAGGACCTGGAGAGGCTGAAGGTGGTGGTGATCCGAAGAACCAGGCAATGAGGCAGCAGAATTCAGGGGAGCTGCGGCAGTGTTATAAACTGGCGACAGAAAGATGGCGCCGAGCAGGAGAAAGGTAGCTTCAGGAAAAACACGTGCAGGGTTCTTGCACACCAGAATGCAAAGTGTGCCCTGATAGTTGGAGGGCAGAAAGCACTGGAGAGCCAGCGTGCGTGAATGTTTAGGCTGCTAGGGGTGTGGCCCGGGCACCGGGGAAAGTCTAGACTGAAGTCTGGATTTTTTAAGAGAAGGGGCCGCAGGAGCCTCTGGAAAATGTAGAGGTGGCGATTCGAGCACCCTCACTGCATGGTAGGATATATCTGTACTGAAGAACCTGAATCCTTCTTCGCAGACCAATGATGAAGCTGGGCATGAGATAACCTGGACAAAGACCTTCGGGCAGCTGGCAGGTAACGGATCAGTCTTCCCTCCCTGCACCTTCTGGATCTGGGGGGCGAGCGGGCAGGGGATTAGTGCCAAGGTCCATCTGCTGGGGAATCCCAAACACTCTCGTTGTGTTAGGGTCCTGCCTCGTAGACCACAGAGGATACAGTAGTGAAACAATTCCACTGTCGCCCTCACAAACCGTATCTGAACGAAAAAGGGGAATCGTTAATAAAAAAACAAACAAACACAAATTTAAGGCTACATACACATTGCGTTCTGTGTCCCGTCGGAGTATACGTCCGAAATCCAAAGGAAACGGGGTCTGAAGTATGCGCCGATGGGGGCCATAGACTGCAATGGTGACGGCAGAGCGAACGTGCACTTTTTTCGACAGTGTACGCCTACAGGAGGCGGGCTCTCAGACACAGTAGCCTATGTCTGAGTGTAAGCCTCCTGTGGGCATACACTCCGGAAAGCACACGTTCGCTTTGCAGTCACCATTGCAGTCTATGGTCACCGTCAGTGCATACGTCCAAACCCCGTTTTGCCGGGGATTTCAGACGTATGCCCCGACAGGGAGACAGAACGCAATGTGAAAGCACCCTAAGGTAGAGATGGGCCTGGGTCCAGACCCGTGTCTGCCTCCTACTGACACCAAGCTAAAACGGATTAGCTTCATGCCAGTTGATGATGCACCCTTCTGGGGAAGAGAGAACTTTGTTAGTGTCAGCAGCATACACCCATGTTTTTTTGTGTCCCCCAATGAAGCATTAACCCCCCCACCCCAAATCACCCCCAGTATTAACCCTCCACAGATGGTCCCCAATTAATCCCCCCACATCAACCTGAAGGCCCCCAAAGCATAAACCTCCCCAAATCCCACCAGATAAGAAGCATAAATCCACACCAGTCGCCTCCCCAAGCATAAACCCCTACCCCAAAGCTCAGCAGACGGCCCCCTACAAACATTATTCCCATTGTGCACCATCATTTCCCCCCCCAGAGACCACACAGGCGTGCACTATCAACCCCCCCAAAAAGCGCCCACCAGCACCCCCCCAGAGTCACCACCAGCATCCCCCCAGAGCCACCCGCATCCCCCCAGAGCCACCACCGGCCCCAGCATCCCCCCAGAGCCACCACCAGCCCGCACCATCCCCCCAGAATCCCCCCAGAGCCACCACCAGCCCGCACCATCCCCCCAGAGCCACCACCAGCCCGCACCATCCCACCAGAGCCACCACCAGCAGCCACCCCCCAGAGCCACCACCAGCAGCCACCCCCCAGAGCCACCACCCATCAGCAGCCACCCCCCAGAGCCACCACCAGCAGCCCCCCCAGAGCCACCACCAGCAGCCCCCCCAGAGCCACCACCAGCAGCCCCCAGCATCTCCCCAGTGCCACCAGCATCCCCCCCAAAGCCACCACCAGCCCCCAGCATCCCCCCAGAGCCACCACCAGCCCCCAGCATCCCCACAGAGCCACCACCAGCCCCCAGCATCCCCACAGAGCCACCAGCATCCCCGCAGAGCCACCAGCATCCCCCCCAGAGCCACCAGCATCCCCCCCAGAGCCACCAGCATCCCCCCCAGAGCCACCACCAGCCCCCAGCATCCCCCCAGAGCCTCCAGCATCTCCCCAGAGCCACCACCAGCCCCCAGCATCCCCCCAGAGCCACCACCAGCATCCTCCCAGAGCCCCCAGCATCCCCCCAGAGCCACCACCAGCCCGCAGCATCCCCCCAGAGCCCTCAGCATGCCCCCAGAGCCACCACCAGACCGCAGCATCCCCCCAGAGCCACCACATGCCCCCACAGACCACCCGGAGCACACAGCATGCCCCTAACGTCCCCACAAGCCTGCAGAATCCCCCCAGAGCCACCAGCATCCCCCCCAGAGCCACCACCAGCCCCCAGCATCCCCTCAGAGTCACAAGCAGCAGCCCCCAGCTTCCCGCCCCCACAGAGCCCGCACAAACCCGCAGCATACCCCCAGAGCCCCCACAGACTACCCAGAGCACGCAGCATGCCCCCAGTGTCCCCACAAGCCCGCAGAATCCCCCCAGAGCCACCAGCAGCCCTCAGCATCCCCCCAGAGCCACCAGCAGCCCTCAGCATCCCCCCAGAGCCACCAGCAGCCCCCAGCATCTCCCCAGAGCCCCCACCAGCCCGCAGCATCTCCCCAGAGCCCCCACCAGCCCGCAGCATCCCCCCAGAGCCCCCACCAGCCCGCAGCATCCCCCCACAGAGCCCACACAGACCACCCAGACCACGCAGCATGCCCCCAGCATCCCCACAAGCCCACATAATCCCCCCAGAGGCACCACCAGCCCTCAGCATCCCCCCAGAGCCCCCACAGACCACTCAGAGCAAGCAGCACACCCCCAACGTCCCCACAAGCCCGCAGAATCCCCAGAGCCCGCAGCACTGACCTCCGCCTGTAGCTTTACCGGCTGCTGTGTCATTCTCTGCAAGAGACTATAGCGTCTTGTGCTAAACTAGAACACGCCCATAATGTACCGTCAGGACACGCCCCCCGGAAATGACATCATACCTGGAAGGAGCCCATACATTCTAGCGTTTACCATTCGTGCCCTGCCCGCCTCATTCGGTCGATGTTGTTGGGCTGTGTGACTGCAGCTGGCGGCGCCACAGATCCGGACTCTAGTTTGGAGTTAATTATTTGTGGTCCTCAAACAATCAACTCCATTCTAGCTGATTCACTAGTGAGTCGTCTAGTTTGGAGTTGATTTTTTGAGGTCTCATTTTATCAACTCCACTCTACGTGGCTCACTACTGAAGTGACTGGATCCGAGTGGATATTTTGTGGTCCTCACTCCAGCATCTCCACTCTAGACTGTTCACTGGTGAGGTGACTAGATTGGAGTTGAACTTTTGAGGCCTCACTGTAGTCACATGTTTTTGAGGACCTCATTTTAGCATCTCCACTCTAGCTGATTCACTGGTGAGGTGACTGGATCGGAGTTGATCTTTTGATGATCTCTCTGCAGCTTCTCCATTCTAGACTGTTCAGTTTCTACAGTGATGTTCCTCAAAAAATCACCTCCAATGTCCAGAATGGAGCAGATTCCAGGATCCTCATAGCCTGCAATGTAGTGGAATTGGAATGTACACACATTGTAGATATATATCAGCTTTATAATTGTAATGATTTCATGTTTTTATTTTTTAAGTACTTGCTCAAACTGTTATATTTATTACGTATTTCCAAAGGGCAAAATTTTATTTTTTTCATGATTAATCAAACTTGCATTTTATTATCGCTTTTTGTAATATAAATAATCACACACAGCGCTGATTGTTCAGTTTTACGTGGGGAATAACGTAACAGCGCAGCGACAGAGTCCTCATAATTTACAACATTGGATCGGAGTGGATTTTTTGAGGACCTCATTTTAGTAACTGCCTTCTACCTGATTCACTAGTGAGCCGTCTAGATCGGAGTGGGTGTTTTGAGGATCTCCCTGTAGCCTCCAAACTGTACAGTTTGGTGCTGAGGTTACTGGAATCGAGTTTTTCAAAGAGTGAGCTGAGCTTCGCAGGGAGAAGCATAACAGAGCGCAGCAACAGAGTCCTCATAATTTACAACATTGGATCATAGTGGATTTTTTGAGGACCTCATTTTAGTAACTCCATTCTAAATGATTCACTAGAGAGCCGTCTAGATCGGAGTGGATTTTTTGAGGACTTCATTTTAGTAACTCCATTCTAGCTGATTCACTAGTGAGCCGTCTAGATCGGAGTGGGTATTTTGAGGATCTCCCTGTAGCCTCCAATCTGTACAGTTTGGTGCTGAGGTGACTAGAATCGAGTTTTTCAAAGAGTGGGCGGAGCCTCACAGGGAGAAACGTAACAGAGCGCAGCCGAGAGAGTCCTCATAATTTACAACATTGTATTGGAGTGGATTTTTTGAGGGCTCATTTTAGCAACTCCATTCTAGCTGATTCACTAGTGAGCCGTCTAGATCGGAGTGGATTTTTTGAGGATCTCTCTGTAGCCTCCATTCTGTACAGTTTGGTGCTGAGGTGACTGGAATTCAGTTTTTCAAAAAGTGGCAGAGCCTCGCAGGGATGAACGTAAGAGAGCGCAGCCGAGAGAGTCCTCATAATTTACCACAGTGGATCGGAGTGGATTTTTTGAGGACCTCATTTTAGTAACTCCATTCTAGCTGATTCACTAGTGAGCCGTCTAGATCGGAGTGGATTTTTTGAGGACCTCATTTTAGTAACTCCATTCTGTACAGTTTCGTGCTGAGGAGACTGGAATTGAGTTTTTCAGAGAGTGGGCGGAGCCTCGTCGGGAGAAACGTAACAGAGCGCAGCAGAGAGAGTCCTCATAATTTACAATATTGGATTGGAGTGCATTTTTTGAGGACCTCATTTTAGCAACTCCATTCTAGCTGATTCATTAGTGAGCCGTCTAGATCGGAGTGGATTTTTTGAGGATCTCACTGTAGCCTCCAAACTGTACAGTTTGGTGCTGAGGTGACTGGAACCGAGTTTTTCAAAGAGTGAGCTTCATTTCGCAGGGAGAAACATAACAGAGCGCAGCAACAGAGTCCTCATAATTTACAACATTGTATTGGAGTGGATTTTTTGAGGACCTCATTTGAGCAACTCCATTCTAGCTGATTCACTAGAGAGCCGTCTAGATCGGAGTGGGTATTTTGAGGATGTCCCTGTAGCCTCCAAACTGTACAGTTTGGTGCTGAGGTGGCTAGAATCGAGTTTTTCAAAGAGTAGGTGTAGCCTCATGGGGAGAAACGTAACAGAGCGCAGCCGAGAGAGTCCTCATAATTTACAACATTGTATTGGAGTGGATTTTTTGAGGACCTCATTTGAGCAACTCCATTCTAGAGGATCCACTAGTGAGCCATCTAAATCGGAGTGGATTTTTTAAGGACCTCATTTTAGTAACTCCATTCAAGCTAATTCACTAGTGAGCCGTCTAGAGCGGAGTGGATTTTTTGAGGACCTCATTTTAGTAACTCCATTCTAGCTGATTCATCAGTGAGCCGTCTAGATCGGAGTGGTTTTTTTGAGGATATCCCTGTAACCTCTAATCAGTACGGTTTGGTGCTGAGGTGACTGGAATTCAGTTTTTCAAAAAGTGGCAGAGCCTTGCAGGGATAAACGTAACAGAGCGCAGCCGAGAGAGTCCTCATAATTTATAACATTGTATTGGAGTGGATTTTTTGAGGGCTTATTTTAGCAACTCCATTCTAGCTGATTCACTAGTGAGCCGTCTAGATCGGAGTGGGTATTTTGAGGATCTCCCTGTAGCCTCCAAACTGTACAGTTTGGTGCTGAGGTGACTGGAATCGAGTTTTTCAAAGAGTGAGCTTCGCTTCGCAGGGAGAAACATAACAGAGTGCAGCAACAGAGTCCTCATAATTTACAACATTGTATTGAAGTGAATTTTTTGAGGACCTCATTTGAGCAACTCCATTCTAGCTGATTCACTAGAGAGCCGTCTAGATCGGATTGGGTATTTTGAGGATGTCCCTGTAGCCTCCAAACTGTGCAGTTTGGTGCTGAGGTGACTAGAGTCGAGTTTTCAAAGAGTAGGTGTAGCCTCACGGGGAGAAACGTAACAGAGCGCAGCCGAGATAGTCCTCATAATTTACAACATTGTATTGGAGTGGATTTTTTGAGGACCTCATTTGAGCAACTCCATTCTAGAGGATCCACTAGTGAGCCATCTAAATCGGAGTGGATTTTTTAAGGACCTCATTTTAGTAACTCCATTCAAGCTAATTCACTAGTGAGCCGTCTAGAGCGGAGTAGATTTTTTGAGGACCTCATTTTAGTAACTCCATTCTAGCTGATTCATCAGTGAGCCATCTAGATCGGAGTGGGTTTTTTGAGGATATCCCTGTAGCCTCTAATCAGTACGGTTTGGTGCTGAGGTGACTGGAATTCAGTTTTTCAAAAAGTGGCAGAGCCTTGCAGGGATAAACGTAACAGAGCGCAGCCGAGAGAGTCCTCATAATTTATAACATTTTATTGGAGTGGATTTTTTGAGGGCTCATTTTAGCAACTCCATTCTAGCTGATTCACTAGTGAGCCGTCTAGATCGGAGTGGGTATTTTGAGGATCTCCCTGTAGCCTCCAAACTGTACAGTTTGGTGCTGAGGTGACTGGAATCGAGTTTTTCAAAGAGTGAGCTTCGCTTCGCACGGAGAAACATAACAGAGCGCAGCAACAGAGTCCTCATAATTTACAACATTGTATTGGAGTGGATTTTTTGAGGACCTCATTTGAGCAACTCCATTCTAGCTGATTCACTAGAGAGCCGTCTAGATCGGAGTGGGTATTTTGAGGATGTCCCTGTAGCCTCCAAACTGTACAGTTTGGTGCTGAGGTGGCTAGAATCGAGTTTTTCAAAGCGTAGGTGTAGCCTCACGGGGAGAAACGTAACACAGCGCAGCCGAGAGAGTCCTCATAATTTACAACATTGTATTGGAGTGGATTTTTTGAGGACATCATTTGAGCAACTCCATTCTAGTTGATTCACTAGTGAGCCGTCTAGATGGGAGTGGATTTTTGAGGACCTCATTTTAGTAACTCCATTCTAGCTGATTCACTAGTGAGCCGTCTAGATCGGAGTGGGTATTTTGAGGATCTCCCTGTAGCCTCCAAACTGTACAGTTTGGTGCTGAGGTGACTGGAATCGAGTTTTTCAAAGAGTGAGCTTCGCTTCGCAGGGAGAAACATAACAGAGTGCAGCAACAGAGTCCTCATAATTTACAAGATTGTATTGAAGTGGATTTTTTGAGGACCTCATTTGAGCAACTCCATTCTAGCTGATTCACTAGAGAGCCGTCTAGAGCGGAGTGGGTTTTTTGAGGATATCCCTGTAGCCTCCAATCTGTACAGTTTGGTGCTGAGGTGACTGGAATTAAGTTTTTCAAAAAGTAGCAGAGCCTTGCAGGGATAAACGTAACAGAGCGCAGCCGAGAGAGTCCTCATAATTTATAACATTGTATTGGAGTGGATTTTTTGAGTGCTCATTTTAGCAACGCCTTTCTAGCTGATTCACTAGTGAGCCGTCTAGATCGGAGTGGATTTTTTGAGGATCTCTCTGCAGCCTCCATTCTGTACAGTTTGATGCTGAGGTGACTGGAATTCAGTTTTTGAAAAAGTGGCGGAGCCTCGCAGGGATAAACGTAACAGAGCGCAGCAGAGAGAGTCCTCATAATTTACCATATTGGATCGGAGTGGCTTTTTTGAGGACCTCATTTTAGCAACTGCATTCTATCTGATTCACTAGTGAGCCGTCTAGATCGGAGTGGATTTTTAGATGATCTCCCTGTAGCCTCTATTCTGTACAGTTCATTGCTGACCTGACTAGAATGGAGTTGCTGGAGCGATGTCCTCATAGGATCAAATCCAATCTAGACGGCTCTTGACTGAAACCTCCAGAATGGAGTTAATTCCAGGAGCTCCTCATAGATTCCAATCTAGTGGCATAGGAATTATAAATGTATGTATGTATGTATTGTCACTTTTTGTGATATACATAATTACACACAGCACTGATTGTTCAGTTTTGCCCGAATTTGACTTTTACTGTATTTCCACCAGTCCCAGCCACAGCACCGACATTTCTGAACAGTGGGCGGAGCTAGACAACATTTATGTGATCATTTTTGCCACTTTTGTGATGTAAATTATGATAAAATGCGCCCTCTCTTCAAAATGCTGGTGCTGACCAGGACTGGTGGACAGACAAGAAAAGTAAAATTTTGTCAAACATGAACAATCAGAGCTTTGTGTACGTTTTTAAACTATGAAAAGTGATAATATAAAAAAAAAAACTAATTTTTTAATTTAACAAAAAAGAAATGGCCCAGCTTTCTACCTCTCACCTTTCATTAATACTGGCATGCAAAATGTGTTTCTTCATGAATTGTGGCTGTAATCTTGTATAATGTCTGCCAATAAATAATAAAACACCCTGCAGCAACTTCAATGTCTCAGTACAGAGATGACAAGATTGAGGTCCTTGATTTGTGGGCACAATGTAATGTGTATAAGGACGTCCTCTGTACGGAAACTCCATTCTACAACCCCTGGCAAAAATTATGGAATCACCGGGCTCGGAGGATGTTTATCCATTTGTTTAACCCCTTAAGCCCTGGAGCATTTTCCGTTTTTGCATTTTCGTTTTTGCTCCCCTTGTTCCCAGAGCCATAGCGTTTTTATTTTTTGGTCAATATGGCCATGTGAGGGCTTATTTTTTGCGGGACGAGTTGTACTTTTCAACGCCATTACTAGTTTTACCATATCCTGTACGGGAAAACGGGAAAAAAATTCAAAGTGCGGTAAAATTGCAAAAAAAGTGCAATACCACAGTTGTTTTTTATTTATTTTTTTTACCACGTTCACTGAATGCTAAAACTGACCTGCCCTTCTTATTGTACAGGTCATTACGAGTTCATAGACACCAAACATGTATAGGTTCTTTTATATTTAAGTGGTGAAAAAAAATTCCAAAATTTGGTAAAAAAATAAATAAAAAAATAGCGCCATTTTCTAAGACCCGTAGCGTCTCCATTTTTCGTGATCTGGGGCTGGTTGATGGTCACCGGGCTGACATTTTTATTGATAACATTTGGGGTAGATCCGATGTTTTGATCGCCCGTTATTGCATTTTATTGCAATTTTGCGGCGACCAAAAAACGTAATTCTGGCGTTTAGAATTTTTTTCTTGTTACGCCGTTTACCGATCAGATTAATTCTTTTTTTTATATTGATAGATCGGGCGATTCTGAACGCGGCGATACCAAATATGTGTATGTGGGGTTTATTTTTTATTATTTTATTTTGAATGGGGCAAAAGGGGGGTGATTTAAACTTTTATATATTTTTATTTTTTTATATTTTTAAAAACTTTTTTTTTTTACTTTTTGCATGCTTCTATAGTCTCCATAGGAGACTAGAAGCAGCAACTATCCGATCGCCTCTGCTACATACAGGGGACGAGCAGGTCCCCTGCATGCAGCAGAAATGGTCCTGTGCTATGAGCGCCAACCACTAGGTGGCGCTCATAGCGACAAGATCATGACAACCACAGGCGTCTGCTGCAGACCCTGGGTTGTCATGCCCACCCATCGGCGACCCGCGATCACGTGACGGGGTCGCCGGTGGGCGGGGCTTATGACGCGCTACCCGGAAGCGCGCGTTAAATGCTGCTGTCAGAGATTGACAGCGGCATTTAACATGTTAACAGCCGCGGGTGGATCGCGATTCCACCCGCGGCTGTTGCGGGCACATGTCAGCTGTAAGAATCAGCTGACATGTGCTCCGTTCAGTGAGGGCTCAGCGCAGCAGCCCTCACTGAACGGGCAGTACGCAAATATGCGTACTAATACGTCCCCGGTAATTAAGGGGTTAATGTTGTTGATAAAAAGCAGATCACAGACATGGCACAAAACTAAAGTCATTTGAAATAGCAACTTTAGGGCTTTAAGAAACACTAAAAGAAATCAAGATAAAAAAATGTAGTACTCAGTAAGGGTAATTTTTTTCAGACCAAGCAGAGGGAAAAAATTATGGAATCACTCAATTCTGAGGAAAAAATTATGGAATCACCCTGTAAATTTTCATTTCCAAAAGTAACACCTGCATCAAATTAGATCTGCTCGTTAGTCTGCATCTAAAAAGGAGTGATCACACATTGGAGAGCTGTTGCACCAAGTGGACTGACATGAATCATGGCTCCAACACGAGAGATGTCAACTGAAACAAAGGAGAGGATTCTAAAACTCTTAAAAGAAGGTAAATCGTCACGCAATGTTGCAAAAGATGTTGGTTGTTAACAGTCAGCTGTGTCTAAAATCTGAACCAAATACAAACAACATGGAAAGGTTGTTAAACGCAAACATACTGGTAGACCAAGGAAGACATCAAAACATCAAGACCGGAAACTTAAAGCAATATGTCTCCAAAAGAGGAAATGCACAACAAAACAAATGAGGAACGAATGGGAGGAAACTGGAGTCAATGTCTGTGACCGAACTGTAAGAAACCGCCTAAAGAAAATGGGATTTACGTTATTATTATTATTTATTATTATTATAGCGCCATTTATTCCATGGCGCTTTACATGTGATAGGGATATACATAGCAAAAACATTTACATAATCTTAACAAAACAAGTCAGCGACTGGTACAGGAGAAGCGAGGACCCTGCCCGCGAGGGCTCACAGTCTACAAGGGATGGGTGGGTACAGTAGGTGAGGGTAGAGGAGGTCATGCAGTAATGTGGTGGAGCGGTGGTTACTGCAGGTTGTAGGCTTGTCGGTAGAGGTAGGTCTTCAGGTTTCTTTTGAAGGCTTCCATGGTAGGCGAGAGTCTGATGTGTTGGGGTACAGAGTTCCAGAGTAGGGGCGATGCAAGGGAGAAATCTTGTATGCGATTGTGGGAAGAGGAGATAAGAGGGGAGTAGAGAAGGAGATCTTGTGAGGATCGGAGGTTGCGTGCAGGTAAGTACCGGGAGACTAGGTCACAGATGTATGGAGGAGACAGGTTGTGGATGGCTTTGTATGCCGTGGTTAGGGTTTTGAACTGGATTCTCTGGGCAATGGGGAGCCAGTGAAGGGATTGACAGAGGGGGGAGGCTGGGGAATAGCGGGGGGACAGGTGGATTAGTCGAGCAGCAGAGTTTAGGATAGATTGGAGGGGTGCAAGAGTGTTGGAAGGGAGGCCACAGAGCAGGAGGTTGCAGTAGTCGAGGCGGGAGATGATGAGGGCATGCACTAGTGTTTTTGCAGAGTCTTTGCTGAGGAATGCACGGATCCGGGAGATATTTTTGAGTTGGAGTCGGCAGGAAGTGGAAAGGGCTTTGATATGTGGTTTGAAGGAGAGATCAGAGTCCAGGGTTACCCCAAGGCAGCGAGCTTGTGGGACTGGGGAGAGTGAACAGCCATTGACGTTGATGGATAGGTCAGATGGGGGATATGAATGAGAGGGTGGAAAGATGATGAACTCTGTTTTATCCATGTTGAGTTTTAGAAATCTGTCAGAGAAGAAAGATGAGATGGCGGACAGACATTGTGGGATTTTGGTTAGTAGGGAGGAGATATCGGGTCCAGAGAGGTAGATCTGTGTGTCATCAGCATAGAGGTGATACTGAAAGCCGTGAGACTCTATGAGCTGTCCCAGGCCAAAGGTGTAGATGGAGAAGAGCAGAGGTCCTAGAACTGAACCTTGGGGGACACCGACAGATAGGGGGCGAGATGAGGAGGTGGTGCGTGAGTGGGAGACGCTGAATGTCCTGTCTGTTAAGTATGAGGAGATCCAAGATAGGGCCAAGTCCGTGATGCCAAGAGATGAGAGAATCTGTAGTAAGAGGGAATGGTCCACTGTGTCGAAGGCAGATGACAGGTCCAGAAGGAGGAGGATGGAGTAGTGTCGCTTGGATTTGGCAGTTAGTAGGTCGTTGGTGACTTTGGTCAGGGCAGTTTCAGTCGAGTGATGCGGTCGGAAGCCAGATTGCAGGCGGTCGAAGAGCGAACAGGAGGAGAGGTGGGAGGACAGTTCAAGGTGGACATGTTGTTCTAGTAGTTTTGAGGCAAAGGGGAGAAGTGATATGGGGCGGTAGCTAGTCAGAGAGGATGGGTCAAGGGAGGGCTTTTTGAGGATCGGTATGATTGAGGCATGTTTGAAACATGAGGGGAAGACACCGGTTGTTAGTGACAGGTTGAAGAGGTGGGTTAGGGTTGGGATGAAGACTGTGGTAAGGTTAGGGATGAGGTGGGATGGGATTGGGTCAAGTTCGCAGGTGGTGAGGTGTGATTTGGAGAGTAAAGAGGAGATTTGACCTTCTGTAATGGTGGAGAAGTGGGGTTTGGAGGAGGAAGGTTGAGTAGATATGAGGAGGGGTTGTGCGGGCTTTAGGCAAAAGCTTTGTCTGATGGTGTCAATCTTCTGCCTGAAGAATGAGGCAAAGTCTTCGACTGAGATGAGAGAAGAGGGAGGAGAGATTGTTTGAATGCGATGAAGTGCTCGATGGAGTGAGACCTTTTCCATCTCCTCTCCGCAACCCTGGAGGCCCGTCGCAGTTCTTTAGTAAGTTTGGTGTGCCAGGGTTGCCTGTTGATTGTGCGAGATTTGGTATGTGTGAGAGGGGCGATCGAGTCGAGAGCTGCAGCTATTGTGGTGTTATATGAAGCGGCAGCAACATCTGCATTGTGTAAGGAATTTATGTCTGTAAGAGGGAGAAGGGATTCAGAGAGTCAGTATAGGTTAAGGTGTTTGAGGTTTCTGCGAGCGTGTGTAAGTTTGTGGAGTGGGGATTGTGCACTTGGAGAGGAGAGGGTATAGAATATGAGGAGGTTATGGTCAGAGAGAGGGAGGGGTGAGTTAGAGAGGTTAGATAGGGAACAGAGGCGGGTGAAGATGAGGTCCAGTGTGTGGCCATCTTTATGAGTAGCTGCCGAAGACCATTGAGCAAGGCCGAAGGAGGAAGTGAGGGATAGGAGCTTAGAGACAGACGAGTGGGAAGTGTCAATGGGGATGTTGAAGTCACCCATTATGATAGTGGGGATGTCAGTGGAAAGGAAGTGAAGCAGCCAGGTGGTGAAGTGGTCTAAGAAAGTGGTGGCTAGCCCTGGGGGTCGGTAAATGATGACCAGTTGGAGGTCAGAGGGGGAAAAGATGCACACACATTGCACCTCAAAAGAGGGGAGTGTAACAGAGGGTGGCAGTGATATTTGGGTGAAAGCGCAGGTATCTGACAGGAGAAAACGTACGACTCCGCCATGTTTGCCGTTGAAAGTGCAGCTGGGGAGGCTGTGTCAGAGGGTGTGAGCCAGGTTTCGGTAATGGCGAGGAAGGAAAGTTTGTTAGTAATGAAAAGGTCGTGGATGTAGGAAAGTTTGTTGCAGACGGAGCGAGCGTTCCATAGAGCTCCGTACAGAAAAGCTAAACATAAGCCATCATTAACACCTAAACAGAAAAAATCAAGGTTACAATGGGCTAAGGAAATCAATTGTGGACTGTGGATGACTGGATGAAAGTCATATTCAGTTATGAATCGCGAATCTGCATTGGGCAAGGTGATGATGCTGGAACTTTTGTTTGGTGCCGTTCCAATGAGAATTATAAAGATGACTGCATGAAGAGAACATGCAAATTTCCAGAGTCATTGATGATATGGGGCTGCATGTCAGGTAAAGGCACTGGGGAGATGGCTGTTATTACATCTTCAATACATGCCCAAGTTTACGTTGATATTTTGGACAGTTTTCTTATCCCATCAATTGAAAGGATGTTTGGGGATGATAACATCATTTTTCAAGATGATAATGCATCCTGCCATAGAGCAAAAACTGTGAAAACATTCCTTGAAAGAAGACACATAAGGTCAATGTCATGGCCTGCAAATAGTCCGGATCTCAATCCAATTGAAAATCTTTGGTGGAAGTTGAAGAAAATGGTCCATGACAAGGCTCCAACCTGGAAAGCTGATCTGGCAACAGCAATCAGAGAAAGTTTGAGCCAGATTGATGAAGAGTACTGTTTGTCACTCATTAAGTCCATGCCTCAGAGACTGCAAGCTGTTATTAAAGCCAGAGGTGGTGCAACAAAATACTAGTGATGTATTGGAGTGTTCTTTTGTGTGTTTGTTTCTCATGATTCCATATTTTTTTCCTCAGAATTGAGTGATTCCATAATTTTTTCCCTCTGCTTGTTCTGAAAAAAATTACCTTTACTGAGTACCACATTTTTAATCTTGATTTCTTTTAGTGTTTCTTAAAGCTCTAAAGTTGCCAAATGACTTAAGTTTTGTGCCATGTCTGTGATCTGCTTTTTTTCAACATTAAACAACTGAATGAACATCCTCCGAGCCCAGAGATTCCATAATTTTTGCCAGGGGTTGTATACACCTTTTGATCACTTGTTTATAATATTTTTTGCAGATTTATTTATTTTCTGTTATGGGGTGTAATAATTTATAGCTTGGGACATTACAGATGACCGATAACAAGTGTGCACTTTGTTGGCTTTATTTTAGTTTATATATAAAAAAAACATTTTTATTGGCACTAAAAAATGTAAGCCAATATTTAGAATTTTTTTTGTTTTCTTTTACATTTTAGCCCCCTTTTGTAATAC
The DNA here is from genome assembly GCF_046119375.1 of Phyllobates terribilis. Taxonomy (NCBI): domain Eukaryota; kingdom Metazoa; phylum Chordata; class Amphibia; order Anura; family Dendrobatidae; genus Phyllobates; species Phyllobates terribilis. The sequence continues at coordinate 357,094,129 of NW_027362761.1, forward strand.
GATCTTATTATTAGCGCCATATAGTAATTTTGGCCAATATCTTGTAGTAATGTCCCCATCATGGTCCCTATCTTGTGCTTATGTCCCCCTTCATGGTCCTCATCTTGTTTTATTGTCCCCCATCATGGCCATCTTGTAGAAATATCCTCCAACCTGGTCCCCTTCTTGTAGCAATCTCAACATTCGGCTCCCTATCTCATAGTAATGTGTCCCTTCCTGGTCCCCTTTTTGTAGTAATGTCTCTTTGCAGTAATGTCAAGATCCTGATCCTCATCATCTAGTACTGTTCCCGTCCTGGTCCCCTGCAGACATTAGCTGCTGGCCTGTGATTGACCCACAGTTGGCATTGGTATAGCTGAGCAAAGAGCTTGTCTGTGCACGGCGCCTGCAATATGTTCCACTGAAAAAGTGCTGACGTGCCACAATCCTCAAGGTGTATGGTGCCTGCGGCCTGCATGAAGCAGCCCCTGTGGCCAAATGTTTGAGACCCCCGCTCAAGTCTATAAAGCTATAGCTGCCAATCAAAATACAGGGTGCCATGATATACTGAGGGGCTGCAATTGGTTTGATTAGTTATTCTGTGATGACAGAGTCTCTTTACACCCTGAGTGATTTCAGACCAATCACCTATTCTGTGGAGAAGTGATAAAGATTTACAAGACAGTGACTTGAAGGGTCAACTTGATATTTGAAATTTTTTCTCAACATTTCATTTCAGTTATATTTTCAAGGAGATCAGGGGGTGTTCATATCCTGAGACGACCATAAGCTGCCCCAAAAAAACTAACTGTCTTCACCGAGGAGTGCGCAGTTCAGGCATAAGAAACGTATACACAGTCCATAATATGGATATCCATGGAAAACAGAGGGCTTGTAGTGATCGATGGGTTATTGCATTGTGGGGTTTCTAGGTTCTGCTTGAAAGTATAAGGACATTCACAAATGAAAAAGATATCATACAAGGTTTACTTAAATCTTGCAAATGAGAAAACAGGTGTACTGGTGTGATAATTCTAATAATACAGGTGCATCTCACAAAATTAGAATATCATCAAAAAGTTAATTTATTTCAGTTCTTCAATACAAAAAGTGAAACTCATATAGAGTCATTACAGACAGAGTGATCTATTTCAAGTGTTTATTTCTGTTAATGTTGATGATTATGGCTTACAGCCAATGAAAACACAAAAGTCATTATCTCAGTAAATTAGAATAATTAACAAAAAACACCTGCAAAGGTTTCCTAAGCATTTAACAAGGTCCCTTAGTCTGTTTCAGTAGGCTCCACAATCATGGGGAAGACTGCTGACTTGACAGATGTCCATAAGGCAGTCATTGACACACTCCACAAGGTCTCAGAGTCTGGAGGAAGAGTGGAGAGGCTACAATCCAAGCTGCTTGAGGTCTAGTGTGAAGTTTCCACAATCAGTGATGGTTTGGGGAGCCATTTCATCTGCTGGTGTAGGTCCACTGTGTTTTATCAAGACCAAAGTCAGCGCAGCCGTCTACCAGGACATTTTACAGCACTTCATGCTTCCCTCTGCTGACAAGCTTTTTGGAGATGGAAATGTCATTCTCCAGCAGGACTTGGCCCCTGTCCACACTGCCAAAAGTACCAATACCTGGTTTACAAACAACAGTATCACTGTGCTTGGTTGGCAGGAAACTTGTCTGACCTTAACCCCATAGAGAATCTATTATAGAGAATCTATGAGATATTGTCAGGAGGAAGATGAGAGACACCAGACCCAACAATGCAGACGAGCTGAAGGCTGCTATCAAAGCAACCTGGGCTGATTGCCTCCATGCCACATTGCCGCATTGATGCAGCAATTGATGCAAAAGGAGCCCCGGCCAAGTATTGAGGGCATTTACTGACCATACATTTCAGTAGGATAACATTTCGGATTTTAAAATAATTTTTCAAGCTGTTATAAAAGTATTCTAATTTACTGAGATAATGACTGCTGTGTTTTCATTGGCTGTAAGCCATAATCAACATTAACAAAAGGAAACACTTGAAATAGATCACTCTGTTTATAATGACTCTATATATGAGTTTCACTTTTTGTATTGAAGAACTGACAAATTAACTTTTTGATGATATTCTAATTTAGTGAGATGCACCTGTAGATAAAAGGGTTTCTTAACTTGAATTGACGTCATAGCACAGACCTGCATCAACTCAGCTTAAACAGAACAAAACACGTAGGACCCTATTCATCACAGTTTTTACTCCAGAATTCTGTTATAAAATTAGCATCACTTGGAAAGTGCTTGTCAACTTGGTCACACTATATAAATCCATGCAAACGGCATGGATTTATATAGTGTGACCGTAAAGAATAATAAAAAAGCCTTAGTTACTTACTGGTAACAGGATTTTTCGGAGCCCATGACAGCACCACGAGAGAGGATCCCCCCATCATGGACAGGAAACCTACAGGTTAAAAAGGGCAGCACCTCTCTCCCGCCTCAGTTTAGTTAACAGAGCATGAGAGGAACGCCAAGGTTAATAACAACAACACAAATTCATTGTAAGCTAATTACTTTAAGTAACTTCCCCCGAAGGTGCAAAAAAAGAAGAAATAACTCTACGGGAGTGCAATAACAATACCAGTGTAGGGAATATAAGGGTGCTGTCATGGGCTCCGAAAAATCCCATTACCGGTAAGTAACTAAGGCTTTATTCGTACTCCCATGACAGCACCACGAGAGAATTACAGAGACGAAAGGAGATTAGGGAGGGACCACAGCTTGAAGCACCCTTCTCCCAAAGGTGAGATCAGAAGAGTCACCCAAGTCCAATCTATAATGCCTATAGAAGGTGGAGGGAGAAGACCAGGTGGCAGCCTTACATATGTCTTCGATGGAAACCCCCGTCTTCTCGGCCCAGGAAGTTGCTACTGCTCTGGTGGAGTGTGCTCTCAACCCTTCCGGTACTTCCCTATCCCCCGAGGAGTAAGCGAGGAAGATGGCCTCTCTAATCCACCTTGCGATTGTGAATTTTGAAGCTTTACAACTTTTTCTGGCCCCCTGATGGCATATAAATAGGGAACTATCTTTCCTAAAATTGTGTGAAACCTCCAGATATTTAAGCACGCACCTCCTAACATCTAATGTATGTAGTTTCTCCTCTTTCTGATCCTTAGGGGGGGAAACAAAAGGTTGGAAGATTTACCTCTTGAGTTCTATGAAACCGAGACACTACTTTTGGGAGAAAAGCTGGATCATGCTTTAACACAATTCTATCATCCATAATTTGGGTAAATGGAGGGTATATAGAAAATGCCTGTATGTCACTTACTCTTCAGGCCGAAGTCAGGGCCACTAACAAGGCTGTTTTAAGAAATATAATTTTATGAGTGGCTGAATCTAGAGGTTCAAAGGGGGGGTTAGTTAAAGCATTTAAGACTAGGTTTAGATCCCAGGGAGAGGGTTTGGATTTAATGATAGGTCTACGTCTGAAAGAGGCCTTTATAAACCGTGCTACCCAATAATTTGCTGCAATATCAGATGCAAATAAGGCCCCTAAAGCCGACACCTGTACCTTCAAGGTACTAGTGGTTAGACCCTGTTCTAACCCCCGTTGTAGGAACTCTATTATCTTCCCAATAGGGATCCCATCCTCCAGCTTGAATTCTGTAAAAGATAGGAATTTTCTCCAAGTTCTAGCATAGATGCGGGTAGTAACGGGCTTTCTGCTACTTAAGAGAGTGTTTACCAAATTTGAGGAAAACCCTTTGCTGGCTAACAGTGCCCTCTCAAATTCCATGCCGTCAAATGGAGATTTGGGGCTGGAGGATGGGAAACTGGGCCCTGAGTAAGAAGGTCCGAGATTTCTGGAAGGATCCAGGGGTCTGATATTGACATCCTGCGGAGACAAGAGAACCATGGCCTCTTGGGCCAAAAGGGGCATATGAGGATCACTCTGGCTTCGTCTGTCCTGATCTTTCTTAGGACTGACGAAAGCAGGACCATAGGAGGGAAGGCTTACGCCAAAGGAAACTCCCAGGGTATCATGAAGGCATCCACCGCCAGGAGCTTTTCTCTGGGGTCTAGAGAACAAAATGTTGTCACTTTCCGGTTGGACTTCATTGAGAACAAGTCCACTGCTGGAAGACCCCACATTGCCACGATCCTGAAGAATACTCGAGGGTTCAAGGACCATTCTCCTTCCTTTAGGGAATTGCGGCTGAGAAAATCTGCCCTGATGTTTTCTTTCCCTCTTATATGCACCGCAGAAAGGGAGAGAAAATGATCTTCTGCTTTTTGAAGAAGTCTGTCTGCCACTCTCATTAAGTCCTTTGAGCGGGTCCCCCCTTGATGGTTTATATACGCTACTGAGACTTGATTGTCCGAGAGTATACGGACATCCTGGCCCTGTAAATATACAAGGAACCCATTGAGCGCATAATCAATCGCCAAAAGTTCCTTAACATTTGAGGAAAACCGTACTTCATTTTCTGACCAGGTTCCCTGAATTAAGCTGTTTTCAAAATGAGCTCCCCAACCTGTAGCACTTGCGTCTGTAGCTACAACTGCCGTAGGTTTATTTTTCCAAGGGACTCCCCTAGAAAGATTAGTGTAAACTAACCACCAGCGAAGGGATTGTAAGGAGCGAGGGCCCAAGGTAAACTCCCGGTCTAGATGTCCATCTAGGAGTGAGTCGTTATACAAGACATCCCATTGAAGAGCCCTTGAATGAAATTGGGACCAGCGTACTGCCGAAAAACTTGAGGTCAGGGTTCCCAATAAGGACATGGCTTTGCGCAGTGTCATGGAGGGACTATCTATACAGTGTTTCACTAGTCCCTGAATTTTCGTAATTTTCTCAACTGATAAATGACATAACTGCTTATCTGAATCTAAAACGACCCCCAGGAACTGTTGGGCTTTTTGTGGAATCAATCTAGATTTTTCTAAATTTAGGAACCAACCTAGTCTTTGTAGGATAGAAATTGCTACCTGAAGGTGGTCTTCGCATTGTGCAAAGGAGTCCCCCACTATCAGGAAATCATCGAGGTACAGGATTATTAAAATATCTTTTTCTCTTATGTGGGCCATCACTTCTGCCACCAGTTTAGTAAAAACTCTTGGGACTATAGCCAATCCAAAGGGAAGGGCGGTGTACTGGTAGTGTTTTATCACCCCTTTAATTTTTATGGCTAATCTTAAATACTTTTGATAATCCTTATGAATGGGGACATGGTAGTAAGCGTCTTTAAGATCCAGGACAACCATAAAACAGTGGGGAAAAAGCAATTTTATTATTGTTTTTAACGATTCCATTTTGAAGGTGTCTATTCTAAGAAACCTATTTAAGGATTTTAAATTTATGATAGTCCTGAAACACCCATCCGGCTTGGGAATCAAGAAGAGCGAGGAGTAGAATCCGTCTCCCTCTTCTGTTTTCGGAACCTCAATCCAGACGTTTTTCTTTGTTAGGTCTTGTATTTCCGATATAAGGGCAGCCTGCCGCTCTGGGGTGGAACTAGAGGGAACAATTACAAATCTCTTGTAAGGAAGGGTTTGGAATTGAAATGTAAGACCATACCTAATTAGGCCCAAAATCCAACCGCTATGTAAGATACATTCCCAAGCCTGAAAAAACAATGACAATCCCCCCCCCCCCACCTGGGTGGATTGTGGTTCCCCTGGCTTCCGCTCATCTCTGGAAGAAGAACCAAAGAGTAGGCCTCCACCTTTGCGACCTCTTTCCTCGAATTTCTCCTGTTCTCTTTCCGAAAGGATCTTTTAAAAGAGGGTAGAGGTACAGATGGAAAGCCCTTCTTAGGATCTCCTGCTTTTTCCAACAGATCATCCATTGTCTGGCCGAAAAGATATTCACCCTCACAAGGAATTGTACAGAGTCTAGACTTTGTTTGTACATCTCCCGGCCAGCATTTTAGCCAAAGGGCTCGCCGAGCAGCATTTGAAAGAGCTGACGATTTTGCTGCTAGTCTGACTGAGTCCGCAGATGCGTGAGCAAGAAAGGCCGCTGCACCCTGAACTAGGGGGAGAGAAGAAATGATCTCCTTCCTGGGGACACCTTCTTTCAATTGGTTGTCCAGCTGTTCAAGCCAGACCTTCAGGGCCCTGGATGTGCAGGTGGCAGCCACTGCTGGTTTCAGGGCTCCTGTAGTGGTCTCCCAGGTACCTTTTAAAAAGGTATCTGCTCGTCTGTCCAGGGGATCTCTTAAAGCTCCCATGTCGTCGAAGGGGAGGGAAGCCTTTTTTGAAGCTTTGGCAATGGCCACATCAAGCCTTGGCGCCTTTGACCAGGAGGAGCATGCGGAATCGTCAAACGGATATCTCCTTTTGAAAGAGGGAGGGATGCTGCCCTTTCTGTCCTGCTTCTGCCACTCTCTTTCAATAAGATCCTTAATTTTTGTGTTCATGGGAAAGGATCTTTTCTTTCTTTGACCTAAACCTCCAAACATAACATCTTCCCGGGACTTCTCTGGTCTAGCGTCCACAATGCCCATAGAAGAACGGACAGCTTTCACTAAGGCATCTACCTCATTTAAAGGGAAACATTGTCTCTCAGATTCGCTATCAGAGGAGGATATGGAAGAGGAAGAAATGTCCGAGATGTCGGAGTCTGAGCCTGGTCGAGGGTCCTGAGGGGAATGCCTGACCTCAGAATTCTCACGCAAGGCCTTGCTTACGTCTTCTTTAATTAAGGTTTTTAGGCCTAAAGAAAACCCCGGGGTCTCTTCCACCATCACCTTGTCAATACAAGGCTGGCACAATTTTTTAGTATATGCATCAGGGAGCGAGCTGCTACATAGGGCACATTCTTTATGCCTTGATTTAAACGAACATTTCTTGCTCTGAAAAAAATTCCATAGACAGAGAAGAAAAAAGAGGAGCAATTAGTAGAACTTTCACGAAGACTCCACTTACCCCCTGGCATATGCAGTACCGTAGAAGCAGAGGAATCTTTCTTAACCGGCAGAGGATCACGCCGAACGATAGGACCTTCCTTCCTGTTCTCAGCAGTAAACTTCTTAGTAGAACGGCTGGACCCGGTTCGGGAACGACGTTGTACCGCCTATTGTGAGGGCTGCCCAGAGGGCTGCTCCTGCAGCAGTTGTTCTTGCTGAGGTGAAAGCTCCTGTGTATCTCCCATTGTATACGAGAAAACAAACGGCTGGGAAGCACCACTGCATGTAGCCAGACCTTCTTATATACTGGCCATGCAGGTACCAGCTTTTTTTTTTTTCTTCACAGGGGGGGGGCTCTTTTTCCTCCTCCCCCCTACCCCCTCCCCGGGCTGGGCAGAACACCTGCGGGACGCCCATACCGTTCCGGGACGCCCATACTGTTCCGGCGTCCCCACTGCTTGTATGCGGCCCGTACTTCCTGGCTACGCGCGAACAGCGCCCACTTCCGGTGGAGGCCAGCGCACCGGAAGTACGTCATAGGCCCGCCCCAACATGGCCGCTCCTGCACGTTCCCCACCGGCGCGGCCGCGATCTCTTGTAGGAAGCGGGGGGGGGGGGGGGAGTCTTACCCGCATGCAGCCTTTCCATCCACACATACAGCGGACCATCCAGCTCCAGCGAGGGGATGTCACGCTGGCTGCAACGCGCACGGAGGTGCCCCAATGAGCCCTGCCGTGGCGTCTCCAGGAAGAAGAGGACCGACCGGGGGAGGAACCTCACCGCTCCAGGTACCCTGTCTATCCCTCTGGGCAAGAGACCACTCCAATATTCCTCCTGCAGGAACCTGATAGGTCTCCCATCATGGACAGGAAACCTAAACTGAGGCGGGAGAGAGGTGCCACCCTTTTTAACCTGTAAGTTTCCTGTCCATGATGGGCGGATCCTCTATCGTGGTGCTGTCATGGGAGTACGAATAAATAAATCTATACTTACCTTCCGATGGCCCCCGGAGCCTTGCTTTGTTCCATCCTGGCTTGGCGGCAGCTCGCGGTGCACTGCACTGAAGGACCTGCCGTCACATGACTAAATGACGTCAGCGCAGGTCCTTCAGTCCACCGCGCGCTGCCGGCAAGTGAAGACAAGCACACCGAGGGCCATCAGAAGGTAAGTACAGTGGCATGTAAAAGTTTGGGCACCCCTAGTCAAAATTACTGTTATTGTGAACAGTTAAGCAAGTTTTAGATTAAGTGATCTCTAAAAGGCCTAAAACTAAATATGACACATTTCCTTTGTATTTTAGGCAAAAATATATTTATATTATCATTTTTTATATTTTATAAATTACAAAAAGGTAAATCGGCCAATGCAAAAGTTTGGGCACCCTAGCAGATTTATGTGCTCAGATAACTTTGACCAAGGTTCCAGACCTTAATTAGCCTTTTAGGGTTATGACTTCATCACTATCAATATCATTGTTAGGAAAGGCCAGGTGATGCAAAAAACCCAGCCTCCTCTAACCTTGTGCCAAAGAACAGAAGCCACAGAAGCCATAGGTTCTTCTAAGCTGCTGGCTTGCACTCTGAAAATGAAAATGGGGGAGGCCCTCAAAGCAGGAGAAGGCTATAAGAAGATAGCAAAGCGTTTTCAAGTTGCCCTTTCCTCAGTTCTAAATGTAATTTAAAAATGGCAGTTAACAGGAACAGTGGAGGTCAAGATAAGGTCTTGAAGACCAGGCAAAATGTCAGTGAGAGCTGCTCGTAGGATTACTAGAGAGGCAAATCATAACCTCCGCTTGACTGCAAAAGACCTTCAGAAAGATTTAGCAGACTCTGCAGTTGTGGTACATTGTTTTACTGTTCAGAGACACCTGCACAAATATGGCCTTGATGGAAGAGTTATCAGAAGAAAACCTCTCCTGCTTCCTCACCATAAAATTGAGCATCAGAAGTATGCAAAAGAACATCGAAACAAGCCTGATGCATTTTGGAAACAAGTCTTGTGGACCAATGAGATTAAAATAGAACTCTTTGGCCACAATAATCAAAGGTATATGTGGAGAAAAAGGGCACAGAATTTCAGGAAAGAACATCTATCCAACCATTAAGCATGGGGGTGGATCAATAATTCTTTTGGGTTGTGTTGCAATCAATGGCACGGGGGAACATTTCACGAGTAGAGGGAAGAATGGATTCAATTAAATTTCCACAAATTCTTGATGCAAACATAACACCATCTGTAAAAAGCTGAAGTTTAAAAGATGATGGCTTCTACAAATGGATAACATTCCTAAACACACGTCAAAATCCACAATAAACTACCTCAAAAGGCGCAAGCTGAAGGTTTTACAATGGCCCTCACAGTCCTCTGATCTAAACAGCACTGAAAATCTGTGGCTCGACCTCAAAATAGCAGTGCATGCAAGACAACCCAGGAATCTCACAGAACTGGAAGAATTTTCCAAGGAAGAATGGATGAAAATCCCTCAAACAAAAATTGAAAGACTCTTGGCTGGCTACAAAAAGCGTTTATAAGCTGTGACACTTGCAAAAGGGGGGCTACTAGGTACTAACCATGCAGGGTGCCCAAACTTTTGGTTCGGCCCATTTTCCTTTTTGTAATTTATAAAATGTAAAAGATAGAAAAATACATATTTTTTTTGCCTACAATACACCGGAAATGTGTCATCTTTAACTTCAGGCCTTTTAGAGATCATTCCATCTTCAGCTTGCTTAACTGGTTACAATAACAGTAATTTTGACCAGGGGTGTCCAAACTTTTACATGCCACTGTATAATATTTATTTTTTATTTTATTTTTTTTTATTCTTTTTTTCACAGGTTCTATGGTACCCGGGTCCAGAGGAGAGTCTCCGGTCCTCCACACCAGGGTACCATCCGCACATAGAAACGCATATTATCCGTGTGTGCAAATGTGCTGACACGGGTAATATGCGTTTCAATGCAATTCAATAACGGCAATTACGCTGCGTGTCCGCAAAATTAATGGACATGCTGCGTATTTTTCCACAATGATAATCCACAGTGGAAATTTCCACAGCATGTGCACAGCACGGATTATCATTGGGGAACATGGCAGACCTTCTAACAATCGTTTAAGCGTTTCTGCAGCTGCAGAAACGCTTAAACGCATTGTGGGCACACAGCCTAACAGTGTGTCCCTCCCCCGGCCTGTGTTCATAGACTGTAATGTAATCCGGCCTAGGTCAACATCTCTTGCTGCATTTAGTGGGTGTGAACCCTTCCCCCCCTTCCAAGGGCTAATCCCAGTAGACAGAACAATAGACTCATGTTTGGCCCAGTCAGTTGCGTGGTGCCTCCCAACGCTGGAGGGTCTCAGGCCTCGGCCAGATCCTCGTGGCGTATGTGGATTGATAGAAGCTGCCACGTGGGACTGTGTTGTGTCCCTCATCTGCTGGATCCATTGAACTCATCCAAGGACTATTTCTATATTTTCCCTGGCGGGAGGTGCCCCTGGACTTGTTTCTGCTGTTATATAGCAAAAACAAACAAAATACGGAGTATATGGCAAAGAATCAAAAAACTTTATTGTAAACAATATACAGAAAAGACAAACATGATTAAAAAGGACGACACACAGACAACCAAACTGGGTGACACATATACAACATAATAATAGATGTTAAATATCTATTGGGACAAAGTGCAAGAAGTGCTAGTGACTCGCCCCCTGGGCCGTGGGGCACTCGGATCCAGGCAATAGGGGAACGATGGGAGTAGTAGTGGCAACCCGGTTCCGTGGCTCAGGGTGGTCAGGCCAGTGGTAGTCCGTTATGTGCTGATGATTATGTCCGACTACGCCACCCGTGGATTTGTGGTCATTAGGAACCGCCGCTGCAAGGCAGACCGCTGGGGCTGATGATGTACGCAGCTGGGATGGTGTGACTCCCCACGGGAAGAGTGCGGCCCCAGGGCAGTGTAGTGGATGTTGGGAGTGATGGTAGTGAGAGTCCCAGTGCTGATAGTGCTGGAGGAGCAAGGAGCACGCAGACAACAGGTTGCAGTCCAGGGTCTTTACTAGAACAGGTAAATTGACCCACAAACAGCCCCAGCTAGGAGGGGACCTGGATGTCTGAGAGCAACGGGGAAATTGGCCCTGGTCAGGGTGAGGGTGTAGGCCTACCGTGCTTTCTGTGCTCCTTCTGGCTATCTCCTCGTTATAGGGTAACAGCCCATGTTTCCGAGCTTTCCGTGTATTCTCGCCTGTATGGCCTGCGACGTGGGTTCCTTTCTGCTCCCAGCCTTGTACAGCTTTGCTGGTCCCTTCTGTTGTGGCAGGGCCTCCAGGCTTCTTAGGCCAAGGAACATACAGTCCCCTGCGGACTGGTTATCTGGTGGGGGATGTGGAATCCTCCCCGCCTCAGACACCAAAGTCTGGTAAATTAAGTCCGTTATCTGCCAAGACAGGCTCTCTTCGCCTCTTGTCTCTGGCTTGTGGCTCTCCTCCTGCCACACTTCCTCTTAGGTGCAATACAACTGTCTGTCCCTGCTCTGCTCTGGGACAAGTCTCAGTCCTGAGACAGGCCTTCAAGTTCTCTCTAACCCTGCCCCCAGTACCAGCTTTTATAGGGGCAGCCAGCTCCCCCTACTGGCCTGAGACAGGAGGCATTGCATGCTAATGTTCCCCTGACTAGAGAACCTCCCCCTTGCTCTCAGACACAGCTTTAATACATTTTGTGGCATCCAGGCCAGGGTGACACACTAGTATTCAAGTCATTTATGCACTGGTACAAAATTATGGCATATTTCATCACTATGGATATGTACCATGTGCCATATGGCCTATAGTGCCCTATGAAAAAATGCTAAAGCATTATATTGCACTCTTGCCCATATTAGATCAGCGCCCAGAATAAACAAGGACCCCAATGCGTGTTTCGCATGGTATATCCTATGGCTTCCTCAGGGGGATTGTTTAATAGGACCTTCCATGTCTGTTTAAATATACTTTGGTCCGTTCCAGTCACGTGACCGCAGGCCCTAATCATCTCCTGGACCACCAGCGCATGCGTGCTGAACCACCCGAACCAGATGCGTCACGCAAGGCCATCAAGGTGAACCACGCATGACAGGGAAGCAGGACACGTTGCCATGGCCCCCCAACATGAGCAGACACCATGCAGATGCCGTGCATGACGCAGAGGCAAGGAGAGGCACAGCACCCACGTACTCGGTAAAGAGAATAACACAGCAATGCATTTAGACAAGTATAGTAACGCAACTACTTAATAATGCAAAAATGTGTTAGAGTAAGCAGTATCATTTTCCTATAATTGCAACACGATTCTGTCAGTAAGAAAATCAATTTTCTTGGTCCAATTTAATTGTTGCTCGTAGTATCCTCATATTGATTAACCATATGTAGGTGATCCATATAGATGGTACATATAGACTATGGAGGGAGAAAGTTACAAATGACAAAGAAAACAAATTAAAATCAACACATACAAATAAAATTACCACAAAGATTATATCTATTAAAGAAATGGGGTGACGCTCAGGGCCTCATTAAGGCCATTTGGCGTCATTGTTCCCAGTTCCACTATCCATTTGGTTTCCCTTTGAGCCAGAAGTTTTTTTTACATTTCCACACCTAATGCCATTATGGATGACATCAATACCACGTACCATAAATGTTTTAGGATTTCTCCCATGACAGATTTTAAAATGGCGTGCTATAGTCTTTAAGGAGGTTGTGTCGGCCACCGTCCTCATACCCCATGCCCCCTCACACCAGCCACGCAGCCTCCTGGAAGCCCCTCTACATACCCCATGCCCCCCCTCACACCAGGCACGCAGTCTCCTGGATGCCTTTCTACATACCCCATGCCCCCTAACACCAGCCACGCAGTCTCCTGGATGTCCCTCTACATACCCCATGCCCCCTCACACCAGCCACGCAGTCCCATGGATGCCCCTATATGTACCCCATGCCCCCTCACACCAGCCACGCAGTCCCATGGATGCCCCTCTACGTACCCCATGCCACCTCACACCAGCCATGCAGTCTCCTGGATGCCCCTCTACGTACCCCATGCCCCCTCACACCAGCCATGCAGTCTCCTGGATGCCCCTCTACGTACCCCATGCCCCCTCACACCAGCCACGCAGCCTCCTGGATGCCCCTCTACGTAGCCCATGCCCCCTCACACCAGCCACGCAGCCTCCTGGATGCCCCTCTACGTACCCCATGCCCCCTCACACCAGCCACGCAGCCTCCTGGATGCCCCTCTACGTAGCCCATGCCTCCTCACACCAGCCCCCTGGATGCCCCTCTACGTAGCCCATGCCTCCTCACACCAGCCCCCTGGATGCCCCTCTACGTAGCCCATGCCTCCTCACACCAGCCCCCTGGATGCCCCTCTACGTAGCCCATGCCTCCTCACACCAGCCCCCTGGATGCCCCTCTACGTAGCCCATGCCTCCTCACACCAGCCACGCAGCCCCCTGGATGCCCCTCTACGTAGCCCATGCCTCCTCACACCAGCCACGCAGCCCCCTGGATGCCCCTCTACGTAGCCCATGCCTCCTCACACCAGCCACGCAGCCCCCTGGATGCCCCTCTACGTAGCCCATGCCTCCTCACACCAGCCACGCAGCCCCCTGGATGCCCCTCTACGTAGCCCATGCCTCCTCACACCAGCCACGCAGCCCCCTGGATGCCCCTCTACATAGCCCATGCCTCCTCACACCAGCCACGCAGCCCCCTGGATGCCCCTCTACATAGCCCATGCCTCCTCTCACCAGCCATGCAGCCCCCTGGATGCCCCTCTACATAGCCCATGCCTCCTCACACCAGCCACGCAGCCCCCTGCATGCCCCTCTACATAGCCCATGCCTCCTCACACCAGCCTCGCAGCCCCCTGGATGCCCCTCTACATAGCCCATGCCTCCTCACACCAGCCTCGCAGCCCCCTGGATGCCCCTCTACATAGCCCATGCCTCCTCACACCAGCCACGCAGCCCCCTGGATGCCCCCCAGCCACCTGGAGGCCTCTACAACATTTATTCACATGGTCAGTTCTCCCCACCTCAGTCCACTCCGGATCAGCATCAATCCTCACAGCACCACGCTAAACGCCAGCTCCTCAGCAGAGTCCTCCCAGGACACACGGTGTGCACACAGCTCAGTACAGGAACCTCAGCAGAGTCCGTTCCACAGCACAACTCAGGAGCAACAACAGGAGCTCCTCATCACCAGTCCTCCCGTCCCGGCACGATGTGCGCACTGCTGCAGCTGCACTGTGGAATAGTTTCCACTGGACGGAGAAGGCCCCGTCCCTTCTGGTGACGTTGTGATTTAATGAAATCACTCCTCCCCCTCAAGAAATCAACTCCAATCTAGACGCTACCCTGCGGCCTGCTCTGTAGTAGCCCCGGATGTTCAGCTGCTGTTAGGCTATGTGCCCACGATGCAGAAATGAAGCAGAAAATTTCTGCAGCATTTCTGCATCTCCCTGGCAGAAAAAACGCATGCAGATTGTGCATGCGCTTTTCCTGCCAAATACATGCGGATTTGAAGCTTATTCACATGCGTTTCTGGATTGACAAGCGCTTTCCAGGCGATTTTAGCATCACTTGGAAAGTGCTTGACAACTAGGTCACATTATATAAATCCATGCAACCAGCATGGATTTATATAGTGTGACCGTAAGAATGTTTAAAAATAAAAAAATAAATCTATACTTACCTTCTGATGGCCCGGCGTGTGTAGCTGCGCTCGTTCCTGTCTGCCAGCTGATCGCGGGACACTGCACTGAAGGGCCTGCGGTCACATGACTGTGACGTCACTGCAGGTCCTTCAGTCCTGCCCGCAAGCACAGGGAAGGAGACCGGGGGCAGTCGGAAGGTGAATATTATCTTTTTTTTTATTTGAATCTTTTTTTTACAGGTAAAATGGTACCCAGGTCTGGATGAGAGTCTCCTCTCCTCCAGACTTGGGTACCATCCACACATTGAAATGCATATAGTCCGTGAGTACAAATGTACTGACACGGATTATATGCGTCTCTCAATGCAAGTCAATGGCGGAGATTACGCCGCGCTTCCGCAAAATTAATGGACATGCTGCGGATTTTTGATCGCAGCATAAACGCTGCGGAAAAATCCGCAGCATAAACGCTGCGGAAAAATCCGCAGCATGGGCATAGAACTTGCGGAATCCCCTTGGGGACCATGGGGGGCGGATTACCTAGCGTTTAACAAGCGTTTATGCTGCGGAAATTCCGCAGCATATACGCTTGAAAAACGCTACGTGGGCACTTAGCCTTAGGCCCCTCGCTGGCAGTAATGCACGTAACAGCGCCATTATCAGCGGCTTACCGGGGTCTTGTCCAGTGTGGGTTGTGGTGGGTCCTGTGTGTATCCCCCGCCTGTACGTGTATATTAATGGCCGCTCACTATTAGGCCACGTTCACACAGTCAGTATTTTACCTCAGTATCTAATCCAAAGCCGTTTCTATTAGACTTTTTCTTTCACTGCTCCATTTCTGCCTTTGGCTTACAAATACTGAGGTAAAAAACTGACCAAATACTGATAGTGTGCACATGTAGTATTTGTAGGCCAAACTCAGAAAAAGTAACTAAATATGGTCTTGTTTTAAGTGTTAGGCTGTGTGCCCACGATGCGTTTTTTAAGCGTTTCCGCAGCAGCAAAAACGCTGCAGAAACGCTTAAACGCTTGGTAGAAGGCCTGTCATGTTCCCCAATGATAATAAGCATGTGCTGTGCACATGCTGCGGACATTTCCGCTGCGGATTATCATTACGGAAAAAAACGCCGCACTACCAATTATTTTGCGGAAGCGCTGCGTTTTCGCCGCCATAGACTTGCATTGAGCCGCTTCAAATCCGCAAATATGTAAAACTACTTGCGGAATTGAAGCGCATTTGCTGCGATTTTGGAACACAAGACCGCAGCAAATGGGAAGTGACCTCATGCCGGGGCGTTCCAGCCATCCCAGACCATTCCACAAATCCAGGAAGACAAGAATCCCATACCATTCCCGTCTTCCTGGAACATGGCTGAGAATCTGGGGTGGGACAAGAGGATGGACATGAATATCCAGGTCATGATTAGTGTGGTAAGTGTCTGCGTGTGTCTGCCGGTGCTCTGTGCGGTGTCTCCGTGCGCGCAGACATACAGTACAGACCAAAAGTTTGGACACACCTTCTCATTTAAAGATTTTTCTGTATTTTCATGACTATGAAAATTGTACATTCACACTGAAGGCATCAAAACTATGAATTAACACATGTGGGATTATATACTTAACAAAAAAAGTGTGAAACAACTGAAAATATGTCTTATATTCTAGGTTCTTCAAAGTAGCCACCTTTTTGCTTTGATGACTGCTTTGCACACTCTTGGCATTCTCTTGATGAGCTTCAAGAGGTAGTCACCGGAAATGGTTTTCACTTCACAGGTGTGCCCTGTCAGGTTTAATAAGTGGGATTTCTTGCCTTATAAATGGGGTTGGGACCATCAGCTGTGTTGTGCAGAAGTCTGATGGATACACAGCTGATAGTCCTACTGAATAGACTGTTAGAATTTGTATTATGGCAAGAAAAAAGCAGCTAAGTAAAGAAAAACGAGTGGCCATCATTACTTTAAGAAATGAAGGTCAGTCAGTGCGAAAAATTGGGAAAACTTTGAAAGTGTTCCCAAGTGCAGTTGCAAAAACCATCAAGCGCTACAAAGAAACTGGCTCACATGATGACCGCCCCAGGAAAGGAAGACCAAGAGTAACCTCTGCTTCTGAGGATAAGTTTATCCGAGTCACCAGCCTCAGAAATCGCAGGTTAACAGCAGCTCAGATTAGAGACCAGGTCAATGCCACACAGAGTTCTAGCAGCAGACACATCTCTACAACAACTGTTAAGAGGAGACTTTGTGCAGCAGGCCTTCATGGTAAAATAGCTGCTAGGAAACCACTGCTAAGGACAGGCAACAAGCAGAAGAGACTGGTTTGGGCTAAAGAACACAAGGAATGGATATTAGACCAGTGGAAATCTGTGCTTTGGTCTGATGAGTCCAAATTTGAGATCTTTGGTTCCAACCACCGTGTCTTTGTGCGATGCAGAAAGGTGAACGGATGGACTCTTCATGCCTGGTTCCCACCGTGAAGCATGGAGGAGGAGGTGTGATGGTGTGGGGGTGCTTTGCTGGTGACACTGTTGGGGATTTATTCAAAATTGAAGGCATACTGAACCAGCATGGCTAACACAGCATCTTGCAGCGGCATGCTATTCCATCTGGTTTGCGTTTAGTTGGACCATCATTTATTTTTCAACAGGACATTGACCCCAAACACTCCTCCAGGCTGTGTAAGGGCTATTTGACCAAGAAGGAGAGTGATGGGGTGCTACGCCAGATGACCTGGCCTCCACAGTCACCAGACCTGAACCCAATCGAGATGGTTTGGGGTGAGCTGAACCGCAGAGTGAAGGCAAAAGGGCCAACAAGTGCTAAGCATCTCTGGGACATCTTCAAGATTGTTCGAAGCCCATTTCCGGTGACTACCTCTTGAAACTCATCAAGAGAATGACAAGAGTGTGCAAAGCAGTCATCAAAGCAAAAGATGGCTACTTTGAAGAACCTAAAATATAAGACATATTTTCAGTGTTTTCATACTTTTTTGCTAAGTATATAATTCCACATGTGTTAATTCATAGTTTTGATGCCTTCAGTGTGAATGTACAATTTTCATAGTCATGAAAATACAGAAAAATCTTTAAATGAGAAGGTGTGTCCAAACTTTTGGTCTGTACTGTAGGCCGATGTGGCACTACTACTCCCATCAGCCTATGTCTGTCCCCCGTCCACTAGTGCCAGCAGGATCAGCTCGATGGGAGCAGTAGTTCCCATCAGCCTGATCCTGCTGTTAAAATTGCCCTGTGTCCTTTAAACTGCCCCCATATGTTAATTTTTGGCCCCCATAGGTTTATATTTTGCCCATCTTTTTTTTATTTTTATTTTATGCCCCCATATTTTTTTGATTTTACTTTTTTTTTTTTTAATTTACAGTCCCCTTTTTTTTTTTTTTTCTTTTTGGTCCACAAATGTTAAAAATACATTTGATTGGTGGCCAGTGGTTGCCTAAAATACAGTTTATACATTACCTGTCCCCGCCGATCGCCACCTAAAATAAAGTAAAAAATAGAAAACTACACCTATACTCACCTAGACACCTAATTCCCCGAAGCCATTGATCTCCTGTAATAAAATATAAAATAATAAACCACAACCTATCCTTACCCCTCCGTAGTAGTCCACGAGTGTCCCACGAAAATCTCCAGTTTAGAGCAGCCACATAAAATGTGACCGCTCTAAACCACTGCCGCCGCTATAATGACGGGGCCGTAAAGCGCAACCTCATCAGGAGCTGTAAAATAATACTTTTCCTGTATTCTTTTTCTCTACTGAGGACTTCGCAAAGTATCAATATCACGATTTCCTTATAAAAAAAATGTATCTATTTATTCTTGGATTGTCCATTAAAAAGAATCAGATTGCAGCAGGTACATACAATAATTAGTTATAAAGTAATTGTCCATTTGTCCATAATTAGCTTAATTGTTGAGATTCACCCATCTTTCCTTGGATCCTGGCTGGTAAATCATGTCTTTGTCCAGCACGTGTCCAGGCCTACATGTCATCTGCTTCTCAGCATGAAGATTCTTCTTGTGGGGTGGGAAGAGCAAGAGAGCCCCCCCCTTTCTGTACCATGGGCTTTTATAGCCAGTCGTGTGGCACACCTGTTCTACATATGGTAGTGAACCAAAAATACACACACAAATAGCGCATGTCAACTAGACACAATGGCTGAGGCAATCCTTGTATAGAACTCAAAATTAAGGATAAAATGAATATCCATTATTAATTAACATTTCAAATGAATTTCCATAATTAACCATTTAACATTTCCCCCTTTTTTGAGGATGACAGAGTTCAACTGAAAATCCTCAAAAGAAGATAGGTTCATCATTAGGATAACAATCATTGTTTCTTTCCTTCTTCCTTGGCAATATCATCAAATTTCCATAATAATAATAATAGTAATAATAGTATCAATATCTGATTATTGTTATATAATGATGTGAATTCATGTTATGGTAAGCCGTGACTAATATTCATTTAATATGTATAATTATACTTCCCAATATCTAAATTGAAGTAATCACGGGTCCCATCGTCATCATCTGATGTCATCGGGTCTTCGTCTCATCTTCTTCTTGGTTCTTTTATAACACAGTCTTTAGATGAAAACTCCTTTGAAATAAATGACAGCGTGTAGATATTGTACAGTCCATAATTGTGTTCATTATTGTGCAGTCCATAAACTGTACTCTTTATTAGAAAGATCATGTGTGTCAATTGATAAGAAAACAAAGTCCATGGATGAAATGTAGCTTTAATATCTGTGCGATATTCTGGAATCTTCCATATGTCCGCACTGGTCTAGTGTCACTTTTGGAACAGATGTGACGTCTTTGGTCAGTAAAACAAGGGTTAACTTGACACTTCCCTGCTTTATATAGCACCATAACCAGTACTCAGTCCTTTATGTACAGGACACATATGGCAGGTATTACCTGTTCACCAGCTTTCATTGAAGCGTTGCAGGTGATAAGAAACCACTGGAACATGATGAAACTTGAACACAACCCAGTACATATAGGATCATCGTCCTCTGCCGTCCTGGGGGTCAGTGGTGTGAATTGTATTGTATGTAATGGACACAGTCTATTATCACTCAGCATTCACACCTGTTACCTTCTGAGACCTCCGGATATCGGTTGCTTCTTCTTGTAACCTTTGAGAGTCTCTTTGATTTATAAAAATTAAAAGTCTTTATTAAGATAGAATTCATAATTGCGATGTCTTGATTGAAGTCTTCATTCCCTAATCTGATACCAAATCTGGCAACTTTCCTAACCTATAATATCACAGCGTACCATAGCAATCAATAATATCCATCTAATTATTATCAAAATATTAAAATAAATTATGTTTGGAATAATAAACAATAATAGATAATAATTCATTATCAATCAAGTTCTCCATATGATAGAACATTTTTATGTCATAGGTGTAATTACCTTTTCCAACCCATAAGTGTCAGTGTATTTTGAAAAAACAAGTTTTTATATCTTTATTAAACCAATAATATCAAAGAATGTATACTCCTGAACCAAAATGAATAAATATATGAATGTATGAATGAATGAATAAATGAATGAATGAATTGTTGTGTTTACTCAGAAAATGTAAACATATTTTTCCTTAACTATATATATTTAATGAAGCAATACTCTTGTATTAGACATTACTTTATTAAATATTAATGTGTTTTCTCAATTGAGATATTGAACTGAAGTAAAATCAAATGAGAATTAAAAAATGAAAAAATAGAAAAATAAGAAGTATAAAGTAAGAATAAAATTTTAAAAATGAAAAATAAAATTAAGAGTAAAAATAAGAATAAAAATAAAAATAAGGCCTTTAAATTTTAATGACAAATGCAGAGTAATTATATTCTCCATAAAAAATACCGTTATATCTCCATTATCTGGATGATTTCATATTTGCCATAACCTTGTACCACCAAAAAATTATTAAACTATGCAACTTTGCATGTAACACCCTTCTTAATTATATCATTGTACCTTATTATTGTTTCTTCTTTATTAAAATGTGTGGAAAACAAGTATTGATCAAAAGTGATTATGTAATCAGGATCAAAAAACACATTTTCCCCCTTAATACCAAAAATATTATTTTATAAAATTTATGTATATATCAGAACCAAATTAAAAATAATTATTCTTCTAGAAATATTGTGCATAAATTTCATATCGATGAGTAGCATAGATTTGACTAAAGAGAGGTGTGTACCTATTTAGGTAACCATTAAAAATAATATTATAGTTATTCAAGAATATTATCATGTGGAAAATTATTCTAAATATAAATTTGCTTTGTAAACCATTTTGATGTGTGGTTGCCCTTATCCACTATTAGTTAAATCAAAAAATAATAATTATTAAAGAAATATAGAAATATATATATGTAGATAATACCTAATTATGTATTATAATTTCCTCAGAATTAAATATATTTTTGTACCTTCTCATAAAGAAACATTTTTTTTCCCAAACATACAAACATACGAGGCCTCTGTCATATCAATCACACTTAGCAGCTGCTGATTTACTCATCTGTCATGTTCACTCTGACATTCACAGATCTGTTCAATCCATACGTTCCACATACGAAGTTATAGATATATATATATTTAACCCAAAATTGTTGTATCCCAATTTATTAATGCACATTTAATATCTTAATATTTTTTGAATATTCCCCAAGTACATATTATATAATATGAGAGTAAGTCACTGGAATTTCAGATACTTGAAAAAACTTTTGTCTTGCAAAAATAGAAATGTCCTTAGGTTCCTTTTTTTTTTTTTACTCACTGGCTGCCAGCTTTTAAGTTACATCAGCTGGAAATAGAATGAATGGGATCTATACTATTAGCTCAAAGTTCAAAGGCCGCAGCTGTCACACGTCATGCTGGAAAGCTACTTTAATTTGCACAAACACTTCATGCACAGAAAATATTAGCAACACAAAAGAATTAATAAGTATTACATATATATTATAGTCCAACTAGATATATTGTTATTATTTTAAAATGTTATACACATAAAATCATGCAATTTTTCCACTTCCTGTGTGACTAAAGAAATAAATCCATTTTAGAGTTCTTTGATCAAATCCTGCTTTGGAATGAAACCTCTAAGGAAATATAAGAAAATAAAATTAAATATCAAATTCATACAGAAACAGAATTATTTAAATATCTTATACATATATTGGTTGGTTCTAATGTAATTCAAAATATTGCTACTTAAATTTATATATGAAGTTCTAATTTATTAATTAATATAAATATATTTTTTATAAATATATATATAAATACAATTATACACAATCTCTACTTAGACAAGTGTTTATATATATATATATATATATATATATATATATATATATATATATATATATATATATACATACATACATGCATGAACTACCAGAAACTATGTAACTACAATTTTACTGTATAAGATTATAAATAAATATTGAGACATTATAACACTTCTATGCTACATTATAATTACAGTTTTTCCTTAGCCACTCCCTAAACCAAATCTTCTGTCTCTCTCAAATATCTCCAGGAACGCCCTATTTAGGAAAGACATTTTTCTATCCTTCAAAACCTCAGAGAACTGCCTGTCCTTCTGTCCACATTCCATGACGTCACTCTCAGCTGGTCGTCTCACCTGACTCTGTCCATCAGTTTCAGCCATTTTCCTTTTTAGAGAATCACAGTTCTGACTGAGAATTAACTCATTCTGTGGAGAGATGGATCTTTGCACTGGCTGATATGGCTTATAACATATATGAAATCTTCTGCGTATTTGATAGAGTTCACTTTGGGGATGACTCAGTCTAGGAGAGTTTGATATTGGCTTTTGGTAAGATTTTACCTTTTCTGGTTTTATAAATTTAACTTGATTTATTTCCTTTTCACGATTCTCATGTTTTCTAACAGAATCCAGCAACTGCGCACATTTGAATAGGGATTCTTTTTGTGACGCTATAACTCTAGATACTGGATCTAGGAATTTGAATTTTTGTACAAAAGATGTTATCATTTGTTGTACTTTTCCATTTTTGATGAGAGCTTTGTACAACCGTTCAAATATGGACATGAATGTATATGTACATTCCTTCCTACCAATCCTTAGTTTCTGCAGATCTTCTATGTTGGGAAAATCCTTTGTGACACAATAAATCAAATATCTTAATCTGTCCAAATCATTTTCCCATCCATTAGGAGAGTCATTTTCACAGGGCATTAAATTTAAACGTCTGGACAATGTCACAGGAATCCATATTTTAAATAATTGATTCCTCTCCTCATTGGATAAATCAAACTTATCAGAGAAGCTCTCAAATGTCTCTGAATTTCTACAGGCATGGATTTTGACATCATATTTTGGCATGATTTTGTATAATTTCAGCAAATTTTTCCTCATTTTAATTTGTAGTTGAACCTGGGTAATTCCTGAATTCTCTGATATTTTTAGTGGCTCTTGTACGTCCGCTCCTCCTATGTCACTCACGTCTCCTCCCACATCACCTAATATGTCGGTTTCTCGTATGTCAGTCATGTCTCCTCCCATGTCAGGTTTCTGTATGTCCGTCTCTTGGTCAGACCCAAGGTCACCTTCAGTTACAGACACGTGTCTCAAATCTTGTTCATTTTCCACATTACAGTCAGAATCATTGTCACTATCTGACACTTCTACACTATTGTCCTGCTTAGAACTGTCAAGTACAAAATTATAAAATACCTGTACAAGATGTAGAATATTCCGCAATTTGTGTTTCTCTCTATTTACCAATTTAGAAGTTAACTGTAAATTCTGCAATTCACATTCTTTGTATAAACTGAGCCACAAAACTTCTATGTCATCTCCTACATTAACTTTGAAATTAATATTACTTTGTTTAGCAAAAGAAGAAATTATATCCATATTTTGCTTACCTTAAGATTCCTTGGCTTCTCTTTATCAGCACGTCCTGTCTTCAGTTCGTCTGATTCTTTTCCTGTGTGATTCTGTTCCTTGTTAGTACCTCTGCTTCCTGTCTTTCCTCAGTCTGTAGATTCTTTCTGCTTCTCGTGACAAATTAGTGAATTTACTGACACGTGAACAACAGCTGTTCAGCTTGTCAGGAATTCCCCCCTTGTTCACGGAAGAAATTCACTTACTAAATTTAAAAAACGAAAAAACAGGACTGGCTGGCTCACCATTGTAAAATAATACTCTTCCTGTATTATTTTTCTCTACTGAGGACTTCGCAAAGTATCAATATCACGATTTTCTTATAAAAAAAATGTATCTATTTATTCTTGGATTGTCCATTAAAAAGAATCAGATTGCAGCAGGTACATACAATAATTAGTTATAAAGTAATTGTCCATTTGTCCATAATTAGCTTAATTGTTGAGATTCACCCATCTTTCCTTGGATCCTGGCTGGTAAATCATGTCTTTGTCCAGCACGTGTCCAGGCCTACATGTCATCTGCTTCTCAGCATGAAGATTCTTCTTGTGGGGTGGGAAGAGCAAGAGAGCCCCCCCCTTTCTGTACCATGGGCTTTTATAGGCAGTCGTATGGCACACCTGTTCTACATATGGTAGTGAACCAAAAATACACACACAAATAGCGCATGTCAACTAGACACAATGGCTGAGGCAATCCTTGTATAGAACTCAAAATTAAGGATAAAATGAATATCCATTATTAATTAACATTCCAAATGAATTTCCATAATTAACCATTTAACAGGAGCATGCCCAGGCATTGTAGGGAGGTCATACAGGCACGTGGAGGCAACACACAATACTGAGCCTCATTTTGACTTGTTTTAAGGACATTACCTCAAAGTTGGATCAGCCTCTAGTGTGTTTTTCCACTTTAGTTTTGGTGGTGACTCAAAATCCAGGCCTCCATTGGTTAATAAATTTGATTTCTATTGATGATTTTTGTGTGATTTTGTTGTCAGCACATTCAACTTTGTACAGAACAAAGTATTCAATGAAAATATTTCATTCATTCAGATCTAGGATGTGTTGTTTGAGTGTTCCCTTTATTTTTTTGAGCAGTGTATATATATATATGTGTGTGTGTCCATCTATCTATCCTTCCTTACATTGTAGGTGGAAAAGTACCCAGAGATATGGGACCGGGCAAGTGAAGTATACAAGGACAAGCAAAAGCGAAGAGACACATGGCCCTCTGTAGTCCGCAAAATTTACCCGCTGTGGGAGGATGCGGATAAAGTGGCCCAAAAAAAAATTTGTACGTTTTTATTTTTGCTGTTATTTGTACCATTTTGTAACATAGATGTTTAATTTTCTTTATGTTTTAAATGCAGTACATAATTTATTTATTTTTTTAAATTGCAGTAGAAGATGTTAAAAAAAGGTGGCGGTCGGTCACCGACCGCTTCATGAAAGCTGAGGCCGGCCGAAGCGGGTCATCACCCCTCCGACGAAAAGTCCCATATGCAGACCAGCTGGCCTTCATTTTGACCAGCAGGAGTTTGCGGAGGTAAGTTCACAATAATTAATTGTAAACAAAATTTCTTTCAAAGTGTTGTATTAATGTAGCACCCTGAGGATTCGGCTGCTACAGGGGTATTACACCTCAAGCCAGAGGTGTGGTATTCCACTCCCGGGTAAGGATGGAGTGTGGAACTGAGCTCAGTAGGCTGCATACACTACATACATCCCATTTCCGGGGGACAGACCGACGGTACTCCCACCAGTTTATGTGCAGGTACGATAGTGTCTGTCCCTGGCTGGAGTGGGAGGGGGGTGGAACATCCCAGTAGTGTAGGGACAGATAGGGGGAGCAGTCTGGGTAATGCTAGGAGCTCATTGGGTGCTGGTCACCTGAGCTCACACATAGAGGGAGTATATAAGGTGGGAACCATCTTAGATCAGGGTCAGACAGGCAGACAGCTACTAGTCAGTCTGTTGTAGAGGGTCAAGCAGTCCTGAAAGAAGAGAGAGAGGAGTCAGAAGGACCCAGAGGGGAAGAAGAGGGAACCCCAAGAGCCCAAATACAAGCAACAGGGTGAAGGGTTGGCACAAGGGTGCCGGATCCCAAGCTGGTGGAGGGCACTAATCCTCAGCCAGAGACCGGAGGTTGTGGGCAGGATCTGCCACGACCCCCCACTAAATCCACCAGGAAGGCAGACCAAGTATAGGGTCAGGGAACCCAGAAGAGGTGTACCCACCAAGAGACCCGAGGGAGCCGGACATAGGTGGATCCCTGGTGGGGAAGGCCAGAGAAAAGGAACGTCAGAAAGGGAGCTCAGGATCACGCTCCAGAATTACCTGGGGGTTGGCCGAGTCCAGGACCTGGTGGACGCAGCACGGCTCGGGCGGTCACTCAAGGCCGGAGTGACCAGTACAACAGCAGTAAGTAAAAACCCTGAACTGCACAGCCCGACTCTGAGTCTCATTACCATCCTCACTGCACCACCACAACCACCACCCTCTACAACTGACCCCCTGAGGCTATACCCCTCCCGTTGGGGGTTATACTACCAGAAGCTGCACACACACCACCAGCCTCAGCGGACCCTGCTGCAGCGACGGCCGTATTGACCGCAAATCAACGGGTGGCGTAGTCGACACTAAAGAACATCCAGCAACATCTGTAGGACTGCCATACACTGAGCTTGACACCCTGGGCACGGACCGGGTCACCGCCACTCGGAGACTACAACCCCCATCTGATCCGGCTCCGGGTATCCCCCAAACAACACTGGCCCAGGGGGCGCGTCAACTTTGGCGTAGTCGGCAGGATAACGTGCCCGCAACAACCGGGTACTGCGTGCCTGAAGAAAAGTTCACCGTTACCTCAAAAAGAAGTCTCCCGCCGGTTCCGGAGGGTCCCCGCCAACGGACCCCATCACAGGTCGTTTCCCGCCGGTTGTCCGCCATTTGCAGCTTTTTCCCGCCATCCATGGAGTTTCCCGCCACTGGGAGACGATTCCCGCCATTTCCAAAGATTTCCCGCCTTGGAAGAGCGGACGCCATTATGGGCGTGCCAGAGGGTGGCAAAAGGCCGCCTCCCATCGTGGGCCAGGTCGAAGAATGGCGCCAAAAGCGGAAACCGCGCCCACCAACAGAGACTGTGATGCTGGAAGTGTCCATCAGCGTAAGAGAACTGCCCCTGGAACTGACAATCACAAAGTTGCCCCGGGACCACCCTCAATGTGGGCGGAGACTGAAAAAAACAACGAAGATGGGTGCAGCCTGGAGGAGTCTGGAGAGAGCGCACCCGGAGACAAGAAGTCTGGAGAGGACTCCGGAGAAATCGTACCCGGAGATGGAGGGAGAGACAGGCAGCACCGACCCAGTGGTCAGGAGCCTGCTGCAAGCAACAACGCCACTAGGCTTAGTGGAGATCCTAGCACAGCTCCCCCGAGACCGGGAGTGTGCACAGACCGCGCTGGAGGGCCTCGCACGGAGGATGGCCCAGGTGCAGCAAGACACGCTGACGGAGTGGAGCCGTGAGATGGCCCAGCAGACCGGAACCCGTCAGCGGAGCACGCCACCCGAGACGAGGAGACAGACCGCCTCTGAGGATGGTGCAGGAGGAGTGAAGGCCGGAGACGGCGCCGAGAAGGGAGCTGGACAACTGGAGGCAGGTAAAGGGGACGTCACTACCCCGAGCCGAGAAACCGTGAGCCTGCCCCAGCTCCCCGTCGCAGAGCCCGAAATTCCCCCTGCCGTGCCCGTCGCTGCATCGTCACCGTGCCGGACTAGGCCTCAAGCAGAAGCCGCGGCCGCGACCCCTGTGACGTCACACGCCTCGACCCTGAGCGCGACCAAACAGGAAATACCATTGGCCTGGTCGCAAGGTCTAGTACCTCCGGGCGCCGTAATTCCAACAGCGCCCCCTACCTCCGCGGAGCCACCGGCCTCGTCGCAGGGCCGAGTACCCCCGGGCGCCGCCGTCCTTACGGTGCCCTTTACCTTTAGGGTGCCCCAAGCCTGGTCGCAAGGCCTGGTCAACCCGGGCGCCGCTACCATCAACGCGCCCTCAACATCTCGAGTGCCGCACCTGGGCGAAGATCTATTTGCCCAGCACACGTGCCCGGACGGGCAGCCCTTTGTATGGCCCCAGGAGTACTACCAACTGAAACTCCAAAGGGCAAGGCCCCTGTGCGAGCCCCTGATTCCGGCTCCGAAGCCCGTCAGGAGAACCCCGCTCCCGCTAGAAGAAGCACAATTCGAGTGGGACCCCACCGGAGGAGACCTCATGGGGTTCACTCAAGAAACGCGGGCAGCTGCAGCAGAGCGAGTGGAGTGCTGCCGCCAGCAGTTGGCAGCCTTTGAGCAAGAACGGAAAGAGAGGCGGATCCGTGAGCAGCGGCTGCAGGAACAGAGCGCAGGGCAGAAGAGCCGTACCAGGAGGAACCCCCGTGCAGCTCATGGTCCCCGTACCACCGGGACTGTGATTAAATTCAACCTGCAGCATGGGTGGGGCTTCATAAGAGACCATCATACCCCCGGCGACGTCTTTGTAACCCGCAGAGACGTAGAAAGCCATCTGCCGGAGGGACACAGAGGTCGTGACCTGTACGTAGGGGACGAGGTCACGTTCACCCGGCACAAATGTGCCAAAGGACCCTACGCCCTCCATGTGCATCGCCTGACGGAGGAGGAGCTGCGGTGTGAGGAGGAGCAAGAGGACCCGGACGGGTCTGAAGATAAAGAAGGAGCAGGAGGACGCCGTCGTTAAAGTACGGTAAAGAGACTGTAAATAGTTACCCGTCGGGGTACAGTGAACTGTTGCTGCTTTAAATATGTCCCCGTTGGGACAAGTGTAAACTGTTACCCGTATTTTCCCTTAATCCCACTGACCGAGGACTGAGAGCGGTCATTCCTTCCTTATACCTGGCCGAGGACTGAGAGCGGCCACTTTCCCCTTGTATATAGTTGCGCTTTCTAAGGCGCCCCCTACCGGTTTTATAGGAAACTGTTGTTTTTCTTGAAGAGACTGTCGCACTTTACCCAGTCACAAGTTGCACCGTGGCCGGAGGAACAAGAATGTTATTTATGAAAAGTTTATGCTGATATATATATTGTTTTATATGTTTATGTTTTATGATAAAAATTTGTATGTTTGATGTTTTTGTTCTCTTACAGCCCGAGGACGTGCTGTGATTTACCAGGGGGGAATGTAGCACCCTGAGGATTCGGCTGCTACAGGGGTATTACACCTCAAGCCAGAGGTGTGGTATTCCACTCCCGGGTAAGGATGGAGTGTGGAACTGAGCTCAGTAGGCTGCATACACTACATACATCCCATTTCCGGGGGACAGACCGACGGTACTCCCACCAGTTTATGTGCAGGTACGATAGTGTCTGTCCCTGGCTGGAGTGGGAGGGGGGTGGAACATCCCAGTAGTGTAGGGGCAGATAGGGGGAGCAGTCTGGGTAATGCTAGGAGCTCATTGGGTGCTGGTCACCTGAGCTCACACATAGAGGGAGTATATAAGGTGGGAACCATCTTAGATCAGGGTCAGACAGGCAGACAGCTACTAGTCAGTCTGTTGTAGAGGGTCAAGCAGTCCTGAAAGAAGAGAGAGAGGAGTCAGAAGGACCCAGAGGGGAAGAAGAGGGAACCCCAAGAGCCCAAATACAAGCAACAGGGTGAAGGGTTGGCACAAGGGTACCGGATCCCAAGCTGGTGGAGGGCACTAATCCTCAGCCATAGACCGGAGGTTGTGGGCAGGATCTGCCACGACCCCCCACTAAATCCACCAGGAAGGCAGACCAAGTATAGGGTCAGGGAACCCAGAAGAGGTGTACCCACCAAGAGACCCGAGGGAGCCGGACATAGGTGGATCCCTGGTGGGGAAGGCCAGAGAAAAGGAACGTCAGAAAGGGAGCTCAGGATCACGCTCCAGAATTACCTGGGGGTTGGCCGAGTCCAGGACCTGGTGGACGCAGCACGGCTCGGGCGGTCACTCAAGGCCGGAGTGACCAGTACAACAGCAGTAAGTAAAAACCCTGAACTGCACAGCCCGACTCTGAGTCTCATTACCATCCTCACTGCACCACCACAACCACCACCCTCTACAACTGACCCCCTGAGGCTATACCCCTCCCGTTGGGGGTTATACTACCAGAAGCTGCACACACACCACCAGCCTCAGCGGACCCTGCTGCAGCGGCGGCCGTATTGACCGCAAATCAACGGGTGGCGTAGTCGACACTAAAGAACATCCAGCAACATCTGTAGGACTGCCACACACTGAGCTTGACACCCTGGGCACGGACCGGGTCACCGCCACTCGGAGACTACAACCCCCATCTGATCCGGCTCCGGGTATCCCCCAAACAACACTGGCCCAGGGGGCGCGTCATTAACATGCCTTTTTTTTTCTCTTTCTTTATTGTACAGCACTGAAGGCAACGTAAGGGCCACAACACCAACATTACACCATGAGACCAGCACAGACCAGGGAGTCGAAGAATATTGTGAGGACTTATTTCTCGTGTGTTCTCCTTATCCTCATGGTGCTGGTCCTTCTGGCTCACCTGCCTCTGTATCCTCATCTGCTGCTGGCGTCGCGCCGGGGTCTGCTGCTGATGCTGCTTCTGGCGCTGAAGGTAGCTCTGCTGGTGGTGCGTCTAGGCCCACTGGGATGGGGAGTGGTTCTGCCCGTCCCGTGGCATTGAGAAGGGATGGAAGTAAAAAGTCCAAAAGCCAAGAGGGTGGGAGTAGTGCACTTGAAGCCCTCACTACTCGCACCCTCAGTCTTATGGACAGGGTCCACAAAGATGACCTTGATAAATTTGGTTTAGCAGTAGCAGGCCGCCTTAGATCCATGCCACGGGACAAGCAGAACTTGTACATGACAGCAGTCAACGCTCTTGTCATGGCAATTGATGCTCCCTTGCCTATGCCCTCGGCACCAGCCATAATAAATGGGATTTTTAATTTGTTTAATCCCAGTGGGCCTCCACCACCACCAACAGCTGCAACCCATCGTTATGGGCAGGTTGCAGCATATCGGCCAGAACCTTCAGAGGCCCATGGAAGTTACGGCCGCCCACCAGCCCCTGGGAGCATCTTCCCATCTTCCTGGCCCGTCTCCGAACACCAGTTTCTCCAGGATATGTTCCCAGGGTATGGGTACGAGCCGGTCTTCCATCAGTTCCCGTAAAATAAATTACACCCTGTCTACATTTTTGGTCCATAAAAAAAAATAGACAGCACCTGTATGTCGTTATATACACTTTTTAAAAAAAAAAAAAAAAAAAAGCGTTCAAAAACACATTTTCTTATATTCATCTACACCAGGCTTCAGGCGTAGGTGACTGTAAGAAAAGGTGTTTAGTTTTATATACTGAAACGAACTACAGGTGCTGCCCGTACTTTATGGACCAAAAATGTTGACAGCTTGGCCTCTGAAGTGTTTCTTGGGACATTGTAAAGTTATAGACAATGTTTGTCCATATGTTTTATTGCACAAGTTTTTTATTTTTGTAGTTTCAAGTTCTTGCACATTTTCTACAATATTTATATTTTGTAAAAATAAATTAAGATTTTAAAAAATTGTGTCCTTTTTACGTAAGGTAACATTTTGAGTATATACTTACAGTATATCTGTTTGGGTAGTGTCAGTGAAATTTCATCCCAAAAAAAAAGGGCCTCTGACCTTAGCGCATGTCAGGGGAACAATAATTTTTTTACAGTTATTATGACACTTCATGTTTGGTCGCCAGTATGTAGACGATTTGAATTTTAATAAAAAAAAAAGGAAAGGAATTTTATATGACTTTTGACAACAAAGGTATGAATTCTCTCAAAATTGTTCTTTTCTTGTCCTGCTCAGAGCACAAGCAAATGACAATGGTGAGTTATGACTTTAGCAGCCAGTACTTGGGAAGAGCGCTCTAGTAGTACCACCGATTCCCAGGGACAGGTTTGAATATCTCTGGGTTTTTTTTTTGGTGGGGTCAAGTAGCTGAAATATCTTCACAGGTGATGCACTGGAAAGCCATCTTGTGACCAATACTTCTGACTGAGCATAATCAGAGGTAGGGGTCACAATGTAAGTGTATGATAGTCATGTTCTACCATTGTTGTGGCTGTCATAGACTTACATAAACTTATGCGTAGACGTATGGTCATAAAGCAACACATATAAGGTGATAATTG
This sequence comes from Phyllobates terribilis, assembly GCF_046119375.1. Taxonomy (NCBI): domain Eukaryota; kingdom Metazoa; phylum Chordata; class Amphibia; order Anura; family Dendrobatidae; genus Phyllobates; species Phyllobates terribilis. The sequence goes on from NW_027362761.1 coordinate 357,125,887, forward strand.
AATATGGACACAAGATTGTAAATTAAAACAAATTTATTAGTTAAAAAGGTTTTAGCAATTTTGACAAGAACAACTTTTCTTGAAGTTCTTCTTTTATTGGGCATCAGATCTTCTCTGCTGGTCAGGCTGCACACCACCGACATAGGAGTATTGCCAGTGCACGGCACCTTCAGGACTCATGAAGTAGTCAGCAAAGGTTTCTCGCACCCTGGCACCAGAGTTGGATTGCCTTCCCGGAGCCAAGTTGACCACTGGAATTAATTCAGACAGCTGTGACTCCTCATCTTGCTCAGTGCTGTATTCACGAGCATAGTTGTGGAGTACACAGCATGCCTTAATTACAGTGTCAACCATCTCCATATCCAACTGGATGGCAGTGTGAAAGATCCTCCACTGACTACACATGATTCCGAAGGTGCATTCCACATATCTGCGTGCACGACTCAGCCGATAATTAAAAATCCTCCGCCGGTCATTCAGTGCCCCTCGTGGGTATGGGCGCAGCAGGTTGGTCATTAAGGGAAATACCTCATCCGATACCATCACAAAGGGAACTGGGAGCGTTCTGCCATCTTGAAAAATTTGCAGCCCAATCTGTGATGATCGCAACACCCGAGAGTCCCCAGTACTGCCATAAGCACCAACGTCAATGGCAACAAATTTGTAATGTGCATCAGCCACCGCCATCAGGACCACAGAAAAATACTTCTTATAATTAAAGAAGCGTGATCCTGATCGTGGTGGCTGCTGAACTCTCACATGTTTTCCATCGACAGCACCTATGCAGTTGGGGAAATTGGCCACAGTTTGAAAGCCTGCTGCGACCTGCAGCCAAGTCTCCTCGGTTGGGGAAGGCATCACGATGGGCTGCAACTTCTGCCAGATGATGGTACATGTGCATCTCACAATCCTGGAAATGGTGGATTTACCAACCCTAAACTGGAGGAGCAGTGATGTATAGCTCTCTCCTGTGGCCAAAAACCTGAAAAGGAAAAATATAAAATTAGAAAAGACACACAAAAAAAAAAGAAATACAAGCAAACATTATAATCCCACACTAGTAATTAGTATTGAAAAAAAAATATTGACTTATTAAAAAAATACTTTACAGCACTGAGAGCACATTTTTTGTTTTGTTTTGGTTGGAAATTTGAAAGGTATTGTTTTTTTTTTTTTTTACATTTATTTGCTCTTGAGTTCACACATATGTAGTCAGTTGTCATTGGCTGTGTTTGCCTCTTCAGGTCACACATCAATTCTATTCAGTGACCTTATCACTATCACCTTGCTATGACCCAGCTAATCTTATGTACACGCAAACATTAGACACAGAGGAGCCATCACCAGAGGCTGACTCACCAAGGTAAACCTGAAGGGAGGGGTGGTCTGTTGTGTCCATTCATGAGTGTTGGAACTAATCATGCCAGTTTGAAAAGACAAGGAGTGGATAATTTTCTGTAGGACAGATTTTTAATTTTCAATTTGCCAATGTTGTAATGAATACAACAAATTACATGGTTAATGTTCCTATGTGATTATTAATGCCAAAACGGACATCTTTAGGGCTCTTTCACACATCTGTTTCTCCGGTACGAGTGGTGACAGTTTCCAGATGTACCAGAGACAACAGACGTAATGAGAGTATTATTTGATTCTTAATTTTAAATGTGGGGCCACACTACTAACCCCCTCATCATGGTCCCTGCTGGTGCTGATCAAAGAACCATGATGAGGGCAGCGTTCAGCAAGGACTACAGGGAATAGCGATAATTGTACTGCTGACTCCCAGAAGTCCGTCCAAGTGTGGCGCATGTAACGCACAAGGTCACAACACGTAAAACACCCACGGGGCTATGATATTTCCGGTACATATGGTGCTGGAGATATCTGTACGTGTGAAACCAGCCATACAGTCAGTATTCCGTCAGTATTTTTCTTAAAGAGTGTGAGTCAAAACCAGGAGTGGATGATAAATGCAGAATTGGTGACAGGTTTCTATTTTATTTCTCGCATTGTTCCTCACCTGGTTTTGTATCCAACTCCACAGCAAATATACTGTCCGAATACTGAGAAAATACTTGGGGACGTGACAGCATATGTTGATTAAGTTTAATAAAATATTAATACATAAAATATATACATATATGTAGATGACTCGCCCCCTGGGCCGTGGGGTACTCAGGGCCGGGCCTCTGGATGCGGATGGGGAGTAGTACTGGCGACCCGGTCCCGTGCTCAGGGTGTCAGGCTTAAAGGGGAACCGTCTTTTGTTATATGTATAGGAAGTTCTGACTACACCACCCGTGGATTGCGGTCAGGGATAACCGCCACTGCAGTGCAGACCGCTAGGGCAGATGTAAGTGTGCAGCACTGAGTAGTATAACTCCCCACGGGAGGAGTGTAGCCCCAGGGCAGTGTAAGTGGATGATGGAGGGGATGATTCCGATCGCAATAGCCAGGAAACGGAGGCCTCTTGAACAGTTCAGGGTCTTTATTGGAACAGGTGAGACGACCCAAAAACAGTCCCGGCTAGGAGGGGGCCTGGATGTCTGAGAACAAGTGGGAAGCCCTCCTGGTCAGGGTGAGGGTGAAGGCCTACCGTGCTCTCTGCGCTCTTTCTGTCTATTTCCCTCCTCGTGGTGTAACAGCCCACGTTCCTGAGCTCAAAGTGTCTTCTCGCCCGTATGGCTTGCAACTTGGGTCCCTTTCTACTCTTGGCCTGGTGCAGCTTTGCTGGTCCCTTCTGCTGTGGCTTCTTAGGCCAAGGAACATACAATCCCCTGCGGGCTGGTTATTTGCTGTAGGACTTGGAATCCTAACAGCCTCGGACACCAAAGTCCAGTAGAACAGTTTCTCTCTCAGCCAGGACAGGCTCACCTCGCCTTCCGTCCCTGGCTCGTGGCTCCTCTACTGCCACACGACCTCCTCAGCTACAGCTAAACTGACTCTCCCTTCTCTGGGACGCCTCTCACTTCAGAGACAGGTCGTCCAGCTCTCTCTAACCCTGCCCCCAGTTCCAGCTTTTATAGGGCAGCCTGCTCCCCCTACTGGCCTGGGACAGGAGGTGCTGCATGCTAATGGTCCCTAACTAGGGAACCTCCCCTTTGCTCTCAGACACAGCTTTATTAAACATTTGTGGCATCCAGGCCAGGGTGACACATAGACATATATTAAAATGTTCAACTTACAGCAAGGTGATGAGCAGCCTTTCCTCAGCAGAGATGGCCCTTCTCATAATGGTGTCAGTGTAGTCCAGGTCGGGAGAAAGGAGACGCAGCAGCCGATCAAACGCAGCAATGGGGAGCCGACAAAACTGCTAGAATTTTTTGGGATATCTGTAAAAGTTCAAAATAAATATTAGGTTCACACGGATAAAAATATAATAAAATATATTTTTTACAAAAAAATAACAACTCATTTAAAAAAAACATTAGGTACACACGGATGACAATATCCTTTTTTCCCATATTTCTTACCTCCTTAAATCGTGGTACAGCACATTGAAGTGCCCCTTGTCCACTCGCTCCTGCACAATAGGGTGCACCCACAGCTTTTTGGGTCTTCTCCTCCTCCTCCTAGACCGCTCCTATGGGAGAATAATAAGTTAGTACACACTACATACAATATAACAAACCATCTACTTACATTTATTATCTTACCTGCTCGCTGTAGTGATTCATGAGATTTACTGCAGTCAGCAGCAAAAGGATCAAGTATGGATCACTGAGACGCAGGGGCTGCAGTTCTTGTGGCATCCTGAATACTTCCAAAATGGTGAATAGGGGTTTGACTAGGAAATTACATCATATTGGCCCTTTTTTTTTTTTTCACTAACTTTATTTGGCTTCAAAAACGCATGAAAAAACGCATTAAAAACGCACATAGAATCCGCATGTGTTTTTCTGGCAAGGAGATGCAGAAATAGTCAGGAAAATTTCTGCTTCATTTCTGCATCATAGTTACATAGTTACATAGTTTATAAGGCCGAAAAAAGACAAGCGTCCATCCAGTTCAGCCTATTTCTTGTGCACTGCAGCTATTCCGCAGCATTGATCCAGGGGAAGGCAAAAAAAAACCCATGCGGTATGGGCTAATTTACATCATTGAGGAAAAATTCACTTCCCGACTCCAATCTGGCAGTCAGATTAAATCCCTGGATTAATTAACTATCACTAAGCATAAAATGTAATTTTATTGTTCTCAAGAAAGGCGTCCAGGCCTCTCTTGAACTCATTAAGTGAGTTGGACATCACCACTTCCTCTCCCAGAGAGTTCCAGAGTCTCACGGCTCTGACCGTAAAGAATCCCCTTCTATGTTGGTGCAGGAACCTCCTTTCCTCCAGACGCATAGTGTGCCCCCTCGTCTTTGTCACCATCCTTGGTATAAACAGATCATGGGAGAGATCTCTGTACTGCCCCCTGATGTATTTATACATGTTTATGAGGTCTCCCCTAAGTCTTCTCTTTTCCAACGTAAATAGGCCTAATTTTGACAACCTCTCTGGGTATTCTAGTCCCTCCATTCCCTTTATTACCTTAGTCGCCCTCCTTTGTACCCTCTCTAGCTCCAATATGTCTTTCCTGAGCACCGGAGCCCAGAACTGTGCACAATATTCTAAGTGCGGCCTTACCAGCGCTTTATACAGAGGAAGAACAATGTTCTCATCATATGCCCCTATTCCTCTTCTGATGCATGCCATGACTCCATTTGCCTTCGCAGCTGCTGCCTGACACTGGACACTCCAATTTAATTTGCTGTTAACCAAGACGCCCAGGTCCTTCTCCATGTCAGATTTCCCCAGCGGTTTCCCATTTAATATGTATGGGTGACTGCTGTTTTTCTTTCCCATGTGCATGACCTTACATTTATCGGCATTGAACCCCATGTGCCATTTTTTGGCCCAACTCCCCAATTTATCTAAATCCTCCTGTAGCTGTGCCCTATCCTCATCTGTATTAACTACTTTACAAAGTTTAGTATCATCTGCAAATATTGCTATTTTACTATGCAACCCTTCCACTAGATCATTAATAAATATATTAAATAATATAGGGCCCAAGACAGACCCTTGAGGCACCCCGCTAGTAACCCTGACACACCCTGAGCTTACTCCATTGATAACCACCCTCTGCTTTCTATCACTCAGCCAGCTATTTACCCACTTGCACACATTATCCCCCAGACCAAGCATTCTCATTTTATATACCAACCTTTTGTGTGGCACGGTATCAAACGCTTTGGAGAAGTCAAGGTATACAACATCCACTGACTCTCCCCGGTCCAGCTGTGAGCTCACCTCCTCGTAGAAGGCGATCAGGTTTGTTTGAGCGATCCCTCATGAATCCATGTTGATATGGAGTTAGACAGTTATTATCATTAAGATATTCTACAATAGCATCTCTAAGAAATCCTTCAAACAATTTACCCACAACAGACGTTAAGCTTACTGGTCTATAGTTCCCAGGGTCACTTTTAGACCCCTTTTTGAATATTGGTACCACATTTGCTTGGCGCCAGTCTAGTGGGACAGTCCCTGTCCATAAAGAGTGCTTGAATATAAGATACAGCGGTCTGTCTATCACATTACTTAATTCTTTTAGTACCCGGGGGTGTATGCCATCTGGGCCTGGTGACTTGTCTATTTTGAAATTATTTAGGCGTTTCTGAACTTCCTCCTGGGTTAGGTGGGTGAGGCACATAGCCTTAAACAACATTTTACACCTAAACAAAGGATATTATTTGGGGAACATATTTGAAGTGTAAGGCTATGTTCACACATCATGGGTTTTTTTGTGGCACAAATCTGCAGCAAAACCCGATCTCTCAAGGGAGGTTTGCTGCGGATTTTTCTTGTGGTTTTGGTGCCTTTTTGATGCGTTTTTTCAGCATTTTTTTCCCACTGTCCTTCTGTCTCTTTTTATGCATGTACATAACGTTCTGTGAAAAAAAGAACCCCATTCTATTTTGCCATCAAAACACTGAAAAAAATGGTACCTGTGTTTTTGGTGCTTTTTTTCACCACCCATTACTTCCTGTGGGTGAAAAAACGCTGAAAGAAGTGACATGCTCTAATTTCCAAAAAAACATGTGTGGCGCCCCTAAGGGTTCGACCGCCACAGGGATGCTGCACTTCTCTAATGGAGTGTGGCGTTCCTCCTCTGAGGTAAGAACAGTGTGATGGTCAGGACCCTTCCTTCACATCCAACACCACACTTCTCCACCAGAGGGGGCTAGAATGCACTAGGTGCTGCTCTCCTGGTTACAGGGAGACTGGGGAACCAAGAGATAGGGGAACCAAATTAGTGGGTGAGGGTGGAGGACTCACATTTTAGTGACACTTTAAATTTAATATTTAATAAAGAGCCATTTTGGTTCTAGGTCTTTGATCGGTCTTTGTTAGTCAAGTTTATTGGCTGTCATCTACGGTGATCTCCCTCCCTGAGCGTGGATCCTGGGTGGGCCTGCAGAGGACAGAGACACAGCCCTCGTACCTTAGCCTTGGGGTCGAGGGGCAGGTTGCAGACAATGAATGTTTTAACCCGGTCAAGGACCATGACCAAGAAGGCCCGGAGCTTGAGAGTGTAGCTCCACAGCAAATGGATCCCAGGGAGGATGCAGACGGAGCGGTATACGCCACCTGTCCTCGCCAACCTGATATATTCAGAGGGAGTCCGGCTGCAAGAGGGGTACCGGCCCCCGACACCCGACCTTGCTACTCCATGTCCTGGTCGGGAAAGCCCAGAAGGCCCTGAGGATCCCACCGGGTATCGGAAGGAGCGGAGCTGCCACCCGTACCCTTTTTCTGAGAGGAGTTCAGAGGGAGACCCGGCCTATCTACACACACAGACAGGAAAGGATACGGTCTGTAGTTCAGGACCACTCTGGTGCGGGGTCCTGATCGAATACTGGACTTACTCGGAGGTTGTCGAACCCCCGTTCCTGGTGGCCACAGAACTCCGCGGGGAGCAGGGAGTCGCCTTCCTTCTGCCATCTCTTATGTGAGTAAAGCCTTGGAAGTTCATCCCTATGGCCTCTGGATTCTTTATTCTGCGCTACACCGCACGACGCAGCACCCGGTCTCCTCTACTACTACCCCCTCTGTAATGCACACACCCGGACTGACTGGCATGTGCGTGTTTAGTGGTTCTACTGTGCCATGAACTGGAGAGTGCCTGGAGGGGCGTAACTAAGTATCTGCTCGATCCGACCCAGGTCGCACGACGGCATACGACGCCAGTGCACCAGGGAGGAACCGAGCAGAGGGACCAGGGTCTACTCCAGGTCAGACTCCGGACACGGCTGTTGACCCACACCAGGGAATACAGGAACAGGCAGGCTAGAGCGCAGGCTGGGTAGGGTCCAGTACAGACTGGGAGACGAGTTCAGAGCCGCAGATGTAGTAATCAGAGTAAAGCGAAACCGCAGGTGCGGTAGACAAGGCTGAGCAGAGCAAAACCGCAGATGCGGTAGACAAGGCTGAGCAGAGCAAAACCGCAGACGCGGTGGACAAGGCTGAGCAGAGCGAAACCGCAGCCGCGGTGGACAGGGCTGAGCAGAGTGAAACCGCAGATGCGGTGGACAGGGCTGAGATAAATAGCCGAAGAGGTAAACAAAGACAAAGCAAAGGGGACAGACCTCTGTTCACACGGAACAGACTGGAAAAGAAAGGCAGAACCAGATACACACAAGGTACTTGCAAAGAAGTAGCGAAAGGACTTCAACTGACAAACAGAAGTACAATGACAACGAGTAGAAGTTAGGTGCAGGTTCAGACTCTACAGAAAAAGGGAGCAAACGGACATAAAGACAAAACAGGTAAGAAGCTAGGAGACAGTTGCTGCGCATCCGGGCCCGCCGCCAAGGAGTTGAAGCTCAAGGAGACACGGTGACAGAGGTCGCGAGCGGCCCAGCGGCGGGTGAGTGTGCTACCGCTGCCCCGGCTGCAGAGCCTACCGTTCCTATCCTGGACCTCATGGCCGAATATCTCCTGCCCCGTGCAGCCACCTGGGAGCAGGTCTTGGCTCCGAAGCTGCAAGCGGCAGCTATAGGTGGGGACCTGCGATGCCGCCCTACTTCCGAACCTGAAGTGCCTGAAGCTGCAGAGGTGTCCACCGACTCCAACCCGGACTGGTCTGCGCTTGTAGAGGACCCGCAGCAGCCCCTAATGACACCGCTATCCGCACCAACAGTCACCTGGCCGGAGGCTGAGGAGTGGGCCAGGGACAACCAGGGGGGGGACCTGATGGGCTTCCCCCGGGAGACCCGGGCTGAAGTGCAGAGGAGGAGTCAGCGTTGCAGTGAGCAAATACTCCAACTTGCTCGGGAGCAACGCCAAAGGGAGCTCCGCTGCGAGAGCCTAGAAGTACGGGCCAAAGCTGCTAAATCCCTGGCCCATCAGGAAGAGGCAACCTGTCCCAGTCCCTGTGTGGAAGGGCAAGTCATACGCTTCCACCATGAGGCAGGGTGGGGGTTCATCAGGAGTCCCCAGTACCAGGATGACGTCTTTGTCAGCCGGCGGGACGTCGAGCCGCGTTTAAAGAAGGGACACCCTGGCCAGAACCTCTTCCCGGGCGATGTAGTAACTTACTCTTGCCACCAAGGGGTGCGGGGGTGGTACGCCCTGGATGTCCACAAGGTGTCCGGGAGCGACGCCCCATCGCGCTCAGCCTCAGGGGACCGGTCAGCCTCCGTCGGGAGGAACGAGCCTTTTCCCAGGAGGGAACCTGAGATCTAAGCAGCCCCGGCGGTTGTAACTTGCTTATAGTTAATGTGTTGATGTTTATATTTTGATTTATTACCCCGGTTTCTAGAGACATGTGCCCCTGCGGACTTGCAGCAGACAGACTCCTTTCTTGTATATAGTTTGCATCTCTTAAGGTGCTCCATATTGGTTTTATACAAAACCGCGGACATTTCTACCTCAAGACCTCAGAAGGAAAACCTGTCAGGGTGGCTCTCCTGGAGGTCCAACTCGGGATCTTCATGCCCTGCAGCCACCCCAGGGCCCACGTTGAGGGTTTGGGACAGGTCCCTCGCACTTCTGAACTGACTCTGCGTCTTTGCACCTTAACCCGTCCGTCTGCACAAGATGTCTCTGGAAAATGTTAGCACTTTTATAATTTTACACTTTTGTACTTTTATAATGTATTGTTATATTTGCAACGTTTAAGGAGATGTGCCTCCCATAAAGGGAAGACAGTTTATGGTTATATAAAAAGAAAACTTTCCTAGGTGTTACTGTTTTGCAGCCCGCGGACGTGCTGTGTTTCACCAGGGGGGAATGTGGCGCCCCTGAGGGTTTGACCGCCACAGGGATGCTGCACTTCTCTAATGGAGTGTGGTGTTCCTCCTCTGAGGTAAGAACAGTGTGATGGTCAGGACCCTTCCTTCACATCCAACACCACACTTCTCCACCAGAGGGGGCTAGAATGCACTAGGTGCTGCTCTCCTGGTTACAGGGAGACTGTGTGACGGTGAGGGTGGAGGACTCACATTTTAGTGACACTTTAAATTTAATATTTAATAAAGAGCCATTTTGGTTCTAGGTCTTTGATCGGTCTTTGTTAGTCAAGTTTATTGGCTGTCATCTTCGGTGATCTCCCTCCCTGAGCGTGGATCCTGGGTGGGCCTGCAGAGGATGGACACATAGCCCTCGTACCTTAGCCTTGGGGTCGAGTGGCAGGTTGCAGACAATGAATGTCTCAACCCGGTCAAGGACCATGACCAAGAAGGCCCGGAGCTTGAGAGTGTAGCTCCACAGCAAATGGATCCCAGGGAGGATGTAGACGGAGCGGTATACACCACCTGTCCTCGCCAACCTGATACATTCAGAGGGAGTCCGGCTGCAAGAGGGGTACCGGCCCCCGACACCCGACCTTGCTACTCCATGTCCTGGTCGGGAAAGCCCAGAAGGCCCTGAGGATCCCACCGGGTATCGGAAGGAGCGGAGCTGCCACCCGTACCCTTTTTCTGAGAGGAGTTCAGAGGGAGACCCGGCCTATCTACACACACAGACAGGAAAGGATACGGTCTGTAGTTCAGGAACACTCTGGTGCGGGGTCCTGATCGAATACTGGACTTACTCGGAGGTTGTCGGACCCCCGTTCCTGGTGGCCGCAGAACTCCGCGGGGAGCAGGGAGTCGCCTTCCTTCTGCCATCTCTTATGTGAGTAAAGCCTTGGAAGTTCACCCCTATGGCCCCTGGATTCTTTATTCTGCGCTACACCGCACGACGCAGCACCTGGTCTCCTCTACTACTTCCCCCTCCATCCTGTCCCTCTGCCCTGAGGCCTTGCTCCGCCTGTGGGGAGTAGTAACAACGATGGCCGCCATAACACCATGCCTCAGCAGACTGCAGCGGCGCTGGTGGCCTTCACCAGGTGGCACAGGTGGTGTAGTCGTAATCAGTCACTCAACCCGGATAAGCCCACACCATCCTTTTTAAATTGTGATGGCCCTGAGCACGGGTCAGGTCCGGGCCACAGCTGCACCCCATCTCTCCATCAAAGGACCCGACTCCGAGTCCCCCATCTCCCAGGGTAAAGACAAGGGCTTCCGAGAAGAGGCGTCACAACATGCAAGGCACAAAATACTGAACAAAAAAAACATGATGTGTGAACAGAGACTTCTTGTTTCTCATTGACGTTGCTGGTACTGCAAAAGGCAGCTGAAAATTTGCAGAAAAATCTGCACCAAAAAAAAACGCTGAAAAAACCATGATGTGAACATAGCCTTACAGACAAGTAGCATTGTGAAAAGACGTTTGAATGGAGATTAACATTTTTTTTTAATATATCTTTTTACAGTCTAGTGACCCAGAGCGGGAAGATGGATCTCCTGGAAGCTTGCCACCGACATTAGAAAAACGTATGGAGCATTGTGACCCTTCAAAGTCCCCTAAAGCTTATAGGCATTATTCAAGGTCCCGTTCACGTTCAAGGGAGCGTAAAAGGAAGACTGGTAAGCTAGAGCATTTCGGATGGTTTCAGACACAATTTACAAGTCTAAATCTTCTGAATATTTCATGAAAGCACTGTGTGCTCTGGACAGGTGACAAGTCCCTTGGCATACAGCTTATAACAGTGAGTTAGTCTCTGGGACATAGTCTACAGAACAGCTGGGGTGCACATATCCCCTTAAATGATATGAAGAATTACATGGTTCCTATTTGAGTGTACTCTTATGAGGTCTTCAAGTGAGTGTTAGGCTATGTGCGCACGATGCGTACCAGCCCGTGGCCACGACACTCCGCTCATTATCCAAATGAGAGGTGCCATTTTTTCACATGCGAACTTTCCTCTTAGAGTTTAGGTCTATGAGGAAAGTCCGCATGCGGACACGCAACATATATTGACATGCTGCGGTCTGGAAAGACGCGCCGCATGTCAGTTTCCGCGGGTGATCCACAGGTGCATGGGGATGCATAGTGGACATGGGATTTCCCTCTTAAAGGGGCCGGGCGCCGTCCTAAAAAGTCCCCGGCCAATGGCTTGAGGTCTTCCCCTATAAAAGGCACCCCCTCCAATATGGAGGTGCCCGTGCAAGGTTGTTGCTCTGTATGCTAAACTCTGCTTCAGCCCACAGGTCCCGCTGCCTGTCTGACTACCAGTCCAGTCCGTCTGACTATCAGTCCAGTCTGCCAGCCTGATTACCAGTCCAGCCCGACAGTCTGCTTACAGCTCAGTCTGCTAGTCTGTCTATGGGCTTGGCCAGTCCGCTTTTCCGGAGCCTCCACCTGCTACCTGTCTCTGCCTGCCAAGGACACTCTCCAGCCCGACGATCTGCCTCCGGTCAAACCCGCCAGTCTGTCTATGGGCTAGGCTAGCCTGCCTACTTGGAGAACTTGCCTGTTACCTGGAGGCTTCTGGCTGCACCTGCCGTGTATACCTGACAGCCTACCTAAAGGCTCCCGCACGTCACTTGCCGTGACCACCTGACAGCCTACCTAGAGGCTCCTGCCCGTCACTTGCCGTGACCACCGGACAGCCTACCTAGAGGCTCCTGCCTGCACCTGCTGTGTATACCTGAAAGCCTACCTAGAGGCTCCTGCTAGTTTCCTGCTGTGTTTGCCAGCCTGTCTGCCCGGATCTCTCGTCAGCCTGCCTGCCGTGCTCATCTGCTGTACCAGTCAGTCTCTGCCTTCTGACCCGTGGGAGTCACCTGCTCTCATACAAGGTCGGTCCCCAGAGTAGCACCTGGTCCCTCTGCTCGGTCCTTCCCTGGTCATGGAGTCGATTGAGCCGCCGTACGGCTTTGGTCGGTCCGAGTTGATACCTAGTTACGGCCCTCTGGTCCCTCCTTGCACCGCAGCACAGAGGTTCCACCACCCGGATCCGTAACATTTGGTCAGTATTTTACATGTGAACATGACCTTAAGGTAAGAAGAACTACAATCGTGCTTGGCACTGAATGCACCTGAGCAGGCAAGACAGTGCATGCTTTCATGGCAGGCAGCTCCTGCAGACATCTGCCACATGGATGAGTGCACGGACTTAGTCATACATCTGCCACATGTATGAGTGCACGGACTTAATCATACATCTGCCACATGGATGAGTGCACGGACCTAGTCACCTAGCCTGAGAATTTGTGTTTATCTGAAAGAAACTTTTTTTTTTTACAGCTTCAAACCATCCTAAACCGTAAAAAGAAGCAACATTGTGATAAATAGCTTTGCTTAAAAAATGTTGTACTTTTTCACTGTAGTTTCTTTGTTTTTCTATAGTTTCAGATTAAAATAAGCTCTACTAAAGGTATTGTCACACATCCATGTGACACATCCTAGTGCTGTCCTTTTTTGGTTTTTATTCTCAGACAGCACACTGACCCATAGAGCACACCCTGTCCTAGATTTCAGATACCTTTTTTCTAAGTGAAGATATTTAGAAAAATTTTAATTCTTAAATGGGTATTATTTATTTTAGTACATTTGTCTGAGAACCCCTTTTAGACTTGAAAGCATGTCCTGTTCTCATCTGTTTTTGGCTCAGACTCTGCCAATAAATTTTATGGGGGCCGAGAGACACAGATGAAACTAGGACAACATACTTTGTACTTCCGTGTTCCTTACTAGTTTCATCTGTTTTTAACTGATACATGACGAGTTAATGGCTAAAAAGAGTTCAGACAGTATCTGAACTCTGCTGAAAAAAGGGAACAAGAACAAAAACTGATGCAACGAGGTTGACACCTGAGAAAAAAATAGGCCTGTTTCTCTCAGATACACTGTGTTCCAAATTATTATGCAAATAATATTTTCTCAGATTTTCCCAAATTACCTATATGAATTGCAGTCATTGTAATTTTCCAGTCAAATAACTATTAGAGTACAATTGAAAGGTTTTTGTACAAACTGCCTATGATAACAGTATATTTAAAAAAATAAAAAACTCAAATTGCACTCAAAATGCATGTTCCAAATTATTATGCACAGCAGAGTTTTCAACCTTTTCATTTTAATAAAGAACAAAAAAATGGTCATTTTTGAAATTATAAGCATTAGCAGGTTATTACAAACTGAAATCAAACAGTTTTCAACTCAAAACTTTATTCTAGGTGATGTTACATTTGCACATAGGACCCCTTGTTCGAAAGGAGCTTCTGAACTCTCTAATCCATTGAATTTGTCAGGTTTTGGATGGTTTCTGCTTCCAATTGTTTTGCATGAGGACAGAATACCCTCCCAGAGCTGTTGCTTAGATGTGAACTGCCTCCCGCCATCATAGACACTCCTTTTGATGATGCTCCAGAGGTTCTCAATGGGGTTGAGGTCAGGGGAGCATGGGTGCCACACCATAAGTTTGTCCCCTTTTATGCCCATAGCAGCCAGAGATGCAGATGTGTTATGTGCAGCATGAGATGGGGCATTATCATGCATGAAATGATCTCGATGGTCCAGATGGATGGAGTGGAGGATGGCTGGTTGATGGACACCCCATGCAAACATGGCTACGGCGCTAACAAGGAGGAGGTGGAGTAATGTTTTGGGCTGGAATCATGGGGAGAGAGATTGTCGGCCCTTTTAGGATCCTTGAAGGGGTAAAGATGAACTCCATAATGTATGTTGAGTTTCTCAAACAGCACTTCCTGCCATGGTTCAAGAAGAAGAACCGTGCATTCCGCAGCAAGATCATTTTCATGCATGATAATGCCCGGTCTCATGCTGCACATAACACATCTGCATCTCTGGCTGCTATGGGCATAAAAGGGGACAAACTTATGGTGTGGCACCCATGCTCCCCTGACCTCAACCCCATTGAGAACCTCTGGAGCATCAACAAAAGGAGTGTCTATGATGGCGGGAGGCAGTTCACATCTAAGCAACAGCTCTGGGAGGGTATTCTGTCCTCATGCAAAACAAATGAAGCAGAAACCATCCAAAACCTGACAAATTCAATGGACGAGAGAGTTCAGAATCTCCTTTTGAACAAGCGGTCCTATGTGCAAATGTAACATCACCTAGAATAAAGTTTTGAGTTGAAAACTGTTTGATTTCACTTTGTAATAACCTGCTAATGCTTATAATTTCAAAAATGACAATTTTTTTGTTCTTTATTAAAATAAAAAGGTTGAAAACTCCGCTGTGCATAATAATTTGGAACAAGCATTTTGAGTGCAGTTTGAGTTTTTTATTTTTTAAAAAATATACTGTTATCATAGGCAGCTTGTACAAAAACCTTTCAATTGTACTCTAATAGTTATTTGACTGGAAAATTACAATGACTGCAATTCATATAGGTAATTTGGGAAAATCTGAGAAAATGTTATTTGCATAATAATTTGGAACACAGTGTAGTATCACAAGGATGTGTGAATCTAGCCTTAGTCCTATCATGTAGTTCTGCATCTTCTTTTATAATATATAATTCTATTCTAGTGATTCTACACCTATTGATTTTTACAGATGAAGGAAAGAAGCATAGGAGTAGGAGCAGAAGCAAAGAGGTAATTAATATTTTGTAGTGTAACGTAACTGTTTTTGTATGTGTTTATGTAGGAATTGTTTTTACTAAATGGTAAGTACATGGGGGAGTTGGATGGAATTTATTGGACTCGACATTTACAGATTATTGCAACTGGTACTCATCTATTATTTAAAAAAAAAGCCTGACATTGTATTTATTACAGCTTCAGCAGTATCTATATGAATTATACAATAAGCACAAGTGAATGGGAAATTTATTTTATCCGCATTATTCATCTGTTTGCAAATTTTGGAGACCTTTTGTTACCACCTCATGGGTATTTATACTTGTGACAGATTTGTTGTAGAAGTTTTTGCGGCTGAAAATCTGTTCGGTGCATATTATAGTGTAGGATTTTTACATGCCCAATCCACATAAATATGACAGCCACAAACATTTTTTGCTTTAAATCTGCCACTTGTGAATTCACCCTTACTGTTGGTTTAGTACATTTGACAACAGCTGGGATGCTATCTCATTACATATTAACTTTTTTCTACCTCTTTGTAATGTGGCTGCTCAGTATTCTATAGAACAAGTGCAAAACAATGGTACAAGATTGATACTGGAAGCTGGACTAATATTTTACTATATTTTTGGTGATCGCCATAATAGGAAGCATTTATATATAGTTTATTATTGTGCTTCGACCACATGATAACATTTCTATAATAAATCATACTCAGCATGCTAAAGCACGAAGAGACTGAACTGAAGACGCTCCAGACTCAGATAGCAAAATAATAAGCCTACTTCATGATAAGGTAACTATACGTTATTCAACCTCCTACTTGCCTAATGAAATACATTGAGTGAACTGTTAATGGGAATTCCACCTTTTAATCAGTGAGCCACTGGACAACCTTCTTTTCTTTTACTTGAGGTATGACAGCTGATAAATGCTTACAGCAGAAAGACCTCTTTTGTATCCAGGTACCTGTAAATTCAGCTTGTAAGTTTGTCTCAAGGTGGAATTCTCTCCCAAATGTAATTACAGCAAGATATGTTGTGTATGTCTTTGTACTGTTTGCCTGAAATATATATAAAATATATTATGCTCATAAAAATCTTGTTTTTCTCCAAAATATGCTATAGAGACTGACCATGAGCCACAGCTGATTTATTTTAGTGATTCCAGAGATTCACTTCTCAGGGTTCATGGTGTCATTTCTATAACCATGCATCCTCTCCTATTAGGGAGATTATAATATTTTTGTTAAAATCATCTTATTTCTTTTTACTCTTACTACCATAATAAATTATTGTTTATTGATAATTTTCTTCCGAATTTCTAACCTATCATAAAATCATTGAAGGCTTTTTTTCCTTCATATATTAGTTTATTGTATGTTTTTCGTAGGGTGGATGGTCATGTCTTTTTATCTGCTGTCAGGCCTCTCTCATCTTTTTAAGTGGGAGAACTTGCACAATTGGTGGCTGACTAAATACTTTTTTTCCCCACTGTACATGAACTATAAAAACTCCCACTCAGTATCTGTATTATTTACAGTAAATTAGGAATATTAAAACCCTTACTCTATGGTTAATTGATAAAATATGACACACAAAGAAGTGTATAACATGTAGTTTTCAATGATTAGGAAATCGAGCAAAGCAAACTTAAATGGGTTATCCTGTCAAAAGGGATAAGTCTGCAGTTACTCTGTGTGACTGCAGACTTATGAATCCCCCCAGTGCACACATTGTGCGCTGCAGGGATTCACCGGTTTCTGAACCAGGACCGAAGGGTATGTATGAGTTATACATACTCCTGGCAATTGGGCGCTGCCTCTCTTCCATACACTTATATTCATTGTCAGACTGAAGAACATTGGGCCCACCAGAGGATTTGATTCTGAGGGCCCACCTTTCTCCCCCACTCAAGAGCCCCATAGCAGCTGCAAGCTTTGCACTATGAAGGAGAAGCCAGGGCCCACTGGAGGATTCTTCAATTCTCTGGTGGGTCAGTCCAACCCTGCTTGCATTGAGCAACGCCGCGCCTTCTAGTCGGCCACGACCACCGCACGGGCACGTCACCAGACAGGGCGCGGCCTTGATCAATACAATAGTTTGGAGCGAGGCCATGCCCACTAGACAGCTTCTGCCCGGGAGTATGTATAACTCATACATACCCTCCAGTCCCGACTCAGAAACCGGCGAATCCTCGCAGCGCACAGTGCGTGCGTTGGGGGAATTCATAAGTCGGCAGTTACACGGAATGACTGCAGACTTATCGATTTGGACTGGACAACCCCTTTAAGGCCTCTTTTACAGCATTCTAGTATGCTGTATGCATGCTTCTATTCCTCTTCTGCATAGCACAAAAAAGACCTATTATTATGCTCACAGATGGCGCCGTCCGGTGAGATGGGCGTCTCTGTTCTTGAATCCTCTCTTCTTATGATCGCCATCCTCCTTCACTGCTTCATGTGGATGACGCATCTTACATCATCCACACTGTCCCACAATCACACTCCTGCGCAGGCGCACATATCTCTGCCCTGCCGAGGACCGAGCAAAGTACTGTAGTGTGCATGCATCAGGTTGCCTTCAGGGTCATCGGCGCTCTTTAGCCTTTCCTGGCGCGTGTGCATTACAATGCTATGTTCTGTCCTTGGCATGGCAGAGAGAATATATACATAGTTAACAGTAGCATAGCTCCAAGTGGGAACCGTTCAGCGCAGGGCTCGGGGCGACCGCACCCTCTGCCCCCCCAGTAGCCACACTATTGTCGTAGACTCATGGACCTCTATGGCATCCCTATTAAGGCTAGTGTACAAAACAAAGGCTGTGTCCACGAGTCCTTACTTGTACGCTTTTCTCTGCTCTTATAACACTATGGCTAATATTAGAAATTAGATTATCATCTCTGAAGGTTGTAGGGAACTATATATAGGAGTCAATAATGTTTTCATTGGTCTTTTTAAAGAACAACCTTTTTCCATCTGATATCGTAGTGTTCTGAAGGAATTCTTGTACCTTGCTTTGCAGTATGTAAATTAGATCTGACATTTCCTTTTAGTTTCATGGAAACAATGCCTGAATAAGGAACTAGGTATGTAGAAAGTTAGAAAGAATGTGAAACAATGTTTTGACACAGACACGATGATTAAGAAAACGTGTCCACTGTGATTTCCACTCTACACTCTGCACGACTTCAAAAACAGATAACTAGTGTTGAGAGAGCACTAAAATGCTCGGGTGCTTGAAGCTCGGGCTGAGCTCGCCGTGATACTCGGGTGCTCGACCCGAGCAACGAGCCCGATGTTAGTCTATGGGAGACCCGAGCATTTTTCTGGCAGCACCCCCGGCAGTCTTTTAAAAGCCTAACAAGTGCCCAAAACGATAGTGACAGTGCTCAAATCACATGGGGACAGCATGGGGATCGCACCAGGAAGCATTTCTGACCCCCAGGTCACTGCTGTCAACAACGTGGTCAGAGGTATTAAGCCACTTTTAAGGGCTCACAATAAAACGTTCAAAAACGAAACTGAAACTGCTTTCCTGTGAAATATGTTAAGGAAGTTCCTTTCCAGGGTAAAGACTTGTGTAAAAGGTAGAATAAATAACCCCCAAAAAATACTCCTCCACACCTTGGGCTATGTTCACAAGTAGCATTTTTTATGCGTTTTTGCACTTTTGTATTGCTTTCAACCGTGACAAATGCATTCGCCGGGAAATGTCATTTTAACATTTTACAACCTTATCTGGCCATGTGCTGTGTGACACATGCATACAGTGCTGAAAAGACACGGGAACAGCATGGGGAAGACCCCTTGAAGCATCTCTGACACCCAGGTCACTGCCTAAAAGTGTGCCCATCAGAAGTCATCCTTGCCGCATCAGAAGATGCAGACTTGCAACTATCCCAGTGCAAGTTCTTGTCCCAGGGCAGTGTTCAATTGTACCTCCCCCATTCCTTGCAATGCAAGCGCAAGTATGCAGCCTGCCACCCACCTACCCCCAGGATGCAATACCATACTGCTTGCTTGCACTTGAAATTATGTCTTTTAGGCATGTGGAGGCGGAATCTGGCCACCACGTCATGGCTGCGTTGGCGGCCTGGTGTCCATACTCGGTCCCCAGCCGCCCCGCGGCCGGGTGTCCACACACGGTCCCCAGCAGCCTGGGGGCAGCCGGGTGTCCATAAACGGTCCCCAGCTGCCCCTATTTCTCCTTGGAACATCCCCCCACACACTTTTCTTAGCCCGGCCTGCTTTAGGGCCGCATTGGACGAGCCCACCAGAGAACCAGACTCCTCCAGTGGGCCCTGGCTTCTCCATCAGGGGAGTTGAGAGTGCCAAGGTGAGGAGCATGATGATGATGATGATAGAAGTTAGCATCTGCTTTGTTTTCTTGGAATGCAAGCGCATGTATGTAGTAGCGGCTAGGCCTGAGGTGGTCAGCGTTTTGGCGCATATCCTACCTCCTCCGAGGATTGCTGAATGTTTTCCTGCTACTATCCCAGTTCTATGACTCCCGTTAAAACAAAGCTTCAGGTGATAAATGATGGATGAGGTAGTGGCAAAGGAGAAAGAGCAGGAGGAACAGGGACCATTCACATCAATATCAGGCCAGTCAACCACATATGTCTTGTAGGATGTGTTTCTGTAACAAAATGAGCAGTTCGGCTACATACTTATAGGGCATACAGTGAGTGCAATGCCTACCAAAAATATTGAGGCACTCCAATGCCCCTTGGAAATTACATGAAGGTCAGAGGGCCTTAACTAAACCGTTTTTTCCATTTATAGCAACTGGGTCTCCTATACACTGTTGGCCTAAGCAATGAATGGAAGGCTTTCCAAAAATTATGAGGAACTGCAATGCCCCTTCAAACAGACGTGGATTACAGCGTACTAAAAACCTTCTACCCATTATTGGGGAGTGGGTTGTTGGCATATACAACAGATTAGGACTTATTATAAGTGAAAGGGGGACTTTATACTAACCAGACAGCAGATGGCGATAGTGTGTAAAGTTATATGCTTGCTGTAATGAGGGGAGGAAAGTTCTCAATTGTTGGTTGTTTCTTACTTCCTGTGTTTTTTCGTTCTTTCCTGTATGTGTTATGTCAGCAGCACACGGACTGTGTGACACTGAATTATATCTCATGTTTATCCAGTATGAAGTAAATACTGTTTACTCAAGATATCTTGCTGATTGAAGCTCTTGTAAGTACAGTGGTGACTGTAAGAAGATGCACTCTGTGACATAGGTCTCCCTTAGTTTTCGCCTTTTCATTGAAAAGCAAAAGCTGACTAAAATTAGGAGGAAATGCAATGCCCATTGGAAGAGTCGTGGAGGTTAGAGGTAATTAAAAACATTTCAATGCCCCTTGGAAGAGCTGTGGAGTTCAGAGTGGCTTAAGAAGACGCTTTTAATGCCCCTTTGAAGAGACGTGGAGGTCACAGTAGCTTAACAAGACGGTTTTAATGCCCCTCAGAAGAGACGTGGCGGTCCCAGTAGCTTAACAAGACGCTTTTAATGCCCCTCAGAAGAGACGTGGAGGTTCCAGTAGCTTAACAAGACGTTTTTAATGCCCCTCAGAAGAGACGTGGAGGTCCCAGTAGCTTAACAAGACGCTTTTAATGCCCCTCGGAAAAGTGGTGGAGGTCCCAGTAGCTTAACAAGACGCTTTTAATGCCCCTCAGAAGAGACGTGGAGGTCCCAGTAGCTTAACAAGATGCTTTTAATGCCCCTTACAAGAGCCATACAGTACAGCATCTTAAAAACATTATTCCCATTATTGAGGAGTGTGTCTCCCATAGTATTTGCTTATGCCTTCCAAGCAAAAGCTGCCAAAAATTAGGATGGAGGAACTTGCAATGCCCCTTACAAGAGCCATGCAGTACAGCATATTACAAATATTATTCCCATGATTGGGGAGTGGGTCTCCCATAGTATTTGCTTATGCCTTTCAAGCAAAAGCTGCCAAAAATTAGGACGGAGGAACTTGCAATGCCCCTTACAAGAGCCATGCAGTACAGCATATTACAAACATTATTCCCATTATTGGGGAGTGGGTCTCCCATAGTCTTTGCTTATGCCTTCCAAGGAAAAGCTGCCAAAAATTAGGAGGAAATGCAATGCCCACTCGAAGAGACGTGGAGATTAGAGTTAATTAAAAACAACATGTCAATGCCCCTTGGAAGAGCTGTGGAGTTCAGAGTGGTTTAACAAGACACTTTTAATGCCCCTCAGTAGAGACGTGGAGGTCCCAGTAGCTTAACAAGATGCTTTTAATGCCCCTCGGAAAAGTGGTGGAGGTCCCAGTAGCATAACAAGACGGTTTTAATGCCCCTCAGAAGAGACGTGGAGGTCCCAGTAGCTTAACAAGATGCTTTTAATGCCCCTCGGAAAAGTGGTGGAGATCACAGTAGCTTAACAAGACGCTTTTAATGCCCCTCAGAAGAGACGTGGAGGTCCCAGTAGCTTAACAAGACGCTTTTAATGCCCCTCAGAAGAGACGTGGAGGTCCCAGTAGCTTAACAAGATGCTTTTAATGCCCCTCGGAAAAGTGGTGGAGGTCCCAGTAGCTTAAGAAGACGCTTTTAATGCTCCTCAGAAGAGACGTGGAGGTCCCAGTAGCTTAACAAGACACTTTTAATGCCCCTCGGAAAAGTGGTGGAGGTCACAGTAGCTTAACAAGACGCTTTTAATGCCCCTCGGAAAAGTGGTGGAGGTCACAGTAGCTTAACAAGACGGTTTTAATGCCCCTCAGAAGAGACGTGGAGGTCCCAGTAGCTTAACAAGACACTTTTAATGCCCCTCAGAAGAGACGTGGAGGTCCCAGTAGCTTAACAAGATGCTTTTAATGCCCCTCAGAAGAGACGTGGAGGTCCCAGTAGCTTAACAAGACGCTTTTAATGCCCCTTGGAAAAGTGGAGGAGGTCCCAGTAGCTTAATAAGACGCTTTTAATGCCCCTCAGAAGAGACGTGGAGGTCCCAGTAGCTTAACAAGACGGTTTTAATGCCCTTTACAAAAGCCATACAGTACAGCATCTTAAAAACATTATTCCCATTATTGGGGAGTGTGTCTCCCATAGTATTTGCTTATGCCTTTCAAGCAAAAGCTGCCAAAAATTAGGATGGAGGAACTTGCAATGCCCCTTACAAGAGCCATGCAGTACAGCATATTACAAATATTATTCCCATGATTGGGGAGTGGGTCTCCCATAGTTTTAGCTTATGCCTTCCAAGCAAAAGCTGCCAAAAATTAGGATGGAGGAACTTGCAATGCCCCTTACAAGAGCCATGCAGTACAGCATATTACAAACATTATTCCCATTATTGGGGAGTGGGTCTCCCACAGGCTTTGCTTATGCCTTCCAAGCAAAAGCTGACAAAAATAAGGACGGAGGAACTTTCAATAATGGCAACACGGACCACGGTCACCCTGGTGGTATAGTGGTGGTGGAGGCTGAGGATAAGGAGAATAACATAAAATTGCCGAAATGAGGAAGCGTATACCCATGTGTGGGTGTGAAGCGGTGCATGTGAATACACCTCCCGAAAAAACACAGTGGATTTGACTTTATGTTACTCTGCTGTCATTTGGTGGTGATGAGAAGTCTGGCCCAATCCAGCCCTTGTTCATTTTGATAAGGGTCAGCTTGTCAACATTGTCAGTTATAATTCCCCCAGCGGCACTAAAAACACGCTCCGATAACACGCTAGCGGCAGGGCAGGCCAGGACCTCCAAGGCGTACAGAGCGAGTTCATTCCGAGTGTCCAGCTTGGATACCCAATAATTAAAAGGCACAGAGGAATCACGGAGGACGCTGTTACGGTCGGCAAGGTACTCCCTCACCATCTTTTGAAACTTTCCACTCCTTGTGAGAGTACCCCGCGCCTCAGGGCCTGTAAGCTGGGCGGGTCTCAGAAAACTGTCCCAGAACGTTGACAGTGTTCCCCTGCCTCTGCTGGATTGGAGTTGCCTCTCTCTCGCTTGTACGCCTTGGTTGGTCAACGAACTGTGACCACTGCCGCTAGCGTGTTGAGATGGGAACTTTTTTAACAGTTCTGCAGCAAGGGCCTTCTGATACTGCCCCATTTTTGTACACCTCTCCACCTCAGGAATAAGAGAGTGAAAGTTCTCCTTGTAGCGGGGGTCTAAAAGTGTCACCAACCAGTAATAACTGTCACCCAACATTTTAACAATGCGAGGGTCACGGTTAAGGCAGCGTAACATAAAGTCAGCCATGCGTGCCAGACTGGTAACGGGCAAGACTTCCGTGTCCTCACCAAGATGACGACTGACCATGCTCTCCTCCTCCTCCCCCTTGTCCTCAGGCCACCCACACTGAACCAACGGTATGACAGTTGTACAGGTACTACCGTCTACAGCGCATGATACAAGCTCCTGTTCTTCCTCCTCCTCCACTCCCTCATTGTCCCCCAATGCATGTTGGGATGAGATGAGGCTGGGCTGTGTGTAATCGACCGCTACGGCTTCTTGATCCATTTCATCATACTCTGGCTGCAATGCCTCCTCTTTAATTCTCTGCAGAGAGCGTTGCAAAAGACAGACAGGTGGAATGCTGACGCTAATGATGGCGTCATCGCCGCTCACCATCTGGGTGGACTCCTCAAAGTTTGTCAAGATGGTACAGATGTCAGACATCCAGGTCCACTCATGAGGTCTTATGTGTGGAGTCTGACCTGAATATCGACGGCCTTGTTGCAGCTGGTACTCCACAACTGCTCTCTTCTGCTCACAAATCCTTTGCAACATGTGGAGGGCAGAGTTCCAACGTGTGGGGACAACACACACCAGTCGGTGTAAAGGAAGCTGCAAACGCTGCTGCAACACAGCAAGGGCTGCAGAAGCTGTAACCAAATTGCGAAAATGAGCTGACAGGCGGCGTACTTTGACTAGCAGATCTGGCAACTCGGGGTACGATTTAAGAAACCGCTGAACCACGAGGTTAAGCACATGAGCCAGGCATGGTATGTGTGTGATCTCGCCTCGCCTCAGAGCCGCCACCAGGTTACGGCCATTGTCACACACGACCATGCCTGGATGTAGGTTCAGCGGTCTCAGCCACAGATCTGCCTGCTCTTTCACAGCTGTCCACAACTCACAAGCAGTGTGAGGTTTCTCACCTAAGCTTCTGAGTTTCAGCACAGCCTGTTGCTGCTTGGCGGAGGCAGTACTGCAGTGCTTCCAGCTTGTAACTGATGTGGTGATATTTGAGATGGAGGCTGAACATGAGGAGGAGGAGGATGATGCGCAGGAGCTGTACACTGTGGGGGCAACTCTGACTGACATAGGGCCCGCAATCCTCGGTGTGGGGACGATGTGTTCAGTCCCAATGTCCGACTGGGTCCCGGCTTCCACTATGTTTACCCAGTGTGCCGTCAGGGAGATGTACCGTCCCTGGCCACAAGCACTTGTCCACGTGTCCGTTGTCAGGTGGACTCTCCCAGTAACTGCATTGTTGAGGACACGGCAGATGTTTTGGGACACATGCTTGTGTAGTGCGGGGATGGCACACCGGGCAAAATAGTGTCGGCTGGGGACCGAGTACCGAGGGACGGCCACCGCCATAAGGTTGCGGAAGGATTCCGTCTCCACCAGCTTAAAAGGCAGCATTTCCAATGCAAGGAGTCGTGAAATGTGCGAATTTAGGACTGTGGCCAGTGGGTCGTTAACTGCGAATTTCCACTTTCGTTCAAAGGTCTGGGATATGGACAATTGAACGCTGCGGTTGGAAGTGGACGTGGACATTGATGCTGTTTCTTGAGAAACTGCCATAACAAGTGAAGACTGAGAGGAGGGGGAAACTTTGCATGCAGTATGGACAGGGGATTGCCTTGCACATACAACAGGGGGTTCTATTGCACGCACAAGAGTGGAAGAAGCAGTGGTGACACCCGCTGACACTGGTCGTGGACCCTGGGGTTCGCCCCACAAAGTGGGGTGCTTTGCTGCCATGTGCCTGATCATCCTGGTGGTGGTCAGGCTGGTAGTTTTGTCACCCCTGCTGATGCTGGCATGGCAGGTGGTACAAATGGCCTTTTTGGGGTTATCAGCAGAGTCTTTAAAAAAATTCCAGACTCTGGAAGACCTACTGGTTGTACTGGCAACGTCCCTCGTGTTGATGTTACGGGGAATGGTTGCCCGCCTTCTGTCTGCGGCCACCACACTGCTTCTTCCTGCCTGTTGGGGTACTCTGGCTCCCTCCCCCTGTGTGCTGCTGGCCTCACTCTGCATGTCCTCCTGCCACGTTGGGTCAGTTACTAGATCATCCACCACCTCCTACTCTTCCACTTGCGCACCACTATCCTCCTCCTCACTTCCTGGCAAATGTGTCTCGTCATCGTCCACCTCTTGTGACAAATTGCCAGTGTCGACTTCCTGTGGCCGTGGCTGTTCAAATATTTGGGCATTGCTACATGGGATCTCCTCTTCCACCACTTCAAGCGGAGCAGGCGAGGGGTACAAATCTGGAAATGGACCAGTGAACAGCTCTTCAGAGTGTCCAAGTGTGGGATCAGTTGCTGTCTGAAGACACTCGGCATGGTGGGAGGAAGGAGCATCAGGGTGAGGAGGAGTATGCGGTCGAGACTCACAGCTACTAAGAGTCGACCGTGTGGAAGACAGGCCGGAGGTGGTGGTGCCCAGGTAACTGGAAGTATTATCTGCTATCCAATTAATAACCTGCTCACACTGATCAGTTCACAATACTGGTGTTGTTCTGTGCTTCCCTAGTAATTTGGTCAAGAAGTGGGAGCGAGAAGATGTGGCTGTTGGTTGTGGCACATTTTCACCTTGGCCACGGCCCTGTCCTCTGCACGCACCATCACCAGAACGTCCACTTCCACGTCCCTTGCCGCGCACCTTGCCCATTGTAAAGTAAGTAAAATAGCTTACACTCACACTATCAATGGAAAAAGGGTAATAAAAAGGAGATTAGAACCGTGGAAGAGGAAAACCACAGTTCTATTTTTCTGGCCTACACCCGACTCTTTTAAACAATCTGAACAATCAGGGAGAAAATATTACTGTTTTTCTTTATGGAAAAAATACCAAAAGCTGAATAATAGAGATTTCTTACCATGGAACAGCAAAACCACAGTTATAATTTACTGGTGTATGTATACCAGACTTTTTTAAATATATATATTTGCGGTTTAACAGTGAGCGACACACTCAAACTGTTTTTTTTTAGATACAAATGGCCCAAAAGTGGATAATACAGAGGTTTGAACCGTGGAACTGCAAAACCACACTTCTGTTTCTCTGGCCTACACCAGACTATTTTCAACAGATATATTTGTGTCTGAAAAATCAGGGAGACAATATTAGTTTCTTTTTTACAGCAAAAAATGCCAAAAGCAGGATAATAGAGACTTTTTACCGTGGAACAGCAAAACCACAGTTATAATTTACTGGTGTATACCAGACTTTTTTAAATATATATATTTGCGGCTGAACAGTGAGCGACACACTCAAACTGTTTTTTTTAGATACAAATGGCCCAAAAGTGGATAATACAGAGGTTTGAACCGTGGAACTGCAAAACCACACTTCTGTCTCTCTGGCCTACACCAGACTATTTTCAACTGATATATTTGTGTCTGAAAAATCAGGGAGACACTATTATTTTTTTTTTTTACGGCAAAAAATGCCAACAGCAGGATAATAGAGATTTTTTACCGTGTAACAGCAAAAGCACACTTCTGTCTCTCTGGCCTGCACCAGACTATTTTCAACATATATATTTTTGTCTGAAAATTCAGGGAGACACTATTATTTTTTTTTTCCGGCAAAAAATGCCAAAACAGAATAATAGATATTTTTTACCGTGGAACAGAAAAACCACAGTTATAATTTACTGGTGTATACCAGACTTTTTTAAATATACATATTTGCAGCTGAACAGTGAGCGACACACTCAAACTGTTTTTTTTTAATACAAATGGCCCATGGAACTGCAAAACCACACTTCTATTTCTCTGGCCTACACCAGACTATTTTCAACAGATATATTTGTGTCTGAAAAATCAGAGACACACTTTTTATTTTTTTTTTGGGGGGGGGGGGGGGGACACACACCAAAACGTTAATAAGATGGGTATTTGTACAGTGTGAAGGAGCAAAAAAAAAAGAGGATTTAGATGAAAAAAAGGATTTTTCCTGGCCTCCGAGACCTGGAGCTAAGTCCAGCAATTTCAGCAACAGGAGCACACAGGACTGTAATGCAGCATTTGCTGGTATAACCACTGTGTCTCTTATACAGCCTGCCTGCCTGATATCTGGGATGGATATTAGTCCTGAGAAGGACTGTTTGTTTGATCTGGCAGCCTTTACAGACCCTACACTAACTATTTCGCAGGATATATCTCTCCCTAAATCAGCAGTGCTGTCCCTACACTGTCTGATCCGGAGCGACTGTGTCCAAGATGGCGGTGCTCGGTTTTAAATACTCGAGATGACGCTGTGCGGCCAGCCAATCACTGTAATGCCCACAAACAACATTGCTGCAGCATTACAGTGACTGGCTGGCAATCCCTGCATGTTCATTGGCTCTGTAAAGAGCACCAAACATTCCGGGGCGGAGACTCGAGCTCCTGCCCGAGTAACCCGGAAATGCTCAGTGCTCGCCGAACATCCCGAGTAGCGTGATGCTCGGGCGAGTGCCGAGCAGTGTCGAGCATGCTCGCTCAACACTACAGATAACCCATTAACTTTTTCAGCAGTTTGAAGCACAGTATTTCTTCTGCAATGTAACGAGACCCACTACCTTCTGGATCCCACATGTTCCAAATCACCTTGGTTGCTCAAAACTCTGTCACCTGGTCATTGGGTGTCCTTCCTCAGACCACTTTTGGTAGGTACTAACTACTGTATAACAGGAGAACCCCATAAAACTTGCCACCCAACTAATCATCAATGCATTGGATTTATGATGTGACGGCTATTCTTACATAGCCCTCCACTTTAATGCCTAAAGTCACATGGACTTATTATATTATGCTTTGCTTATATAATGTCATCATATTCATACAGTCATTATTATCAGTACTGTCCCCATTGGGGCTCACAATCTACATCTTCTATCAGTATCTCTTTGGACTGTGGGAAGAAACTGGAGAACCCTGAGGAAACAGACGCAAAACCAGGTAGAACATATAAACTCCTTGCAGATGTTGTCCTTGGTGGGATTTGAACCCAGAACCCCAGTGCAAAGAAACAGTGCTAACCACTGAGCCACCGTGCTACCCTGGTTTTCACTGCAAAGAAAGTTGACAATGCTCTTTTGGTGATTGTATTCTTACTGTGCTACTGCACTAGCTGCAATTGAAGCACATACGGGAACAATGCAAGTTCACACAGTCTATGGATTAGAGCACACGTATCAAACTCTGGCCTGTGGGCAAATCTGGCCTGGAGGGCTGTTGTATTTGGCCCGCAACGCTTGCACCTTCCGGCATCGCACTTTCAAATGTATCAGCATCCTGGATGCTGAAACAGTTTCAAGCAATGATGAAAAAGAGAGCCACCCAGTCCTTCACCCATCATTCTCCCTCTGCGTCTAAAGTCTCAGCTCAGTGAGCACAATGACGTCATTATTTTGTGCCTTGCCAAGCAGTGCATGCAGAGCTTTAGAGCACTCACTGCCGAACCCGGAGCAGCTGGGGAATGA
This sequence comes from Phyllobates terribilis, assembly GCF_046119375.1. Classification (NCBI taxonomy): domain Eukaryota; kingdom Metazoa; phylum Chordata; class Amphibia; order Anura; family Dendrobatidae; genus Phyllobates; species Phyllobates terribilis. The sequence goes on from NW_027362761.1 coordinate 357,154,506, forward strand.
GGGTTGGTGGCTAATTATTTTTTTTTTATGTGGGGCCCATTATCCAGTACTGAGGACTACATGGGGCCATTATACTGTAAGGCAATGCGGGGCTCATTATACTGTATGAAGGACTATGTGGGACCATTATACTTTATGGAGGACTATGTGGGGCCCATTATATTGTATGGAACACTATGTGGGGCCCATTATACTGTATGAAGGACTATGTGGGGCCATTATACTTTATGGAGGACTATGTGGGGCCCATTATATTGTATGGAGGACTATGTGGGGCCATTATACTTTATGTAGGACTATGTGGGGCCATTATACTTTATGTAGGACTATGTGGGGCCCATTATACTGTAAGGCAATGCGGGGCCCATTATACTGTATGGAGCGCTACGTGGGACCATTATACTGTATGGAAGACTATGTGGGGCTCATTATATTGTATGGAACACTATGTGGGGCCCATTATACTGTATGGAGGACTATGTGGGGCCCATTATATTGTATGGAGGACTATGTGGGGCCATTATACTTTATGGAGGACTATGTGGGGCCCATTATATTGTATGGAGGACTATGTGGGGCCATTATACTTTATGGAGGACTATGTGGGGCCCATTATATTGTATGGAACACTATGTGGGGCCCATTATACTGTATGGAGGACTATGTGGGGCCATTATACTTTATGGAGGACTATGTGGGGCCCATTATATTGTATGGAGGACTATGTGGGGCCATTATACTTTATGTAGGACTATGTGGGGCCCATTATACTGTATGGAGGACTATGTGGTATCCATTATACTGTATGGAGGACTATGTGGGGCCATTATACTGTATGGAGGACTATGTGGGGCCCATTATATTGTATGGGGGACTATATGGGGGCCATTATACTGTATGGAGCGCTACGTGGGATGATTATACTGTATGGAGGACTATGTGGGGCCCATTATATTGTATGGAGCACTATGTGGGGCCCATTATACTGTATGGAGGACTATGTGGGGCCCATTATACTTTATGGAGGACTATGTGGGGCCCATTATATTGTACGGAGTACTATGTGGGCCATTATACTGTATGTAGGGCTATGTGGGGCCCCTTATACTGTATGGAGGACTATGTGGGGCCATTATATTGTATGGATGACTATGTGGGCCCATTATACTGTATGGAGGACTATGTGGGGCTCATTATACTGCATGGATGACTATGTGTGGCCCATTATACTGTATGGAGGATTATGTGGGGCCCATTATATTACAAGGTGAACTATGTGGGCCCATTAAAATGCATGGATGACTATATGGGGCCCATTATACTGTATGGAGGACTAACTAAGTGGGGCCCATCATACTGTATGGAAGAGTATTTGGAGCCATTATACTGTGTGGAGGACTATGTGGGGCCCATTATATATCATGGAGGACAATGTGGGGCCCATTATATTGCATGGAGGACTATTTGGGGCCCATTATACTGTATGGAGGACTATGTGGGTGTGGCGCCCAGGGGATGGGGACTACTCGGCGCCCGGGCCTTGTTGTCGGTTTTGGGGGATGTCGCGGTAGTCGGCTCCTGGGCCTGTACCCTGGGATCTCTCTTAAAAGGGGAAATGAAATGTCAAAGTTCGTGACGCCACCTGTGGTGTTTGGTGAGGATCACCAGCGCTGCTGCAGTCCGCTGAGGCTGGTGTTATGGCAGCTTAGATGGTATCGCTCGCCACAGGTGGAGCAGGGCCTCAGGGCAGCGTAGGAGGTGGGATGCAGAACAGAGGGGACCCAGCCAGGTCAGAGCAAGAATGGGAGCACACAAGAAAGTCACTTCTGTACCTTTACTGGAATTAGTTCAGGGACACCCCGGAGCACTGTAGGGTGAGGGGTGCACGTCCGGATTCTCCCCAGTGAACGGGTCTATGGCCTCCTGTTTCTTGCCTCACTGTAGTAAGATTCTGACCTGCCTGGAGCTAGGCCTAACTTGGTTTCTGTCCTGCACCGGCTGACCTTGTGGTAGGGCCTTCTTTTGGAGAGCACTCTCCCAGCTTGCGGGGCCCGCGTGACTCCTGGCTCTGTTACGTATCAGCTCTTGGGTGATCCTGGGACCTGAAGTCTTCCAGGGGTCTCCGGTTGTCTCTACAGGGGGGGTATACAGCTCTGTAGACGCGGACCCGGTGTCCGGTGTATGCTTTCTGGGGTGAGCTGGTAAAGCTCCTCTGCCCCCAATGCTGCTCACTCCTCTAGCCTTCGGCCTACTCGGGCCCACACTGGCAGTTAGCTGGCTGCCTCTTCTGCCGCTCTCTGAGCGTCGGCAACGCTCCTGGCTCACTAACCTGAGCTGCTTGAGTCTAGACTAGCAGGAGCCTTGTGCTCCGCTGCTGAACCTTTAGCTGTGTTCTCTAGACTACAAACTGAAACTAGACTGAGCTCCACTGCAGACTGACCTGTTTCTGTGTCTCACTCTGCAGGAACTGGCTGCCTAACTCCACCCTCCGTATTTATATCCTTATCCAGGCTCCCTCTGGTGGTCTGAGGTAGGGTGGAGGTGTGTGTATGCTGTGAGCGGCCTCTTGTGGAGAAATCCTTTAATGCACCCCTCTAGGATCTGTGGCACTCATGCATAGCAGGGCGCCACATGGGGCCCATTAAACTGTGTCGAGGGCTATGTGGGGATCACAGTTGGGGCATCATACTGTGTTGGGGTCACCATACATTGCCGGTAGGGTTGAGAGGGGGGATTACAGTAGGGTCATCATACCATCAATGTGTAGGGTACTGTGCAGGAATTCACTGTGGGGATATCATACTGCGTTTGGGGGCACTTTTGCTGCCATATTTTATTACCTGTATTAATTATTAATTCAAGATTTTATATCCTTTGTTGTTACATATTTAAATTAGGCCGTTGAGCCATATGATTTTTACTGCTCTTAGATAATATACACTGCTCAAAAATATAAAGGGAACACTCAAATAACACATCCTAGATCTGAATGAATGAAATATTCTCATTGAATACTTTGTTCTGTACAAAGTTGAATGTGCTGACAACAAAATCACACAAAAATCATCAATGGAAATCAAATTTATTAACCAATGGAGGCCTGGATTTCGAGTCACACACAAAATTAAAGTAGAAAAACACACTACAGGCTGATCCAGCTTTGATGTAATGTCCTTAAAACAAGTCAAAATGAGGCTCAGTATTGTGTGTGGCCTCCACGTGCCTGTATGACCTCGTTACAACGCCTGGGCATGCTCCTGATGAGGTTGCAGATGGTTTCCTGTGGGATCTCCTCCTAAACCTGGACTAAAGCATCCGCCAACTTCTGGACAATCTGTGGTGCAGCGTGACGTTGGTGGATGGAGCGAGACATGATGTCCCAGATGTGCTCAATCGGATTCAGGTCTGGGGAACAGGCGGGCCAGTCCATAGCTTCAATGCCTTCATCTTGCAGGAACTGCTGACACACTCCAGCCACATGAGATCTGGCATTGTTCTGCATTAGGAGGAACCCAGGGCCAACCGCACCAGCATATGGTCTCACAAGGGGTCTGAGGATCTCATCTCGGTACCTAATGGCAGTCAGGCTACCTCTGGCGAGCACATGGAAGGCTGTGCGGCCCTCCAAAGAAATGCCACCCCACACCATTACTGACCCACTGCCAAACCGGTCATGCTGAAGGATGTTGCAGGCAGCAGATCATTCTCCACGGCGTCTCCAGACTCTGTCACATGTGCTCAGTGTGAACCTGCTTTCATCTGTGAAGAGCACAGGGCACCAGTGGCATCTTTGCCAATCCTGGTGTTCTGCGGCAAAAGCTAAGCGTCCTGCACGGTGTTGGGCTGTGAGCACAACCCCCATCTGTGGTTGTCGGGCCCTCATACCACCCTCATGGAGTCGGTTTCTATCTGTTTGTGCAGACACATGCACATTTGTGGCCTGCTGGAGGTCATTTTGCAGGGCTCTGGCAGTGCTTCTCCTGTTCATCCTTGCACAAAGGCGGAGGTAGCGGTCCTGCTGCTGGGTTGTTGCCCTCCTGCTGCCCCCTCCATGTCTCCTGGTGTACTGGCCTGTCTCCTGGTAGTGTCTCCAGCTTCTGGACACTACACTGATAGACACAGCAAACCTACTTGCCACAGCTCGCATTGATGTGCCATCCTGGATGAGCTGCACTACCTGAGCAACTTCTGTGGGTTGTAGAGTCCGTCTCATGCTACCACGAGAGTGAAAGCACAACCAACATTCAAAAGTGACCAAAAGATCAGCCAGAAAGCATTGGTACTGAGATGTGGTCTGTGGTCCCCACCTGCAGAACCACTCCTTTATTGAGGGTGTCTTGATAATTGCCGATAATTTCCACCTATTGTCTATTCCATTTGCACAACAGCATGTGAAATTGATTGTCAGTGTTGCTTCCTAAGTGGACAGTTTGATTTCACTGAAGTTTGATTTACTTGGAGTTATATTCTGTTGTTTAAGTGTTCCCTTTATTTTTTTGAGCAGTATATTATATTATTCCAGTAGGCCAAACTTGTGATAATTTGTTTGTTTTATTCTAAGATCTATTAATTAAAATGTACTTTGTTCATGGGACAACACTTTTAAGTTTGTTTCTATACTAATAAGTTAATTGTTATATTTGATGATAAGGAAAACTATCCTCAATTTTACACATTTTTTTTAATAAATATCAAAGTTGGCCTGTGACTTTGTCCAAGTTTTTTATTTTGGCCCTCTGTGTATTTGAGTTTGACATCCCTGGGTTAGAGCTATAGCGCAGCATTTGCTTAGCCACCTTTGCTGTAAACAGCTAATGATAATTCTTAGCCAACAGCAGTCTAACTGACTGCATTGCACCTGTATGACTTGTTGGCATGGACAGCCTTCATGCATTTCCTAGCCATAGTAGACTTATCATAGACCTTCATGACACTGAATTATGGCTCTGTAGGAAATAAACCCACAATACGGCTCCATGTGCCATAGTGAGTTCTTTTTAAAGAACAACTTTTTTCCAACAGGTAGCATAGAGTTTCTATGGGATCTTTCACACTTTGTTTTGCAGTATGTAAATAAGGTCTGGCATTTCCTCTTAGCATGAAAGTCTCATGGAACGGACGACTGAATGAAGAAAAATGTGAAATGATGTTTTGACATAGACATGGTTGATTGATAAAACGTGTCAATTGTGTTTTCCAGTCTGCAGGTCTTCTGCACGCTCTGAAAAAAAAAAAGCATAGGTAGATTTTTTTCAAAGAATACAGGTTTTCCTCCTGGTTCCTTTCCAATTTTAGCCCACATGTCTAAATTTGTAAAAAGCAGAGCATTTCAGGTGGCACACTTGCTTAGGCAGGTTATCCCCCTCTGACCCATTATTAAACTCTATTTTTCCATGCTTTGAATGGTTTGTATGATAACTGGAAAAGTATTAACTATTTCAGTAATTTGTGCTACATTTCTTCTGTTGTATTAGACCAAATTGGTCAGCCTTTAAAACTCACTTGCACTAATGTGCCTTGGTTGCTCATGGTAGGTACCAACCACTGCATTCCAGGAACACCCCACAAGACTCATTTTGGAGACCTGCCCAAGGATGTTGGTTGTCGGGAGGCTCAGCAGCCTTATCCACCCATCTTTCCCAGACAAGGTTGGAATTGCGAGCTGTGTGCCGGGTTCACTTTCACTCCCCATTTATATGAGGCCTGGTTCAGCACATAAAGAGGTAGGACATTAGTGATAGGGACCATCCATATTTAGGTATACCTTGACGTGGTTGTTTTTAACATTTACAGCAATAGTGGAGTTCATGTATTCATTAATCGCAATGTGCTGACGTATCGTTCATGTATATGTTTATATATTGGCCACCTGTACAATAATTTAACACTAAAGCTGTGCAGGCCCTTTTTTTTTATAGGACATCCCATTCCAGTCACCTGACTGCTGTAGCCAATCACAAATCACAGCAGAGACCACCAAAGTGATTTCCATGTGTGATGGGGGTTGCAGCAGGTGCGTGCACCTTATTTTATTACTTTAAAACATTTCCAGACATTTCTAAAAAAAAAAAAAAAAAAAAAAAAGCAAAAAAGGATATACGACAGGTCCTTAATCTTAGAGATATCCATACATGGAGTCTCTGGACTTTAAAAAATGGTTGTGATTCCTCAATGATTAATTCAATATTTTTGGAAGATCCCTTGATTTAAAGCTGAAGAATTTCTATTACATCCTAACGGCTTTATTTTATTTCCATTACTCTGGTGCACATAAGCTAAATCATGAAAATTCAGTTGTAACTGAATGCTAAATACTTATGGACACAACATTATATTTCTCACTTTGTAAAAGCAGAATTTAAGATTCAGCAAGTATTAGTAAAACTCATTGTTTATCAGTCTCGTTAGCTTATGATTCCTCCTGACCTTGAAATATAAGCTTGCTCATTTTTATGGGAAAGAAATCAGGCGGTCTAGTCCCGTTCCAAATTTAGTATTCACCCTTGAGAAAAACATAAACATCCTTCAAGGTGGATATTTGTGAGCTTGGGCCGGCAGTTAAAAGGCTTCATTACTGTCAAAGTTTCTTTTACTTGATAGTGTGCAAAAACAGAAACCACATCCTTCCCTTCCAGCTGTCCCAACCGTACTGCCTGTCTACAGGTGCTAATGGGCAAATAACCTGTTACAGCTTTAGGTCAGAGTTATATTCCCATTTACTTTTTCACTGGCTTAATTTATTTCTTTTATTTTTCTTATAAGCCGTCCTATTTTTATCATGGTGTACATTGTATCATCTACTTTCTGTCCATGCATCTTGAAAGCTGTAAACTAGTGCTGAACAGCCCATCTAATCTGGACCTCAAATAGCACAAAAACTATCACAATGCTTGACCACACACTAACCCACACTTAATATGACCGGCTTTTAGTTTCTACTGTCTTAAATCGCCAATGCCCCCATGATTATGATTGATCAGTATGTGTCTGATCAATTCTACATCAGATCATCCGTACAAGCAATCCCACCAGCAATATGTCAGGCAGGAGCCGGCACAGACAGAAGGGGGCCCCTGTGCAAGAACAATATATGGACCCTTTGTAACCCAATAGCTCATCATAATGCACAATTCCTTCTGCTTTGGTGGTGGAAAAGGGCCCCTTTACCTCTTTGGGCCCCTGTGCATGTGCACAGGTTGCATTAAATGATATGTATGCCCCGATGCCAGACTAACTTGGTAGATGAAGTGCCTATATATATAGGTGATGAGCTTGCTCAAAGTGTCAGTGGCTATAATTGGCCATACGTAATCCAACATGACATCATTGATAGAGAATAGTCTGCCATAAACTATAATGGATTATGGTTTGCCTATCATTTTTGAGTTGTAGTTTTTGATGCAAAGCCAGAAGTAGATCGTGCAGGTAGAAGTTATACTTCCCATTCCCTCTGAATCCGTTTCTTGCTTGCGCCAAAAGACTGCATGATTCCAACTTAAAAAAAATAGTGATATGCACCAGATTTATTTAAAAAAGAACCCATACAGTGAGGAAATTAAATATATAGCTATGATTATTTTCTCCTATTGTATGTATTAAATGAGACCTAAACTATATTTTCTTTTAGAATATGCACACTGTTCTTGCTCAGCAAATTTTACCTCTAAAATGTTACTTGTTAACACTGGTGACATTCTAACATCACAGTGTACACCGAAACCAAGTGGATATTGCTTGATGAATGTGGGCTATTGTGTAAAAAAAAATAATAAAACACAGACCACATGTAAAGCCATTGCTCAACATTGAGGAAGTTGAGCCACAATGTGAAAGGAGGATTAGTGAGGGAGTCCAACATGATCTAAATGTAAAGAAGGCTAACCTCGGGCATGACATGAGCCTGTGTTCAGGGTAATAGGAGGATAATTGAAAAATGCTGAGGCAACAGTTATATTTCCTGCTCCCATGACCAAGTCAGCTGAGCGTATAGGTTTATTTCATTGGGAAGAGCAAAATAAGTGTCTGGTGGACACCTCTTCCATTGCAAGTCTTACCATATCTGATGATCTTATGGGAAGTCTAAATGATCATGTTATTAATCCAACATGCGTAATTCTTTTTTGAGACATCTGGCAGTTACAGAAAGTATATTTAGATGAGTCGATAATGGGTGAAAATGTGCTCGTAAGAATGCTCGTTCCCAATTATCAGCTAGTGTAAACAGACTGGCGATCACCCATTAAATGACCAAAATGCTTGTTCATTGGGTAATGACATAGTTTATGCAGGTATAAAAATCATTGTTATTGGCAGCACATCACTTGATGTAAAAGAGGAAAGCGCTGTCAATAACATGATGCTGTATGGAGGCAGAACAATCATAAAAACAATCATCCTGTTCCCTTCAGTTTTTGCTTGCCTGTGTAAAAAGGCCTGTAAAGGAGCAAAAATCGTTTTGTATGTAGTTGACCTGTGTACAATTAGAAAAGCAGGCCAAAATCATCCTGTCTACAGTGGTGTGAAAAAGTGTGTGTCTCCTTCCCGATTTCTTATTCTTTTGCATGTTTGTCACACTTAAATGTTTCAGATCACAAAACAAAATTAAATATTAGACAAAGATAACACAAGTAAACACAAAATACAGTTTTAAATTAAGGTTTTTATTAATAAGGGGAAAAATCCAAACCTACAGGGCCCTGTATGAAAAAGTGATTTCCCCCACCATAAAACATAAATTAACTGGTTTATCACATCTTTGGGAAGCTGAGTTTAATTTCCCTAGCCACGCACAGGCCTGATTACTGTATGAATTGCGTACTCTTACGCCTTCTGTAGGGTGGGCTGATCCCTCGTCTCTCCAAGTCTTACCAACATTAGGTTCTCTGTTTTATAAGAACCATAGGGATAGTTGTCATGCTCATTCCTTTTCTTAAGTGCTCAAAGCAAGCTAAAATGTTTTATAGGGGTGTAGAGTTAGGGATTTGTTTCCTCTCAGTTCTGCTCTCTGGAAATGCTAGAATTTGTTACATCACATTTGAACCAAGGCTCTAGACTTCTTTAGGGGCTTCCAGCTGTAGCCTGAAAAACGGGATGCAGACTTAACCCTCATGGAGCTATTCACTGTAATGAAGCTGATTCAGATGCTTTTTACATCTTTTGGTCTCTTTTTCAGCAGTGTTCGTCTTTTCTAGGCAAACATAAAAACCCCTGGGTGTTTGTTCAAACTTGGTGTGAACACAACTCACCTTTTGTATATTGTCTTGCCTGTTTCCTTCCCAGAGTATACAGCTTAGAGGAACTTATATTATGTCAATTTGCAGTATGGAACTATACCTGTGGTTATGAGGGCTTCTGGAGCATACAGTAGGATGAAGGTATGATGGCCAAGCAGAAGATTGGTAGTTTGAGGTTAGATAACTGGTTAATGAGACTAGGCTGAAATAAGAAATTAATGTCTATGTAGCTAGATTGACTGTAGCTAGTAGTAGATTGAATACTCCATAAGGGTTCTGATACACCTGGTGATAGTTTACCACACAGACATGATGTATTTAACATGTAATAAACCATGAAGCTCAAACCTGTCCAAGCTGCACTCATCTTTGTGCCCATGGTTACTACTGCCCTAGTTTCATTTCTCTTAACATGAAACAATGTCTTTAAAATGGTGTCAAAAGGAAATTTTCCAGTGCATTCCACATTCTTGACATTGGATAAGTAGTAGCTTTCACTTTCTTGAGAGCTTAGATGTTTGAGTTCTTGGTTTTTGACCCACTTAAATACATATTGTGACCCTGTAATAGGATGTTACAGGCACAGTGATCACAGGGTCATAGCAAAAATATTGAAGTGGTTCAATGAAGCAAGATTTTTTAAAGATACATTTTAGCTAGAAAGTCTGCATGTGGCATTACAGTGCTGCCCAGAACATGTGGAACATGATACACAAAAAGAATAAAAAAGTGCAACTGATATGAGACAGATACATGTTCAAAGAATACTGTAAGCTATCTCTATAAAGTCCTTATAGGGGTTTTCAGGTGCATGTTCACACACCAATTATTCTGTTTTCACAGGTTCCTGAGCTTGGGCTGCACATTAATTCACACATATTGGCCAATGAGGTGACCAAGGCAGCTTATAATTGTGGTACCGTATGTGTTTAGGATTTAATTAAGAAATCAAGTGTACACAGGTGTATATGATCCATACGACTAGGAAACCCGATAGCTTCCCCAGGTCCCCCAAGTCGCTAGTCGCCACAAGGTATTTATTGCTTCCATTAAATCTTCCTAACAAGCGCATGCTATTGTCTTATTGAGTTGTTCATATGTCAAAAATCAATTTTTATAACTATAGTAGTGATATGCTAATTAGTGGGTGAAATGATCTTTTATTGTGCACATCATTCTTAGCAGCGCATCATCCTGTGTAAAGTAAACAGTATTCGAACTACCAAGAAGAATGGCATTCTATGCGCATAGAACAATCTATTATAGAGCGCATCTGATGCCGGGTCAGTCTGTGTCAACAGGCTATGAAATGACTGTTGACCGGTAAGTATTTTGCCTGTGGCGGTCATTTAACATGGTTCATTGCGCAGTATAAATGGACCCTTCGTCATGCTTATAGGTATAATTAACGGTGTGGCAGAAATAGCAGAATTTGCAGGGGATGATGGGGACCGAGTGGAGACTTTCATGTTCTGATGAATTGAGTGACTAGGCTACACCATTGTTGATACATTTTAAAAATATGCCCCATATTAAGTACTTAAATTATAGAAATAGGCTTTAACTCTTAGGTAAAGTCCATCTTCCATCTGTTTATGTTGAAAGCTGAACCATTATACCTCATTTTGCCAAACACTGGAACATTGGCAAGATGGAAAAAGTACGAGAGGTACAGTGGTGGCCAAAAGTATTGGCACCCCTGCAATTCTGTCAGATAATACTAGGTTTCTTCCTGAAAATGATTGCAATCACAAATTCTTTGGTATTATTATCTTCATTTTATTTGCTTGCAAGGAAAAAACACAAAAGAGAATGAAGCAAAAATCAAATCATTGATCATTTCACACAAAACTCCAAAAATGGGCCAGACAAAAGTATTGGCACCCTCAGCCTAATACTTGGTTGCACAACCTTTAGCCAAAATAACTGCGAACAACCGCTTCCGGTAACCATCAATGAGTTTCTTACATTGCTCTGCTGAAATTGTAGACCATTCTTCTTTGGCAAACTGCTCCAGGTCCCTGATATTTGAAGGGTGCCTTCTCCAAACTGCCATTTTGAGATCTCTCCACAGGTGTTCTATGGGATTCAGGTCTGGACTCATTGCTGGCCACCTTAGAAGTCTCCAGTGCTTTCTCTCAAACCATTTTATAGTGCTGGGTCATTGTCCTGCTGGAAGACCCATGACCTCTGAGGGAGACCCAGCTTTCTCACACTGGGCCCTACATTATGCTGCAAAATTTGTTGGTAGTCTTCAGACTTCATAATGCCATGCACACGGTCAAGCAGTCCAGTGCCAGAGGCAGCAAAGCAACCCCAAAACATCAGGGAACCTCCGCCATGTTTGACTGTAGGGACCGTGTTCTTTTCTTTGAATGACACTTTTTTTTTACTGTACACTCTATGTTGATGCTTTTTCCCAAAAGCTCTACTTTTGTCTCATCTGACCAGAGAACATTTTTCCAAAACGTTTTAGGCTTTCTCAGGTAAGTTTTGGCAAACTCCAGCCTGGCTTTTTTATGTCTCGAGGTAAGAAGTGGGGTCTTCCTGGGTATCCCATGTCATTTGAGCACTGTCACTATCGTTTTGGGCACTTTTTAGGCTTTCTACAGACTGCCGGGGGTGCCGCCGCAAAAATGCTCGGGTCTCCCATAGACTAACATAGGGCTCGGTGCTCTGGTCGAGCACCCGAGTATCACGGTGAGCTCGGCCCGAGATTCGAGCACCCGAGCATTTTAGTGTTCGATCAACACTATTTATCATTAGTGTTGAGCGAGTATGTTCTGTCCGAGTATGCTCGGGCCGAGCTCCGAGTATTTATAGCTGCTCGGTGATAAGGTTAAATCGCTCCCGTGTGCATGATTTGCAACTGTTTGACAGCTTTATTACATGTGAGGAATGTGTAAGAAATAGACATTCCTCACATGTCATAAAACTGTCAAACAGTCGCAAATCATGCACACGGGAGTGATTCAACCATATCACCAAGCAGCTACAAATACTCGGAGCTCGGCCTGAGCATACTCGGCGAAAGTTTTAATAGAACATACTTGCTCAACACTATTTATTATCCATCTAGTCTTGTTGCTGACCATGTGGTACAAAAGAGGACTGGATCTGCACTGATGAGAGTGGCTGGCAACCGTTAAGTATAATAAGGTCTGCACTGTGTACACCACAAACACTAAAATGGAATTAAAAATGTAAAAAAATCATGTTTTTTCTTTACGTAAAAGTGGGAACTCCTCTCACCTTCTCTAAAGTGCTGGCATTTGTCTCATTCGTCTCTAATTGTCCCTATCATGGACTCCCCACTGCCTGTACTATATCCTATAAAACAAATTTGCCAGGGAGAAGTATATAGTGTGGGCAATTAAAGCAGAAAATACAGTATAAAGACGTGGGAGGGAGAAATCTGATCACTGCGACTCTACCAAGGAGGAACATGGTTGTGGCCAGCTGTTGTCGGCCTGCCGCGGCTGTGTTGAAGCAAATCAGTCTGTGTGCCTGGGTCTGCAGGTGCTGGGTGGAGCAACATTAACGAGTCGGGACACAGCTCTTTGATACCCTTTCGAAAATATAGGAGATAATACAAAATAAAAATGAAGATTGGCCAAAATAAAATTATAGGAAATTTCCTGAACTATCTTTATTAGTGATGGGCGAGCACAAAAATGCTCGGGTGCTCGTTGCTCCGGTCGAGCACATTGGAATACTCGGGTGCTCGACCCGAGCAACGAGCCCTATGTAAATCTATGGGAAACTCGATCATTTTTGAGGCGGCTTCCCCCGGCGGTCTGCAGAGGGTCTAAAAATTGCCCAAATCGATGGGAACAGTGGTCAAATGACATGGTAACAGCATGGGGAAGACCCCTGGAAGCATTTCTGACTCTCAGGTCACTACTGTCAACAATGTTGTCAGAGGTATTATGCCACTTTTACGGACTCACAAAAAAACATACAAAAACAAAACCAAAATGGATTTTTTATGGAAGTATGTTAAGGAACATCCTTTCCAGGGTAATGACTTGTATATAAGGCAAAATAAATAACCAAAAACAAAAAAACTCCTCCACACCTTGGGCTATGTTCACACGTAGTGTTTTTTATGCTTTTTTCACTTTTGCATTGCTTTCAACTGTGGCAAATGCATTCATCGGGAAATGTCATTTTAACATTTTACAACCTTATCTGGCCATGTGGTGTGTGAGACATGATCAGACACATCCTGTTTCATTTATGAAGGAGGGACTCTGAAAGTCACAAAGACTATTTTTATAGGGCCATCAGGCGGCCCTTACTATTCTTAAAAGGCCAGCAGTCGGCCCTCACTATTCTTAGGGAGCCATCAGTCAGCTATGCTTTGTTGTTCCCATTACTAAAGAGTGGGTCTCCTATACTGTTATTGCATATGCAGTGAGTGGCAGGGCTGCCCAAAATTTAGACAGACCCCAATACCACTTTGAAGAGACTTAGAGGAGGGCCTCCTGAAAACAATGTTCCCATTATTAGGAAGTGGGTCTCCCATACTATTTGCCTATGCAGTGAATGCAAGGGCTGTCAAAAATTTGGACCTACTCCAATGTCTCTTGGAAGAGAAGTAGAGGAGGGCCTCATAAAAAATTATCCTATTAGAACGGAGCGGGTCTCCTATACTTGTAATTCCCATGCACTAAGTGTATGGGCTGACAAACATTTACCCCTGGGGGGTATACATGAACATACTGTATAAAAAAAATTTTTTTACAGCCATCATTAGCACCCTTTAAAAAAATTATGTGGGTGTTGCATCACGGACCATGGTCACCCTGGTGATATGGTGATGGAGGATGAGGAGAAGGAGGAGGACAAGAGCAAATAGCCAAAATCAGGAAGCGTATACCCATGTGTGGGTGTGAGGAGGTGCATGGGAATACACCTCCCAAAAAAGACACTGGATTTGAATTTGTTACGCTGCTATCATTCGGAGGTGTTGAGAAGTCTGGCCCGATCCAGCCTTTGTTCATTTTTATAAGAGTCAGCCTGTCAGCATTTTCAGTTGACAGGCAGACACGCTTATCAGTTATAATTCCACCAGCGGCACTAAAAACCCGCTCTGATAGAACGCTAGAGGCAGGGCAGGCCAGGACCACCAAGGCATAGAGTCAGTTCATTCCACATGTCCAGCTTGGATACCCAATAATTATAAGGCACACAGGAATCACGGAGGATGTTGGTACGGTCAGCAAGGTACTCCCTCAGCATCTTCCCAAAGTTTGCACTCCTTGTGAGAGTACCCCACGCCTCAGGGCCTGTGCGATGGGAGGGGCTGAGAAAATTCTTCCAGAACTTTGACAGTGTTCTCCTGCCTCTGCTGGATTGGAGTTGTGTATCTCTCACCAGTACTCCTTGGTTGTCCAACGAACTGTGACCTCTGACACCAGCATTTTCAGATGGCAATTTTTTTAATAGTTACGCAACAAGGGCCTTCTAGTACTGCCCCATTTTTGTAGACCTGTCCGCCTCCGGAATAAGAGATATAAATTTCTCCTTGTAGCATGGGTTTAGAAGTTTCACCAACCAGTAATGGCTGTCACCCGAAAATTTGAGAACGCGAAGGTCACGGAAAGGCAGTGTAACAAACTCAGCCATGCGTACCAGACTGCTAACAGGCAAGACTTCCGTGTCCTCACCAAGAGGGCGACTGCCCAAGCTCTCCTCCTCACACTGTATGGTTCCTTGCTCTATCTCACCGTGCTCCGCCTGCAATGCATCCTTTTTGATTGTGAGCAGAGAGCGTTTCAGAAGACAGAGAAGCGGGATGGTGATGATAATTATGGCATTATCGCCGCTCACCATCTTGGTGGAGTTCTCAAAGTTTTGGAGGATGGTACATATGTCTGACATCCATGTCCATTCCTGAGGTCTTATGTGTGGAGTCTGAATTGAGTACCGACGGCCTTGTTGATACTGGTAGTCAACAACTGCCCTCTTCTGCTCACAAATCCTTCCCAACAACTGCAGTGTAGAGTTCCAACGTGTGGGGACATCACACACCAGTCGGAAGCTGCAAACGCTGCTGAAGCATGGCAAGGGCAGCGGAAGCTGTAGCTGACTTTCCAAATTGGGCACACAGGCGGTGTACTAAGCAGATCTCTGGGTAGGTTTTGAGAAACCGCTGAACCACGAGGTTAAGCACATGGGCCAGGCATGGTACATGTGTCAGCTCGCCTCGCCTCAGAGCCGCCACCAGGTTCCGGCCATTGTCACACACGACCATGCCTGGCTGTAGGTTCAGCGGTGTCAGCCACAGATCTGCCTGCTCTTTCAGAGCTGTCCACAACTCTTCAGCATTGTGTGGTTTGTCACCTAAGCATATTAGCTTCAGTACAGCCTGTTGCCACTTGGTTGAGGCAGTGCTGCAGTGCTTCCAGCTTGTGACTGATGTGGTCATTTCGGAGATGAAGGCTGAAGAGAAGGAGGAGGCTGAGGTGCAGGATGTAGAGCCCAGGGAGAACATTCATGCCCCTAGTCTTCTTGAAAAAATTTATTGCGGGCCTAAAGAAGAGGGGGCGTAAAGGGGGGTACTGTAGCATCGGCGTCTCTGCCTCCTGCCGGGCAAAGACGCCGTTACCCTCACCGCCGCGGTCCCAGTCTGGCGTCCTCCAGCTCCCCTGCTCCTGATGCTACTGTTGCGCACACCACTCACAGCTTCCCGGGCACTGTGCTTAGGGCGCGCGTGCTCCCTCCCTCTTAAAGGGGCCACGCGCCATCCTAAAGAGTCCCCGGCCACTGGCCAGTGGACCACTTCTATATAAAGCACCTCCTCCAAAATGGAGGTGCCTGTGCAAGGTTGTTGTTTGTGTGCTAACACTCTCCTCAGCCTTCAGGTTCCAGTGCCTGCCAGCCTGTCTGTTAGCCGTGCAAGCCGGCCTGTCTACCCAGATCACCTGTCAGGCCACCTGCCGTGTCCGCCTGGCTGCTAACCAGATCACCCGTCAGGCTACCTGACCCGTGGGAGTCGCCTGCTCTCACAGAAGGTCTGTCCCAGAGTGGCACCTGGTACACTTGCCCGGTCCCTCCATGGTTCATGGAGTCGATTAAGCCGCCGTGCGACCAGGGTCGGTCCGAGTAGGCACTTAGTTACGCCCCTCTGGTCCCTCTTTGCATCCCAGCACAGAGGTTCCACCACCTGGATCCGTAACAGTTTGCACAGGCCATGGAACCCGGTGGCTCCCAGACTCCTTCGCTCTCTGACCTTGTACCAAGAGGTCTCTCGCCAGAGATCCCAACAGGATACTATCCTGTCCTATCTGCAGACAGTCAACTCCCGCCTGGACGTGCTGTCCACCCCGACTGTGTCCGCCTCCAACCGAGCGGCACCCACTTCGGTGGCACCTCAACCCAGTGGCTCTGTGGCACCCGGCTTTGGACACCGGCTCTCTGCGCCTCCACGTGTTGGTGGTGACCCTGTCCTATGTTGGGCCTTCTTAAATCAGTGCGTGCTGCACTTTGAAAACCTGGCACACCAGTTCACCTCCAACTGGGCCAAGGTGGCGTTCATGTCTCACCTCACCAGAGAGGCGTTGGCGTGGCTTAACCCTCTGTGGGAGAGAGGGGATCCTCTGGTGTCTGATCTCCAAGCTTTCCTCGCGGCTTTCCGGAAGATGTTCGATGAGCCCGGACGAAAATCTTCTACTGCCTCCTCACTTCTCCGACTCCGCCAAGGGAGTCTTACTGTGGGCCAGTATGCCGTACATTTCCAAACCCTCACATCTTAACGTGCCTGGAACAATGAGGTCCTGGTGTCCACCTTTTGGGAGGGCCTTTCCGGACGGATCAAGGATGAGCTAGCCGGTCGTGACATACCTCCCTCACTGGACGACCTGGCGTCATTAGCTACCCGGATTGACATCCGTTTCCTGGAACGCGCTAAGGAGATGACCATGAGAGGAAACCTCCGTGCCTCGCTCCCGTCCTCCAAAGTCCAGTCTCGCAACCTGCACTCCCCCGGGTGTCTTCTCCAGAGCCAATGCAAATTGACCAAGTCAAGATGGTCAAGTCTCATCAGGAGACCAGTCGTGCCGAGGGGAATTGCTTCTATTGTGGCAATACTGAGCATCAGATCCGCTCTTGCCCGGTGAGACCGAGAAACTCCAGTGTCTAGGACCGCTTGGTGAGGTCGTCCTAGGCAAGAGTTCTTCCTCTCCGCCCTTGACTCTGTCCGTTTCCGTTACCAGTGGTGAGACCCGTTTCTTCGAGACTGCCCATCTGGATTCCGGAGCCGCTGTGAATCTCATCCAACAGGCCATTGTGGAGCGTTTTCAGATTCCTTCCATACGTCTGGCGGACCCATTAGCACTTTTCTCTGTGGATGGAAAGCTTCTCCCTGAAACCATCTTGCTGGTCACTGAGCCGGTAACTCTTCAGGTGGGAATGCTGCACTCGGAGAAGATCTCCTTTTACGTACTGTGCGGTCTCTCTCATGCCATCTTGCTTCGCCTGCCTTGGTTACAGAGACATGAGCCCATCCTGAATTGGCACTCAGGAGAGGTGCTCCGTTGGGGTCAGGAATGCCATAAGACCTGTCTGGTTCCAGTTCGTCCTGCTCAACCCCCGTCTACTACTGCTAACCTACCTGGCCTGCCAGCACCCTACTGGCCCTATGCGGACGTTTTTGATAAAAAGGAGGCAGAGACACTACCACCTCATAGGCTGTATGATTGCCCCATCGACCTAATACCTGGTGCTTCACCTCCTCGCGGGCGAATTTACCCCTTGTCGCTAGCCGAGACCCTTGCCATGTCTGAATATATTGAAGAAAATCTTGCTAGGGGATTTATCCAGAAATCCACCTCTCCGGCTGGAGCAGGATTCTTCTTCGTCAAGGACGGCTCTCTTCATCCTTGCATCGACTATAGGGGCCTAAACCAGATTACCATGAAGAATAAGTACCACCGCCTCTCATCTCGGAGCTGTTTGACCGCCTAAAGGGCGCAAAGGTCTTCACTAAGCTCGACCTGCGTGGGGCGTACAATTTGGTCCGGATCCGCCAGGTAGACGAGTGGAAGACGCCATTCAATACCCGGGATGGTCACTACGAGTACCGCGTGATGCCCTTCGGTCTCTGTAATGCTCCAGCCGTCTTCCAGGAGTTGGTAAACGATATATCTTTCGAGATCTCCTGTATTCCTGTGTGGTGGTGTACCTGGATGATATCTTGGTGTTCTCCCCTGATCTGCCCTCTCACTGGAGGGATGTTCGTCAGGTACTGCTGAGGCTCCGGAAGAAACGCCTGTATGCTAAGTACGAGAAATGCCTCTTTGAGCAGACCTCCCTGCCATTTCTGGGGTATATCATCTTGGAGACCGGACTGCGGATGGATCCCGAGAAGGTATCTGCTGTCTTAATGTGGCCCCGACCTGAGGGGTTGAAGGCTATTCAGTGGTTTCTGTGATTCGCTAACTATTACCGCCTCTTCATTCCTCATTTCTCCTCCGGGACAGCTCCCATCTCTGCTCTTACCCGTAAGGGAGCAAATCTCAGGTAGTGGACTCCCGAGGCTGAGAATGCCTTTATCTCTCTTAAACAAGCCTTCTCCTCTGCTCCTGTGCTGCACCATCCGGATGGCAATAAACAGTTCTTCGAGAACTGATGGCCATCAAATTAGCGCTGCAGAAGTGGCGCTACTTGCTTGTGGGGGCTCTGCACCCGGTGGTCATCTACAATGACCATAAAAACCTCGCGTATTTGCAGACCGCCCAGAGACTAAACCCGTGTCAGGCGAGATGGTCTTTGTTCTTTGCTCGATTCTGCTTCAATCTCCATTACCGCCCGGCAGATAAGAACATTAAAGCCGACGCTCTATCCCGCTCTTTTCTGTCTCCTGACCTGGAGGAGGAGCCTCTACACATCATTGATCACTCTAGAATAATGACTGTTGCTCCGTTTGACCTGTCTCATCTACCTCCTGGTAAGACCTTTGTAGCGGCTCAGGATCGGAAGAGGGTCTTACTCTGGGGCCATGCGTCCAAACTTGCTGGCCATGCCGGCCAGAGGAAAACACTTCTGCTCTGTAACATACCTGGCGGCGTCCTTGCATAGTGGTCCATCTCCCACTGTGCAGGAGCGCGCACTTGATCTCCTGTCCAGAAGGTCTCTCTGGCTTCCCTCCATGCTGTCTGTTTGTGTCTGTCTCTGCTGCTTAAGGGCGGCGCCCGATCACTTCCTGCTCTTTGTACCTGCTGTGGGTCACGCCCCTTGTGCGTCCTCAGCCTATTGCTGTCTGACACTTGGTATATAGCTCAGCAGCTCCCTTCTATCCCTGCCTGAGCATAGTGTTTTCCTTCAGTGTGTGCTTGCACTCTGAAGGTGCCAGGTCCCGTCTTTGTTCCTTGTCTGCCTTTCCTGGAGGCTGTATTTCCAGGCCTGTCTGAACTTAGTCCTGTATGTCTCCTGCTTTGCGGTATCAGCTCCCGTGTCTGAACTGTGTCCTGTATGTCTCCTGCTTTGCGGTATTAGTTCCCGTGTCTGAACTAAGTCCTGTATGTCTCCTGCTTTGCGGTATCAGCTCCCGTGTCTGAACTGTGTCCTGTATGTCTCCTGCTTTGCGGTGTTAGTTCCCGTGTCTGAACTACTCCTGTATGTCTCCTGCTTTTCGGTATTAGTTCCCGTGTCTGAACTGAGTCCTTTCTGTGTATCTTGTCTGTCCTGTCTGAACACGCTCCTAGCCTGTTCCTCCCGCCTTCTAGGGGCCGATTACCTAGACCTGCTCCTGTATTTTGTCTGTCCTGTCTGAACACGCTCCTAGCCTGTTCCTCCCGCCTTCTAGGGGCCGATTACCTAGACCCGCTCCTGTATTTTGTCTGTCCTGTCTGAACACGCTCCTAGCCTGTTCCTCCCGCCTTCTAGGGGCCGATTACCTAGACCCGCTCCTGTATTTTGTCTGTCCTGTCTGAACACGCTCCTTGCCTGTTCGTCCTGCCTCTCTGGGGGCAGTATTCCCAGACCCGCTCCTGTATCCCGCTGCAGTGTCGGTCCCCTCCGTACACTCAGTTCCAGTCTGAACTCTCTCCTATCCTTTACCTGTTTTTCCTCTATGTCCGTTCCCTTCCTTTTTCTGCAGAGTCTGAACTTGTACCTAACTCCTGCCTGTTGTCTCTGTACTCCCGTTTGTGAGTTTGTGGTCCACTCGCTACTTCACTGCAAGTACCCTGTGGGTGTCTGGCTCTGTCTTTTCCTTCCTGTCTGTTCCGTGTGTACAGAGTCCTGTCCTGCCCTGCTTCTGCCCGCTGCTCCGGCAGTCCTGTCCTGCCCTGCTTCTGCCCGCTGCTCCGGCAGTCCTGTCCTGCCCTGCTTCTGCCCGCTGCTCCGGCAGTCCTGTCCTGCCCTGCTTCTGCCCGCTGCTCCGGCAGTCCTGTCCTGCCCTGCTTCTGCCCGCTGCTCCGGCAGTCCTGTCCTGCCCTGCTTCTGCCCGCTGCTCCGGCAGTCCTGTCCTGCCCTGCTTCTGCCCGCTGCTCCGGCAGTCCTGTCCTGCCCTGCCTGTACCCCTCTGCCTGTAATGTTCCTGAGTCCCAGTGTGTACTGGGCCCTATCCCGCCTGTGTTCCTACCTGCTAGTGCCTCCCTGTCTGCACTCTAGCTGTGCTTGCCTGTACCCCCCTGCCTGCTTACCCGCCTGCCTGCATAC
The DNA here is from genome assembly GCF_046119375.1 of Phyllobates terribilis. Classification (NCBI taxonomy): domain Eukaryota; kingdom Metazoa; phylum Chordata; class Amphibia; order Anura; family Dendrobatidae; genus Phyllobates; species Phyllobates terribilis. The sequence continues at coordinate 357,175,406 of NW_027362761.1, forward strand.
CAGTCGTGCCTGCCTATACCCACCAGTCTGTGTGCCAGCCTACCAGTCTGTTCCTGTATTCCCCTGTGTGGGTCAACAGCCGTGTCCGGGGTCTGTCCTGGAGTAGCACCTGGTCCCTCTGCTCGGTTCCTCCTTGGTGCACTGGCGTCGTATGCCGTCGTGCGACCCTGGTCGGATCGGGTGAATACCTAGTTACGCCCCTCCAGGCATTCACTCTCCGGCACGGTCCAGTGGAATCACTACCAATCACACGCACACGCCGCTTAGCCCGGGCGTGTGCATAACATGCTCATTCCCCAGTACTATTGGTGGCCCACCCTGCGCGAGGATGTTGCGAATTTTGTCGTGGCTTGTTCCTCTTGTGCCCATAATAAGATACCTAGGCACCTTCCAGCCGGTCGTCTCCTTCCTCTTCCCGTGCCTTCCTCTCCGAGGCAACATATTGCAATGGATTTCATCACGGATCTTCCGTTATCAGCCGGTTGTACTGTCATTTGGGTGGTCGCCGACCGCTTCTCCAAGATGGCTCACTTCATTCCTCAGCCTGGTCTTCTGTCTGCACCTGTGCTGGCTAAGGACTTATCTGTCACATCTTCGGTCTCCACGGCTTACCCCTCCACATAGTCTTGGACCGAGGAGTTCAGTTCACTTCTCGCTTTTGGAGAGCCACGTGCAAGTTGCTGGATGTCTCTTTGGATTTCTCTTCTGCCTATCATTCTCAGTCCAATGGTCAAGTGGAACGCATCAATCAGATCCTTACCAGCTTTCTTTGGCATTTTGTCAACGCTCACCATAGCGATTGGGTTGAGCTCCTGTCCTGTTCAGAGTTTTCCTATAACAACAATGTAAGTGAGTCCTCTGCTAAGTCTCCTTTTTTGTGGTCTATGGTCAACACCCCCGGATTCCGTTTCCCGTCTCCGCTTCAGTGAACAATCATGACTCGGAGTCTCTCGTCAGTGAATTTTCTGCGATTTGGGAGGGCACTAGATCTGCGCTTCTTCAGTCCTCGGAGCGGATGAAGAAGCATGCTGATAAGAGACGTCTGGATCAGCCTCAATTCCGTCCGGGAGACAAGGTCTGGCTTTCCTCCAAATATGTCCGTCTCAAAATACCATCACATAAGTTGGGTCCGCGGTTCATCGGTCCATTTGAGATTCTGAACCAAATAAATCCAGTGGCTTACAAGCTGAAACTCCCAGCCTCCTTACGGATTCCCAACTCCTTTCACATGTCTCTCCTCAAACCTGTTGTCCTTAATTCTTTCTCCAAAAATCCAGGTACCACTCCAGCTCCAGTCTCCGCTGAGGACGTCTTTGAGGTAGAGAACATTTGGGTCATCAGGAGGGTAAGAGGAAAGACTTTCTTTCTTGTGGATTGTAAGGGGTTTGGTCCTGAGGAGATATCTTGGGAGCCCAGGGAGAACATTCATGCCCCTCGTCTTCTTGAAAAAATTTCTTGCGGGCCTAAAGAAGAGGGGGCGTAAAGGGGGGGTACTGTAGCATCGGCGTCTCTGCCTTCTGCTGGGCAGAGACGCCGTTCCCCTCACCGCCGCGGTCCCGGTCCGGCGTCCTCCAGCTCCCCTGCTGTTGTGCGCACCGTGCGCAGTTTCCCGGGCATTGTGCTTAAGGCGCGCGCGATCCCTCCCTCTTAAAGGGGCCATGTGCGCCATCTTAAAGAGTCCCCATTCAATGGCCAGAGGATCAGTCCTATATAAAGCACCTCCTCCAAAATGGAGGTGCCTGTGCAAGGTTGTTGTTTGTGTTCTAACAGTCTCCTCAGCTCTCAGGTTCCAGTGCCCGCCAGCCTGTCTGTCAGCCATGCCCACCAGCCTGTCAGCCGCGCCCGCCGGCCTGTCTACCCGGATCACCTATCGTGTCCGCCTGCTTGCCAACCCGGATCACCCGTCAGGCTGCCTGCCATGCTCTCCCACTGTACCTGTCAGCTTCAGCCATCTGACCCGTGGGAGTCGCCTGCTCTCACACAAGATCGGTCCCAGAGTGGCACCTGGTACATCTGCCCGGTCCCTCCTTGGTTCACGGAGTCGACAAAGCCCCCGTGTGACCAGGGTCGGTCCGAGTAGGCACTTAGTTATGCCCCTCTGGTCCCTCCTTGCATCCCAGCACAGAGGTTCCACCACCCGGATCCGTAACACAGGAGCTATAGACTGTGGGGGCAACCCTGATTGACCTAGGGCCCACAATCCTTGGCGTCTGGAGGACATGTTCCGTCCCAGGGTCCGACTGAGTCCCAGCTTCCACTATGTTAACTCAGTGTGCAGTCAGCGAGATGTACCGTCCCTGCCCACAAGCACTTGTCCATATGTCCGTGGTTAAGTGGACTTTCCCAGTAACTGCATTGTTGAGGGCATGGCTAATGTTGTGGGACACGTGCTTTTGTAATGCAGGGACGGCACACTGGGAGAAATAGTGGCGCCTGGGGACCGAGTACCGAGGGACGGCCGCCGCCATCAGGCTGTGGAAAGCTTCCATCTCCACGAGCGTAAAAGGCAACATTTCGAATGCAAGCAGTCGTGAAATGTGGGAATTTAGTAGTGTGGCCTGTGAGGCGTTGGCTGCGTGTTTGCGCTTGCGTTCCAAGGACTGGGGTATGGACAACTGACCGCTGCGCTGGGACAAGGAAGTGCTTGCTTATGGTTCTAGTTGAGAGTGTGCAACGACCGGTGCAGGGCATGAGGCATTTTCGAATGCACTATGGACAGGGGATTGGCTTGCACACACAACAGTGGAAGAAGCAATGGTGTCACCCGCAGACACTGTTCCTGGACCCTGGGGTTCGGCCCACTTAGTCGGGTGCTTTGCTGCCATGTGCCTGATCATGCTGGTGGTGGTCAGGCTGGTCGTTTTGCTACCCATGCTGATGCTGGCCTGGCAGGTGGTGCAAATGACCTTTTTGGGGTTATCGACAAAGTCTTTAAAAAACAACCACACTCGGGAAGATCTAACAGTTGTACTAGCAACTTCCTTCATGTTGGTGTTACGGGGAATGGTTGCCTGCCTTCTGTCTGTGGCCTCCACACTGCTTCTTCCTGCCCATTGGAGTGCTCTGCCTCCCTCCCCCTGTGAGCTGCTGTCCTCGCTCTGCATGTCCTCCTGCCAGGTTGGGTCAGGTACTATATCATCCACCACCTCGTCTTCCGAACCCTGGTCGTCCTCCTGACTTTCTAGCAATTGTGTCTCATCATTGTCCACCTCTTGTGACACTTTCCCACCATCGCCTTCGTATGACCGTGGCTGCTCAAATATTTGGGCATCACTACATGCGATCTCCTCTTGCCCCGCTTCAAGTGGACCAAACGAGAGGCCTGAATCTATAAATTGAAAAGTGAACAGCTCTTCGGAGTGTCCAATTGTGGGATCAGTTGTCTCCGGGCACTCGGCATGATGGGAGGAAGGAGGAATATGCGGTCCTGCTTTACGGCTACTGAGACTTGACAGTGTGGAAGACAGGGTGGTGGTGGTGGCAAAGTGACTGGAAGCATTTTCCGCTATCCAACCAACAACCTTTTGACACAGGTCTGGGTTCAATAGTAGTGTGCTGTGGTCCCCTGGTAATTGGGACAGGAAGGTCGGGTGAGAAGATGTGGCTGCTTGTTGTTGCACAATTTCAGCTTGACCACAGCCTCGGCCTCTGCATGCACCATCACCATCACGTCCAGTTGCCCGTCCCTTGCCACGCGCCTTGCCCATTTTAAATGGAGGACAATATCTTCCACGCTAACTACAAATGAATGAATTTGGAGCGAACTTATATGTGATCCGTGTGACGGACAAGCCACAGTTTTAAATAGCTGGCCTGTAGGTAACTGTTTTGAACAGCAAACTGGTGTCAATAACTTCGCTCACACACTGAAACAAAATTTTAATGGAGGCCAGAAATGGCAGAATTTTCAGCGAACTTATATGTGATCCGGGTGACGGACAAACCACAGTTTTAAATAGCTGGATTTTTAGTGCTGTAATATGGGGAGGACCTGGCTGTATTCTGCAGTGCCAACAAGCAAAGGGCGCAGAAAAACGGTGTTCTCTGGATTATTTTTTTATCTTTAATCTTGATTATTTGCTTAAAAAGCAATTATTCCTGGCCCCTGATACTTGGGGCTATTTCTACAAATATCTGTAAAATCACCAGCAGACAGAACTGGAATGGGCCCTCTTGCTATATGCACTGCAATCTGCTATATACCCCGCCTGCCTGACTTTCTGCCTAGCACTGATATCTGTGCAGCTTGATTAGTCCTCAGAAGGACTGTTAGTTGAAATGAATATGTAGAGAATCTTGTGGAATACCTACACTAACTAATAAACAACCAAATCTCTCCCTAGGTCAGCTGCACCTCTCCCTACACTGCCTGATTGCGGAGGAGACTGTGACGAGAATGGCATCTGATACAGACCTGATGACGCTGTGCCGCCAGCCAATCACTGTAATGCCACAACCAACATGGCTGCAGCATTACAGTGTGTGACAGACCATCCCTGCATGTTGATTGGCGCTCCAAAGAGCGCCAAACATGAAGGGAGGGGACTCGAGCATCCGCCCGAGCATCTCGGAAGTACTCGGCGAGCTCCAAGCATCTCGAGTACTGAGATACTTGGGCGAGTGCAGAGTACTTGCGAGTATGCTCGCTCATCACTAATCTTTATATTTCCATTTCTACTTCACTATTGATCCATTTCAGAGTCAAGTACTTCGACAATGATGGGAGTGGAAGCTAAGTAAGCAGTGCTCCGCAGAACTCTGACATCTCTGAAAGTTCCAGCAGTTGGACCACAGTAATCAGCAAATTATCCCCTATGAAAAGGAGAGGGAATAACCCATAGCCCTTTAACACGGTCTAACAAAAAAAAACAAAAAACTTTTTCATACTGCCCAAAATAGTCACCACTTCCCTTGCTGAAATTGTTCAGATACTGTCACAGCAAATGTTTATATTCTTGGTGCTGACCATCATGTGACCATAGTGACGTCACTACAGGAGGTGGTAGCTGGACATAGGGACAAGTCTTCATACAGACAGGTAAGCAGAATTCTAGACGTAAGTATATTGAGAAACTTACATAAACATTTTAGACAGCATTATAAAGATAATACTAAAACCATAATGCCAAAGCATTGTAACGGACAAGCCTAGTTTCATGGTTACCCACTGATCAACATCCTTAAAATCAATCTCTTTGATTACAGATTGGATCATTTTGAAGATAAAGTTAGAAATAAATGTAATATGTAGTGAATGAATAAGGAAGCAACACTGCCATCTAGCAGAAAACACCCGATTTGCAGATTCATAGGTCCTTATAGCTGATGCACCTTCAACACATTACAACTACATCAAATGTAATGTTAGCAAGAAAACCTATGTCCCCTTCTTTTTTAATTTATAAATGTGTTGTTATTATAACCTTTTATCACCACTGCATGTCATATACAACAAAATATTGAGGACGGCTATTTGCACAAAGTGGTTTCCTACAGACATAAAGCAAAAAAAAACAACACTTTTTTGCGGAGCAGAAAAAGGTTTATGTGGACCCCGTGACAACAAATTTGGTGGGATTTCCTATTCCACCCCAGAAGTTCTGCCTGACCTTCCATTGTAGACACACATCAGAGCCATGGCAATCCCAAGAAGGGTTCTATCTGTTGCTTCGGCGTCTCTGCCTCCTGCTAAGCAGAGACGCCGTCCCTCTCACCTTCCTGCCCAGCGCGCGGCGTCCTCCTGCACTCCTTCCCTCGCTGCTGCTGGCGCGCGCTCCTTCCCGGGCACTGTGCTTAGGGCGCGCGCGCGGAGGACTTCCCATATATAAGGCACCTCCTCCAAAATGGAGGTGCCCGAGCGAAGTTGTTGCAAAGCATACTCACCTCTGCTTCAGCCCTCAGGTCCCGTTGCCAGCCTGACTTCTAGTCCTGTCTGCCTGCTTGTCTTCCCTTCAGCCTGACAGTCTGTCTCCTGCATCCGCCAGTCTGTCTATGGGCAAGTCCACCTGCGGAACAGGAAGCACCTGCCTGCCAGCCAAGAGACTCTTACCCGCTCACCTGGTAGCGCTCACCTGCTACCCGCCTGCTAGCCTACCTGGAGGCTCCGCCATCACTTACCGTGACCACCTGCCTGCCAGCCAAGAGACTCTTACCCGCTCACCTGGGAGCGCTCACCTGCTACCCGCCTGCTAGCCTACCTGGAGGCTCCGACGTCACTTGCCGTGACCACCTGCCAGCCAGCCAAGAGACTCTTACCTGCTCTTCTGTCACTTCCCGTGACCACCTGCCTGCTCACCTAGGGACTGCTACCTACCTGTTGTGTCCACCCGCTACTCCGGTCAGTCCCAGCTATCTGACCCGTGGGAGCCACCTGCTCTAATACAAGGTCGTTTTCAGTATAACACCTGCTCCTCGGGGTCCCTCCTTGTTCCAGGGCACAGAGGTTCCACCACCCAGCCCCGTTACAGTTTGCTCGGGCCATGGAACCCGGTGGTGCCCAAGCTCCCTCGCTCATGACCTGCTCCACGAAGTCTTCCGTCAGAGATCCCAACAGGAATCCATCCTGAACCACCTGCGTAATGTCAACTCCCGCCTGGACACACTGACTGCTCCACCTGGACCTGCCTCCAGTCGTACGACTCACGCCCCGGCAGCGCTGCTACCCATCAATGCCATGGTACCCGGTGCGGGTCCCCGGCTCTCTGCACCGCCTCGTTTTGGTGGAGATCCCGCCTTGGCTCGAGGCTTCATTAACCAGTGCACCCTGCATTTTGAACTCTTGGCACATCACTTTACCACCAACCGGGCCAAAGTGGCTTTCATCATGTCCCATCTCACTGGGGAAGCACTGGCTTGGCTAAATCCCCTGTGGGAGAGAGGGGATCCCCTGGTATCCAACTTGTCAGCTTTCCTCACTGCTTTCCGGAAAGTCTTCGATGAACCGGGACGAAAGACCTCGTCAGCCTCCTCTCTGCTACGTCTCCACCAAGGGAGTCTCACCGTAGGCCAGTATGCCATACGGTTCCGTACCCTCGCTTGTGAGCTTGCCTGGGATAACGAGGCCCTGCTGTCCGTCTTCTGGGAGGGTCTTTCCCGTCGGATTAAAGATGAACTTGCCGGTCGGGACATCCCTACCACCCTAGACGACCTGGTGTCACTTGCTACCCGGATTGACATCCGGTTCCAGGAACGTACCCAGGAGACCACCCGTGAGAGAAGGTTTCCCCGCCTTGCTCCTAACTTCCAGAGACCTGTCTCTTCTTCAGTCACTCCCCGGGCGCATTCACCCGAGCCCATGCAGGTCCACCAGACCAAGTTGGTCAAATCCCGCCAGGAGTGACGCCGGGCCGAGGGGAGCTGTTTCTATTGTGGCAGCAAGGAGCACCTGATCCGTTCCTGCCCGGAGAGGCCAGGAAACGCCGGTGTCTAGGATCGCTCGAAGAGGTCGTCCTAGACAAAAGTAAGTCCCCTCCCTCCCTGACTTTGTCTGTCTCTCTCTCTCCTGGGGAGAGGATCGGCACTTTGAAATTGCCCACCTGGACTCTGGAGCTGCTGGGAACCTCATCTCCCAGTCCTTAGTAGAGAGATACCATATTCCCACCAAGCCTCTCACTGAACCTTTGTCAGTTGCCTCCGTGGATGGTAAACTCCTTCCAGTGCCCATCCTGCTCGTCACTGAACCCTTAACTCTGCAGGTGGGAATGCTGCACTCTGAGAAGATCTCCTTCCATGTGCTATCCGGACTCTCTCACTCCCTGTTGCTAGGTCTACCTTGGCTCCAGACACATGAACCCGTATTGAACTGGCGATCCGGTGAAGTACTCCGGTGGAGTCCAGACTGCCATAAAACCTGCCTGGTTCCGGTCCGTCCAGCTCGCCCTCCGCCTACTCCAGCTAATCTACCCGGTCTCCCGGCTCCATACTGGCCCTATGCGGACGTCTTCGGTAAAAAGGAAGCAGAGACGTTGCCACCCCATAGGCCATATGACTGCCCAATCGACCTGGTACCTGGTGCCACTCCTCCCCGTGGGCGTATCTACCCGTTGTCTGCGGCCGAAACCCGGGCCATGTCTGAATACATTGAAGAAAATCTGGCTAGGGGATTTATCCGAAAATCTACCTCCCCGGCTGGAGCCGGATTCTTCTTTGTCAAAAAGAAAGACGGCTCGCTACGTCCCTGTATAGACTACAGAGGACTCAATCTAATCACTGTAAAAAACAAATACCCCCTGTCGCTCATCTCCGAATTGTTTGACCGTCTCAAGGGCGCCAGGATCTTCTCCAAGCTGGATTTACGAGGAGCATATAACCTGGTCCGTATCCGTCAAGGAGACGAGTGGAAGACAGCATTCGATACCCGGGACGGTCACTATGAGTACCTTGTGATGCCCTTTGGTCTCTGTAACGCGCCCGCTGTCTTTCAAGAGCTGGTCAACGACATCTTCCGTGACCTCCTGTACTCCTGCGCAGTGGTATACCTGGACGATATCTTGGTCTTCTCTCCGGATCTCCCCACACACCGGAGGGATGCTCGTCAGATCCTGCTTAGGCTTCGGCAGAACCACCTCTATGCCAAATACGAGAAGTGCCTCTTCGACCAGACCTCCCTTCCATTCTTGGGCTACGTTATCTCCCAGACAGGTCTGCAAATGGATCCTGAGAAGCTCTCTTCTGTTCTAAAATGGCCCCGTCCAGAAGGTTTGAAGGCGATACAGCGATTCCTGGGCTTCGCCAATTACCATCGTCTTTTCATTCCACACTTCTCGTCCCGGACTGCTCCCATATCTGCGCTTACCCGTAAGGGGGCAAATCCTAAGGTATGGTTGCCTGAAGCCGAGGAGGCCTTCCTTTCCTTAAAGAGAGCTTTCGCCTCTGCCCCCGTCCTGCACCGTCCGGACTGTAATAAGCAATTCTACCTGGAGGTTGATGCCTCCTCCTCCGGAGCCAGAGCGGTACTCACCCAAAAATCTTCTACCGGGAGAATGGTAACCTGCGGCTTCTTCTCCAAACTCTTCTCCTCGTCTGAGCGCAACTACTCCATAGGAGACCGTGAATTGCTAGCCGTCAAATTGGCATTGGGGGAGTGGCGCTATCTGCTTGAAGGGGCTCTTTACCCGGTAATCATCTACACGGATCACAAAAACCTGGCATATCTCCAAAATGCCCAGAGACTCAATCCTCGCCAGGCCCGGTGGTCGTTGATTTTTGCCCTCTTCGACTTCATTCTTCATTTCCGCCCGGCGGACAAGAACGTCAAAGCTGATGCCTTGTCCCGGTCCTTCCTGTCCTCCGATCAAGAGGAGGAGCCTACGCACATCATTGACTCCTCCAAGGTGATGAATGTGGCCCCCTTGGATCTGACTCGTCTTCCACCCGGTAAGACGTTTGTAGCAGTACCAGATCGGGAGAGGGTTCTTCGCTGGGGACACTCTTCTAAACTAGCTGGCCAAAAGAAGACCTTCCAGCTCATTACCCGGCATTACTGGTGGCCTACCCTGCGTAAGGACGTTGTAGACTTAGTCACGGCCTGTTCATCCTGTGCCCGTAACAAAGTTCCCAGACATCTACCAGCTGGCCATCTCCTGCCCCTGCCCGTACCTGCTGCTCCATGGCAGCACATTGCTATGGACTTTATCACCGATCTTCCAGTTTCTGCCAGTTGTACAGTCATTTGGGTGGTCGCTGACCGCTTTTCTAAAATGGCCCACTTCATTCCCCTGCCTGGTCTCCCATCTGCACCCGAGCTGGCTAAAGACTTTATAAGCCACATCTTCCGTCTCCATGGCCTACCCCTCCACATCGTGTCGGATCGTGTGGTTCAGTTCACCTCACGCTTCTGGAGAGCCACATGTAAGCTGCTAGACATCACCCTGGCTTTCTCCTCCGCTTATCACCCACAGTCCAATGGTCAAGTGGAGCGGATCAATCAGATCCTGACCAGCTACCTCCGGCACTTCGTTAATGCCCACCATTCGGATTGGGTGGATCTCCTACCATGGGCCGAGTTCTCTTATAATAACCATGAGAGCGAATCCTCTTCCAAACCCCCGTTCTTTATGGTCGGTGGCCAACATCCCCGGATTCCAGTTCCTGTCTCCGCTTCTGTGGACAACCCTGCCGCAGAGTCTCTTGTCAGCGAATTTTCTACTATTTGGGAGAGTACCAGGTCCGCTCTTCTTCTGTCCTCCGAGCGGATGAAGAGATATGCTGATAAGAGACGTCTGGATCCACCTCAATTCAGTCCGGGAGACAAGGTTTGGCTCTCTTCCAAACATGTGCGGCTCAAAGTACCCTCCTACAAGTTGGGCCCTCGGTTCATCGGACCCTCCGAAGTCCTCAGGCAAATTAACCCAGTGGCCTACAAATTAAAACTCCCGGCCACCCTACGCATTCCCAACTCCTTCCACGTATCCCTCCTCAAACCCGTTGTCCTTAACACTTTTTCCGACAATCCAGGTACTCCTCCTACTCCGGTTTCTGCTGAGGACGTCTTTGAAGTGGAGAGTATCCTGGCCACCAAGAGGGTAAGAGGTAGAACCTTTTTTTCTGGTGGATTGGAAGGGGTTTGGTCCTGAGGAAAGAACTTGGGAACCCAGGGAGAACATCAACGCTCTGCTTCTCCTTGAGAATTTTCTCTCTGGCCTAAAAAAGGGGGGGCCTAAAGGGGGGGGGGTACTGTTGCATCGGCGTCTCTGCCTCCTGCTAAGCAGAGATGCCGTCCCTCTCACCTTCCTGCCCAGCACGCGGCATCCTCCTGCGCTCCTTCCCTCGCACCGTGCTTAGGGCGCGCGCTCCCCCTCTCTTAAAGGGAAAGTGTGCCGTCCTAAGGAGTCCCCGGCCAATTGCCGGAGGACTTCCCATATATAAGGCACCTCCTCCAAAATGGAGGTGCCCGAGCAAAGTTGTTGCAAAGCATACTCACCTCTGCTTCAGCCCTCAGGTCCCATTGCCAGCCTGACTTCCAGTCCTGTCTGCCTGCTTGTCTTCCCTTCAGCCCGACAGTCTGTCTCCTGCATCCGCCAGTCTGTCTATGGGCAAGTCCACCTGCGGAACAGGAGGCACCAGCCTGCCAGCCAAGAGGCTCTTACCCGCTCACCTGGGAGCGCTCACCTGATACCCGCCTGCTAGCCTACCTGGAGGCTCCGCCGTCACTTGCTCTTCTGTCACTTCCCGTGACTACCCGCCTGCTCACCTAGGGACTGCTACCTACCTGTTGTGTCCACCCGCTACTCCGGTCAGTCCCAGCTATCTGACCCGTGGGAGCCACCTGCTCTAATACAAGGTCGTCTTCAGTATAACACCTGCCCCTCTGGGTCCCTCCTTGTTCCAGGGCACAGAGGTTCCACCACCCGGCCCCGTTACACTATCCACTGATGTCTGTGAGATTAAAGAAGACAGTTGATTCAACAATTGCTGTAGACTTCAATGTGGACTGGAGCCTAATTCATACATAAATTAACCACCATTCCACCTATTCTCAGCTGTAAACGATCACAAAACAACAAGCGAGGACCCCTGTCTTCCTGATAAGTGGGGTACATAGAGGTCAGCAGTGCATACAATACTCACACTGCCAAGGGCTGAGGCCATGATTTGGAGATATGTTACTTTTATTTTCTCAATTTTACATGTTGATACTCCTAAAAATGGATTACAATTACAAAGTGTATGTAAGGGCTCATTCAGACACCCGTGCAAATTGGTCCAAGATCAGACTCAATGCACGGACTGACAGCTGCTCCCCCTACAGGAGCATGACAGTTTTGTGTATTTCTATGAGGCTGAGCGGAAGGAAAAAGTGTGGTAGAAAAAGGTGCACAAGCAACCGGGATAACCACAGCCTTGATAGGCCATTCAAACATTTGGGGGAGATTCACAAGGAGTAGACTTCGGCTGTAGTCATTGCTTCAAAAGCTACCACACACACACACACACACACGTATCCAGGACAATGGGCTACAAGTGTCGCATTCCTATTGTCAAGTCACTCATGACCAATAGACCACGCCAGAAGCGTCTTACCTGGGTCAAGGAGAAAAAAAACTTGGACTGTTGCTCAGTGGTCCAAGGTATTGTTTTCAGATGAAAGTAAATTTTACATTTCATTTGGAAATCAAGGTCCCAGAGTCTGGAGGAAAAGTCTGGAGAGGCACACAATCCAAGCTGCTTGAGGTCTAGTGTGAAGTTTCCACAATCAGTGATGGTTTGGGGAGCCATGTCATCTGCTGGTGTAGGTCCACTGTGTTTTAGCAAGACCAAAGTCAGCGCAGCCGTCTACCAGGAAATTTTAGAGCACTTCATGCTCCCCTCTGCCGACAAGCTTTTTGGAGATGGAAATTTCATTCCCCAGCAGGACTTGGCACCTGTCCGCACTGTCAAAAGTACCAATACCTGGTTTAGAAACAACAGTATCACTGTGCTTGACTGGCACTGGACAGAGACACCAGACCCAACAATGCAAACGAGCTGAAGGCTGCTATCAAAGCAACCTGGGCTTCCATAACATCTCAGCAGTACCACAGGCTGATCGCCTCCATGCCACGCCGCATTGATGCAGTAATTGATGCAAAAGGAGCCCCGACCAAGTATTGAGTGCATTTACTGAACATACATTTCAGTAGCCAACATTTTGGATTTTAAAAACATTTTTCAAGCTGTTGTTATAAAGTATTCTAATTTACTGAGATAATGACCTTTGTGCTTTCATTGGCTTTAAGCCATAATCATCAACATTAACAGAAATAAACATTTAAAATAGATCACTCTGCTGGTAATGACTCCATATAATATATGAGTTTCACTTTTTGTATTGAAGAACTGAAATTAACTTTTTGATGATATTTTAATTTATTGAGATGCACCTGTATATTTGTGGATAAGTCCCCCCTGCCAGAATCGCTTCGCCTCCTGAAGACGACAGGCGAAACGTATGTTGGGGCGTTCGTTGGATTGACATAGAGCTAAGTATGCCATGTTACTTTACTTCATTTTGTTAGTTGAGCCTGGTAGTGTCTGTATGCAGTTAGTTACTCTTTTTGCTTTTGGGCATCCTAATTTTAAGCAGAATTACGTCCTCATTAATAATTTTGTTGATTCTATATAGATATGCGAGTACTAGTGATGAGCGAGCATACTTGCAAGTACTCGGTACTCGCCCGAGCATCTCAGTACTCGAGATGCTCGGAGCTCGCCGAGTACTTGCGAGATGCTCGGGCAGATGCTTAGGTCCCCTCCCTGCATGTTTGGCGCTCTTTAGAGCGCCAATCAACATGCAGGGATTGCCTGCCAATCATTGTAATGCCGCAGCCATGTTGGTTGTGGCATTACAGTGACTGGCTGGCCGCACAGCGTCATCAGGTCTATATCAGACCAGGCGCCACTGTGCTCGTCAGTCTACTCCACAATCAGGCAGTGTAGGGAGAGGTGCTGCTGAGCTAGGGAGAGATTTGGTTATATATTAGGTAGTGTAGGGAGAAAACAAGTACATTACACATATCCATCTCAACAAACACTCCTTCTGATGACTAATCCATCTGCAGAGATATCAGGCAGGCAGTGTATATAGGCAGACAGGCAGTGTATATAGCAGATTGCAGTGCATATAGCACAAGGGGCTCCATTCCAGTTAGCTGCTGTTAGATATTTCTAGACAAAGGCCCAGGTCTCAGGGGCCAGGAATAATATTTTTTGGATCTTAATCCTCATTATTTGCTTAAAAAGCAATCCAAAGAACACACTTTTTCTGCGCCATTTGCTTGTTGGCACTGCAGAATACAGCCAGGTCCTTTCCATATTACAACGCTAGAAATCCAGCTATTTAAAACTGTGGCTTGTCCGTCACATGGACCACATATAATTGCACTGAAAATACGGCCATTTTTGGCCTCCATTCAAATTTTTTTTCAGTGTGTCAGCAAATTTTTTGGCGCGGGTTTGCTGTTCAAAATACACTGCTCAAAAAAATAAAGGGAACACTCAAATAACACATCTTACATCTGAATGAATGAAATATTCTCATTGAATTCTTTGTTCTGTACAAAGTTGAATGTGCCAACAACAAAATCACACAAAAATCATCAATGGAAATCAAATTTATTAACGAATGGAGGCCTGTATTTGGAGTCACCCCCAAAATTAAAGTGGAAAAACACACTACAGGCTGATCCAACTTTGATGTAATGTCCTTAAAACAAGTCAAAATGAGGCTCAGTATTGTGTGTGTGGCGCCTCCACGTGCCTGTATGACCTCCCTACAATGCCTGGGCATGCTCCTGATGAGGTTGCGGATGGTCTCCTGTGGGATCTCCTCCCAGACCAGGACTAAAGCATCCGCCAACTCCTGGACAGTCTGTGGTGCAACGTGACGTTGGTGGATGGAGCGAGACATGATGTCCCAGATGAGCTCAATCGGATTCAGGTCTGGGGAACGAGCGGGCCAGTCCATAGCTTCAATGCCTTCATCTTGCAGGAACTGCTGACACACTCCAGCCACATGAGGTCTGGCATTGTCTTGCATTAGGAGGAACCCAGGGCCAACCGCACCAGCATATGGTCTCACAAGGGGTCTGAGGATCTCATCTCGGTACCTAATGGCAGTCAGGCTACCTCTGGCGAGCACATGGAGGGCTGTGCGGCCCTCCAAAGAAATGCCACCACACAGCATTACTGACCCACTGCCAAACCGGTCATGCTGAAGGATGTTGCAGGCAGATCGCTCTCAACGGCGTCTCCAGACTCTGTCACGTCTGTTACATGTGCTCAGTGTGAACCTGCTTTCATCTGTGAAGAGCACAGGGCACCAGTGGCGACTTTGCCAATCCTGGTGTTCTGTGGCAAATGCAAAGTGTCCTGGACGGTGTTGGGCTGCGAGCACAACCCCCATCTGTGGATGTCGGGCCCTCATACCACCCTCATGGAGTCAGTTTCTAACAGTTTGTGCAAACACATGCACATTTGTGGCCTGCTGGAGGTCATTTTTCAGGGCTCTGGCAGCGCTCCTCCTGTTCCTCCTTGCACAAAGGCGGAGGTAGCAGTCCTGCCGCTGGGTTGTTGCACTCCTACGACCCCCTCCACATCTCCTGGTGTACTGGCCTGTCTCCTGGTAGCGCCTCCAGCCTCTAGACACTACGCTGACAGACAGAGCAAACCTTCTTGCCACAGCTCGCATTGATGTGCCATCCTGGATGAGTTGCACCACCTGAGCAACTTCTGTGGGTTGTAGAGTCCATCTCATGCTACCACGAGTGTGAAAGCATAACCAACAAACCAAAAGTCAAAAGTGACCAAAACATCAGCCAGAAAGCATTGGTACTGATGTGGTCTGTGGTCCCCACCTGCAGAACCACTCCTTTATTGAGCGTGTCTTGATAATTGCCAATAATTTCCATCTATTGTCTATTCCATTTGCACAACAGCATGTGAAATTGATTGTCAATGAGTGTTGCTTCCTAAGTGGACAGTTTGATTTCACAGAAGTTTGATTTACTTGGAGTTACATTCTGCTGTTTAAGTGTTCCCTTTATTTTTTTGAGCAGTGTAGTTACCTACAAGCCAGGTATTTAAAACTGGTTTCTCCGTCACACGGATCACATTCACATATAATTGCGCTGAAAATACTGCCATTTTTGGCCTCCATTCAAATTTTTTTTACATATAACTTCGCTCCAAATTCAGCCATTTGTAGTGAGCGTGGAAGATATTGTCCTCCATTTGAAATGGGCAAGGCGGACCGCATCACACCACTATTAAACCTAGAGCAGTGTCAAAAGGTTGTTGGTTGGATAGCGGATAATGCTTCCAGTCACTTTGCCACCACCACCACCACACGGTCAAGTCTCAGTAGCCGTGAGTGTGGACTGCATATTCCTCACCCTGATCCTCCTTCCTCCCACCATGCCGAGTGCCCGGAGACAATTGATCCCACACTTGGACACTCTGAGGAGCTGTTCACTTTTCCATTTATTGATTAGGGCCTCTCACCAGGTCAACTTGAAGCGGGGCAAGAGGAGATCGCATGTAGCGATCCCCAAATATTTGAGCAGCCATGGTCACACGAAGGCGACGGTGGGAAAGTGTCACAAGAGGTGGACGATGATGAGACACAATTGTCAGAAAGTCAGGAGGAGGACCAGGGTGTGGAAGTGGAAGACGAGGTAGTGGATGATATAGTAACTGACCCAACCTGGCAGGAGGACTTGCAGAGCGAGGACAGCAGCACACAGGGGGAGGGAGGCAGGGCACCCCAACAGGCAGGAAGAAGCAGTGTGGTGGCCGCAGACAGAAGGCAGGCAACAGCTCCCCGAAACACCAACACGACAGAAGTTGCCAGTACAACTGTTAAGTCTTCCCGAGTCTGGTTGTTTTTTAAAGGCTCTGCTGATAACCCCAAAAAGGCCATTAGCACCACCTGCCAGGCCAGCATCAGCAGGGGTGGCTAAACTAGCAGCCTGACCACCACCAGCATGATCAGGCACATGGCAGCAAATCACCCGACTTGTGGGCCGAACCCCAGGGTCCAGGAACAGTGTCTGCGGGTCGCACCATTGCTTCTTCCGCTGTTGTGCATGCAAGCCAATCCCCTGTTCATGGTGCATGCGAAGATGTCTCTTGCCCAGCACCTGTCGTTGGACACTCAAGAAGCAGCATCAGGAAGCACGTCCACGTCCTTGTTCCAGCGCAGCGTTCAGTTGTCCATACCCCAGTCCTTGGAATGCAAGCGCAAATACACAGCCAACGCCCCACAGGCCACACTACTAAAGTCCCACATTTCACGACTGCTTGCGCTTGAAATGTTGTTGCCTTTTAGGCTCGAGGAGATGGAAGCATTCCGCAACCTGATGGCGACGGCCGTCCCTCGGTACTCGGTCCCCAGCCGCCAGTATTTCTCCCGGTGTTCCGTCCCCGAATTACACAAGCACGTGTCCCAAAACATTAGCCGTGCCCTCAACAACGCAGTTACCGGGAAAGTCCACCTAACCACGGACACGTGGACAAATACTTGTGGGCAGGGACGGTACATCTCGCTGAACACTGTAAGTCTTGCGGAACACGTCCTCCCGACGCCAAGGATTGCGGGCCCTAGGTCAATCAGGGTTGCCCCCACAGTCTACAGCTCCTGCACCTCATCCTCCTCAGCCTCCCCCTCCTCTTCAGCCTCCATCTCTGAAATGACCACATCAGTCACAAGCTGGGAGCAATGCAGCACTGCCTCGGCCAAGCGGCAACAGGCTGTGCTGAAGTTAATGTTTAGGTGAAAAACCGCACAATGCTGAAGAGTTGTGGACAGCTCTGAAAGAGCAGGCAGATCTGTGGCTCACACCGCTGAACCTACAGCCAGGCATGGTCGTGTGTGACAACGGCCGGAACCTGGTGGCGGCTCTGAGGCGAGGCGAGCTGACCCACGTACCATGCCTGCCCCATGTGCTTAACCTCGTGGTTCAACGGTTTCTCAAATCCTACCCGGAGCTGCCAGATCTGCTTGTTAAAGTACGCCGCCTGTGCGCCCATTTTAGAAAGTCACCTACAGCTTCCGCCGACCTTGCTGTGTTTCAGCAGCGTTTGCAGCTTCCGACTCAGACTGGTGTGTGATGTCCCCATGCGTTGAAACTCTACACTGAAGATGTTAGGAAGGATTTGTGAGCAGAAGAGAGCAGTTGTTGACTACCAGCATCAACAAGTCCGTCGGTATTCAATTCAGACTCAACACATCAGACCTCAGGAGTGGACATGGATGTCAGACATATGTACCATCCTCCAAAACTTTGAGGACTCCACCAAGATGGTGAGCGGCGATGACGCCATAATTAGCGTCCTCATCCCGCTTCTGTCTTCTGAAATGCTCACAATCAAAGAGGATGCATTGCAGTCGGAGCATGATGAGATGGAGCAAGGAACCATGCAGGGTGATTACACACAGCCCAGCCTCATCTCATCCCAATGTAGATTGGGTGACAATGAGGAGGAGGAAGAACAGGAGCTAGTTTCATGCGCTATAGACTGTACTACCTGCACAGCTGTCATACCGTCTATTCAGCGTGGATGGCCAGAGGACAGAAGAGGAGGAGAGCATGGTCAGTCATCCTCTTGGTGAGGACACGGAAGTCTTGCCTGTTCGCAGTCTGGCACGCATGGCTGAGTTTATGTTACGCTGCCTTTTCCATGACCCTCACGTTCTTAAAATTTTGGGTGACAGTCAAAACTGGTTGGTGACACTTCTAGACCCACGCTACAAGGAGAACTTTATATCTCTTATTCCTGAGGTGGACAGGTCTACAAAAATGGGGCTGTACCAGAAGGCCCTTGTTGCAGAACTATTAAAAAAATTCCCATCTGAAAACGCTGGCGGCAGAGGTCACAGTTCATTGGACCACCAAGGAGTACAGGCGAGAGAGACACAACTCCAATCCAGCAGAGGCAGGGGAACACTGTCAAAGTTCTGGGAGAATTTTCTCAGCCCCTCCCATCGCACAAGCCCTGAGGTGCGGGGTACTCTCACAAGGAGTGCAAAGTTTGGGAAGATGCTGAGGGATTACCTTGCCGACCATACCAATGTCCTCCATGATTCCTGTGAGCCTTATAATTATTAGGTATCCAAGCTGGATATGTGGAATGAACTTTCTCTCTATGCCTTGGAAGTCCTGGCCTGCCCTGTCGCAAGCGTTTTATCAGAGTTGGTTTTTAGTGCCGCTGGTGTAATTATAACGGATAAGTGCATCCGCCTGTCAACTGAAAATGCTGACACGCTGACTCTTATAAAAATGAACAAGGGCTGGATTGGGCCAGACTTCTCAACACCACCGAATGATAGCAGCGTAACAAACTCAAATCTTGTGTCTTTTTTTGAGAGGTGTATTCCCATTCACCTCTTCACACCCACACATGGGTATACGCTTCCTGATTTTGGCTATTTGCTCTTGTCCTCTTCCTCATCCTCCACCACCATATCACCAGGGTGACCGTGGTCCGAGATGCAACACCCACATAATTTTTTTGAAGGGGGTTTATGATGCCCACAAAAAAATTTTTTTATACAGTATGTTCATGTATACCCCCCCCAGGGGTAAATGTTTGTCAGCCCATACACTTAGTGAATGGGCATTACAAGTATAGGAGACCCGCTCCTTTCTAATGGGAACATTTTTTTATGAGGCCCTCCTCCATGTCTCTTCCAAGGGGCATTGGAGTGCCTCCCAATTTTTGGCAGCCCTTGCATTTACTGCACAGGCAAACACAAAGGTAGACCCACTTCCTAATAATGGGAACATTGTTTTCATGAGGCCCTCCTCTAAGTCTCTTCAAACGGGTATTGGGGTGCGTCCAAATTTTGGGCAGCCCTGCCACTCACTGCATACGCAATAACAGTATAGGAGACCCACTCTTTAGTAATGGGAACAATAAAACATAGCTGGCTGATGGCTCTCTAAGAATAGTGAGGGCCGACTGCTGGACCTTTAAGAATAGTAAAGGTCGCCTGATGGCCCTATAAAAATAGGCTGTGTGACTTTCAGAGTCCCTCCTTCATAAATGAAACACGATGTGTCTGATGATACCTCACACACCACATGGCCAGATAAGGTTGTAAGATGTTAAAATTACATTTCCTGGTGAATGCATTTGTCACGGTTGAAAGCAATGCAAAAGTGAAAAAACGCTACGTGTGAACATAGCCCTAGGTGTGGAGGAGCATTATTGCTTTTGGTTATTTATTTTGCTTTATATGCAAGTCATTACCCTGTAAAGGATTTTCCTTAACATATTTCTCAGGAAAATCCAGTTTGGTTTCATTTTTGTATGTTTTATTGTGAGTCCGTAAAAGTGGCGTAATACCTCTGACAACATTGTTGACAGAAGTGACCTGGGAGTCAGAAATGCTTCCAAGGGTCTTCCCCATGCTGTCCCCATGTCATTTGAGCACTGTTCTCATCGATTTGGGCAATTTTTAGGCCCTCTGCAGACAGTCGGGGGGAGCCGCCTGAAAAATGCTCGAGTAACCCATAGACTTACATTGGGCTCTTTGCTCGGGTCGAGCACCCGAGTATTCCAATGTGCTCGACCCGAGCATTTTACTGCTCGTCCATCACTAGTGACTAAAGAGGTTAGCAGGAATATAAGATATTGACACATATGCAATCTATATTTTGACTGTCATTACATTTATATCCTCATTGCTTATTAGAGATTGTCCTCACTTGCATAGAACTGTGGTTGCTCATGTGTTATTGCATACCCACCAGTTGATTTTTTTGGAGTGTTCCTTGCTGTATTGGTATATGCATGTGCTCTTGTTTTTAATATATGTAATAATAATAAAAACAATATATATATTTTATGGAAATTTCTCACTCCATTTTTTGAACTGAGGTGGCACTCAGCTCTTCTATACATACTTAATGACTTTTGAATGTTTTTCCAGTTACTACAATGGATCTGATATAGGCATTTTTTTTTCGCTTTATTCATGTTTAATACTTTGTAGAGAATCCTTTGCAGGCAATGACTGCCTGAAATCTGGAATCCATGGATGTCACTAGACAGTGGCTTCCTCCTTTGTGGTGCTTTGCCTGGTCTTTACTGCAGCTAACTTCAGTTGTTTCTTGTTTGTAGGTCTTTCTGCCATAAGTTTTATCTTAAGCCTGTGAGATGCTGCACAATGGGGTTGAGATTAGGTGATTGACTGGCCCATTGCAGAATATTACAGTTCTTTGTCTTAAATTCCTGGGTTACTTTCGCAGTATGTTTTGAGTCATTGTCCATCTGTTCTGTGAAGCACCGTCCAATCAACCTTGCTGAATTTGGTTGAATTTGAGCAGAAAGTATCGCCCTATACATTTCAGATTTCGTCTGGCTGCTTCTGCCTTCAGTCATATTGTCAATGAACACTATTCACCTAGTGCCATTAGAAGCCATATATGACCATGCCATCACAATGCCTCCACCATGTGTTACAGAGGATGTGGTGTGCTTTGGATCATGAACCGTTCCAAGACTTCTCCATACTTTCTTCTTTCCATCATTCTGGTACAGGTTGATCATAGTTTCATCTATCCAAAGAATGCTTTTCCAGAACTGGCCTGGTTTCTTTAGATATATTTTGGCAGAGTCTAATGTGACCTTTCTATTTTTAAGGCTATTTAAAGGGAATGTGTCACCCCCTTGGGCAATATCAGACCTCTACTATGGCCATACAGGGTATAGAAAAGTAAATCTATACTTACCTGTATGACCCATAGCAGAGGTCTGATTGCAGAGAAATCTGGTTTTATAAAGTCTGTTTTCCAGAGCAAACCCCTATCTGCTTACTATTCCCCTAAATCGCTTCCTCTGTGCTAAATTACCATATTCCCCCCTCCCCTGCCTGTCACAGGGCCCTATAACAGACCCTGTGACGTGCCCTGCTCTGCCTCCCATCCCGCACATGCGCAAAGCACCGCTCCCATGGAGCGCGCTTTGTTTTCCTCCGGCCCCGTTTGGCTGCATGCTGCGCCGCAGCCTTGTATTGCGCAAGCGACGGTGAGTCACTGAGACTTCCGCTCCGCTGACAGTACGGGGCCGGAGGGAAACAAAGCGCGCTCCATGGGAGTAGCGTTTTGCGCTTGCACGGGAGGGGAGACAGAGCAGGGCACGTCACAAGGCTTGTCACATGGCCCTGTGATGTGCAGGGGAGGGGGAAATATGGTAATTTAGCACAGAGGCAGCGATTTAGGGGAAGAGTAAGCAGATAGGGGTTTGCTCTGGAAAACAGACTGTATAAAGCAGATTTCTCTGCAATCAGACCTCTGCTATGGGACATACAGGTAAGTATAGATTTACCACCTGTATGCCCATAGTAGAGGTCTGATATCGCCCAGGGGGGTGACACCTTCCCTTTAATGACTTGCACCCTGTGGTGAACCCTCTGTATTTTCTCTCATGAAGTTTTATGGTAGACTTGGATACTGAAACTCTTAATTCCTGGAGCGTGTTCGTCACTTGGGTGGATGTTGTGAAGTGGTTTTTCTTCACCATGGAAAGGATTCTGTGACCATCTACCACTGTTGACTTCTATATAGTCATGACATAAAGGAGAGACATACGAGTGAGTGTATACTCTGTATAGGGATCATCTATGTAACCCAATCATGGACATATGAAGAAAATACGACCATTGAAGCAAAAAACTATTGGAAAAAGAGAGAAACACGCTTCAAAACTGGTCACTTATATCATGAAAAATGTTTATTTAATTTTAACAAGCATGGGTGATGAATCACAAGACACAAGAAATGATTAAAAACAATGCGGTAGAGAGGCACCAAAGGCGGAGGTGCAAATAGTAACCACAAAGACCCTTCTCTATATATGCTGCTGAAAAACATCAAAAAATGGACTTAATGAGAAATATGCCAGTGCCTAAATAAGAGCAGGTATAATATTCGGAAAGTGCCAAGTGGCAAATACTGTCCAGTCAGGCATAACAATCAGATCAATAGAGATTATGTATGAAATATACCATATATTATGCTTCAATCAATAGACACTGCTACATCAATTTATGTAAAAATGTATTGGCTGAATATACCCGAATCTCACAGTATAATAAAACTGCTACATCAATTTGTGCAAAAATGTATTGGCTGAAAATACCCAAATCACACAGTATGATAGAATATAAATATTATATAGATAGAAAAAATGCCAAGTGGCAAATGCCTACAGATCATACATTAAGGTAGGTAAACCAAAGGCATACCATCAGATGTATCCAGTGCACAAGTATAACAAATAAAGCGTTGGTGCAAAAAATCCTCAGCCAGTATGTTCACCGCAAATATAAATAAAGCAGCCAGGACACCCACGTGATCGGGGCGTCATCGGTCACATGACGGGGTTGCCGTGGATTCGGCGGGTGGGCGTCGATTTGCAGGCGTCACTACAAGCTCATCTCACACACATTGGTGTAGCAATTCCAGACCCTCGCACATTATTGGTTAGATGGCCCTTTTAAAGCCTACCTATTTCTATCGAGACCACCCCCTGACAAAGGCAGCTGAGCCGAAACGCGCGTCGGGTGTGCGTCATTGAGGAGGTAATACATACCCATAGTGGATGTGAGTGATTGTTATACTCCCCTTAATATAGGAAGTCCTTGCTGCTTTATTTATATTTGCGGTGAACATATAAAAAAATATACACTTGGAGAGTAATATCATCATCTGCATGTAAATATTCCTTGACTCCCTAAGAGCTCGCTCACACTGTCGTATAACACGGCTGAATGCTATGTGATGTTTTATCGGATAGGACTCGGCCCTATGTTATACTATGGGACAGTGCAGATCTGCGATTATTGGCATGAGAAAATAATCTCATTCGATATTCGGACCATGTGCACCCATACAAGTCTATGGGTGCACGTAAAACATTGGACTGCACTCGGATGTCATCCAAGTGCAGTCCGATGAACACTCACAGAGACTATGGAGAAGATGGAGAAATTAAGTTCTCCATCTTCTCCATATCTGTGCTGCGAGAGAATGGGATCACACTCAGTTGAAGCTCTGACAGAGTTTGAGCCGAGTGTCAGTAGCATAATTGGCCCTATTGTCTTGCATGAGAGAATATAGGGCTTAGTGAGTGGACCCTAAAACTGAATAGTAGTGACGGACAGGCACCTCACAAGCGGGATCCATGTAGCTCTCAGATGTCATGTAGGTAGGGCTTAATTTCAAGGTATATAAAAAAAATGGACTTCAAATAAAAATTAAATGAACACAAAAAGCACTAATTGAATTATTCTTTTCGTATTTATGTTTGCAGCCCCTTTAAAAACCCTTTGAGGACCAAGGCACATATATGTCCCATAGTTTTAAACTGGAAAAAAATTTGATTGAATAAAATTTAAGGTCCTCCAAGGTTTAAGTAGGTCATAAATTCATATGAATACTTGCTCATACAATTGCACATGCCAAAAGATGAAGAACAGAATCAAAAATATGACATTAAGTGGAGCACTTACAGGTATTCAAGGTGAAAGAGACCAGCAAAGGCATCGTCTCGAATGACAGTAAATGAGTTAGAATTCAGCAAGCTGAAAATGAAGACAGCAGGTTAGAAGCGAACCAGACTTCAGAATTAGTCAAGCAGAATTTATTGACTGCTGTTGCAAAGCACTGAGACTCCCGCAGTGTATAGATGGCGCCGTGCGGCCTCCCGCTGTGTATAGATGGCGCCGTGCGGCTTCCCGCTGTGTATAGATGGCACCGTATAGATGGCTACGTGCGGCCTCCTGCTGAGTATACGTGTATAGATGGCTACGTGCGGCCTCCTGCTGAGTATAGATGCCGCACGGCGCTCCCCCCAGAGACAGCAGGAGGCCGCACAGCGCCATCTATACTCAGCGGGAGACCGCAGGTAGCCATCCATACACAGCAGGAGGCCACACGGCGACATCTATACTCAGCGGGGGGGCGCACGTAGCCATCTATACACAGCGGGGGGGCCGCACGGCGCCATCTATACACAGCGGGGGGCCGCACGTAGCCATCTATACACAGCGGGAGGCCGCACGGCGCCCCCCCCAGAGACATCATGAGGCCGCAGTGCGCCAACTATACTCAGCAGGAGGCTGCATGCAGTCATACACACACACAAACATATACAGACACGCATAAACACATTTGAAACACAAAAATACATACAGACATCACACAATGACATCTGCCCACACACACACAGACATCACACACACACACCTGCCCACACACACATCTGTGTGTGTGTATGTATGTGTGTGTATGTATAGTGTGTGTGTATGTATAGTGTGTATAATGTGTGTGTATGTATAGTGTGTGTGTATGTATAGTGTGTGTGTATTTTTTTTTTAAGTTAAAAACAAGTAAAATGCATGTGGCATCAATATCAAGATTCCAGATATAAGGGCCTATTCACACTGAATTTTGCAATGCATTCATCTCCTCTTTCCAGGCTTCTATCTAAATCCCTGAAAAATGGCATTCAGATGGGCCTTGACATAGCCATTGATTTGAACAAAGGCAAACCGAGGCTAAAGTCTGAATCTTTAGGCTCCATTTGCTCTGCTTTCAGATGTCTCATTTCAGACAGCACAATCCTGAATTTCAGGGATTCAGTTGTAAGCCTTGTGTAAAGACCTGAATGCAGCGCTGAATGTAGTGTGAATAGGTCCTTACATCCTACACCACCTCAGGGGATTGTTGTTATGGAGTATTGCCCCTGGGTGGCCGCAGTTATGACCACCACCAGGGCTCGCGGTCACCCACCCTAGCTTTGGTATTCTGGGGAGCTGGTATAATGAATATCTGAGAAGAGCCCTAGAGAAGCAAGAACATTGGACAACCAAGAGGTGGTGGCCTCAAGTCAGGTGTAGTGTTTAACAGGGCAAGACTTTCTAACCTGCCCACACACACACACCTGCCCACACACACATATACACACACACACAAACACACCTGCCCACACACACACACCTGCCCACACACACACACACCTGCCCACACACACACACCTGCCCACAAACACACACACCTGCCCACAAACACACACACCTGCCCACAAACACACACACACCTGCCCACAAACACACACACACCTGCCCGCCCACACACACACTCACCATCCCCCGGCTCCATTCCTCCTACCAGGTCCGTCTCTTTTCCGGTGCAGCACTGCAGGCCAGGGCGCACTGCGTGACGACACAGTTAGGAGACACAGCCGCGCACAGGGCCGTGTCTCCTAGCAGTGACGCGGCAGGGCCAGCACAGGGAAGTTAACTGCTGCAGTGCTGGCCCGGCCGATGAAGAAGTAGCGGCGGCCGCTGCTGGGGGAGCGGTCCGGCCCCCCCCCTCCCACCACTGCTACCGCTATGTGCCGCGGCGGCCCGCACATATAATGAGGGCAATCCGGCATTAGACACCCTGCCTGGAGCCGCGGGCCCCCTGCCGGCTCGGGGCCCCGGGCGGTCGCCTGGATTGCCCTCATTATAATCCGCCTATGATTTGCACCTCCGCCTTTGGTGCCTCTCTACCGCATTGTTTTTAATAATTTCTTGTGTCTTGTGATTCATCACCCATGCTTGTTAAAATTAAATAAAAATTTTTCATAATATAAGTGACCAGTTCTGAAGCGTGTTTCTCTCGTTTTCCACTGTTGACTTCTGTGGACGTCCAGGCAGTCCCCAGGCTCACCAGGGCTCCCATTTTTTTGTTTTGCAGAATTTGGATTTGGCCACTCCTAATGTTTCTGCTATCTCTCTGATGATTTTTTTTTTAATTTAGCCTAATGGTGGTCTGTTTCTCTTAAATTGAGAGCTCCTTTGACCGCATATTATGTGTTCACAGCAACAGCTTTCAAATGCAAATGTGACATGTGGAATTAGCTCCAGACCCTTTACCTGCTTAACTGATAATGAATTAACGAGGAAATAGCCCATGCAACCCATTAAACAACTTTTGAGATAACTGTCCAATTACTTTTGGTCCCTTTAAAATGAGGCAGCTACATATTAAAGAGCTGTAATTCCTAAATCTTTACTCCAATTACTACGTCAATACCCTCAAATTAAGGCCAGGGTCACACGAGCATTGATTCTTGAGAGAATAGGATCGATTAAGGTAATGACACTCACCTCAAACTCTGATCAGAGTTTCAGCCGAATGTAAGTTTATTGTGATCCAATTCATGAGAGAATTGTATCACATGTGCGAAGACGACGGAGAACTTAATTTCTCCAACTTCTTCAATGTCTGTTTCTGCGTAAATCGGACTGCACTCTGATGACATCTCAGTGCAGAGCATTGTTTTACACAAACCCATAGACGTGAACGAGTGCGTGTGATCCGATGTGCGCAGCCACTCGCAGAATGGGGCGATTTTTGTTCTCTTGCCAAATTAGCATGAGGAAAAAAAAGCAGATCTGCACTTCCCCATCAGATAGCATTCATCCGAGTTGTATGCTCGTGTGGTGAAGACCTCAAGCTGGCAGTCTGCACTTTAAGCCCATATTGATTATGTAACTGTATTTTGAATATGTTTTTGTAAACAGCTAAAATGCCAAAACTTGTGTCACTGTATATTCCACTATATAAAGTCCTCTATACGAATAGGAGATGGGTTTACAATTTTTTATAAGGTTTGGAGAAAATGGTTAGCAATAGGATACACTGCCAAATAGGATTCCCAGCAGAACTCTCTTTATATTTAGTGCTATCATATGTTTGCATAAGGTGTTACTTAATGACATAGGTGGGCATGGGGAGCGGTATGATTGGGTGCTGTGTATGAGGTTGTATGTATTGAGTGCATGAATATGATTCGTTAGTTGTTATGCTACTACATTATATGGATCTAGAGTCAGAAGTATGCTATTGACATTATTATTATACTCAGGTCTTCAAAGGTTTAAATAATCTCCCATATTCTTACTGAACTGGCTTCATTGGGCATTGATGATACTTATAACATCATTTGTACAATTCTAAGGCTGTATACACATGTTGCAGATTTGGTGCGTTTTTGCCATGCAGATTTGCTAGCAAAACCTAATGCCAGGAAAGTGAATGAGAAACCTGAAGTGTCATGCACACATCAAGTATTTTTGACTTGCAGATTTGGTGTAGAAAATAATCTGTAGCATGTCAATTCTCTTGTGCGTTTTTGCCTGTTTTTCACCCATTGAATGCACTGAAAAAACGCAAGCGACGCAACGTTTTTGAGACTGCGTTTTCCTGCCAAAAGAGATGCAGAAACGATGCAGAAATTTCTGCACACAAAATACTCAACATGTGCACATGCCCTGATTGTTGCTATTGATAATATTTTTATTGTGTTAAGCAGTTTTCATGCATAAGCCTAATGCAGATGAACATAAACTTAATCAGAATTAAAAAAATTGTTGAAAGAAAATGATAAACTTTAAAAATCAAACTTTATTGCAATTATAAACAGGTGCAGGAGATGTCCAGATAATATACATGTAGTATGTACGGAAACTGTAAAACAAGTGATAACGCACTTCCTTTATAATGTGACATCTTGTAAACATACCTACAACTGTAAAATTCACCAAAGACCAAGATCTGAAGGAGCTATAAAGTAAAGTATCAAGCTCTATGGTTAAAGAAGCACTCCCATGAAAAGTTTTATCCTCTTAATATATTGCAATCATCATATTACAGAGCACTGTGTACTTACAATTGCTCATTTTGTCTTTCTACCCAGATAATTCTTCTTTTCTCCACTAGGTCAATGACATCACCTGATTATAAAATGACTGACTGAATCCTTTTAAGCTCTATTTAGAAACAGGAGGTAAATTTTTCCTGTATGAGTGATGAGTCACAGCAAATATCCCTGGCGGCTGGGAGGAGTGGAGCAGCAGGGTCAGAAGATGAAGAGGGGAATGATAAATGCAGGGACAAGAGACTTCCTGTTTCTATATAAAGCAGAGAAAAGAGAAGAATTAGCTAGGTAGAAAAGAGAAGTGAGCAATTTTAAGTACACAGTGCTATGTAATATAATGATTGCAATATATTAAGAGGATACAATCTTGGATGGGAGTGCTCCTTTAACTTTCTAGACCCTTTTTAGGACCTTTGTTCAGCTTCAGAAATAAAATATACACCATTTCAGGAGTAGCATAACTGAAAGTATGCTGTTTCCTGGGGTAGCACCAACAGTAGAGAATAAAGTCTTGGTGTCAAAAGAAATCATTTTAACCAGCAGTTGCAATACGAATATTAAATTAATTTAATTATCTTTCACAACTGAAAATGTTTAATGTCTGAAACAGAGCAGCACTGACTTCTGAGCTGGTGATTTGCAAAGCTCTCATGAATCTGCAGTTAGAGGACACTAGCCAACTACACATTGCTGTCATATGCAGTGGCAGTCTGCAGATAAAGGGGCATTAGAGTAAATAAAGACCTCTAAAGTCAAGCTAAACATTAATAACGTCATAGTTCAGCACAACAGGTAAACTGTGAAAGATGGTAGTTAAAAATGCAACGTGTGTAATATTTACTGTACTTCATTACAGTCTTAAATTTATAGGACATCAGTCAACACATCAAGTAGAAGCAGAAACCATATGTGTACAATATACTTTTATGGCAAGGGACAAAACTTTACTTTGCATATCTATATAGTTGGCCTTAGTGTTCTAATAACATGAAATTTGTATTTTTATACAATTTGGAAATTTTCTTCTACTTCAATAACTTACTCTGGGAGAAGGTGCATCACTTTACACTCAGCCATGCAGATGCATCTCATGTCATTAGATAAGTAAGCAATACTCCCTACCTTATACCAGCAATGACCCATTTATCAATCCTAGAGGACCGCAGTTAATTGTAAAACATAGAGGCTGGAAACACATGGGACTGATCCAGTGTATAATTCACTTATTGTATTGTGGAGGGTAATATCTCACCTACAGCGAGGGTAGTAGAATATCAAGCTGTGTATCCGTCCCTTGTGCTTGTACCATTTCTTCCCATATTTTATTCCCATTTATAGATTCCTAAATAAATGCTACTATATTTGATAGCATTGTACTATAGCATGTAGGAACACTATCCCTATAGTGTTTCTCTGGTTGTGTTTGTATTGTAATGTGTCAGGAGCAAATCCTCTACAACAGATGAGCTGTATCTACAGCGCGGTAGACATACCTTGTACCGCAGTGTTACACATACATGCATAGACTATGGTCCTAATTATAATATTTCTATTTAATACTATAACACTTTATGATCAACTACCTAACAATGCATTGACATATCACTAATATATGGTATTATTGGTCTGGCCACTGAAGACACTATTAAAAGGGAACCTAAACTACGAGCAGCACAAATCACATACTGGTTGTGTTATTGCAGCCGTATATGTTTTATGCGGCGTTACAGAGAAACAATACTTGTAAAAGCTGGCCGGCCACCGTGCGTCTTGGATGACAAGTCCAAGAGGTATGTCCCTGGTGGCTTCTCCCAGCTCCCTTAGACTGACAGGTGTCTACTTATACACAAAGATAGGGAGGGGAAAGACTTGTTAAGTCAAGGGCTGTAGGGCGGAGAGAAGTCACTGAGGACTCACCTCTTGGACTAGTCAATCGAGATGCATCATCCACAGCCACCTCTAATTCATGCTGCCCGCGGTTTAGGCAGCCTGAATCTGCTGTTAGGTTCTCTTTAAACCTATGAAGGCAAAAAAGTGCTACAACAGTGTTTCATTCTGATCGGTTCCCAGTCACTAGACTGTGCAGGGAGCAGCGGTGAGGACCCAATGAAGTGTATAGGGACCAGCTGCAGTTTCCTACACAGTCGGGTGGGAGGATCACAACTTTGACGGAAACAATTAAAAGGCGGCGCAGTGATACAAAAGCACGGAGTCTTCTTCATTTAACCACCGAGTCCGAAAAGTGAGACTCCCTGCAACCCCCATGAAAAACAGAAGGCACATCCTTACGATATGCTATAATTAAAAGGGTTTTCCGAGATTTGGATGAAGGGAGTATGGCAGCAGCCCAAAAGCATCTGCTGAGCCCCAGGAGACCTGGCACAGACATTACAGTACCGGTATGATAGGTAATTATGGTATTTTTATTTTATAAGGAAGTCTACTTTATTTAAAAAGAGTTTGTCCATTTAGTGCATAACCCCTTTAATAAAATAGGAATACCTCTTTAAACCAAGGTTGAATACAACAGACTTGACGTCTGCTATTTTACCCCCCATAACCTTGAATAAAAAAAGTAATTAATAAACATTGAACATCTTGTTCAGTGCAATTTGTTTTAGAAAAGTAAAAACCATTAAAGTGTATTTTGTTCTGCAGCTCTGGCAGGGAAACGGTCCATAACTTAACAATGCATCTCCAATTATGCTTCACTAGAACTAAATCATATCAATCCTATCTAGGTCCAGTGCGTTCTTCATAAACCTGCTCATGAGTCGGCCTTCTAGAAACAAGATGCTTGTAAACAACTACGTGCAATTAACGGAGGAAACCACAAATAAATGAACTTATCTAAAAATAATGTCAATCCAAATATTCACCAGCATTTGTGGATATCAAACCTGTTCAAACGAGGAGAAGAGAATAGGTTACTTAAGCAATGAACACAAGAAAAGCTTTAATTTCTATGGTTCTATGGCCTCCACAGATATAGATTCACAGCATTCAATACCGGATACATTTAGTTTGTATTGTCCTGCATTTTCAGTAAACTAACAGCACAAATGCAGTAAAATCTGTCATGTAGGATCTTCATTGTTAAATAACAAATCTAACATGTATTTTACACTGGGCGATCATCGCCCCAGCGTATTAGTACACACATTTGAACTTGAGGAGATGTGCTGCTGATAATAATGCAGAGTCTTGCACAAATATTCTTGCAAAACCCTCCCGATAATTGCAGAATTTAAAATAGAATTAAATAAGTTAGTCAAGTGGTACAAGATGTGGGCAATTTGTCCGTCCATGTACTATTAATGTTCTCTTAAAGGGGTTATCTGGCCTTAGAACACAAGTCTGCAGTCACTCTATGTGACTGCAAACTTGTGAATCGTCACATCGCGTGCACTGCTTGCTGTGTAGATTCTCCAATGCTGGGAGTGGCGGGCGCACATCATGCGGTCACATGCCTATTGAACGTGTGCAGCCTTGCTTAATGAAGGTGTCTTGAGTGAGGCTGGAAATGTCTAGCCAAATGTGGCCGAAAGTATGCAAATTGCATACTTGTGGTCACATGACCGCGCGCTTCCTGCAGCAGCACCGGAGAATCCTCACAGTGCGCAGTGTGCGCGCTGTGAGGATTCACAAGTGACTGCAGACTTGTAGCCTAAAACCAGACAACCTTTTAATGCGCATCAGTTAAAGCTATAACTTCTAATACAAAAAATTGAATCAAAATGGTTTGTCTGGTAACAAAGCTGTATTGATCTGATGAAACAAACACAGCTTGAAAATAAAGTATGCATACATATTGGAACTAGTGCACATGGATTACCATAGAAGCAAATAATGGGCACCTTACACTTACAGTAAAATACATACATATTCTAATGAAGAAACTTAAAGAAAAAAGCATAAAAAGTTAATGAAAAAAAAACACAGCCATAGAGGGGGTTAAAGCACAACACTAGCCTCATGTCTCTACCTATTGATTTCACACACCTAGAAATGTCAAGGGACATGGAAAAAGATCATTACTGTGAACAAACTGGAGGAAGATCTGTTCATTTCCCCACGAGGATGCTGTTCCTGTCATTTCAGCTGTCAATGGACGCTATAATTGAGGAATAAAGCCTTTTCGAAACTATCTGGATAAAGGCTCATGTTGCAGATTGATTTGTCAATACTAATAAAAAGACTTGTGTTCCTGTATTAATTACTTTATGAAAGCCTGTAAAGATTGTGCCAATAGCGTCCTGCCAGATGCTGTGTACGGGGGCTGCATATTCTTGCCAGAAAGCAATATAATTTGTTTTAAACCTGTAACTTCAAAACCTGTTCTCAAAGATTATAAAATCAGGGCTTAATGGAGTTGTCCAGGATTGTGATAATGATGACCTATCCTTAGTATAGGCCATCAATATCTGATCATTTGGTTTTGACAGCCATCACCCCAATGATCAGCTGCTATAACCTCTGCTGGCAGCTGGATGAAAAAAGGAGATTTTTGTGTACTCACCGTAAAATCTCTTTCTCTTAGCCTCTAATTGGGGGACACAGGACCTTGGGTGTTATGCTGCTGTCCACTAGGCGGCGACACTAGGCTTAATCTGAAAAAGATTAACAGCGGCTCCTCCTCTGCAGTATACACCCCCTGACGGCGTCAGCCATGTTCAGTTTTGTGCAAAAGCAGTAGGAGGAACGTAACATGGATAACATAAACATGCCTATAAGAAGGCAACTATGTACGAGCTCAAGAAAAACACCAATATGAGAACTCAACGTAACAAAGGCCCGAGACGGACAACAGGGTGGGAGCTGTGTCCCCCAATTAGAGGCTAAGAGAAAGAGATTTTACGGTGAGTACACAAAAATCTCCTTTACTCTGTCGCCTCATTGGGGGACACAGAACCTTGGGACATCCCAAAGCAGTCCCTGGGTGGGAAGCAATGGACGAATATTGTGTAGACAGGCCCCTACAATTGGGGCACCGCCGCCTGCAGAACCCATCTACCCAGGCTCGCATCTGCCGAGGACTGGGTATGAACCCTGTAGTGCTTGGCAAATGTGTGTAGACTAGTCCAGGTGGCTGCCTTACACACTTGTTGCGCCGAAGCCTGGTGCCGAATGGTCCAGGAAGCCCCTACCGCACGTGTAGAGTGTGCCGTAATACCTGCTGGAAGAGGAGAATTTTTGAGGCGGTAGGCCTCTTGTATGGTGAATTTGATCCACCTAGCAAGGGTAACTTTGGAAGCTGGCAGACCCTTGCGGCTGCCTTCCAGAAGAATGAAAAGAGAACCAGACTTCCGGAAGGGCGCAGTCCTAGACACATAGATACGTAATGCCCTGACAAGGTCAAGCGTATGCAGAGCCTTCTCCACTCTATGAACCGGGGCCGGACAGAGGGATGGTAGTGAAATTTCCTCATTGAGGTGGAAGTCGGACACAACCTTCGGAAGGAAGGATTGAACCGTATGGAGAACTACCTTGTCCTGGTAAAAGCCAGGAAAGGTTGTCTGCAGGAGAGTGCTGTGAGTTCAGACACCCTGCGTAGCGAGGTGATTGCCACTAGGAAAACCACCTTCTGGGATAGAAGGCGGAGTGAGACTTCCCTAAGGGGTTCAAAAGGTGTTTCCTGCAATGCTGTCAGCACGAGGTTGAGATCCCACGTCTCTAGTTGTCGTCTGTAGGGGGAATCAATCGGGAAACCCCCTGAAGAAATGTCTTTACTTGCGGCTTGTTAGCAATGCGCGTCTGAAAAAGCACAGAGAGAGCTGACACTTGGCTCTTAAGAGAGCCCAGAGACAGTTTGGCCTCCAGACCCGATTGGAGAATCCAAGTACCCTGGGGAGGGAATATGGGAATGGAGTCTGGCCACGAGATTCGCATCAGGTAAAGAAAACTTTCCAGGTACGGTAATAGATCTTCGCAGAGTTTGGCTTCCGTGCTCTGATCATGGTTTCAATGACGTCAGGCGAGAACCCTGACTTGGTTAAAACCCAGGTCTCAATGGCCATGCCGTCAAATTGAGGGCCCCTGAGTTCTGGTAGTAGAATGGGCCCTGTGACAGAAGATCCGGGTGGTTGGGGGACGTCTGCTGTAAGCTGCACGATGTCGGCGTACCAAGTACGTCTGGGCCAGTCTGGTGCGATGAGGATGCTTGGAACTCCCTCTTGCTTGATCTTCCTCACCACTCTGGATATTAGGGGAAGAGGTGGAAAGATGTACAGGAGGTGAAACTGAGTCCAGTCCTGAACCAGGGCGTCCACTCCCAGCGACCTCGGGTCGTGTGTTCTGGCCATGAAGTTGGAGACTTTGGCATTGAAGTGGGATGCCATCAGGTCCACGTCCGGAGTCCCCCAGCGATGGCAGATCTGGTGAAAAACCTCGGGATGGAGAGACCACTCTCCCGAGTCCATTCCCTGCCGGCTGAGGAAGTCTGCTTCCCAGTTGTCTACCCCCGGAATGTGGACCGCAGAGAGAACCGAACCTGTGTCTTCCGCCCAGCGGAGAATGTGTGTCACTTCTCGCATCGCCTGGGCACTGAGGGTCCCCCCTTGGTGATTTACATATGCCACGGCCGTGGCATTGTCTGACTTTACTCTGATGTGAGAGGCTGCCAGTAAGTGATGGAAGGCTCTCAACGCCAGGAGAATGGCACGAATTTCCAAGATGTTGATGGGCATGGTCGCTTCTGTTGGGGACCACCTGCCCTGTGCTCTGTGGTGTAGGTGTACCGCACCCCAACCCGTCAGGCTCGCATCGGTGGTCAGAACTTTCCATTAACTCGTGAGAAAGGATTTCCCCTTTGTTAGTGAGGTTGGCTTGACGACGTCAACTGAAACTTCCTGTCGAGAGAAAAAGGATTCCTGTCCCATGACTTGAGGATGACTAGCTGGAGAGGCCTGAGATGAAGCTGGGCAAATGGGACCGCTTCTATTGCCGCCACCATCCTGCCGAGGACTCTCATGGCAAACCGGAGAGACCGAGGGGGTTTGCGAAGTAGGGTGCGGATTCTAAACGGAGAGACAGTGTTTTGTCCTCGGGGAGGAGTACTAGACCCTTGAGGGTGTTGAATAACATTCCCAAAAAGGTCAGAGACTGACTCGGGGTTGGTGATGACTTTTCTAAGTTGACTAACCAGCCCAAACGACTCAGAATGTCGATTGTGATCGAGACCCTGATTTCGCAGTCCATGAAGGTGGGAGTCTTGATGAGGAGATCGTCCAGATATGGAACTACTATTATGCCTCTGGAGTGCAGGATGTCCATGGTGACTTCTTCCAGAGTTCGTGAGTCATGATGAGGAGGGAGTGCGAGACTTTCCTCCTTTAAATTTTGACTGGCCTGCCTTTGATTGCCAGGTCTAGTCGGACTTTTGCGTCGATCTCGAGTTGTCCCTGCGTGGAGCGCGGCTGCTATTCTGTGCTGGTCGCGAGACGGACCAGCAGGAAGAGTTCCGAAAGGATCGGTAACGTGCTTGATTGCGCTTTTTGTAAGTGTGTTTGGGCTTCAGTTGGGGGAGAGAGGTACTTTTACCCCCGGTGGCGGTGGATATCATTGTATCCAACTGTTCACCGAAAAGCCTACCACTGAGGTACGGGAGGTGAGTGAGGGACTTCTTTGAAGCTGCATCTGCTTTCCATTCCCGCAGCCAGAGGATACGCCGAATCGTGATGGCGTTTGAAATAATCCTGGCTGCACCCCTTGCAGAATCCAGAGCTGCATGGAGCATGTAATCTGCCACGACTGCTATTTGGGCCGCTTGGTCCAACAGTTCAGGGGTAGATCTGTGTAGGCCAGTTTGTAAATTTTGGGCCCAGGCCATGATAGCCTTGGCAGTCCAAACTGAGGCGAACGCGGGAGCCAGGGAGGCCCCTGCGGCCTCGAAAATTGAACGAGCCATGCGTTCTACCTGCCGGTCTGCTGTGTCCCTGAGGGTTGAGCTATCTGGCAGTGAAAGGAGTGTCTGTGCTGCTAGTCTGGAGACTGGGGGATCCACCTCAGGTGGATCTGTCCACTGTTTGGTGACCTCCTGTGGAAAGGGGTACCGCGCCTCCAGATATTTGCGATTAGTAAACTTTTTCTCAGGTTGTGAGAACTGGTTTTTAAGGATCGCATTAAACTCTGCGTGGTCAAAGAAGACCTTAGGCGGTTTCAGGACTCCTTCAAAGGAAATCTTATGTCCTGGTGTCTCCAGGGGTGGATCGGAGATGTCAAGCACCCGATGGATAGATGAGATTAAATCATCAACTAGCACTGTATTGCCAGGGGGAATAGGGATCAGGGACCCTTCGGTTTCCTTGTCTGAGTCGGAATCACAGATGTCTTCCGAATCCTGTGTATCGCTAAGGCGTCTCCAGCTGGGAGAACTGGAGCGGAGGCCTTCTCTGGTCAGGGATGGCTGTGGGGATCGGCGTTATCTGTCCCTGTCAGGGGACGGTCTAGATGAGCTGGGAGTACAGTGTCTCACACTGGAAGGGGACGACCGTGTGGTATGGGATGACGCATACGAACGTGACCTGTGGGTCCGCTTGCGTCCTCATCTAGACGTGGATGTGCCCGTGCCATCATGTCCCTGAGTGGAACTCTCCCTTTGAGTAGTGTTCATAACCGTGGTATGAGTCTGCAGAGCCTGAAGCAATGTGGTTGTGAGGATATCTATAGACTGCGTCATAGATTGCGACATCTGAGTAACCCATTCCGGTGTGGTATTAGGCACCTAAGTATTGGAAAGTGCTTCATGGGGCTCTGGCACAGCAGTCTGCATGCAGTCCTGACAATGTGGATAAGTGCTGCCACTAGGGAGAGTATTACTGCAGGCTGTACAGAGTGCATAATAGCAATCCTGCCTGGTTCTCTTTGACTTTGAGCCCGGCATAGTATCCAGGGGTGGCTATGCAGAGGGGGCCAGCAATGCAGAGAAGCTTATAGATTTCACAGCCGAGTGCGAGACTCTAGCTGTGATCTGATCCCACCTTAGTGTGCCTGATGTAGTCCAAGATCCTGTGCCCCCCGGAGACAAGCTGGCGACCGTCAGCTGAAGTTAACTCTTCTTCCTTGGTTAATGGCCGCTGGAGTGCAGAGAAGAAGGTGGGCGGAGCGCTGAAAAGGGCGGCAGTATGCTAGAAAGTGCACCCTTTCAGTTCATCTCCGCCCCTTCTATGACACTGTGTAGTGTCATATTAGTCATCCGGGGGGATGGGCCGGGGGGGCGGAGAGTGGGCGGCGGCTTTGGCTAGGCCGGAGCCGCGGTCTAAATTTAGAATGTATGCCCAAAAGGGTTCCAGGCCGGCGTGGTAGTCTGGGGGGGGGGGGGTGCCGGATCTGAACTGGACCCTCCCAGTTTTAATGGCAGGGAAGGCGGTGGGAATATTATGATAAGGGAGAGCCCTTAAAGGGTTCCCCTGAGGCACCGTAGCGCTGGTGCCGGCAGAGAGACAGAGCTGTAAGCAGCCTGTGTCTCTGTGTGCCCTTCCGCCTGCACTGTCCCCCTGGCCCCATCAGAAATCTGCAGCAGAGCTGGGATTCCTGGATGTTGGTGCAGAGCGACAGCTACTGGGAGCTGTATATTGTTGTCTGCACAAGTGCTACCTGCGGTGTCTCAACCTAATACCCCCAGAGGGGGATTAGGGAGGGTACTGCTGTCACCGTCAGGAGGCTGTAATCCTCACCTCAACCTCAACCCAAGACCAAAAGGAATTGGGGAAGGAGGGGGGTTCTCAACTTCGAACCAACACCCGAGGGGCTGGGGAAGGAGCGACATGGTAAGGAGACGTCTCGACTTCAACTGTGCACCCGTAGAAGGGGGCAGAGGAAGGAGCCATGCCGGGGGTCTCGCCAGAGACCCACTTATCTTCATCTGTACTCCGTGGAAAAAGAAAAAAAATCGGAAAAAAATGGAGTAAAAATCTTTGGGTGTGCCTCCTTGCGACACTAAGCAAAAACTGAACATGGCTGACGCCGTCAGGGGGTGTATACTGCAGAGGAGGAGCCACTGTTAATCTTTTTCAGATTAAGACTAGTGTCGCCTCCTAGTGGACAGCATCATAACACCCAAGGTCCTGTTGTTAGAACTCTCCTGTTAGGTTTTTTCTATTTTACTGGTCACATGACCTTTTTTGCCTATTTAATCCTGCTCCGCCCTTCTGGCCATGCTGGACTTCATTGTAATTTCTACTCTTAAGCTAGCCAGGTGCTTTGTTATCTTTCTCAGTCAGTTTAGCTAGGTCTTTGGACCTCTATGTTCTATGTTGTTTGTTTGTCTTTTTACTGCTACAATTTCTGCTAGGAGGTGTCCATCTTTCTCCCAGTCCCTAGTTCTTGTAGTGATCCCTCCCTCACATCTATAGGTCTTCGTTCAGACTAGCCGAGGACTTTAGCGGGTCTGATTGCAGGATCAGGTTCCCTGTTACATCGTAGGGATCTAGCTTAGTTCTATTGTAGGGACAGATCTCCTGTCTTTCCTTAGTGCTTGTAGCAGATCATAACAGTAAGTCCAGCCAAAAAATATCTCTAAGGAAAGACCTCCAGTTTCCATCATGGTGTCGGTTCAGGATTTGGCTCAACGCCTGCAGGGACTCTCTCTGGAGTTGGCCGAGCTCCAACAACACGTGAGTAGCTGTTCTGTAGCGCATTTTGTGGAGCCAAAGGTACGTTTGCCTGATTTATTTTTTGGTGAACAACAAGATTTTTTTTCCTTTAAAAATGCTTGTTTATTTTATTTTCGTTTGAGACCCAGATCCTCTGGTGATGAATCACAGCGCATAGGGTTCATAATGTCACTTTTGCGCAAAGAACCTCAGGGATAGGCCTTTTCTCTCCAACCTAGTGATCCGTGCTTTAGATCAGTGGATAGTTTTTTTTCTGCTTTGGGGTTGTTGTATGATGTTCCTGATCGTGTCTCATCTGCTGAGTCTGAATTAAGACGTTTGAGGCAGGGATCAGGTAATGTGGAAAATTATTGTACTCACTTCCGTCGGTGGTCTGATCAGGTGGGGTGGAACGATTCAGCTTTGAAAAGTTTGTTTCTTGCTGGGCTAGGTGAAAGGGTTAAGGATCTGCTGATTGCTTATCCTACACCTGGAAACTTGCAGGAGACAATGCAATTAGCTATACGGGTGGACAGGAGACTGCGTACAAGGGTTAATGAGAGTAAATTCTCTGCCATGTCAGCTCCGAGTCTTGAGAGGGTCTGTACTGACATTGGAGAGCCGATGGAGATTGGGGCGATGTCACCCCGCTCTCAGGAAAAAGACCGCAGGTTTTCTGAAGGTTTGTGCTTTTATTGCGGCAAATCTGACCATTTCATTAAGAACTGTGTGCTTCGTATGAACAAAGAAAAAAAAAAGGTCAGTTACGCCCGTATAGCCTGTTTAAACACTAAGGGTGTATTTCTTTCTGCTACTACTGCAGCTCAGGAAGAATTCATTGAATTTCAGGTATTTGTGGATTGTGGTTCTACTCTGAATGTGATTGATGGGATTCTTGGAAAAAAATTTAAATTAAAACCCAAACCTTTGTCATCCCCTATTGCCGTGGTTTCTATCGATGGCTCTCCCATGAAATGTGTTACTCACAAGGTTTATGAATTTCCCCTCACTATTAATGGTATTCACCAAGAAAATTTGGATTTGGTGGTATTAAATAATTTGCCTTCTCCAGTAGTTTTGGGGTTACCCTGGTTAAAATTGCACAATCCTGTACTGGATTGGTCTACCAATGAAATTAAGTCCTGGAGCCCTAAGTGTTATGACAAGTGTTGTAACGGGCGCATTGCTGCTGTGGATAAAGGGGAAATACCTGTACCTATTCAGGATTTTTGGAAAGTTTTTTCTGAGGAGGAGTCGCAAATTTTGCCTCCCCATAGAGACTATGATTGTACCATTGAATTTGTCCCTGGAGTGACTTCCTAAAAGTCGTTTATTTAATCTTACTATTCCTGAGAGAAAGGCTTTGGAGGAATACATACAGATGAGCTTGGCCGCCGGTCATATCAGACCCTCTAAGTCAGTGGTCCCCAACCTTTTTTGCACCAGGGACCGGCTTGAAGCAAGATCATTTTTCCATGGCCCAGCAAGGAGGGGGTGGGGTGGGCGGGGCTTTGGTCATATGGGGGCGGGGTAATGGAGGGATTTGGAGTTTAGTGCATACTTATCATATAGTGTAGACCAGGTCCCCGCCAGGAGCCCCACATAATGTGCTGTGCCAGGAGCCGCATCACTGAGGCCCCATCACGCCCTGCAGCAGGACAGGGCAGCTGTCCTGACAGCTGCTGTTCAGCTGCATTTACTTCATCCCAGGGGCGGACACAGACTGTAGTGGGCCCCTGTGCAAGAAATTTTTGGGAGCCCCCCCCGCCCTTCATAAGGCAACAAAGTTATGTAAACATAACCCCCCCATGTGCATCTCTCACCCCCCCATGTGCAGCTCACCCCCGTGCATCTCTCATCCCCCTCCGTGCATCTCTCATCCACCCCCCGTGCATCTCTCATCCACCCCCCGTGCATCTCTCATCCCCTCCGTGCATCTCTCATCCCCCCCGTGCATCTCTCACCCCCCCGTGCATCTCTCATCCACCCCCCGTGCATCTCTCATCCCCCCCGTGCATCTCTCATCCA
The DNA here is from genome assembly GCF_046119375.1 of Phyllobates terribilis. NCBI lineage: Eukaryota > Metazoa > Chordata > Amphibia > Anura > Dendrobatidae > Phyllobates > Phyllobates terribilis. The sequence continues at coordinate 357,216,217 of NW_027362761.1, forward strand.
CCCCCCGTGCATCTCTCATCCACCCCCCGTGCATCTCTCATCCCCCCCGTGCATCTCTCATCCCCCCCCGTGCATCTCTCATCCACCCCCCGTGCATCTCTCATCCACCCCCCGTGCATCTCTCACCCCCCCGTGCATCTCTCACCCCCCCGTGCATCTCTCATCTCTCCCCTCCCTCCCATGTGCATCTCTCATCTCTCCCCTTCCCCCATGTGCATCTCTCATCTCTCCCCTCCCCCCCATGTGGATCTCTCATCTCTCCCCTCCCCCATGTGCATCTCTCCCCTCCCCCCCATGTGGATCTCTCATCTCTCCCCTCCCCCATGTGCATCTCTCATCTCTCCCCTCCCCCCCATGTGGATCTCTCATCTCTCCCCTCCCCCATGTGCATCTCTCATCTCTCCCCTCCCCCCATGTGCATCTCCCATTCCCCCCACTCCTAGTTAATTGTATTTAAAAAAAAATAAAACTTGTTATACTTACCCCCATGCGATCCCTGCAGAATCCTGGCGCTCGTCCAAATCGCTGACACCAGGTTCTCCTGACTTCCGGCCATGTGACGGCGCCGTCACATGACCGGAAGTCAGGGGAATCATGAAGGTGCTGCCGCAGCAGCGCAGCGCTAAGATGTCCCGGACCCAGCGCTTAGCATGGGGCCGGGGGCCCCATGAGGAGAGAGACGCACAAGAGGGGGGCTCCGAGGGGGCTCCTACCGGCCGGGCCCCATACTGGAGTTAGGGCAGTCATGCCCTGATGGCGGCCCTGCTGGAGGCTGGAGGGGCCCCCTCTCCCCGCGGACCGGCTGAAAAACCCCAACGGCCCGGTCCTGGTCCGCGGACCGGCGGTTGGGGACCTCTGCTCTAAGTCACCTGTGGCTGTTGGATTTTTTTTTGTTAAAAAAAAAAGGACGGCGGTTTACGTCCTTGTCTGGACTTTCGCAAGATTAATAAAATTACTGTACGCAATCCCTACCCACTGCCATTGATTCCTGATTTGTTTAACCAGTTAGTGGGGGCCAAGTGGTTCTCTAAAATTGATCTCCGGGGGGCATACAATTTGTTGCGCATGAAGGAGGGTGATGAATGGAAGACTGCTTTTAACACTCCTGTGGGTCATTTTGAGAATCTGGTTATGCCTTTTGGTCTTACCAATGCACCAGCATTTTTTCAGAATCTTATTAATGACATCCTTAGACCTTTGATCGGTAAAAATGTGGTTGTGTATTTGGATGACATTTTGATTTATTCGCCTGATCTGGAGTCTCATTGGCGGAGCGTACGTGAGGTATTACAGTTATTAATTGACAATTCGCTTTTTGCTAAGCTAGAGAAATGTGAGTTCGCTGTACAGAGAATTCGTTTTTTGGGCTACATTATCTCCAGCGAGGGCTTTGAGATGGACCCGGTGAAAGTTCAAGCTGTGCAGGAATGGCCTAGGCCTATTGGTTTGAAATCGATACAGAGGTTTTTGGGTTTCGCCAATTATTACAGAAAATTCATTAAAAAAATTTCTATTATCGTTAAACCACTGACCGATCTCACCAGGAAAGGTGCTAATACGGTTCAGTGGACTACTGAGGCCATTGAAGCTTTTGTGTTTCTAAAGGAGAGGTTCAGCTCTGCCTCCATCCTTATGCAGCCTGATGTGACTAAGCCGTTTTTGGTTGAGGTTGATGCTTCTTCTGTGGGGGTCGGTGCGGTATTGTCTCAGGAAAACAAGGATGGAGTACATCCCTGTGCCTTTTTTTCAAAAAAATTTTCTGAGACTGAACTTAATTACGATATTGGTAATCGGCAATTGCTGGCTATTAAACTCGCATTTGAACACTGGCGTCATCTCTTGGAAGGTGCTGAATTTCCCATTCAGGTTTTCACTGATCATAAAAATCTAATCTATCTTGATGCTGCCAAGCGCTTGAATGCCCGTCAGGCTAGGTGGGCACTTTTTTTTTCGCGGTTTAATTTTTCCGTTACTTACATCCCGGGTACCAAGAATGTTAAAGCTGATGCTTTGTCTCGTAGCTTTTCTCCCATGGTCGGTGCTGAGGAGGAGGAGAGCATTTTACAAGAAGGTGTTGTGATTGCTGCATTGGACTCCGTTTTGGAAGATGAGATTCTTAAAGCACAGGAGAATGCCCCATCTAGCACTCCCCATGGGAGGTTGTTTGTGCCTAGGACCTTTAGGAGAGATTTGTTTGTTGAGTGTCATGAGTCTCGGTTGGCAGGTCATCCAGGAATTTCTGAGACCAAGAGACTTGTGGGTCGCAGTTTTTGGTGGCCTGGATGGCAGAAGGAAGTCATTAAGTGGGTGCGTCAATGTACTGTGTGCTAGAACTAAGTCTTCACATATTCCTGCTGCGGGGTTGCTTTGCCCTCTGGAGGTTCTTAGTGCACCTTGGACACATCTGGCTATGGACTTTATTATTGACCTTCCCCCCTCTGAGGGTTTCACGGTCATCTGGGTGGTTGTGGACCGTTTTAGCAAGATGTGTCACTTGGTTCCCTTCATCAAACTGCCCTGCGCTAAGACACTCGCTAAGGCCTTTGTCAAGGAAATTGTCAGACTCCATGGTGTTCCTACTGACATTGTTTCGGATAGGGGACCTCAGTTCGTGGCTCGTTTTTGGCGTGCCTTTTGTGACAGGTTGGGAGTTCATTTGTCATTTTCATCTGGATATCATCCTGAGTCTAATGGCCACACAGAAAGGAAGAACCAGGATGTTGAGCAGTTCTTGCGTTGTTTTGTGGCAGACAATCAAGAGGGGTGGTCTGAGTTTCTGCCGCTTGCTGAATTTGCTCTTAACAACCATACATCCTCTTCTGCTGGGTGTTCGCCTTTTTTTTGTTGTTCTGGGAGACATCCGTCTTTTGGGTCATTCTCCAAATTGGTATCGGCTGTGCCTGAGGAGGAGAGTTTTTCCGGTGATTTGGAGAGAGTTTGGACGGATGTGCGTGGTAATCTTCAGGAGGCTAACAAAAAATCTAAGAGGTACTTTGATAGGAAACGGCAAGAGGTTTCGTTTGCTATTGGTGACATGGTTTGGTTGTCCTCTAAGAATCTGCGATTGAGGATTCCTTCTAAAAAATTGGGTCCCAAGTTTGTAGGGCCCTTTAAGGTGCTTCAGGTAGTTAACCAATCTGCTGTTAGGTTGGAGGTTCCCACCTCCTGGAAGATTAATCCGGTGTTTCATATTTCTCTATTGAAAAAAGCTGATGTATCAGATAGAGACGCCACTGCCACTGTTCCTCCGGTAGTGGAGGACGGGGAATATGAAATTTCCCGCATCCTTAATTCTAGACGGTATAGAGGGAGTTTGCAGTATCTCGTCGTTTGGAAGGGTTTCGGTCCCGAGGATAACTCATGGGTGAGGGCGGATGATGTTTCTGCTTCCAGACTTGTCAGAGCGTTTCACAAGAGGTTTCCTGATAAGCCTGGGCCTAGGGGATCCGGAGGATCCTCATAGAAGAGGGGGTACTGTTAGAACTCTCCTGTTAGGTTTTTTCTATTTTGCTGGTCACATGACCTTTTTTGCCTATTTAATCCTGCTAGGTTTAAATACTGCCAGGTGCTTTGTTACCTTTCTCAGTCAGTTTAGCTAGGTCTTTGGACCTCTATGTTCTATGTTGTTTGTTTGTCTTTTTACTGCTACAATTTCTGCTAGGAGGTGTCCATCTTTCTCCCAGTCCCTAGTTTTTGTAGGGAACCCTCCCTCACATCTATAGGTCTTCGTTCAGACTAGCCGAGGACTTTAGCGGGTCTGATCACAGGATCAGGTTCCCCATTACATCGTAGGGATCTACCTTAGTTCTATTGTAGGGACAGATCTCCTGCCTTTTCTTAGCGCTTGTAGCAGATCATAACACATGTGTCCCCCAATGAGGAGACAGAGTAAAGTAGAAAGAGCTCAGCGCCAAACACTGTGTAGTGTCTGTTCTTGGGTACTGCAGTTCAGCTCTTATTCAGTAGGAGCTGCACGGTTTATTCTTAATGTCCCTCACATGATCAGAATGCCCTCTATGTGCACTTCATTTGAAAAACGTATCTGTAGACTCAAATCATTACTCTGGGGAATGTATCAACCAGGCAAAAATGTTACATTTCCGGCAGCCCTTAAGGTATAATATCATATGCGTCCTTCATATCTACTGGAATTATACAATAACAGTTCTTACTAAATGACAGCAGAAAAATCTTTAGGGAAGAAAGGCTGACTAGAGTCTGAGTAATCCACTCAAAGGCTTTCACTGTATGCAAAAAGTAGAGGTTGAGCTCCCCTGAATTTTGGGGTGCACTTTGTACATTTCGCCTCTCCATTGCGGAGATATTCGCAAAGTATATGGCACCTAATGAGGTTAAAAAAAAAGTTATGTCCGAGTGGGTGTTGTCAGAGTTTTCACTGAGTCAATATGGGATTAGGGCCAGTTCAGCTGTGTTTAGCTGTGTCACAGTGAAACGCTCTCAATTAATACTGCCTGAAAGTTATCAGACAGTATTATTCATTGAGGGCGTTTTCACTGTGACACAGCTAAACACAGCTGCACTGGCCCTCATCCGACACTGACTCTGTCATACATCTCACCCACTAAGAAACCTGCTCTATGCTATTAAAGGGACATGTTCTTTTTTTCTTTTGATTGTTGCTCCCTGATTATGATTGGTCAACATCATACCAAACAGAAAAAAAAAAACAATACACGGCCTTAGTAAAAACTCGGACAACACCCACTGGGACTTTTTATTCCTTTTTGCAACAATTATTACATTGTGTGTCCAGTTCATGATGGAAAATTTGGGGAAAGGCTCTCTAAATATCATTTTTCTCCCTACTGGTGACATATCCCCTTAGAAGAATATATCGGAAAAGGGTTTAATACCAGCTTTTTTTTTTATAGTTTGATGATTTTTATACTATTAAATGGCTCCAATTCATTAAACAGTTTTATGGCATAAAACTGCTGAAAATGTTACAAATTTTTGGCGCAATGTGAAATCAGTCTCTGCCAGCTATGCCCGTGTTTTAAAAAACGGGTGGAGCTTAGCCAAGAGAGGTGTGTCCGTGTGCCGCCTAAACATCAATAATCATAAACCATAAGCATCTGAACCTGGTGGTCAACAAGTGGCACATTATGGGAACATACTTACTAAAATAAAATGGCACATGAGACTCGGATCCCATCTGTGACACACACTTCGATTACCCAGCAGAACTCTGTCCCACTGAAGCAGCAGCTGTTCTCCAACCTGAGGCTCCAGTTCCTAAAAATATGAATAAAATGAAACTTGCACAAGAGATGGAAGAGAAGGTGTCACAGACATCTAAGATGTCCTTATCACAGAGAGGACAAAACAAGTCACAATCCCTGAAATCAGTGGTTTGTGAAAAACAGAAGAGAACTACACTACAGCTGGATTTGTAAGTGGATGATCCATATTATGTTATATACACCGTGGAGAAAATAAGTATTTGATACACTGCCGCTTTTGCAAGTTTTCCCATTTACAAAGAATGGAGAGGACTGTAATTTTTATCGTAGGCATACTTCACCTGTGAAAGTCATAATCTAAAAATAAAAACCAGAAAATCACATTACATGATTTTGAAATTATTAAATTGCACTTCATTGCATGAATTAAGTATTTGATCACCTACCAATCAACAAGAATTCTGGCTTTCACAAACCTGTTAGTTTTTCTTTAAGAAGCTCTCCTACTCCGCACTCATTACCTGTATTAATTGTACTTGTTTGAACTCGTTACCAGCATAAAAGACACCTGTAAACACACAATCAATCACACTTCAACCTCTCCACCAGTGCCAAGACCAAAGAGCTGTCTAAGGACAGTAGGGACAAAATTGTAGACCTGCACAAGGCTGAGATGGACGACAAGACAATAGGCAGCAGCTTGGTGAGAAGGCAACAACTGTTGGCACAATTATTAGAAAATGGAAAAAACACAAGATGACTGTCAATCATCTTCGATCTGGGGCTCCATGCAAGATCTCGCCTCGTGGGGTAAGGATGATCCTGCAGGGCAAGCAAGGTCCCCCTGCTCAAGCCAGCACATGTCCAGGCCCATTTGAAGTTTGACAATGACCATCTGGATGATCCAGAGGAGGCATGGGAGAAGGTCATGTAGGCAGATGAGACAGAAATTGAACTTTTGGTATCAACTCCACTCGTATTTGGAGGAAGAAGAAGGATGAGTAAAACCTCAAGAACACCATCCCAACAATGAAGCATGGTGATGGAAACATCATACTTTGGGGGTGCTTTTCTGCAAAGGGGACAGGACGATTGCACCGTACTGAAGGGTGGATGGATTGGATCATGTTTCACAAGATTTTGGCCAACAACCTCCTTCCCTCAGTAAGAGCATTGAAGGTAGGTCACAGCTGGGTCTTCCAGCATGACTATGACCCAAAACACACAGCCAGAGCAAGTAAGGAGTGGCTCCTTAAGAAACATTTCAATGTCCTGGAGTGGCATAGCCAGTCTCCAGACCTGAACCCAATAAGAAAATCTTTGGAGGGAACTGAAACTCAAGGTTGCCCAGTGACAACCCCAAAACCTGAAAGATCTGGAGAAGATCTGTATGGAGGAGTGGGCCAAAATCCCTGCTGCAGTGCGTGCAAACTTGGTCAAGAACTATAGAAAATGTCTGATCTCTGTAATTGCAAACAAAGGTTTCTGTACCAAATATTAAGTTCTGCTTTTCTATTATATCAAATACTTATTTCATGCAATAAACTGCAAATTAATTATGTAAAAATCATACGATGTGTCTCTCACAAGTGAAGTGTACCTATGATAAAAATTACAGACATCTCCATTGCTTGTAGGTGGGAAAACTTGCAAAATCGGCAGTGTATCAAATACTTATTTTCCCCACTGTATAAAATGCTTAAAAAGACCCAATGAAAGGCTACAACAATATTTTTGACATTTGTATAAATGCATATAATTTATACCATTATGAGTTTTGTTTTTATTTCGGTTTGCCATTTCCTATCTTGTCAGTCCTAACATTTTTAAAGGGGTTCTCCAGGAGTAAGATATCTTGAGGGTATGTAATTAGTATCTGGTCGTAAAGATAATTTTATATGCATTCAAATACCAGTATGGGTGGAAGTGTTACTCCAAGTGTATCACCATTTTAAGATGGCTTCCAAAGGGGTAATATCAAGTAACCGATTGCCCCCTAATATACCTGCAAATAAGTTAAGTTCATCTCCCATGTCTAGGTTTAGTACAAAAATATAGAGACGTGAAAAAAGGTCTTTTGATACTCACCTAAAAATCTGTTTCTCCTAGTCTTCATTGGGGAACATGGAACCATGGGATAGTCTTCTGCCACCTGGAGGCTGACACTATTATTGCATTTAAATAAAATTGGCTCCTTCCTAGCAGACTATACCCTGCCTGCTGGAGTATGGCTTCCTCAGTTTTGTGAGGAAGCAGTAGGAGAGGAAAAGAAAAAAGGTAAGAAGAAACATAACTGCATTTCCAACCGAGCAACCAAAGGAAGGAGCTGTGTCCCCTAATGAAAACTATGAGAAACAGATTTTCTTGTTCGTCTCTTTGGGGGACACAGAACCACGGGACGTCCTAAAGCTGTTCCTAGGGTGGCAAAGAATGAAATATCATACTGTTACCACCTAGTCTTCCGCCACAACTATAGCAGAAGTCTGGGCTACTGCCGTATGCAGTATCTTCCTATCAAGACTTGCATGTGCCGAGGCAAAAGTGTGCACCCTGTAAAACTTAGAAAATGTATGCACCGATGCTCAAGTAGCTGCTTTACAGAGCGGAAAAGCTGATGCCTGATGACGATCCACCCTGGAAACTCACACCAGTCGTGTAGAGTGCGCCTTAATCCTCAATGGAGCCACCCTGACCTTAGTCCTAGGAGCCTGGATAATAGCTGTATTGATGCAGTGGGCAATGGTTGCTTTAGAAGCGGCCTGACCCCTACAAGGGCCCTCTAGTATAATAAACAAGAAATCAGAAAGCCTGAATGAGGCAGTGGCCGATAAATAATATCTTACGGATCTAACAACGTCCAAAATGTGCAGAGCCTTCTCAATAGTTACATAGGTTGAATAAAGACCTTGGTCCATCAAGTTCAACCTTCCTCCACCAATCGTACATTTTGCCACTAATTTAACTATAACCCACAATGTTATGTGGAGTGAGGAAATCATCCAGCCCTTTTTTGAAAGCTGTTATAGTGTCGGCCATTACTACCTCTTTCGGTCGGCATTCCACAGTCCAACTACTCTGAGGCTGCGTGCACACGATGCGTTTTTCATGCGTTTATGCTGCGGAATTTCCGCAGTGGAAACGCATCAAAAACGCATGGTAATCCGCACCCCATGGTCCCCAATGGCATTCCGCAATGTCAATGCACATGCTGCGGATTTTTCCGAAGCGTTTCTGCAGCGCAAATAAATCCGCAGCATGTTCATTAATTTTGCGGAAGCGCAGCGGGATTGCCGCCATTGACTTGCATTGAGACGCATAGAATCCGTGTCTGTACATTTGTACAAGCGGATTTTATGCGTCTCTATGTGCGGATGGTACCCAGTTCTGGAGGAGAGAAGACTCTCATCCAGACCTGGGTACCATTGTACCTGTAAAAAAAGAATAAAATAATAAATAAAGTTATATTCACCTGTCCGGCGGCCCCTGCAGCGCTTCTCCTTCCAGGAACTGAGATGACGTCGCGGTTATGTGACCGCAGGCTGTCTCGCGATGTGCCGGCAACCCGGAAGAAGCCAGGACGAGCGCGACAGCTCACGCGGCGGCATCGGAGGTAAGTATAGCTTTATTTTTTTATTTTTACGGTGACACTTTATAAATCCATGCCTTTTGCATGGATTTATACAGTGTGACCTAGTTGTCAAGCACTTTCCAAGTGATGCTATCGCCTGGAAAGTGCTTGTCAGTCCGCATGCGGAAACACATGCGTTAACGCATGTGGGTACGCATGTGAATCCGCATGTATTATGCAGGAAAAACGCATGCACAATCTGCATGCGTTTTTTCTGCCAGGGAGATGCAGAAATGCTGCAGAAATTTTCTGCTTCATTTCTGCATCGTGGGCACATAGACTTACTGTAAAGAACCCTTTCCTGTTTAGGTATCGGAATCGCCTTTCTTTCACCCGTAATGAGTGCCCCCTGGTTCTTAGTATGGTCTTTGGAAGGAATAAGTCATGTGCCACTACTTTGTACTGACCACAAATATATTTATACATGTAAATGAGATCTCCTCTGAGGCGTCTTTTTTTCTAAGCTAAATGAGCCCAACTTTTTCAACCTCTTATTATGAGAGGCCTTCCATCCCGTATAATAATCTAGTTGTCGCCTTTGTACTGCCTCTAACTTCTGAATATCCTTTTCAAAATGTGGAGCCCAAAACTGGATCCCATATTCCAGATGTGGCCTCACCACTGATTTATAAAGGGGTAACAGTACGTTGGGATCGCAGGATTTTATCTCTCTTTTTATACATAAAGTATATCTTATCTTATCTTATACATCATAAAATCTTGTTTGCTTTTGCGGCTACTGCTTGACATTGAGTACTGCTACTCGGCTTACTTGTAACCAGAATACCCAAGTCCTTCTGCTGTTCTGTAGTCCCAAATATACTCCCATTTAATGTATATGCAGCAATAGGATTACTCCGTCCTAGGTGCATTACTCTACATTAAACCTCATCTGCCAAGTGTTTGCCCATTCAGACATCTTATCCAGATCGTTCTGCAATATCGTGATGTCAAGATCATACTTTAACATCCTACATAGTTTGGTGTCGTCAGCAAAGACTGACACTTTACTCTCAATTCCATCCCCAAGGTCATTAATAAAGAGGTTAAAAAGAATCGGTCCTAGCACAGATCCCTGCGATCCCCACTGCTGACTATATCCCATTTAGAGAATGTACCATTTATGACGACTCTTTGTTTCCGATCATTTAGCCAATTCCTTACCTTTCTACATATAGTTCCCCCAAGTCCTTGCTTCTGTAGCTTCAGTATAAGGCTGCTATGTGGTACAGTATCAAATGCCTTTGCAAAGTCCAGATAAATCATATCCGCTGCATTACCAACATCCAGATTTTCACTTACCTCCTCATAGAAACCCAGAATGATGGTTAGACAAGACCTATTTTTCATGAATCCGTTCTGATTATCATTATATTATTCTCTGCAATATAACTCTGCAGGTCATCTCTTATGATGCCCTCAAAAACTTTGAACACTACCGATGTCAGACTTACTGGACGGTAATTACCTGGATCCACCTTCTTACCTTTCTTAAATATCGGTACCACATCAGCTATCCTCCAATCCTGTGGCACCACCCCTGTTACAAGGGAGTCTAAGAAAATGAGATTCAGCGGTTTGTCAATAATTACTGAGCTCAATTGCCTCAATAGGATGAGATGGTGCAAGACAAAAGGAAAGTATAACAATGTGTTCATTAAGGTGGAAGCCCGAGACTACCTTCAAGAGAAAAGATGGAACTGGCTTTAACACTACCCTATCCTGATGAAGAATAAGGAAAGGAGCGTGACAAGACCAAGCTGCAAGCTCCGACACCCTCCTAATAGAAATGATGGCTGTAAGGAAAGCTACCTTATACGAAAGAAAAAGTGTAGCGATTTCACTGATAGGCTCAAAAGGCGGAGACTGAAGAGCCTCCAAAACAAGATTCAGATCCCAAGGATCTAGGGGAGTCCGATTGGGTTAGCTAACATGCGCCACCCCCCCTGGAGAAAAGTGTTAACTTGGGGTTTAGATAGCAAATCTTTCTGAAAAAGAATAGCCAGGGCAGGCACGTGACCATTGAGGGGGTTAAGTGCCAGCGCTGCCTCCAATCTGGACTGTAAGGAGAGCAGCGCTGGCAAGGAAAAAGACATTGTCGAAGTGCTGGTAGACTCACATCAGCGAAAATAACCCCTCCAAGTGCGATGGTAGACTCACAATGAGACTGGCTTCAGAGCTCTTATCATAGTCTGGATGAGGGAGGAAAAAAAGAAATACTCTAATGATGCACACACCTAAATAAAAACAACTTTTATTGGTGTACAAGTATAAAAACATATGGAACAACCTGAACCGCACATATTTAGGTGCAAACATGGACCAAGGTGACATTCCAAAAGGTAGACATAACAGCATAATAATACACCATCTTTTATAAATATTGCTAGCAATGGTACATAGAATTAGTGTAAGCCATGCATAATGCATATAGAGGACACAATATAATACCCCAATAATCCTAAAGTATAAAGAAATGATATGCTATGCCCCACACCAGTGAAAACAAGGCAGGCATACTGGAGATGAGCTACAGAAAGATTGAAATATACTATAAAGTGCAATATGTAATAAATCTCAGACTATTCCTAGCCAAAGCTGCAATAGCTAAATTGCCTAGTGCTAGATAAGGTGCCCTATGCTAATCAAAATATGCTAAGCAACAGAAAACATGTCACCCATGAAGACCCATGGCTCATGTAGCCTAGACACCCCACACATATCGCTGTAGGTTACAGCTTCATCAGGAAAAGTGGGAGCATTTTTCATATGTGGCTATAATAACCTAATAAGCATCTTTATATACTTGCTATAGGCTTTTGTTGTGTCTATTTATTGTTGGATAACTGGATACATCTGGCTACAGCTATTTGAGATTAACATTATTTATTACATTACTTGAGATCTATTACACTGATGTCACTGATTTACACACTGATACCATATAGTATATTTCAATCTTTCTGTAGCTCATCTACAGTATGCCTTGTTTTCACTGGAGTGGGATATAGCATGCTATTTTTTTTTATCTCTTAGGATTATTGGGGTATTATATGGTGTCCTCTATATGCATTAAACATGACTTATACTAATTATATGTACCATTGCTAGCAATATTTATAAGAGATGGTGTATTATTATGCTGTTATGTCACCTAACTATGTGCGGTTCAGGTTGTTTCATTGATATCCTGCTTGTACACCAATAAAAGTTGTTTTTATTTAGATGTGCGCATCATTAGTGCATCATCGCACGAGTTATACGGCAGTCTGTTTCTGCCATTATGCTGACTGCAGCACTACTGCCTGGCGCAAATATCCACATCCAGAGACGCCTACAAGCTGACCTGCACTGAGCGACAAGCATCACCGGCAGATCATTAAGTGGCCACTACCTGGGCCTCCCTCTGCAGCTACTATTTGACCATAACAGTTGGACTTATCGAGACAGAGTGCGGAGTTCGCAACCATACCGGTAGGATCTAGGTTTATTTTGCAGCAGTATGCACAAGCAATTTACAGCAGTATGCACTAGCAATTTTAAGCTGATTTCCGGTTGGCACTTATGGTAGCTGTGTACTTCTTTATTCATGCACGTCAGTGCTATTTGCTTGCAATTTGCACATCAGCTAAGTTCTAATTGCTACCTTATTTTCATTTCATCTGTGTATCTGTGTAAGCCACTTTTAGCCATGTTTGATGTAGTAGCAGGGGAATTGCTATACTTAAGTATCTTTTCCTTTTTCTCTTTGGTCTCCATATTTTTGCACTACTCCTATACATGGGGAAGGAGGGGGGCGGGGTGAACCTAATTTATTTGCAGACGGCACTTGATATAGGTTACTTGATATACCCCTGATGAAGTGGTCTTAGAATGGCTACATGCTTGGGTTTTAACCTCTCCCCCATACTGGTATTTAATGTTTAACACAAACTATCTTTTTCACTTACCATTTATTGCATAAAACAATTTTTATAGACATTTTTTGATAATAGTGCTTTCATGTCTATTTTTTAATAATTTATTTAGACTTGTACTTTATACTCTATTGTTACTTATTAGCTTATTATATTCTATGATATTTGCATTGCTTCTATTATCAGACTTTTCACTAAAGTAAATACACCTCTTAGGCCTCACTCACATGTCCGTGTTTCCAGTATGTTTTTTTTTTCACGGATCCCACACGTACCCATTATAACTTATGGTGCTATGCACATGCATGCTCGTGGTTTTTTTTTTTTTTTTTTTTTTTTTACAACAGCACGGATGACAAGGGCCAATACAAGTCTATGGGTCCGTGAAAAACACGTACAGTTCACGGATGGCATCCATGTGCTGTATGTGTTTAATATTGCAAAATATATGAGAAGCTTTGTCACTTCTTTCTTTATCCATACTGGAAAAACACTGATGACGCGGATGGTAAAAACGGACACATGGATGACATATGGATGGAAATCACTTATGACACTGGTACCCATTTTTCACATACGCGTTTTATACGGACATGTGAAGGAGGCCTTACTCTGTATGTGAGGAGCCCCTTGGCCCGTATAGTTCTTGGACCAAAGGGTTGAGTCTTCTGCAGTTCTTAATTGTTTTTATATGTTTTTGGATTAGGTTGTCTTCAAATACATCAGTCTTCTTTCTTAATTTCCGATAGAGGTGCAGCTTTATGTCTGGGTTCTTCTTTCTCTACTCTACACAATAGTTGCAGGGACCAAGGAGGAGCGCAGGACTGTGCTATTACATGTCTCATAGGAAAGAGCCGAGTCTAAGCTTCTCTGTGGGGATGTTTTCTTGAAAAAGGGGAAAAAGTAACGGGCCCCAGAGACAAATTTCTGCTAGCACCCTCTCGGTTAAAGGGGAAATTAGGAGCTAAACATTACACTCTAACATCTTCACAATGTTGATTACAAATTAAAAACTGTACCTGTCCATCACGACTTATCTGGACCTTCTTGTTATCATTCCAAGGGTTCAGTAAATGACGTGTAAGCTGAAAAGGAACCCTATCCTTTCGTAGCCATTCCACTTTAAAGACTCCCCCAAAAGTGGTGGATCCCCAATCTTTACTCTTCTCCTGCCCGATCTCTGAACACATCCTAGCAAAGCCCTACACAAAAAATACAAAACAAAGTGACAAAATAAAATGATACAAGTATATGATGTGTTACCTCAATAATTTAAGGGAAATCAGTCATATGAATAACGAGTTATTTAAAGGGAAGCTGTCACCAGCAAAAAAGCTATTAACCTGCAGATACGGGGTTAATCTGCAGGTTAACAGCGTTATTATGCTGCCCAGCGCCTGCACGTAGCTCAGGGAAGAAAATCAACTTTATTCTCCCCGGCAGCATTAGGCTTTCAGTCACGGGGGCGGCGTCTGTTCAGTCACCATTCTGAGAATACAGAGCAGGAGCTGTAATTGCGCCCCTGTCACTGACTGACAGCCGATCCCAATACGGAGGGAGTGTCAGTTTCAGCGCTACTCTGTATTCTTAACAGCAGTGACGGAATCCGCACCCGGAACTGGAGCCCGAATGCTGCTGGGGGAAGGGAATAAAGTTAATTTTCTCCCAGCAGCGTTCGGCTAAGTGCAAGCACAGGGCAGGTTAGTAACGCTATTAACCTGCAGATTATCCCCATATCTGCAGGTTAATAGCATTTTTGCTGGTGACCGATTCCCTTTAAGGGAGCCTCTCAGTAAGATTATCACCCTCCCTCAACTGCATACATACGCATGCAGGTCTTGGAAATCAATCAAGCTAAAAAGGCTGATACTGGGTGGGAAAACAACCTTGGGAGGCAGTGGCTCCTTAAGTGCTATGTCACGCCCACAGCACGTAATTCTATTTTTGCATATGAATGAAAACCCTCATTACTTAAGAACACAGCAACTGACAGAAGATATAAAGGTGATGCCCATATAAGCAGTTTTGTGAGTAGTTGTTCTTACTGATAAATTCCCTCTAAAAGCAGCATATTATGGAGACAGTCTGTTGTTATTATTAATTATTATAGCGCCATTATTCCATGGCGCTTTACATGTGAAAAAAGGGGGTCTACATAGCAAAAACACTTACAATAATCTTAACAAAATGAATCAGCGACTGGTACAGGAGGAGAGAGGACTCTGCCCACGAGGGCTCACAATCTATGAGGAATGGGTGAGAATACAGTAGGTGAGGGGAGAGCTGGTCATGCAGCGGTGTCGTGGAGCAGTGGTTACTGCAGGTTGTAGGCTTGCCGGAAGAGGTGGGTCTTCAGGTTCCTTTCACAGATTTCCACGGTGGGCAAGAGTCTGATGTGTTAGGGTAGAGAGTCCCAGAGTAAGGGGGATACACGGGAGAAATCTTGTATGCGATTGTGGGAAGAGGAGATAAGAGGGGAGTAGAGCAGGAGATCTTGTGAGGATCGAAAGTTGCGTGCAGGTAAGTACCGGAAGACTAGGTCACAGATGTATGGAGGAGACAGGTTGTGGATGGCTTTGTATGCCAGGGATAGGGTTTTGAACTGGATTCTCTGGGCAATGGGGAGCCGATGAAGGGATTGACAGAGGGGAGAGGCCGGGGAATAGCGGGGGGACAGGTGGATTAGTCAGGCAGCAGAGTTTAGGATAGATTGGAGGGGGGCGAGAGTGTTGGAAGGGAGACCACTGAGCAGGAGGTTGCAGTAGTCGAAGCGGGAGATGATGAAGGCGTGCACTAGTGTTTTTGCAGAGTCTATGCTGAGGAATGCGCGGATGCGGGAGATGTTTTTGAGTTGGGAGTCGGCAGGAAGTGGAAAGGGCTTGGATATGTGGTTTGAAGGAGAGGTCAGAGTCCAGGGTTACCCCGAGGCAACGAACTTCCGGGACTGGGGAGAGTGGGCAGCCATTGACGTTGATGGATAGGTCAGATGGGGGGATGAATGAGAAGGTGGAAAGATGATGAATTCTGTTTTATCCATGTTAATTTTTAGAAATATGGTAGAGAAGAAGGATGAGATAACTTCAGCTGAGCTGAGAGGAGAGGGAGGAGGCGCTGGGGGACGGAGGAGAGAATTGAAAGTGTTGAATAGCTGTTTAGGGTTGTGAGACAGGGAGGATATGAGAGATGAGAAGTAGGTTTGTTTTGCTGCAATGAGTGTGGACTTGAAAATAGTGAGGGATTATTTGTTGTACTATTACTAAAAGCAGCACAAAAAATACTTGATATCAGTTTAAGAAAATAATTTTGGTGAGTCACTGAGATACTCAGTGAATAAGGGCTTTTAAATTATTTTGCAATAAATTGAGGATTTTAATTATTTTTGGGACTCACCAAAATTATTTTCTTATGTGAAGCCGTAAGTCACGGCTACTGGTTGGAGACCCACAACATTGTAAGATGGATTGAGTCATATAAATAGGACACTGCGAGGCTGCTTTTTTGTTTATTTACCTTGATATCAGTTTAATAGAGCCCCGTTAGCCTCAGTATTGAGTCCGCTGAATTCAAAATAAGGCGTTCTCCTGCATCTTCCACCCGTCACACCAGTGAATAATGGCCGCTATGTAAACTTAACCTTCTGTAAAGTGTTACAGTTTGCTAGATAGTACCAATGAGTGTGGTTTTCAAATATCCTACGTCTTGATTTAGAAAAGCCCAATACATTTCTCCCTTTAGAGGTCTCTTATCAGGACTGAATAAATATTAGCATTTTAATTATTTTTCCTAATAACTACATATCAGTTTTGTTTAAAAGGAACCTGTCATTAGTTTCATACTGCCCTAACGATAAACTCATGAAACTGCGACAGGCTCCCTTTTTACAGAGAATAATGGGGAGCAGTATATCAAGACTGGCGACTTATATGTCAGTCTCGAACCCATATATTTTATAATGGTAGACAACTGGCTTCAAGGGGTTGTCCAGTACTTTATATCACCCCCCCCCTCCCCTGATGTATTCCCCCGGGGCCCCTAAGGATTTTTGTAATTACCTCACGTTGCAGATAATGTCTGAGAGCGGCGCTATCATTGGCCACTCACAGGCATCACGTGACCCCCGGCTGCAGCCGGCTCTGACATCCGCTGATGTCACGACAAGTGCTGGCAGCAGCCGGGGATCTTTGTCTTCCACATTCCAGGTGGATGCCAGGCAGTACGCGGTGTTTCCCCCCCCACGTCACACCCGGCATCCACCGCGCGCTCGGCCTCTCCCCATTCATTGGGAAAGCGCGAGGTGGATGCTGGGTGTGACGCGGGGGGTAACCCCGCCCACAACCCAGTAGCCACCGGGGGTACCCCAGCGCTGAGTCACGCCTCACTTGTTGTGACGTCAGCGCGGGGTCACGTGATGTCTGTGAGCGGCCACCGATAATGCGTGAGCGGCGCTATCAGCAAAGTAAGGTAATTACAAAAAGTCTTAGGGGCCCCAGGGGGATACACTGGGGGGGTAATCTAAAGTACTGTACAACTTCTTTAATGTCAAAATGTCACTCTGCACTTGACACATGAAGGCACCATCATGCAATTTTGCATCAAAGCGTTTTTTTTTTTTTTTTAAATTGCATAAAAATTTTAATTAGTTGTCAAAACTGTGACTACATTTTATATCTTTTTATAAAATCATGAGAAATTAAAAGACCATAAATCTGGTTTTATACTGGAAGTTTCAAATTTGGCCTTGACGTAATCCCAAGTTTTGAATTTATTAAACCAAAAAAAAATGAAATTTTCAAAACATTTAAAAAGTATTTGCACAACTTTTAATATTTCTGACCTTAAAACAGATAGTCAATAACTGACATTTCCCATATGTCTACTGCACACTGGCATCAACTTTATATACGTCTTTTTTGGGGGGACATTACATGGCTATAAGGATAGCAGCAATTTTTCCAATTTTCAAGGAACTTTCAGAAACCTATTTTTTAGGAGCCAACTCAGTTCTCGAGTGCCTTTGAGGGGCTTATATATTAAAACCCCATCACAAATTACATCATTTTTAAAAATGTATTCATTATAGCATTCAAAATAGTGTTTAGTAAGCTTGTTAACTTTTTAAATGTTTCACATGATTAATATAATGTGGAATGAATAAATGAAAAATTCTATTTTTTCCATTAAAATGTAGTTCATTTTAGCCCCAAATGTCTCATTTTCAAACGGGTATTAGGAGAAATGGAAATGGAGTATGGAAATATATTATAAATGGTCGTATACTGCTTTTTAAGAACACAGTTTGATAGCTTTTCATTCAATCTTTCAAATAAAATGATCAGAAACATACAATTCTGCAATTTAATATGTTTTTTTCTTATGGTTTTTACTGGACGGTACAAACAGCATGTTCATTTTATAGTTTGGGTCGTTACGGACACCATGATACCAAATAAGTTGAGTTTATTTATACCTTAATTTTCTCTTAATAAAATAAAATATTGTGTCGTCATATTCTAAGAGCCATAACTTTTTTTTTTTTTTTTTTTCGCTATAGGGGTGTATGAGGGCTTATTTTTGTAGGATGGACTGTTGTTTTCATTGGTATAATTTTTGGGATTGTGATTTTTAGTTTTTAAATTTTTTTTTTTTTTTACAAGTAAAGTGACTGACTGTGTAATTCTTGCTTTCTTTTTACAATGTACAATGACTAGCTTGCCAATGTTAATTGACAAGCTAGTCCTACAGTTCAGGTCATTACAGACATGGCGACGCCAAATATGTGTAGATGTCCCCCCCCAGTAATACAGGGTTTAAAAAAAGGACTTTAGATTTTTTTCTTTTTTACTTTGTTGGTATGATTCACACCTATTCTTACACAGGGACAGGAGGCGATCATGCATAATCTCTCTCCTCTCACTGCAGCAGGTCCGCTACCCTGCAGCCACCTTCTCCTCCTTCACGCTGGCTTAAATTAGAGGATGACAATTTAATAGGCTGTATCTCAGCCTAGATTTCAGTATTTGCAGTGATCCAGGGCTTATTTTAAAGCTAGTAATCTCTAAAAAATTAGCCCCAGATCACTGTTGTAGCTGCAATAAAGGCTGAGATATGGCATTTAGAAGCCAGGACATATACTATACATCTTTGGCAAGGAAGGGGTTAAACCATGTTTATTAATGATTCACAAAAGCTAAATGAAAAAATAAATTTGCATTCTCAAATTTTTTTTTTTAAAAGTACCATATACAACCAATTTTTCTGTAACACTCCTCCTTATTTTCATGCCATTTGATATCCTGTATCACCATCATAAAATCTCAATCAGCCATCTTTTCTCCTGCCACGGGTACTACAGTGCCAATTAGACAGCACACTAAATGGACCGTTTACACGGGCCGAACTGGGGCCCTAAATGACTGCTGTTCAGCTTCTTGTTTGCCGATCATTGGTAGTTTAGTAGACGTTACACAGGCTGACCCAGCTTTAGATGTGCACTGAATAGTCTTTAATACATTGTAAACGGGTCTTGAGCTGCTGAGAACAATGACAGCCTATGTGCACTGAACAAAGGACAATGTGCTGCCGAGAACGATGATCTTTTGTGCAGCACAAAAGGTCATTACACCTGATGGACAAGCTTTTAACTGGGAACGCTTGTTTAAGATAATTGTGCAGTGTAAATGGACCTTTAAGGTTAGAACCTGTGGTCCGTACAGTCTCACCAAGAATCCTGCACCACCTTCTAAGCCAATTTTTGAGACGCTTGATAAGTTATGTAAATACATCTCTGTGTAGTGCATCATTCACGTTAAACTACTGTAAAAAATCTGGGGGTCACTCATCTTACTTTTACCACTGTGAGGCAGTGACCGGGATCGTATACGAGGGACGTTATATATCCCCCAGAATGTGTACAGAGACCTATTAAAACCATTGGAGTGCATTGCAGTCATAGACACACCTGCGGCTGCAATGCAGGAATGAAGGTGAGCATTGACCTAGTCAGGCTATCTGGCTAAGCCAGATTAGTAAAAACCCGGCAGGGCCTTCATTTCTTGGAGGAGGTCACAGGAGGCAGTGGGGCGGCCTCCTCCCTCCAACCCGGGTTTTCTAGTGGCTTTTGCCACAGGTTCCCTTTAACCCCTTTACCCCCGAGGGTGGTTTGCACGTTAATGACCAGGCCAATTTTTACAATTCTGACCACTGTCACTTTATGAGGTAATTACTCTGGAACGCTTCAACGGATCGCCCTGATTCTGAGATTGTTTTTCGTGACATATTGTACTTCATGATTGTGGTAAAATTTCTTCGATATCACTTGCGTTTATTTGTGAAAAAAACGGAAATTTGGTGAAAATTTTTGCAATTTTCAAAATTTTTTATTTTTATGCCCTTAAATCAAAGAGATATGTCACACAAAAGAGTTAATAAATAACATTTCCCACATGTCTACTTTACATCAGCACAATTTTGGAACCCAAATTTTTTTTTGTTAGGGAGCTATAAGGGTTAAAAATTGACCAGCGATTTCTCATTTTTCCAACAAAATTTACAAAACCATTTTTTTAGGGACCACATCACATTTGAAGCCACTTTGAGAGGTCTTTATGACAAAAAATACCCAAAAGTGACACCATTCTAAAAACTGCACCCCTCAAGGTGCTCAAAACCACATTCAAGAACTTTATTAACCCTTCAGGTGCTTCACAGGAATTTTTGGAATGTGGAAGAAAAAAATGAACATTTAACTTTTTTCACAAAAATGTTACTTTAGACCCAATTTTTTTTATTTTTGCAGGGGTAACAAGAAAAAATGGACCCCAAAATTTGTTGTGCAATTTCCCCTGGGCACGCAGATACCCCATATGTGGGGAAAAAACACTGCTTGGGCGCACGGCAGGGCTCGGAAGGGAAGGAGCGCCATTTGACTTTTTGATTGTAAAATTTGCTTGAATAATTAGCGGACGCCATGTTGCGTTTGGAGGGCCCCTGATGTGCCTAAACAGTGGAAACCCCCCACAAGTGACCCCATTTTGCAAACTAGACCCCCCAAGGCACCTATCTAGATGCACAATGAGCACTTGGAATCCCCAGGTGCTTCACAAATTGATTCGTAAAAATGAAAAAGTGAAAAAAAAAAACACTTTTTCATTTTTACGAATCAATTTGTGAAGCACCTGGGGGTTCCAAGTGCTCACTATGCATCTAGATAGGTGCCTTGGGTGGTCTAGTTTCCAAAATGGGGTCACTTGTGGGGGAGCTCCAATGTTTAAGCACACAGGGGCTCTCCAAACGCAACATGGTGTCCGCTAACAATTTGAGCCGATTTTCCATTCAATTTGTTAGCGGACACCATGTCGCATTTGGAGAGCCCCTGATGTGCCTATACAGTGGAGCTCCCCCACAAGTGACCACATTTTGGAAACTATACCTCTCAAGGATTTTATTAAGGGGTATAGTGAACATTTTGAACCCAGAGGTACGACACAGAATTTGATAACATTAGGTCATCATATTGAATAAGTTGTCATTACTCTTGAGCGCAAGTGCTCGCTACTTGAGTTTGCATCGGGTACTCAGGAATGCACCATGTATCACGGGTGCTCAAGTGAAATGCTCGAGTCCCCGCCCGCATGTTTCACGGTTATTAGACACCCCCCAAAAAAACATGCGGGGATCGCTCGTGCATGGCAGGCAATCCCCGCAAGGTTTTTTTGGCCGCGAAGCATATGGGGCGGAGACTGGAGCACCCGCGATACTCAGTGCATACCCGAGCACCCGATGCAAACTTAAGTAGCGAGCACTTGCGTTCAACACTAGTTGCCGTATCGTCATATTTTTATTTTTTTTTACTTTTGAAAAAAAAAAGAACCAACCCCAACCCTAACATTAGCACAACCCCAACCCTAGCGTTTATTTTTTACGCCGTTCCTCGTGCGGTATAAGTGATGAGATTACTTTATTCTTCGGGTCGGTGCGATTACAGCGATACCAGAATCATATCGGGTTTTTATGATTGGCAGCTGTCACACACTAAAAGACACATTTTGTAAAATCTAGTTTTTGCATCGCCATATTTTGGCCGACAGTCATGTGACGGCTTGTTTTTTGCAGGATGAGTTGACGTTTTTATTGGTGCCATTTTCAGGCACGTGACATTTTTTGATCGTTTCTATTCCAGCTTTTGGGAGGCAGAATAAACAAAAACCAACAATTCAGTAATTGTGTTTTTTTACATTTTTTTATTCTGCTCCGGGTGTGGTAAAATTGATAAGGTAGCTTTATTCTTCGGGTCAGTACGTTTACAGCAGTACCACATTTATATCGTTTTTTATGTTTTGGCGCTTTTACCCAATAAAAGCTATTTTATAGAAATAAATATTTTTTTGCATCGCTTTATTCTGAGAGCTGTAACTTTTTGATTTTTCGGATGATGGAGCTGTATGACGGCTTGTTTTTTGCGGGACGAGATGACATTTTCAGCGATACCATTTTTATTTAAATTCGTCTTTTTGATCGCGTGTTATTCCATTTTTTGTTTGGTGGTATGATGATAAAGCATAGTTTTTTGCTTTGTTTTTTTTATTTTTACCGTGTTCACTGAAGGGGTTAACTTGAGGAACAGTTTTATAGGCCAGGTCGTTACTGACGCGGCAATACCAAATGTGTGTACTTTTATTGTTTGTTTGTTTTTTTTTCTTAATAATATTTATTGATGGGTACATTATATTTTTATTTTTAGTGGATTATTTTTTTTTTAATATTTTTACAAATTTTTTTTTTCACTTTCTGGGAGTTTTTTTTACTTTTTTACTTTGTCCCACTATGGGTCTTTCACTTTTTTTATTCTGATCGCTTGCATGGCACAGGAATGCAGCACCATCCCTGTGCCATGCAGGCAGTCAGCACTGGAGAAGATAGTTTGGAGATGCACTGCGCATGTCCAAACAATCTTACTGCTGTCTGGTGACCCGGATGTCGTCATGACGACATCGGGTCGTCATGGCAACACCCGGGAAGCCGCGGCAGACAGCTCTGGAGGCCGGAAGAGGAGGTGAGTATATCGATCACCTCCCCTTGCCACCGCAATGCTGCGATCGGCTTGGATCGCAGCATTGCGGGGGTTAATGTGCTGGGAGCGGTGCGGGACCGCTCCCTGCACATTGTCACAGCTGACACCCGGCGGCGATCGCGCCCGCACAGCCTCTGTGCGTGCGCGATCGGGATGACGTACTAATACAGGTCAGGCTCTTAAAGCCCAGGGCACTGACGCGTATTAATACGTCATGGGCTGTAAAGGGGTTAAAAACCCTGCACTAAGGGTTAGTGTTGTTCTATGTTGGACCCAGCTAGGAGCAAAGTAGGAAAGCTCAGCAGGACTGAGTGTGGCTGAACCCACGCCTGGGAAGGCTCTGCACCTGTCCAGCTCTGAGCAGCCCGGCGCGGCCGTTGCCCCCGGCAACCGTTGTTTATGGACTGATGTTAACCTGGCTGCGAACTGGAGGACTGTTCTGTTTACCCGTAAGTTGCTGAATAAAGCAGTTTATGTTGGACTTGCTTGGGTCACTGCCTCAATTACTGCACGGTGTGAACACCGCCGCTTTACACCACTTATAGAACATAAACATAAAATAAGCATAAACACCTTTTTCCGCATACATTTGACACTAAATAATTCTATTTTAAGAAATATTGTATTTGTTACCTGAAAATGGCCAGATCCTTGAACAGAAAATACCAGATAAACGGTGCTGCTCTCCCAGAATGCTCTATTCAGCTTACACTCATTGTTAGGAGTCGTGGACCAGATTCCTTTTTGCTGGGAAATGTCAAGGTTTCTCCGGTTGCTACTCTTCATTATAAAATATCTGACAGGTAAAATTGGTCTTGGTGATGGAGATTTGGAGCTCTGCGAGGCATAAACAAAATTTGTACTTTGTTATTTTCCTCTCACCAGCATGGAGTAGCTAAAAAAGGGTTTCCAAACTTTGTCTACTGTTTTTTTTGTGATGCTGATAACTATCTGCCTGTTTTCCCAGTGCCGATCTCTGCCGACTCAGAGTATTCATGGACCGATCCTGCAGGAGATTCCTCTTCTTCCACTGACGTCACGTCAACAGAGCATGGTTTTGTCTTCCACTCTGCTCTGTTTAGGGGGCGTCTCTGTCAATGTCGTGCTGATTGCCAGAATGACGTCTGTAGTGACGCCCCGTCAACAGAGCAAATCAGAAGATGAAGAGCTGCTCTGCTGACGAGAGGTGAAATGAATCCGGCAGAGACTGTCCCCGTGCAGAACAGGCAGGTAGTTAGCAATCATCTGCCTGTTAGTTCTTAGCCCCATTCACAAAAATAATACAAGGCCTGGATAACCCCTTTAAGAGCAAGTGCTAAGGTTTTATAATTGCATTTGCTAACAATACGGTTCTTACTGTTCATACTAGCAGTTTTTACGCTTTTTGTCAGGATGTCTGCAGTGTTATTTTATCTCCTTAAAATTCCCAATTATAGGTCAAAAGGGTTTGTCAGGATTTGTTTGAAGGTGAATGCAGATGTTAATGAAAACCTCTTAGAATACATCAATATAAGATTGGTGGAGATCTGAATTTCACCCCCCATACACACAAGACTAACTGTTTGAATGTGACATGACCTTTTTACGAGAGCGGCAGCTCCTTCAATGTTTACACCAGTTACAGTTTGGTTTGGACTTTTTGTAGCCATACAGCAAGGTATTGCAGCAATGCCCTATTTAAGTGAATGGACAAAGCTGCAAAGCCTTGCACTTCCGCTTCCTAAAGTACAAAATTTGCAAGTATGAACTGGCCTGAAATAGATGCAGACATTAAAAAGGCTGCAGTACTCAATTAAGCACCACAACCCTTTCAGATCATTGTCAAGAATCAGACCCACCTCGTCACTATCGATAGCTTATCCCATCATTTCTTTTAAAAGAACGAATACCCACTTAAATATGAATAGAGATTTGTCTATAAAGTCAGGTAAGACAATACAGTGGAACATGGATGTAGTTAAAAAAAAAATTAAAAAGGTTGTCTCTTCATGGACATTTATGGCATGTTCACAGAGGCTGTGGCATCAGTTGGGTGCTCAGGATTGGGGAACCCTATTCTAAAGATAGGTGTAGTTCTCAGAAGGGAGACATAAAACATCATACATTTATTAGTAAATGTTTTTTTTTCACAGTTTGTACAACTTTGCATTACATTCCCAGTGTAGAAGTTGATGCTCAATCTGTGGGTCTGATTTCAGTTACTTAGACACTACCTTGATAGAAGCAGGTGGACAGGAGCTTGCACAAGGGCTGGAGTGGCTACTGCCTTCAGGAAATTTTGCAGACGACATCTGTTGAATTTTCTCTTCAAGTCGTTTTGGATGCTGTAAAACCCTCTCTTTAAGTTTAGGTAGTTGAGAAAAAGTCATGGGTGGAGACTTTATAGTTCGGCTGCTATAAAAAAAAAAAAGGGAAATGTTGTAAGGAAGTAATCATTTACAAACATGCTTATATTTACGATGGGTCAAACCCAGGGCTGTGGAGTCGGTAAGCCAAACCTCCGACTCCTCAATTTCCATGACACCGACTCCATGACTCCGACTCCCTCATACATGGCTCATGTTTAAGTGATAAATTTACTGTAGAACAGATTCATCTAAGCTAAAAGTCTAGACCTTTAGATCAGGAATAGGACAGACATTTATAGACTTTCCCAAATTCTTATGAAAAAAAATTATTCCCCACAAACTGCATTGGACTACTGTACCCAATTTATTATATATTTTAGGAGTCGGAGTTGGTCCATTTTATACCGACTCCACCAAAATGGGCTCAGACTCCGACTCAGACTCCACGACTCCGACTCCACAGCCCTGGTCAAACCACTATGAAAAACTAAAGCATAGGAAGAAAACTGACCAGAGTTGTGGGAATAAGAACAAAGTACCTGTCAAAACTACACAAGTCATTGGAGAAGTCGGTTTCTGCTGAACCCCTATGACTATGATTGGTCCTGCAAGAAGACGATGCTGGAAGCTCTTCAGAAGGCATTCGCCTTGGTCTTTGTCCAATTCCCGAAGGCTGCTGTAGACCCGCTGACTGCTCTTCATTAGTTAATACAGTTATCACTGCCTGGATGATGGCCTCATCCACTAGAGTACAAGGTTTTGAGGGCGACTTCATCCTTCTTAGAAATAAACTGTACCACTTTTTCCTCAGATGTACTAACAAATTAGCAGACTAGAAAATAAAGCAGAGCAGTCAACCAATAACAACCATGTGACACTTAGCGCTCACACTTCATAGGTAAAGACAAATTCACTTTAATGTTTCGCCAAGGTAAAAAAAAAAATATAAAGAAAGGTCCAAAATGTACGGTCATTCCTAAACAAGTTTTTCAATTTGGCTAATTATGCGCTTTCCAAAAACGCATAAAGATCAATTCTCCCAACATTTTAGACCAATAATTTCTGGGGTAATATCTTTAACTGAACGTCTTAGTAGTTGGTTAGACAATTTTCAACAACCCCTGGTGACAAGTACACCAGCTTTATTAAAGACACCAAAAAGTTACTAATATAAGAGCTTACGTAGTTTGTATCCTGCCTTTTTCCATATTAATTATTTATTTTATTAATGGACACAATTACAAACTTGTGAATGCAATGGTCTAACGGTATTAAGCCAACGGATTGGCACTCTTGCCTTGCTCATAGCAGTTTATGGACATTGGACTGGGATAGGGATGGAAAGGAGTTTGTGGGGAAGGATTTGTGTGGGCTCCAACTGTTTGTAATATGACTTTTTCTAAATGGTTTAAAAAAGTTATCTAATAAAAAAAAAACATATCAAAAATGTACTAAAAATATAAAAAACTTACCAATTTGTACATGGCATGTTGGGAGGAGAATTATCTATATATCCCACATAATCCTTTCCACCATCACATCCAATGGTATGGGACGTATATAGATGACATGTTGTTTACTTAGAATGGTTGTTTGTTCAGTTTCAGAATTTAATATCTCCATACTAATAATGATAATCTAATCTTCAGTACACATTCTAAAAAAATATCTATATCATTCTCTGTCTTAATGTCTGATTGCTGATTCCAGGAACCACAGTATAATCACCAAGTTATACAGAAAACAATTATAGGGCAACACCACACTACATTTTAACAGATGTCCTCTCAATCATGTTAATAGGAATTTACTCAAAGCAAAACCACAAAAAGAACAATTAAAAATTCCCCCAAGATTCAAGAAAATAAAGCAACAAAAAAAGGCAAGAGGGTTTACCGGCCAGATCTCAGAACTAATGCACTCAGGATGCAGCAAACCCATATAATAAAGATGGCGGCAACACATGTGCAAAATACTGATGAGACAATCACTCACAACCTACCATTTTATGGAGGGGGCGACTGCTTAGTATTAAAAATTGCACACAGAAAGACTTGTATAGGGTTCCGTTCACACTTGGGTTGTGCACAGCATCCGGCTTACAGCCTATTAGTTACGCCCATACTATTAGATTAGGCGGGCTGCCCGGTACTATCTAAGTGCACCCCATGAGAACAGACACCTTAGTTTACAATGCCAGCACTAATGGGCCTGGCTGCACCCTGGAATAAAAAAGTGCAAAAATACAAATATACACATTATATATATATATATATATATATATATATATATATATATATATATATATATATATATATATATATACACACACATACACACACATACACACACACACACACACACACACACAGTATATATGTATTTTTGCACTTTTTTATTCCATTCCTATACAAGCCTTTCTGTGTTCATTTTTAATACTAAGCAGTCACCCCCTCCATGAAATGGTAGGTTGTGAGTGATTGTCTCATCAGTATTTTGCACCCGGGTAGACATCTTTATTATACGTGTTTGCTGCATTCTGAGTGCATTCGTTCTGAGATCTGGCAGGTAAACCCTCTTGCCTTTTTTGCTGTTTTTTTTTTTTTACCAGGAATTTACTTATCGGTAGATTTGTAAGGGCACATAGTGCATGTTCTGATGAGTAACATTACAGTAATGAAAGTGATGCCATTACAAAACGCTTAAGGAGGAGGGGATACTCTCTCCCCTTAATCAAGCCAAAACAATGATTAATTCAAAAAATAGAGAACAATACGTCTATAATAATCGTAAAAAAAAATGGTGAACTCAACTTTTTGTACCCCATACAATGAAGATTTTTATAAAATTTCCAGTATCATTAGGAAATATCTTCCTATCCTTTATGAAAATGAATCGATCTCTCGCATAATTAAAAATGGAGTTAATTTTTTAGCAAGCAGATTGCGTACTATAGGCAACATCATCTCACCCAAATATTTCTCTATTATCGACAAATCTACTAATAACAAAAAGAATTGGTTGAGCACACAAGGTTGCTTTAAAGAGTAGGTGTACACTTTGCCCCCAGTTATTTGTAACAAAGCTTTTTATTCCAACATTATCTATTATTCATCCCTATCGCATGTGTATGTAGCTTACATTATAGAATGCACCCCGTGCAAACTCCAATATGTGGGATGTACAACCTGCAAACTGAAAAATTGTATAGCAGAATATGTCGATGGATCCATTCCCAAGATACCTGATGACATTAATACACAAATTAAAAAACGCAACATTTCAGGTGATCTCGCATTATAGAGGGTTTTGGGGATTGAAAGAGTACACAAACCATATAGAGGAGGAGATTGACTGGATAAATTAAAGGCACGAGAGGCTTTCTGGATTCGTAAATTAAATACCCGTTCACCCAATGGTCTCAATTACACAGCAGATCTTGTGTATATTTTTTTTTTTACTAATTTTTGCACCTACAATTCATTATTTTGTGACTATTTAAATACACCTTTACAGAACACGTCTGTATTGGTGACTCCATTTTCCTTGTTTACCCCATCCATAACATTTACAATTTAAGGACATACCCCACATGGGGCTGTCAGCTTTGATTAAGGGTTTTTCTACCCAAAACGAATAAGCTTAATGTTTTTCTTTTTATTAAATATGTGCACATGCTGTCTATTTTTATATTCTGTATGATTAAAGGCGAAGTTTTAACCTACTGTTCTATTGGTTCTGGAGAACATCCCATTTCAGACTGTTGAGATTCAGAAATAAGCCTAAAACCACTGCCCCTTGGGTTTTTCAACTACTTCTAGAAAGTGCTAACTTATCTACCCAGAAGACGTCAGTAAATGTGCTACTTTTACTGTTATTACCTCCTGATCAAGCTTAAAATGTAACCAGTCGTCCAGCTTTAATGTAGCTAACTCAGCCCTGCTTCTGTCTTCCGTCTCACTGTCACTGCTCTCATTACCATCCAGCGCTGCTGAAATAAAGATACAAGAAAATATACCTTAGGTAAGTCCTTTGTCAGTATTTAATACCCAAAGGAACAAAAGGAGAGATAAAAACACTATGCCATAATTAATGAACAAAGTGCATACAGGATTATTTGTTGCCCTATATTTGGTAAAAAGGAATCAAATGGGCACCTTCCTCTTTTCTTGTCTCTGAACATGGAGATATTGTCTCATCATGTGTGTGAGGTTTTACTTTCAGCACGATTTTTTGCACTTGAGGATTAACATTTTTTTTAAAAGGATTTAATAAAAAGGAGATTTTTGTGTACTCACCGTAAAATCTCTTTCTCTTAGCTTCTAATTGGGGGACACAGGACCTTGGGTGTTATGCTGCTGTCCACTAGGAGGCGACACTATGCTTATCTGAAAAAGATTAAGCGTGGCTCCTCCTCTGCAGTATACACCCCTGGACGGTGTCAGCCATCTCCAGTTTTGTGTAAAAGCAGTAGGAGGAACGTAACATAAATAACATAACCATACCTATAAGAAGACAACTATGTAAGAACTCAAAGGAAAACCAATATGAGAACTCAACTTAACGGCCCGGAACGGGCAACAGGGTGGGTGCTGTGTCCCCCAATTAGAGGCTAAGAGAAAGAGATTTTACGGTGAGTACACAAAAATCTACTTTACTCTGTTGCCTCATTGGGGGACACAGGATCTTGGGACGTCCCAAAGCAGTCCCTGGGTGGGAAGCAATGGACGAATATTGTGTAGACAGGCCCCTACAATTGGGGCACCGCCGCCTGCAGAACACGTCTGCCCAGGCTCGCATCTGCTGAGGACTGGGTATGAACGTTGTAGTGTTTTGTAAACGTGTGTAGGCTAGTCCAGGTGGCTGCCATACACACTTGTTGTGCCGAAGGGCCCAGGAGGCCCCTACCGCACGTGTAGAATATGCCGTAATACCTGCTGGAAGAGGAGAATTTTTGAGGCGGTAGGCCTCTTGTATGGTGGATTTGATCCACCTGGCAAGGGTAGCTTTGGAAGCTGGTAGACCCTTGCGGCCGCCTTACAGAAGAAGGAAAAGAGAATCAGACTTTCGGAAGGGCGCAGTCCTAGACACATAGATACGTGATGCCCTGACAAGGTCAAGCGTATGCAGAGCCTTCTCCACTCTATGAACCGGGACCGGACAGAGGGGTGGCAGTGAAATTTCCTCATTGAGGTGGAAGTTGGACACAACCTTCGGAAGGAAGGATGGGACCGTACAGAGAACTACCTTGACCTGGAAAAAAATTGCCACGAGGAAAACCACTTTCTGGGATAGAAGACGGAGTGGGACTTCCCTAAGGGGTTCAAAGGGTGTTTCCTGTAATGCTGTCAGCACCAGGTTGAGGTCCCACGCATCTAGAGGTCGTCTGTAGGGGGGAACCAATCGGGAAACCCCCTAGAGAAATGTTCTTACTTGCGGTTTATGAGCAATGTACTTTTGAAAAAGCACTGAAAGAGCTGACACCTGGCTCTTAAGGGAGGCCAGGGATAGTCTGGTTTCCAGACCCGATTGGAGAAAACCGAGTACCCTGGGTAGGGAATAAAGGAGTGGGGTCTGGTTGCGAGATTCGCACCAGGTAAAGAAAGCTTTCCAGGTACGGTAATAAATCTTGGCAGAGGTTGGTTTTCGTGCTCTGATCATGGTTTTAATGAAGTCTGGCGAAAAACCTGCCTGGGTTAGAACCCAGGTCTCAATGGCCACGCCGTCAAATTGAGGGCCTCTAAGTTCTGGTGGTAGAACGGGCCTTGTGACAGAAGATCCGGGCGGTCGGGAAGACGCCAGGGAACGTCTGCTGTGAGTCGTACGATGTCGGCGTACCATGTACGCCTGGGCCAGTCCGGTGCGATTAGGATGGTTGGATCTCCCTCCTGTTTGATCTTTCTCACCACTCTGGAAATCAGGGGGAGAGGTGGAAAAATGTACAGGAGCTGGAACTGGGTCCAGTCCTGAACCAGGGTGTCCGGCGCTAGCGCTCTCGGGTCGCGTGTTCTGGCCATGAAGTTGGAGACTTTGGCATTGAGGGGAGACACCATTAGGTCCACGTCCGGAGTGCCCAATGATGGCAGATCTGTTGGAAGATTTCGGGATGGAGAGCCCACTCTCCCGAGTCTATTCCTTGTCGCTGAGGAAGTCTGCTTCTCAGTTGTCTACACCCGGAATGTGGACCGCAGAGATAATGGAGCTCGTTTTCTCCGCCCAGTGAAGGATGCGTGTCACCTCTCGCATCGCTCTGGCACTGCGGGTTCCCCCTTGGTGATTGACATATGCCACGGCTGTGGCATTGTCCGATTGTACTCTGATGTGAGAGGCTGCCAGTAAGTGATGGAAGGCTCTCAACGCCAGGAGGATGGCACGAATCTCCAGGATGTTGATGGGCAAGGTTGCTTCCGCTGGGGACCACTTGCCCTGTGCTCTGTGGTGTAGGTGTTCTGCACCCCAACCCGTCAGGCTTGCGTCGGTGGTCAGGACCTTCCATTGACCTGGGAGAAAGGATTTCCCTTTTGTTAGAGAGGTCCGGTTGAGCCACCAGTGAAGGGACTTCCTGGTTGACGACGTCAGCTGGAACTTCCTGTCGAGAGAAGAAGGGTTCCTGTCCCATGACTTGAGAATGTCTAGTTGGAGAGGTCTGAGGTGAAGCTGAGCAAATGGAATCGCTTCTATTGCCGCCACCATCCTGCCAAGGACTCTCATGGCAAACCGGAAAGATCGAGGGGGTTTGCTGAGAAGGGTGCGAACTCCTAGACGGAGAGGCAGTGCCTTGTCTTTGGGGAGAAGCACTAGGCCCTTGGAGGTATTGAATAGCATTCCCAGGAATGTCAGAGACTGGTTTGGGGTTGGTGATGACTTTTGTAGGTTGACTAACCAACCCAGGCGACTCATGTTGTCGATTGTGATTGAGACACTGAGCTCGCAGTCCTTGAAGGTAGAAGCCTTGACGAGAAGATCGTCCAGGTATGGAAAGACTACTATGCCTCTGGAGTGTAGGACGTGCATGGTGGCTGCCATGACTTTGGTAAACACTCTGGGAGCCGTGGCGAGTCCGAACGGGAAAGCCACGAACTGGTAGTGGTCCTGGTCGATTGCGAACCTGAGAAATCTCTGATGGGCAGGTGCAATCGGTATATGCAGGTATGCATCTTGTATGTCTATGGAGGCAAGATATTCTGCTTTTTCCATGGATGCAATGATTGACCGGAGAGACTCCATACGGAAGTGACGTACTCGTACATATTTGTTGAGTTGTTTTAGGTCTAGTATGGGCCGTACCCCTTCTCCTTTCTTGGGGACTACGAAAAGATTAGAGTACAACCCCTGGAAGCGCTTGGCTGCGGGGACAGGTATTATGACTCGTGCTTGAAGAAGCGATGAGACCGCTTGGTGGAAGGCACGAGCTTTTACTGGTGGTTTTGGGGGAACACATATAAGGAGTCTGTTTGGTGGGTTGGAAGTGAACTCTATTTTGTATCCTGAAGACACTAGTTCCCTGACCTACCTGTCTTCTGTAATAGGTAGCCAGACTTGATGAAAGAGTAAAAGTCGGCCTCCTACAGGTGGGGTGTCTTCCTGAGTCCGTGAGTCATGATGAGGAGAAATTCTTAGATTTTCCTCCTTTTGATTTTGAGTGGCCTGCCTTTGCCAGGATTTGTCCCGACTTTTGTGTCGGCCTCGAGTCTTCCCTGCGTGTGAAGCGGCTGTTATTTTGTGGTGGCCGTGAAACGGACCAGCAGGAAGAGTTCCGAAAGGATCGGAAGAGAGCTTGGTTACGCTTGTTATAATTGCGCTTGGGTTTCAGTTGGGGAAGAGAGGTACTCTTACCCCCGGTGGCATTGGATATCATCGTGTCCAAGCTTTCACCGAAAAGTCGACCGCTGAGGTATGGAAGGTGCGTGAGGGACTTCTTTGAGGCTGCGTCCGCTTTCCATTCAAGCAGCCCAAGGATACGCCGAATTGTGATGGCGTGTGATATTGCCCCCGCTGCACCCCTTGCAGAATCCAGAGCTGCATGAAGCATGTAATCTGCCACAACTGCTATCTGAACTGCTTGGTCCGACAGTTCAGGGGCAGAAGCTTGGAGGCCAGTTTGTAGATTCTTTGCCCAAACCAGTATGGCCTTGGCTGCCCAGACTGAAGCAAACGCGGGGGCTAGAGAGGCCCCTGTGGTTTCGCAGATTGAGCGAGCCATACTTTCTACCTGCCGGTCTGCTGCATCCCTAAGGGTTGAGCTATCTGGCAGTGAAAGAAGTGTTTGTGCTGCCAGCCTGGAGACTGGGGGGTCCACTGCTGGTGGGTCTGTCCATTCTTTGATGGTTTCCTTTGGAAAGGGGTAACGGGCCTCCAGAAACTTGCGATTGGTAAGCTTCTTGTGAGGCTGTGAGAATTGTTTTGTGAGGATAGATATAAATTCTGGATGATCCAAGAAAACCTTAAGTGGTTTCAGAGCTCCTTTAAATGAAATCTTATTTTGTGGTGCGTTCGAGATCGGATCAGAGATGTCCAGCACCCGATGTATGGACGAGATTATGTCCTCAACTAGCGCTGCATTGCTAGGTGGGATTGGAGTTAGGGATCCATCAGTTTCCTTGTCTGAGTCAGAATCGCAGACGCCTTCTGACTCCTGTGTATCACTAAGGTGTCTCCTAGGTGACCCAGAATGGGGGATTTCTCTGGACGGGGATTGGTGCGGAGAAATATAATGTCTGTCCCTGGTAGGGGACAGTGTAGATGACCTGGGACTACGGTATCTCTCCCTAGACAGGGATAACGGTGTGCTATGGGATGACGCAGATGAGCGTGACCTGTGGGTGCACTTGCGTCCTGACCTTGACATGGATGTGCCTGGGCCAGTATGTGACTGAGTCAGGCTTTCCCTTTGTTGGGTAGCATTCATAGTCGAGGTATGGCTTTGCAGAGCCTGAAGTAATTTGGGTCATGTTATCTATGGACTGTGTCATAGATTGTGACATTTGAGTGACCCATTCCTGCGTAGCATTAGACACTGAAGGGTTGGTAGGGGCTACTTGGGACTCTGGCACAGTAGTCTGAGTACAATCCTTGCAATGCGGATATGTGCTGCCGCTGGGTAGAGCATTACTGCAGGCTGTACAGAAAGTGTAAAAGCAGTCCTGCCTGGTTTTCTTAGACTTTGAGCCCGGCATAGTGCACATGGAGTGGCTATGCAAGGGGGCTAACTGTGCAGAGGAGGATACAGAGTAATAAAATTCACAGCTGCGGTAACTCAGACTGTGAACTTACCCATCCAATGTGCCCCTGTGAACAGCGCTGAAAGAGCCTGGTCCTGGGCCTCTCCGCAGACTTGGCTGGCCTGTATGCGTCCTGCAGCTTATTATGGCCGCCGTAGCTCTTCTCCTGCTTGCAGAGATGAAGGAGAAGGGGGGTGGAACGCTGCAAGGGCGGCAGTTGCTATGGAGATGCGCGCCCTGCAGCCTAGTTATGCCCCTGTCTGACACCGCAATGAGTCAAAATCGTCATCCGGGGAACGGAAAATGGGCGGCGGCCGAAGCCGCGGTGTAAATCTATTTTCTATGCCCAAAAGGGCTCCAGGCCAGCGCGGTAGTCCGGATTGAAAGGCAGAATGGTGGTGGGGGCATAAGTGGAAGGGGGGCTTTGAAAAGAGTCCCCCTTAGGCACTTAAGGTGAAAAGCTGCGGCAGGTACAGAGCCTGTGAAGGCCTGTGCCTGTATGTGCCATTGCTGCTGGTCCTTGGTTGCGGTGTGCTGGCTGGTAAGAACTGCAGTTGCTGCCGTCCATGCCCTACCTGATGGTGTCTCAACCTAATACCCCCAGGGGGGGGATTAGGAAGGGTGCTGCTGTCACCGTCAGAGGGCTTTTTTCCTCGCCTCAACTTCAACCCAAGACCGGAGGAATTGGAGAAGGAGGGGGGGGAGAGGAAGGAGCCATGCCGGGAGTCTCTTAAGAGACCCTCTTTTCTTCATCTGTAATCCCGTGCTGAAGCGAGGGACGAGTGAAGGTCTGAGGTGTGCCTCCTTGAGACACTAAGCGAAAACTGGAGTAGGCTGATGCCGTCCGGGGGTGTATACTGCAGAGGAGGAGCCACGCTTAATCTTTTTCAGATAAGCATAGTGTCGCCTCCTAGTGGACAGCAGCATAACACCCAAGGTCCTGTGTCCCCCAATGAGGCGACAGAGTAAGTTAGTTTTTATGTGTTTTGTACCAATTGCCTACATCCTGTCTAAGAAAATAAACCTCTCCACACCAAATCCTAACAGTTGTCACAAGCAGGAAAAAGTCTATATAAAAAGCAACATTCACCAATCAGCACTTAATACCAGATGTCAAAAAAGACAGCCAGAAAATGTGTTGGCAGGGAAATATGACTTGACAGTATATGATAATTGTCATTAATTTAGAACTCAGGTGTGGCATCAAGAGATTATTAAAAATGCAAAGAAAAATATATCCAGTGGAGAAAGTCTGAGCACAAACGTACAATACAGACCAAAAGTTTGGACACACCTTCTCATTTAAAGATTTTTCTGTATTTGCATGACTATGAAAATTGTACATTCACACTGAAGGCATCAAAACTATGAATTAACACATGTGGAATTATATACTTAACAAAAAAGTGTGAAACAACTGAAAATATGTCTTATATTCTAGGTTCTTCAAAGTAGCCACCTTTTGCTTTGATGACTGCTTTGCACACTCTTGGCATTCTCTTGATGAGCTTCAAGAGGTAGTCACCAGAATTTTTTTTCACTTCACAGGTGTGCCCTTGTCAGGTTTAATAAGTGAGATTTCTTGCCTTATAAATGGGGTTGGGACCATCAGTTGTGTTGTGCAGAAGTCAGGTGGATACACAGCTGATAGTCCTATTGAATAAACTGTTAGAATTTGTATTATGGCAAGAAAAAAGCAGCTAAGTAAAGAAAAACGAGTGGCCATCATTACTTTAGAAATGAATGTCAGTCGGAGCGAAAAATTAGGAAAACTTTGAAACTGTCCCCAAGTGCAGTTGCAAAAACCATCAAGCGCTACAAAGAAACTGGCTCACATGAGGACCGCCCCAGGAAAGGAAGACCAAGAGTCACCTCTGCTTCTGAGGATAAGTTTATCCGAGTCACCAGCCCCAGAAATCGCAGGTTAACAGCAGCTCAGATTAGAGACCAGGTCAATGCCACACAGAGTTCTAGCAGAAGACACATCTCTACAACAACTGTTAAGAGGAGACTTTGTCCAGCAGGCCTTCATGGTAAAATGGCTGCTAGGAAACCACTGCTAAGGACAGGCAACAAGAAGAGACTTGTTTGGGCTAAAGAACACAAGGAATGGACATTAGACCAGTGGAAATCTGTGCTTTGGTCTGATGAGTCCAAATTTGAGATCTTTGGTTCCAACCACCATGTCTTTGTGAGACGCAGAAAAGATGAACGGATGGACTCTACATGCCTGGTTCCCACCGTGAAGCATGGCGGAGGAGGTGTGATGGTGTGGGGGTGCTTTGCTGGTGACACTGTTGGGGATTTATTCAAAATTGAAGGCATACTGAACCAGCATGGCTACCACAGCATCTTGCAGCGGCATGCTATTCCATCCGGTTTGCGTTTAGTTGGACCATCATTTATTTTTCAACAGAACAATGACCCCAAACATATCTCCAGGCTGTGTAAGGGCTATTTGACCAAGTAGGAGAGTGATGGGGTGCTACGCCAGATGACCTGGCCTCCACAGTCACCAGACCTGAACCCAATCGAGATTGTTTGGAGTGAGCTGGACCGCAGAGTGAAGGCAAAAGGGCCAACAAGTGCTAAGCATCTCTATGGGAACTCCTTCAAGATTGTTGGAAGACCATTTCCGGTGACTACCTCTTGAAGCTCATCAAGAGAATGCCAAGAGTGTGCAAAGCAGTCATCAAAGCAAAAGGTGGCTACTTTGAAGAACCTAGAATATAAGACATATTTTCAGTTGTTTCACACTTTTTCGTTAAGTATATATTTCCACATGTGTTAATTCATAGTTTTGATGCCTTCAGTGTGAATGTACAATTTTCATAGTCATGAAAATACAGAAAAATCTTTCAATGAGAAGGTGTGTCCAAACTTTTGGTCTGTACTGTATAAGAAGCTTAGAAAGGCTTAAGCTACAAATTGAGTACAAACATTTACACAGGTTTAGCAAATAAATAAAATCATGGGAGCCTTTAATGCACCACTCCAGCATTTTTGTTTTATTTCAGAGCTGGTGACACGAATACAAGTTCACCTAGTATTACACTTACCAGCTGCTGTCTTCAGATATTCCCAATGCCACTCCAGTCCCGATCTGCCATCTTGTGACGGCAACTTCTGACTGACTGGAAGTCAGAGGTAACAGTCACAAGCTCTCAGTGCAAGTCTATGAGAACCTTTTTCTGGCTTACATTGACTTCTAGCTCATCCAGCAAATACTGGAGCGATCTAGCAGGTCACAACCTACAGAAGGCGACAGATACGGCGCCAATAACAGATGAAGATGGCAGCTGGTGAGTGGAATACTAGGGATAGGGAACTTACATTAGTGATATAACTTCAGCAGTAAAATGAAAAAAAAAAAAAAAACTGGAGTGGAGCTTTAAGTTACGGCTAGTGTTGAGCATTCCGATACTGAAATATCGGGTATCGGCCGATATTCGCGGTATCGGAATTCCGATACTTAATTCCGATACTTTTAGAATATCGGATACCAGAATCGGAAGTTCCCATAATGCCTGCGCTCTGCAGTGTCTCTGAAGGATGACAAGCTGGATGGTAGCGCTCAGCTGCGATCCAGCCTGTCATCAGAATGCCATCCCAGCATGAGAGAATTCTCCTGATTGTTTAAAAGTCGGCTGGCGGTAAAAAGCCGCCGGCTTTTAAACAATCACACAGCCCCATACAGCTACCCCGCAGCCTCCCACCCCGATCCTCCGCTCCCCCCATCCTGATCGTAAGTTAGGACCGGGCGGGGAGCGCAGCACCAAGGAGCGGGGAGCGAAGGACCCGGGCGGGGAAGCCGGCAGTGAAAAGACTACACCGCCAGCTTTCCCGTTCTGTGCTGTGCTTTCCCGCCGGTTATTTCAAATGAACAGCTGAGGTATCAGGTGATGCCGATCAGCTGTTCATTTGAAGTAGCCGCGGTGCCCTCAGAGGGTTCATGTGAGTTCATGCTTGACTGCATGAACTCACATGAACTTTCCCACGGCCACACAGGTCAGCCTCACCTCCCAGACCATCAGACCGGTCATGATTGGTGTGTGCGCGGTGACTGCGAGTGTGCGCGGTGTCAGTGCGATGTCTGCGGGTGTGTGCGTGCAGGCAGACATAGGCCGATGTGACACTACTACTCCCATCGGCCTAAGTCTGTCCCCAGTCCACTCGTGCCAGCAGGATCAGCTTGATGGGAGCAGTAGTTCCCATCAGCCTGATCCTGCTATTTAAACTGCCCCATATGTTATTTTTGCCGTTATACGTGTTTTATTTTTTAAGGCCCCCATATATATTTGTTTTTGGTCCTCAATAAATTTTAAATACATGTCATTGGAGGCCAGTGGTTACCTAAAATAAATTAGTTTATACTTTACCTGTCCCCGCCGATCACCACCTAAAATAAAGTAAAAAATAAAAAACTACACCTATACTCACCTAGACACCTAATTCCCCGAAGCCATTGATCTCCTGTAATAAAATATAAAATAATAAACCACAACCTTATCCTTACTTCCTCCGTAGTAGTCCACGAGTGTCCCACGAAGATCTCCAGTTTAGAGCAGCCACATAGAATGTGACCGCTCTGAACCGCTGCCGCCGCTAGAGTGACGGTGTCGTAAGGCAGCCACGTCATTGCATAAGAGGGTGCGCCGGAGTTCAGGCAACGCTGCTCCGGTTAGCTCCTTTACGGCCCCGCTGTACCGTGAGAAATTCCCACGGTACAGCAGTGCCGTAAAGGAGGTCTCCGGAGCTGCGCTGACTGAATGCACTCCGGTGACCTCAGTCAGTGGCTCCCGCTGCCGGGAGCAGACGTGTTCCCGGCAGCGTGAGCTTACAGCAGCCATGCACAGCTGTCACCATCTCCAGATGTGACAGCTGTGCATGGGATATCAGCGCAGGAACGTGGACAGGTAACTATTTTTTTTTTAGTAAACTAAGAATTAAATAAAATGGTGTGTTTTATTTCAAATAAAATATTTTTTTCTGGGTGTAGTTTGTGTTTTTTCTTTTTAACACTTTGTAGGTTAGTAATGAGGGTGTCTTATAGACGCCCATCATTACTAACCTGGGCTTCATGGCAGCTGGCGCTGACATGAACCCCACCACTATTACCCCCTGCCAACGCACCAGGGCAGCGTGGAAGAGCGAGGCTAAGTGTCAGAATTGGCGCATCCTATGGATGCGCCATTTCTGGGGCGGCTGACGGCTGGTGTTTCTAGCCTGAGAGGGGGCCAATATTCATGGCACCCTTCCTGGGCTATTAATATCAGCCCCCAGCTGTCTGCCTAGCCTTTGCTAGCTATTAAAATAGGGGGGACCCCACGTCATTTTTTTGGGGGGGTCTCCCATTTTAATAGCTAGTAAAGGCTAGGTATTCAGCTGGGGGCTGATATTAGTAGTCTGGGAAGCTCCGTGGGTATTACCCCCTTCCCAGGCTTCAAACATCTGCCCCAGCCGTCTGCTTAACCTCCGCTAGAGACTAAAATTATGGGGGATCCCACACCAATTTTATTTTTAATAAATCCTTTATTTTAACACTAAATGACACTTGAGGGGTTAATAAAGATGCAGTCCCTAAATTATTATTTATTTTTTAATTAATTTTTCCCCAAAATTTTGACTTGGGCTTTGCCATATTTTTGTACGCCAGCCAGGTACAGCATCCAGGAACGGGCTGCCCCCAACTCCCAGCAGCCTATTTGTACCTGCCTGGACATAACAATATAGGGAAGCCCTTTTTTTATTATTATTTCATGAATTTCATGAAATAAGTAAAAAAAAAAAAAAAACGTGGGGCTTCGCCCTATTTTTGTGTCCAGCCAGGTACAACTAAGCAGCTGGGGGCTGGAATCCACAGCGCAGGGTGGCCCAAGCTTTGTGGGCCCCCCCCTGCTGCGAACTACAGTCAGCAGCCACCCCAGAAAATGGCGCGTTCATAGAAGCGCCATCTTCTGGCGCTGTATCCAGCTCATCCAGGGCCCTGGTGCGGTGGCTCACTGGGTAATAAAGGGGTTAGGGCCAGCTTTGTATTATCCGCTGGCCCTAAGCCCGAAATTCATGGGGTCACGCCAATATTAGACATGACCGCCATGAATTTCTAGTAAAGTATTTAAAAAAAACACAACACCCAGAATTAAGTCCTTTAATTGAAATAAACACACAATTCTTTAATGTTCTAAATTAAACCATACCTACCATCATGCCCATTCCAGCTGAAGCCAACGATCTCCTTCAACAAAAGTAAAATAATAAAGCAACCTCATCCTTACCTTTCCATGGTTCTCAGGACAGCTTCAGCTCTGCTACATCGAGATGACCGGCTGGATCGCAGCAGAAAGCTGCCATCCAGCCTGTCATCCCGCAGACACTGAGAAGCGCAGGCATGCTTGCACTCCTCAGTGTCTGGCTGTGATGGCATCCAGATGAGCCGACAATGAACTCAGCTCACCTCATGCACGTCACTGACAGTGTGGGAGAATTCTCCTGTGCATGCGGTGAGCGTGAGAGACTCGGCTCATCTGGATGCCGTCACAGCCTGACACTGAGGAGCGCAAGCATGCCTGCGCTTCTCAGTGTCTGCGGGATGACAGGCTGGATGGCAGCTTTCTGCTGCGGTCCAGCCTGTCATCTCGATGTAGCAGAGCTGAAGCAGTCCTGGGAACCATGGAAAGGTAAGGATGATGTTGCTTTATTATTTTTCTTTTATTGCAGGAGATCGTTGGCTTCAGCTGGAATGGGCGTGATGGTAAGTATGGTTTAATTTAGAATAATAAAGAATTGTGTCTTTATTTCAATTAAAGGACTTTATTCTGGGTGTTGTGTTTTTTTTAACTTTGACTATGGGGTTAGTAATGGGGGTGTCTTATAGACACCTCTCCATTACTAACCTGGGCTTGATGTCAGCTGGCATTATAAGCTGACATCAACCCCAGTCCTATTACCACACTGCCACCGCTACAGGGCAGTGGGAAGAGCGAGGCTAAGTGACAGAATTGGAGCATCCTATGGATGCGCCATTTCTGGGACGGCTGACGGCTGGTGTTTCTAGCCTGGGAGGGGGCCAATATTCATGGCACCCTTCCTGGGCTATTAATATCAGCCTCCAGCTGTCTGCCTAGCCTTTGCTAGCTATTAAAATAGGGGGGACCCCACGTCACTTGTTTGGGGGGGTCCCCCATTTTAATAGCTAGTAAAGGCTAGGTATTCAGCTGGGGGCTGATATTAGTAGTCTGGGAAGCTCCGTGGGTATTACCCCTTTCCCAAGCTTCAAACATCTGCCCCAGAAGTCTGCTTAACCTCCGCTAGAGACTAAAATTACGGGGAACCCCACGCCAATTTTTTTTTTAATAAATCCTTTATTTTAACACTAAATGACAATTACAGTAATCAACACTGTCACTGTACTTATTATATATGTGACTGACATGTTTCTATCTATCTAATCTATGTGTTATTCTCTATTCTTTCTATTCTAAATTGTCGGGTACCGCTGCTGAATTGCCGGCCGGCTTTTTTAAAGAGATGGTGCATGAAAACACTGTTATTTTTTTTTAATAAATCCTTTACACTAAATGACAAGTACAGTAAGCAACACTGTCACTGTACTTCATATATATCTGACTGACATGTTTCTATCTATCTAATCTATGTGTGAAGCTCTATTCTTTCTGTTCTAAATTGTCGGGTACCGGTGTATGCCGCTGCTGAATTGCCAGCTTTTCATGTTTCACTGTGAGCACTGTTCCCATCGATTTGGGCAACCACCTCCCCCAATACATTCTACATTATTGTTAGTTGTTTTCCTTCATGTAGAATTAACCTACAAGGAAAGAAAGGGTTTATTTTCATTCCGATATTTGTGTCCCATTGACTTGCATTGGTTTCCGGTATCGGAATCGGCGATATCCGATACTTTTTGGGTATCGGCCCGATCCAATCCGATCCGATATTTCCGGATATCGGAAGGTATCGCTCAACACTAGTTACGGCATATCCAGGCAGCATGCCATCAGGTTATGATATAGGAATACTCCATACTCTTATCTGTTTTGATTAGTAAAGGCTTATAGGCTATTTTTTCTACATGTCCCACATTATATGATCATAGAAAACGGTAAAGTTATCAAGAGAACTGAAAGGGAAGAAATTAATTGTTAATGATAATTAACTTGTATGCTTTGACTTCTACAGGCAACATGGCAAATAAAGGGACAAGGTGTGATATCTGGTGCTTATGCTCAGCTGCTTCCGTCCATAATAAAATGTAATAGTTTCATATATTTACATGCATTACGTCCCTTATTAATTCCTACTTGACATTTCCTCACCTCGACATGACGATGGCTCTTGCAGAGCATTACTCGGCAGCCTGGCAGGTCCTGAGAAGATTGCTATGGTGGCAGGTGAAACCACTGAGCAGCATCTGATATTAGAAATCCTGTGAGCTCGGGTCATCTCATCATAGATCAGCCAGTCTGTGGGCAACACTTGGATAGCAGCAGCCTGACAATTTTCGGGTGGGATCTGTTGGATAAAATAATCATCGATGTATGAAATAACAGGAGCGGAAAATGGATTGCGTATATACTGTATACTGTATATAATAGATATAATCGCTGAACTAGTGCACAAGTCATAACGTTCTAAGTCTGGACAATCCATGTAATGGAAAATGTGAATAACATTCAGAGCAAATCTAAAAGCCAATCACATGATATCGGTGATCTGTGTGAAGAAACAACTTTACCTTCTTGCACTGTGGCTGGCTGAGGACTGAGGTAGGATGGAAGCACACGCGCTTCTCCTTATGGCTGGTAAGCAGCATATTCTCCCGGTCTACATGAATCAGGTTTGGATACATGCCAGCAACAAGGGCAGCTTTCACCACAGCCCAATTCTCAGAGTTTGTATTCACTTCTCTTATGTCACCAGCTCCATGAGCCCTAACAAACCCTGCAGGAGACAAGCCACATACTCAGAGCAACTGCAGGGACATTATTCTTAATGTTACACTTAGTGCTATGGCTACCTGAAGCCCTGAGCTGCGCAAGAAGTTGAGTTCTCATGCCAATGATAGTTTCCATTGTAGCCTGAGAAAGAAAATTCTTCTCACAAAAAGCTCTCTCCCATCCATCCCTCTGAGCCGTCTGCCAGGCCTGTAAAACATTATTGAGTGTATTAACTTTTAGTATGTTACAAGGACATCTAAAAAGGTTAGTAACTTACTTTAGAACTTTAATGGAATCACTTACCAGCAGAGTGAGTAGAGACAGAGACCCCGATTCCAGCGATGTGTCACTTACTGCGCTGTAGTTTTGATACAATCACTGTTTTATCAGCAGGAGATTATCACTACAGTGCCAGTAAACCTCCTGCCAGGTAGTCCTCCATATTCATGATCTCTGTATAACCCCGCCCCCACCATTGATTGCCAGCTTTCTGACTATGTACAGTGTACACAGAAAGCTGCCAATCAGAGTTGTGGGCGGGGTTATACAGGGCTCAGCTTTCAGAGAACTGCTAGATCTGCAGCAGAGAAAACAG
The DNA here is from genome assembly GCF_046119375.1 of Phyllobates terribilis. Taxonomy (NCBI): domain Eukaryota; kingdom Metazoa; phylum Chordata; class Amphibia; order Anura; family Dendrobatidae; genus Phyllobates; species Phyllobates terribilis. The sequence goes on from NW_027362761.1 coordinate 357,260,153, forward strand.
TTTTTCATCAAAACTGCAGCCACCAGCAAAGTAAGTGATACATCACCGTAAACAGGGTCTCTGCCCCTACATTATGCTGCTCTCAGATGGGTTAGCAAAAACCTGGTGATAAATTCCATTTAAATAAAACAAGGTAACGATAAAGAAATAAATGACATAAAATTGAGGCAGTTCTGTACCTGGAAAGCCCTAAGCAAGGCCATATGATCACTAAAAGTCGCTGCGGTAAACCGCTTTCTGCATAGCATAGCAGCACGTTTTTGGGAAGCCTGAGTTGGTAAGACAAATGGATCTCGATATGCTAAAGTGCAAGCAATAGTAAGGATTGGGTCCAAGCACTTTAACACCACAGCACATAGCACCATTTTTCCAAGATGAGGTTCCACTGGTAAGTCAGCCAGGCGATAACCAAGTTCAGTCAGATCCTCCCAGGCGTCCATGGCATCAACTGTCTGCAAACAAAAACCAATCCAAACAATTAAATCTAAAACCAGATATACAAAGAAAAACAGATAGAAAAGCAACTTCTAACATTCACACATATTCTAAAGGGAGTCGGTCTGACACCAAAAACTCAAATTAAACCATTTACACATTCAAACAAGTGACTAAACCCCTGTAAACATCATATCTGTTGTTCAGACGTCACCAACTCCTTTTTAATTAAGAACTGTTTTATTACATCTGTACATAAGGGATCCTCGATGCACCGCTGGTGCGGCTAAGGGCTCAGTGCACTGTTCCATCCCCTGAATTACAATCCTCCGAACATGTTGATAAAACAGCGCTCACTTTGGAGCACTGCATGAATTGAATCCTCAGCTCTGCACACTGACACTGCATGAGTCAAGAGCACACACAGTGTCAGTGTGTGCAAATCCATTCTCATCCATCTCTCCTGCCAGCATCAGACGCCCCGGAATCTGTGTCATCCTGTGTGAGCGATAGAAAAAAGAGAGGGGTCGCTCACTGGTCTATTCGGGTGCTCTGAAGAAAAGAGTAATCTCAATTGCAAAAAGAACTTCGGCACTCCATACATGAAAATATAAGAAATATTGTATCTAGACTAATGTCACTTTGAAAAATGAAGGTTTTTTGCGCATAATTTGGCCAGTTTATGTGTGCCCATCAACCACGACAAGTTTGACAGCCTTTTTTCTGACCATGTGTCCCTCCCATTCAGTCACAGGTGGTTTTAACTAGCTCTACCAGCCCATACATTGTAGGTTCAAAGCCCAAGCAGAGACATATTGTCCATACAGGCTTACAGCCCAAGAGTGGCATATCCAGTGGTAGCGTAGCGTAGTTTCCCATCATACGAAGGTGACCTTGTCGTGGTTGATGGGCACACATAAACTGGCCAAATTATGCGCAAAAAACCTTCATTTTTCAAAGTGACATTAGTCTAGATACAATATTTCTTATATTTTCATGTATGGAGTGCCGAAGTTCTTTTTGCAATTGATCCTGTGTGAGCGAGCGGCCACTGCAGATAGGCAACAGGAATCACAGCACGCCTGCACGGACACTGTGTGCGCTGGGCTCCTGTAGTGTCAGTGCATGCAGGGCTGTGGATTCAATTCAGGCATTGCTCCAAAGGGAACGTAGTCTATAGACTCCTTTTACCTAAAAGATGATTAAGGAAGAAAAAACAACTACTATATTACTTCCAGAAAAATAAAAAAATTAATAAATATATGTAAACAGCCACTAAATGTGGTACTTGCAATTATGTGATTAATATATTACATTGATATTAAAACTACAAATGGACAGAAGCCAAAAACTAACCCCTTTTCATCTAAGTCATACATTATTTTTGTATCAAAAGAATCTAGTCGGCACTCCGTACAGCTGGGGTGGTGCCCGTGGAAAACAGTGTTTCTAGGAAAAGCAAATCCCAGCACTCACGTGTTGATGATTAATTCGTTTATTCCACAACTCACAAGACGTTTCAGCCTGTCCGAGGCTTTTTTCAATTATTTTTGAGCTTTCATTTTTATAGCCTTTGTTTTTTTTTTTTTTTTAAGAGTCATAACATTTTTTTTGCATCTGCTTAGCTGTATCAAGGCTTGTTTTGGGGTGGGGGGTTGAGGAAAGAGTTGAAGTTATGAAATACACCATTCACTTTAGCATAAAATGTACTGAGATAAACAAAACAGGACAAAAATTCCAAATAGAGCGAGATGGTTAAAAAATAATAAATTCTGCCAATGTTTTTACATTCAAGGCATTCAAAAATGACCTTGCAAAATGATTGTTCAGGTTAGTATAATTCCGAAGATATCAAACATGTAACGTTTTTAGATATTATAGATTTAAAAAAAAAATCTGCATTTTGTAAAAAAAAAAAAAAAAATTGGATTGTGTAACCATTTTCTGAGACCCTTAACTTCATTATTTTTCCATTTACTATATGAGGGCTAGTTTTTGCAGGCATAGCTATACTTGATAAGTCTATAGGCATAATTTTGAGGTACATATGACATTGTGATACTTTTTTATTGCATTGTTTTGTGCTGGGGCAGTAGACTGAAAATGTCAGTTTTGAAATTTCAATTTAACTTCCTTATAACATTTACTACATGGATTAATTTGGTGATACCGAATATGCCTTTTTACCATTTTACTTATAGTAATATTTTTTCAATCATTTTTACATATTTTGTATATTATTTTCACATAGGATACACTGAGACTGCTGTTAATACATCACATAGGAGACACAAACTGCTGTATATATATCACATAAGAGACACTGAGACTCTGCTGTATACATCACATAGGAGACACTGAGACTGCTGTACATACATCACATAGGATACAATGAGACTGCTGTACACACCGTATTTTTCAGACTATAAGACGCATTTTTTACCTCCAAAATTTTGGAGGAAAGTGGGGGTTTCTCTTATAGTCCAGATGTACATTATGGTTCTGGCTGTGGTGGGGGAGGGGTAACTGCAGCGGTGGAGGAGCGGGTCACAGGAGGGAGGAGCCAGCTGCTGCAGCTAACCCTGTGCTCGCTTTTAAAGAATATAAATATAATAATAATAATCTTTTTATTTATATAGCGCCAACATATTCCGCAGCGCTTTACAATTCAGACAATTTACATACATTATCGGCACTGTCCCCATTGGGGCTCACAATCTACATTCCCTATCAGTATGTCTTTGGAGTGTGGGAGGAAACCGGAGAACCCGGGGGAAACCCACGCAAAAACGGGGAGAACATACAAACTCCTTGCAGATGGTGCCCTTGGTGGGATTTGAACCCAGGACCCCAGCGTTGCAAGGCAGCAGTGCTGAATATTCACTGCTCCCCAAGCCCATGGGCGTGGGGAGCAGTGAATATACATTTTCTTTAACAGCGGGCACACTTGACCGCCTGCCGCTGCAGGAAGCCTGCGGCTATCAGTGTGCCGGGTATTAAAAAGAATGAATATTCACTGCTCCCTATGCCCATGGGTATGGGGAGCAGTGAATATTCTGGCAGCTGATTTTGGAATGCGAGAGCGCATTGCAGTGACATCATGCCCTGCTTACACGCTGAGATCAGCTGCTGGCAGAAGAACAGGACGCAGCTCTGGGGGGTGCCATATATACCAGGATGAGGGGGCCACGCATACCAGGATGGGGATGGGATGGAGGATATGTATACCAGGATGGGGATGGGATGGAGGCCATGTATACCAGGATGGGGATGAGGGGGCCATGCACACCAGGGTGGGGATGAGGGGGCCGTGTATACCAGGGTGGGGATGAGAGGGCCGTGTATACCAGGGTGGGGATGGGGTGCCATGTATTCCTGGTTTGGGGGGGGGGGGGTAGACATGCATACCTGGACCGGGGGCCATGTATACCACTTTTTGCTTAATTTTTTTTCTATTTTCCTCCTCTAAAACCTACGTGTGTCTTATAGTCCAAAAAATACAGTAGATCGCATAGGAAACACGGAGACTGCTGTTTGTACATCACATAGGAGACACTGAGGCTGCTGTACAAACATTACATGGGAGACACTGAGACTGTTTTATACACATCACAAAGGAGACACTGAGACTTGGCTGTACACATGCGGGGACAGCAACTCTAAATCACTGATCTATCAATGGCTGCCATTAGATAGAAGCAGGATTATTATTATAATGATACTCTAGCATTATGGGAAATAGTCTATATAAGGGCACAATATTGCAATCTACCTACATCATATTTTACTCACCTTTAGCATCAGCACTGCATTGCGAACAATTAAAGCTGGTGGTGGCTCGGGAGCTTTCATTAAGAAATCAGCAATCGGACAGTTTATTGGTGCCAGCAATTTTGTATGCAAGCAAAGCTCCTTTGAATAAAAAAAAATGTAGATAGTTTGACTGACCTAATATAGAAAACCAATTCAAAGTATTTGACACAATTTTACAGAATAATCTATATGTTCTACATTAAGCAGCAATTTATATGACACATTTTGTATTCAGTTACTCTGTGTTGTTACCCAGAGCTGCATTCACAATTCAGCTTCTCATTGTCATCAATAATTGTAAACAAGCTTGTTAACAAACATTCCTAAGAGACTAGCTAAGCCTTGATAATGCAGTTGCAGATCTAGTTTCTTCAGATACCTATAAGGGTATGATTCCATGAAGAAATTCTGATGCGGGGAATGCTGCAATGAACCTCACAGCTGTTCACTCCATAGAATGTGCATAAGATCTGTACAAATGTCATACACAACGCTGGTACTGTAAACCACAGCTGGAGAACCGGACGAAAAATCATCTGCGTTTGCACCTATGGCAGCATATCCTTAAGGTCCTGGTGTAACAACTATGGCCCCGATTCATTAAGACTTGTGTTTGTGCAGGAATAAAATGCGCCAAATTCATTAAGAGACGTATGCCACTTCATGGAACCGGAGTAATATTTCTGGTGTATAAAATGTAGCGCCCCGAGGGTTCGGTTGCTACAGGGGTATTGCACCTCAACCAGAGGTGTGATATTCCACTCCCAGGTAAGGATGGAGTGTGGACCAGGGCTCAGTTAGCTGCACACATACATACACACTCCCCATTTCCGGGGGACAGCTCGACGGTGCTCCTATTTTTGCAGGCACAACTGACCATGTCCCTGGCTGGAGTGGGGAGGGGGGAGAGAACCCAGTGGTGTAGGAGCAGAAGGGGGACGGTTTCTGGAGCATAGGAAGGAGCTCATTGGGTGCAGGTCACCTGAGCTCAGACACAGAGAAGTAGATAAAAGGTGGGAGCCATCTTAAGTGTGAGTCGACTTGAGTAGTGGAGTAGAGAAAGAGAGAGAGCTGACAGGGAGCTGCGGCTCAGCCGGAGCTCAGCTCCACGAGGCAGGCCTAGAGAGAGAAGGCCGGGGCCAGAGAAGAGGAGAAGGAGAAGGAAGGAAGGAGAAGAGACAGAGGAGTGGAAGGGCTCCAGAAACAAGAAGGCAGAAGGGACCCTAAGAGTGCAGAATGGACAGCAACCGTTGCAAACCCCATTATACCGGGTGATAGGGTCAGGTCGTGGAAAGGTACCGGATCCCTAAATTGGTGGAGGCGAATCTACCCTCAGCCAAGAACCGGAGGTTGTGACCATTTATTGGTGCGACCCCCCGCTAAACCTGCTAGGAAAGCACCATATAGGATAGCGGGAAGTGAAGGCCAACGCTTGCCCGACACGGTCCGCGGTAGCTGGACAGAAGTCAGGACACTGGTGGGGCACGAGAAGCCAGAGAAAGGACAGAAGGGGGTCCTGTGCCATACTCCTGAATTGCCTGGGGGTTGACCGAGCTCCTCACCGGGTGGACGCAGCACGGCTCGGGCAGTCCTTGCTGACAGAAGTGACTTGGATATCAACTGTGAGTAAAAGACCCTGGACTGCACCATTGGACTCTGTGTGATTTATGCTGCGCCTGCACCATCACCCCCAGCATCCTATCACACTGCCCTGAGGCTACACTCTTCCCGTGGGGAGTTATCCTACCCCTGTGCTGCACACTAACACCAGCCTCAGCGGTCTGCCTTGCAGCTGCGGTTATCTCTGACCGCAATCCACGGGTGGCGTAGTCGGACATTCAAATTCTATAAATAGACTGCCACAACATTTGGTCTGACCGCCCTGAGCCACGGGATAGGGTTGCCACTACTACCCCCATCAGCACCGTACACTAGAAGGCCCAGTTCCGGGTACGCCACGGCCCAGGGGGCGAGTCATAAAACGCCAGCACTTTTACTGATTTTAACGGTAGAGTGTAGGAACGCCAAATCCCGCCCCAGCTCTGTCTGCTTCATATTGACGTAAAAATGCTAAAAGTCACTAAACTTGTTGCACAAGACTTTTGCGACTTTTCACAGCGATTTATGCCTGTGTTCTGGCATAAATGCTTTGATGAATCAGGGCCTATATTTCCCAGACTGCAATAAATCACCGAGCAAGCTCAGTTCAGACACTGAGAAGGCTGGGAGATTTAGGATTTTCAGCATTGAAGCCTGCAGTACTACAAATGCTTCTCAGAAATATACTACAGGAGTCAAGATGGACCAAAAGTACACCATTGTGTTTGCAAAGTTACAACATATTTAGGCAGACTCCTTCTACATGAAAACTATAGTGTTTTATTAGAACACGTATCTGTGACACCCCAGGGGTCTGGTTGCCACAGTGATAGAGATGTTATGTCTGAGAGCAGGTGGGAGGTCCTTTGGTCAGGGATCCTGTGCATGCCACACCTCCTGCCCAGTCTGGGGAGGGGAAGAACTTCCCCTATATAAACCCGGGGCTGAAGCAGGGTTAGCAGTCAAGGAGAGTAGAGACAAGAAACAGCAGAAGCAATACTACTACGAGTCAGGGGCTGGCAGCTGCAGAGCTCGCCCTGACTGAGAAGCTTTCTTACCGGACCCGGCGTCCGAGGCTGTGGGGACTAACTCTTACCCAGCAGCAGAAGCCGACCGGCAGGGGATTTCAGGTCCTCAGGCCCAGAAACCCGAAGGCACGGTCACACGCGTGGGACCAGCACCGCCATCGTGGAGCGGAAGCCATTAGAAGGCCCCGAGTCACCGGCCATACGGGTGAGCACCACACGGTACACTCAGGGACGTGGGCTACTTATATCCGCTTCTAGCAAGGTAGCCAGAAGAGTACAGTCAGTTTGGGAGGCCTACAACTCCGCCTGGCCAGGGGAGATCCCATCTGCTCAAGGACTGACCAGGCCCCGTTCACTAGCAAGTACTCCGGGAGGGTCTATCGTTGTTACCAGTAAAGACCCTGAATTACACCGCACCGTCTCTGAGTGGTTCCTGCTACCCCCATCATCCACATCTGCTGCCCTGAGGCCATACCCCTCCCGTTGGGGGTTATACCATCTACGCTGCACCATCTATCCACCGGCCTCAGCGGACTGTCCTGCAGCGGCAGCTCCATAGCTGCATTCAACGGGTGGCGTAGTCGTCCTGCATCTACCGCTGTTACATCGCCGCTCAGTTTGACTCCCTGGGCACGGACCGGGTCACCGCCACGAGACTACAACCCTCAAGAGATCCGGCTCCGGGTAAGCTCCCGCGTGCGCAACGCAGCGCGACACAGGCCCAGGGGCGCGTCAACTTTGGCGTAGTCGGCAGGATTTCGTGCCCGCAACCACCGGGTACTGCGTGCCTGAAAAAGAGACTTTTCAAACTTACCTGTGGTGAAGATTCCCGCCATCCGGCGCCATCTTCAGCCTTCTTCCCGCCATCGGTGAAGTTTCCCGCCATCCGGCGCCATCTTCTGCCTTCTTCCCGCCATCCGTGGAGTTTTCCCGCCATTGGACGCCATCTTGAGGACGCCGCGCGGGAAGAAGAGGGGCGTGGACTCCGAAAGCGCGCGAGAACTGAAGCCCCGCCTCACGTCCGGACGTTGCGTAAGGTCCTGGAAGGAGCCCAGCAGACGCCGACGTCACAGGAGCGCGACGGAAGGTCCTCAACCCTGACGATCCACTGCGGAGCCGCGGCCTACGGAAGAGGATCATCGCAAGGTAGGCCACGGTACACTAGGGGGGAGGAAGATGTCGGATACGGAGGAGAGCTTCACTGCCTCAACCCCCGCCAGCGCTATCGCTGCTGCAGTTATGCCCTTCACCATGCCCTATATCCCGGGAGCAGCTTGGCTACCCCAGTACTCAGGGGAGTCACATACCCTGCATGACTTTAGAGAAAAGCTGGATAGCCTCTTCCAGGTGTACCCCCTCACAGAAGAGCAAAAAGTGAGCATCCTGGTGGCCCAACTAACCGGGGCAGCCAAAAGGGAAGTAAAATCCTGGCCACCTGGGAGGAAGACTGTCGCAGGGATACTAACCCGGCTGAAGGACACCTTTGATACCCGCACCTCAGCCGAGATTAAGCTTAGATTCTACGGGTGCAAGCAGCGAGCGCATGAGAGTATAAGGGACTATGCACTAAACCTACAAGAGGCCCTGAGGGCCATTAAGCAGACCGACCCTGATGGAGTGGGAAACGAGGACAGGCTGTTGACCGAACAGTTTATAGAGGGACTGTATTGTAATACCCACCGAACCCAGTTGCGGGCAATGGCCTTACAGGATCCCCATCTGGGCTTTGCACAGTTCAAGGACAGAGCCATCCGGGTGCTCCGAGAACCGGCACCGGGTGGCGTTGTGACCCACAAGCGCCCTGCTATCACTTACCACCAGGAGGCGGCGCCCTTGTCGGCAGGGCCTGTGGGAGCTGATGCGCAGGCTTTGGACAATGACCCGGCTCCAGACCTACACCATCAGGTCCAAGAGCTAGCTAAGAGCGTTGCTGCGCTAACCCGAACTGTGCAGTCTTTACAGGCTTCCACCCCAGGGAAGATCCAGCTGGCATCCGGACCGGAGGACATCCCGTGGCGTCGACCAAGGAGGACCCCACCGGCCAGAGGAAGACCCAGTGACCGATACAGCGAGGACGGACGACCCATCTGCCGCCGCTGCAATCAACCTGGACATATGGCAAGGTACTGTTCTTTAAACGGGCACAACCTGGGGTAGAGGGCCAACCCCCAGGAAAAAGATCACCAGGCCCATCGAACTGGCGCGACAGATATGTGGGAGGACGTCCAGTCTTGCCTGTGGTACTGGATGGCATTCCCATGAGTGCCCTACTGGACACCGGGTCACAGGTCACCACCATCCCGTACGTGCTCTTTAAGCAGTACTGGAATGACTCGGATATTACCCGCTACCCTGACGACGACTTGAGTATCATCGCCAGCAATGGCCAGCCCGTGCCACAGATCGGATTTAAAGAGGTGACCATCAAAATCGGTAGAGTCGAACTGGCAGCACAGGGACTGATCATTGTAGATATTGACAAACATGAGAGTCACCCAAAAATAACACTAGGAACTAATGTAATTGAAAATTGTCTTGCAGAGGTGATTTTCCTTTTACAGCAGGTTGCCAAGAACGCCAGCTCCGGCGAGCAGCGGGTGCTCCAGAAAGAGATCCGGGCACTGATGCGACGGCAACAGGTGGAACTCTCCGGCGGTGAGATTGGTAGCGTAAGAATGTGTGACCCTTTTCCTATTGCCATGCCCCCAAAAAGTGAAATGATGATTTGGTGCCGGGCACCTATTGGTCTGAGAGGTAGAGATTACCAGGCAATGGTAGAACCAGTTTACTCGGACAGTAGGCCCACCATTTTGACAGCACGGGGGGTGGTTGATGTACGCCATGGGAGGGTGCCCGTTCGCATAATAAATATCGGGGAGAGGGAAGTGTACCTGCCCCGGTATGCCACGCTAGCCAAATTATATACCATTAACCAAAATTCTATACAATCTGTGGAACCCTTGCCTCCATCTCACCCGGAGGAAGGTAACGGCTCTAAGAAAAACATGGAGGACTGGTGTCAGCAAGTACATCTGGGTACTGACTCCACTCCCGCACACCAGAAACAAGGAGTCTATCGGGTGGTTCAGGAGTACGAGAGAGTGTTCAGTAAACACCCGTTAGACTTCGGGCGAGTCAAGGGGGTAGAACACCACATCCCCACGGGAGACCATCCTCCTATAAAAGAGAGGTATCGACCCGTACCCCCTGCCCACTACCAACACGCCAAGGGGATGCTTAGAGACATGAAGGAGGCTGGGGTGATCAGGGATAGCTGTAGCCCCTGGGCAGCTCCACTAGTCTTAGTCCGAAAGAAAGACAACACCATGAGGATGTGTGTAGATTACCGGAAAATCAATCGTATCACACACAAGGATGCGTACCCCTTACCAAAGATAGAGGAGTCATTGGCTGCTTTAAGATCTGCTAACTTCTTCTCTACCTTGGATCTCACTAGCGGGTACTGGCAGGTTCCTGTAGCAGAGGCGGACCGGGAGAAGACCGCATTCACCACCCCGATGGGACTTAGCGAGTTCACCTGCATGCCGTTCGGACTCTGCAACGCACCGGGAACCTTCCAACGACTAATGGAGTGTTGTCTGGGCCACAGAAACTTCGAGACGGTCCTTTTGTACCTGGACGATGTCATCGTATATTCCAAGACGTATGAGGACCACCTGAAACACCTGGCGGAAGTGTTCGAAGCTCTGGCAAGTTACGGCCTAAAGGTGAAACCCTCCAAGTGTCACCTCCTGAAACCAAAGGTGCAGTACCTGGGACACGTGGTGAGCGCTGACGGAGTGGCTCCCGACCCTGATAAGATCACCGCAATTAAGGAATGGCCAAGCCCCTCCAGCGTAAAAGAAGTGCGGCAGTTCCTCGGGTTGGTAGGCTACTATCGAAGGTTTATTCCCGGTTTCACCAAAAAGGCAGCACCTATGCAGGACCTCCTGATAGGCCAGTCCCGGAAGGCCAAGAACCAGAAGCCGCCCTTCAAATGGGAGGAGCTGGAAGAAGAGTCCTTCCGCCAGCTGAAGATGGCCCTCACGGGGGACGAAATCCTGGCGTACCCGGATTACAGCCAGCCCTTTATCCTCTACACCGACGCCAGTAACATCGGGCTAGGAGCCGTACTGTCCCAGATCCAGCAGGGGAAGGAACGAGTAATCGCCTACGCCAGCCGAAAACTGCGACCCACCGAAAGGAACCCCGAGAATTACAGCTCATTTAAGCTAGAGTTCCTGGCCGTAGTATGGGCAGTCACCGAGCGCTTTAAGCATTACCTCGCTTCTTCCCGGTTCACCGTGTACACTGATAACAACCCGTTGACACACCTGGACACGGCAAGACTCGGTGCCCTGGAGCAGAGGTGGATGGCCCGTCTGTCCAACTACGAGTTCACATTCAAATACCGGGCAGGACGCTCCAATACCAACGCGGACGCCCTGTCCAGGATGCCCAACCTGCCGGACGGAGGAGAAGATCCGGAGGGACTGGAAGAAGTTGAACTCCCTGCGTTCCACCGTCATGGGACTATCCAGTATTCCCACCGGGTAAGGAGTAAGCAGGCTGCTACGTTGAACCCCTTACCCCACTACAACTGGGCGGAAACGCAAGACAGCGACCCTGCCGTCCGACTGGTGAAGGAGATGCTGACTCGGCCGGAGGCTCGCCTTGAACCAGACGCTCCGGAGGAAGCCAAACAACTATGGGCAGAGAAGAGTCGACTGTTCCTTTACAAAGGGAAGTTGTGCCGCAGAATGGTTAACTCCCGGACGCATGAATTACTCTGGCAACTAGTGGTGCCACGAAGAGACGCAGCCATGGTGATGGAGGCATACCACGACGGAGCTGGACACTTCGGGTGGAAGAAGCTGGAGTTCCTGCTGCGCGAGCGGTTCCACTGGGTAGGCATGAGGGGAACCATCGAGAAGTGGTGCAGAGACTGTGGCCCGTGCAACCTGAGAAGGAAGGACCGTGCCAGCCAGAAGACTCCCCTGCAGTCCATCGTCACCCGGCAACCGTTGGAACTGGTAGCCTTGGATCATGTAAAACTGACCCCAAGCAGAAGTGGCTACGTCTACGCGTTAACCATCGTGGATCATTACTCCCGGTTTCTGGTTGTCGTCCCCGTCAAGGACTTAACGGCTCAAACAGCAGCTAGAGCCTTCCAGCAGCACTTTTGCCGTCCACACGGGTACCCGGACCAAGTGCTGACGGACCAGGGACCTGCCTTTGAAGCGGAGGTCTTCCAGGAATTCTGCAATCTGTATGGCTGCCGGAAGATAAGGACGACACCCTACCATCCGCAAACTAATGGACTTTGTGAGAAAATGAACCAGGTGGTAATGGATCTTCTAAAAACGTTGCCCCTGGAAGAACGCAGTCTGTGGCCTGAGAAGTTGCCTGATCTGGTGGACCTATACAACCACATCCCGGTAGGTTCCACCAACTGTACCCCGGCTTACCTAATGAGGGCAAGACCTGGTAAGTTACCTGTTGACCTGGAAATGGGAGTCCTGACACCCGAGGACACTTCACCAGAAACAGACTGGGACACAGAGAGGCAGCAGCAGTACCGGAGAGTACAGGAGAGCGTGGAGCGAAGTCTCTGTCAGGCTAGGGAAAGACAAGAGAAAACTTACAACCAGTATGCTCCCGCTGTTCCCCTGGTACCCGGAGAGCAGGTCTTGAAGAGGAAGAGACGGCTCCACAAGTTGGACGACCAGTGGGAGAAGGACCCGTACACCGTACTGCCCTCAAGCCACGAGAACCCGAAGGTTTGTACCATCAGTAAAGACGGAGGGGAAACCACAGCCATTGTATCCCGGGACCACCTGAAGAAGTGTCCCGAACAACTGAGGAACCCTGAAGAGGAACAAGAAGACCATTGACCCGTAGAGGAAAGGGAAGATATGGTTAGTACTGTGCTCGGGGACTTCCCTCGGTCTTGGACTCAAGTCAATGGTGCAGTTGTGGTACCCGTACTCACCTTCCTCCAACCAGCATCCCAAGCACCTACGGAGCAACAGGTAGAGCTGGAAGAACAGCCGGTCCAGGAAGCAGAAGACTCCACACAAGCAGAACAGGAGGATCAACCCTCTGCTTATAGTGAGCCTGCCGTACCCCTAGTGAGACAAAGAGCCAGTAGACAGCTGCCCAGTTTACCCTTGACAGCTCCTACACCCTGTAGTTCAGGGCCAGACAGTCAGCTCCGTAGGTCCACTAGGGCCACTAGAGGCCAGTTACCCGCACGCTGGAGGATTTGAAGTGTATAAATTGTTTTATTTATGTTTATCTGTGTATTGTTGCTTGTGTATAATTTTGTGTTTCCAGTTATTTTTAGGAATCCTTGGTGGATTTACCGGGAATCCTTGTACATAGTTGGAGCGTAACCCAGGATGGACTAAAGACTGTTAAGGACTCGGGGAAGGACAAACCCCTACCTGGTTACGTCTCCCTGTTTTGGTGAAATGGACACCTTGCTTTTCTTCAAAGACTGCACCCGGTTACGGACATGCCGTAACCATCTTTATATGTTTTTCTTATTGTATTATCATTGTTTTTATCTTGTTATGTTTTTCTAAAATATGTTTAGTCCCGGAGTACTAAATTTCACTAGGGGGGAATGTGACACCCCAGGGGTCTGGTTGCCACAGTGATAGAGATGTTATGTCTGAGAGCAGGTGGGAGGTCCTTTGGTCAGGGATCCTGTGCATGCCACACCTCCTGCCCAGTCTGGGGAGGGGAAGAACTTCCCCTATATAAACCCGGGGCTGAAGCAGGGTTAGCAGTCAAGGAGAGTAGAGACAAGAAACAGCAGAAGCAATACTACTACGAGTCAGGGGCTGGCAGCTGCAGAGCTCGCCCTGACTGAGAAGCTTTCTTACCGGACCCGGCGTCCGAGGCTGTGGGGACTAACTCTTACCCAGCAGCAGAAGCCGACCGGCAGGGGATTTCAGGTCCTCAGGCCCAGAAACCCGAAGGCACGGTCACACGCGTGGGACCAGCACCGCCATCGTGGAGCGGAAGCCATTAGAAGGCCCCGAGTCACCGGCCATACGGGTGAGCACCACACGGTACACTCAGGGACGTGGGCTACTTATATCCGCTTCTAGCAAGGTAGCCAGAAGAGTACAGTCAGTTTGGGAGGCCTACAACTCCGCCTGGCCAGGGGAGATCCCATCTGCTCAAGGACTGACCAGGCCCCGTTCACTAGCAAGTACTCCGGGAGGGTCTATCGTTGTTACCAGTAAAGACCCTGAATTACACCGCACCGTCTCTGAGTGGTTCCTGCTACCCCCATCATCCACATCTGCTGCCCCCATCATCCACATCTGCTGCCCTGAGGCCATACCCATCATCCACATCTGCTGCCCCCATCATCCACATCTGCTGCCCTGAGGCCATACCCCTCCCGTTGGGGGTTATACCATCTACGCTGCACCATCTATCCACCGGCCTCAGCGGACTGTCCTGCAGCGGCAGCTCCATAGCTGCATTCAACGGGTGGCGTAGTCGTCCTGCATCTACCGCTGTTACATCGCCGCTCAGTTTGACTCCCTGGGCACGGACCGGGTCACCGCCACGAGACTACAACCCTCAAGAGATCCGGCTCCGGGTAAGCTCCCGCGTGCGCAACGCAGCGCGACACAGGCCCAGGGGCGCGTCATATCCATGACTCGTGTACAGTGACTCTTACGTGAAGCGGCATTCGCAGTAGTTCAGGGGTCTGGAACTCCAACATGTTCCGAAAACGAAGTCTGCTGAACAGGCGGAAACTGACTCCAGGACGGCAGCGACCAGCCCTGAAACACATTGGATGACAAAACTGATCAGAGCACAAAGTAGCAAACTTATGATTTACAGCCTGATCAAGCTGTAATCTATCACGGAAGAGGAAGCATACAACAGTTTCTAACCCTATATATCACATATACAATCCATACCTCCACAGGCTTGTCTGACATTCACAGCTGCCTTGGGTATAAACGGGTCAATTGATTTCTATACATTCTCACATGTACGAAAAGAGATTACCTTCCATGTCTACCAGCAGGGAATAGGGGGCACGTGATCACATAATGGATAGATATACAACGGTCCTTTAACTATAATCAGTCCCAGCTACAGGCTGGGTTTCAATGGAGAACCATAATAGCAGACACATATAGCCATTCCATGTGTCATAGCAACCCATTGGCACACATCACGGGGGTTATGATGGGCACATGGAATGGTGTGTGCTCCCCAGTCATGCGCTTTAAAAGCCTCTGTCATACATTGACAGTGGCATTCATATGGTTAACAGCAGCGGGCAGAGATTGGCTTGCCCAACGGCTATTAAAAGCAGATCCTGACTAAATGACACAGTCACTATCTGCCGGGCATGCGGAGGGGCTCAGCCATTTTGGGGTGCATAAGTCACTACAATCATTTTTTATTTCATTTTATGGGAGATAAAATTAACAAAAATGTCAATTTTGCTTTAGTTACATATTTGACTTTTTTTTTGTGGTATTCACCTTGTGGAATGAGTAAAGAAATATTTTATTGTACTGGTCCTTATGGATACAGTGATACCAGATATGTATTTTTTTAGGTTTTTGATTTTTATTAAAATAAATGATTTTTTTTATCTAAATATTATTATCTTTTACTTTTTTCTTTCAACACTTAAAACATTTTTAAATGTTTTATAGTCCCATAAGTAGACTTGAACACATGATTGTACGGATAATGTTGTTGCATTGTACTACAAAAGGTAGTACACAGCATTATCCATCCTGTCAAGTGTTACACTGACAGCCTGCCTCTGGCATGGCCTATTAGGCTTTGATCTATGGTAGACATGGAGGCCATTGTTGGGTCTCTGGTTCCCATAGCAATCATCAATCTGCCACTGTCACACCCTTCACTTGCTGCGGTCGTTTTGACTGCAGCAAGTAAAGAATTGGGGCAGCAAACACTGGTAACACTCAATTTCCTCAGCTACATCTCTGCTAGGCAGAGTTAACCCCAGGATCACAATCCCTGTGTGAATAATCATTGCCTTTCCATGTTCTAATGGAAAGAGGCCCGGCCTATTAAGACATAAAATGGCAGTGCAGTAATGAGAACTAGTTAATAATGATTTATACATAATGACTTAATGGAATATTTGGAGACAGGAAGAGTTTTTTTTAAGAATTCTGACCCCACATGCAGTTTTGTTTTCACTTTCTTTTTTATCAAGAATAAGAAAAAAAAAACTAACAAGGGGTTTTCCAGGATCAGAATATGGATGGCTTATTATTATATAGCAGCGGTGAAGGTACTGAAGTGTTGTCTTATTAATGTAAATGGGACAATGCTACAATTCCCTGAAGCTCTGCTAACAAGTAGATGGCTTGCAGGTAAACAGAGGTTTATAAGCTGAGTAGGCTGCAATGCTCATACCAGTGACACTGCCCTTTAAACAGGTGATTGGTGATAGGCCAAAAATATTATGATCCTGGAAAACTCCTATAAATGAATGGTCTTTTTCAACCCTGCTAAGCAGGATTCGAGATTCTATCCACCTGTAATGGTACAGAATAAAATACCTTCCTTTCCTTTGAATAGCACTGGCTTTAGAAATCCAAACCATTTTAAGCATTGTCACATGGTTTATAGCATCATAAGATTTCTGAAAAACAAAGATAAATAATCAGGAACACTGGTATTTCTCACTAGTAGGATAAGAGTCCATCTATATGGTTTCACATGTTTGTTCAGCGAGTACTTAGTCCAGTATCTGTCTAAGCTTTTCATTTATTGAAATAAGTAACTTAAAGAAAAAGGTTAATTATTTAATGGGAAATCAAGAATCATTTTATTGTGTGCACTAATCTACAAATGTAATTTCCTGAGCTTGTGTTTAAAGGCTATAGGACAGCTGTCCCTGGGTAGCGGGGCCAAGAGCGTTGTCCGTGGGTAGAGAGGATAAGAGAGCTGTGCCATACCCCTGAGTCCAAGATGGGCTGCTCCCTATGCCAAGTACTGGCTGTGTCTGCTCCAATTCAAAAATATTGGCCATCTTAGACGTAACTTATATATAATGCTTTCAGTTTGGAAGATATTGATTATATGGCTGTGTCGATGTAGAATGCAGCCAGTGCTTAGTAGAGGGGGTGGTGGCAGCATAGGTGGTGGCTGCAGTCCTAGATTTTGAGCTCCGGCGCACATTTCACACTGCTTCGACAGGCTCTTCACTATTCCCATATGGAGAGATGATCGGAGCAGTGTTGAAGTGTATCCTGGCCTCACGGGCAGCATAGAATGACATGGTGGGCCGAATTCTTGAGTTTGACACCCATGATCGACATGCATCTAGTGAGGCAAGAGAGGAGAGGATGGCGAGTAAAATATCTACCACTGCTTGAATAGAGATGCATGCTCACATTCCTCCAACACATCTCACCTATGTACATCGGTGGCAGAATATGCTGTGTTTACAATAGTGGTCTCTACAGTCATACGGTCGGTCTACCAATTAATTTTTAGATCTGAGGAATTTACACTATTTTCCCTTGGAATAAGAAGCTCCTCTGATCACTTCTGCTGACAAGTGCAACATCAATATACACAATGCAGGAAATAAAGACTAGTTTTAAATCAGAGCAAAGCAAATCTGGGTCATACTGTTCGACATTTTATTAGAGACCAAGATACATAGAGAGGAGAGTCTGTAAAATTAGGGTCTCAACTGAAAGAGGTTATCTTGTCGTTGGTAAATGGGCATACACACTTTGATCAAAATGTGGACCAAGTAACTCACGTTTTTTGCGTGTGTAGCAATAGTGGAGTTCATGCTTCTGATGTACAGTGTGTATTCGTGTATATTAATGAATATACAAACAAACACAATGAGAGAATGGTGCTGTTAACAGTAAAAGTTGTAGCACAATACAAAGCAATCCTGATACACTGTGCTCACCACTGTATGATAATATGCCTCTCGTAATACAATTTCTCCAAGCAATGCTTACCTCCTTCACTTTTCCAGAGTCAATCACAAACACAACATCATTTACTGTAATGCTGGTTTCCGCAATGTTGGTTGACAGTATCTACAAAACATACAAATAATGAAAGTTCCCACTACTGTAGGTTTCACACTTTCAAGCCATATGTTATATCCATGTAATCTTCAACGTACAATTTTACGAACACCAACTGGCGGGTTCTTCAAAACCTTCTTCTGGTCAGTAGTTTGCATGTTTGAGTGCAGCATGAATATTTGATACCTATAAAAAGCATAAAACCTGACCTGTAACCAGTCTGTAATATTTATCTCTCTTCACATGAGCTAGTAGAGAAGGTGCAAATCAATTTAATGGATCAAGTCCAGGGTCCACGTGAGTAACCTATGGCCGCCAGGCAGTAGCCCTCCTACCTGCAGCTCTTCTTTTGATTAGCCAGCCTGCCCCAACATCACAAATGCGTCATACTGCAACAATGACGTCTTGCCAGGCCAACTAATCAAAAGAAGATACAAGGATACTATCAGGTAAGATGCAGTTTGCAGGGCTCCCACCCAGGATCCACAGGTAATTGCTGTGGTTGCTGGACCAGGTCCTGCCAGTCAATTTGCACCATCTCTACTACATATCATTTATATATCAAGCTCAATAATAAAATGGTATCCACTAATATTCCATGATACAATTTAATGTCCTGGACAGCCTATTTAATCTGATAATGTTATCCCAGGAACATTTAAGGTTTTTGCATTATTACTGTTTATATTGCCTGACAATGTAAAATAGGAAACATCATTTACCTGTGAGAATTTTCAGAAAACCTCTTGTCATCGTACAAGATACGATCTCGTAGTCCTACTATTTCATCATACCCTGGGAGAAATATTAGTACAGCCCCTAAAAAACAGAAATTAGCTAATCAACCGATATTAAAATTAAGAAAAATGAAGCATTTTAATACAGAAGAATTCAAATACTATTGCCCCACAAGCCCTTAGATAGTTCAGGGATTACAAATTAGAACGGACTTTAGCTTAGATATGTCAAATTTCCAGAAAATCTCTGATCAATGGCAAAGGGGTATAATCTAAAGACCATCATTCCTGGAATTAGTTGTAGCCCAAGATCAAATAAATAATGTGAATCTATGACCCACAAGGAGCACCACTCCAGCGTTTTTTTTTTAAATTTTACCACTGGAGTGGTGATTCTAATCTAAGGCCCCTGCACAGCCTCATACTTACCTGCCGCCGTCTTCATCTTTTTTCACCGCGCTTCTGTCATTCTCCGGCAGTTTTGTGACCTCCAGTGTTTCATTGAGTGAGCTGGAGGTCACAACTCACTACAAGTCTACGATAGCTTTGTTCTGGCTCTCATAGACTTGCACTGAGAGCTTGTGACGTAACGTTTGACTTCTGGCCAGTCAGAACTTGCGGTCACAAGATGGCACCGTGGGATGGGAGCAGAGGAGAAAAAAGGTGAAGACGCTGGACAGTAAAGCCCCCGTCTCACATAGCAAGATCGCTAGCGAGATCGCTGCTGTGTCACGGTTTTGGTGATGCAATAGCGACCTCACCAGCGATGTCGCTATGTGTGACACTTTGCAGCGATCAGGACCCTGCTGTGAGGTCGCTGATCGCTGCAGAATGTCCTGGACCTTTTTTTGGTCGTTGCCCTCCCGCTGGTCCGCACACATCGCTGTGTGTGACCAGCGGGAGCAGCGATCAGGCTGGTAACCATGATAAACATTGGGTTACTAGGGGCACACGCGCACCTAGTAACCCGCTGTTTATCATGGTTACGAGCCTGCTAAAGTGAGCGGTAACCTCCCGCTCACCGTAGCAGGCTCGTAACCATGATAAACAGCGGGTTACTAGGTGCGCGTGTGCCCCTAGTAACCTGATGTTTACCATGGTTACCAGCCTGTTCCTGCTTCACCAGGCTGGTAACCAGGAGCAGGACATCGTGGAAAGATTCTTTCCACGATGTCGCAGCTCCCCTGATCGTTGGGTGAGCCTGCCTGTTTGACAGCTCACCAGCGACCACATAGCGACGCAGCAACGATCCCTGACAGGTCGTATCGTTGTCGGGATCGCTGCAGCGTCGCTAAGTGTGACGGGGCCTTTAGTATAAGAGTAGGGGTAGGGACCTTAGATTAGAAGTGGGGGGAAAAAAGGAGTGGAGTTTTAAATGGACTCTCTCTCCCATTTACACTCTTTCAATCTCTTCCATTGTTGTAAAATCATATATAGATTGTAAGCTTGCGAGCAGGGTCCTCACTCCTTCTGGTATCTGTTGATTTATGTGATTATTGTTATTCTGTAATGTCTTTTATTGTCTGTACAAGTCCCCTCTAAAATGTAAAGTGCTGCGGAATATGTTGGCGCTATAGAAATAAAAATTACTATTATTATTATATACAGTGGGGAAAATAAATATTTGATACACTGCCAAGTTTTCCCACCTACAAAGAATGGAGAGGTCTGTAATTTTTATCATAGGTTCACTTCAACTATGAGACAGAATGTAAAAATAAAAACCAGAAAATCACATTGCATGATTTTTAAATAATTAATTTGCAAGAATTCTGACTCTCACTGACCTGTTAGTTTTTCTTTAAGAAGCCCTCCTACTCTGCACTCATAACATGCATTAATCACACCTGTTTGAACTCGTTACCGGTAGAAAAAAGACACCTGTCCACACACTCAATCACACTCCAAGCTTTCCGCCATGGCCAAGACCAAAGAGCTGTCTAAGGACACCAGGAACAAAATTGTTTACCTGCACAAGGCTGAGATGGGCTACAAGACAATAGGCAGCAGCTTGGTGAGAAGGCAACAATTGTTGGCACAATTATTAGAAAATGGAAGAAACACAAGATGACTGTCAATCTTCCTCGGTCTGGGGCTCCATGTACGACCTCACCTCATGGGGTAAGGATGATCCTGAGAAAAGTCAGCAATCAGCCCAGAACTACATGGGAGGACCTCATCAATGACCTGAAGACAGCGGGAACCACAGTCTCAAACACTACCTATAGTAACACACTGCGCCGTCATGGATTAAAATCCTGCAGGGCATGCAAGGTACCCCCCTGCTCACGCCAGCATATGTCCAGGCCGGTTTGAAGTTCACCAATGAGCATCTGGATGATCCAGAGGAGGCATCGGAGAAGGTCATGTGCTCAGATGAGACCAAAATAGAACTTTTTGTATTAACTCCACTCCCCGAGTTTGGAGGAAGAAGAAGGAGGAGTACAACCCCAAGATTACCATCCCAACCGTGAAGCATAGTGTGGGAAACATCATATTTTGGGGGTGCTTTTCTGCCAAGGGGACAGCACGACTGCACCGTATTGAAGGGAGGATGGATGGGGTCATGTATCACAAGATTTTGGCCTCCTTCCCTCAGTAAGAGCATCAAAGATGGGTTGTGGCTGGGTCTTCCAGCATAACAATGACCCAAAATACGCAGCCAGTGCACCTAAGGAATGGTTCCATAAGAAGCATTTCAAGGTCCTGGAGTGGCCTAGCCAGACTCCAGACCTGAACCCAATAGAAGGGAGCTGAAACTCAAAGTTGCCCAGCGACAGCTCCGAATCTTGAAAGATCTATATGGAGGTGTGGGCCAAAATCCCTGCTGCAGTGTTTGCAAACTTGGTCAAGAACTACAGGAAACTTCTGACCTCTGTAATTGCAAACAAAGGTTTCTGTATCAAATATTAAAGGGAACCTGTCATGTATGTCCTAGCTACTATCTACACTGCCCCCATTGCTTTGTTAGTGATGCACGTGCGGGGAACAGAGGATTATAGCGCATGCGCAGTGAAGCTGGTAACCTCACTGCGCACGTGCGGACCAGTGGCCGGACATGTAGAAATGCGCATGCGCCACATTAATAGCGCTTGCCGGGAGCAATATTCAAATACATGGGCAGTGCCAGGAGTGACTGAATGCGGCGCTGCCCCTTACCGAATAGCAGAATCACACCCTTATGACTGAAAACGAGTAGGTAGGATCTAGTACATGAAAGGTTATAAAATTATTATAATACCACCAATTTAAATGAAAAAAGCTTGTTAGTGATGCACATTGCATCACTAACAAAGCAATGGGGGCAGTGTATATAGTAGATAGGACATGACAGGTTCCCTGTAAGCTCTGTTTTTCTATTATATCAAATCCTTAGTTCATGCAATAAAATGCTAATTAATTATGTAAAAATCATACAATGTGATTTTCTGGATTTTATTTTTAGATTCTGTCTCTCACAGTTGAAGTGTACCTATGATAAAAATTACAGACCTCTCCATTCTTTGTGGGAAAACTTGCAAAATCGGCAGTGTATCAAATACTTATTTTCCCCATTGTAGGTTTCCTGGATATGTCAAAAGAAAAAGCACTTTTTACTGCTTATACTGTTTGCAACAAAATTAAAAGCTTTGCAAAGTTTTGGAACCATTTTATTGTTAACATAAGTTAGTAAAAAATAATCTTTGCAATAAGGAACCCTAAACCTAGTTATTTGCCTACCACTCCCATCCAGACTGATGCAACTCTATGGTAACAGACTACAAACAAAAGCTTTGGAGTCTGATCCTGCTGTCATGCTCCCGTGCGTCTCTTCACTACTTCCCACTTCCTTACAATCGGTAAGAGAGCCAGAAATCGAGCACTATCATATCCTAAGATATGAGGAAAGATGCCAGATGTCAATAAAAGGCAAGAAGTGGATGTGCACTTCTTATCCATCATTAACTTACTAATATGAAGCCCAGATTCCTGAAATTCAGAGAATACTAATCCTGTGAAGACTATATACAAATGCAAGTCTCTATACAATACAGCTAAGATGGACCATCACTTTATTATGAGTCTCTGGGACTCTTAAAGATTTAGAGAACAATTGGAGTATATTTACATCTTCCCTTCCTCCCGAATATTTCCTCGCACCAGTATACTACTGGCCACTTTGCTGTGAGAGGTGCAGAATGACGTGACCCTATTAACTTGAATGGGGCATGGTGCAGTTACTTGTAGATCTGAATGGCAAGAACCAGCTGTGCAGGGAATGAATAGTACAGTCCCAAAGATCGGGAAAGGTCACTATCCTTACAATGCGCCATATCTCAATGAGATGGGAAAACCCTCAGACAACCCCTTCTCAATCCCTGTTTCCGGCTTGTAAAATAGTAACACATATTCTCAGCTACAGTGCCATTCCAGCTGTGTTAGCAGTGCAGTTATGTTACAAGATCCTTGCAGCCAATCAGTGCTGGCTTCCCTCTCCTCTCCTATAGATAAATCACATACATCCGGAGGAAGGGAGTGCAACATAATGTCTCACGATGCTGGGGAGAGACAATACCGACATCACTGGAACAGCACCGGCAAAGGAGGCGAGTATAGGTGTTATTATTTTACAAGGGAGGAACATAGCTATTGGGAAGGAGTTGTCTGAGTAGTGGACAACCCCTTTAATGCAAACTAATCGTTGCTAAATTTAATTCTATCCAATAAAATTGCTGTACCCGAGTCAGAATTTTGGCAGATATTATAAAGAATATGCATTATTAGGTCAAGGTCCACTTTTTCATCATCAAAACTGTAGTGGTAAGCTTTGAGAAGCTCTTGTTCCTCCGCAGTCAAGCTGCTGCTTTCCGTCTGCACCAGGGAACTCTCATCTAGACTGCCAGGCTCCAAGGGGGCGCTACACAAAGAGAAAAGGGACAGATTAACAATAATACAGAACAATGCACGTGGTGACATCCAGATCACTATCACCTACCAGGTTAAGATGCAATAAATCTGAGCACATATGCATGCTCACTATTATATTGCTATAGGTGGAAGAGATAACCGCTGTCAGAAACCTCCCAACTAGTTGGGACGACATAAGCTGGATCATCTTCTCACCTCAACATTCAGGCTTCCCCCATTATTATTATTATATCGCCATTTACGCCATGGTGCTTTACATGTGAAAAAGGGATATACATACAAAAATAATTACAATAATCTTGAACAAAACGTGACAGCGACTGGTACAGGAGAAGCGAGGACCCTGCCTGCGAGGGCTCACAATCTACACGGGATGGGGTACACATTATTGGTGGCATTTGATTACAAATTACTGAATCTGAATGGTCATCTTAACCCCTTTACCCCCGAGGGTGGTTTGCACGTTAATGACCAGGCCAATTTTTACAATTCTGACCACTGTCACTTTATGAGGTAATTACTCTGGAACGCTTCAACGGATCCCGCTGATTCTGAGAATTTTTTTCGTGACATATTGTACTTCATGATTGTGGTAAAATTTCTTCGATATCACTTGCGTTCATTTGTGAAAAAAACGGAAATTTGGCGAAAATTTTGCAATTTTCAAAATTTGAATTTTTATACCCTTAAATCAGAGAGATATATCACACAAAATAGTTAATAAATAACATTTTCCACATGTCTACTTTACATCAGCACAATTTTGGAACCAAATTTTTTTTTTTTTATTAGGGACCTATAAGGGTTAAAAGATGACCAGCGATTTATCATTTTTCCAACAAAATTTAAAAAAACATTTTTCTAGGGACCACATCACATTTGAAGTCACTTTGAGGGGTCTTTATGACAGAAAATACCCAAAAGTGACACCATTCTAAAAACTGCACCCCTCAAGGTGCTCAAAACCACATTCAAGAACTCTATTAACCCTTCAGGTGCTTCACAGGAATTTTTGGAATGTGGAAGAAAAAAATTAACATTTAACTTTTTTCACAAAAAGGTTACTTTAGGCCCAATTTTTTTAATTTTCGCAGGGGTAACAAGAAAAAATGGACCCCAAAAATTGTTGTGCAATTTCCCCTGAGCACGCAGATACCCCATACGTGGGGAAAAACCACTGTTTGGGCGCACGACAGGGTTCGGAAGGGAAGGAGCCCCATTTGACTTTTTGATTGTAAAATTCGCTTGAATAATTAGCGGACGCCATGTTGTGTTTGGAGAGCCCCTGATGTGCCTAAACAGTGGAAACCCCCCACAAGTGACACCATTTTGTAAACTAGACCCCTAAGGGTAACTTATCTAGATGTGTGGTGAGCACCTTGAACCCCCAGGTGCTTCACAGAAGTTTATAACATGGAACCGTGAAAATAAAAAAAATCAAACTTTTTCCACAAAAATGATGTTTTAGCCCCAATTTTTTTATTTTCACAAGCGTAAGAGGAGAAAATGGACCCCAATAACTGTTGTGCAATTTCTCATGAGTAGGCCAATACCCCATATGTGGGGAAAATACAGTGTTTGGGCGCACGGCAGAGTTCAGAAGGGAAGGAGCATTGTGTGACTTTTTGAACGCAAAATTGGCTTGAAGAAGGAGCGGATGCCATTTTGCGTTTGGAGAGCCCCTGATGTGCCTAAATAGTGGAAACCCCCCCACAAGTGACATTTTGGAAACTACACCCCTCAAGGATTTTATCAAGGGGTATAGTGAACATTTTGAACCCAGAGGTACGACACAGAATTTGATAACATTAGGTCATCATATTGAATAAGTTGTCATTAGTCTTGAGCGCAAGTGGTCGCTAATTGAGTCTGCATCGGGTACTCAGGTATGCACCATGTATCGCAGGTGCTTGAGTGACATGCTCGAGTCCCCGCTCGCATGTTTCATGGTTATTAGACACCCAAAAAAAACCATGCGGGGATAGCTCGTGCATGGCAGGCAATCCCCGCAAGGTTTTTTTGGCCACGAAGCATATGGGGCGGAGACTTGAGCACCAGCGATACTCCGTGCATACCCAAGCACCCGATGCAAACTCAAGTAGTGAGCACTTGCGCTCAACACTAGTCGCCATATCGTCGTCTTTATTTTTTTTTTACTTTTGAAAAAAATCCCTAGCCCAACCCTAACCCTAGAGTTTATTTTTTACACCGTTCCTTGTGCGGTATAAGTGATTAGCCGACTTTATTCTTTGGGTCGGTGCGATTACAGTGATACCAGAATCATATCGGGTTTTTATGATTGACATCTGTCCCACACTAAAAGACGCATTTTTTTGCAAAATCTAGTTTTTGCATCGCCATATTTTGAGAGCTATAATTTTTCCATATTTTGTCCGACAGAGTCATGTGATGGCTTGTTTTTTGCGGGATGACTTGACGTTTTTGTTGGTGCCATTTTCAGGCACTTGACATTTTTCGATCGCTTTCTATTCCGATTTTTGGGAGGCAGAATAAACAAAAACCAGCAATTTCAGAATTGTTTTTATGGGATTTTTTTTATGCTGTTCCGCGTGTGGTAAAATTGATAAGGCAGCGTTATTCTTCGGGTCAGTATGTTTACAGCGGTACCACATTTATATCGTTTTTTTATTTTCTATGTTTTGGCGCTTTTACACAATAAAAGCTATTTTATAGAAAAAAATATTTTTTTGCATCGCCTTATTCTGAGAGCTATAACTTTTTTATTTTTCGGCTGATGGAGCTGTATGGCGGCTTGTTTTTTGCGGGACAATATGACGTTTTCAGCAGTACCATTTTTATTTATATTTGTCTTTTTGATCGCGTGTTATTTCATTTTTTGTTTGGCGGTATGATGATAAAGCATTGTTTTTTGCTTTGTTTTTTATTTATTTTTTTACCGTGTTCACTAAAGGGGTTAACTAGTGGGACAGTTTTATAGGTCAGGTCGTTCCGGACGCGGCGATACCAAATATGTGTACTTTTATTGTTTTGTTTTTTTCATAATAATATTTATTGATGGGTATTATTTTTATTTTTGGTGGATTATTTTTTTTTTATATTTTTACAATTTTTTTTTTTTTTTTTTGTTAACACTTTTTTGACTTTTATTCTGTGTCCCACTCTGAGACTTTCACTTTTTTTATTCTGATCGCCTGTATAGCACAGGAATGCAGCACCATCCCTGTGCTATACAGGATGTCAGTGCTGCAGATGCAGAAGATATTTTAGTCATGTACTGCGCATGACCAAAATATCTTCCTCCTGTCTGGTGACCCGGATGTTGTCATGGCGACATTGGGTCGTCATGGCAACATCCGGGAAGCCGTGCCAGACAGCGCTGGAGGCCGGGAGAGGAGGTGAGTATTGCGATCACCTCCCCTTGCCCCCGCAATGCTGCAATTGACTTGGATCGCAGCATTGATGGGGTTAATGTGCCGGGAGCGGTGCGGGACCGCTCCCTGCACATAGCACCGGGTGTCAGCTGTGACTATCAGCTGACACCCGGCGGCGATCACCCCGCACCGCTTGTGTGCGGTGGCGATCGCCATATGATCTAATAATACGTCATTGGTCCAATAGGCCCAGGTCACCATGACGTACTATTAGGTCATACGTCAGAAAGGGGTTGTCCTTTTTAACATTTTATTGTACCTTAGGATTTTAGAGGTCTAAAACAGGATTTTTGGTTACTCCCAGTAAAACCTGTTTGTCAGAGCCTTCATTGGGAGACACAGGAAACAGGTGTATGTTGTTGCCACTAAGAGGCTGACACTATGCACAAAAAAAGTTAGCTCCTCCCCAGCAGTGTACACCCCACCGACTTGCATTAAGTTAGTGTACAAGCAGTAAACGCAACATTTAAAAGAGAAATACACAAATGCGAACTGTAACCTTAAAAACAGTTAGTAAAGCTGTCAAACATTGGAGAGTGCTGTGTCCCCCAATGAAGGCTCCGAGAAACAGATTTTATGTGAGTAACCAAAAATCCTGTTTTCTCTATCACTTCATTGAGGGACATAGGAAACCATGGGAGGTCCCAAAGCAGTCACTGGGGAGGGAAACAGCAGAAAACTCCATTCAGGTCGGAGAACGAACCACTACCGCCTGCAGGATTCTCCTACCTAGGCTGGCATCTGCCAAAGCATAGGTATGGACCCTGTAAAACTTGGCAAACGTGTGAACGGAAGATCAGGTGGCCGCTTTGTAGAGTTGTAGGGCGGACGTCCTATGACGAACACTGGTAGAGTGGGCCTTAATCCTAGATAAAGGCGTTCTGTTCTTAGTCCGGTACGCCACTAAGATTGCCGTCCGGATCTAGCGAGCAATCATAGCCTTGGAAGCCGGAAGGCCTCTCCACACCCCTCAGAGATAACAAAGAGAGAGTCCGTTCTCCGGAAGGGGGCGGTCCTAGCAAGGTAAACGCGAACTGGCCTGACCAGGTCCAATCTATTCAGGGAGTGTTTCAGGGGGAGAATCGGAGTTGGACAAAGGGAAGGGAGGACAATGTACTCATTGAGATGAAAGGTGGAAACCACCTTTGGAAGAAAAGAAGGCACCGGTCCCAAAACTACCTTGTCCTGATGGAGAACAAGGAAAGGAGAGAGACAATATAGAACCGCCAGCTCTGAAACGCACCTTATGGAAGTGAAGGCCACAAGGAAAACCACCTTCCAAGTAAAAAAAGACAGATACTTCACGTAGTGGTTCAAAGGGAGAACCTCTAATGGCCTCCAAAATTAGGTTCAGGTCCCAGGGATCGACTGCAGTTCAGTACGCGGGCCACTCCCTGGAGCAAAGTTCTGACCTGAGGGCGAGAAGCCAAATTCTTCTGGAAGAGAATAGATAGCGCAGAGACCTGGGCCCTTCAGAGAGCTGAGAGCAAGGCCTGCGTCAAGTCCTGTCTGAAGAAAAGCCAGAATCGAAGAAAGGGAGAAAGTCATAGGCACGGTGTGATTAGTCTAACACCAACGGAAAAAAGCTCACCAAGTCCGGTAGTAGACTCGAGATGATGACTGCTTCCGAGCCCGGATTCTCATCTGAATCACTCGTCCCGAAAACCCAAAAGCTCTTAGAACCACGGTTTCAACAGCAAAACCGTCAAATCGAGCGAGCGAGAATTCCGGTGGAAGATGGGGCCCTGGGAAACCAGATCTGGTCTGTCTGGAAGCTTCCAAGGAGAGTCTGCAAGAAGGCTGACGACCTCTGCATACCAGGACCTCCTGGGCCAATCCGGTGCTATCAGAAAGACAGGCACCCTTTCTGCTTTGATCTTCTTTAGCAGCGTGGGAAGAATGTGAAGAGGTGGGAGCAAGTAGGAGACAGTGAATTGCGACCAGGGAATCGCCAGTGTGCCAAGTCCCACCACAAGAGGGTTGCAGGACCTGAAGACGAACTGCGGAACCTTTCTGTTCAACCGACACGCCATGAGATCTACATCTAGAGTGCCCCACCTCAGACACATCTGAAGAAAGACATCCTGATGTAGGGACCATTCTCCCGCCGCAAGACCCTCGCGACTGAGAAAGTCGGCGGCCCAAATCTCTATGTTCTGGATGTGTACTGCAGATATTGCCAGAACCTTGTTCTCTGCCCAGAGAGGAATCTTGGAGACTCCGGGTCCCTCCTTAGTGGTTGACATATGCCACCGCTGTGCTATTGTCTGTCTGAACTCGGACCAGGAGGCACCTGAGAAGATTCCGCCAGTGAAGAAGGGACAGAAGAATGGCCCTGATCTCTAAGATGTTGATTGGTAAGGAGGACGCATCCGGCGACCAACGTACCTGGACCGTCAGGTTGTGGAAAACCACTCCCCAACCGAGGAGACTGGCATGCGTTGTCATCACTTGCAAGTGAAAGGGAAGAAAGGATCAAACCTGAAGAATGAGCGGGGATGACAGCCACAAATTTAGGAATGCCCTGACCCAAGACAAGATCCGAACTGGAAGGTCCAGAGAGAGAACAGATCTGTTCCACTGGGATAGGATGGCTTGCTGAAGCGGTCTGGTGCAGAATTGTGAGATTGGAATGGCCTCTGCCGCCGCCACCATCCTTCCCAGGACCTCCATGGCAGAACAGAGAGATGGAGGCCAAGCGGCCTGAAGACAGTAAAACCCCCACCCCGTTGGGAGGGCAGCTCTCTTCTCCTTAGGGAGGAAGAACCTTGCCTGAAGAGGGTTGAACAGCATGCCTAGGAATATAAATCGCTGAGTGGGGACAAGACAGGATTTTTCCCTGTTGACTATCCAACCGAGCCAAGATAGGGTATTGAGAGTGATGGACACTTTCCTGGGAAGGGAAAAATTAGGAGCCTTGAAGAGGAGATCGTCAAGGCAAGGGATGACCACAAGGCCCCTGATCCATAGGAGGGCCATCACCGCTGCCATTATCTTTGTGAAGTCTCTTGGAGCGGTTGAGAGACTGAATGGCAGGGCAACGAGCTGAAAGGGGTCCTGTCGCACCGCAAAGCACAGGAACTTCTTATGCCCTGGAAAGATAGGGACGTGGAGATAGGCGTCTTGGATGTCTCCCGAGCACAGGAACGCTCGTGACTCCATGGAAGCTCTTACTGAAAGAAGGGATTCCATTCTGAAATGGAGAAGACTAACCCTTCTGTCAGTAATTTTAGATACAAGATGGCTCCAACCGACCCGTCCTTCTTTGGAACAACAAAGAGGTTCGACTAAAAGCCTGTGAAACATTCCTGGGATGGAACAGGAACAATGATGCCTGATCTGAGGAGAGAGGCAATATCTGCAAAAAACCCGGAACCAGAGAGGGATCCATTCCATTGGGGGATGGGATTTGAAGGAACGATCTCAGGGCCACGAAAATGATTCTATTTTGTATCCTGAAGATACAACCTCTCTGACCCAGGGGTCCTCGACGGAGACGAGCCAAACATCCCTGACAAACAGGAGACAGCTGCCCAGCCTGGGAGAATCCCTGAGCGTCATGTGAAGGAGAACCTGACAGGTCGATTCCTGGAGGATCTGCTCTGCGCATTGCGGGGACGCCAGGAAGGAGACACTTTGAAGGAAACCCTTTTTCTTTCCTGAGGTGCCTGATGCCTTCCCTGAAGGGAGGAATCTTCCGTAGCCGAGAAGCGCCAAAAGGGTCGAAACTTGCGCTACAGGGGCGGGCGCCGAGATTTTTGCCTGAGAAAGCAGAGCGCTCGTAGCTCCAGTGGCCTCCTTTATAATCTGGTCCAGCCTGGTTCCAAATAGTCGAGATCCCTAAAAAGGCAAGTTGGTGAGGGACTTCTTGGAGAACAAGCCCGCCTGCCATGCCTTTAGCAAGATGGTTCTGCGTATGGCCACTATATTACTGGCCGCATGACCAGAGCAAGAGGCGGCGTCCAGGGAGCCAGAGACCAGATACTTTCCCGCATGAGAGATCTGGTTCACGAAATCAGCTATCTCATCAAGTTGTGTTCCAGCGAGGATGTCTTGACGGAGTTGCTTAGCCCATGCAGAAATGGACTGACACCCATGTGGTGGCAAAGGCAGGATATAATGTGTAGTCAGCTGCTTTAAAGGCAGATTTGGCGAACGACTCTATGAGTCTGTCATTGGAGTCCCTGAGGGATTCTCCATCCATAAAGGGGCAGGACAGTGTTCGTGGACAACCTGGAAGAACCACCGTTGGGGAACTGGTTCAGTTTTCCATAAGGTCAGAGGCGAAGGGATACAGGATACAGCTTACCTCTCTGGAAGTATCGTGTCGGATGTTCCCTTTTTCTGGAAAGAACCTCCTGAAATTCCTTATGTGGGGCAAAAACCCGATGGCTGGTTTAGAGTATCTGAAGGATGCTGCCTGTTCTGCGGGTTCCGTAGAAGAATCCTTGATGTGAAAAGTCTGATTCACCGCCACAATGAGGCCCTGAAACATGTCTCTCATATTAAAATCAAGGTCAGAGTCCGGATATGAGTCGGCATCGGAGACTATGTCCGAGTCCAGTTCAGCAGGTGAATCAGGGGAGGACGATGGGGGGAAGCTATCCACCGAGACGTGCCATGGGAAAACAGGGAGCAGGAGGAGGACCTGGATTGACTCTCCAGCTGACGGGTCCCGAGATCCGCTAGCAGATTTAGTGGGGGGGGAATAGGCAGCCGGTCTAGCACGGATACAAGGGACTGGGATACCTTAGCGAGATCCGCAATGTTCCTGTGCTGAGATAATCCTATAAATGTGCCCCTGCTGTGTACTGTGTAATGGCTGTGTCTCACCGTGCAGGAACATGGTCTGATGATACCACAGCTACTGTGCGGGGGGGAAGCAAAAAAGAGGATAAAGACAGGACAGCAGGGGATCGCAAATGATTCTTTTTGTGAGGTAAAACATTTCCCTTCCTGTTTTTAAACAATGTTATCATTCAAAGGAAGAAACAGCTGTGATCCTGTGCTGTAATGTCTGTATACTGTTTTGCTTCCTCCCCTGCCCAGGAGATGTGGTATGATCAGACCATGTTCCGTGCATGGTAAAACACAGACATTACACAGTACATAGCAGGGGCACATTTACAGTGGTGGCCAAAAGTATTGGCACCCCTGCAATTCTGTCAGATTTTCTTCCTGAAAATGATTGCAATCACAAATTCTTTGGTATTATTATCTTCATTTAATTTGCCTTCAATGAAAAACACAAAAAGAATTGTCCTAAAGCCAAATTGGATATAATTTAATTCCAAACCTAAAAAAGGGGGTGGACAAAAGTATTGGTACCGTTTGAAAAATCATGTGATGCTTCTCTAATTCGTGTAATTAACAGCACCTGTAACTTACCTGTGGCACCTAACAGGTGTTGGCAATAACTAAATCACACTTGCAGCCAGTTAACATGGATTAAAGTTGACTCAACCTCTGTCCTGTGTCCTTGTGTGTACCACATTGAGCATGGAGAAAAGAAAGAAGACCAAACAACTGTCTGAGGACTTGAGAAACCAAATTATGAGGAAGCATGAGCAATCTCAAGGCTACAAGTCCATCTCCAAAGACCTGAATGTTCCTGTGTCTTCCGTGAGCAGTGTCATCAAGAAGTTTAAAGCCCATGGCACTGTGGCTAACCTCCCTAGATGTGGACGGAAAAGAAAAATTGACGAGAGATTTCAACGCAAGATTGTGCGGATGGTGGATAAAGAACCTCGACTAACATCCAAACAAGTTCAAGCTGCCCTGCAGTCCGAGGGTACAACAGTGTCAACCCGTACTATCCGTCGGCGTCTGAATGAAAAGGGACTGTATGGTAGGATACCCAGGAAGACCCCACTTCTTACCCCGAGACATAAAAAAGCCACGCTTGAGTTTGCCAAAACTTACCTGAGAAAGCCAAAAACGTTTTGGAAGAATGTTCTCTGGTCAGATGAGACAAAAGTAGAGCTTTTTGGGAAAAAGCATCAACATAGAGTGTACAGGGAAAAAAAAGAGGCATTCAAAGAAAAGAACACGGTCCCTACAGTCAAACATGGCGGAGGTTCCCTGATGTTTTGGGGTTGCTTTGCTGCCTCTGGCACTGGACAGCTTGACCGTGTGCATGGCATTATGAAGTCTGAAGACTACCAACAAATTTTGCAGCATAATGTAGGGCCCAGTGTGAGAAAGCTGGGTCTCCCTCAGAGGTCATGGGTCTTACAGCAGGACAATGACCGAAAACACACTTCCAAAAGCACTATAAAATGGTTTGAGAGAAAGCACTGGAGACTTCTAAGGTGGCCAGCTAGGAGTCCAGACCTGAATCCCATAGAACACCTGTGGAGAGATCTCAAAATGACAGTTTGGAGAAGGCACCCTTCAAATATCAGGGACCTGGAGCAGTTTGCCAAAGAAGAATGGTCTACAATTCCAGCAGAGCATTGTAAGAAACTCATTGATGGTTACCGGAAGCGGTTGTTCGCAGTTATTTTGGCTAAAGGTTGTGCAACCAAGTATTAGGCTGAGGGTGCCAATACTTTTGTCTGGCCCTTTTTTGGAGTTTTGTGTGAAATGATCAATGATTTGATTTTTGCTTCATTCTCTTTTGTGTTTTTTCCTTGCAAGCAAATTAAATGAAGATAATAATACCAAAGAATTTGTGATTGCAATCATTTTCAGGAAGAAACTGAGTATTATCTGACAGAATTGCAGGGGTGCCAATACTTTTGGCCACCACTGTATAAGATTATCTCAGCACAGGAACATTTTATTTAATAACATCGAATTGTGGAAGTTATTATTATTCCAGGATCTATCGATTAAAATTAACTTTTGTTCGTGGGAAAACCCCTTTAAGTGCTTCTTCTCCATCGCAGCTCCAGACTTTATTGACTGGCTGCAGTGGTGATATAATGCCCCCAACCCTTGTAACCACTGTAACCAATCACCGAGCTCAGTGTCTTGTTCTTGCTAGGGGATTGGCTGCAGCACTGCAGACGTGGCTTCACTACTGCAACGTTCAACAAAGACTGGAGCAGCAATAGAGAGGCAGCGCTGCACCAGGATAAGCGAGTAGCAGATACTTTTGATATTTTAGACCACAGCAAACCTATGGTACAATACAATTTTAAAAGGTATAACCCCTTTAAAGCTCTGTAATCATTATGCCCTTCAAGGGCATGTCAATAGATTTTGTCTGTTACTAAGGCTCCAAACAACGTTCATTGCAATTTGCTAGAAAATTCAGTCTTTTCCTATGGAAAGGAAAGTTGCTAGGAAATTGGAGCATAAGAGATATTTGGCAATTTTCACACACTAACTTATTTCCATAGTGAAACATTAGAGTCATTTGAAGTAATGCTGACAGTGGGACCCAGGCCTAAAGCAGGCCTACCCGGCATACAATTAACACAAGGAAAATTTAGCATTTTATTCAGTCCAATATAAATTACTTGAGGAAAAAAATTAGAACTATTAAATCAGGTTTACATGTATGATTCCAAGAGGTCAACGACTTCTGTCTGTCCAAAATGTCTCGCCCAGTCCAGAGCCGTCCTATTGGAAACAAATTTGGAAATATTTTTGTTTAAAATGTAGACGGATAATCTCATACAAGTGACCACCCTGAACTCGGTGCCTACATGTGACGACACTGAGGTCATGTGTAGCTTTTACATCTTCTCAGTGCACTGCTGCTAATCGCAGGATGGAAAACTTTTATTTTACTATTCTTAACTGAAATCAACAAAATATGCATCTAATGAATATGGCCACCGTAAAGAGGTTTTCCAAGAATACATGTTATAAGTGATTAGGCCTGCAAAGGTTTAACATAAGCTATATAGTTTACTCGCCCACAGCTACTCCAGTGCTGCCTCCTAGTTGACAGGCTGCAGCATTGATGCCACAACTGCAGAACACGTGACACCTGCAGCCAATCACTGGGCTGAGCGGTGATGCAGAAGAAGTGGGTACACAACTGGTGAGTACAATGAATAGCTGCAGGGGGTCAAATGTGCTATATTTGTGATGTCATTGTTGCAGCCTGTCAACAAAAAACGGGAGGAGTGGTGAAGAGACAATTCTGGAGCAGCGATGGGGCAGTAAAACTTAGCTTGAGGTTTTTAACCTTTACAAACCTTATATAAAAACCCCTTTTATCAGACTACCATTCATAAACCTATTAGAGCCTAATATGAAAGAAAAATAACCCTGTAAACAACAATCCACAATTTCAGTAAATTAAGGTTACTAATGCAGGATATAATGGTCTCTTAAAGAGAAAATGATGCATCAGTTAGGATAGACAGTTTATGCCATGTGTCCTACAACCACAATCAGTGAGGATAGATGGCTTATGTCACGTGTCCTACAACCACAATCAGTGAGGATAGACAGTTTATGCCATGTGTCCTAAAACCACAATCAGTGAGGATAGATGGCTTATGTCACATGTCCTACAACCACAATCAGTGAGGATAGACGGCTTATGTCACATGTCCTACAGCCACAATCAGTGAGGATAGATGGCTTATGTCACGTGTCCTACAACCACAATCAGTGAGGATAGACGGCCTATGTCACGTGTCCTACAACCACAATCAGTGAGGATAGATGGCCTATGTCACGTGTCCTACAACCACAATCAGTGAGGATAGACGGCCTATGTCACGTGTCCTACCACCACAATCAGTGAGGATAGATGGCTTATGTCACGTGTCCTACAACCACAATCAGTGAGGATAGATGGCTTATGTCACGTGTCCTACAGCCACAATCAGTGAGGATAGATGGCTTATGTCACGTGTCCTACAACCACAATCAGTGAGGATAGATGGCTTATGTCACGTGTCCTACAACCACAATCAGTGAGGATAGATGGCTTATGTCACGTGTCCTACAACCACAATCAGTGAGGATAGATGGCTTATGTCACATGTCCTACAGCCACAATCAGTGAGGATAGACAGTTTATGCCATGTGTCCTACAACCGCAAACAGTGAGGATAGACGGCTTATGTCACGTGTCCTACAACCACAATCAGTGAGGATAGATGGCTTATGTCACATGTCCTACATCCACAATCAGTGAGGATAGACGGCTTATGTCACGTGTCCTACAGCCACAATCACTGAGGATAGACGGCTTATGTCACGTGTCCTACAACCACAATCAGTGAGGATAGATGGCTTATGTCACGTGTCCTACAACCACAATCAGTGAGGATAGATGGCTTATGTCACGTGTCCTACAACCACAATCAGTGAGGATAGATGGCTTATGTCACGTGTCCTACAACCACAATCAGTGAGGATAGCTGGCTTATTTCACGTATCCTACAGCCACAATCAGTGAGGATAGGCAGCTTATGTCACGTGTCCTACAGCCACAATCAGTGAGGATAGACGGCTTATGTCACGTGTCCTACAACCACAATCAGTGAGGATAGACTGCTTATGTCACGTGTCCTACAACCACAATCAGTGAGGACAGATGGCTTATGTCACATGTCCTACAACCGCAATCAGTGAGGATAGACAGTTTATGTCATGTGTCCTACAACCACAATCAGTGAGGATAGATGGCTTATGTCACGTGTCCTACAGCCACAATCAGTGAGGATAGATGGCTTATGTCACGTGTCCTACAGCCACAATCAGTGAGGATAGATGGCTTATGTCACGTGCCCTACAGCCACAATCAAGTGAGGATAGATGGCTTATGTCACGTGTCCTACAGCCACAATCAGTGAGGATAGATGGCTTATGTCACATGTCCTACAACCGCAATCAGTGAGGATAGATGGCTTATGTCACGTGTCCTACAACCACAATCAGTGAGGATAGATGGCTTATGTCACGTGTCCTACTACCACAATCAGTGAGGATAGATGGCTTATGTCACGTGTCCTACAACCACAATCAGTGAGGATAGACGGCTTATGTCACATGTCCTACAACCACAATCAGTGATAGATGGCTTATGTCACGTGTCCTACAACCACAATCAGTGAGGATAGATGGCTTATGTCACGTATCCTACAGCCACAATCAGTGAGGATAGACGGCTTATGTCACGTGTCCTACAACCACAAGCAATGAGGATAGACTGCTTATGTCACATGTCCTACAGCCACAATCAGTGAGGATAGACGGCTTATGTCACGTGTCCTACAACCACAATCAGTGAGGATAGACAGTTTATGCCATGTGTCCTACAACCACAATCAGTGAGGATAGACGGCTTATGTCACGTGTCCTACAACCACAATCAGTGAGGATAGATGGCTTATGTCACATGTCCTACAGCCACAATCAGTGAGGATAGACGGCTTATGTCACATGTCCTACAACCACAAGCAATGAGGATAGATGGCTTATGTCACATGTCCTACAGCCACAATCAGTGAGGATAGACGGCTTATGTCACGTGTCCTACAACCACAAGCAATGAGGATAGATGACTTATGTCACGTGTCCTACAACCACAATCAGTGAGGATAGATGGCTTATGTCACATGTCCTACAGCCACAATCAGTGAGGATAGACTGCTTATGTCACATGTCCTACAACCACAATCAGTGAGGATAGATGGCTTATGTCACGTATCCTACAGCCACAATCAGTGAGGATAGACGGCTTATATCACGTGTCCTATAGCCACAATCAGTGAGGATAGGCAGCTTATGTCACGTGTCCTACAGCCACAATCAGTGAGGATAGACGGCTTATGTCACGTATCCTACAGCCACAATCAGTGAGGATAGATGGCTTATGTCACGTGTCCTACAACCACAAACTGCTCAAAAGGTAAAGTGGGATGAACACTATCTATACTATCTAGTACTCAAAATAAAATTAATAGAGGAATGGGTAATTACCATCCATTGGAAGCTTTGCTGTGGACATTGGCTCCCATGCCAATAAGTTGCTCTACCTGGCACAAAAAGCCTCGACCAGCAGCCACCATTAATGGTGAAGCGCTTGATTCACTGTGTCTGTAGTCGACTAGTAAATAAGAAAAAACAGTCTGATGCTTAATATATAAATATATATGATGCAAACAAATTAATATTGAGTCAAAAAAAAAAATGTTTTCAGCAGAATCTTATAACATCGTATAATAGGCACAAATTAATGCAAATTATGAATAGCGGGGCCTAGAAGCCAGTGACCTTTCCCTAGGTTAAGCCAAACTGTAGAGAGAGTACAGCTTTATGCCAAAGTTTATATAATGTTTATGGTCAAACTTGTGGGAAAGGGAACAGTAGGGAGCTTAGAAAACAAAATCCATTCCCATTCTCATGTAAGAAGTCACAAATGTCCACAATGGAGGATGCTCAACAGGCAAAAGAAAAAAATGCATTAGATCGACCGAGAAATATTACTACTAGTAAAGAAGATATGAACTTACCACTGACATTTTCTGTCAATATTAATTGGAACAGTTGTGCAAAGGCATCTAGGTCTCTATGGAGCCAAATATCAGAGAGACACAAGTCCATTTCCTTTATCAGCCACGGCTCTAAACAATTCACATCCTTCTCAGTCTTAATGGAAAGCGATAGAGAGCAGAAGTCAAAGTTACCAAGCTGCTACAGGGACTGTAAGTCTTCGGTCATATATTTTATTGTCAAGCATATTTTATTATACATCAGAATCAAAGCAGACTATTCTGCTTTATGTATAGGCAGCAGATTAGAGTCAGGATCACTCTATTAGCCAAAACTGCACAGAAATGTTATTTGGTTAATAGGAGCATTCAAAGAATACAAAGGGGAGTTGATGAGTCTGGTGCTGGTGTAGTCATGACCAGAGCACCCCCATGCTTTACTCAGTGTCTGATGGGCTGTCATATATGCAGATCCATAGCTGATGACCATCAATAACAGGTGAGATATACAGGGAGGAGTTCTTCTCATGAATACACCAGACTTATTCATTATATTCCCAGTGTATGCCTTTAGCACTCTTAGTTATCAACCATAACGGTCCCCATACTATGCTATTCTTACATAGAGCAGCATGGTCTGATGACAGCTTTAAGACTAGCTCAAAATGTGGCATATATGAGATATCAAAATATTAGAGTTAGGAGCAAAGAATACCCCTTATATTCTAACCATCAGTTTCAAGAAAAAAATAATTACAAAACTACTATCTAGCTTTATTTTGGCTGCCTAAGTAAGTAACTCCACCTTACCAGCTGACTGAACACAGTGTCCCCTCCGTCATCCAGCAGATCATAATCCACTGCGATGCTGGTAATGCTCCTCTGCCTTTGGGTGTCGCTCTTTACGCTGTTCTCTTTTGCCGAGTGCCATTCAGACAGAGTTGTCTTTTGCTTTTCCACTGTGACAAAGACATTATTATAGAGAAAACACATGTAATGTAGATGTATGGTTATCCAGATCTAGATGTTCTCCTATTTACCTATGAAATTTAGTGTGCATTAGCTCAGGACTGAATCTGGTGCTCAGTTCCTTATACCTTACACAAAGTGTCTCATCCCCACTTTTAAGATGAAGGTTTAGTTTTACACCCAAAGACATTATTTTGGATATAATATCTGCACCTTTAAAGCATGTATTAGCTTTTTGTTTTATTTCCAATCTTT
Source organism: Phyllobates terribilis (assembly GCF_046119375.1). Taxonomy (NCBI): domain Eukaryota; kingdom Metazoa; phylum Chordata; class Amphibia; order Anura; family Dendrobatidae; genus Phyllobates; species Phyllobates terribilis. Next base: position 357,299,799 of record NW_027362761.1, read on the forward strand.
TCATGTTGCTCTGTCTTCTTACTTTCAGGATGACTCCTTAGAAAAATTCAGAAATTCCCTCCCCAAGTGCACACACGTTGTGTGTTTTCTGCACCAAATCTGCTGATGACTTTTCTCTGGCAGATTAGTTGCGTCAAAAACTTGCAGATTTGCTGCGTATTTTGGTGCGTATTTTTGACTCATTAGGGCATGTGTACACACGTTAGTGAAAAAAACGCTGCAAATACGTAGCAAAACACAATGTGTGTGCACTTACCTCACACCTCTCAGCTGTAATGCCTCCTTAGTTTTCCCTTTCTTCCTTCCTCCTACTAAAATGATTTTTCTTAGTCACTGCAGCCTGCTGTGACCCCCCGGACGATGTAGCTGCAGGATCAATCACTACACCAGTCCATGTACTTGGGAACTTGTATCTTCTAGTTGTATTTTTTTTTAACTTTCTACTAATTTTTATATACAAAATGAGTATACCATGCAGCAATTCACTACGTATAATGAGTATCAGTACATACCACACTGCTTCTCTTTCTTGTATTTCAGCATGTCCTTATTTCTGTAGCCCATAGTTCTTAAAATATCCTCTAAAAACAATTCTTTTACTTCAAAGGGTCGTCCTGGTACTTCAGGTGACAGAAACATAACAATATTAATCAGGTGAAAACCATAAGCACTTTCTTTTAGAAATAAAATTAGTAAGCATTTGCCTTAAGGACAGATTCGACTCCACACCACCCCACGTCCATGGCCGAGTACACGAGCCTATGCATTGGGGGAAAAAAAAATAATTGACTGTTCCTTATCTTATAGCTGTTGTGGGGAAAGCATGGTCCCATTAATGAGAATAAGGCCTATGCATGATACCTGCAGAGCATCGGATGGCAACTCTGCCACCATCCTGCCCAGTCTGCAGTTGCGTCTCTCACCATTCGATGTCAGACCCGACAGGAGAGTATAAATATCCCAAATCTCCGCCATGGTCAAATAATTAGGCACGACTCTAAGAAGCATACTACCAGCACTCTACAACCCCTGGCAAAAATTATGGAATCACTGGGCTCGGAGGATGTTCATTCAGTTGTTTAATGTTGTTGAAAAAAAGCAGATCACAGACATGGCACAAAACTAAAGTCATTTCAAATGGCAACTTTAGGGCTTTAAGAAACACTAAAAGAAATCAAGATTAAAAATGTGGTACTCAGTAAGGGTAATTTTTTTCAGACCAAGCAGAGGGAAAAAATTCTGAAATCACTCAATTCTGAGAAAAAAATTATGGAATCACCCCGTAAATTTTCATTTCCAAAACTAACACCTGCATCAAATTAGATCTGCTCGTTAGTCTGCATCTAAAAAGGAGTGATCACACCTTGGAGAGCTGTTGCACCAAGTGGACTGAGGATTATCAAACTCTTAAAAGAAGGTAAATCATCACGCAATGTTGCAAAAGATGTTTATTGTTCATAGTCAGCTGTGTCTAAAATCTGGACCAAATACAAACAACATGAGAAGGTTGTTAAAGGCAAACATACTGGTAGACCAAGGAAGACATCAAAGCGTCAAGACCGGAAACTTAAAGCAATATGTCTCCAAAACAGGAAATGCACAACAAAACAAATGAGGAACAAATGGGAGGAAACTTAAGTCTGTAAGAAATCGCCTAAAGGAAATGGGATTTACATACAGAAAAGCTAAATATAAGCCATCATTAACACCTAAACAGAAAAAAACAAGGTTACAATGGGCTAAGAAAAAGCAATTGTGGACTGTGGATGACTGGATGAAAGTCATATTCAGTTATGAATCGCGAATCTGCATTGGGCAAGGTGATGATGCTGCTACTTTTGTTTGGTGCCGTTCCAATGAGATTTATAAAGATGACTGCATGAAGAGAACATGCAGATTTCCACAGTCATTGATGATATGGGGCTGCATGTTAGGTAAAGGCACTGGGGAGATGGCTGTCATTACATATTCAATAAATGCCCAAGTTTACGTTGATATTTTGGACAGTTTTCTTATCCCATCAATTGAAAGGATGTTTGGGGATGATGACATTTTTCAAGATGATAATGCATCCTGCCATAGAGCAAAAACTGTGAAAACATTCCTTGAAAGAAGACACATAAGGTCCAATTGAAAATCTTTGGTGGAAGTTGAAGAAAATGGTCCATGACAAGGCTCCAACCTGCAAGGCTAATCTGGCAACAGCAATCAGAGAAAGCTGGAGCAAGATTGATGAAGAGTACTGTTTGTCACTCACTAAGTCCATGCCTCAGAGACTGCAAGCTGTTATTAAAGCCAGAGGTGGTGCAACAAAATACTAGTGATGTATTGGAGTGTTCTTTTGTGTGTTTGTTTTTCATGATCCCATAATTTTTTCCTCAGAATTGAGTGATTCCATAATTTTTTCCCTCTGCTTGGCTTGAAACAAATTACCCTTACGGAGTACCACATTTTTAATCTTGATTTCTTTTAGTGTTTCTTAAAGCCCTAAAGTTGCCATTTGAAATGACTTTAGTTTTGTGCCATGTCTGTGATCTGCTTTTTTTCAACAACATTAAACAACTGAATGAACATCCTCCGAGCCCAGTGATTCCATAATTTTTGCCAGGGGTTGTATATACTTTTCATTCTATCAGCTAAAAAGTGTCTAGATTTGGATTTTACAATCCAAATATAAGGTACATGTGCAGACATATTATACAGTTGATTCTGAATACATGAAAGATACAACCAAGTATTTGACGGAGCTGCTGTCCATCTTCACATTCCCCCTTTTCTTTACTGCATGGGATATCACAAGTGTAAAAGAGCTCCAGAAATCCCCAACAAAGAGGTCAGTCCCCAGCTTCAACCCAGCAGCACTGTCCACAGCATTCCATATGTACCCAACAAGCTTATAACATTAGAAGCCAAATTTTTGGTGCATGATGAAGGCTTTACTTCTGCCATCTACAATACTTGGGGTACAATGACAGCTGTACAGTCATGGCCAAAAGTATTGAGAATGAGACAAATAGTAATTTTTCCAAAGTTTACTGCTTCATTTTTTGTAATGGCAATTTGCATATACTCCTGAATGTCAAAGAGTGATCAGCTTAACAGCAATTACTGTACTTGCAAAGTCAATATTTGCCCAGAAAATGAACTTTAACCCCCAAAACACATTTCAACATCATAGCAGTCCTGCCTTAAAAGGAGCAGCTAACATCGTTTTAGTGATTGATCCATTAATACAGGTGTGGGTGTTGATGAGGACAGGGCTGGCGATCAATCAGTCATGATTAAGTAAGAATGACATCACTGGACACTTTAAAAGGAGGCTGGTTCTTGGTATCATTGTTTCTCTTCAGTTAACCATGGTTATCTCTAAAGAAACACGTGCAGCCATCATTGCACTGCACAAAAATGGCCTAACAGGGAAGAGTATCGCAGCTACAAAGATTGCACCTCAGTCAACAATCTATCGCATCATCAAGAACTTCAAGGAGAGAGCTTCCATTGTTGTCAAAAAGGCTCCAGGGCGCCCAAGAAAGACCAGCAAGCGCCAGGACCGTATCTTAAAACTGTTTCAGCTGCGGGATCGGACTACCAACAGTGCCGAGCTTGCTCAGGAATGGCAGCAGGCTGGTGTGAGTGCTTCTGCACGCACTGTGAAGCGGAGACTCTTTGAGCAAGGGCTGGTTTCAAGGAGGGCAGCAAAGAAGCCACTTCTCTCCAGAAAAAACATCAGGGACCGACTGATATTCTGCAAAAGGTACAGGGAGTGGACTGCTGAGGACTAGGGCAAAGTCATTTTCTCTGATGAATCCCCTTTTCGATTGTTTGGGACATCTGGAAAACAGCTTATTCGGAGAAGAAGAGGTGAGCGCTACCACCAGTCTTGTCTCATGCCAACTGTAAAGCATCCTGAAACCATTCATGTGTGGGATTGCTTCTCAGCCAAGGGAATCGGCTCACTCACAGTCTTGCCTAACAACACAGCCATGAATAAAGAATGGTACCAGAATGTCCTCCAAGAGCAACTTCTCCCAACCGTCCAAGAGCAGTTTGGCGCCCAACAATGCCTTTTCCAGCATGATGGAGCACCTTGCCATAAAGCAAATGTGATAACTAAATGTCTCATGGAACAAAACAGAGATTTTGGGTCCATAGCCTGGAAACTCCCCAGATCTTAATCCCATTGAGAACTTGTGGTCAATCATCAAGAGACGGGTGGACAAACAAAAACCAACAAATTCTGGCAAAATGCAAGCATTGATTATGCAAGAATGGACTGCTATCAGTCAGGATTTGGTCCAAAAGTTAATTGAGAGCATGCCAGGGAGAATTACGGAGGTCTTGAAGAAGAAGGGGCAACACTGCAAATATTGACTTGCAGCATTAACTCATTCTAACTGTCAATATAACCTATTGGTACTCATAATATGATTGCAATTATATTTCTGTATGTGATATAAACATCAGACAAACACTAATAAAAACCAGAGGCCAGCAGATCATGTGAAAATATAATTTTGGTGTCATTCTCAAAACTTTTGGCCATGACTGTATTTACTAAGACTTTACAATGTGACCATTTGCAAGAATGAAGTCTTCCCATAAGTAAAATTTCCACTTATAAAACAAGGACTCCTGTATCCCATAAAAATGAAAGTGTACAGGCTATTTTGTTAAGAAAAGAAATTGGAAATCAAACGAGATCAAAAATGTTTTAATGCAATGTGATGGCGCAGGTGATGCCTTAGACCAGAGGTCCCCAACCGCCGGTCCGCGGACCAGGACCGGGCCGTTGGGGTTTTTCAGCCGGTCCGCGGGGAGAGGGGGCCCCTCCAGCCTCCAGCAGGGCCGCCATCAGGGCATGACTGCCCTGACTCCAGTATGGGGCCCGGCCGGTAGGAGCCCCCTCGGAGCCCCCCTCTTGTGCGTCTCTCTCCTCATGGGGCCCCCGGCCGCATGCTAAGCGCCGGGTCCGGGACATCTCAGCGCTGCGCTGCTGCGGCAGCACCTTCATGATTCCCCTGACTTCCGGTCATGTGACGGCGCAGTCACATGGCCGGAAGTCAGGAGAACCTGGTGTCAGCTAATTTGGACGAGCGCCAGGATTCTGCAGGGATCGCATGGGGGTAAGTATAACAAGTTTTATTTTTTTTTAAATACAATTAACTAGGAGTGGGGGGAATGGGAGATGCACATGGGGGGAGGGGAGAGATGAGAGATGCACATGGGGGAGGGGAGAGATGAGAGATCCACATGGGGGGGAGGGGAGAGATGAGAGATCCACATGGGGGGGAGGGGAGAGATGAGAGATGCACATGGGGGAGGGGAGAGATGAGAGATCCACATGGGGGGAGGGGAGAGATGAGAGATGCACATGGGGGGAGGGGAGAGATGAGAGATGCACATGGGGGGAGGGGAGAGATGAGAGATGCACATGGGAGGGAGGGGAGAGATGAGAGATGCACGGGGGGGTGAGAGATGCACGGGGGGGTGAGAGATGCACGGGGGGGATGAGAGATGCACGGGGGTGAGCTGCACATGGGGGGGTGAGAGATGCACATGGGGGGGTTATGTTTACATAACTTTGTTGCCTTATGAAGGGCGGGGGGGGCCCCCAAAAATTTCTTGCACAGGGGCCCACTACAGTCTGTGTCCGCCCCTGGGATGAAGTAAATGCAGCTGAACAGCAGCTGTCAGGACAGCTGCCCTGTCCTGCTGCAGGGCGTGATGGGGCCTCAGTGATGCGGCTCCTGGCACAGCACATTATGTGGGGCTCCTGGCATAGCTCCTGGCGGGGACCTGGTCTACACTATATGATAAGTATGCACTAAACTCCAAATCCCTCCATTACCCCGCCCCCATATGACCAAAGCCCCGCCCACCCCACCCCCTCCTTGCTGGGCCATGGAAAAATGATCTTGCTTCAAGCCGGTCCCTGGTGCAAAAAAGGTTGGGGACCACTGCCTTAGACAGTCATAGCAGAGTACATAAAACTTATCTAAGTTTCAAGAAATTGCCAAGCAGAGAAAAATAAAATGCTAACATAAAATGCAGGAAGACCGTACTTAGCATAAAGGATAGAGATCTCAGAAATGAATTCATATAGCTAAAAATCAAAGACCAGATTATCAGGATTATTTGGACATTAGTAATTTGAATTACAAGGTTCTATTTGGAAAGCTACTTACTGTACAAGACAGGACACCCTCCAAAGTATCTAAAGAACAAGTTTATGTCCAATGCGGCACTGGAGAGAATAAGTTTCAAAGTTGGATGTTTCTGAATTAAATCTCGGAGTTTAGTTAGCAGGAAGTCGCTGAACCGATCACGTTCATGAACTTCATCCTATTACATGAAATGAAATTGAAAACAGCTCAGCAGCCCAATCAAAATAAAGACATGATGTGGAAATTGCAATAAAGTTCTCACATTGTGTCAGCTCTCTGAATTAGACTGGTGAAAAAGTAGTACCATCTCTGCATTTTCTATGGTGAGTCCGTCTGATTCTGAGGCTATGTGCCCACGTTGCGGACCTGAAGCATATTTTTTACGCTTCTCCCTGGCGGGAAAATCGCATGCGGATATTACATGCGGTTTTCCCGCCAGGTAGAAGCGTTTGTGAGGCGTCTTTGCATGCATTTCCGCATGCGGGTTATCAAGCACTTCTCCAAGCATCACTTGGAAAAGTGCTTGACAACTTGTTCAGAATGGTAAAAAATAAAAAAATAAACTTTATACTCACCTTCTGATGCATTCTCTGCCCCGTCCGGAGGCTTGAGCGGCTCACGCTGTTGTGTGCAGGACCTGCGGTGACGTCATTGAGTCATGTGGTGGTTCACATGACTCAATGACGTGGCAGGTCCTTCAGACAACAGCGCGACGGAGGGAAAACATCAGAAGATAAGTATAAACTTTATTTTATTCTTTTTTTTACAGGTTCTTTGGTACCCAGGTCTGGATGAGAGTCTCCTCTCATCCAGACTTGGGTACCATCCGCACATTGATTCCGCTGCGCTTCCGCAAAATTAATGAACATGCTGCGGATTTTTGACCGCAGCATATACGCTGCGGAAAAATCCGCAGCATGGGCATTGACATTGCGGAATGCCATTGGGGACCATGGGGTGCGGATATACATGCGTTTTTCAAGCGTTTACGCTGCGGAAATTCCGCAGCATATACGCTTGAAAAAAGCTACGTGGGCACACAGCCTGACAGTCTGCTCCTCACTCCTGCAGCTGCTTACTTTGCAATGATGTTTTAAAACGTCAGTACAAAGTAAAATGCGGACCTCCAGTACAAAGTAAAATGCGGACCTCAGCTTCTTTCTCTGCAATGATGTCTTAGAATGTCACTGTAGAGTAAAATGCGGACCACCAGACAGTTAAAGTCTATGTCCAGTTCAGAAGCAGTTAAAGACGTTCTCCAATTTAATAAATCGCTAGGATAAGTCAGGAGTTTAAGCTGAGTGAGTGTCCCACTTCTGAGACCTCCACTGATAATTAAAAACAAGGGGCCACAACACCAGCAAAGTGACTGTTTTTGTTGCCCAGAGGTGCCTGTCCAATGCTGTACAGGGGAACTGCAGCTCAAATGTATTTTAGTGAATGTGACCAGATATAGTTTCCTGCAAAGTGCTAACTTCTCCCTGTTCTCAGGATTGGTGAGGGCCCTAGAGGTCAGACCACCACCAAAGTGAAGGCATGTCCTAGCAATAAGTCATCATTACTCTAAAACAATAATACCCCTTTGAACATATTTTATGCAAAGTTAAAAGATTACATATTTGTCTTATTTTAAAGGGACTATCCAAGCTATAATTAAAGGGGTTGTCCACTACTAGGACAACCTCTTCTCAATCAGAATGTTTGCTTCCATAAAAATAAATACACTTAAACTCATTTCCCATGTTGGCACCGTTCCACCGGTGTTGGCGCTCGCATACCCAGGGCTCACGTGCGTTCTTTATGACACATGAGCCTTATGTCCAATCGCTCACTTTCTCTTGATTACTAATACACCCAAAGGCGGGGACAGTGACACCCGCGCCGACTGGTCACATGGCTAACGTGCATGTGATCTCAAGGAACGTGACTGCCGACACCAATGGAACAGGGCCGGCACTGAAGGGGAGTAGGAGCGTGTTTATATTATCGGAGGTAAACATTCAGATCCATTCAGATCAAGAAGGGGTTGTTCAAGTAGTGGAGAAAACCATTAATTTATTAAATCACCAGTATTAATGCCATTTCTTTATATGATTTTTGCGATGCAGTCACCTGACCGGTCCCCCACTGACCCCAACATGTTTCTCCAAATGAAATGTCACATATACTACTGCCCTGAAGGTAACATCACAGGGGAAGAGACCAGAAGGCTACAGGAGGTGTCCAGGAGCAGAGCCAGACCCAGAGGTGAGGAAGAGGACATTCAGAGATACAGAAAAAATTAAGAATTTTGGAAAAAGGAGATTTTTGTGTACTCACCGTAAAATCTCTTTCTCTTAGCCTCTAATTGGGGGACACAGGACCATGGGTGTTATGCTGCTGTCCACTAGGAGGCGACACTATGCATAATCTGAAAGAGATTAACCGTGGCTCCTCCTCTGCAGTATACACCCCTGGACGGCGTCAGCCTTCTCCAGTTCTGTGTAAAAGCAATAGGAGGAACGTAAGATGGATAACATAACCATGCCTATATGAAGGCAACTATGTACGAGCTCAAGAAAAAAACAATAGGAGAACTCAACATAACAACGGCCCGGAACGGGCAACAGGGTGGGAGCTGTGTCCCCCAATTAGAGGCTAAGAGAAAGAGATTTTACGGTGAGTACACAAAAATCTCCTTTACTCTGTCGCCTCATTGGGGTACACAGGACCATGGGACATCCCAAAGCAGTCCCTAGGTGGGAAGCAATGGACGAATATTGTGTAGACAGGCTTCTATAATTGGGGCACCGCCGCCTGCAGAATACGTCTACCCAGGCTCGCGTCTGCTGAGGTCTGGGTATGAACCCTGTAGTGTTTGGTAAACGTGTGTAGGTTAGTCCAGGTGGCAGCTTTACACACTTGTTGTGCCGAGGCCTGGTGCCGAATGGCCCAGGAGGCCCCTACCGCACCTGTAGAGTGTGCCGTAATACCTGCTGGAAGAGGAGAATTTTTGAGGCGGCAAGGGTAGCTTTGGAAGCTGGTAGACCCTTGCTGCCGCCTTACAGAAGAAGGAAAAGAGAATCAGACTTCCGGAAGGGCGCAGTCCTAGACACATAGATACGTGATGCCCTGACAAGGTCAAGCGTATGCAGAGCCTTCTCCACTCTATGAACCGGGACCGGACAGAGGGGTGGCAGTGAAATTTCCTCATTGAGGTGGAAGTTGGACACAACCTTCGGAAGGAAGGATGGGACCTTACAGAGAACTACCTTGTCCTGGTAAAAAGCCAGGAAGCGTCGTCTGCAGGAGAGTGCTGTCAGTTCAGACACCCTGCGTAGCGAGGTGATTGCCACAAGAAAAAACACTTTCTGGGATAAAAGGAGAAGTGGGACTTCCCTAAGGGGTTCAAAAGGTGTTGCCTGCAATGCTGTCAGCACCAGGTTGAGATCCCAAGTTTCTAGTGGTCATCTGTAGGGGGGAACCAATCGGGAAACCCCCTGAAGAAATGTCCTTACTTGCGGCTTGTTAGCAATGCGCCTCTGAAAAAGCACTGAGAGAGCCGACACCTGGCTCTTAAGGGAGGCCAAGGACAATCTGGCCTCCAGACCCGATTGGAGAAACCCAAGTACCCTGGGGAGGGAATAAGGGAATGGGGTCTGGCCACGAGATTCGCACCAGGTAAAGGCATTCCAGGTACGGTAATAAATTTTAGCAGAGGTTGGCTTCCGTGCCCTTATCATGGTTCCAATGACGTCAGGTGAGAACCCTGACTGGGTTAAAACCCAAGTCTCAATAGCCACGCCGTCAAACGGAGGGCCCCTGGGTTCTGGTGGTAGAACGGGCCTTGTGACAGAAGATCCAGGCGGTCGGGGAGATGCCAGGGGACGTTTGCTGTGACCTGTACGATGTCGGCGTACCATGTACGCCTGGGCCAGTCCAGTGCGATTAGGATGGTTGGAACCCCCTCTTGCTTGATCTTCCTCACCACTCTGGATATCAGGGGGAGAGGTGGAAAAATGTACAGGAGCTGGAACTGGGTCCAGTCCTGAACCAGGGCGTCCACTCCTAGCGCCCGCGGGTCGTGTGTTCTGGCCATGAAGTTGGAGACCTTGGCATTGAAGTAGGATGCCATTAGGTCCACGTCCGGAGTCACCCAGCGATGGCAGATCTGGCAAAAAACTTCGGGATGGAGAGACCACTCTCCCGAGTCCATTCCTTGCCGGCTGAGGAAGTCTGCTTCCCAGTTGTCCACACCCGGAATGTGGACCGCAGAGAGAACCGAACCTGTGTCTGCCGCCCAGTGGAGAATGTGTGTCACTTCTCGCATCGCTTGGGCACTGCCGGTCCCCCCTTGGTGATTCATATATGCCACAGCGGTGGCATTGTCCGACTGTACTCTGATGTGAGAGGCTGCCAGTAAGTGATGGAAGGCTCTCAACGCCAGGAGGATGGCACGAATTTCCAAAATGTCGATGGGCATGGTCGCTTCTGCTGGGGACCACTTGCCCTGTGCTCTGTGGTGTAGGTGTACCGCACCCCAACCCATCAGGCTCGCGTCGGTAGTCAGATCCTTCCATTGACCCGTGAGAAAGGATTTCCCCTTTGTTAGTGAGGTTGGCTTGAGCCACCAGTGCAGGGACCTCCTGGTTGACGACGTCAGGTGGAACTCCCTGTCGAGAAAAAAAGGGTTTCTGTCCCATGACTTGAGGATGGCTAGTTGGAGAGGCCTGAGGTGAAGCTGGGCAAATGGGACAACTTCTATTGCCACCACCATCCTGCCAAGGACTCTCATGGCAAACCGGAGAGTTCGAGGGGGTTTGCTGAGGAGGGTGCGAACTCCTAAATGGAGAGTCAGTGCCTTGTCCTTGGGAAGGAGCACCAGACCCCTGAAGGTGTTGAATAATATTCCCAGGAAGGTCAGAGACTGACTCGGGGTTGGTGATTACTTTTGTAGGTTGACTAACCAGCCCAGGCGACTCAGAGTGTTGATTGTGATTGAGACGCTGAGCTCGCAATCCTTGAAGGTGGGAGCCTTGATAAGGAGATCGTCCAGGTATGGAACGACTATTATGCCTCTGGAGTGCAGGACGTCCATGGTGGCTGCCATGACTTTGGTAAAACACTCTGGGAGCCGCGGCGAGTCCGAACGGGAGAGCCACGAACTGGTAGTGGTCCTGGTCGATTGCGAACCTGAGAAATCTCTGATGGGCGGGTGCAATTGGTATATGCAGGTATGCGTCTTGTATGTCTATGGAGGCGAGAAATTCTCCCTTCTCCATGGACGCAGTGATGGACCGAAGGGACTCCATGCGGAAGTGACGTACCCGTACATATTTGTTGAGCTGTTTTAGGTCCAGTGTGGGCCGTACGCCGCCTCCTTTCTTGGGGACTTTGAATAAATTTGAGTAGAACCCTCGGAAGCGCTCGGCCGCGGGGACCGGTACTATGACTCCTGCTTGAAGAAGCGAGGAGACCACTTGGTGGAAGGCACAAGCCTTGGCTGGCGGTTTTGGGGGAACAGAAAGAAATAGTCTGTTTGGTGGGTTGGAAGTGAACTCTATCTTGTATCCCGAAGACACTAGTTCCCTGACCCACCTGTCTTCTGTAATAGGCAGCCAGACTTGATGAAAGAGCTAAAGACGGCCGTCTACAGGTGGGGTTGTCTTCCGGAGTCCGTAAGTCATGATGAGGAGTAAATCTGAGATTTTCCTCCTTTGAACTTTGACAGGCCTGCTCTTGACTGCCAGGTCTTGTCCGACTTTTGCGTCGACTGCGAGTTGTCCCTGCTTGGGGCGCGGTTGCTATTTTGTGCTGGTCGCGAGACGCACCAGCCCGAAGAGTTCCGAAAGGATCGGAATCGAGTTTGGTTACGCTTCTTGTAAGTGCGTTTGGGCTTCAGTTGGTGGAGAGAGGTACTCTTACCCCCGGTGGCGGTGGATATCATCGTGTCCAACTGTTCACCAAGAAGTCGACCACTGAGGTACGGGAGGGACTTCTTTGAGGCTGCATCTGCTTTCCATTCCCGCAGCCAGAGGATACGCCGAATCGTGATGGCGTTTGATGCTATCCCCGCGGCACCCCTAGCAGAATCCAGAGCTGCATGAAGCATGTAATCTGCTACAACTGCTATTTGGGCCACTTGGTCCGACAGCTCAGGAGTAGATACTTGTAGGCCAGCTTGTAAATTTTGGGCCTTAGCCAGGATGGACTTGGCAGCCCAAACTGAAGCAAACACGGGAGCCAGGGAGGCCCCTGCGGCCTCGAAAATTGAACGAGTCATGCGTTCTACCTGCCGGTCTGCTGTGTCCCTGAGGGTTGAGCTATCTGGCAGTGAAAGGAGTGACTGTGCTGCTAGCCTAGAGACTGGGGGATCCACTTCAGGTGGATCTGTCCATTGTTTGGTGACCTCCTGTGAGAAGGTGTACCGAGCCTCCAGATATTTGGTAAACTTCTTCTCAGGTTGTGGGAACTGCTTTTTAAGGATCGCCTTAAACTCTGGGTGATCAAAGAAGACGTTAGGCGGCTTCAGAACTCCTTCAAAGGAAATCTTGTGTCCTGGTGCCTCCGGGGGCGGATCAGAAATGTCCAGCACCCGATGGATGGATGATATTACATCATCAACTAGCGCTGTATTGCAAGGGGGGATTGGGATTAGGGACCCTTCAGTTTCCTTGTCTGAGTCGGAATCACAGATGTCTTCCGAATCCTGTGTATCGCTAAGGCGTCTCCTGCTGGGTGAACCGGGGCGGAGGCCTTCTCTGGTCAGGGATGGCTGTGGAGATCGGCATTGTCTGTCCCTGGCAGGGGACAGTCTAGATGACCTGGTACTACGGTATCTCTCCCTAGAGGGGGATGACCGTGTGGTATGGGATGATGCAGATGAACGTAACCTGTAGGTCCGCTTGTGTCCTGACCTAGACGTGGATGTGCCAGTGCCGTCATGTCCCTGAGTGGAGCTCTCCCTTTGCTGGGTAGCGTTCATAGCCGAGGCATGACTCTGCAGAGCCTGAAGCAATGTGGATGTGAGGTTATCTATAAACTGTGTCATAGATTGCGACATCTGAGTGACCCATTCCGGCGTGGCATTAGACACCGAAGCATTGGCAGGGTCTTCTTGGGGCTCTGGCACAGCAGTCTGGATGCAGTCCTGCCAGTGCAGGTATGTGCTGCCACTGGGGACAGTATTACTGCAGGCTGTACAGAGTGCATAATAGCAGTCCTGCCTGGTTCTCTTGGACCTTGAGCCCAACATAGTGCACAGGGGTGGCTATGCAGAGGGCCCTGGCTATGCAGAGGGCCCTGGCTATGCAGAGGAGCTTATAGGATTCACAGCAGAGGGAAAAAACTCCAGCTGTGATCTTACCCCACCAGTGTGCCTCTAGGTCTGGCGCAGAACATCCACAGTCCTGTGCCTCCCCGGAGACTGGCAGGCCTGGTCTTTATCTGCCGACCGGTAGCTGCAGGGTTAATTCTTTTTCCTGCAGCAGATAATGGCCACCGGAGTAATGCTTAAGGAAGAAGGGGGGCGGAGAGCTGAAAAGGGCGACAGTTGCTGTGAAATCGCGCCCTTTCAGTCTGCTTCCGCCCCTTCTATGACACTGTAGTGTGTCATATTTGTCATCCGGGGGGTGGGCCGGGGGTGGGCGGAGAGGGGGTGGCGGCTTTGGCTAGGCCGGAGCCGCGGTCTAAATTAGATGCCTGATGCCCAAAGGGGCTCCAGTCCGGGAGGGGGCCGGATCTAAACTGACCTCCCCGGATTTAAAGGCAGGATAGCGGTGGGGGTATAAGCGGAAGGGGGGCCCTGTGAAAAGTCCCCCTGAGGCACCATAGAGCTGGTGCTGATGCAGAGACAGGGCGCAGGAAGGCCTGTGCCTGTGTTGTGACATGTCTGCCTGCACTCCCCCCCCCCCGGCCCCGACAGGAGCCCGCAGCAGGGCTGGGGTCCCTGGATTCAGCTACAGTGTGCTGGCTACTGGGAGCGACAGAGTGCTGCCTGTACAGGCCCTACCTGGGGCATTTCAACCTAATGCCCCCAGAGGGGGATTAGGGAGGGTGCTGCTGTCACCATCAGGGGGCTTTATCCTCGCCTCGACCTCAACCCAGAAACCAAAAGGAATTGGGGAAGGAGGGGGGGTCACGACTTCGAACCAGCACCCGAGGGGCTGGGGAAGGAGCGACATGGTGAATAGCCATCTCGACTTCAACTGTGCACCCCGTAATAGGGTGCAGAGGAAGGAGCCATGCCGGGAGTCTCGCAGGAGACCCACTTTTCTTCATCTGTAACCCCGTCGAAAAAAAAACGGAGTAAAAGTTTTAGGTGTGCCTACTATGCGACACTAAGCAAAAACTGGAGAAGGCTGACGCCGTCCAGGGGTGTATACTGCAGAGGAGGAGCCACGGTTAATCTTTTTCAGATTATGCATAGTGTCGCCTCCTAGTGGACAGCAGCATAACACCCATGGTCCTGTGTTCCCCAATGAGGTGGCAGAGTAATTTTTCTTTTGTGTAATTAATTAAGCAATCAATTTTTCCACAAGGCAGCAAAAATATACATCTTCATGAAAAATTACAGAAAAGAAGGCACCTGTATATACATATAATCATCTATGATTAATATATCTATCAAATAAAGTATTAAATAAAACTCTGAATCACATGCATAAATCATACCAGCAACTGTAATGCTTACATAACATGGGAACATAACTGTGTCCTGCTTATACTGTTGTGCACTAAGGAACAACCAAAAAATCACTGCACCTGGATTTACAGGGCAAAACGAGAGCAATAAACAAGACTGATAAAAACTGTCATGTGACACTAGCCACATTTTAATTATTAGATCGATGGTGATGGATTTGATTGTGGCAGGAACATCAATCATCACTTCATGAGACAAAACAAATATAAAGGCTTCATTTACAATACACTGCATGATCCCAACCGCGTCAGTTCACCACTTACAAGCTCCTAGTTTGTAAGCCACAGCAGATCTGACGTCCATCTGCTTTACAGGTAATTATCGCTGTAAATATGGATTGGATTTTTATTTACAATGCTTATTTCTTTTACCTAATGAGAAAACTCCAGAGCTGCCGCTTTATAGAGTGCTTTTATCATTTAGGAAACAGGAGCAATATAACATTACTATGGTTTTGTGTGTTAACCACTTCTAGAACGGGCACATTTTAGTTTTTTCGTAAGTGTGGTTTTTAAAGAGCGGTAAATTATTTTCTCGCTCGGATATTTAAATCATCTTTACATTTTTTTTTTTTTTTTAAACTTATAGCGGACAGTATTGGTGGTAAAATATGGAAAATACGTGTCTGTTTTTCCAATTTTTATTTCTGACCACAAAAGACTACTAAAATACATTCATAAGGTTTCCCCTGTCTGTAACAATTATTTTTATATATCAGAAACTACTGGGCAGGGCTAATAACAGTGATCTGGAGTTGCAGCATTTTTTTTATTTTTTACTTGCATTTTACTTAATCATTTTTTATTTATGTATTTTTCATTTAGTTCACATACTGTGCCCCACATATGGTCAAAAAGGCCTTTAGGGTATGTGCACACGATGCAGAAATGCTCAGGATTTTTTCCTGAGCGTTTCTGCATCTCTCAGGCAGGAAAAAACGCATGCGGATTGTACATGCGGTTTCCTGCCAGGGACATGCGGAAATGAAGCGGTCTTCACTTTCATTTCCGCATGCGGGTTGACAAGCGCTTCCCAAGCGATTTTAGCATCACTTGGAAAGTGCTTGTCAACTTTACACTATATAAATCCATGCAACCGGCATGGATTTATATAGTGTGTGAATGTCAAAAAATAAAAAATAAATCTATACTTTACCCTCTGATGGCCCCCGGTGTCCTGCTTCATCGGTCCCGGCTGCCGGCAGTGAAGACTTTAGGACCTTCCGACGTCAGCGTCACGTGACCCGGTCACATGACTCTGACGTCAGCGAAGGTCCTTCATTCAACCGCGAAGTGCCCGGGAAGCCAGAAGGACGCAGCGCGGGCCGTCAGAAGGTGAGAATATATATATTTTTTATTTTATTCTTTTTTTTTTAATGGTACCTGGGTCTGGATGAGAGTCCTCTCATCCACACCCGGGTACCATCCGCACATTAGACCGCATGAAAAGCGCATCAACATATACAGTGATGCGGATTCCATGCGGTCTAATGCAAGTCAATGGCGGCAAAAGAGCAGCGTTTCCGCAAAATTAATTGACATGCTGCGGATTTTTGACCGCAGCGTTTACGCTGCGGAAAAATCCGCATCATGGGCACAGCACATGCGGATTTCAATTGGGGAACATTGCTGCCCTTCTACCATGCGTTTTTCATGCGTTTCCGCGGCGTTTCCGCAACTGCGGAAACGCATGAAAAACGCATCGTGTAAACTCAGCCTAAGGAGGCATTTCAATAAATATTTTTTTTCTTATTTACCCTGTAACTGGGGTTAGTACATTAGCCCCAGTTATAGTAGAAATGCAGCCTCCTGGCTGCTTATCAGAGCCGACTGGGTCTCCTAGGACCCAGCAGCTCCTTACACCCAACGAACAAATGACCTGACCACTGGTTCTTGAGGAAGAAATGCAGTTAGTGCTGTGTATACACTGATATGGAAGGTATAGTCGGTAATAAACCATCTGTGCCGCCTTTTCTATGGGAAGTCTGGCTGTCTCTGGCAGGTCGGTCCCCGCTTCTGCAGCTGCATGATCGTGTGCAGTGCACTGCAATGCAGCAACATATGGGAGCGTCACTGCAGAGTCTAACGCAGACCGCCAGAACATTTATCGTCTATAGGCAGTTCGGAAGTACTTAAAGATCTGCAGAAATAAACAAACTCAATAACCAGGATATCAGATGAGCCCTACAAATCTGCAGCATATATACATTGGGTGCAAATTAAGGAAACAGCGAACGCCATAGTTAGGAGAATAAAATATATAATAAACATAGAGGCCGAAATTATGCTGGTAGATAATAATCTGACTCTGCCAGTAACACGCCTTGATGGGCGATAATAGTAAGATGTCAATGTAAGCGAACTATCGTAGGCTTTCATAAGAATGATTGTGCACAGAATTGTTCATTCTTCGCGGTTTCTATTACCATCAGCAGCACTTATTGAGCCAGTATAGATTACATATTATTTAATTTTTGAGACCAGAGACCAAATGAACCTGATTCACCAGGACTTTCTGTAATATGTACATTAATTTAAAGAAGTAAATTAGCTCTCCTCCAGAAGGAAAGAAACCCTCTAGTGCCACCTGTACTTTGCTGTTCTCTAAAGGTGGCACTAGATAGAAAGTCTTCTTTCTGGAGGGAAGACTATTTGCATTGCCTGAAACATTTTCTACACCAGCTGGATCCGAAACAGGAGAACTAGTATTTCCTGAAGGAAGGGAGAGTAAAATAAGATTATTATACTGTAGATGAAGAACACTAGCTATAATGGAAGCATGAAACGAACAGTAGTGGGGATTAATAATCTGCAAGAGAGAGACTATGTTGAAGCGCATTAAAAACATGTCTAAAGTTTGCAGCTACATGCTGTATACTTAATTTTTATAATGGGATTCAATGCCAACGCATGCCACATTATACCTATGCAGTGGAATATATGTTAGGAAAATCCTGTCAATGTGTATGAAAGTGAAAAATGATGTGACAACTGAGCCTTACTGTGAATGCTAAAAAAGCTGGAGGCTGGCGATATATTACATTTACAGCCCTTCACCTCTTCTGAATGAAGACCCCTATCTACATCCTTTTTCTAGCTACTGATGGGTGGAGGGGGTCACATTGCACAGACCCCAACCATCAAAGTATTTCATAACTGGAAGTCACCTTCTATCATTCATCTGCCTCCAATTTATCAGCATTATATTAATATTCACAGTGCAGCTGTAGCTAAGCAGTATATCTTACCACAATGACGTGAGTTACTGTTGAAAGTGTAGTATCTCCAGCCATCAGAGTACGCAAGAGATCTCCATTAGTGCAAAAGGTGAGGAGCGTCTTTGGAGAAACCCTATTTAAGAGAAAGCAAAATATTTGTTTAATTTAAATGTTTTAAACAGAACAATTTATGAAATTATTTTTTATATATTGTAGTAATGTATATCTTGTGGTGTCAATAATTCCAGACGTTCTACAACTCCATGAAGACACCATTTAACCTGTTGCTGAAGGAAATCTTTATTTTTTTTTACCTTGGTCAAATCATTATGTAGCTCCCACTCATATAATCCAAAAATATCTGTAACCCATCACATCCTGGACTCCACAAGACCGCTGAAGGCATCCTGTGATATCTGCCTTTAAGATAATAGCAGAAGATCCTTTTGGTCTTGTAAGTTATGAGGTGTGGCCTTCAGGATTCAGCTTTGTTTTCCAGCATATTTGGCAGCTGCTCACTCAAAATGACATTAAAATAATTTGGAGGCCAAGACAACAACCCAAACTTTTTGTCATAACCTTCAAACTATTCCTGAATAAAGGCTGCAGTGTGGCAAGGTGCCTTATCCTGCTGAAACAGGCAACTTCTACTAGGCAACACCACTGTCATGTGCTTGGCCTGCCATCATGTTTGGGTATATGGAACATGTCAACATAAACATGAGTGCAAGGACCCAAAGGTTTCCAGTGAAATACAAGCAGATCATCACACTGCCTCCACCAGCGTGCCTTCCTCATGTACTCCATCTTTATTGCAGGTAAGCAAAGCACACACCTGGTCATCCACATTATGTAAAAGAAAACGTGATTCATCAAACCAGACACCTTATTCTATAACATCATGGTCCAAATTTGACGCTAATTTTCTTCTCTGAACCAGTACAAGCTGGGAATACCCCACATTTAGGAAATGCCAGTCCTCTAGTCATTGTGATTTGGCCTTTGTTAAAGCCGCTAAAATCTTTATCATTCCCCACTTTTACTGTTTCCAGGACATCAACTTCAAGAACTGACAGTTCACGTGCAGCGTTTTACAGTGGGTACGGAAAGTATTCAGACCCCTTTAAATTTTTCACTCTTTGTTTCATTGCAGCCATTTGGTAAATTCTAAAAAGTTCATTTTGTTTTTTTCATTAAAGTACACTCTGCACCCCATCTTGACTGAAAAAAAAACAGAAATGTAGAAATTTTTGCAAATTTATTAAAAAAGAAAAACTAAAATATCACATGGTCCTAAGTATTCAGACCCTTTGCTCAGTATTGAGAAGAAGCCCCCTTTTGAGCTAGTACAGCCATGAGTCTTCTTGGGAATGATGCAACAAGTTTTTCACACCTGGATTTGGGGATCCTCTGCCATTCTTCCTTGCAGATCCTCTCCAGTTCCGTCAGGTTGGATGGTGAACGTTTGTATACAGGCATTTTCAGGTCTCTCCAGAGATGCTCAATTGGGTTTAGGTCAAGGGTCTAGCTGGGCCAGTCAAGAATGGTCACAGCGTTGTTCTGAAGCCACTCCTTTGTTATTTTAACGGTGTGCCTAGGGTCATTGTCTTGTTGGAAGGTGAACCTTCAGCCAAGTTTGAGGTCCAGAGCACTCTGGAAGAGGTTTTCATCCAGGATATCTCTGTACTGTACTTGGCCGCATTCATGTTTCCTTCAATTGCAACCAGTCGTCCTGTCACTGCAGCTGAAAAACACCCCCATAGCATGATGCCGCCACCACCATGTTTCACTGTTGGGATTGTATTGGGCAGGTGATCAGCAGTGCCTCGTTTTCTCCACATATACTGCTTAGAATTATCACCAAAAAGTTCTATCTTCGTCTCATCAGACCAGAGAATCTTATTTCTCATAGTCTGGGAGTCCTTCATGTGTTTTTGAGCAAACTCTATGCGGGTTTTCCTATCTCTTGCACTAAGGAGACGCTTCCGTTGTGCCACTCAACCATAAAGGCCCGACTGGTGGAGGGCTGCAGTGATAGTTGACTTTGTGGAACTTTCTCCCATCTCCCTACTGCATCTCTGGAGCTCAGCCACAGTGATCTTAAGGTTCTTCTTCACCTCTCTCACCAAGGCTCTTCTCCCACGATTGCTCAGTTTGGCTGGAAGGCCAGGTCTAGGAAGACTTCTGGTGGTCCCAAACTTCTTCCATTTAAGGATTATGGAGGCCACTGTGCTCTTCGGAACCTTCAGTAATGCAGAAATTCTTTTGTAACCTTGGCCAGATCTGTGCCTTGCCACAATTCTGTCTCTGAGCTCCTTGGGCAGTTCCTTTGAGCTCATGATTCTCATTTGGTCTGACATGCACTGTGAGCTGTGAGGTCTTATATTGACAGGTGTGTGTCTTTCCAAATCAAGTCCTATCAGTTTAATTAAACACAGCTAGACTCCAATGAACGAGTAGAACCATCTCAAGGAGGATCACAAGGAAATGGACAGCATGTGCGTTAAATATGAGTGTCTGAGCAAAGGGGCTGAATACTTATGACCATGTGATATTTCAGTTTTTCTTTCTTAATAAATTTGCAAAAATTTCTACATTTCTGTTTTTTTCAGACAAAATAGGGTGCAGAGTATACTTTAATGATAAAAAAAATGAACTTTTTAGCATTTACCAAATGGCAGCAATGAAAAAGAGAAAAATTTAAAGGGGTCTGAATGCTTTCCGTAGCCACTGTATATGCCTTCCCTTGACACATACCCTTCTAACATAATGAATGCTATTCATTTCAGCTATTCATTCGTAGTTTACGAGGAGATCACACTTTCAGGTTTTTCAAAGTAGTTTTAAATTCCAAAACCAAGAGCGGATTAAAAAATAAAGTGGTCTTGGTCTTTCCTTCATACCGAGCTGTTGTGTCCAACAAAAAAGGCTGACTTCACAAGGGCAAACAGATGTTGCAGATTTTGACTACCAATTACATTTTTATACTTGGTCAGGTTCTGTTTGAATTTCATTTTTATAGGCTTCAAAAACTCTAGCCTTGCAGTGGATTGCAATGAAATCAGGTTTGGCCGAGTTATAATTTAGGACTAGTCTTAGAAAATTTGTGAAGTAATGAACATACCGGCTCTCTAAACGAATCTGGTAACCAATAGTTTGACCAATTTTCTCTCCCCTTTCAGCAGCAACCCTTTCAGCAACAGCAATTGTAGCCAGGCGCCTCGGCTGGGTGCAGAAGATTCGACAAGCAGTTCCATTTCTGTAGCAATCATCAAGAAGGAACTGGGAAATCTTACAGACAAAACATTTAGAGGAAGAAGTCACACCAAGACAAAAAAGTGGTCACTGTGCTAAATAATAAACATAATAACAAATACTAAACAAAATCAACCTGTGTGTCGCCCCCAACCACACCTCTGTTTCCCTCCGGCCCCGTTTGGCTGTGTACTGCCAGCGGAGTGGAAGTCTCAGTGACTCACTGTCGATTGCGCAATACAAGGCTGCAGCGCAGTACGCAGCCAAACGGGGCCGGAGGGAAACAGAGCGCGCTCCATGGGAGAGGTGCTTTGCGCATGCGTGGGAAGGGAGGCAGAGCAGGGCAGGTCACAGAGCCCTGTGACATGCAGGGGAGGGGGGAATATGGTAATTTAGCACAGAGGCAGCGATTTAGGGGAATAGTAAGCAGATAGGAGGGGTTTGCTTGGTGTCCCCCGGATGCCAAGCCTCTGGAAAACAGATTTTATAAAACCAGATATCTGCAATCAGACCTCTACTATGGGCCATACAGGTAAGTATAGATTCACTCTTCTACCACCTGTATGCCCATAGTAGAGGTCTGATATCGCCTGGGGAAGGGGGGGGGTGACACATTCCCTTTAACCATTAGAAGACAGGCATGCTGAATGCAGTTGGTTGCACACTGATTCCCAGGACGTTGAACAGCGGCCATGACCATAATCTCTGGGGCTAGATGAGAGACTGAAGAACTGTCTCTTACCTGACAGCATCTGTGGCTACTTTTAATTAGCCAGCCTGTGCAATATCACATATGAGTCACTGGACCGGGTCCTGCAAATCAATTAGCACCAACTCTAATGCTTAAGGTTGAACATGTTGACTTTCCACATGCACTATCCATTTACTCACAAGGGCGATAAGTCCCAGCTGAGAACGCATGCATGCTTGTCAGTTCATACATGCTAAGCAGATTTATGGCAGATAGAAAAGAATAGCTTTGCCTACACTGATTGAAGAAATCCTATTCGGCCAAAGTTATTGAAGCTATCCTTTAAGTTGCAGTGTCCAGAAATGCTAAAAATAAATTACGTAACTGCTAACAAGAAAACCCACAAGATATATCAATACATGGATGCTAATAATTTTAGAATATTTTTCTATGCATGTACCCTAAGGTTATTTAGATTTTTCAATGAAAAATGTATGTCCTACCTGGGTGGTTTTTCCTGATCCTGATTCTCCAACAATCAGAACAACTTTATTTCCCTTAATAATCTGAACAACTTCCTCTTGCTTTTCAAATACTGGTAAAGACTGACGGAAAGAGTCAAAGTCAGATTCCCCTCTTCTCACAGGGACTTGGGGGATGCCATTGTTTAGTCGTCCACTGGTTTTGTTCATTTCACGGCTCGCTACAAACAATAATTAAAAATTCATAAATCTGGCAAACTCCACCAGATATGGCCCCAAACTAAATCCATAACCCAAGAAGATTCCTTTCAAAATCATATGTTCAGGGCTTACCTCTATTAAGCACAGCTTCACAGAGCTCACATAACTACCGCATTTTTGGGACTACAAGACACACTTTTTTCTTCCAAAATTTTGGAAGAAAGTGGGGGGGGGGGTGCATCTTATAGCCCGGATGTAAGGTCTGGCTGTGGATGGTGTGGGGGGAGCGGCAGCGGCGGAACAGCGGGTCACAGGAGACAGGAGCTGCCTGCTGCAGCTAACACTGTGCCCGCTGTTAAAGAGAATGAATATTCACTGCTCCCCACACTCATGGGAGTGGAGAGCAGTAAATATTCATTCTCTTAATAGCAGACACTTGTGATCACCGAGCCGCTGCAGGAGCCGCGGCTGAGGCTAACACTGTGCGCGCTAATAAGGAGAAATAATATTCACTGCCCCCAACGCCCTTAGTCCCGGCATGGAGAGCAGTGAATATTCCAGCAGCTGACCTCAGCGTGTGAGGGTGCATGGCAGCGACGTTATGCGCTGCTCACAAGGTGAGATCACCAGCTGGTAGAAGAGCAGGATGCAGCGCTGGAGCAGAGGGGAGGCGAGTAGAATCCTTAATTTTTATGTGTGTGTGTGTGTGTGTGTGTGCAGCGTGATGGAGATGGGGGTGCCATGCATACCAGGATGGGGGTGCCATGCATACCAGGATGGGGATGGGGGCCACACATAATAGGAAGGGGGGGCCATATATATCAGGATGTGGGCATATATATACCAGGATGGGGGATATTAGTACAGAATTGGGGGACATTACCCCTATAACTGTGTAAGCAGCAGACCCCCTTCCCCATAACAGTGTATCATGACCACATTTTTTGCTTCAATTTTCTATTTTCCTCCTCTAAAACCTAGGTGCGTCTTATGGTCTAATAGTCTGAAAAATACGGTATATCACATAACTCTTAGATCTTGAAATTACCAATTTCATGTATATGTATATGATAGTATATCTCTTCAACACAAACATGCTTTTAAAACACAAAGAGTGAAATGTGCGGCAAAACCACAGCATTTTCAGAACAAAAAAATGAAACACTCACCAGTTTCCAATGAAAACACATTTCCCCGCTCTGTCTTCGGAAGCAGGTCGGTCCTTTCCTTAATAGTCACAGGAAAAAGCTGGAAGAGATTTCTCATGGTGTGTCTTGTGGTCTTTATCAGGCAGCAGGACATATGAGCTCTGAGACCTTCAGAACCATCCTTTTTCCATACGGTTAGAAATCTATTAAATCCTTTGCTGAAAACAAAAGCAAAAAAGTAGATTGAGATCAAAATTTTAATCATTCAGATTTTACTATAAGAAATCGCTATGAAAATAACAATTTTCAGATCTAAATTTACTTTCTTTTAACAAAAGCTTAAAAAGGAACGAGTCGCTAGGAAAGGCTGCCATTATATTAGGACAGACTTCTAGCTTTTAAGTGGCACCAGACATTCTAAACCTCAGTGCCATAGCTCTGGTGCTCCCCACAGTCATTGTCTTAACTGTTTAGCTGTAGCAAAGACATGCCATTGGCACCACTGCAGCTAATCACTGCCCTTAGAAGTGCATGGCATGTGATGGCTGAAGCCAGTGACTGGCTGCAGGAGTCATGTGTGCAGAAAGGCAAGTCAAGTTAATAAAGACTACAAGGACCTCAGTAAAATTTAGCTAAATCCTTTAATAGCAGTAAAAAAAAATTGACTTTCCTCTAAGAAAGAATTCTGCCCACTGACGGTATATGTTACAAGAGTTACCCCATGGCAATATGCGGATACATGGATGGAAACAATTTTCAGTTTTTTGCTAAAAGTAATGGAACAGAAAAATAAAGAAATATACAGAATGTAGAAGTGAACCAGTGATTTCTGAGTCATTTTGTTCTGTGTTATAATTGAGGCAAGACATTTTCTGCCAAATAGTCACATTCGCTACTGAAACAACAGTTTCACTAAATTAAGTGTGACAAAGTATTTATATTCGGAGGCTAAATGAACCTTTTCATTACAAATAAAAAATTAATATGTAAGGTTCAAGCAGTAACTTACCCATTGCTCTTAGATATTAGTCCAAGTGATTGGGGAAGACGATGGATAAAAGCTCTCTCAGTGCCAGTCAGGGAAGAAGGGAACTCCATCTCTGAATCATGTGAAAAGTACAATAATTCAGACTCTTTTAGTACGTTTAACCAACATTCAGGCCAAGTAATGTCATATTAAAACAGTTGCTATTGAAAGCTTTCTCACAATCATAAATGAGGTACAGTACAGACCAAAAGTTTGGACACACCTCATTTAACCCCTTTACCCCTGAGGGTGGTTTGCACGTTAATGACCAGGCCAATTTTTACAATTCTGACCACTGTCACTTTATGAGGTAATTACTCTGGAACGCTTTAACGGATCCCCCTGATTCTGAGACCGTTTTTTCGTGACATATTGTACTTCATGATTGTGGTAAAATTTCTTCAATATCACTTGCGTTTATTTGTGAAAAAAACGGAAACTTGGCGAAAATTTAGCAATTTTCAAAATTTGAATTTTTATGCCCTTAAATCAGAGAGATGTCACACAAAATAGTTAATAAATAACATTTCCCACATGTCTACTTTACATCAGCACAATTTTGGAACCAAAATTTTTTTTTGTTAGGGAGCTATAAGGGTTAAAAGTTGACCAGCGATTTCTCATTTTTCCAACAAAATTTACAAAACCATTTTTCTAGGGACCACATCATATTTGAAGTCACTTTAAGAGGTCTTTATCACAGAAAATACCCAAAAGTGACACCATTCTAAAAACTGCTCCCCTCAAGGTGCTCAAAACCACATTCAAGAACTTTATTAACCCTTCAGGTGCTTCACAGGAATTTTTGGAATGTGGAAGAAAAAAATGAACATTTAACTTTTTCACAAAAATGTTACTTTAGACCCAATTTTTTTTTATTTTCACAGGGGTAACAAGAAAAAATGGACCCCAAAATCTGTTGTGCAATTTCCCCTGGGCAAAAAAGATACCCCATATGTGAGGAAAAACCACTGTTTGGGGGCACGGCAGGGCTCGGAAGGGAAGGAGCGCCATTTGACTTTTTGACTGTAAAATTTGCTTGAATAATTAGCGGACGCCATGTTGCGTTTGGAGAGCCCCTGTGTGCCTAAACATTGGAGCTCCCCCACAAGTGACCCCATTTTGGAAACTAGACCCCCCAAGGCACCTATCTAGATGCATAGTGAGCACTTGGTACCCCCAGGTGCTTCACAAATTGATTTGTAAAAATGAATAAGTGGAAAAAAAAAACTCTCCAAACGCGACATGGTTCCAATTTGTTAGCGGACACCATGTCGCGTTTGGAGAGCCCCTGTGTGCCTAAACATTGGAGCTCCCCCACAAGTGACCCCATTTTGGAAACTAGACCCCTCAGGGAACTTATCTAGATGTGTGGTGAGCACTTTGAAGCCCCAAGTGTTTTGCAAAGGTTTATGACGTAGAGCCGTGAAAAAAAAATTCATTTTTTTTCCACAAAAACGCTCTTTTAGCCGCAATATTTTTATTTTCACGAGGGTACTAGGAGAAATTGGACCCCAAAAGTTGTTGTGCAATTTCTCCTGAGTACGCTGATACCCCATGTGTTGGAGAAAACTACTGTTTGGGCGCATGTCAGGGCCTCGGAAGGGAAGGAGTGACGCTTTGGAATGCAGACTTTGATGGAATGGTCTGCGGGCGTCATGTTACATTCTCAGAGCCCCTGATGTGCCTAAACAGTGGAAATGCCCAAGTGCCCCCTTTTTGGAACGGATACCTGATTTGTCAATTTTATAATGTAGTGTTATACGCCAGTTGTGTAGGACAACCTGACAAACACTACACAACTGAAGCATGACAACCTGACGAACACTACGTCAGCTGTGTAGTGTTCGTCAGGTTGTCATACGTCAAAAATTAATTCAATAGTCCATGGAAGTATGGTACCTTTTGAAGCAGTCTTTCATGCAGAGGCCAGGTGTCACATTGGTAAATGGTGTCCTTGCGTATTCCCCTTCGGTAACACACTCGGCACTTCTTTTGTGACTTATCTTTTTTTCCGCTGTGAGGGATCTGCCCCGGGAAATGCTGGCCTGGTACAATTCGAGGTCCTTCAGTTCCAGAAGTAGTGGGGCCCGCTCCGCCACCACTGCCAAATATCAAGACCTTGATAACTGTCTCCTGAAAGTGAAGATACGACGCAGAAGTCTGCCCTGCACATTTTGATAGAAGGAAAGCGTTGTGCATTGCCATTTGAACAATGTGCACGGCCAGCTTCTTATACCATACCCTTGGCCTTTCTCAAAGCACTGTACGGCTGGAGGACTTGATCGGAGAGATCAACTCCCCCCATGTACTTGTTGTAACCCACTACACAGTCTGGTTTGGCGACCTGTGTAGTGGAACCTCTTACAGTGCTGAGGGTGCTGCCATCACCATATATGGTGGTCAAGAGAAGGACATTCCTCTTGTCCTTGTACTTGACCACCAATAGGTGGTCGCTAAATTGGGCTCTGCTCTCACCCCTTCTGAGCAGCTGCCCAATTAGCGTGTTTGGAAGGACCAGGCCCCCAAACTTCATCATTTCTTCTGCGTCTACAGGAGACCAGTTAGAAAATGATGAAGAGGGGTTTTGTTCCAAAAATTGATGAGCATAAAAATTAGTTTGGCCCACCATGAGGTTTATAAAATCCTCAGAGAAAAAGACTTTGAAAAAGTCTATTTCTGTGAGGCCGGTGGTGTCAAACTTGATTCCTGATTCCGCCACGAAATCAGGAATCAGTGGCTCAAAATTTTCGGGGGGGCAAGGTCCATACGGGATCAGTAGTGGGGGGCGCTGGAACATCTTCTCTCCTGCGACGACAGCGGGGCGGTCCAGCAGCACCTGAGGAGGAAGAGGAGGATGATGAGGCGTCGGAAAAGTAGAAATGTGGGATCCTCGCCCTCGCTGTCAGTCTCAGTGTTGGAGGGAACAATAGCGTATGCCTCCTCCGCTGAATAGCGAGTTTGGGATGAGCCGGACATTTTTTTTTTCTCGTGTATGTGGTGCGTGTGTGTCAGTACTTTATTTAGAGTGTGTGTGTGTCAGTGTGCTTGGTGTGAACTTTTTTTTTCTGAAAAAAAAGGAACTACTGTAGGTGGTGCAAACAGCGAGCACGAGTGCGGATCGGTGAACTATGTCACCAATCAACTCTCGGCAGCTGCTGGGTGTGTGCGCGGATGTGGTGCAAAGGTGGGGGGGGGGTATTGACAGGGACAAGAAAAAGTCCTGAAAAGCAGCGAACACGGACGTTGATCAGTGACGTAGACACTGCTCAGCGCTCGGCCGCTGCAGGACGCACGAAAAAAAAAAAAAACTGGGGGGGGGGGGGGGGGGGGGAGGATTGGGGGTAAAAGGAGGGGGGTGTGAGGATCTGCAGGGCGGTCACAGGGGGCTGACAGGCAGGTCACAGGCCGGTCACCTCCGGGTCAGGTACTCTGATTGGTGCGATCGATGTCATCATCGATCGCTCCAATCAGAGCTGGCTGGGGGATATATGACATCACAGGGGGTCATGGGGAGGTGACAGGCAGGTCACAAGCCGGTCACCGCCCCGTGACCGCCCTGTTACTGCACGGTCCCGCTGTGATGGGTGCGATCGATTTGATCGGCGATCGCACCGATCCTAGCAGTTTGGGGAGAAGGCTGAGGTTACTAGGCAACAGCCTAGGATCGGTGCTCTTAGGGGCACCGATCCTAGGCTGTACATCACTGTTTCCGGCAATCTGATTGCCAGAAACAGTGAGAAATGCTGTGATTGGCTGTTCAGAATTGAAAAGCCAATCACAGCGATCGTGGGTGTGAAGGGGTGGCGACACCCCCCGAGATGCCGGCGCCATCTACCCTAAGGTAAGATGACACCGGAATTTTAATGCACTTCGGTCGCGGTGCCGCATTAAAGATAGGGCGTATAAACACGGCCCAGGGCACAGATACGTATTAATACGCCCTATGTCGTAAAGGGGTTAAAGATTTTTCTGTATTTTCATGACAAACTTTTGGTCTGTACTGTAAATTGTAAAGTTCTTGTAAAAACAAGCAACTTTGCAATTCACTTATTAACAATCCTCTTTGTTTTCTTTCTGTTTTTCTCTGTTTTCAGGAAAGAAAGGATTATTACCAGATTTTGCAAACTATAAGATGCACTTTTTTCCCCCAAATTTGGGAGAAAAAAATGGGGGTGGGGGGTGTCTTATAGTGTAAATATAGCTTTCAGTGGGGAGGGGGTGGCAGCAGCAGTGTAGAGGGGTCACAGGAGGTAGGGTCGCCGCTGCAGGAAGCCAGTGTCGGCAGGAGTGAGGCATTGCTGAAGGCCCTGGACTGAGAGGAGGGGTGTCTAGGCGGTGGGCTTCAAGAAAATATCGGCGGTGCAGGCAGGAGCGGAGTCCCACTCTGCACATTGATTTCCTGGCTTGGGTGCATCAGGAAAATGGCCACTAAAGGCGGCATATGCGCAAATCTATATCTCGGCTCAATGACGAGCCAAGAACTCAATCTGCGCATGAGCTGCCTCCGGCAGCCATTTTCCTGAAGCACCCAAGCCAGGAGATCAATGTGCAGAGCGGGACTTTGATCCTGCCTGCACCGCCGACATTTTCTTAAAACCCACCTCCGGGAGATCAATGGCTCCTGCCTTGCAATACCGGGACAACTCCTCCTCCCTGCCCAGGGCCAGCAGCATCGGCCCATTCCTGCCGCTACAGGCTTCCTGCAGCGGCAACCCTGCCTCCTGTGACCCTGCTCCACCGCCCTCCCCCCAATAAGCTAAATTCGGACTATAAGACGGACCCCCATTTGACACATGAAAAAGAAAATTTTCCTCCTCAAAATTTGGGGTACGTCTTATGGTTCAGTGCGTCTGATATTCCGCAAAATACTGAAATTCTATAATATACTGCTCACCACCCAGATTACTGGCCACATCTGCAGTCTACCAGCATTGGCCAGTTTATTAGGCAGTAGGCAAAGAGCACATGCTCCTACACTGGATTCAGCCAGCTTCAGAGCTCCTGCGCTCCTCCAATGGCAGAGTTATAGTGGTTGAATCATTAATTGACGCCTGAAAAGCGTCTGAGCATTATCTCATCTACCACTATGAATGTTAATTCTATGTTCTGAAATAAAGTTTTGAAGATTTTATTTAGTTGCCAACACTTGGAATTTTTCTTCATAATTGATAGTACAATGTTAATTTTTATTATCTGGGTATTCCATAAGCACAAATTCTCTGCCACCCATTTATTACATGAGTCACTCACTTTATGAGGAAAGGATCCACAGCAAGGAAACAACAGATTTATGAACAAGAGGGTAAAAATATAGGAGTCAGGTATGTAAACTATATACGTGCATCTATTTTTGCTGTACAATGAAGCATTCACATAATGAAATTACAAAGTAATAGAATAATGGTCCTGAAAATATACCTTTCTGGTCACCATTACAAAATTTGTCCAATGCGATAGTAACAGCAATGTCCACCTCTTCATCTATATGAATGTCCTTCAGCCCTTTCGCTTTTCCAGATTTGGAAGTGCTGGATTTCAAAATTGCGCCAGAACGTGACATTTTTACTGCACAAAAAAAATATATATTTATTTACTTTACAAAAAAAAACACACAACAAAAGGATCAAACAACTACGTAATCAACTTTACTGAAAATGTATTTATTAATAAAGCCCATGACGTACTAACACGTGTCTGTGCCCTGGGACTTAAGAGCCTGACCGGTATTAGTACGTCATCGCGATCGCGCGCGCACACAGGCTGTGCGGGTGCGATCTCCGCCGGGTGTCAGCTGACACCCGGTACTATGTGCAGGGAGCGATCCCGCACCGCTCCCG
Source organism: Phyllobates terribilis (assembly GCF_046119375.1). Taxonomy (NCBI): domain Eukaryota; kingdom Metazoa; phylum Chordata; class Amphibia; order Anura; family Dendrobatidae; genus Phyllobates; species Phyllobates terribilis. The sequence continues at coordinate 357,330,507 of NW_027362761.1, forward strand.
GCACATTAATCCCGCAATGCTGCGATCGAAGTCGTTCGCAGCATTGCGGAGGCTAAGGGGAGGTGATCGCAATACTCGCCTCCTCTTTCGGCCTCCAGAGCTGTCTGCCGAGGCTTCCCGGGTGTTGCCATGACGACCCGATGTCGTCATGACAACTTCCGGGTCACCAGACAGCAGGAAGATTTTTTGGTCATGCGCAGTGCATGACCAAACAATCTTCTCACTGTGCAGCGCTGACTGCCTGCATGGCACAGGGATGGTGCTCCATCCCTATGTTATGCAGGCAATCAGAATAAAAAAAGTAAAAGTCCCAGAGTGGGACAAAGTAAAAGAGTAAAAAATCTCTCAGAAAGTGAAAAAAAAAAAAAAAATTGTAAAAATATAAAAATAAAAAAAATAAAAATATAATGTACCCATCAATAATTATTATTATGAGAAAAAAAAAAAACAATAAAAGTACACATATTTGGTATCGCCGCGTCCGGAAGGACCTGAGCTATAAAATTGTCCCACTAGTTAACCCCTTCAGTGAACACGGTAAAAAAAAAAAAAAAAAAAATGAAGCAAAAAACAATGCTTTATCATCATACCGCCAAGCAAAAAATGGAATAACACGCGATCAAAAAGACGAATATAAATTAAAATGGTATCGCTGAAAACGCCATCTTGTCCCGCAAAAAACAAGCCGCCATACAGCTCCATCATCCGAAAAATCAAAAAGTTATAGCTCTCAGAATAAAGCGATGCAAAAAATAATTTTTTCTATAAAATAGCTTTTATTGTGTAAAAGCGCCAAAACATAGAAAAGCGATATAAATGTGGTACCGCTGTAAACGTACTGACCCGAAGAATAAAGCTACCTTATCAATTTTACCACACGCAGAGTAGAATAAAAAAATAAAAAACAATTCCTGAATTGTTGGTTTTTGTTTATTCTGCCTCCCAAAAGCTGGAATAGAAAGCGATCAAAAAATGTCACATGCCTGAAAATGGCACCAATAAAAACGTCAACTCATCCCGCAAAAAACAAGCCATCACATGACTCTGTCGGCCAAAATATGGAAAAATTATAGCTCTCGAAATATGGCGATGCAAAAACTAGATTTTACAAAATATGTGTCTTTTAGTGTGTGACAGCTGTCAATCATAAAACCCCGATATCATTCTGGTATCTCTGTAGTGGCACCGACCCGAAGAATAAGGTCGTCTAATCACTTATACCGCACTAGGAACGGCGTAAAAAATAAACTCTAGGGCTGGGGTTGTGCTAATGTTAGGGTTAGGGTCGGGGTTGGGCTAGGCTAGGGTCAGGGTTGGGCTAGGGTAGGGTTAGGGTTGGGGTTGTTTTTATTTTTACAAAAGTAAAAAAAAAAAAAAAGAAGACGATATGGCAACTAGTGTTGAACGCAAGTGCTCGGGTATGCATTGAGCATTGCGGGTGCTCGAGTCTCTGCCCCATATGCTTCGCGGCCAAAAAAAACCTTGCGGGGATTGCCTGCCATGCACGAGCGATCCCCGCATGGTTTTTTTGGGGTATCTAATAACCGTGAAACATGCGGGCGGGGACTCGAGCATTTCACTTGAGCACCCGTGATACATGGTGCATACCTGAGTACCCGATGCAAACTCAAGTAGCGAGCACTTGCGCTCAAGAGTAATGACAACTTATTCAATATGATGACCTAATGTTATCAAATTCTGTGTCGTCCCTCTGGGTTCAAAATGTTCACTATACCCCTTGATAAAATCCTTGAGGGGTGTAGTTTCCAAAATTGGGTCACTTGTGGGGGGTTTCAACTATTTAGGCACATCAAGGGCTCTCCAAACGCGACATGGCGTCCGCTCTCGATTCCAGACGATTTTGCGTTCAAAAAGTCACACAGTGCTCCTTTCCTTCTGAACTCTGCCGTGCGCCCAAACACTGTATTTTCCCCACATATGGGGTATTGGCGTACTCAGGAGAAATTGCACAAAAGTTTTTGGGGTCCAATTTCTCCTCTTACCCTTGTGAAAATAAAAAATTGGGGCTAAAACATCATTTTTGTGGAAAAAGTTTGATTTTTTTTATTTTCACGGCTCCATGTTATAAACTTCTGTAAAGGACTTTCGGGGTCAAGGTGCTCACCACACATCTAGATAAGTTCCCTGAGGGGTCTAGTTTCCAAAATGGTGTCACTTGTGGGGGGTTTCCACTGTTTAGGCACATCAGGGGCTCCCCAAACGCAACATGGCGTCGGCTAATTATTCAAGCAAATTTTACATTCAAAAAGTCAAATAGCGCTCCTTCCCTTTCGAACCCTGCCGTGCGCCCAAACAGTGGTTTTTCCTCACATATGGGGTATCTGCTTACTCAGGAGAAATTGCACAACAAATTTTGAGGTCCATTTTTTCCTGTTACCCCTGCAAAAAAAAAAAATTGAGTCTAAAGTAACATTTTTGTGAAAAAAGTTAAATGTTAATTTTTTTCTTCCACATTCCAAAAACTCCTGTGTAGCACCTGAAGGGTTAATAAAGCTCTTGAGGGGTGCAGTTTTTAGAATGGTGTCACATTTTGGTATTTTCTGTCATAAAGACCCCCTCAAAGTGACTTTAACCCCTTTACCCCCGAGGGTGGTTTGCACGTTACTGACCAGGCCAATTTTTACAATTCTGACCACTGTCACTTTATGAGCTAATTACTCTGGAACGCTTCAATGGATCCCCCTGATTCTGAGACTGTTTTTTCGTGACATATTCTACTTCATGATTGTGGTAAAATTTCTTTGATATCACTTGCGTTTATTTGTGAAAAAAACAGAAATTTGGCGAAAATTGTGAAAATTTTGCAATTTTCAAAATTTGAATTTTTATGCCCTAAAATCAGGGAGATATGTCACACAAAAGAGTTAAGAAATAACATTTCCCACATGTCTACTTTACATCAGCACAATTTTGGAACCAAAATTTTTTTTTTGTTGGGGAGCTATAAGGGTTAAAAGTTGACCAGCGATTTCTCATTTTTCCAACAAAATTTACAAAACCATTTTTTTAGGGACCACATCACATTTGAAGTCACTTTGAGAGGTCTTTATGACAAAAAATACCCAAAAGTGACACCATTCTAAAAACTGCACCCCTCAAGGTGCTCAAAACCACATTCAAGAACTTTATTAACCCTTCAGGTGCTTCACAGAAGTTTTTGGAATGTGGAAGAAAAAAATGAACATTTAACTTTTTTTCACAAAAATGTTACTTTAGACCCAATCTTTTTAATTTTCGCAGGGGTAACAGGAAAAAATGGACCCCAAAATTTGTTGTGCAATTTCCCTTTGGCATGCAGATACCCCACATGTGGGGAAAAAACAGTGCTTGGGCGCACGGCAGGGCTCGGAAGGGAAGGAGCGCCATTTGACTTTTTGATTGTAAAATTTGCTTGAATAATTAGCGGACGCCATGTTGCGTTTAGAGGGCCCCTGAAGTGCCTAAACAGTGGAAACCTCCCACAAGTGACCCCATTTTGGAAACTAGACCCCCCAAGGCACCTATCTAGATGCACAGTGAGCATTTGGAACCCCCAGGTGCTTCACAAATTGATTCGTAAAAATGAAAAAGTGGAAAAAAAAACACTTTAATTTTTACGAATCAATTTGTGAAGCACCTGGGGGTTCCAAGTGCTCACTATGCATCTAGATAGGTGCCTTGGGTGGTCTAGTTTCCAAAATGGAGTCAATTGTGGGGGAGCTCCAATGTTTAGGAACACAGGGGCTCTCCAAACGCAACATGGTGTCCGCTAACAATTTGAGCCGATTTTCCATTCAATTTGTTAGCGGACACCATGTCGCGTTTGGAGAGCCCCTGATGTGCCTAAACAGTGGAGCTCCCCCACAAGTGGCCCCATTATGGAAACTATACCCCTCAAGGATTTTATTAAGGGGTATAGTGAACATTTTGAACCCAGAGGTAAGACACAGAATTTGATAACATGAGGTCATCATATTGAATAAGTTGTCATTAGTCTTGAGCGCAAGTGCTCGCTACTTGAGTTTGCATCGGGTACTCAGGTATGCACCATGTATCACGGGTGCTCAAGTGAAATGCTCGAGTCCCCGCCCACATGTTTCACGGTTATTAGACACCCCCCAAAAAAAATGCAAGGATCGCTCGTGCATGGCAGGCGATCCCCGCGAGTTTTTTTTGGCCGCGAAGCATATGGGGCGGAGACTCAAGCACCCGCGATACTCTGTGCATACCCAAGCACCCGATGCAAACTCAAGTAGCGAGCACTTGCGTTCAACACTAGTTGCCATATCGTCATCTTTTTTTTTTTTTTTTTTTTTTTTTTTTTACTTTTGAAAAAAAAATACAGCCTCAACCCTAACATTAGCACAACCCCAACCCCAGCCCTAGCATTTATTTTTTACGCCGTTCCTCGTGCGGTATAAGTGATGAGATTACTTTACTCTTCGGGTCGGTGCGATTACAGCGATACCAGAATGATATCGGGTTTTTATGATTGACAGCTGTCACACACTAAAAGACACATATTTTGTAAAATCTAGTTTTTGCATCGCCATATTTTGGCCGACAGAGTCATGTGATGGCTTGTTTTTTGCGGGATGAGTTGACGTTTTTATTGGTGCCATTTTCAGGCATGTGACATTTTTTGATCGCTTTCTATTCCAGCTTTTGGGAGGCAGAATAAACAAAAACCAACAATTCAGGAATTGTTTTTTTTTACATTTTTTTATGCTGTTCCATTTGTGGTAAAAGTAATAAGGCAGCTTTATTCTTCGGGTCAGTACGTTTACAGCGGTACCACATTTATATAGTTTTTTATGTTTTGGCGCTTTTACACAATAAAAGCTATTTTATAGAAAAAATTATTTTTTTGCATCGCTTTATTCTGAGCTGTAACTTTTTGATTTTTCGGATGATGGAGCTGTATGGCGGCTTGTTTTTTGCGGGACGAGATGACGTTTTCAGCGGTACCATTTTTATTTATATTCGTCTTTTTGATCGCGTGTTATTCCATTTTTTGTTTGGCGGTATGATGATAAAGCATTGTTTTTTGCTTTGTTTTTTATTTTTTATTTTTACCGTGTTCACTGAAGGAGTTAACTAGTGGAACAGTTTTATAGGCCAGGTCGTTACGGACGCGGCGATACCAAATATGTGTACTTTTATTGTTTGTTTGTTTTTTTTTTTCATAATAATATTTATTGATGGGTACATTATATTTTTATTTTTAGTGGATTATTTTTTTTATTTTATTTTTTTATATTTTTACAATTTTTTTTTACATTTTTTTTTTTCACTTTCTGGGTGTTTTTTTTTTACTTTTTTACTTTGTCCCACTATGGGTCTTTCACTTTTTTTATTCTGATCGCCTGCATGGCACAGGAATGCAGCACCATCCCTGTGCCATGCAGGCAGTCAGCGCTGGACAGGGAGAAGATAGTTTGGAGATGCACTGCGCATGTCTAAACAATCTTCCTGCTGTCTGGTGACCCGGATGTTGTCATGACGACATCGGGTCGTCATGGCAACACCCGGGAAGCCGCGGCAGACAGCTCTGGAGGCCGGAAGAGGAGGTGAGTATATCGATCACCTCCCCTTGCCACCGCAATGCTGCGATCGACTTCAATCGCAGCATTGCGGGGGTTAATGTGCTGGGAGCGGTGCGGGACCGCTCCCTGCACATAGTACCGGGTGTCAGCTGTGACAATCAGCTGACACCCGGCGGCGATCGCGCCCGCACAGCCTGTGTGCGTGAGCGATCGCGATGACGTACTTTTAAGGGTCAGGCTCTTAAAGCCCAGGGCACAGACGCGTATTAGTACGACATGGGCTTTAAAGAGGTTAAATATGATGTGGTCCCTAAAAAAATGGTTTTGTAAATTTTGTTGGAAAAATGAGAAATCGCTGGTCAACTTTTAACCCTTATAGCTCCCCAATAAAAAAAAATTTTGGTTCCAAAATTGGGCTGATGTAAAGTAGACATGTGGAAAATGTTATTTATTAACTATTTTGTGTGACATCTCTCTCTGATTTAAGGGTATAAAAATTCAAATTTTGAAAATTTAAAAATTTTCACAAAATTTCCGTTTTTTTCACAAATAAATGCAAGTAATATCGTAGAAATTTTACCACAATCATGAAGTACAATATGTCACGAAAAAACATTCTCAGAATCAGGGGGATCCGTTGAAGCCTTCCAGAGTAATTACCTCATAAAGTGACAGTGGTCAGAATTGTGAAAATTGGCCAGGTCATTAACGTGCAAACCACCTTGGCTTGTAAAGGGGTTAAAAACATGCTAGAAAATAGAAGAAATCGTTACACCAATGCAAATACTGGAATAATTTAGGAGGCTAGTATTTGTCAAGGAACAAAAAAATATTAGAAACTATATATATATATAATTGTCTTATCCCGTCTGTCTGTATGTCTGTCTGTCTGTCCAGGAAAAGATGGCGGCCGTTAGCGGCTCATCTGCTGTACGGAGGACAGCGGCGATGCAGGGGGAGATGAGGCGGCGCGAGGGGCTCATCTCCCCAGTGCTGGCAGCACAAGTACCCCGACAGGCGGCGCCGCTCACCTCCACGCGGCTAACGTCAGGAGATCACCGGCTCGGCCCGCTGATCTCCGGAGGGGAAGTGTGAACGGAGGACCGGGGAGCGGCGCCGCCGGTCGGGATGCTTCTGCTGCGAGTAGCAGCTCATATCCTGGCTTCTCGTAGCAGAAGGAGCCGCACAAGCAGCGCCGCTCCCCGGTCCTCACTAATACGATGCTGATTGGTCGCGGTCGACGCCCGCGACCAATCAGCAATATAGGCGGAAAATTTAAACGCCGCTCTGCTGATTGGTCGCGGTGGCTGGCCGCGACCAATCAGCCTTATTGGCGCCAAACTTAAACCACGCTGTGCTGATTCGTCGTGGCTGACGGCCGCGACCAATCAGCGAGATTGGTGCCAAATTTCAACAACGCTCTGCTGATTGGTCGCGGCCGCCAGCCGAACGCGAACAATCAGCGAGATTGGCGCCAAATTAAAACAACGCTCTGCTGATTGGTCGCGGCCGCCAGCCGACCGCGACTTATCAGCAATTTTGGCGCCAAATGTAAACAATGATCTGCTGATTGGTCGCGGCCGCCGGCCGGCCACGATTGGCGCCAAATTTAAACAACGCTCTGCTGACTGGTCGCGGCTGGCGGCCGACAGCGACCAATCAGCGATTTTGGCGCCAAATTTAAACACCGCTCTGCTGATTGGTGGCGGCCGCCAGCCGCAACTAATCAGCGAGATTGGCGTAAAATTGAAACAAGCTCTGCTGATAGGTCATGGCCGCCAGCCGGGAACAATCAGTGAGATTGGCGCCAAGTTTAAACAACGCTCTGCATATTGGACCAATCAGCGAGATTGGCGCCAAATTTAAACAACGCTCTGCTGATTGGTTGCAGTCGCCGGCCGCGAACAATCAGCGATATTGGCGCCAAATTTAAACCCTGCTCTGCTGATTGGTCGCGAACGCCGGCCACGAACAATCAGTGATATTGGCGCCAAATTTAAACACAGTTTTGCTGATTGGTCGCGGTTGCCGGCCGCGACCAATCAGCGATTTTATCGCCAAATTTAAACAAGCTCTCCGGTCCTCACTAACACAGTTCTCTGATTGGTCGCGGCCGGCACCCGCGACCAATCACCGATATTGCCGCTAAATTTAAACACCGTTTTGCTGCTTGGTCGCGGTTGCCGGCCGCGACCAATCAGCGATTTTGGCGGCAAATTTAAACAACGTTCTACTGATTGCGCCCGGTCGGCCGCATACATATTCTAGAATACCCGATGTGTTAGAATCGGGCCACCATCTAGTAGTCGTAATAATACATTTGTATTGTATATATCAGTACAGGTAATACAGGGGGGCCACAAAAAGTGCACATCCGTTAAGGTGCATAGAACAGCATCTGTATTATATGAAAAAAACGATAAAGATGTTGCATTTAGACCGAAGGAGGCGATTGTATGAAGGTCCATTTGTACAATTGCCTCTTTTACTCTGTATGTAGTATCTCTACAATGTCTTGAAAAAGGTATTCATACCCCTTGAACTTTTCCACATTTTTTCATGTTATACCCACAAACTTAAAGGGGTTGTCCAGTACTTTTAAAAATATGCCAATGTATTTTAATGATAAATAAAAGCGTCTTTCTAATTACCTCCTGGTGCTGTTTCTGCCTGTGAGCGGCGCTATCGGTGGCCGCTCACAAGCAGCAAGTGACCCCCGGCTGCAGCCAGCTCTGACATCCGCTGACGTCACGACAAGTCCAGGCTGCAGCCTAGAGTCCCTCTTCTGCGTTCCACCGGTGGCTGCTGGGTTGTGGGTGGGGTTACCCCCCCGCGTCACACCTGGCATTCACCGCGCGCTCTCCCTGTCCCCATTCATTGGGAAAGAGCGGTGGATGCTGGGTGTGATGCGGGGAATAATCCCGCCCACAACCCAGCCGCAACCGCGGGGACCCCAGCGCTGAGTCACGCCTCACTTGACGTGACGCCAGCGCGGGGTCACGTGATGCCTGTGAGCGGCCACCGATAGCGCCGCTCACAGGCAGAAACAGCACCAGGAGGTAATTACAAAGAAGCTTCTATTTATCATTAAAACACATTGGCATATTTTTAAAAGTACTGGACAACCCTTTTAAATGTATCTTAATGAGATTTTATGTGAAATACTAACACAAAGTAGCAAGTATTTGTGAAGTGTAGAGGAAATGATATATGGTTTTCTAAATATTTTACAAATATAATTCTGAAAATTGTGACATGCATTTATATTCAGCCCCCCTGAGTCAATACTTTGTAATTTCGCTTCAACTACAGCTGCAAGTCTTTTGGGGGTCGGTCTCTACCAGCTTTGCACATATAGAGGCTGACATTTTTGCCCATTCTTCTTCGCAAACTAAATCCAGCTCAGTGAGATTGGATGGAGACGTCTGTGGACAGCAATATTCAAGTCTTACAACAGATTCTCAGCAGAATTTAGGTTTGGACTGTGACTGGGCCGTTCACACACATGAATATGCTTTGTTCTAAACCCTCCATTGTAGCTCTTGGAGTAGGATAGGTCATCAATGTCTGATCGATCCGACCTGCTCAATAGTGGAGCTGCACCGTCTTCTGATAGTGGCCGCGGCAGGGTACGGCACATCTTCCACCTATAGATTTGAATAGGAGGCGGATGTGTAGTACCTGGCCACTATCAGAAAATGGAGCAGCTCCGCCATTGAGCAGGTCCGACTGATCAGACATTGATGTCCTATCCTAAGGATACGTTATCAATGATATAGTGGACAACCTCTTTTAAAAAAAAATGTGGAAAAGATCACACAGCATAAATACTTTTTCAGGGCACTGTATATGTTCATAATAGCAGGGGAAATTAAGATGGATTGGTGGTGGGGTTCAAGAGTGTTAGATGGTTGGTGATAGAAATGGATGGTGCAATAATCTAGAAGGGAGATAATAAGGGCATGTGCTAATTAGCAAATTCAAAAAATGTTCATCAAATAAGGAGTAGTAGAGGTATTACAAATGGCACTCACTGACCAATAAATCTTTCCTTTTGGTTACTCGTCAGTCTGCACACCCCATTAAACAAGACAAAAGGGGTGCAAGAGGAGTCAAGTTGCACCGGTTCACAAGCAATATAAAAGAAAAGATTTAATGGTTGGCGAGTGCCACTTCTAATTCTTTTACTGCTACACGTTTGGATTGCACTGCTACCTACTGGTGCTCCTTAACCAACACTGAAGCCAGAGTGGTGCCAATCTGTGCTGTCACTTTTACAAGAGAAATTGATAAAGAAATGAGTTTGAGTTGAAGGTGGAAAGAGGTGGTTACAGCTTGAATGGTAAGAGATTCCTCACTGGGAAAAGTCACGAGCTGTTAATGTTGTTAGATATCAGGGTGGGTGATGGTTTGAGCAGAATAGTGAAAAGATAAAGTGTTTTCTTTATGTTGAGTTCCAGAAAGCGGGAGGAGAAAGAAGATATAGCTGGGAGAGGTGACATCTGGGTCAGAGAGGTAGATTTGAGTGTCATCAGCATAAACCTGGTACTGAAAAACATGAGTTTCTAAGAGCTGTCTCAGGCCACAAGAGTGAATGGAGAAGCGTAGATGAACAAGGTCACAGCTTAGCGGGAAACAGAGAGAATGTGAAAGAAAGAGGCATAAATGGGAATGTATGGTTGGTGGAGCATGGGGAAACCAGGGAGAGGGACAAGTCTGCAATGTCAATATATGACAGTTTATAACAAAAAATGTAAGGTCGACTGTCAAATGCAGAGGAAAGGTCTAGAAGGAGGAGCAGACTATTAGTGCTTTCATTAAGGAGAAGCTATCATCAGAATAACACCTAATAATCACTATAAGGCTGTGTGCCCACGATGAGTTTTTTAAGCGTTTCCGCAGCGGCAAAAACACTGCAGAAACGCTTAAAAAACGCATGGTAGAAGGCCTGTCATGTTCCCCAATGATAATCCGGATTATCATTGCGGAAAAAAACGCAGCACTACCAATTATTTTGTGGAAGTGCTGCGTTTTCGCCGCCATGGACTTGCATTAGAACGCGTGCATTCCGCTTCACTAGATAAGGACATGCGGAATGCACGCGTTCAATGTGCGGATGGTACCCAGGTCTAGAGGAGAGGAGACTCTCCTCCGGACCCGGGTACCATAGAAACTGTGAAAAAAAGAATAAAATAAAAAATAAAGATTATATTTACCTTCTGACGGCCCCCGCTGCGCTCCTCCTTTCATGCCGGCAGCTAGCGATGGACTGAAGGACCTGCGCTGACGTCATAGTCATGTGACGGGTCACACGACGCTGACGTCGGCAGGTCCTTCAGTGTACTGCTGCCGGCAGCCAGGACGGAGGGAAACAAGACTGCGGGGGCCATCAGAAGGTAAGTATATATTTATTTTTTACCATTCTTTCGGTCACAGTATATAAATCCATGCCGTTTGCATGCATTTATATAGTGTGACCAAGTTGACAAGCACTTTCCAAGTGATGCTAAAATCGCTTGGAAAGCGCTTGTCAACCCGCATGCGGAAATGCAAGTGAAGAACGCTTCACATCCGCTTGTCCCTGGCAGGAAAAACGCATGTACAATCCGCATGTACAATCCGCATGCATTTTTTCTGCCAGGGAGATGCAGAAACGCTCAGGAAAAAATCCTGAGGATTTCTGCATCGTGGGCACCTAGCCTAAATCAGATTTTTGTTTTCCTTTTTTTCTTTTTATTTTGCCATTTTTTTTTACATAACACAATCTTCATAAAAAAATAAAATTAGTAATCTTGCCATTTTTTGGACTCCTACTTTGTCTTGAGATTTCAGCAGACTCCTTATCATCAGAGGCAGGATTACAATAACAGGTAACACCTGTATACACAGCTGATTGCATAGTATCCACAACAGGCAATGTCACAGCTGCCCCTGCTCCTTCTCCTCCACAATGACCTGCGGCTAATGTACATGTGAATTTCCTGAAACAGGAAGTTAGAGTCTAATATAAAACCAAGAGGCCAATGTAAAAAAATTATATTTTTTATTTTAATACAAATTGTGCTAAAAAACATAAAAAATAGCAGGTGGTTTTAAAAATACATTTAACACAAAAATCTTGATTTAAACAATAGGTAATTTCCTGATTGATAGCTTCTCATGCAGACATCTGTGCAAAATCAGTCCGAGCACGGACAGGTCACAGCTCTCCCAAACCAAGCGTGACAGCCTCACAATAATATAAGACGCTCGGGTCAGGAATAGGGATGAGCGGACCCATGGAAGTTCGGGTTCTGGTACTCGACCTGAACTTTACTCCAAAGTTCGGTTCAGGCACCAGAACTGTATCCGAACTTGAACCTCACTGAAAACAATGGGGACCCGAACTTTGGAGCTGAAAAATTCTCTCTTTCCCTCTCTCTCTCTAAGGCCACAGTCCCACTATCAGTATTTGGTCAGTATTCGGTCAGTATTTTTCTCAGGAGTGGGAGCCAAAACCAGGAGTGGGTGATAAATGCAGAATTGGTGACTTGTTTCTATGATACCTTTTCTCTGATTGTTCCTCACCTGGTTTTGTCTCCCATTCCTTAGAAAAAATACTGACCAAATACTAATAGTGGGGCCGTGGCCTAAGTATTCAGTATGAATCCCAAACTTTTAAGCTCAGTTTTGCTCATCTCTAGTCAGGAGACCTGCGGTCAGGCCGTGCATTGCGGTCCGAGTTCGGATCGAGATCCATGGACGTCTGCATAGACCCTAAAGTAGTTTCAGTAGACTGGGGTCAGAAGCCAGACATGTTTATCAATCATGGATCAATGTATGCCAGCTTTATGTAAACCTAATGTTATTTATTCATTAATTTACCTTTTTAAAAAAGCGAATCCACAACTTGTCTCCTTTATTTATGGGGATTTCATCCTTAAGATGGTCTAGCACAGCCCTGAAATGCATTTACCCCCCGCAAAAAGCAAACAACTTATTCTGGATGAGTAGTCCAGCGATTACACCATCTTTCCTGCATTCATGGAAAGCTGCCAACTGTGTCTGGCACAATGTCACTATCGGGATGTCTGGAGTTTATGCTTAGGAATTTGGCAGTAAAATAAAATGGTCACTAATGGGGGTATTGTACCTGCTTATGGATTTTAAGCACAGAGGATGACACTGGTGTTATCACAGGGAAATACTAAGCCAAAAATATCAGGTATCTGGAATCAAATGGATGAAAAGGAAAATATCTACAGATGGACAGGTTGTGGAACTGCTGCACATGAAGCCAGCAGTCCCTAGCACACCTGAGACAAATGAACCCACGGATACATTGCCATGCAACATTTCAGGAAACCCCTCCCTCCTATCTATAGTTTGTTAAAAAAAAAAAAAAAAACTGTGCTTGAGGCTATGTGCCCACGTTGCGGACCTGAAGCATATTTTTTACGCTTCTCCCTGGCGGGAAAATCGCATGCGGATATTACATGCGGTTTTCCCGCCAGGTAGAAGCGTTTGTGAGGCGTCTTTGCATGCATTTCCGCATGCGGGTTATCAAGCACTTCTCCAAGCATCACTTGGAAAAGTGCTTGACAACTTGTTCAGAATGGTAAAAAATAAAAAAATAAACTTTATACTCACCTTCTGATGCATTCTCTGCCCCGTCCGGAGGCTTGAGCGGCTCACGCTGTTGTGTGCAGGACCTGCGGTGACGTCATTGAGTCATGTGGTGGGTCACATGACTCAATGACGTGGCAGGTCCTTCAGACAACAGCGCGACGGAGGGAAAACATCAGAAGATAAGTATAAACTTTATTTTATTCTTTTTTTTACAGGTTCTTTGGTACCCAGGTCTGGATGAGAGTCTCCTCTCATCCAGACTTGGGTACCATCCGCACATTGATTCCGCTGCGCTTCCGCAAAATTAATGAACATGCTGCGGATTTTTGACCGTAGCATATACGCTGCGGAAAAATCCGCAGCATGGGCATTGACATTGCGGAATGCCATTGGGGACCATGGGGTGCGGATATACATGCGTTTTTCAAGCGTTTACGCTGCGGAAATTCCGCAGCATATACGCTTGAAAAATGCTACGTGGGCACACAGCCTTACCCCCATCTCCAGGTCCAGTGCAGAGTCTCTGCTGCTGCTACTGTTATTGTCTGCAGCGCTGTCATCACATGGATAACGCTGCAGCCAGTAACTCAGCTCAACAGCTCTGCCAGAGTTGATGACATAAGCAGTACTGTGGAAAAGTTTTAGATGGGATAAAAATAAAGTTAATGTAAAAAAGATAAATCTAAATCAAATCAATATTCGTTGTGACCATCTTTTGCCATCAAAACAGCATCAATTCTTCTAGGTACACTCGCACACAGTACTTGAAGGAACTCAGCAGGGATCTTCCCTGGATGTAGACTTGTGAAATCCTTCTGTCTCTTTGTGTAATCCCAGATTCAATGATGTGGAGATTAGAATTTATTATAAGTGAAAGGAGGACTTTATACTAACCAGACAGCAGATGGTGATAGTGTGTAAAGTTAGATGCTTGCTGTATGGTGGGAGGAAAGCTCTCAATTGTTGGTTGTTCTTACCTCCTGTGTTTTTCCTTTCTTTCCTGAATGTGTTATGTCAGCAGCACACAGACTGTGTGACACTGAATTGTATCTCATGTTTAACTAGTATGAAGTAAATACTGTTTACTCAAGATATCTTGCTGATTGAAGCTCTCGTAAGTACAGTGGTGACTGTAAGAAGACACACTCTGCGACAGGTTATGGGCCCAGGCCGGAACCCAGACACTAAAGCCCAGACACTACAGGCCTGCACTACAAGAGGAACCTGGTTTATAACCCCAGATAACGGAGCACACAGATAAGCTCTGTAAACAGAAGGAAATAAATCCACATACAGAGTGACAGAGGAATTCATGATCCCAGGAGCTGGATATAATTACAGAGAATTCAACACAGGCAGGACATACAGGAACTATCAGCAAGAAGAAAAAAACAGGAGAATATCTTCAGTACAACTCTCTAAACAAGTAAGACTATCTAAAGATGATGAGTAACACAGAACTGAAATTCAGAGTAGCTAAACTGAATAGTGAAAATTATCAGTTATGGAAATTCAAAGTAGAGATGTTGTTTTCTAAGGATGATTTATGGGAAGTAAATGTTACAGAAAGACCAGATCAAGATAATCAGACATGGGATAAGAAGAATAGACAAGCGAGAGCCACCATTAGCTTATTAGTGGATGATGCTCAATTAATACATATAAGAAGTGAAGAAACAGCGGAAGGAATGTGGGAAGAATTAAGAAAACTGTATGAAAGACCTAGCTTGAATCACAAGTTATTTTTATTAAGAAAGCTTTACAGTATGAGATTCAGTGCAAATGACTACATGCAGAAGCACATATTCTCAATGATGGAAGTGATATCACAGCTAAGATCTATTGGTGAAGACATTAAAGAAAGTCATGTAGCAGCTATATTATTGTGCAGTTTACCAGATTCGTATACAGCATTGATAAATGCCCTTGAGACGAGACCAGAAACTGACATTACATTAGATTTTGTGAAAACAAGACTAATAGATGAATATCAGAGAAGAAAATAACAAAAAATTATTCTTCTACTGAAAAGGACAGTGAAAACGCTCTTAAAGCTACAGAATTTAAAAAACCCTATAATAAAAAGACAAGAGAATGCTTCAGAAGTAAGAAAGAAGGTCATTTAAAGAAAGACTGTACCATATGGAAAGCAGAACAACAAAAATTACAACATAAAAAGCATACACAGAAAGTAAAAAACACAATTTCCGATTCATGTGAGAATAATTGGAATGGCATTGTAATGCAGCGACTTGCGGCATTACGGTAATGGTCCAGGATGAGTTTTTGGCTGACCATGTACCTCCCCCTCAGGTGACGGATCACATGACTGTGACATCAGCAAGGTCCTGTCTGTGTGCATTGGATGGATATATAAACCCTGATAGATTTGAGACAGGTGTGTGTGTTAGGCGTGAGGCCTGTTCCCGTGTGGGACACCATTTGTGCGCAGCCTGGTGAAGCTTGAAAGGTCAAGGCTGGATCCTTAGGTTAAGCGATGCCAGTGGCCTTGGAAGGCAGAGGCTTGCAAGATAAGAGTCCTGGAAGACTAAGGCTGGATGTTTGGTGAGAAAACATACCAGTAGTCTTTGAAGGAACGAGGACTGGAGACCCCCACCTGGGAGAGCCTTAAAGCCACAGTGGTGGCAGGATAAAACTGACTGGAGCAGCTAAACCCGACAAAGGTAAAACACTGCGTTATATGGACAATGTTATAGTTACTTTTGCTGGAGGCTGTAACTTGAGCCAAGTGGGCCTGTCTGCCACTTGAGAAGCTCCCGGATGTTATGTGTGTAAACATTCCGGTGATATACTAAGTTGGACTGTGTGATAAGCAGTTATGAAGTGCAATAAACTGCTGAAGTGAGAAAACTGGAAAAGACATTGCATGTGTGCCTTAATTGTCCCGGTGCAGCGAGTATCCCCCAGTATGATGACTAGCGCTGCCTTACAGCACATTTAAAGTAACAGACAAGAAATCATCACTTGGTTGGTTTATTGATTCAGGAGCAACGAGTCATATGACAAGTGACAAGAATTTCTTTACTGATCTTGATTTAGATAAGAAAGAAGCCATTTATCTTGCAGATGGAAGCAAAATAACCGCAGAAGGTATCGGACAAGGTATGCTAAATTGTTCAAACAAGTTCGGACAAGATTCAAAGATACTTGTACAGGATGTGTTGTATGTTCCAAAATTGGAAGGCGGATTATTATCTGTGAAACGTTTAACAGCAAAAGGACTTACAGTAAAATTCAAAGACAATGAGTGTGCAATTATTGCAGGAGACAAGGTGATAACCAAAGTCAAGGCAGATGAACAATTATATCATTTTGACACACCAAAGGAACAGATGAAGGCATGTACACATGATCACAAAAACTGTATTCACATGTGGCATAGACGTCTAGGACATAGACACCCTGACAGTATAAGGGAACTACAGAGAAAAGAATTGACAAAAGATTTAAAAATATCAGATTGCTCAATTACCGTAAGATGTGAATGTTGTATAAAATCCAAAGCCACAAGGATATCTATTCCAAAAGAAAGTGAGATGAAAAGCGAAAGACCACTTGATTTGGTGCATACTGACGTATGTGGACCGATGAAAGTGACTACATCAGGAGGCAATAGATACATGTTGACTTTTATAGACGACTACTCAAGATACACAGTCACATACTTAATTAAAAACAAAAGTGAAGTTTTTGATAAACTTGTAGACTATGTAACAAGATCAAGTAACAAATTTCAAAGGAAGCCAATTGTCATCAGAAGTGATAATGGAGGTGAATTTACAGGTCACAGAATAGAAGACTACTTAAGACAAAATGGAATAGAACACCAGAAAACTGTTCCATACACACCTGAACAAAATGGAGTAGCAGAAAGGAAAAACAGAACTCTAACTGAAATGTTAAGATGTATGCTGACGGATTCCAAACTACCAGAGAAATATTGGGGTGAGGCAGCAATGACAGCTACATATCTACAGAACAGACTTTTTTTTCCAGAAAACTGACGAAAACTCCATATGGAATGTGGCAAGGTATGAAACAAAGTGTCAATCATTTAAAAGTTTTTGGATGTAAAGTTTTTATATTCATTCCAACAGAAAAACGTTCCAAACTTCAAAACAGATCCATGGAAGGAATATTCGTTGGATATAATGAAAATTGCAAAGGATATAGAATCCTAGATCATGCATGAAAATGATCTTGCTGTGGAATACACGGCTCTTCTTCTTGAACCATGGAAGGAAGTGCTGTTTGAGAAACTCAACATACATTATGGAGTTCATCTTTACCCCTTCAGGGATCCTAAAAGGGCCGACAATCTCTCTCTCCATGATTCCAGCCCAAAACATTACTCAACCTCCTCCTTGTTAGCGCCGTAGCCGTGTTTGCATGGGGTGTCCATCAACCAGCCATCCTCCACTCCATCCATCTGGACCATCGAGATCATTTCATGCATGATAATGCCCAGTCTCATGCTACACATAACACATCTGCATCTCTGGCTGCTATGGGCATAAAAGGGGACAAACTTATGGTGTGGCACCCATGCTCCCCTGACCTCAACCCCATTGAGAACCTTTGGAGCATCATCAAAAGGAGTGTCTATGATGGCGGGAGGCAGTTCACATCTAAGCAACAGCTCTGGGAGGGTATTCTGTCCTCATGCAAAACAATTGAAGCAGAAACCATCCAAAACCAGACAAATTCAATGGACGAGAGAGTTCAGAAGCTCCTTTCGAACAAGGGGTCCTATGTGCAAATGTAACATCACCTAGAATAAAGTTTTGAGTTGAAAACTGTTTGATTTCACTTTGTAATAACCAGCTAATGCTTATAATTTCAAAAATGACCATTTTTTTGTCTTTATTATAATGAAAAGGTTGAAAACTCTGCTGTGCATAATAATTTGGAACATGCATTTTGAGTGCAGTTTGAGTTTTTTATTTTTTAAAAAATATACTGTTATCATAGGCAGTTTGCAAAAACCTTTCAATTGTACTCTAATAGTTATTTGACTGGAAAATTACAATGACTGCAATTCATATAGGTAATTTGGGAAAATCTGAGAAAATATTATTTGCATAATAATTTGGAACACAGTGTAGTTTTAACCCCTTTACCCCCGAGGGTGGTTTGCACGTTAATGACTGGCCAATTTTTACAATTCTGACCACTGTCATTTTATGAGGTAATTACTCTGGAACGTTTCAATGGATCCCCCTGATTCTGAGATTGTTTTTTCGTGACATATTGTACTTCATGATTGTGGTAAAATTTCTTCGATATCACTTGCGTTTATTTGTGAAAAAATTGGAAATTTGGCAAAAATTTTTAAAATTTTGCAATTTTCAAAACTTACATTTTTATGCCCTTAAATCAGAGAGATATGTCACACAAAAGAGTTAATAAATAACATTTCCCACATGTCTACTTTACATCAGCACAATTTTGGAACCAAATTTTTTTTAGTATGGAGCTATAAGGGTTAAAAGTTGATCAGCAACTTCTCATTTTTACAACAAAATTTGCAAAACCATTTTTTTAGGGATCACATCACATTTGAAGTCACTTTGAGGGGTCTTTATGACAGAAAATACCCAAAAGTGACACCATTCTAAAAACTGCACTCCCTCAAGGTGCTCAAAACCACATTCAGGAAGTTTATTAACCCTTCAGGTTCTTCACAGGAATTTTTGGAATGTGGAAGAAAAAAATTAACATTTAACTTTTTTTCACAAAAATGTTACTTTAGACCCAATTTTTTTAATTTTGCAGGGGTAACAGGAAAAAATGGACCCCAAAATTTGTTGTGCAATTTCCCCTGAGCATGCAAATACCTCATATGTGAGGAATAACCACTGTTTGAGCGCATGGCAGGGCTCGGAAGGGAAGGAGCGCCATTTGACTTTTTGAATGTAAAATTTGATTAAATGATTAGCGGACACCATGTTCCGTTTGGGAAGCCCCTGATGTGCCTAAACAGTGGAAACCCCCCACAAGTGACACCATTTTGGAAACTAGACTCCCCTAGATGTGTGGTGTGCACCTTGAACCCCCAGGTGCTTCACAGAAGTTTATAACATTGAGCCATAAAAATAAAATTTTCAAATTTTTCCAACAAAAATGCCTTTCAGCCCCCAATTTAGCATTCTCATAAGGGTAACAGGAGAAATTGCACCATGCAATTTGTTGTGCAATTTCTCCTGAGTAAGCAGATACCCCATATGTTGGGGAAAACCACTGTTTGGGCGCATGGCAGGGTTCGGAAGGGAAGGAGCGCCATTTGACTTTTTGAATGTAAAAGTAGCTTGAATAATTAGAGGACGCCATGTTGCATTTGGGGAGTCCCTGATGTGCCTAAATAGTGGAAACCATCCCCCCTTCCCCCAGTGACTCCATTTTGGAACTAGACCCCTCAACATCACTAGTCAAAAATGATTTTTTTACATTGTTATATAATTTATGTATTTTTACACTGTCATATATTTTATGGATTTGGGCAAAATTCTTTTTTTTCCTGATTAATGAAACTTACATTTTTATTGTCGCTTTAAGTAATATAAAAAATTCCCCTTATCGCTGATTATTCAGTTTTGCCAGAATGTGACTCTTCCCATTTGTCCACAGTCCTGTCTGCAGCACAGACATTGTGAAGAGTGGGCGGAGCTCTGCGGGGAGAGGCGTAAAAGAGAGCCCCCGACAGTCACTATAATGTACAACACAGAAGTGACAAATTATTACAGGAATGTCTAAGTCAGAGGTCTCAAACACGTGGCCCCCAGGCCACATGCGGCCCCTGAGGCTGCTTTATGCGGCCCGCTGTCATCACAGAGTCAGAGCCCTTGACGATCCCGACCTGGTCCAGGAGGAGCCGTCGACAGCAGCACTGCATTGCCGCGCACTGCGCGCAGAGACGGTCTCCCAGCACAGCATTACGAATGCCAGCCGCCGGCCAATCAGAGGCCAGCAGCTGACATTTGCATGCCAGCGCAACGGTGTATGACGTCACTGCCATGCGCAGATATCAGCTGCTGGCCTGACTGGCTAGTGGCTGGCATTGGTAATGCTGTGCTGGGAGACCATCTCTGCGCGCAGTGAGCGGCAATGTAGCGCTGCTGTCGAAGGCTCCTCCTGGACCAGGTTGGGATCGTCAAGGGGTCTGACTCTGTGGTGCCTGCGGACCACATGTGCAGAAAGGACATAATCGTTTTTTTTTTCTTTTATGTGTGTGAAGAACAGCACAATAGGGGACATAGCCACAACATGGGGACTTGGATGGGGGACATAGCCACAACATGGGGACCTGGATGGGGAACATAGCCACAGGATGGTGAGCATTACTGCAAGATGTTTGCCAGAATTACTATATGGTGCTAATTGTAAGACAATATTAATGTATGTGGCCAATTGGGGGAAACAAAATTGTAAAAGTAAAAAAAAAAATTTAAAATAAAGTATGAAAAATATTTTGACACTAAAAATGCAGTTTTATATATAAACTAAAGTAAACACAAAAAGTGCAAGTTTATTATCGCCACATCCATTACAACCCAAGCTATAAAAAAAAAAAAATGAACACGGCAAAAATGTTCAAAAGGTGTATACAAAAAAAAAATGGTATCACTAAAAATGTCACTTTGAGCTGCAAAGAATGCGGCCCCCAAAAATTCAAATTTTTTCCATGTGTGGCCCATATACCCAGCCGAACTTGAGACCCCTGGTCTAAGGTCACTGGAGAACACTGCTGTTATCATTTCTGCCACTTTTGTGCTGTACATTCTGATGATTCTGTCGGCTGCGCTCCATCACTGGCTGAGACTTGTGGACATGGCTATGTCTGTGTGAGCTCCCTGAATGCTGTGTTATATGACGGGGTATACCCATACAGCATTCAGGGAGCTCACACAGACATATAAAGATCAGATTTCTACATGGTGGGAGGTGCGTAGTTTGGAAAGTTATATTAAAGCAGGGATAGTACCACGAGGCCTGCGAATTAACCTGATAGCAGGATCCAAACACAGGAGCCCTGACTTCACTGCTAAGTGGGAACAGGAAGCCACCTGTAGTTCATTACGCTTTATGTAGTAACTCCTCGAGGAGTAGTAACAATCATTGTCTCTCCTAAATGAAAAATTAAAAGAACAGGCTGAGATTAGTGTTGAGCGAGCATGCTCGACGCTGCTCGGTACTCGCCCGAGCGTCACGCTACTTGGGATGTTTGGCGAGCACCGAGCATTTCCGGGTTACTCGGGCGGGAGCTCGGGTCTCCGCCCTGCACGTTTGGCGCTCTTTACACAGCCAATGAACATGCAGGGATTGCCAGCCAGTCACTGTAATGCCGCAGCCATGTTGTTTGTGGGCATTACAGAGATTGGCTGGCCGCACAGAGTCACCTCAAGTATTTAAAACCGGACATCTTGGACACAGTCGCCCGGGATCAGACAGTGTAGGGTCAGTGCTGCTGAGTTAGGGAGAGATATATAGTGCGAAATAGGTAGTGTAGGGTCTCTAAAGACTACCAAATCAAACAAACAGTCCTTCTCAGGACTAATATCCATCCCAGATATCATCAGGCAGGCAGGCTGTATATGAGACGCAGTGGTTATACCAGCAAACGCTGCATTACAGTCCTGTGTGCTCCTGTAGGTCAAATTGCTAGACTTATCATCCCGGTCTCAGGGGCCAGGAAAAACATTTTTTTTTTTCATCTAAGTCCTGTACTTATTTTTTTTCCTCAGTTAGACTGTCCATATACGCGTCTTATTAACCTTTTGGCATCCCCCCCCCCCCCCCCCCCCCAAAAAAAAATTTAGTGTGTCTGTGACTGTTCAGACACCAATAAATCTGTTTAAAAGATTCTGGTGTACGCCACATAACTATAACTGTGGTTTTGCAGTTCCACGGGTCAAATCTCTGTATTATCCTGATTTTGGCATTTTTTGCCGTAAAAAAAACAGCAATAGCGTCTCCCTGACTGTTCAGACACCAATATATCTGTTTAAAAGAGTCTGGTGTAGGCCAGAAAAATAGAACTATGGTTTTGCAGTTCCACGGGTCAAATCTCTGTATTATCCTGATTTTGGCATTTTTTGCCGTAAAAAAAACAGCAATAGCGTCTCCCTGACTGGTCAGACACCAATATATCTGTTTGAAAGATTCTGGTGTACGCCACATAACTATAACTGTGGTTTTGCAGTTCCACGGGTCAAATTTCTGTATTATCCATTTTTGGGTCTTTTTTACATAAAAAAAACAGTAATAGTGTGTCGATGACTGTTCAGCCCCAAATATATCTATTTAAAAAAGTCTGGTATACGCTAGTAAATTGGAACTGTGGTTTTGCAGTTCCACGGTTCAAATCTCTGTATTATCCAGCTTTTGGCCAGTTTTACGTAAAAAAAACAGTAATAGTGTCTCCCTGTCTGTTCAGTCACAAATACATCTGTTTAAAAGATTCTGGTGTAGGCCAGAGAAATGGATATGTGGTTTTCCTCTTCCATGGTTCTAATCTCCTTTTTATTACCCTTTTTCCATTGATAGTGCGAGTGTAAGCTATTTTACTTCATTTACAATGGGCAAGGCGCGTGGCAAGGGACGTGGAACTGGACAGTCTGATGATGGTGCGTGTAGAGGACGGGGCCGTGGCCAAGGTGAAAATGTGCCACAACCAACAGCCACATCTTCTCGCTCCCACTTCTTGACCGAATTACTAGGGAAGCACACTACAACACCAGTATTGCGAACTTATCAGTGTGAACAGGTTATTAATTGGATAGCAGATAATACTTCCAGTTACCTGGGCACCACCACCTCCGGTCTGTCTTCCACACGGTCAAGTTTTAGTAGCCGTGAGTCTCGACCGCATACTCCTCCTCACCCTGATGCTCCTTCCTCCCACCATGCCGAGTGTCGTCAGACAGCAACTGATCCCACACTTGGACACTCTGACGAGCTGTTCACTGGTCCATTTCCAGATTTGTGCCCCTCGTCTGCTCAGCTTGAAGTGGTGGAAGAGGAGATCCCATGTAGCGATGCCCAAATATTTTAACAGCCACGGCCACAGGAAGCCGACGCTGACAATTTGTCACAAGAGGTGGACGATGACGAGACACAATTGCCACGAAGAGAGGAGGAGGATCGTGGTGCGCAAGTGGAAGAGGAGGAGGTGGTGGATGATCTAGTAACTGACCCAATGTGGCAGGAGGACACGCACAGCGAGGCCAGCAGCACACAGGGGGAGGGAGGCAGAGTACCCCAACAGGCAGGAAGAAGCAGTTTGGTGGCCGCACACAGAAGGCGGGCAACAGTTTCCCGCAACACCAACACGAGGGTCGTTGCCAGTACAACAGGTAGGCCTTCCAGAGCCTGGAATTTTTTTAAAGACTCTGCTGATAACCCCAAAAAGGCAATTTGTACCACCTGCAATGCCAGCATCAGCAGGGGTGACAAAACTACCAGCCTGACCACCACCAGCATGATCAGGCACATGGCAGCAAAGCACCCGACTTTGTGGGGCGAACCCCAGGGTCCACGACCAGTGTCAGCGGGTGTCACCACTGCTTCTTCCGCTGTTGTGCGTGTGATAGAACCCCCTGTTGTGCGTGCAAGGCAATCCCCTGTCCATACTGCATGCAAAGATGCCCCCTCCTCTCAGTCTTCACTTGTTATGCATCAACGTCCACGTCCCACCGCAGCGTTCAATTGTCCATATCCCAGAGCTTTGAAAGAAAACGCAAATTCGCAGCCAACGCCCCACAGGCCACAGTCCTAAATTCGCACATTTCATGACTGCTTGCGTTGGAAATGCTGCCTTTTAGGCTGGTGGAGACGGAATCCTTCCGCAAACTTATGGTGGTGGCTGTCACTCGGTACTCGGTCCCCAGCCGACACTATTTTGCCCGGTGTGCCATCCCCGCACTACACAAGCACGTGTCCCAAAACATCTGCAGTGCCCTCAACAACGCAGTTACTGGGAGAGTCCACCTGACAACGGACACGTGGACAGGTGCTTGTGGCCAGAGACGGTACATCTCCCTGACTGCAGACTGGGTAAACATAGTGGAAGTCGGGACCCAGTCGGACCTTGGGACGGAACACATCCTCCCCACACCGAGGATGTCAGTCAGAGTTGCTCCCACAGAGTACAGCTCCAGCACATCATCCTCCTCCTCCTCCTCAGCCTCCATCTCAGATATCAGCACATCAGTTACAAGCTGGAAGCACTGCAGTACTGCTCCAGCCAAGCGGCAACAGGCTGTGCTGAAACTCATAAGCTTAGGTGAGAAACCTCACACTGCTTGTGAGTTGTGGAAAGCTGTGAAAGAGCAGGCAGATCTGTGGCTGAGACCGCTGAACCTACATCCAGGCATGGTCATGTGTGACAATGGCTGTAACCTGGTGGAGGCTCTGAGGCGAGGGGAGATCACACACGTACCATGCCTGGCTCATGTGCTTAACCTCGTGGTTCAGCGGTTTCTTAAATCGTACCCCTAGTTGCCACATCTGCTCGTCAAAGTACGCCGCCTGTCAGCTCATTTCTGCAAGTTGGCTACAGCTTCCGCCGCCCTTGCTGTGTTGCAGCAGCGTTTGCAGCTTCCGGCACACCGATTGGTGTGTGATGTCCCCACACGTTGGAACTCTACCCTCCACATGTTGCAAAGGATTTGTGAGCAGAAGAGAGCAGTTGTGGAGTACCAGAAGCAACAAGGCCGTCGATATTCAGGTCAGACTCCACACATAAGACCTCAGGAGTGGACCTGGATGTCTGACATTTGTACCATCCTGACAAACTTTGAGGAGTCCACCAAGATGGTGAGTGGCGATGACGCCATCATTAGTGTCAGCATCCCACTTGTCTGTCTTTTGCAACACTCTATGCGGAGAATTAAAGAGGAGGCATTGCAGCCAGAGTATGATGTGATGGATCAAGAAGCCGTAACGGGCTATTACACAAAGCCCAGCCTCATCTCATCCCAACGTGCATTGGGGGACAATGAGGGAGAGGAGGAGGAAGAACAGGAGCTGGTATCATGCGCTGTAGACGGTAGTACCTGTACAACTGTCATACCGTCGGTTCAGAGTGGGTGGCCTGAGGACAGGGGGGAGGAGGAGGAGAGCAAGGTCAGTCGTCATCTTGGTGAGGAAACGGAAGTCTTGCCCGTTACCAGTCTGGCACGCATGGCTGACTTTATGTTACGCTGCCTTAACCGTGACCCCCGCGTTGTCAAAATGTTGGGTGACAGTCATTACTGGTTGGTGACACTTTTAGACCCCCCGCTACAAGGAGAACTTTCACTCTCTTATTCCTGAGGTGGAGAGGTCTACAAAAATGGGGCAGTACCAGAAGGCCCTTGCTGCAGAACTGTTAAAAAAATTCCCATCTGAACATGTTAGCGGCAGAGGTCACAGTTCGTTGCCCAACCAAGGCGTACAGGCGAGAGAGACGCAACTCCAATCCAGCAGAGGCAGGGGAACACTGTCAAAGTTCTGGGACAGTTTTCTGAGACCCACCCAGCTTACAGGCCCTGAGGCGCGGGGTACTCTCACAAGGAGTGGAAAGTTTCAAAAGATGGTGAGGGAGTACCTTGCCGACCGTACCAGCATCCCCCGTGATTCCTCTGTGCCTTTTAATTATTGGGTATCCAAGCTGGACACTTGGAATGAACTTGCTCTGTACGCCTTGGAGGTCCTGGCTTGCCCTGCCGCTAGCATGTTATCGGAGCGTGTTTTTAGTGCTGCTGGGGGAATTATAACAGATAAGCGCACTCGCCTGTCAACTGACAATGCTGACAACCTGATCCTTATCAAAATGAACAAGGGCTGGATTGGGCCAGACTTCTCATCACCACCAAATGACAGCAGAGTAACTAAGTCAAATCCACTGTGTTATTTCGGGAGGTGTATTCCCATGCACCGCTTCACACCCACACATGGATATACGCTTCCTCATTTCGGCTGTATTTTGCTCTTCTCCTTATCCTCAGCCTCCACCACCACTATACCACCAGGGTGACCTTGGTCCGTGTTGCCAGCATTGCAAGTTCCTCCGTCCTAATTTTTGGCAGCTTTTGCTTGGAAGGCATAGGCAAAGACTATGGGAGACCCACTCCCCAATAATGGGAATAATGTTTTTAAGATGCTGTACTGCATGGCTCTTGCAAGGGGCATTTAAACCGTCTTGTTAAGCTACTGCAACCTCCACCACTTTTCCCAGGGGCATTGATATTGTCTTTTTATTCCACTGCGACCTCCACGTCTCTTCCAAGGGGCATTAAAACCGTCTTGTTAAGCTACTGCAACCTCCACCACTTTTCCCAGGGGCATTGATATTGTCTTTTTAAGCTACTGTGACCTCCACAATTCTTCCAAGGGGCATTAAAACCGTCTTGTTAAGCTACTACAACCTCCACGTCTCTTCCAAGGGGCATTAAAACCGTCTTGTTAAGCTACTGCAACCTCCATGTCTCTTCCAAGGGGCATTAAAACCGTCTTGTTAAGCTACTGCAACCTCCACGTCTCTTCCAAGGGGCATTAAAACAGTCTTGTTAAGCTACTGCAACCTCCACGTCTCTTCCAAGGGGCATTAAAACAGTCTTGTTAAGCAACTGCGACCTCCACGTCTCTTCCAAGGGGCATTAAAACCGTCTTGTTAAGCTACTGCAACCTCCACGTCTCTTCCAAGGGGCATTAAAACCATCTTGTTAAGCTACTGTTACCTCCACCACTTTCCCCAGGGGCATTAAAACCGTTTTGTTAAGCTACTGTGAACTCCACCATTCTTCCAAGGGGCATTGATATTGTCTTTTTATTCCACTGCGACTTCCACCATTCTTCCAACGGGCATTGCATTTCCTCCTAATGCAATTCCTCCCCAATGCATAAGCGAACACTAAGGGAGACCCACTCCCCAATAATGGGTAGAAGGTTTTTAGTAGGCTGTAATCCACGTCTGTTTCAAGGGGCATTGCAGTTCCTCATCATTTTTGGAAAGCCTTCCATTTCACTGCTTAGGCCAACAGTGCACAGGAGACCCAATTGCTATAAATGGAAAAAACGGTTTAGTTAAGGCCCTCGGACCTCCATGTCACTTCCGAGGGGCATTGGAGTGCCTCGAAATTTTTGGTAGGCATTGTACTCACTGGATGCCCTTTAACTGTGTAGCCGAACCGCTCCTTTTGGTACAGAAACATATCCTACAAGACATGTGTGGACTGGCCTGATATTGATGTGAATGGTCCCTGTTCCTCCTGCTCTTTCTCTTTTGCCACCACCTCATCCATCATTCATCACCTGAAGCTTTGTTTTAACGGGAGTCATAGAACTGGGATAATAGCAGGAAAACATCCAGTAATCCTCGGAGGAGGTAGGATATGCGCCAAAACGCTGACCACCTCAGGCCTAGCCGCTACTACAAACATGCGCTTGCATTCCAAGAAAACAAAGCAGACGCTAGCTTCTATCATCATCATCATGCTCATCTTGGCACTCTCAACTCCCCTGATGGAGAAGCCAGGGCCCACCGGAGGAGTCTAGTTCTCTGGTGGGCTCGTTCAATGCTGCCCTAAAGCAGGCCAGGCTAAGAAAAGTGGGGGGGAAGTTTGAAGGAGAAATAGGGGCGGCTGGGGACCGTTTATGGACACCCGGCCGCCCCCTGGCGGCTGGGGACCGAGCGTGGACACCCGGCTGCCCCCTGGCGGCTGGGGACTGAGTATGGATACCTCACTGCCGAAGCAGCCATGAGGTAGTGGCCAGCTTCGGCCTCCTCCAAACTAAAAGGCCCCATTTCAAGTGCAAGCTAGCAGTATGGTATTGCAGCCTGGGGGTGGGTGGGTGGCAGGCTGCATACTTGCGCTTGCATTGCAAGGAATGGGGGAGGTACAATTGAACACTGCCCTGGGACAAGGACTTGCACGGGGATAGTTGCAAGTCTGCATCTTCTGATGCGGAAAGGATCACTTCTGATGGGCACACTTTTAGGCAGTGACCTGGGTGTCAGAGATGCTTCCAGGGGTCTTCCCCATGCTGTTCCCATGACTTTTCAGCACTGTATGCATGTGTCACACAGCACATGGCCAGATAAGATTGTAAAATGTTAAAATTACATTTCCCGGTAAATGCATTTGTCACGGTTGAAAGCAATACAAAAGTGCAAAAACGCATAAAAAATGCTACTTGTAAACATAGCCCAAGGTGTGGAGGAGTATTTTTGTTTTTGGTTATTTATTTTACCTTATACACAAGTCTTTACCCTGGAAAGGAAGTTCCTTAACATATTTCAAAGGAAAACCGTTTCAGTTTCGTTTTTTAACGTTTTATTGTGAGCCCGTTAAAGTGGCTTAATACCTCTGACCACGTTGTTGACAGCAGTGACCTGGGGGTCAGAAATGCTTCCTGGGGCGATGCCCATGCTGTCCCCATGTCTTTTGAGCACTGTCACTATCGTTTTGGGCACTTTTTTGGCTTTCTACAGACTGCCAGGGGTGCCGCCTCAAAAATGCTCAGGTCTCCCATAGACTAACATTGGGCTCGTTGCTCGGGTCGAGCACCCAAGTATCACGGTGAGCTCGGCCCGAGCTTCGAGCACTCGAGCATTTTAGTACTCGCTCAACACTAGTTGATATCACTAAAAGATTCATGTCAGAGCCGGATTTCTCTACTAGTTACAGAATACAGTAGAACGTTTCCAATACCATCTAAAAGAAAGGAAACATAAGCAATATTCTAGAGATATCCAAGATTTCAAGTATAACAAAGCGTACCTAGTTATTAACACTAAGCCTAACAACTTTGAGAGAGAGACAGATCTATCGTCTACAGAGAACGAATTTTCGGACTCCGAGGGTAGGGACGGAATCCTAGAGGGAGAGGGAGGGGCCGAAAAAGGGGCACCCCAAGGTCTAATGATAGACAGTTTAATTCTCCCCCCCCTTTTTTAGATCAACCATACCCAATAAGGAGTCGCATGCAACAAAATCACAACTGAAATCTGATATCCAGATCATTAATCGCTCTACAAGACCACTTAATGATCTGGAAAAGGGAGTCCTTGGCAAAGGATTATCTTTTCTCCCCAGTTCTGACTTTGACCTTTTCCATTCCATTAAAGACCTTAACCTGTTCCTCCGCAAGCTTCGTAGGAGAAAGCATTTTGCTAGACAGGATCATCGTGTCTGCACCGACCTAGGCATTGCGGACGAATTATTACCTGGAGTGAGACTGTTAAACAAATCCAAATTTGTTGGGCTTAGGACCCTTTACTTCTCTCCGATCTAAAAGCACTAAGACGCCACCACCTACCAGAGGACTGGAGTAATAAACAAAGCAGAATATGAGTTCAGCGGTTTTATTGCCTACCTAAGATACATAAGGGGGTGAAGAATTTGAAGGGTAGACCTATTGTATCAGGCATTAATAGTTTAACACAAAACTGTGGCATTTATCTGGACTCTGGTCTCAAGCCTTTTTTAACGGCACTTCAGTCCTTTGTGCGAGATACCCCAGACCTTCTACTTACACTGGAGGGACTAACGGTTGACCAAGATGTCCACCTGGGAAGTATCGATGTAGAATCTCTGTACTCGTCCATTCCCCATGATAAGAGCCTTGCTGCCGTGCAGTATTTCCTGAGCATGAGAGGTTGCCAATACCAGGCACACAACGAGTTCGTACTTAAATTATTGAGGTTTTGTCTGACCAGAAATTACTTCCTCTTTGACCGCAGGATCTTCCACCAGCTCAGGGGCACTGCGATTGGCAGTCCTTGCGCGCCATCTTACGCAAATTTGTTCCTGGGCTGGTGGGAGGCGAAAGCTGTCTTTGGTGGAGATTTGGACAACTATACCGACAAGATTGAATTATGGACAAGATATTTTGACGATGTGTTTGTAGTTTGGAAGGGCAATCAGGATGAGTTTGACATTTTCATCTCTGCGCTCAATAAGAATGACATCGGCATGTTCTTTACCTCAGTTCTAGAAGACACCACCTTACCATTTCTGGATATTTTGATCAGTAAAAAAAACTACTGGCGAGATTGGGACATGTACATTTAGAAAGCCCACGGCAACAAACTCATTCCTGAGATGGGAGAGTAATCACCCCGTACATTTAAAAAGGGGTATACCCAAGGGGCAATACCTGAGAATCAGGATAAACTGCACAGACATTGCATCCTTTGAACAGCAGGCAAGGGAACTTAGGACAAGATTTAGAGAGAGAGGATACCCGGATCATGTGTTGAGGCGTGCTTATCATTTTGCAAAAGCTCAAAATCGCCGGGATCTACTTAGACCTAGAAAAAGAACTAGGGATGATAAGAACATTAGATTTATTACCACCTATGCTAATGGTGCTCATCAGATATGTGAAATCCTTGCTAGTCGTTGGTCTGTACTACAGATGGACGATGATCTGAAAAATTTATTGACAGATGGACCTCAGATTACATTTAGGAGGGGTAGATCCAGCAGTGACAGACTTATTCATAGCCATTACAGTATGCCCTGTACCCCTACATGGCTTGATAACCATAAAGGTTGCTTTAAGTGCAATAATTGCGTAGCATGCCCATATCTTAACACGGCACACAGTTCAAGAGTAATATCACCAACAAAACCTACGCAATCAGACACTTCATCAATTGCCACATACAGGGGGTGGTCTATAAGGCCACTTGTGAGTGCGGCTGTAACATCCCTGGCGGCGTGCTGGCATGGCTTTCCACCTCCCACCATGCAAGGCCGCCATCTTACCTATCAATCCAGGCTGCACACTTTGCTCCAGTACCTGCTGTGTCTCTTGTCTGATTGCTTAGGGCGGCGGCGCGGCTACTACCTGATTCTTATAGTTACTGTGTGCGCACTCCTAATGCCTCCCCAGCCTATTGCTGTGAGTCACTGGATACTTACACCCCCTCCACCCAGTAGGGGGTGCTGAGCAACACTTTCATTCAGTGTGTTCTGTGCAACCGAGTTGCCAGGTCCTGTCCTGTATCTTGTCTGTTTCCACCCCTGGGGGCTGTATATCCAGGCCTGTTACCTGTATCTGTGACTTCTAGTCTGTCTCCGCCTCCCTGGGGGCTGAGATCCCAGGCTCGTTCCTGTATCTTATTCCTGGTTCAGTTCCTGTCTGAACTGTGTCCTAGCCAGTTACCTGTTTCTCTCTATGTCCGAACCTTCCCTTTTCCTGCAGTGTGTGAACCTGCACCTAACGCCAACTCGTTGTCTCTGAACTTCTGTTTGTGAGTTTTGTGTACACTAGCTACTTCATTGTAAGTACCTTGTGTGTATCTGGTTCTGCTTGTTCACCGCACCTGCGGTTTTTGCTCTGCCCTGCTTATTCACCGCACCTGCGATTTCGCTCTGCTTGTTCACCGCACCTGTGGTTTCGCTCTGCTCTGCTTGTTCACAGCACCTGCGGTTTTGCTCTGCTTGTCTACCGCACCTGCGGGTTTTTCTCTGCTCTGCTTGTCTACCGCATCTGCGGGTTTTGCTTTGCTTTGCTCTGCTTGTCTACCGCATCTGCGGATTTTGCACTGCTCCGCTTGTCTACCGCACCGGCGGTTTCGCTCTGCTCAGCCTGTTCACCGCACCTGCGGTTTCGTTCTGCTCAAGCTTGTTCACCACTCCTGCGAGTTTTGCTCTGCTTTGCTTGTTTATCGCACCTGCGGGTTTTGCTCTGCTCTGCTTGTCTACCGCACCTGCGGGTTTTGCTCTGCTCTGCTTGTTTACCGCACCTGCAGGTTTTGCTCTGCTCTGCTTGACTACCGCACCTGCAGGTTTTGCTCTGCTTGTCTACCGCACCTGCGGGTTTTGCTCTGCTGTGCTTGTCTACCGCACCTGCGGGTTTTGCTCTGCTCTGCTTGTCTACCGCACCTGCGGGTTTTGCTCTGCTCTGCTTGTCTACCGCACCTGCGGGTTTTGCTCTGCTCTGCTTGTGTACCGCACCTGAGGGTTTTGCTCTGCTCTGTTTGTCTACTGCATCTGCGGGTTTTGCTTTGCTCAGCCTGTTCACCGCACCTGCGGTTTCGCTCTGCTCAAGCTTGTTCACCACTCCTGCGCGTTTTGCTCTGCTCTGCTTGTCTACCGCACCTGCGGGTTTTGCTCTGCTCTGCTTGTCTACCGCACCTGCGGGTTTTGCTCTGCTCTGCTTGTCTACCGCACCTGCGGGTTTTGCTCTGCTCTGCTTGTCTACCGCACCTGCGGATTTTGCTCTGCGCTGCTTGTCTACCGCATCTGCGGATTTTGCTCTGCTCTGCTTGTCTACCCCACCTGCGGATTTTGCTCTGCTCTGCTTGTCTACCCCACCTGCGGCTCCGTTCCTGTGTCCCAGTCTGTACTAGTCCCTATCCTGCCTGAGTTCCTACCTGCCAGTGCCCATCTGTCTGCATGGCAGCCGTGCCTGCCAGTGCCCACCTGTCTGCATGCCAGCCGTGCCTGCCAGTGCCCACCTGTCTGCATACCAGCTGCGCCTGCCAGTACCCACCTCTCTGTACGCCAGCCTAACATGCCTGTTCCTGCATTCTCCTGTGTGGGTCAACAGCTGTGACCGGGGTCTGACATGGAGTAGCACCTGGTCCCTCTGCTCGGTTCCTCCCTGGTTCACGGAGTCGACTGAGCCGCCGTGTGACCTTGGTCGGACCGAGTTGATAGTTACACCCCTCCAGGCACTCCTCGGTTCATGGTCCAGTGGGATCACTAATGCTCACGCCAGTCAGTCCGGGCGTGTGCGTAACAGCGGCATGGAATACATAGGGAAAACTATTCTGGAATTCAGACGTCGTATCGGCAAGCACCTTGGGGATATTGAGCATGCCAGGGACACGCCTCTAGCCAGACACATTAGTAATCACCGTGGAGGTAATGTTAAGGTACTCAAATTCATGGGTATTGATCGGGTACCTAAACCTCAGATGGGGGGGGGGGGGGACTGGGACAAAATGGATATTCTACCTGGACACTGTTACACCCAAAGGTCTTAATGAGCAACTTACATATAGTTGCTTTATATAAACTTACTGTGTCTTTCTACCCACTTTATCCTTACACTTTCTGTTATTGTGAAAACTTCTTCCGGGTTCACTCATATTTGCCCTGCCCACCATATATCATCATAGTTCATTTTTTCCTCTCCTCCACCCTGCCAAAGGTAATTCTATTATCTCATATATTGACATTCTTGATGAATATTTATACCTCATTACACCAGCCTCTATTCATGTATGGACTAAGTTTTATACATTTTGCTTTCCACCAGTCTATCCATTGCTTCTTCATATGATCTATATATTGCATAGATCATCTTACATATATATTTATGTACTTTCAATATCCAATTCTCGTTTGCCCGCACTTAATTTGTGCTTTAGGGTCATGAATCACCTATGTACCACCAGTGGTACCATGTGTGACGTCATTTATTGTCACACCTTTCAAATGATGCCTGATGGAATGTGTACCTCACTTATAGAAAATAGCAGTTTATGAACGGCACCTGATGTGATGTCACCACTGTGACGCCTCCGGAAGTGATGCGTGCGTCTCACTATGCGTTCCACTCGCTTATCGCGGGTCTCACGCTACCTTAGAGCCAAACGGTAAGAACCGGAAATGACGCATGCGGTCCAGCATGCGTGTCAGCACAGCTACTGTACCACTGGCACTGAGTTTATAATGGGTCCACCCCCGGAAGTGATGCTTGCGGTTCACCCGGACCTGAGTGCGATCCTGGATGAGCGCACACTTCCCTCCACATCGATAGTGAATGGTGTATGTGTGTGTGACTTACAATCCATATTCCCATATCTGGAAGCTGGTTGATTGGACAGATGGATATCAGTGACCACCTGTTCGTGTTTCTATCTAATTTACCCTGCCATATATATCCCTGATGCAATAAGGGATGTGGAACAAGGAATGTGAGGATAGTGGAGAGTAATGTGGCTCTTATTATAGCACTATAGCCTAGTAACCTTCTTATCATGTATATATGTCCCCTGAGGAATCTTGAGGAAAGAAGAAACGCGTCGGAACGCATGTGATGTTTTGTTGAAGGGCAAGTGCAGGGCCTCTTATCGCAGTGGTAGCGGTGGACTGTCCTTGTCAGGGCAGGAGCAAAAGGGGAACCAGGGTAGTGCAGTACCATATGCCTTCCTGAAACTACTGCTGGGACCCTTCTGTTGTACTCCTGCTCCATCAAAGTTAGGCCAGGTTCAGACGAGCATATGACAGACAATTATCATTCACGTCATCTCAATGTCCATTTCTTACATCCGTATGGTATAAGTTTTTATACATCAACATTATAAAAACTGTACAAGACCAGTTTCCTATGTTAATATTTGGAATGTACCTGTAAAAATTGGATGCAATAAGGACGATCTGTATGGGATCAGTTTTTTTTTTTTTTACCTGCCGCATAAACTAGGAGAGCCTCATCCAAAAAAATAAACCGGAAGAGATTAGTACATGCTGCGATTATTTATTTATTTTTTCGCGGCCACTTAGTCCATGGGGTACAGCTCATCTGAACAGCCCTAAAGAGAAGCACTGGTCCGTGTTTTATGAGATCTGAACGCTTGGTAGAAGGTCTGCCATGTTTCCCAATGATAATACGCATGTGCTGTGCACATGCTGCGGAAATTTCCGCTGCGGATTATCATTGCGGAAAAATCCACAGCACTACCAGTTATTTGGCGGAATCGCTGCGTTTTCGCCGACATTGACTTGCATTGGAACACATGGAATCCGCATCACTGCATCTGTACATGTGGATAACATGCGTTTCAATGTGCGGAGGTACCCGGGGGTCTGGAGAAGAGGAGACTCTCCTCCGGACCCAGGTACCATAGTACCTGTAAAAAAAAGAATAAAATAAAAAATAAAGATTATACTTACCTTCTGATGGCCCGCGGTGTGCTTGTCTTGGCTTGCCGGCAGCTCGCGGTAGACTAAAGGACCTGCGGTGATGTCATTTAGTCATGTGGCGGGTCACGCGACCGCTGACGTCGGCAGGTCCTTTAGTCTACCGCGAGCTGACGGCAAGCAGAGACAAGGACACGGGGGGCCATCAGAAGGTAAGTATATATTTATTTTTTACCATTCTTTCGGTCACTCTATATAAATCCATGCCGGTTGCATGGATTTATATAGTGTGACCAAATTTTCAAGCACTTTCCAAGTGATGCTAAAATCGCTTGGAAAGAGCTTGTCAACCCGCATGCGGAAATGCATGTGAAGAACGCTTCACTTCTGCTTTTCCCTGGCAGGAAAAACGCATGTACAATCTGCATGCGTTTTTTCTGCCAGGGAGATGCAGAAACGCTCGCTCAGGAAAAATCCGGAGCATTTCTGCATCGTGGGCACATAGTCTTAGGCCACTTTCACACATCAATGAAACAAGACTGTTCTCACATTGGGAGACCTGGCCAGACCACTGGGTCTTATAACCAGAGCTAATACAGATGCAAAAACAGTCCGTTTTTCACGAATAAGTAAAATAGGCTCAAGGAAGATAGGAGTGATAAACTATCCTATCAGAGCAGCTCACTGATGGATTTTCAGCCAACTCATTCTGAAGCCTCAAATAGGCTGTGCAACACAAAGGCTATAAAAGTCGAACACTGCAAAGGTTTTAATGAAACACAATTTTAAAAAATGTAATTAGCCACAAATACAGGCATTTAAGAAAAGAACACCCCCGACGTTGTCCATATATTTAACCATGATAACATTGCCAATATTTACATAAACTGACACCTCTAAATAATGATATATTCATTTAATACATGATATTTTATACCAACTAGGTGACAACCTTGAAGACCATTCAGCCACCCAACTATGCCAGACTCCTGACCAACCAACAAATCTGAGTAATCCAACAAACATTGGGACCACTAGGTTTCATATTTCACTAAAAGGGCTGTGCTCTATGAAGACTTACTTTTTCAGTGGAGGAGATTTTTAGTAGTGTGTCTACTTGGTACAAAGCGGTGCCGCTTTCTTGGCGAGAATCAATGTTCAAACGGCAACTCCCAGTGTCATCATTTGCTAAAAGCTCAATATCATTCCACATGTTGATGCTGCATTTTCCTGTAAAGAAATATTATATATAGTTTATGATGCACAGCAAATCTGCAAAAAAATATAAAGTAACAGAACACTGATTAAATATTATTTAATAGAAAATTGTTATTTGGAAGATTTTATTCCATGTTATTATATCTAAAAAAAAAAATAATCCTGTATTAAGTTTTCCTGCCCTCACATTCACCAGTAAACCTCATAATAAACTGATATTTCCAATGCATAATGAGCCTGTATTAATCTCATTTTAATTATGGGAAGGTTTACAATTAAAGAGATTGTCCAGCCTTAGGCTACAAGTCTGCAGTCACTACATGTGACTGCAGACTTGTGAATTGTCACATTGTGCGCACTGTGAGGATTCTCCAGTGCCGGAGACAGAAGCAGGCAGGCACATGATCGCAAGAATGTGATTTGCATACTTCCGGACACATTCCAACTAGACGTGCCCGAAGCAAGGCCACACACGTCTAGTCGGTACATGACCTATGTATGCAATCTGCTGGCACTGGACAATCCTCACAGTGCGCACTGACTGCAGACTTGTTGCCAGACAACCCCTTTAAAGGGAACTTGTCACTCAATTCATGCTGTCCAGAAGACAGAGCAGCATGAATCAGAGCCAGGCTGCCCGAAATATAGTTTAATGATCCCGCAGGGGACCATAGAAAGAAACCACACTAGTCAGATGCTGTCCTCGGCTGGCTTCTTGATAAGTCTTTCACGTGTGTGTACTTAGCGAAAGACCCGTCAATCATCTGGTGCAGCGCTGTAAAAATCTGGACAGAGACAACCCGGACTAGTTTAGCCTGCCCCAATCATTTCCAGTGTGATCATCAAACTATACAAACGTCGGACCATTTCAGAAAAAAAAATACCTGACTGAAATTGTGCAGCCAGGCTCTGATGCATATTGACAGTGGTTTAAACAGTATGAATAGACTGACAGGTTTCCTTCAAAGTTAACACTGCTGTGGGGCAAATTTCAGAAAATCCACCATTTTCAATAGATGCAGCTCACCTCCTCCACCTCTTTGCACTGGTCACTGAGCATGCCTAGAACACTCTCCCATAGAAGGCAATAAGCCATCTCCAGACAATAGCTTCTAATGTCATTGTAGTTACTCTGTAACGTAAATTTCGGAATTCTATCAGGGCAGGACCCATAATTATGTACAAAAAATAAAGAAACTGTCAATCCAGATAGGAAAATGATACTGACATGCATTATTTGCTTTTGATAATTAAAAGATACATGTGATATATTCCTATTAGCTCCTTCCCAACATGGAGATTTTCCTCTTTCGTTTTTTCCTCCTCTTCTTCCCAGACCCATAACTTTTTTACTTTTTGTCGATAAGGAGGGATTTTTGGTATTCACCGTAAAATCTCTTTCTTGGAGGGACACAGGACCATGGACCATGGGTGTATGCTGTTGTCACTAGGAGGTTGACACTAGGCAAAAAAAGAAAAAAGCTCCTCCTCCGCAGTATACACCCGCCTACAGGCACCAAGCTCACCAGTTAGTGGCTAAAGCAGTAGGAGGAACCTAAAACAATTAACTACGCAATGCCCAACCGTGAAAACTAAATTAGATGCCCAACAGGGCCCACTGTACCTATGCCCAAAATCAGGGAGGGTGCGGTGTCCCCCAATGAAGGCTCCAAGAAAGAGATTTTACGGTGAGTACCAAAAATCCCTCTTTCTTTATCGCTTCATTGGGGGACACAGGACCATGGGACATCCAAAACCAGTCCCTAGGGTGGGAGAACAAAAAAAAAGGTAGCCACAGACTAGTTCTTACTGCAGGCAACCGCTGCCTGCAGAACCTTCCGTCCAAGACTGGCATCAGCTGATGAATAAGTGTGGACCTTGTAAAACCTTGAAAAGGTGTGAAGTGAAGACCATGTTGCAGCCTTACAGATCTGAGAAGCTGAAGCCTGATGGCGAACAGCCCAAGAGGCCCCCACCGCCCAGGTGGAGTGAGCCCTTACCCCCGGAGGGGGAGATTTGTCCGAGACGCGATATGCCTCCAAAATGGTCGAACGTATCCAACGGGCGATGGTTGACTTGGAAGCAGGGAGACCCTTGCGACGCCCCTCAGGAATGACAAACAGGGCGTCCGAACGCTGAAGGGAAGCCGTTCTAGAAAGGTACACACGTAGAGCTCTGACCAGATCCAGTTTGTGCAGGGATTTCTCCCGAGGGTGCACTGGGGCCGGGCAGAAGGAAGGCAAAACAATGTCCTCATTGATGTGGAAAGAGGAGACTACTTTTGGCAAAAAGGAAGGCACTGGCCTGAGCACTACCTTGTCTTGATGGAAGACCAGAAAAGGCGACCGACAAGAGAGGGCTGCGAGCTCTGCAACCCTCCTAATAGAGGTAACAGCCACCAGAAAAACCACCTTCCAGGAAAGCAGAGAGGCTGAGATATCCCGAATGGGTTCAAACGGGGGCTGTTGAAGAACGCTCAGGACCATATTAAGGTCCCATGGATCCACCGGGGAACGATAAGGCGGCGCCAGGTGAGCTACCCCTTGAAGAAACGTCTTGACCTGAGGACGGAAAGCCAAGTTACGCTGGAATAGAATGGATAAGGCCGAAACTTGGCCTTTGAGAGTGCTTAGAGAGAGTCCCGCCTCCGGGCCAGACTGAAGGAAGGCCAAAATGACCGGTATCGAAAAGGACATGGGAGCTAGCTGATACTTCTCGCAGTGACGAAAAAAGGCTCTCCAGGTTCTGTGGTATATGCGCGAGGTTGCGGGTTTCCTGGCACTAATTAGGGTCTGGATGACGTTGTCCGCAAAATCCTCCTTCCTCAACACTGCGGCCTCAACGGCCATGCCATTAAATTCAGAGAACGAGAACTCTGATGAAGAATAGGTCCCTGAGAGAGGAGGTCTGGACGGTCCGGTAGTCTCCAGGGGGAGTCGACGAGCAGGTTTACTAGATCTGCGTACCAGACGCGTCTGGGCCAATCCGGGGCTATTAGAATTACCGGTACTCCCTCTTTCTTGATCTTTTTGATGACCCGAGGGATCAATGGTAGAGGGGGAAAAAGATAGCGCAGCTGGAACTGAGACCATGAGATGACTAGCGCGTCTTGAGCGATCGCAAGGGGATCGCGGGACCAGGGTACGAAGGATGGAACCTTGTGGTTTAACCGAGACGCCATGAGGTCGACGTCCGGCGAGCCCCATCGTGAGCATATCTGACGGAACACCTCGGGATGGAGAGACCATTCTCCTGAGGCAAGGCCCTGCCGACTGAGAAAGTCGGCCGCCCAATTGTCGACCCCCGGAATGTGTACTGCTGAGATTGCCGGAACAGTATTCTCGGCCCAAACTAGCACTCTTGTCACCTCTTTCAAGACGACGGGTTCTTGTCCCATGCCAACAGAAGAGCCAGTTGAAGAGGCCGAGTATGGAATTGGGCAAATGGGATAGCTTCCATAGCTGCCATCATTTTTCCCAAGACACTGATGCACAGGCGAAGACGTCGTGGATTTGGGTCGGAGAGAGTTTATCTTCTCCCTCGGGAGAATGACCCGGGCATGGGTCGTGTTGAACTGCATCCCTAGGAAGGTTAAGCACTGAGATAGGACCATGGAGGATTTGTCTGTGTTGATCAGCCAGCCTTACCGAGAAAGCGTGTGCAGGGTGATCGGGAGACTGTGGAGGCAGTCCCTGAAAGTGGGACCCTTGATCATTAGGTTGTCGAGGTAGGGGATAATTACAATCCCCCTGGCTCGTAGAATGGCCATGACCGTCGCCATTACCTTTGTGAAAACCCTCGGGGCGGAGGCAAGCCCGAAGGGGAGAGAAGTGAACTGGTAATGTGCGTTCTGGAAGGCAAATCGAAGGAACTTCTGATGTGGTGCGCAGATTGGGATATGAAGATACGCATCCTGAATATCCACTGAACATAGATATTCCCCGGCCTCCATCGAGGCGATTACCGACCTGAGGGACTCCATTCTGAAGTGACATGTCTGTTTAGTTGTTTGAGGTCTAAGATCGGAAGTAGTGAGCCGTCCTTTTTTGGAACGACGAAAAGATTTGAGTAGAAACCCGAACACCTTTCTTGAATGGGGACTGGAACTATAACTCCTGAGCGCAGAAGGGAGGCAATGGCCTGAAGGAAACCGGGTAGTAGAGAAGGATGCGGGTGGCGGGACCTGAGAAATCGTGTTCTTGGTATGGTGTTGAACTCGATCTTGTAGCCTTAGGTCACTATCTCCTTGACCCAGGCATCCTCTATTGCCGATACCCAAGGGTCTCGGAACAGAAGTAGACGGCCGCCCACCCTGGGAGAAAACCCAGGTGGGAGTGACCCGTTATGCTGAGGAAAATCTGTTGGAACGTGATCGGGATCCAGAAGGCTTGGAAGAGCGACCCTTTGCGCGCCAGTTGGGAGTGGGCCTAAAGGTAGGCTTACGTTTGTCTTGCTGTGCTGGGGTACGGTCCTGTTGAGAGGAGGGTCCTGGTTGAGCAAAGCAGCGAAAGGACCGAAACTGAAGGTAACGTTTCCTAGGAAAAGGGCAATTAGGTCTCTGCTGAGGAAGGGAAGTGCTCTTGCCCCCAGTGGCATCAGAGATGATCTGGTCTTATTTAGACCCAAATAGTCTGGAGCCCTGAAAAGGGAGATTTGTTAGTGATTTCTTGGAGGCCAGGTCGGCGTTCCAAGCCTTCAGCCAAAGAATCCTACGTATAGCGATGATATTGCTGGAGACGCGGGTTGAACAGGTAGCGGCGTCAAGGGACGCCGTGAGGAGATATTTCCCTGCGTGGGCGATCTGATCCGCTAGGTCAACCAGATCGTCTGGGGAATCCCCGGTGAGGATACCCTGCCTAAGCTGTTTGGCCCATGCGGAGACTGCTTGATACCCAAGTTGAGGCGAAGGAAGGACAAAAGGAGATGCCAGCAGCCTCGAAGGCTGACATAGCCAAGGCCTCAACCAGTCTATCCGTAATGTCCTTGAGGGAAGAACTGTCTGGAAGGGACAGTACCGTCTTAGCCGAGACACGAGAGACAGGAGGATCAACAGAAGGGGACTCCGTCCATCTGCTGACGAGGTCATGGTTAAAGGGGTATAGCATGTCTAACTGTTTCTTTCCAGTGAAGCGCTTTTCAGGATGTTCCCATTGTTTCTGAAAGACACAATCAAATTCTGGTTAGAAAAAGTGCGTGCCGGTCGCTTGATTCTCTTGAAGAAAAAGGAGTAGTCCTGAGAAGGGCTCTCGTGATCTTTAACATGCAGAGTCTGATTGACGGCCAATATAGGGCAGTCAACCATGTCCTGGACTCTAGAATATTGGTCCGTGTCGGATCCAGAGTCAGAATCTGATGCCGGAGCGACCTCTGGGGAAGAGGTGTGAGATGCAGGGAGCAATTTGGAGTCTGGAGAGCTGGAGGATGAGCTTGTGTGAGTCCGTTTCTGAGAACGTGCCCTCGGTCTACCTTTAGAAGGAGGGGGCAGGGGTACCTGCGAATCGTCCGTTGGAACGTTCGGAGCACTGGTGGCCGTAGATAGCATGGGCAAGCGTTCTTGGACCTGCACCAGAGATTGAGATACCTTGGTGAGGTCAGAGACAGACTGAGACACAGCAACAGCCCACTCCAGAGAAGGGGGAGTTACCTCGTCCTGGGCGGCAAGGGGGTCTTGGGGTGCCAGCATGGTGGGAGGCTTGCAGGTCGAGCAGAAAGCCGTTGCCAGACCTGCGGGCCACTTAGTACTGCAAAGAGCACAGGCGTAATATGTGACTGTGTGAGTGGGACGGACAGAAAGCTCCCTGGCTTTGGGCATATGTGCCTAACCAGGAATACTGCAGAGGAGAGAGCCTATGGTGTGTGGAGGTGTCAGAGTAGGGCCTACCCG
Source organism: Phyllobates terribilis (assembly GCF_046119375.1). Taxonomy (NCBI): domain Eukaryota; kingdom Metazoa; phylum Chordata; class Amphibia; order Anura; family Dendrobatidae; genus Phyllobates; species Phyllobates terribilis. The sequence continues at coordinate 357,372,647 of NW_027362761.1, forward strand.
GTCTGGAATGGGCATGGTCCCGTATCCCCCGTCGGAAACTCCGGAGCCGCGGAGACAGGAGTAGGGCTGCGGTGATGAGGCAGTCAGACAGAATGATGCTGCCGGAGCCAGACCGAGAGCAGTGTAGAGGGGCGGAGCCGGAACGGAGCATGTTGCCCTGAGCAAGCTAGGGGAGCAAATGCTCCGATAGGCAGAAGGGATGAGGGCGGGCTTAAGAACTCGGCCGCTGTTAGGCCCCCGGGATAAAAGTGGACGTGACGGAAGCGTCATATTGCTCCTCGGTCTAGATTGGCCGGTTTCCAGGAGGGGCGTATACCTGCCGGAAAGAGTAAGGCCCACCCCGAGCCGCCCCCCGACAGAGAAAGCGCGGGCAGAAATGCCGCGCAAAAAAGGACAGAGAAGGGGGGGCTGTGGGGGACGCCATGCTGAGAGGGACGCCATGCTATTGTGAGTCCGAGGCCCGAGACACAGCCATCATCTGCCAGGAAAGATGCGGGCTCGGGGAAAAAAAAAAAGCAGTCTCAAACAGGCTAAGGAAAGCAATGAAAGGGACCCGCTACATGACATACAAGTACATCATTTGTCGAGAAGGGGTTAAACAATTTTAAAGTACTTTTTACTCTAGAACATCCTAGAAACAATAATCAATCCCTAACTCCCAAGGGTTTTGAATTCATTACAATTAAGTAACGTGCTTGATCATTGACTCAAACTTTGCAACCAGAATGTTCAACCAAGTGCCTCACTCATTTACATTTTATGCTTAAAGGGAACCTGTTAACTGATTAATGCTGCCCAAACAACAATTAATTCTGCAGGGCCCCATCAATCAAAAACAAGAAGACAAAAAGAAAAGAGCCCTATAAAATTTTATTCCTATAGTTAAGAACAATACATAAAGTTAGTGGAGGATATAAAAATACACATGTCGAGTATATAGATTGTATAGTGTAGAGTAGGGAGGGATAGGGTTAATATTTCTGACTCTGTTTTCTTTGCCACTGGGGCTGGAACCCAAATAGTGGTGAATGCAGTGGCGCCCCCACTCCTCCTTGTTTGACCTCGCTATAGTCCCTTATTGACCCTATACACTAGTAATCTAATTGGGCAACAACAGAATTAAAGGTAAGGAATAAATATATAATAATGCAGTAATTGACTCACAATGTTAAAGTGCACAATTTTTGCAACAACTAATAAGTCCACTCATGCAAAAAATGCATCACATCGTTAAAGTGCACAGTTGTTTTGCAGTCAACAATGTATCCACATACATGTGTCTAAACTAGATAAATGATGAATAAAAATAGTTTAAATTGCAGATGTGCTTGCAGATTGCAGATGTGCTTTTTCCCTCTGCTTGGTCTGAAAAAAATTACCCTTACTGAGTACCACAATTTTTTTCTTGATTTTAGTGTTTCTTAAAGCCCTAAAGTTACCATTTGAAATTACTTTAATTTTGTGCCATTTCTGTGATCTGCTTTTTTTCAACAACATTAAACAACTGATTGAACATCCTCCGAGCCCGGTGATTCCAAAATTTTTGCCAGGGGCTGTATTCAGGCTCAAAATGGATAAATCCCTGCCCACACTATTTCTCCCTCCTATTATGCAGTGAGACTCCTGCTGTGAATAATGTTCTAGGTGGGACACTGGCACCACAGAAGCTCAGCGCACTACAGGAGAGCAATGAGATATGCATTTATTCTAGCATGATCTAACACTCTCGAATACCCAGAGTTTTGAAAACTGTAGGTCACCTATCTGACCTTTTTTTGCTCATTTGCACTTGGTAATGGATCAAGTTAACAATGGATGAAACATAAAAAACTTCTGGTTTTCATCTGTTTTTAATAGATCCTCATTGACAATCCGATCCATAATAGAATAGGACAAAATCAATCTCACGGATTCGTTTTTTAAAAAAAGATCTGTCTGTGGATCAATGAAACCCTGAGTACGTGTGTGTTGTCAGTTTAAAAAATGTGCAATGGATGAGTGAATGTAGCCTTAGACACAGCCAGAACTAGAAAACAGGCTAGTTCTTGGATTCTCCACCTGGATGTTAAGTCTGGTATCGTTCGAAAACTAAAATTCAAGCTTCAGACTCCACATTCTACCTGCTACAAATGATTAAACCCAAAACAAATCACATACTACCATTCTAAGTTAAACTACCATTCTAAGTTAAATCCCAATCCCTCCCCCCAACTGCGGGGGGTGTTTAAATTTGGCGCCTATATCGCTGATTGGTCACGGCCGGCGAACGCGACCAATCAGCAGAGCAGGGTTTAAATTTGGCGCCAATAATGCTAATTGGTCGCGGCCGGCAGTCGCGACCAATCAGCAGAGAGGTATTTAAATTTGGCGCCAATAATGGTGATTGGTCACGGCCGCGACCAATCAGCAGAGCGGTGTTTAAATTTGGCGCCAATATCGCTGATTAGTCGCAACCACCGGCCGTGACCAATCAGCAGAGCGGTGTTTAAATTTGGCACCAAAATCGCTGATTGGTCGCGGTGGCCGGCCACGACCAATCAGCGATATGGGCGCCAAATTGAAACACCACTCTGCTGATTGGTCGCGGTGGCCGGCCACGACCAATCAGCGATTTTGGTGCCAAATTTAAACCCCGCTCTGCTGATTGGTCACGGCCGGCCACCGCGACCAATCAGCACAGCGGGGTTTAAATTTGGCGCCAATACTGCTGATTGGTCGCGGTGATTGGTCACGGCCGGCCACCGCGACCAATCAGCAGAGCGGGGTTTAAATTTGCCGCCCATATCGCTGATTGGTCGTGGCCGGCGGCCGCAACCAATCAGCGTCGTATTAGTGAGGACCGGGGAGCGGCGCTGCCTGTGCGGGTACTTCCGCTGCGAGCAGCTGGGAGATGAGCGGCTGCTCTCAGCAGAAGCATCCCGACTGGCGGCGCCGCTCCCCGGTCCTCCGTTCACACTTGCCGTCGGGAGATCAGCGGGCCAAGCCGCTGATCTCCCGACGTTAGCCGCATGGAGGTCAGCGGCGCCGCAGGTCGGGGTAGTTCTGCTGCTAGCGCCGCTCATCTCCAGGCTGCATCGCCGCTGACCTCCGTCCAGCAGATGAGCCGCTAACGGCCGCCATCTTTTTTCTGAAATCCCACGTCGCTGAGTGGACGCGACCGGACCAATGAGCGACGCGGGATTTCCTGGACAGACAGACAGACAGACTGGATAAGACAATATATATATATATATATATATATATATATATATATATATATATATATAGATAGATAGATACTAGTTGGCCCACGACTTTGTCCAAGTTTTTTATTTTGGCCCTCTGTGTGTTTGAGCTTGACATCCCTGGTCTAGTGGCTGCTGCTGAATACTACACCCTTTCTTCTATTCACGATTCAAGCTGGGGACGAGTCGATTAGTCCAAGAGTTGGGTCCCCAAGCCTTCTTCAGCCTGCTTACCTAGACTATACATACAGTTAGGCTATGTGCCCACAATGCAGAAATGAAGCAGAAAACTTCTGCATCATTTCTGCATCTCCCTGGCAGGAAAAACCGCATGCAGATTGTGCATGCGTTTTTCCTGCCAAATACATGTGGATTTGAAGCGTTTTCACATGTGTTTCTGCATGCGGGTTGACAAGCACTTTTCAGGCGATTTTAGCATCACTTGGAAAGTGCTTGACAACTAGGTCACACTATATAAATCCATGCAAACAGCATGGATTTATATAGTGTGACAGTAAGAATGTTTAAAAATAAACCTATACTTACCTTCTGATGGCCCGGCGTGTGATGCTGCGCTCGCTCCTGTCTGCCAGCTGATTGCGGGACACTGCACTGAAGGGCCTGCGGTAACGACTGTGACGTCACCGAAGGTCCTACAGTCCTGCCCGCAAGCAAAGGGAAGGAGACAGGGGGCCGTCGGAAGGTAAATATAAACTTTAATTTTTATTTTATTCTTTTTTTTTTTTTTTTACAGGTACAATGGTACCCAGGTCTGGATGAGAGTCTCCTCTCCTCCAGAACTGGGTACCATCCGCACATTGAAACGCATATAATCCGTGAGTACAAATGTACTGACACGGATTATGTGCGTCTCAATGCAAGTCAATGGCGGCGATTACACCGCGCTTCCGCAAAATTAATGGACATGCTGCGGATTTTTGAGCGCAGCATAAACGCTGCGGAAAAATCCGCAGCATGGGCATAGAACTTGCGGAATCCCCTTGGGGACAATGGGGTGCGGATTACCAAGCGTTTATGCTGCGGAAATTCCACAGCATATATGCTTGAAAAACGCTACGTGGGCACTTAGCCTTAGATACAGAAATATTTGGACTCTGCATGCCACTATTTTGGATTTAAAGTGAAACTGAGATACGACTGAAGTGTAGACTTACAGGTTTAATTAAAGGGGGTTCAAGAAAAAAATATCTGGTGAAACGTTTAGGAATTTCAACCATTTTTCTATGCAAATTGTCTCTTCAGAGAGGAAGAGGACTAGAACTCTGGCGCCACCTATTCCTAAAAGTTAATATCAACCCTTGAAGATTGCCATATGACTTAGGATAAAACAGAATCTCAATTTGCAGACACGGTGTTTTGGGGTGTTGCCCCTCATCAGTGCAAAGTATGAGATCTGATTTGGCAAAGTGAGAGACTCTGGACTGCGGTCTAAGGGGTAATGCTCCTCCTTGTGAAGAGTGACATGTCAAGCCTGGCATGTCAGAGTGGGAGACTTAAAAGCCATTCATGCTCCGCTGGGAAATTAAATAGGCAAATTGTCTCTTCAGAGAGGAAGAGGACTAGAACTCTAGCGCCACCTATTGGAAGCAGCGATCCTAAAAGTCAATATAGACCCCTCAACGAGCCTTGCAATATGACTTGGGATAAAAGCCAAATCAGATCATATACTTTGCACTGAGGAGGGGCAACACCTCAAAACACCATGTCTGCAAATTGAGAAAGTGATCACTTATCCTGTGAAAAGTCGATAGCTTTCACCTCCAGGAATATCCCTTTTATATACGATTAATGTAACTTTCTTCAGCAAGCATACATCAAGGCTAAGTGCCCACGATGCACAAATGCTGCAGAATTTTTCCGCATCTCCCTGGCAGGAAAAACACATGTGGATTTTACATGCGTTTTTTCCTGCCAGGTAGAAGCGTTTGTCAAGCGTTTTTGCATGCATTACTGCATGCGGGTTATCAAGCGCTTTTCCAAGCGATTTTAGCACCAGTTGGAAAAGTGCTTGACAACTTGGTCACACTATATAAATCCATGCAACCGACATGGATTTATATAGTGTGACCACATTAGTTAAAAAAAATGAATAAAAATGGTAAAAAAAATAAATAAATGAAAAAAAAATTATACTCACCTTCTGATGGCCCTCGGTCTCCCAGGCGGCTCGCGATGGTCTAAAAGGACCTTCCATGACGTCATTTAGTCATGTGACAGGTCACGCGACCGCCGACGTCAGCGGTCGCATGACCCGTCACATAACTAAATTATGTCATAGCAGGTCCTTTTAGACCATCGCGAGCTGCCGGGGAGCGAGGACGCATCACTATCGAGACCGGGGGCCATCAGGAGATGAGTATAATGTTTTGTTGGTTTTTTTTTTTTTACAGGTACTATGGTACCCAGGTCTGGAGGAGAGTATCCTCTTCTCCAGACCCGAGTACCATCCGCACACTGAATCACTTAATATCCGCATGTGCACATGTAGTCATACGGATATTATGTGATTCAATGCAAGTCAATGGTGGCAATTACGCTGCATGTACACAAAACTAATGGACATGCTGCGTATTTTTCCGCAATGATAATCCACAGCGGAAATTTCCGTAGCATGTGCACAGCACATGCCGATTATCATTGGGGACCATGGGGTACGTATTACCAAGCGTTTTTTTAAGCGTTTTCGCTGCGGAAATTCCGTGGCAAAAAAAGCATTGCGGGCCCGCAGCCCAATATAGCATTGTTGGAAAATAAAGTTGCATGAGGTCCCATTCACAAGACTGGGCAATCGGATTTTTGGAATTATGTAACTCTCATACAATCTCCTCTCCTGCAGAGTCTGCGTTTACTTTGTCCTCATTCAGATGTGTGTGTTTTGTGTTTTTCAAGGATAGAATACAGACCCATTACAGTCTATGGGGCAGTTCACATGACAGCCATTTTGTATGGATTGACCACAAAAACAAACGGAGTCACTGATCAAACCCACCCATTAGAGTCAATGAGTGAAAAACTCAGAGAGCAAACTGATACCATCCAAGTGCTGGCATTTTTTCCTGTTTAATGGCCAAAAGCTTTGAAATTTTTACTGTTTGCAAAAGGTTAGGTTCACACGAGCGTATGAAAAACTGCTCAGTTTCATCACGAAAAGTGGGACGATTATTTTCTCACTTGTCATCTGTGTACAGTCCATATGCAATTAGATTTTTTTTACAGCAGCTATTACTCATTTACAATTTCCTGTTACAGAACTGCAATGTGTCTGTAAAAATCAGATGTTATACTGTGGCTCCGTATGACGTCCGATTTTATCTGTGCACCCAATGACTTCAATGGTCGAGTCTCATCTGATTTACACAACTAGTGCAGGCTGCGATTTTTTTTTCACACGTAGATTCGGTTAACCTAATCGAATTCAGTTCACTAACTAGTGAAAAAATGGTTATCTGCACTACCCCATTGAATAACATTGGCCCAACCGCTGCCCGTTTTATTCACGGACAGGATTCGGAGCGAAAATATGGTTGTGTGAACGATCCCTAAGAGAAAAGTGGATGCCACACTGATGGTAAAAATCCGATCCAGTACACGGATTTAGAAAAAATTATGTCTGATGCTTAATGAGGGCTAATTCATCAGCGTAAATGGCGGCTTTTAGGGACGTCCTTCTTGGGTGTCTGAGGTGTAAAATGTCATCCTCTAACAGCTCCACCTTCATGCCGGCCCTGCGGTTACACATTTGGACACTGGGCATCCCGGCATTACACACAACAAACACATTGGCACAACACTCACCCTGGGTGCATCCACATTTGCCAACTCTTAAGAGATCTCCCCATGTTTCCAGAGTTTTATGTATAATATTCATCATCCCTATTTTACATCATGTGAATATTGCCATGCTTTAACATATGGAAGAAATAGAGGGGGCTTCCATTGGACAAACCATCTAAGAATGGGCAACCCCCCATTAGGCAGAGCAGGGGCCTCTGCGCACAGCAGCATGCCCTCACATCACCACTATGATCAGTAAACATTGGGCCACCAGCCCCCCGGCCTGAACGGTGCCCATCAGGACTCTACCGCGAGAGGACATTAGTCTGGAGTATTGGATAATCCGGAATGATGGAAAGCTGGCCCTGACAGCCATGTGAGGCGGCTGCTCGCCCTGTGTGCATGGTGCATACACTCACCAGGCCGCCCGCTCCACCCACCTCACCCGTCTATCAATCACCTCACCCCCTCATCACCTACCCGCGGCGCCCGCGAGCACTTCACGCGCTAGAATCTGGCGGGAAGGAGACAGTGGCGTGAGTAGCTAGGTTACTCTGACGTCACGCCACGTTCCCAGAATGCTCAGCGCGAAGACTGCTTCCTTTGTGTTTCCACATACGGGTATGGTAAACTCTAGAATGTATGGGCTCCTTCTCATTCCTCTGGGTGGTCTGTGGGGGCATGCTGCGTGTTTGTGCGGGCTGGTGGGGGCTCTTTGGGGGGGGTGTGCATGCCTTTGGGGTTTCTGGGGGGGATGATGGTGCACGATGGGAATGTTTTTGTAGGGGGCCATCTGCTGGGCTTTGGGGGTAGGGGGTTTATGCTTGGGGAGGCGGCTGGTGTGGGTTTATGCTTGAGGGGGGGTGGTCTGGTGTGATTTTGGGGGGTTTATGCTTTTGGGGCCCTCGGGTTAATGTCTGGGGATTAATCCTGGGGACCATCGCTGGGTGTGATTTGGGGTGGGGGGGGTTAATGCTTCATTGGGGGGACACAAAAAACATGGGTGTATGCTGCGGACACTATGCAAAAAAAAAGCTCTCTCTTCCCCAGAAGGGTGCATCATCAACTGGCATGAAGCTAATCCGTTTAGCTTGGTGTCAGTAGGAGGCAGACACGTGTCTGGACCCAGGCCCATCTCTACCTTAGGGTGCTTTCACATTGCGTTCTGTCTCCCTGTCGGGGCATACGTCTGGAATCCCCGGCAAAACGGGGTTTGGACTTATGCGCTGACGGTGACCATAGACTGCAATGGTGACGGCAAAGCGAACGTGTGCTTTCTGGAGTGTATGCTCACAGGAGGCAGACACTCAGACATAGGCTACTGTGTCCGAGAGTCCGCCTCCTGTAGGCGTACACTGTTGAAAAAAGTGCACGTTTTCTCTGCCGTCACCATTGCAGTTTATGGCCCCCGTCGGCGCATACGTCAGACCCCGTTTCCTGGGGATTTCGGACATATACTCCGACGGGACACAGAACGCAATGTGTATGTAGCCTTAGATTTGTGTTTTTTTTTTTTTTTTTTTTTATTAATGATTCCCCTTTTTCTTTCAGATACAGTTTGTGAGGGTGACAATGGAATTGTTTCACTACTGTATCCTCTGTGGTCTGTGAGGCAGGACCCTAACACAACAGGGAAGACTGATCCGTTACCTGCCAGCTGCCCGAAGGTCTTTGTCCAGGTTATCTCATGCCCAGCTTCATCATCGGTCTGCGAAGAAGGATTCAGGTTCTTCAGTACAGATATATCCTACCAGGCAGTGAGGGTGCTCGAATCGCCACCTCCACATTTTCCAGAGGCTCCTGCGGCCCCTTCTCTTAAAAAACCCAGACTTCAGTCTAGATTTTCCCTGGTGCCCAGGCCACACCCCTAGCAGCCTAAACAATCACGCATGCTGGCTCTCCAGTGCTTTTTGCCCTCCACCTATCAGGGCACACTTTGCATTCTGGTGCGCAAGAACCCTGCACGTGTTTTTCCTAACGCTACCTTTCTCCTGCTCGATGTCATCTTTCTGTCGCCTGTTTATAACACTGCCGCAGCTCACCTGAATTCTGCTGCCTCATCGCCTGGTTCTGCCGGATCACCGCCACCTTCAGCCTCTCCAGGTCCTCAGGATGCAGGGTCTGAGTAAGCTCTGCCACTGGGGGCAGCTCTTTATCCACAGTCTAGCTCCCCTCTAGCACCTGTTTCTTTCTCTTCTCTCTATACCGATCCCCAGGGAGTCTCACTCCCATTGTCCTGCATTTTGCATGTTTCTCCTGTAACAAAAAATTTCCCTCTTGTCAGACTTGTTCCCTCTGCCAGGACTGCAGTCCGCCCACAATGTCACCTCCCCAGGAGCACCTCACTGCCTATAACGAGAGTGTGTGCCCCCCCCCCCCCTGCAGCCGCCTACTCAGCCCTGGCTGCCAGCAACATCACCATCCACATGGCCTCATAGCTGAAATCATGGAACGTGGATTCAGTTTCCAAAAAGTCCACCAGCCTCACCTTCCAGGGCTCCCGTCTTTTCGAAGATCAACTTTAGCAATTACTTCAGCAATTACAGAACTAACAGGTCGAACTTGATGGACGAAAGTCTTTATTCGGCTTTACTAACTATGTAACTATGTAGATAAGATGATCTCTAATGCCATGGGGGGTAAGAATATTTTGCTTCCGCAACAGAGGGCCAAATGCCCTCCTCCCAAGAGACGCCCAGTCCAGTTTTGGTCCTTTTGGAAATTTTCAGTGTAGAACAGCAACCAAAAGGAGAACTCTCTGACCTGCCAGGGAAAGAAGAGACCTTTCTTTAGACTAGCCACCTCCTGGCATCAATGAACCCACTAGCGCTGGTCTTCCAGGCCCAGATCTAGCAGATTCTCGTCGGTATGACGCGGTGTTCCCACCTGGGATGTTTCTCAGGGTGGGCAGCCGTTTCCTTTTGGTTCCGGGATGAGTGGCTCTCAGTAGTCAACAACGCTTGGGTCTGAGACGTTGTCGCCTACAGCCACAAAATAGAATTTTCCACGCTGCCTTGTTTTCGAGACCAATTCCCCCAAAGACCCCCTTCCCTTACTCCCGGGTTTTTCAAGGCTATTGATTTTCTATCCAAAGCAGGCATCATGATCTCATTTCCAGGACGCTGAGACATCAGACACCGGAGGCAGGCCGTGGGTTGGGGCAAAACCAAAGACCTTACCCACATTCCTCCCATAAATGCACTTTTATAAAATTAGAATTATTTCTAAACATAATGTTAATGTTATTTATGCAATATTTCTACAATTAAAAGTTTGAGATTTCTGTGGTAATGTTTTTTTGTTTCTTTTAAACTTGTTCTGAATGTAATTAAAACATTTCTCTGATTAAGCTTCCACATTGTATTTTAGCCTTTCATTTTACTCAGGAAAAGCCCATGATGCATCTGTGTAAACCATGTAAAAGGTACTATAATAACATGGCTTAGACAGGTAACCCACTTTTTAAACAATAAAGTTCACTTTTACAAGCTGCATAAATGAAAACCTGCTTAAAAGGAACCTGTCACCTGGTTTTCCCCATATAAAGTATGACCACCACCTGTATGGCCTTTATATACACTATTGTAGAATACTGTATATAAGTCCCCAAGCTGATCTGCATAATGTAAAAAAAAAACCTTATATTAGACTCACCTACAGGGCCGTCCCGTCCAATGGGTTTCTCTAGTGTTAATCCTCCTTTCTTCAAGTGGATGACGTTTCCTACATCTTCCAGACAGTGTCTTACATCGAGCTCCAGCGCTGACACACTTCTCTCTGCCCTTTCCCCGCACAGAGCATAGAAGTGTGCCTGCGCAGGAGCGTGATGGCAGATGCTGTGTGGCTGACGTTGGACGTGTAATCCACATGAAGCAGAGAAGGAGGACAGTGTTGTATGAAGACCAGCGACATCCACAGGACTGGACGTTACTAGATTGTGCCTACCGTGCCTCAGACCACCGTGAGGACGGTACTAGATAGTGCTGACCGTGCCCCAGGCCACATGCTGCAGAAAGGCAGTTATCTATAATATAACGGGAGATGCGTGTCTCTGAAGCCTCTATAAACTGCGCAAGCGTGACACGCCTGCGCAGTCTGGCGCCAGAGAGAAGAACGCATGGAGCCGTTACAGGTAAGAGGAGTGTATGGCGCCGGAAATCACGGTATGCATAGACCCTGAACGTATACCGCTATCTTCGGTGCCATACTTACCTGACGGGGAGGAGCATTGCCGCGACGCCTCTCTTTTCCGGAGACCGGGGCAGGAGTGAGGCGTCGGAATTGGTGCATAAGCATAGCGCTATCCGGCGCCATTTTACTGAAGACACATTTGCAGTGTGTCCTCAGCAAAATGGTGCCGGACAGCGCGGTATGGGCACACACGTACTCCGGAAGAACAGAACACAGCAGCGCTGGAGCACAGGGAAGAAAGGTGAGTATGTGTTTATTTTTTGGTATGTGTGCAGTGTGATAGGGATGAGGGGCGCCACGCATACCAGGATTGCAGGGTGAGGGGCGCCACTCATACCAGGATTGCGGGGTGAGGAGCGCCACGCATACCAGGATTGGGGGGTGAGGGACCTCACGCATACCAGGATTGCGGGGTGAGGGGCGCCACGCATACCAGGATTGCGGGGTGAGGAGCGCCACGCATACCAGGATTGGGGGGGTGAGGGACCTCACGCATACCAGGATTGGGGGGGGGGGTGAGGGACCTCACACATACCAGGATTGGGGGGGGGGTGAGGAACCCCACGCATACCAGGATTGGGGGGGGTGAGGGACCTCACACATGCCAAGATTGGGGGGGGGGGGTGAGGGACCCCACGCATACCAGGATTGGGGGGGGGTGAGGGACCCCACGCATACCAGGATTGGGGGGCTGAGGGACCCCACGCATACCTGGATTGGGGGGGGTGAGGGACCCCACGCATACCTGGATATGATGGTGGGGCAGCACAACTACCAGGAGGGGGGCAGCACATACCATGGGAGACCATATACCAATAAAGATGCTCGCCACCCAGGCGTAGAACGGATTCCATAGCTAGTTTGAACTAGAACTGAGCGGATCAATTCATGAGACACTGGACAGGAGGCCACGAATCTCTTACCTATAGTGTTGCATGAGCGTGGTCGGTTTACCCTTTCACCGAGCATGCTCAGGTGCTGCCTGAGTATTTACGGCGTGCTCGGGATCTATGCTCGAGCCACTAGTGCTGTTAGACATCTGTGACACATGCAGGGATTGCCTAACAAACATACAATCCCTGCATGTGTCACTGCTGTCTAACAGCTGCGACAAATGCAGCTGTGGCGGCTCGAACATAGATGCCAAAAATACTCGAGCAGCACCCGAGTGTGCTCTGTGAAAGGGTTAACCGAGCACGCTCATGCAACACTACTAACCTTACCTCATCCGGCGTGACTTTTGATTAGCCAGGGCTGGCATGATGTCATCTATGCGTAGTGCTTCTTTCAGTTGGAATCTATGGATTTATTTTCTGTCCATTCAAATTTCTCAGCTTTATGTAGCTTCACTATTTGATATCTGTTTTTTTGTGTCTGCAAGGCCGTGTTCACATGTTGAATAAATACTGTATTTTTTTTTGTTTTCTGTAGATGTCCACATCAAACTACACAATAACAATCATCTCTGATTATTGCATACTTGCTGCATTTTTTTATGCCTTTTCCCCCTTATTTGATGTTTTTTGGTGCAGATGTGAAGCAGCATTGTTCATTTTTTTTTATAATACAGAATAGCTTTGATTCTGCACTTAAAGTAACTGCAGTCTTTTTACATGCGTTTTCTCTCTTTTTAGGCTCCACATAGAAGCCTCTAGACATAACCGTACAGATCAGCAGCGTCTTTAGACCACAAAGCGGTTTTCATTAAATCGCATCCACTTTTCTTGGCCATTTAAATGCTGCAAAATGACTGTTCCAAAAAAAGCAGCTGAAAAAACACAGCAGTTATGCTACATCTGAACACGGCCTAAATGTCCAAGCACAGTGGATGGGATTTAATGAAATCTACGCCTGCAGTGCAGCTAAAGACGCAGCTGAACTATGCGGACTTCATAAATTTTATATATATATATCTATATATCTATAGATATATATATAGATAGATAGATAGATATATATATACAGTACAGACCAAAAGCTTGGACACACCTCATTTAAAGATTTTTCTGTATTTTCATGACTATGAAAATTGTACATTCACACTGAAGGCATCAAAACTATGAATTAACACGTGGAATTATATACTTAACAAAAAAGTGTGAAACAACTGAAAATATGTCTTATATTCTAGGTTCTTCAAGTAGCCACCTTCTGCTTTGATGACTGCTTTGCACACTCTTGGCATTCTCTTGATGAGCTTCAAGAGGTAGTCACCGGAAATGGTTTTCACTTCACAGGTGTGCCCTGTCAGGTTTAATAAGTGGGATTTCTTAACTTATAAATGGGGTTGGGACCATCAGTTGTGTGTTGTGCAGAAGTCAGGTGGATACACAGCTGATAGTCCTACTGAATAGACTGTTAGCTGCTTTTTTCTTGCCATAATACAAATTCTAAGTAAAGAAAAATGAGTGGCCATCATTACTTTAAGAAATGAAGGTCAGTCAGTCCGAAAAATTGGGCAAACTTTGAAAGTGTCCCCAAGTGCAGTTGCAAAAACCATCAAGCGCTGCAAAGAAACAGGCTCACATGAGGACCGCCCCAGGAAAGGAAGACCGAGAGTCACCTCTGCTTCTGAGAATAAGTTTATCCGAGTCACCAGCCTCAGAAATCGCAGGTTATCAGCAGCTCAGATTAGAGAACAGGTCAATGCCACACAGAGTTCTAGCAGCAGACACATCTCTTCAACAACTGTTAAGAGGAGACTTTGTGCAGCAGGCCTTCATGGTCAAATAGCTGCTAGGAAACCACTGCTAAGGACAGGCAACAAGCAGAAGAGACTTGTTTGGGCTAAAGAACACAAGGAATGGACATTAGACCAGTGGAAATCTGTGCTTTGGTCTGATGAGTCCAAATTTGAGATCTTTGGTTCCAACCACCGTGTCCTTGTGCGACGCAGAAAAGGTGAACGGATGGACTCTACATGCCTGGTTCCCACCGTGAAGTATGGAGGATGAGGTGTGATGGTGTGGGGGTGCTTTGCTGGTGACAGTTTTGGGGATTTATTCAAAATTGAAGGCATACTGAACCAGCATGGCTACCACAGCATCTTGCAGCGGCATGCTATTCCATCCGGTTTGCGTTTAGTTGGACCATCATTTTTTTTTCAACACGACAATGACCCCAAACACACCTCAAGGCTGTGTAAGGGCTATTTGACCAAGAAGGAGAGTGATGGTGTGCTACGCAGTCACCAGACCTGAACCCAATCGAGATGGTTTGGGGTGAGCTGGACCGCAGAGTGAAGGCAAAAGGCCAACAAGTGCTAAGCATCTGTGGGAACTCCTTCAAGATTGTTGGAAGACCATTTCCGGTGACTACCTCTTGAAGCTCATCAAGAGAATGCCAAGAGTGTGCAAAGCAGTCATCAAAGCAAAATATATATATTAAAGACAGCACCATTTAATCATTACTCACTAGTGGGTGCCAGGCCTCCAAACAGTCTGTCCAAACTGTTGCATATCAATAGAAAGTATATCAAAAGGCAGCACTTTTGTATACTATTCAGTTACATACATAGTGATAAGATTTTAGACAAATACATTATTATCATCAATATCATGATTAGTGTTGAGCATTCCGATACTGTAATATCGGGTATCGGCCGATATTCGCTGTATCGGAGTTCCGATACTTTTACAATAACGAATACCGGAATCGGAAGTTCCCATAATGCCTGTAACTCGCCCCCTGGGCCGTGGGGCACTCGGAGCCAGGCAATAGGGAGACGATGGGGGTAGTAGTGGCAACCCGGTCCATGGCTCAGATTGGTCAGACCAGTGGCAGTCCTTTATCAGTTCTAAGTGATGTCCGACTACGCCACCCGTGGATTGCGGTTATTATGAACCGCCGCTGCAAGGTAATCCCCTGAGGCCGATGGTGTGTGCAGCTGAGATTGTATGACTCCCTACGGGAAGAGTGTAGCCCCAGGGCAGTGCAGAGGATGGTGGGGGTACCGTTAGTGCTGGGGGAGCAAGGAACACACAAACAACGTACTGCAGTCCAATGCCTTTTACTCACAGTTCATATGCTCCGGGTCACTTCTTTACAGGCAATGACCGCCCAAGCCGTGTTGCGTCCACCAGGTGAGGGGCTCGGTCAACTCCCAGGCAGTTCAGGAGCATGGAACAGGACCCACTTCTATCCTTTCTCTGGCCTGCCCCACCAGTGACCAACTTTTGTCCAGCTGCCGCGGATCTGCCCGGGGAAACGTGGGCCCCGTTCTCCGCTGTCCTATATGGTGCCTTCCTAGCAGGTTTGATGAGGTGTCGCACCAATAATGATCACGACGTCCGGTCTTTGGCTGAGGGTAGTTTCTCCTCCAACAACTTGGGATCCGGTACCCTTAATCTGCCTGACCCTTCACCCGGTATTCTCGTGGGTTCTTAGGGTCCCTTCCACCTTCTTGTTCCTGAGCCCCTCTGTTTCTCTCTCTCTTCTCCTTCTTTCCTGTTCCTTCTCTTCCTTCTTTCTCGGCCTCTACTCTAGGCCCACTCCTGAGCAAAGCTCCTACAGAGCCTCTGCTCCCTGTCTTCTCTTCTCACTGACCGTCTGAACGGAACTGGACCTAGATCTAAGATGGTGCCCACCTTTTATACTTCCCTCTAAAACATGAGCCCAGGTGACCAGCAACCAATGGGCTCCTACCTACGCTCAGGAACCGTCCCCTTCTGCTCCTACATCACTGGGTTTTCCTCCCCCCTCCCCACTCCAGCCAGGGACATGGTCTGTCGTGCCTGCATTGGTGTCTAATGGGAGCACCGTTGAACTGTCCCCCGGAAATGGGGTGTGTGTGATGTATGAAGCTACCCGAGCCCTGATCCCTACTCCATCCTTACCCGGGAGTGGAATATCACACCTCTGGCAGAGGTGCAATACCCCTGTAGCGGCCGAACCCTCGGGGCGCTACACCTGCGCTCTGCAGTGTCTCTGAGGGATGACAAGCTGGGTGGCAGCGCTCAGCTGCGATCCAGCCTGTCATCAGAATGCCATCCCAGCGTGGGAGAATTCTGATTGTTTAAAAGCCGGCGGGCGGTAAAAAGCCACCGGTTTTTAAACAATCACACAGCCCCATACTGCTTCCCCGCAGCTAACCGCTGGTAACCCCGATCCTCCGCTCCCCTCGCCACCTCCCATCCCGATCGTAAGTTAGGACCGGGCGGGGAGCACAGCACCAAGGAGCGGGGAGCGAAGAACCCCGGGCGGGGAAGCCGGCAGTGAAAAGACTTCACCGCGGGCTTTCCCGTTCTGTGCTGCGCTCTCCCGCTGGTTATTTCAAATGAACAGCTGAGGTATCAGGTGATGCCGATCAGCTGTTCATTTGAAGTAGCCGCGGTGCCCTCAGAGGGTTCATGTTTGACTGCATTGCATGAACTCACATGAACTTTCCCACGGCCGCACAGGTCAGCCACACCTCCCAGACCATCAGTGTGATTAGTGTGTGCGCAGTGTCTGTGCGATGTCTGCTGGTGTGTGCGTGCAGGCAGACATAGGCAGTTGTGACACTACTACTCCCATCGGCCTATGTCTGTCCCCCGTTCACTTGTGCCAGCAGGATCAGCTCGATGGGAGCAGTAGTTCCCATCAGCCTGATCCTGCTATTTAAACTGCCCCATATGTTATTTTTGCCCCTATACGTGTTTTATTCTTTTAGGCCCCCATATTTTTTTTTTGTTTTTGTTTTTGGTCCCCAATAAATGTTAAATACATTTCATTGGTGGCCAGTGGTTACCTAAAATAAATTCGTTTATACATTACCTGTCCCCGCCGATCGCCACCTAACATAATGTAAAAAATAAAAAATACACCTATACTCACCTAGACTCCTAATTCCCCGAAGCCATCGATCTCCTGTAATAAAATATAAAATAATAAACCACAACCTTATCCTTACCCCTCCGTAGTAGTCCACGAGTGTCCCACGAAGATCTCCAGTTTAGAGCAGCCACATAGAATGTGACCGCTCTGAACCGCTGCCGCCGCTAGAATGATGGGGCCGTAAAGCAGCCCCGTCATTGCATAAGCGGGTTCGCCGGAGTTCAGGCAGCGCTGCTCCGGTTAGCTCCTTTACGGCCCGGCTGTACCGTGAGAAATTCCCACGGTACAGCAGTGCCGTAAAGGAGGTCTCCGGAGCTGCGCTGACTGAATGTTCTCCGGTGACCTCAGTCAGGGGCTCACGCTGCCGGGAGCGGACGTGTTCCCGGCAGTGTGAGCTTACAGCACCCATGAACAGCTGTCACCATCTCCAGATGTGACAGCTGTGCATGGGAGATCAGCGCAGGAACGTGGACAGGTAACTATTTTTTTTTAGTAAACTAAGAATTAAATAAAATGGTGTGTTTTATTTCAAATAAATTATTTTTTTCTGGGTGTACTGTATTTTTTTCTTTTTAACACTTTGTAGGTTAGTAATGGGGGTGTCTTATAGACGCCCATCATTACTAACCTGGGCTTCATGGCAGCTGGCGCTGACATGAACCCCACCACTATTACCCCCTGCTACCGCACCAGGGCAGCGTGGAAGAGCGAGGCTAAGTGCCAGAATTGGCGCATCCTATGGATGCGCCATTTCTGGGACGGCTGACGACTGGTGTTTCTAGCCTGGGAGGGGGCCAATATTCATGGCACCCTTCCTGGGCTATTAATATCAGCCCCCAGCTGTCTGCCTAGCTTTTGCTAGCTATTAAAATAGGGGGGACCCCACGTCATTTTTTGAGGGGGGGTCTCCCATTTTAATAGCTAGTAAAGGCTAGGTATTCAGCTGGGGGCTGATATTAGTAGCCTGGGAAGCTCCGTGGGTATTACCCCCTTCCAGGCTTCAAACATCTGCCCCAGCTGTCTGCTTAACCTCCGCTAGAGACTAAAATTATGGGGGATCCCACGCCAATTTTTTTTTAAATAAATCCTTTATTTTAACACTAAATGACACTTGAGGGGTTAATAAAGATGCAGTCCCTAAATTATTATTTATTTTTTAATTAATTTTTCCCAAAAATTTTGACGTGGGCTTTGCCATATTTTTGTATGCCAGCCAGGTACAGCATCCAGGAACGGGCTGCCCCCAACTCCCAGCTGCCTATTTGTACCTGGCCGGACACAACAATATAGGGAAGCCCTTTTTTTTTTATTATTATTTCATGAATTTCATGAAATAAGTTAAAAAAAAAAAATACGTGGGGCTTCGCCCTATTTTTGTGTCCAGCCAGGTACAACTAAGCAGCTGGGGACTGGAATCCACAGCGCAGGGTGGCCCCAGCTTTGTGGGCCCCCCCTGATGCGAACTGAAGTCCGCAGCCACCCCAGAAAATGTTGCGTTCATAGAAGCGCCATCTTCTGGCGCTGTATCAAGCTCATCCAGGGCCCTGGTGCGGTGGCTCACTGGGTAATAAAGGGGTTAGGGCCAGCTTTGTATTATCCGCTGGCCCTAAGCCCGAAATTCATGGGGTCACGCCAATATTAGACATGACCGCCATGAATTTCTAGTAAAGTATTTAAAAAAAACACAACACCCAGAATAAAGTCCTTTAATTGAAATAAACACACAATTCTTTATTGTTCTAAATTAAACTCTACTTACCGTTGTTATAGCAGAAGATGGAGTCCCTCAAGTTTAAAGGCCCCATCTATGCTATATAAGTCTGACAGTTATTTTAGGTCAAAACAGCAGCAAGCTGAAATGTTTCTTCTTGTATCAATAGCGTGTCCTTGCTAAGAAGATAAAGTGTCCTCCCTGGCCAGATGTTTCTTCTTGTAGCAATAATGTGTTCTTGCAAGAAGATAATGTGGCCTTGCTAACCAGATATGTCTAATTAAATATTTTAAAGCATACAGAAATTAGCTTTTTCGCTTGTTCAGTTAAACTGTATAATCGAACCATATATGGCAAATCCGTTTCCTGCCTTCAGGGTGTATATTAGCCCTGTGTTTTGTAATAAAGTTTAGAGTATGTTTAGACACAAACATCCTGTCCTGTGTCTTCTTCTCTCCGATATCGTAATCCAAAGGATAGAAGACCAAGAATGCAGTGACGACAGCTGGCGCTCGAACAGGGACCTTTAGTTAATCTACCCAGGGGTGCTCAACCGGTTCGAGACGTGTGACGAGTGAAGCTCTCTGTTGGTGATATATACAGCGCTGAGGTAAGAATAACTGTTATATTCTACCTAATTAAATCACTGCATAGAAGAGACTCCCTCACCCCCGAGCGGTCGGCTCCCAGGTAATTCACAGATTGTTGTCTGGCTCAGGTCCCTTTGAACCAGTAGAATCTCCCTCAGATAAATTGACAGTCCTGCCTTCTATCCTTTGGAGAATTTAAGAATGAAAGTATGGATCCAATGATTGTGGTGTGGGTGTGACATGGAATTGATGTTTTTGGTCTGTTTTTTTCTGGCTGGCGTATAAGTCCTAGAGAGGCTAGTAGTGGAATGGTTCAGAAACCTTTGTGGCCCATTGTCTAAGTGACCATTGTCTAAGTGACTGAGGAGTCTCTTCTAGGTGAGGAGAACCGAAAAAATGGGGAACCAAAATGCCAAGGAAGGCATTATAGCCAAAGACTTAGTAGTACGCAGAGAAGGGAAACAGGCACTGATTGGAATTGACAAAATATTGTGTAAAGCGGGAATGAATGAGAATGGAGAGATGAATGGAGAGAAATGGAAATCCTTCTTTAACTCCTATCATGGATGGCTGAAAGATAAGGGTCTGTTAGGGACAGTAGATGAATGGATGAATGCATGTGCTCATTTTGAAGGAAAGATTGAAGAACTAGGAGACGGACGTTACAGACTGACAAAAACTGGAATGACAGATTTTCCTCTCTGTCCGCTCCCGACGTCACCCCCACCTCAGTATCAGAATTCTCAGGAACCCAATTGTTGGGTTTGCCCCAGATGTGGACAGCAGAACCCCTTGACAGTAGACATCTGTGTGGCATGTGGAGGACCGAGACCCCACCCAGCTAGACTATTCCCAATGAGGACGGTAGTTGTGCCAGGAGCACCGGGAGCAGCAGCAGCAGCAGCAGCAGCAGCGGGGGGGGGGGGGGAATGCAGTGGTTCCAGGTCAGGAAGCTCGTACAATGTTAATGTATAGACCATGGAGTCCTTCAGAGCAGTTGGCACTGATCTCCCAGCTGCCAGATCCGTCCCAGTCCCCTATGGGTTTTGCTAGAATGATCACCACCATACAGGATACGTACCATGCCACTAGAATAGATCTGCAAGGGGTAATTAAGGGGAAATTGGCAGATGAACCTCGGTATGACAGACTGACGGACGAAACTTATAAACAATATGACAGTAGTGGAGGCTAATGATGCGGCAGCCAGGGTTCTGTACGCAAAAGCGTTGGTAAAAGCATGTCAAGACAGGCAAGCAGAAAAGCAAGTTACACTAGAAGATAGAGTGCAGGGGAAGGAGGAAGATCCTAAGGATTATTTCTATGCACTAAAGAAAACCTGGTCAGAAATGGGGTTCAACCCCGGGAATAAGACTAGTGAGAGGGTATTAGCAAGTGCTTTCATGAATGGACTAAAGAAAGAGATTGCAGAGAAGGTAAAAGCAAGTAGACCGGACTGGAGATCAGTGAAGGCAGAAGATTTAGCTAGAATAGCTCAGGGGGCACAGCATGACATAGCGCAGGGAAAAAGAGCTGCCAGAATACATATAGTAGAGACGACCCCCAGAAACAAAAGAGGCAGAGGACGGACTGAAGGAGGAGGACAGAAACTGTGTTACGGATGTAAAAAGCCAGGACATTTTAGAAAGAACAGTAGGACCAACCCGTATCCAAATGCTCAGAGTACGGGTCCTCCAGCCGACCAAACAACGCACCCATAGGATGAGGGTAGCTTGCACATGAACCCCCTCATCTCCTTACCCCAAACTCCCAGTTGTATAGTGCAGGTGAACCTACCAGGGGGACATGAAATCGATTTCCAAGTAGATACGGGGGCCGACAATTCAGTAATTACGCAAGGTGATTGGCCATACACTGACACTGATTTTTCACATCATGTCATTGCCACCCCCTTCAATTCCCCGTCTGTCCTGCTTCCTGTCACCAAGAGAATTCCCCTGCAAATTCAAGGAGCTACTATACATAGCCAGCTCATGGTATCGCTCCGAGGCCAATGTAACCTTTTGGGAAATGATGTGTTGTCCCAATTACAAGCACATATTGAGTATCATCCCGATGGCACTGTCACCATGACCCCAGGTTTAAAACCAAGTACCCTTTGCAAAATTATGTCACTAGATATTGCCAGCATAGAAGAGACAAATGATTTTCCCCTGATATTGGAGCAGGCTGTAACATACGACTTTTGGGCCTCAGACAAAACAGATGTTGGTAGGTTAAGAGTTCAACCAGTAATAGTAAAATTAAAACCAGGAGCCATCTTGCCTCAACAGAAGCAGTATCCCCTTAGCTCGGCTCAGGAGAATGCCATAGCCCAGCAAGTCCAAAAATTACTACACAGAGGAGTCCTAGTCAAAACCCAGTCCCCTTGCAACACTCCCCTGTTCCCAGTAAAGAAAAAGAGCGTGCCAGGACAACCAGCCGCATATAGAATGGTCCATGACCTCCGGTTGGTTAACAAAGCCACAGAACTTCTAACACCAGCTGTGCCCAACCCGCATACTCTTCTGTCACAGATACCTTCTAACTCTCTTTGCTTTTCAGTGGTCGATTTGGCAAATGCATTTTTCAGTGTACCATTACATCCTGACTGCCAGTACTTGTTTGCTTTCACATTCCAGGGTAGTCAATATACATGGACAGTGTTGCCACAGGGTGCCCAGAATTCACCCACAATGTACACTGCAAGTCTGCAGGAAATACTGGAGGGATGGTCTGAACCACATATCGTTGTTCTGCAACATGTCGATGACCTGCTCATTTGTGCCCCCTCCAGGAAACAATGTCATAGTGCAACTATATCGCTTATGTTGTTTCTCTATCACGCTGGCTGCAAGGCATCGAAAGATAAGCTTCAGTTTTGTAAATCTTCAGTCACCTTTTGGGACATTGCATTACACCAGGAGCTCGTCATTTAACAAATGCACGAAAACAAGCAGTACAGGCATTCACCGTCCCCATTAATGTTGCAGCCCTCAGAACTTTTCTTGGACTTGTTTCCTATTGCAGACAGTGGATTCATGCCGTCTCTGTTTTAATGCAGCCCCTCTATGACTGTCTTACTCCAACACCTTTTGTACTAACATCAGAGGCAATAGACTGTTTTTATTCTCTCAAGAATCGTATTTTGGCCGCTCCAGCTTTGGGTACCCCTAATTATGAGCTCCCATTTACTCTGTACCTTCATGAGCAAGCTGGACATGCAGCAGGAGTTTTAACTCAAACACACGGTGATAATCAGAGACCTGTTGCCTATTTTAGTGGCAGATTAGACGCGGTAGCCAGAGGTGCACCATCCTGCGTACGTGCTCTGCATGCTGTTGGACTATTACTCCATAAATCCGCAGACATTGTTCTTGACCACCCGCTCACCGTTCTAACACCTCATGATGTCTACACTATATTGAACCAAGTGCAACCCGCTCACCTCTCAGCAGCACGTCATCTCAGGTTACAATGTGCACTGTTAATGCCTCCCAATGTTTCTTTACAGAGGTGTACTACCCTGAATCCAGCAACTTTGTTACCTCTCTCGGATCTAAAGGAGGAGTCAGGTACTGTGCTTTTTAAGGAAGATCCAAGAGAGGAAGTTCCTCATGACTGTGTACAAATGATGGCACAAGAAACGGCAGGTTTACCTACTGTATTTGAACATGAATTGCAAAATGCAGATTTTGAATTTTTTGTAGATGGATCCCGTCATCAGGACGATTCAGGTACCTTCCATACTGGATATGCAGTTGTCTCCCTCAATGCAGTAATCAAGGCAGAACCAATGCTCCCACACCAGTCGGCTCAAGAAGCCGAACTTAGGGCCCTAACCGAGGCCTGTAAACAAGCGGAAGGTAATATTGTTAACATTTACACAGATTCTAGGTACGCATTCGGTATATTGCATGATTTTGGTCCCATATGGAAGTCAAGAGGTTTCCTGACGGCAGCAGGACACCCCATTAAGAATGCTGATGCGGTCCAGCAGTTAATTGATGCACTACAACTACCCAAAAAAGTAGCTGTCATAAAGGTAAGAGCACATACCAGACGCACCGACCAGGTAAGCAGAGGTAACGCGATGGCAGATGCAGCGGCAAAAACAGCAGCCTGTAAGCCGCAACAAGGGTCAACAGTACGTCAGCTAAGTGCCCCTAAAAACCCCTTTGTGTCGGAGGACATCTTATCCCAAATGCAGGCTCAGGCTCAAAAGGAGGAGGTTGATAAGTGGTTAAAGGAAGGTGCATGCCTGAATGAAGCAAATGGGGTATGGGGGAAAGGGACACGATGATGCCTTCCAAGGGCACTGTACCCAGCAGCTGCCCAGATACTACATGGGCCGACACACCAATCTAAAACGGGTGTGATGAGTGTGATGCAGAAACATTGGGTGGCACCAGGATTCTCCTGTATTGAAAACCTGGTACAAGGGTGCATGATATGTGCTACACATAATCAGGGTAGAGTAGTTAAAACACCACCCAAACACACCCCCCGGCCCCTCTATCCATTCCAGAGACTGCAAATTGATTATATTCAGCTGCCAAAGTCAGGATCATGGGAATATGTGTTGGTCTGTATTGATTTGTTCTCAGGATGGCCAGAGGCTTTCCCGATTGCCAAAGCCACGGCTGCGGCAACCGCAAAGAAACTGCTTGCGGAGGTGGTCTGCAGGTATGGGGTACCAGAGGTAATTGAGAGTGACAGAGGTACACACTTCACAGGTGAAATAATGAATGAAGTCATGTCAGCTCTAGGAATTCAACAAGCATTCCACACACCATATCACCCACAAAGTAGTGGAAAAGTGGAAAGACTGAATGGGACATTGAAATTAAAAATTCAGAAAGCCATGGCTGAGACAGGAAAACCATGGCCGGACTGTTTACCGCTTGCTCTGTTTTCAGTAAGATACACGCCCAATAGAAAGACTGGACTCTCTCCATATGAGATATTGTTTGGCTACCTACCCAGCCTAGGGTGTTTCTATCCGCAAGCATTAGAAATGAACAACCATGTGCTAAGTTCCTATGTGAGAGCTTTACACAAAAAGATTAAGCAAGTACATGATAATGTCTTCAGTTCTCTTCCAGATCCAGATCAAGACTCTAGCAGCCATACGCTGCAACCTGGAGACTGGGTGGTGATAAAAAGACACGTGAGGAAAAGCCTAGATCCACGGTTTGACGGACCCTTTCAAGTTCTGCTGACCACAAGTACAGCTGTTAAGCTAGAGGGAAAAGAGGCCTGGATCCACGCGTCCCATTGCAAAAAGATACTAGGAGAACCAGCGGACAAAGAATGATGATATTGTTTATACTTACCTGCATACTTGCGACCACAGGTGCATGGACTAGGTTAGGCACCATGGATGGAGACGACAATAGATTCATTAGACACCATCTTGCTCTAATCGATGGACCAAAGGAGCAAAACCAGACCATTGCTAATTGTTGGATATGTACACATGCCCCTGTGACATCCACTAGCATACCCTTTGGCTATGTGCCCACGATGCAGAAATGAAGCAGAAAATTTCTGCAGCATTTCTGCATCTCCCTGGCAGAAAAAACGCATGCAGATTGTGCATGCATTTTTCCTGCAGAATACATGAGGATCCACATGCGGATTCACATGCGTTTCCGCATGCAGATTGACAAGCGCTTTCCAGGCGATAGCATCACTTGGAAAGTGCTTGACAACTAGGTCACACTATATAAATCCATGCAAACGGCATGGATTTATACAGTGTGAACCGTAAAAATTAAAACAAATAAAGCTATACTCACCCCCAAGGCCCCGGCGTGGCTGCAGCGCTCGTTCCTGTCTGGTTCCCGGCTGCCGGCATATCGCGAGACAGAGCGGTGAAGGGCCTGCGGTCACATGACTGTGACGTCACCGCAGGTCCTCAAGCGATGCCGGCATTCAGAGAGAAGCCGCCGGACAGGTGAATATAAACTTTATTTGTTATTTTATTCTTTTTTTACAGGCACAATGGTACCCAGGTCTGGATGAGAGTCTCCTCTCCTCCAGAACTGGGTACCATCCGCACATAGAGACGCATAGAAGCCGCTTGTACAAATGTACAGTCGCGGTTTCTATGCGTTTCAATGCAAGTCAATGGCGGGAGTTCCGCTGCCCTTCCGCAAAATTAAATGACATGCTGCGGATTTTTGTACGCAGCATAAACGCTGCGGAAAAATCCGCAGCATGTGCATAGAACATGCGGAATCCCCTTGGGGACCATGGGGTGCGGATTACCTAGCGTTTCACAAGCGTTTCCGCTGCGGAAATTCCGCAGCATAAACGCTTTAAAAACGCTACGTGGGCACCCAGCCTTTCTCGCTGTTCCAGTCTCATGGGAAGAGATAAACTTTTGGGTGAACTGTTCAGATACTTTGGCCAATAATTCCACACAGAGATTTTCCTTTCTAAATCCCGCAAATTGGTTTAAAGGTATTGGTGGGTGGTTGGCTGGTATAGTACAAGCTATTTTACAGGTTTTGCTAATGTGTCTTGCAGTTTATTTGGTTTTTAAGCTTTTTCTAATGTGTATTCAGCGTTGTACTAAAAGAAAACATAGAGATTCGTATTGATAAATGAAGGAACAAAAGGATGGAATGTTATAGCAGAAGATGGAGTCCCTCAAGTTTAAAGGCCCCATCTATGCTATATAAGTATGACAGTTATTTTAGGTCAAAACAACAGCAAGCTGAAATGTTCCTTCTTGTATCGATAGCGTGTCCTTGCTAAGAAGATAAAGTGTCCTCCCTGGCCAGATGTTTCTTCTTGTAGCAATAATGTGTTCTTGCAAGAAGATAATGTGGCCTTGCTAACCAGATACGTCGAATTAAATATTTTAAAGCATACAGAAACTAGCTTTTTCGCGTATTCAGCTAAACTGTATAATCGAACCATATATGGCAAATCCGTTTCCTGCCTTCAGGGTGTATATTAGCCCTGTGTTTTGTAATAAAGTTTAGAGTATGTTTAGACACAAACATCCTGTTCTGTGTCTTCTTCTCTCCGATATCGTAATTCAAAGGATAGAAGACCAAGAATGCAGTGACGACACCGTCACGCCCATTCCAGCTGAAGCCAACGATCTCCTGCAATAAAAGTAAAATAATAAAGCAACATCATCCTTACCTTTCCATGGTTCCCAGGACAGCTTCTGCTCTGCTACATTCACATGACAGGCTGGATCGCAGCAGAAAGCTGCCATCCAGCCTGTCATCCCGCAGACACTGAAGCGCAGGCATGCTTGCGCTCCTCAGTGTCTGGCTGTGACGGCATCCAGATGAGCCGACAATGAACTCAGCTCACCTCATGCACGTCACTGACAGCGTGGGAGAATTCTCCTGCGCATGCAGTGAGCGTGAGAGACTCGGCTCATCTGGATGCCGTCACAGCCTGACACTGAGGAGCGCAAGCATGCCTGCGCTTCTCAGTGTCTGCGGGATGACAGGCTGGATGGCAGCTTTCTGCTGCGATCCAGCCTTTCATCTCGATGTAGCAGAGCTGGAGCTGTCCTGGGAACCATCGAAAGGTAAGGATGATGTTGGTTTATTATTTTTCTTTTATTGCAGGAGATCGTTGGCTTCAGCTGGAATGCGCGTGATGGTAGGTATAGTTTAATTTAGAACAATAAAGAATTGTGTTTTTATTTCAATTAAAGGACTTTATTCTGGGTGTTGTGTTTTTTTTAAATACTTTACTAGAAATTCATGGCGGTCATGTCTAATATTGGCGTGACCCCATGAATTTTGGGCTTAGGGCCAGCTGATAATACCAAGCTGGCCCTAACCCCTTTATTACCCAGTGTGCCACCGCACCAGGGCCCTGGATGAGTTGGGTACAGCGCCAGAAGATGGCGCTTCTATGAGCGCGCCATTTTCCGGGGTGGCTGCGGACTGCAATTTGCAGCGGGGGGGGGCCCCAGAGAGCTTGGGCCTCCCTGCGCTGCAGATACCAGCCCCCAGCTGCCTAGTTGTACCTGGCTGGACACAAAAATAGGGCGAAGCCCCACGTATTTTTTTTTTAAATTATTTCATGAAATTCATGAAATAATTAAGAAAAAAAGGGCTTCCCTATATTGTTGTGTCCAACCAGGTACAAATAGGCAGCTGGTGGTTGAGGGCAGCCCGTTCCTGCCTGCTGTACCTGGCTGGACACAAATATAGTGCGAAGCCCCACGTTAATTTTTTTTTAATTATTTCAGGAAATTCATGAAATAATTTAAAAAAAATTGATGTTGGGCTTCGCCCTATATTTGTGTCCAGCCAGGTACAGCAGGCAGGAACGGGCTGCCCCCAACCACCAGCTGCCTATTTGTACCTGGCCGGTTACAACAATATAGGGAAGCCCTTTTTTTTTAAATTATTTCATGAATTTCATGAAATAATTTAAAAAAAATTGATGTGGGGCTTCGCCCTATATTTTTGTGTCCAGCCAGGTACAGCGGGCAGGAACGGGCTGCCCCCAACCACCAGCTGCCTATTTGTACCTGGCCGGACACAACAATATAGGGAAGCCCTTTTTTTCTTAATTATTTCATGAATTTCATGAAATAATTTAAAAAAAAAAATATGTGGGGCTTCGCCCTATTTTTGTGTCCAGCCAGTTACAACTAGGCAGCTGGGGGCTGGAATCTGCAGCGCAGGGAGGCCCAAGCTTTCTGGGCCCCACCCGCTGCAAATTGCAGTCCGCAGCCACCCCGGAAAATGGCGCGTTCATAGAAGCGCCATCTTCTGGCACTGTACCCAACTCATCCAGGGCCCTGGTGCGGTGGCTCACTGGGTAATAAAGGGGTTAGGGCCAGCTTGGCATTATCAGCTGGCCCTAAGCCCGAAATTCATGGGGTCACGCCAATATTAGACATGACCGCCATGAATTTCTAGTAAAGTATTCAAAAAAAACACAACACCCAGAAAAAAGTCCTTTAATTGAAATAAACACACAATTCCTTAATGTTCTAAATTAAACCATACTTCCCATCACGCCCATTCCAGCTGAAGCCAACGATCTCCTGCAATAAAAGAAAAATAATAAACCAACATCATCCTTACCGTTCCATGGTTCCCAGGACAGCTCCAGCTCTGCTACATTGACATGACAGGCTGGACCGCAGCAGAACGCTGCCATCCAACCTGTCATGCCGCAGACACTGAGAAGTGCAGGCATGCTTGCACTCCTCAGTGTCAGGCTGTGACGGCATCCAGATGAGCCGAGTCTCTCACGCTCACCGCATGCGCAGGAAAATTCTCCCACGCTGTCAGTGACATGCATGAGGTGAGCTGAGTTCATTGTCGGCTCATCTGGATGCCGTCACAGCCAGACACTGAGGAGCGCAAGCATGCCTGCGCTTCTCAGTGTCTGCGGGATGACAGGCTGGATGGCAGCTTTCTGCTGCGATCCAGCCTGTCATCTGGATGTAGCAGAGCTGGAGCTGTCCTGGGAACCATCGAAAGGTAAGGATGATGTTGGTTTATTATTTTTCTTTTATTGCAGGAGATCGTTGGCTTCAGCTGGAATGGGCGTGATGGTAAGTATGGTTTAATTTAGAACAATAAAGAATTGTGTGTTTATTTCAATTAAAGGACTTTATTCTGGGTGTAGTGTGTTTTTTTAACTTTGACTATGGGGTTAGTAATGGGGGTGTCTTATAGATGCCTCTCCATTACTAACCTGGGCTTGATGTCAGCTGGCATTATAAGCTGACATCAACCCCAGCCCTATTACCCCTCTGCCACCGCTACAGGGCAGTGGGAAGAGCGATGCTAAGTGCCAGAATTGGCACATCCTGTGGATGCGCCATTTCTGGGGCGGCTGACGGCTGGTGTTTCTAGCCTGGGAGGGCGCCAATATTCATGGCACCCTTCCTGGGCTATTAATATCAGCCCCCAGCTGTCTGCCTAGCCTTTGCTAGCTATTAAAATAGGGGGGAGCTCACATCATTTTTTTGGGGGGGTCCCCCATTTTAATAGCTAGTAAAGGCTAGGTATTCAGCTGGGGGCTGATATTAGTAGCCTGGGAAGCTCCGTGGGTATTACCCTCTTCCCAGGCTTCAAACATCTGCCCCAGCCGTCTGCTTAACCTCCACTAGAGCCTAAAATTACGGGAAACCCCACGCCAATTTTTTTTTTTAATAAATCCTTTATTTTAACACTAAATGACAAGTACAGTAACCAACACTATCACTGTACTTATTATATATGTGACTGACATGTTTCTATCTATCTAATCTATGTGTGAAGCTCTATTCTTTCTGTTATAAATTGTCGGGTACCGATGCTGAATTGCCGGCCGGCTTTTTTAAAGAGACAGTGCATGAAAACACTAATATTTTTTTAAATAAATCCTTTACACTAAATGACAAGTACAGTAAGCAACACTGTCACTGTACTTCTTATATATGTGACTGACATGTTTCTATCTATCTAATCTATATGTGAAGCTCTATTCTTTCTGTTCTAAATTGTCGGGTACCGGTGTATGCCGCTGCTGAATTGCCGGCTTTTCATGTTTCACTGTGAGCACTGTTCCCATCGATTTGGGCATCCACCTCCCCCAATACATTCTACATTATTGTTAGTTGTTTTCCTTCATGTAGAATTAACCTACAAGGAAAGAAAGGGTTTATTTTCATTCCGATATTTGTGTCCCATTGACTTGCATTGGTTTCCGGTATCGGAATCGGCGATATCCGATACTTTTTGGGTATCGGCCCGATCCAATCCGATCCAATATTTCCTGATATCGGAAGGTATCGCTCAACAGTAATCATGATCCATAGCTCTCATAAAGTGACAAGTGCTTTGATTGATATTCATTAGTGCCAGGTGTACATTATAAATAATACATTTGAGGGTGCGACTCACCCTGCAGCAAACATGCATAGCCACACTTTCTACTTCCTCCACCTGTCCTCGGCGTCTCAGAATCCCATCTGCGCATGTCTCCCAGGAGACCCACATTATCTCGTCACATGACCGGGGCAAACCTAGTCCGCCCACATCGTGACGTCACCGGGCATGCGCATTACACTTCTAATGCTACGGTCGCCATCTTTTAAATTGACAAGCCCCACCAGAAGATTTTCTTCAAATATAAACAAAATATGTACTTCAATGATTTCACCTATCCTCTATTAATAATAAAAACGCGCCCACTTCTCATTATCAGGGACACCATCCTGTTAACAGTTTCTCATTTCATTTATATTACAATAACAGTATCCATATGGTAATTCCTGTGTCCATAAGTGAACGGAGAGATAATATATTATTACATAACCCAAACACCCTTCCATGGAATTCCCTATTCCTAGGTTCATCCATGGAGTGAGATTAATAGGTCAGAGGAGGAACCTTCATCAGGTCCCCACCCCCTTCCCTATCCCAGGCGTTAATTGGGAATACACTATAATCCAATTCCCTCCATAAGTAGGAATTTTTTTACATGTGATTCCGATTATATAATATACCTGTTGGAGTGCCCTTGCTCACTTTAGTATATAGGAGAAACCACGTGCGATTTTAAAACTCGCATGATTAATCATAGACATTCCATTAGAAAAAAGAGGATTGATTTACCTGTATCAAAGCATTTTGTGGAGGCAGGACATACTGTGACACAATTAAGATTTAGAATTATAGATACGGTCCCTTTGCAAAGACGGGGTGGTGATAGAATACAATTATTAAAAAGAAAGGAACTTGAGTGGATTCATAACTTGAATACGTTGAAGCCAAATTGATTGAATGTTGAATTTAATATAGCAAATATCACTCGAGGAGTATGTTCAGACATTAGCAGTGTATGAAATTTGGAGTATTTAAAAATTTTAATATATTTATATATGGATTTTTCTGGTTTCTTGCAGATCAATCACTCTCACTATGGTGGTTTGTGGAGGCAACTCGACCTGCAGCAACATGCGTATAAAGAAAGAGAGACTTCCTCTGGGAATGGATTTTTTCTTACAAAATTGTTCTTCTATACACATATAATAATTGAAAATATTCAAGTCTCCATCTAATGAAGTTCTAAAAATATATTTCTACATTATGAAGTGGTATTCCTACTTATGGAGGGAATTGGATTATAGTGTATTCCCAATTAACGCCTGAGATTGGGAAGGGGGTGGGGACCTAATGAAGGTTCCTCTTCTGACCTATTAATCTCACTCCATTGGATGAACCTAGGAATAGGGAATTCCATGGAAGGGTGTTTGGGTTATGTAATAATATATTATCTCTCCGTTCACTTATGGACACAGGAATTACTGTATGGATTGTAACGGGACCGGGAGGTGGAACCTCTGAGCTGTAATACAAAGGGGAAGTCCTTGTAAGGAAGTGGGTAAGCGGGCAGGTGGTCACGGCAAGTGACGGGGACAGTCTCTGGGTAGACAGGCAGGTGGTCACGGCAAGTGACGGGGACAGTCTCTGGGTAGACAGGCAGGTGGTCACGGCAAGTGACGGGGACAGTCTCTGGGTAGACAGGCAGGTGGTCACGGCAAGTGACGGGGACAGTCTCTGGGTAGACAGACGAGGCGGATACCTGACAGGTAACTGGTGGACGCTCCCAGGTGAGCGGTCTGACAGACGAGGCAGGAGACAGGCAGGTAACTGGTGGACGCTCCCAAGTGAGCGGTCTAGCAGACAAGGCAGGTAACAGGCAGGTAACTGGTGGACGCTCCCAGGTGAGCGGTCTGACAGACGAGGCAGGTAACAGGCAGGTGTCAGGCAGGTATCAGGCAGGTGCTTCCTGATCCGCAGGCGGACTGGTCCATAGACAGACTGGCGGATGCTGGTAGACAGACTGTCGGACCGCAGGGAATGCAAGCAGGTAGACAGAGCTGGAAAACAGACTGGCAACGGGACCTGAGGGCTGAAGCAGAGGTGAAAGGCTTTGCAACAACTTTGCTCGGGCACCTCCATTTTGGAGGAGGTGCCTTATATATGGGAGCTCCACCGGCAATTGGCCGGGGACTCCTTAGGATGGCGCGCGCGGCCCCTTTAAAAGAGAGGGAGCGCGCGCGCGCCCTAAGCACAGTGCCCGGGAAGCAGTGAGCGCTGCCAGCAGCGCGGGAAGAGGATGCCGAGGACGGAGCAGGGAGGTGAGGGGAACGGCGTCTCTGCCTAGCAGGAGGCAGGGACGCTGACGCTACAGTACCCCCCCTTTAGGCCCCCCCTTTTTTAGGCCGGAGAGGAATTTATCAAGGATGAGCGGGGCATGGATGTTCTCCCGGGGCTCCCACGTTCTCTCCTCAGGACCAAACCCCTTCCAATCCACTAGAAAAAAGGTCTTTCCTCTTACCCTTTTGGTGGCCAGAATGCTCTCTACCTCAAACTCGTCTTCAGCGGAAACCGGAGCAGGAGGCGTACCTGTAGACTTGGAAAAAGAGTTAAGTACCACAGGTTTGAGGAGAGATACATGGAAGGAGTTAGGGATCCGCAAGTTGGCCGGGAGTTTCAATTTATAGGCCACCGGGTTGATTTGTTTGATAACTTCCAGTGGGCCGATGAACCGAGGCCCTAACTTGTAGGAAGGAATCTTGAGCCGGACATATTTGGACGAGAGTCAGACTTTATCTCCAGGACGGAATTGGGGCGGATCCAGACGTCTTTTGTCAGCCTGTTTCTTCATCCGCTCGGAGGACTGAAGAAGTGCGGATCTGGTACTTTCCCAAATGGAGGAGAATTCGCTAACAAGAGATTCCGCGGCCGGATTATCCACTGAGGCGGAGACGGGAAACGGGATCCGAGGATGTTGACTGTAGACAATAAAAAACGGGGATTTGGAGGAAGACTGGCTCTTGTGATTATTATAGGAAAATTCGACCCACGGTAAAAGATCCACCCAATCGGAATCATGAGCATTAACAAAGTGCCGGAGGTAACTGGTTAAAATTTGGTTGATCCGCTCTACTTGACCATTGGACTGTGGGTGATAAGCAGAGGAGAAGTCCAAGGTGACCCCCAGCAGTTTACACATGGCTCTCCAGAAGCGAGAGGTGAACTGAACTCCTCGGTCGGATACGATGTGGAGAGGGAGACCATGAAGACGGAAAATATGATGGATAAAGTCTTTAGCCAATTCAGATGCAGATGGAAGACCCGGCAGGAGAATGAAGTGAGCCATCTTAGAGAAGCGGTCAGCGACCACCCAAATGACCGTACAACCAGCAGAGACAGGGAGATCCGTTATAAAGTCCATGGCTATATGCTGCCACGGGGCAGCAGGTACGGGAAGAGGCAGAAGGCGGCCGGCTGGCAGATGTCTAGGAACCTTGTTGCTGGCGCAGGACGCACAGGCTGAGACAAAGTCTATTACGTCCTTGTGCAGGGTAGGCCACCAGTAATGCCGGGTAATAAGCAGGAGGGTCTTTTTCTGGCCAGCATGGCCAGCTAGCTTAGACGAATGTCCCCAGTGTAGGACTTTCTCACGATCAGGTACTGCTACGAACGTCTTTCCGGGTGGAAGACGATTTAGATCCACGGGAGCCACCAGCATTACCTTGGCAGGGTCGATGATGTGCTTTGGCTCCTCCTCTAGATCGGAGAACAAAAAGGACAAGGCATCAGCTTTGATATTTTTGTCTGCCGGGCGAAAATGAAGAATGAAATCAAAGCGGGCGAAGAACAAGGACCACCGGGCTTGGCGTGGGTTAAGTCTTTGGGCACTCTGGAGATAAGCCAAGTTTTTGTGATCCGTGTAGATTATTACCGGGTGAAGAGCCCCCTCGAGCAGGTAACGCCACTCCTCCAGTGCCAACTTAATGGCTAACAATTCTCGGTCTCCTATAGAATAATTGCGCTCAGATGAGGAGAAGAGTTTGGAGAAGAAGCCGCAGGTTACCATTCTTCCAGATGACGACTTTTGGGTGAGCACCGCTCTGGCTCCGGAGGAGAAAGCGTCTACTTCTAAGAAGAATTGTTTGTTGCTGTCCGGACAGTGCAGCACAGGAGCGGAGGAGAAAGCTTGTTTCAAAGACAGGAAGGCCTCCTCTGCCTCGGGCGGCCATTCTTTGGGATTAGCGCCCTTACGGGTGAGCGAAGAGATAGGGGCAGTCCGGGAAGAGAAGTGTGGAATGAAGAGGCGGTAGTAGTTGGCGAAGCCCAGGAACCGCTGGATAGCCTTCAACCCCTCCGGTCGGGGCCATTTCTGGATGGCAGAAAGTTTCTCAGGATCCATTCGTAGACCGGTCTGAGAGATGATGTAGCCCAGAAATGGAAGCGAGGTCTGCTCAAAGAGGCACTTCTCAAATTTTGCGTAGAGGTGGTTTTGCCTGAGCAGGACCTGACGAACGTCCCTCCGGTGTGTGGGGAGATCCGGAGAGAAGACCAAGATGTCATCCAGGTATACCACCACGCAGGAGTAGAGAAGGTCACGGAAGATATCATTGACCAACTCTTGAAAGACGGCGGGAGCATTACAGAGACCGAAGGGCATTACGAGGTATTCATAGTGGCCGTCCCGGGTGTTGAATGTCGTCTTCCATTCATCCCCCTGACGGATACGAACCAGGTTATAGGCCCCACGGAGATCCAGCTTGGTGAAGATTCTAGCACCCCTCAGACGGTCAAATAATTCAGGAATGAGTGGAAGGGGGTATTTATTCTTCACCGTGATCTGGTTAAGGCCTCTATAGTCTATGCAGGGACGGAGTGAGCCGTCCTTCTTTTTAACGAAGAAGAAGCCTGCTCCCGCTGGGGAGGTAGATTTCCGGATAAATCCCCGGGCCAGGTTCTCCTCGATATATTCAGACATGGACGGGGTCTCAGCAGCGGACAAAGGGTAGATATGCCCTCGGGGCGGAGTAGCGCCAGGTACCAAGTCAATAGGGCAATCGTATGGTCTATGAGGAGGTAATGTCTCTGCTTCCTTTTTATTAAAGACATCAGCATAAGACCAATAGGGTACCGGCAGGGCGGGTAGATTGGCTGGGGTAGGAGAAGGACGGGCAGGATGAACGGGAACTAAACAAGTCTTATGGCAGTCCTGTCCCCAGTGAAGGACTTCTCCGGTCTGCCAATCAAGCACGGGTGCATGTCTCTGGAGCCAAGGTAGGCCAAGCAAAAGGGCATGAGAGAGTCCAGGTAGAACATGGAAGAAGATGCTCTCAGAGTGCAGCATTCCCACCTGCAGAGTTATGGGTTCGGTGATAAGTTGAATGGGATGCGGTAAGAGACCCAAGTCCACGGAGGCGACAGATAAGGGTTTGGCCAGAGGTTTGGTGAGAATGCGGTATTTCTCTACCAGGGACTGAGAAATGAGATTTCCGGCAGCTCCAGAATCAAGTTGAGCTAGTTCAAAGTAACGGTTCCCCCCCGCAGATGATAGAGACCGACAGCATCAGAGATGGAGAGGGTTTATTCTTGTCTAGGACGACTTCTCTGAGCGATCCTAGACACAGGCGTTTCCCGACCTCTCCAAGCAGGAACAGATCCGGTGCTCCTTACTGCCACAGTAGAAGCAGCTCCCCTCGGCACGGCGTGACTCTTGACGGGTTTTGACCATCTTGGTCTGGTCGACCTGCATAGGCTCGGGTGAGTGCGCCTGGGGAGTATCAGAGGAAGTGACGGGATTCTGGAAGGTAGGAGCAAGGCGAGGAAACCTCTTCTCACGGGTGACCTCTTTGGTACGCTCCTGGAACCGGATGTCAATCCGGGTGGCAAGTGTTATTAAGTCAACGAGAGTGGTAGGAATGTCCCGACCGGCAAGTTTATCTTTAATCCGGCCGGATAGACCTTCCCAGAAGATGGACACCAGGGTGTCGTTATCCCAGGCAAGTTCAGAAGCAAGGGTACGGAATCGTATGGCATATTGGCCCACGGTGAGACCCCCTTGACGGAGGCGTAGCAGAGATGAGGCGGATGAGGTCTTTCGTCCTGGTTTGTCGAAGACTTTCCGGAAGGCCGTGAGAAAGGCTGGCAGGTTGGACATCAAGGGGTCTCCTCTCTCCCATAGAGGATTTAGCCAAGCCAGCGCCTCCCCAGTGAGATTGGACAAGATGAAGGCCACTTTGACTCGGTCGGTGGAAAACTGGTGTGCCAAAAGTTCGAAGTGCAGGGTGCACTGGTTAATAAAGCCCCGTGCCTGACCGGGATCTCCACCAAAACGAGGCGGGGCGGAAAGGCGGGGACCGGGAAGGGATGCCATGGTTTTGATGGGCAGCGGCGCTGCCGGGGTAGTAGTTGTGCGAGTGGAAGCAGCTCCCGACGAGGCAGTCAGTGCGTCCAGGCGGGAGTGAACACTACGCAGGTGGCCCAAGATGGAGTCCTGTTGGGACCTCTGACGGGAAAGTTCATGACATAGGTCCGAGAGCGAGGGAGCTTGGGTGCCACCGGGTTCCATGGCCCGAGCAAACTGTAACGGGACCGGGAGGTGGAACCTCTGAGCTGCAATACAAAGGGGAAGTCCTTGTAAGGAAGCGGGTGACTCCCAGGGAAGGCAGGCAGGTAGCCACAGCAAGTGACGGGGACAGTCTCTGGGTAAGCGGGCAGGTGGTCACGGCAAGTGACGGGGACATTCTCTGGGTAGACAGGCAGGTGGTCACGACAAGTGACGGGGACATTCTCTGGGTAGACAGGCAGGTGGTCACGGCAAGTGACGGGGACAGTCTCTGGGTAGACAGGCAAGTGGTCACGGCAAGTGACGGACACAGTCTCTGGGTAGACAGATGAGGCGGATACCTGACAGGTAACTGGTGGACGCTCCCAGGTGAGCGGTCTGACAGACGAGGCGGATACCTGACAGGTAACTGGTGGACGCTCCCAGGTGAGCGGTCTGACAGACGAGGCAGGAGACAGGCAGGTAACTGGTGGACGCTCCCAGGTGAGCGGTCTGGCAGACAAGGCAGGTAACAGGCAGGTAACTGGTGGACGCTCCCAGGTGAGCGGTCTGACAGACGAGGCAGGTAACAGGCAGGTATCAGGCAGGTATCAGGCAGGTATCAGGCAGGTGCTTCCTGATCCGCAGGCGGACTGGTCCATAGACAGACTGGCGGATGCTGGTAGACAGACTGTCGGACCGCAGGGAATGCAAGCAGGTAGACAGAGCTGGAAAACCGACTGGCAACGGGACCTGAGGGCTGAAGCAGAGGTGAAAGGCTTTGCAACAACTTTGCTCGGGCACCTCCATTTTGGAGGAGGTGCCTTATATATGGGAGCTCCACCGGCAATTGGCCGGGGTCTCCTTAGGACGGCGCGCGCGGCCCCTTTAAGAGAGAGGGAGCACGCGCGCGCCCTAAGCACAGTGCCCGGGAAGCAGCGAGCGCTGCCAGCAGCGCAGGAAGAGGATGCCGAGGACGGAGCAGGGAGGTGAGGGGAACGGCATCTCTGCCTAGCAGGAGGCAGGGACGCCGACGCTACATGGATACTGTTATTGCAATATAAATGAATTGAGAAACTGTTATCAGGATGGTGTCTCTGATAATGAGAAGTGGGCGCGTTTTTATTATTAATAGAGGATAGGAGAAATCATTGAAGTACATATTTTGTTTATATTTGAAGAAAATCTTCTGGTGG
Source organism: Phyllobates terribilis (assembly GCF_046119375.1). Classification (NCBI taxonomy): domain Eukaryota; kingdom Metazoa; phylum Chordata; class Amphibia; order Anura; family Dendrobatidae; genus Phyllobates; species Phyllobates terribilis. The sequence continues at coordinate 357,410,520 of NW_027362761.1, forward strand.
GGCTTGTCAATTTAAAAGATGGCGACCGTAGCATTAGAAGTGTAATGCGCATGCCCGGTGACGTCACGATGTGGGCGGACTAGGTTTGCCCCGGTCATGTGACGAGATAATGTGGGTCTCCTGGGAGACAAAGTAGTTTTAGAAGAAAAAAGACTTAGGATATACAACCATGCACACCCAATATTAAAAAAATGCAAAAATCTTTATTACATGATTACACACTGACAACACAGAAAGAAATAAAAACATTTAAAAACAGACAAAGCATTACAATGTTCATGGGGGAGAAGAATGGCAACTTCAATATTCCAAGGCAATAAACCCCCCCTAGGCCACAGGTATAATTTATGTCTTTAATAATGTCCTATTGTACAATATTGATTTTGACCAAGCTATGTCACCCTAATTAAGAGTGGCACAGCACAACTAGACCCAGTATAGGTGATGGACCAGACACTCCCAAATAGTCATAAATCAAAATAAATCAAGGAATGAGTGGGAATAGTCACCTGCTAGTGCTAGAGGCCCGTACAATCTCAGTTGTCACCAAAATGTGTCACCCAAGTCGTGTATGACATGGCACAGCTAATCCAAGCATAAGTGGCAGACTGGGCACTCTTAAGTGGTCACGGGATAAATCAAAGAGTATACATTGGCATAATTACCTGCTGGCACCAAGGACCCTACGCGTTACACTGCTAGACCGCAGCTTCGTCAGGGGTATTTTGTCAGTGGACACGTGTATTTTAAATAGTCTGACCAATTTAGTGTGACTCCCTTCAGGTGAGGATCCATGCTCTCATCTAATCTCTCTAGCGTTATGGCATGTCAGCCGGCCACTTCCTGTTTCCGATGCGTTCCACCCAGACGCTATGGTGGAACGCAACCGGAAGTAGATGATACGTCATATCCGGTTAAAGAACCACCCCCTCAAGAGTCACAGGGGATATGATCCCTTCGCGCGGTCGCAATAGAGAGGAGGCTTGCGTTCCAAGGAAGGATGGAACACAAACAAACCCCGGAAGTAGCGCGTCCGCTACAAAAATTAGCGGTAAAAAAGAAAAGAAAAAAGGGGAGAGAGCTAGCACTGATTAAGATTAATAGCTGGCCAGGCTAGAAATACCAAAGGAGCAAGATATAATTAGAGTAAAAAGTCACCAAATGTGCATAAGAGTGTGATCGATGACACAATACAAATATGGAAGACTTACTAAACAGACCACCCACAAACAAACATGAAACAGTCAACAAGACATATAAATACTGAGAGCCACAATAGTGGCTAATAAGGCCAAATGGCAATATATACGAGTGCAACGACGGTTGCAAGCATATATAAATAATATTAACAACTAATCATACTTGTCGCTCTAAAGATAATTCAAAAGCTGAAAATTGACTCATAAGATAACAGAGATGCACAAGCCCGCCACACAAGGGAAGAGAAGAGGAAAGAGGGAATGGGGAAAAGGGGGGAACTAAGGGACCCCCAATCTTAAATGTTTTTATTTCTTTCTGCGTTGTCAGTGTGTAATCATGTAAAAGATTTTTGCATTTTTTCAATATTGGGTGTGCATGGTTGTATATCCTAAGTCTTTTTTCTTCTAAAACTACTTTGTTCAAATATATCAGGGTACTATAGCACCCCGTTACATTTATATTTCTATAGCAGTGCCCACCTTTTTGAAGTTGGTCTCCTGGGAGACATGCGCAGATGGGATTCTGAGACGCCGAGGACAGCGTGGAGGAAGTAGAAAGTGTGGCTATGTATGATTGCTGCAGGGTGAGTCGCACCCTCAAATGTATTATTTATAATGTACACCTGGCACTAATGAATATCAATCAAAGCACTTGTCACTTTATGAGAGTTATGGATCATGATATTGATGATAATAATATATTTGTCTAAAATCTTATCACTATGTATGTAACTGAATAGTATTTTGTGTTATGCACCACTGCACTTTTTTGTGAAATCATGTTTTTGTATAAATTTATTGTAATTATGGAATCACTGTTTGTAGCTACAGTGCTGGCCAAAAGTATTGGCACCCCTGCAATTCTGTCAGATAATACTCCGTTTCTTCCTGAAAACGATTGCAATCACAAATTCTTTGGTATTATTATCTTCATTTAATTTGCTTGCAAGGAAAAAACACAAAAGAGAATGAAGCAAAAATCAAATCATTGATCATTTCACACAAAACTCCAAAAAGGGCCGGACAAAAGTATTGGCACCCTCAGCCTAATACTTGGTTGCACAACCTTTAGCCAAAATAACTGCGAACAACCGCTTCCGGTAACCATCAATGAGTTTCTTACAATGCTCTGCTGGAATTGTAGACCATTCTTCTTTGGCAAACTGCTCAAGTCCCTGATATTTGAAGGGTTCCTCCTCCAAACTGCCATTTTGAGATCTCTCCACAGGTGTTCTATGGAATTTAGGTCTGGAATCATTGCTAGCCACCTTAGAAGTCTCCAGTGCTTTCTCTAAAACCATTTTATAGTGCTTTTGGAAGTGTGTTTTGGGTCATTGTCCTGCTGGAAGACCCATGGCCTCTGAGGGAGACCCAGCTTTCTCACACTGGGCCCTACATTATGCTGCAAAATTTGTTGGTAGTCTTCAGACTTCATAATGCCATGCACAAGATCAAGCAGTCCAGTGCCAGAGGCAGCAAAGCAACCCCAAAACACCAGGGAACCTCCGCCATGTTTGACTGTAGGGACCGTGTTCTTTTCTTTGAATGCCTCTTTTTTTTTCCTGTACACTCTATGTAGATGCTTTTTCCCAAAAGCTCTACTTTTGTCTCATCTGACCAGAGAACATTCTTCCAAAACGTTTTAGGTTTTCTCAGGTAAGTTTTGGCAAACTGCAGCCTGGCTTTTATATGTCTCGGGGTAAGAAGTGAGGTCTTCCTGGGTATCCTACCATACAGTCCTTTTTCATTCAGACGTCGACGGATAGTACGGGTTGACACTTTTGTACCCTCGGACTGCAGGGCAGCTTGAACTTGTTTGGATGTTAGTCGAGGTTCTTTATCCACCATCCGCACAATCTTGCGTTGAAATCTCTCGTCAATTTTTCTTTTCTGTCCACATCTAGGGAGGTTAGCCACAGTGCCATGGGCTTTAAACTTCTTGATGACACTGCTCACTGAAGACACAGGAACATTCAGGCCTTTGGAGATGGACTTGTAGCCTTGAGATTGCTCATGCTTCCTCACAATTTGGTTTCTCAAGTCCTCAGACAGTTCTTTGGTCTTCTTTCTTTTCTCCATGCTCAATGTGGTACACACAAGGACACAGGACAGAAGGTTGAGTCAACCTTCTTTGGCCAGCACTGTATATATATTGCACCATATGCATTTGAACTCTGCTTGAGAAAGGTTCTATGAACCGAAACGTTGCCTTTTGGGCTCATTAAAGTCCATTTTTTCTAAAGAATTTTTGGAGTGCTGCCTTTTGATATACTTTGATATACTTTCTATATTATATATATATATATATATATATATATATATATATATATATATATGCAGTGCCTACAAGTAGTATGTAGCTGGTTTGATAAGATGCAAATAAGTTAGAGCCTTCAAACTGCAAACGAGAGTAGGTTTTCTGAACAGAAGCATAAATCTTACAAACCAAGAAGTTATGTTGCTCAGTTGAATTTTATTAAATTTTAAACATAAAAGTGTGGGTCAATTATTATACAACCCCTATGTTTAATATTTTGTGGAATAACCCTTGTTTGCAATTACAGCTAATAATCGTCTTTTATAAGACCTGATCAGGCCGGCACAGGTCTGTGGAGTTATCTTGGCCCACTCCTCCATGCAGATCTTCTCCAAGTTATCTAGGTTCTTTGGGTGTCTCATGTGGACTTTATTCTTGAGCTCCTTCCACAAGTTTTCAATTGGGTTAAGGTCAGGAGACTGACTAGGCCACTCCAACACCTTGACTTTTTCCCTCTTGAACCAGGCCTTGGATTTCTTGGCTGTGTGCTTTGGGTCGTTGTCTTGTTGGAAGATGAAATTACGACCCATCTTAAGATCCTTGATGGAGGAGCGGAGGTTCTTGGCCAAAATCTCCAGATAGGCCGTGCTATCCATCTTCCCATGGATGCGGACCAGATGGCCAGGCCCCTTGGCTGAGAAACAGCCCCACAGCATGATGCTGCCACCACCATGCTTGACTGTAGGGATGGTATTCTTGGGGTCGTATGCAGTGCCATCCAGTCTCCAAACGTCACGTGTGTGGTTGGCACCAAAGGTCTCGATCTTGGTCTCATCAGACCATAGAACCTTGAACCAGTCTGTCTCAGAGTCCTCCAAGTGATCATGAGCAAACTGTAGACGAGCCTTGACATGACGCTTTGAAAGTAAAGGTACCATACAGGCTCGTCTGGAACGGAGACCATTGCGGTGGAGTACGTTACTTATGGTATTGACTGAAACCAATGTCCCCACTGCCATGAGATCTTCCTGGAGCTCCTTCCTTGTTGTCCTTGGGTTAGCCTTGACTCTTCGGACAAGCCTGGCCTCGGCACGGGAGGACACTTTCAAAGGCTGTCCAGGCCGTGGAAGGCTAACAGTAGTTCCATAAGCCTTCCACTTACGGATGATGCTCCCAACAGTGGAGACAGGTAGGCCCAACTCCTTGGAAAGGGTTTTGTACCCCTTGCCAGCCTTGTGACCCTCCACGATCTTGTCTCTGATGGCCTTGGAATGCTCCTTTGTCTTTCCCATGTTGACCATGTCTGAGTGCTGTTCACAAGTTTGGGGAGGGTCTTAAATAGTCAGAAAAGGCTGGCAAAAGAGATCTTTAATCCACACATGTGAAGCTCATTATTCTTGGTGCCTGAACTACTTCTTAATACTTTAGGGGGACCAAACAGAATTCTTGTGGTTTGAGGGGTTGAATAATAAATGACACTCTGAATTAACTTTTAACGTTTTTAAAAAAAAAAAAAAAAAATTTGCTGCAGTGCATTTCCCACTTCCAGGCTGATCTACAGTACAAATGTCACAATGCCAAGTTAATTCCGCATGTGTCAACCAGCTAAATCTGCAGGGGGTTGAATACTACTTGTAGGCACTGTATATAAGCCTATGTGGAGCCTGTAAAAAAAAAAGGTAAAAAAAACAACACATCTTTAAGCTCAAAAATTAAAATTTTTCTGTGGTATTAAAAATGTAGATTCACAGCTTCACCAAAGCACATTTTAAGGGGGAAAACTCAATAGAAACTCAAACAAAACGCAAACACACAATAATAAGATTGTTATTCTGTTGGACACCTGCATAAAAAAACGCAGTCTTTATGTTGTGTGAAGATGGCTTTAGTGTTACATTTTATTTAATTTTTATGGCTTTAGTAGAGACTAATTCAGCTGTTAAGCAAAGCTGAGTGCAGAGCACAAAAATATATTTTTTTAATTTGCTAATGTGATAGCGCAGGCTATAGTAGCCCACCTTATCAGTTTTTGGGGGTGAAATTCAGTTGTATGCCCAGTAAAAAAAAATTATTTTTTTTTCAGTTGGGGGGCGTGGCATAGCCAGCGATGTAAGAAGACGTGGTCTGGAGCTCTCCCGCCGACCGCCGCTGTGTGCACTGAGCCAGTGCACCGCTGAGCCTTTTAAATACCGCCGGATCTTGGGGGAAGGTCTCCTGTCGCCCCAGGGAGGGTTCCTGACGAATCAGATAGCCACCATTACCCGCACCAGGCAGCGGGATCCCGGCCCTGGAAAAGGAGGTAGGGGCCAAGATGGCGCCGTAGCTCAGGAGGAGGCGGCCAGAGAGAATGCGGCGTGCTCCAGGAGGATGTCGGCTGCTGCACGCCTGGAGAAGTTTGCTAGGGTGGAAGCGAGTGAACATAAAGCTAGACTCTCAGAGCGGGAGGCTGGGGCAGAAAATGATATGGAGGATCAGGAGATCACAATAGATGCAGTGGATTGTGAGGCTGATGGCTCTGGAGACGATGGGCAGGACAAAAATGTGGAGTCAGCTGCTGATCCTGCTGTGGGGGAACCCACTTTGAAAGATGTGTTCACTGTGGTGTCGTATTGCAAACAAGCGCTTAATAAGCTGTCAAAGCAGGTTACTGTTGTGCAAGCAGAAATTACTAATATTAAAGCTGCCATGCAGAAAGCCAATGTCCGCACAGGAGAGGTAGAGGAAAGAGTGAGCACGGCCGAGGACACCATAATATCTTTACAAGCTGCTGAAAAAAAGCAGGACAAGCTATTAACTGATGTCATTGCTAAAAATGATGACTTGGAAAACAGGTCGAGACGTAATAATGTCAGGATAGTGGGGGTCCCGTAAAAAGCAGAAGGATCAAACCCTACAGAATTTATTGAGAATTGGCTGCTGGAAAAATTTGGAGCTGATAAACTATCAAAAGTCTTTGTTGTAGAGCGAGCTCATAGAGTCCCACTGAGACCCCAGTCTCCGGGAGCAGCTCCCCAGGCCATGCTGGCGAGGATCTTAAATTACAGAGACAGAGACACTATCCTCCGTATGGCGAGAAAGACTAAGGAGTTAACAATAGATGGACAAGATATCTCGTTCTACTCAGACTATTCACCCATGGTGCAAAAACTACGCATGAATTATAGAGATGTAAAGAAAAAGTTGAGAGACATGGGACTTGCGTATTCTATGATGTATCCGGCCAAGCTGAGACTGGTTGCACTGAGTGGAGTACACTTTTTGCAATCTCCAGAAGAAGCACTGCACTGGATTGAAAAGAATTCTAGACGAGTGCGGGAGCACAAGGACAGTTGAAGAGACGCACAATATATGTTTTGTGCAAGTGTTTATACATTTGCTGTCCTTTTTCAACTGCATTTAACTGTTTGTTGCAGGATACAAGTTTGATTTTGGACTGAAGCGGTGTGCTGGTGATGCATACAGTTTATATACCTGTTATCTAATATGTTTTTTCATAAGGCGGGAGAGACCTTGGGGAAGACAGTTGGATCTTTGTTTATCTGTAGTTTAGGAGGGAGGGATCATCTGGCGGAATAGGCCGGTTTCATTCACCCACTCTCGGATAGAGAGAACGGAACTACAAATTTGGAGGCGGATTGGGGGTGACAGGGATGGTTAGAAGAGTTAGAAGAGTTTGGTGTATGGGGGGGGGGAGACGGGGGGTGGGGGCGGACGGCATGGGGGGCACTGTATGATGTGGTTATATACACAGATATTGATTTTTATAAACAATGGCGGGTTTGGTTAAGGTATTAAGCTAGAACGTACGTTGTTTGGCGGACTGTAAGAGACGGGCTGCTATTCTCCAAAATATTATGGCTCAAGGGCCCTCCATTATCTGCCTTATGGAAACACACCTAACGAGTGACAAAATTGTTTTTTTAGCGAGGAAATGGGTTCAAAGAGCATACCACTCTACCTATTCTGCATATGCAAGGGGGGTTTCTATCTTGGTGCATGCTGGAATTCCGTTTGAAGAAGTTGAGATTAAAATGGATAAAGAAGGGCAATACATTTTTCTAGTCTGCAGACTTTATTGCAAATTATATTGCATGGTGGCAGTGTATTTTCCACCGCCATATACTGGGACGAAACTGCAGGAGATTATAGAGCTCACGAGGCATTGGACAGGGATTCCTGTGTTGCTGATTGGAGATGTTAGCAACATAATGAATAAAATTTGGGACAAAACTAGTAGGCAACCGGGAAGAAATGATGGAGAGGAGGAGACACCCTTTGCTAAGTATGTGTCAGAGGTGGGCCTGATAGATTTGTAGAGAGTGAGACATATGGGAGTGAAGACATACTCATGCTACTCCTCGACGCATGGCTCTATGTCTAGAAAAGACTTAGCCTTGTGAAATGGGATGGTTGTGACGCGCCCCCTGGGCCATATTCTTTAGGGGGAATATCCGGAGCCGGATCAGATGGGAGTTGTAGTCTTCCGAGTGGCTGTGACCCGGTCCGTGCCCAGGGTGTCAAACTCAGTTGTATGTGGCAGTCCTACAGATGTTAATAAGTTCTTAATGTCGACTACGCCACCCGTTGTATTGCGGTCACTATGGCCGCCGCTGCAGCAGGGTCCGCTGAGGCTGATGGTGTAGGTGCAGCTTTGGTGATATAACCCCCAACGGGTGGGGTATAGCCTCAGGGGGATCAGGTGCAGAGGATGGGGGTTGTGGTGATGCAGTGTAGACGGCAATCAGAGACAGAGTCGGGTTATGCAGTTTAGGATGTTTACTCACTGCTGATGTCCCGGTCACTCCAGCTTCGAGTGACCTCCCGAGCCGTGCTGCGTCCACCAGGTTCTGGATCCAGCCAACCCCCAAATAAGTCCGGAGCGTGACCCTGAGCTCTCCTTCTGTCCTTTCTCTGGCCGTCCCCACTATTGATCCACCCAGGTCCAGCTCCCTCGGGCCTTCTGTTGGGAGACCCTTGGCCTTGGGTTCCCTGACCCTCCACGTGGTATGCCTTCGTGGTGGATGTGGTGGGTGGCCGTGGCAGACGCTGCCCACGGCCTCCGGTCTCTGGCTGGGGTGTGTTTTTGCCCCCACCAGCTTGGGTTCCGGTACCCTGATGCCGACTCTTCACCCGGTGATTTAATTTGGGTTCTTAGAGTCCTCTCTTCTGTTTCCCCCTCTGGGTCTCTCTTTCTCCTCTCTCACTCTGGGTCTCTCTTCTCCTCTGCTCGCTGACTTTCTCTCTGCAACTGACCCTGTTCTTAGTTGGTGCCCACCTTATATACACTCTCTATGTGTGAGCTCAGGTGACCAGCACCCAATGAGCTCCTATCTTTACCCAGGCTGCTCCCCCTATCTGCCCCTACACTACTTGGGATGTACCACCCCCCTCCCACTCCAGCCAGGAACAGACTCGGTCGTACCTGCACATTTCTAAGTGGGAGTACCGTCGGTCTGCTCCTCGGAAATGGGATGTGTGTAGTGCATGCAGCCTACCGAGCTCAGTTCCACACTCCATCCTTACCCGGGAGTGGAATATCACACCTCTGGGTTGAGGTGCAATACCCCTGTAGCAGCCGAATCCTCAGGGTGCTACAGTTGACCAAAACATTATGCATATTGAATATCTACCTAGGATACTCTCTGATCATTGTCCTTTGTTGGTAGAGCTGAGGTCCGGTATATGTGGGTACGGTGGACGGAAAGAGTGGAAGGTTCACCCAGTATGGCTGGAAACGGTGGATATTCAGAAAATAGCAGGAGAAGTGGAAGAATTCTTCCAGACTAACGTGGGAAGTACAGCCATAGGAACTGTGTGGGACACAATGAAGGCCTATGTTAGGGGTTTACTGATCCGAGATATCTCCAGATGTAAAAATCAGAACAGAATGGAGGAAAGAGAGGCATTGGCTGCACTAAAGAGGGCAGAAGAGGAATTAGTGCTTAACCCCACCGTAGAGGCGCAACAGATCACGAAGGAAGCTCAAAAAGGGGTGGATAAAATATTTCTGGCCAGTGGGGAAAAAAAGAGGGAATTTCAAAAAATTGCCTTTTATGAAGAGGGTGAAAAAGTTGGTCACCTGTTGTCTATTATAGAATATTATAGAACCGGGATATATATATGGTCTCCTGGATCCAACTGGCACCCTAGTCACTGAAACGCGAGATATTTTGAGGGTGTTTAGGGACTTCTATAGTGACCTATGTAACTCTAAATCAAGTAACACAGGAGATGATACAGACCAATTTTTGAGGGGAACCCAGATATCTAAGCTTAGTGAGGAGGCTAGGGATAGCTTGGAGGGCCCCCTGACGGCGGAAGAGATGGAGGAAGCTCTGGCTTCAATGGCAAATAATAAAGCCCCAGGAGCGGATGGCCTACCAACAGAATTCTATAAACATCTTAGAGATGTACTATTGCCAAAATTGAAAGATGTGTTTTTGGCGGCCCTGGAGGTGGGAGAATTACCGGAGTCAATGCGGGAGGCTACGGTGGTGGTTTTGCCCAAGGTGGATAAGGACCGGACACAGCCAGATTCGTATAGACCCATATCCCTACTACCGGCTGATATTAAAATCTTAGCTAAAGTATTGTCTAACCGACTAAGCTGTGTAGTTTCTAGTGTTATACACTCAGATCAGTCAGGTTTTATGCCAGATAGATCAACGGCCATTAACTTGAGGCGACTATTTTTTAACATGCAATTGGCCGATGACAATGCTGGGCATAGAGTTGTGGTCTCATTGGACACACGGAAAGCCTTTGATAGTGTGGAGTGGAGCTATCTCTTGCGAGTTCTCCAATTAATGGGATTTGGTCCGGTTTTCATGGCCTGGATAAAGCTATTGTATACACGCCCGGTAGCCAGAGTAAGAGTAAATGGGGAACAGTCAGATAAATTTGATATGACAAGAAGAACCAGACAGGGCTGCCCCCTTTACCCGCTGTTATTTGCCCTGGCCATAGAGCTGCTGGCTTCTTTAATGAGACAGTCAGACGTGGTAAAGGGATTTCGGTATGGAATGGTTGAGGAGAAGATAGCGTTGTACGCAGATGATATTTTATTATTCTTACAGGACCCTCAGACGTCATTACATGGTGCAATAGCTATCATCAATAGATTTGGCCTGTTATCTGGGCTACAAATTAATTGGGATAAATCTCATATTATGGAAATAGATACCCTGGATGGCTTAGATGTTGAACAGGTGGAGCGTACACAACTTAAATTAGTACGAGAATTTAAGTATCTTGGAATTATAATAACATTACCAGTAAAGGAGTACCTTCAGTTGAATGTATATCCGATACTTGGTAAATTAAAAGATAAAGCATCTACATGGAGCAAAATGCGCCTCTCGGTGGTGGGACGCACCAATCTTCTTAAAATGGTGCTGATGCCCAAATTGTTATATGTTTTACATAACTCCCCCGTGTGGATTCCTCAGCCGGTGTTCCAGCGCATTAATGCAATATTTAGGGATCTGGTCTGGGGTGGAGGACATCCTAGGATTAAGCTGGAGACTCTCCAGAGGCCAAAAGAAGAAGGGGTTCTCGCCCTACCAAACCCGTGGATATATTTTTTGGCAGCACAGTCCCAGCATATTAGAGGGTGGGCGCAGAGGGCAGCGAAGGGGACTATCCAGGCGGTTTTGGAATTTCAACTTAAAAAAAGTCCATTGGTAGTGGGCCTAGAGTCGGGACTTTTTGGGAAGATGGGCAGGTCATACCCGACCTGTGGCCTAGTCCATAAATTGTGGACGAGGGTGAAGAAGATTAGAGGCATAGTGGGAATGTCTATGTATACTCCTATTTGGGATAACGAAAACTTAGGTGAATTTTATAAAATAGGAGAGCTGAGAGGATGGGTGGCAAGGGGTATATAATACATCTACCAACTGATGGATAATCAAAACATCAAAACCCTAGAGAAGCTGAAAGAGGAATTTCACTCATTAGACGGCCACAGCTATAAGTATACACAGGTTAAGCATGCGTTTATTAAGCAAAGGAAAATTAGGAACCTATCTGTTCAAAAGGATATCGTTATTGACTATATTTGTATGGGGGGATGTACAACAGGCGTCATATCTAAGGTGTATGCTGATCTGCTTCATACCTTTCTATTGAACTATCCAGTTTTGGCGAAGGAAAAGTGGGAAGCAGATGTTGGTACCATTGAAGATGACAAATGGGAGTCCATATTGGAATATATCCCCAAGTTGTCTCTAAATGAACCTGCCAGAATGTCCCAGCTACTTCTTGTACATAGAGCATATAGATCGCCCGATTTTTTGTTCAGAATAGGGGTACGGGAGAATTCGGATTGCCCGAGATGTGGGTCAGAAGTTGCCGGTATACTACATGTTATGTGGAGTTGCCCAAAGCTTGCAAACTATTGGTCTGAAGTAACTGCCCTAATTGAAGGATGGTATCATTGTATAATTCCTAGAGATCCAGTGGTTTGCTTGCTGGGATATGTGGAGGAACTTGTTGGGAATGATGTCGCAAAACTGGCAATTGCCAGACTCTTATATGCAGCTAGAAAGGTAATAGCTAAGTGTAGCATCGGCGTCTCTGCCCCGTACTAGGCAGAGACGCCGTCCCTCTCACCTCCCCGCTCCTGGCGCGGCGTCCTTCAGCGCTTCTCTCCCCGCTGCTTCCGGCACGAGCTCCTTCCCCGGCAGTGTGCTTAGGGCGCGCGCGCTCCCCCTCTCTTTAAGGGACCGCGCGCGCCGTCCTAAGGAGTCCCCGGCCAATTGCCGGAGGACCTCCCATATTTAAGGCACCTCCTCCAAAATGGAGGTGCCCGAGCAATGTTGTTGCAAAGCCTTCACTCTGCTTCAGCCCTCAGGTCCCGTTACCAGTTGCCTGCCAGTCACCTGCCAGATTCCTGCCTGTTTCCTGCCAGTCACCTGCCAGATTCCTGCTTGATACCCGCCTGATATCCGTTTACCTGCTTGCAAGCCTGCGGTCCGACGGTCTGCCTTCCGACACCTGTCAGTCTGTCTATGGACCAGCCTGCCCGCTCACCTGGGAGCGCTCATCTGCTACCTGCCTGCTAGCCTACCTGGAGGCTCTGCCGTCACTTGCCGTGACCACCTGCCTGTCCAGAGACTCTTGCCTGCTCACCTGGGAGCGCTCACCTGCTACCTGTCTGCTAGCCTACCTGGAGGCTCTGCCGTCACTTGCTGTGACCACCTGCCTGTCCAGAGACTCTTGCCCGCTCACCTGGGAGCGCTCACCTGCTACCTGCCTGCTAGCCTACCTGGAGGCTCTACCGTCACTTGCCGTGACCACCTGCCTGTCCAAAGACTCTCGCCCGCTCACCTGGGAGCGCTCACCAGCCACCTGCCTGCTGTCCTTCTACCCAGAGACTGTCCCTGTCACTTGCCGTGAGTACCCGTCCTTCTACTCAGAGACTGTCCCTGTCACTTGCCGTGACTACCTGCCCTTCTACCCAGAGACTGTCCCTGTCACTTGCCGTGACTACCTGCCCTTCTACCCAGAGACTGTCCCTGTCACTTGCCGTGACTACCTGCCCGTCTTCCCTGGGAGTCACCCGCTTCCTTACAAGGACCGCCCCCTTGTATAGTTGCTCAGAGGTTCCGCCTCCCAGACCCGTTACACTAAGTATTGGGTGCGAACAGAGCCTCCCTCTAGACAAGAGTACATAAGGCAGGTGGATTATGTGGTACGGATGGAGGAGAACCTATGGGCACCATGGAAGGTGTGATTAATGCTTTTGGAGGGAAGAATCCGGTGATTACACTATAAAATGCATTGCAATGGTTATAAGATGTTTTTTTGTGATATTGAACCATATTTTATATAACAATAAAGGTTTATTGTCATCCGTAAAAGGGGAGGGGGTTGAGGGAGGGATTCTTTTTGATAATAAGAAAATGGAAAATTATTGTACTGAAGTTGTATTTCATTATTTTATCTTTAAATGAATAAAAATGTATCTGATTAAAAAATATTTTTTTTTTCAGTTGCTAGCCAGAGTCCACCTAGTCCTTTTGTGGTGGTAAAATTCAGCTGTATGCAGAGTAAAAAAAATAAATTTTTTTTGCTGTGACTAACGTGATACAGTAGGCTAGATCTGAGCTTGAAATATCTTGGAGCATATGTTCCATGTTATAAAGGCCTCATCCACAGTAAAAAAAATACTTTCTTCTGTTCCTAACGTTATACAGCAGAAGACATATCAGTTTGAAATAGTTTAGAGCATATCTGCTATGTTATAGAGGCCTCATCCACACAAATACTTTCTTCTGTTACTAACGTCATACACTGGGGGACATCTCAGGGTGACAAGGGAGGGTGGTTCACTGCGATCGAGGGGGGTTGGTGATACCAGACAAATTGTTAGTGAAGGTGCAAGAGGCGAGGAACAAATGGTAGAGGAAGAGGTGATGGGGGCGAGCAACAGTCTGAACATGAAGAGGATAATCATCCCCTCTCTGTTCGTGTTTGGTGGAAGGGGACAGAGGAAACAAACTTCAGAATTACCCAGCCACCAACACAGCATGGGCTTGAACCTCATGGAAGAGCCCAACATATGAATGCCTTCTTGCTGCACTATCTGCAACATGATCCCCATATAGTTATGATTCTAAATAGTGCTGACTACTGGCTTGCAATTCTGTTAGATCCATGTTATAAGAGTAAACTTAGTGATTCAGCGGTTTCTCAAAAATTACCCAGATCTGCCAGAGCTGCTCATGAAAACGCCACGTGTGTGCCCATTTTATAAAGTCAGCTACAGTTTTCCCCACCCTGGCAGTGCTTCAGCAGCGTTTGCAGCTTCCAGTTCACCGACCGGTGTGCGATGTGACCATACGTTGGAAATCAACGTTGCAGATGTTGGGAAGGATTTGTGAGCAGCAGAGGGCAGTAGTTGAGTACCAGCTTCAACATGCTCGTTGGAATTCAGGTCAGCCTCCGCACATAACAGCTGATGAGTGGGGATGGATGTTTGACATCTGTGTTGTCTCCAAAATATTGAGGACTCCACCAAGATGGTGAGTGGCGATGATGCCATAATTAGCGTCACCATCCCGCTTCTCTGTTTACTGATACGCTCGCAGCTCACAAAGACAAGGCCTTGCAGGCAGAGCAGGGAACTGTACAGGGTGATGCTACACAGTCCAGCCTCATCTTATCTCAAGGAGGAGGAGAACATGAACAGTTGTCCTCTTAGCGAGTACAGGGAAGTCTTGGCTTTCTTGGAAGTCTTAATACCCCTCTTTCAGTCTGTGGGAAAGCTGTATGAGTTTCGCTTAATGATGACCTTCAGTGGCTTTGCTTATGCACGTTATTTCTGAAAACGCATTGTAGATCAGCTCATTGCCCAACTCTGTAGTCATGAAATTCAAGGCGCAAAGAAACATCTTTGTATGTTGAAGCACCACCAAGAAGTGTGAGCTGATGTTGGGCGGGCTGTCATTGCTTATGGAAGAAGCTGCATTAAAGGACTTTCCTGGGAGAAATGACAGCAGGCGTATATTCAGTTTCCCTCTATGCCAGTCCTTTCACCGAGCTAAAGAATATGGCTGTGGTGAAATACAACTGTCAGCATGAAGCAATGTCAGACTGAAGAACATTGGGCCCACCAGAGAATTTGATTCTGAGAACCCACCTTTCTCCCCTGCTCAAGAGCTCCATAGCAGTTGCAAGGTTTGCATTATGAACTCTCCTGAAGGAGAAGCCAGGGCCCACCGGGGGAGTCTCCGGTTCTCTGGTGGGCCCGTGCAACCCTGCCGAGAAGCATCCCTGGCCAAGGTTCCCGGACACTCTATGGCTACTTTTTTACTGTGGACTGGCTCCAGCAATCTATAAGATTGCAATCTATAAGATCCATTCACTGGCTCCCAATTGCCCAGCTTATCTAGTTCAAACTACTAACACTGACCTACAAAGCCATCCATAACCTTTTTCCTCCGTACATCTCTGAATTAATCTGCCGCTATATTCCCTTTCGTAATCTTCGGTCTAACATGCTGGAGAAACTTGCACCTACTGCCACTCAGTGTCTCCAGCTCCTTTGTGAGAAACTAATGTTTTGGCAGCCATTCTACCAAATAAAATTCCTGACATATGGAAATTGTGGATGGCTTCGTTTCTGGTACTGGGTGCTAATACCAAACCGTGGCGTGCCATTCACTGGATATTCCTGACTGATTGGAGACAAGCTTATTCCCACAAAAAAGTACCAGCATCATGCTAGGAGATAGTGGCCTTTGTCATCATGAAGGAGTTTGCTCGTTGTCTAGGGGACCGATCACTGCTGCTGTCTACCTTGTGAGGATTAATGCAGTCAGGACCTGGAAGGAGCCCATACATTCTAGTGTCTTCACTAGTGAGCCAGCTAGAATGTATGGGCTGTATTCAGGACCTGGAAGGAGGCCATACATTCTCCTGCCTCCAATAATACATACCTGACAGGAGCCCATAGATTCTGCTGCCTCCAATAATATATACCTGACAGGAGCCCATACACTCTGCTGACTCCAATAATATATACCTGACAGGAGCCCATAGAGTCTGCTGGCTCCAATAATATATACCTGACAGGAGCCCATACAGTCTCCTGTTTCCAATAATATATACCTGACAGGAGCCCATAGATTCTCCTGCCTCCAATAATATATACCTGACAGGAGCCCATAGATTCTCCTGCCTCCAATAATATATACCTGACAGGAGCCCATAGATTCTCCTGCCTCCAATAATATATACCTGACAGGAGCCCATAGATTCTCCTGCCTCCAATAATATATACCTGACAGGAGCCCATACATTCTCCAGCCTCCAATAATATATACCTGACAGGAGCCCACACATTCTCCTGCCTCCAATAATATATACCTGACAGGAGCCCATAGATTCTGCTGCCTCCACTAATATATACCTGACAGGAGCCCATACGTTCTCCTGTCTCCAATACTATATACCTGGTAGGATCCCATACATTCTCCTGCCTCCAATAATATATACCTGACAGGAGCCCATAGATTCTCCTGCCTCCAATAATATATACCTGACAGGAGCCCATACATTCTCCTGCCTCCAATAATATATACCTGACAGGAGCCCATAGATTCTCCTGCCTCCAATAATATATACCTGACAGGAGCCCATAGATTCTCCTGCCTCCAATAATATATACCTGACAGGAGCCCATACATTCTCCTGCCTCCAATAATATATACCTGACAGGAGCCCATACATTCTCCTGCCTCCAATAATATATACCTGACAGGAGCCCATACATTCTCCTGCCTCCAGTAATATATACCTGACAGGAGCCCATACATTCTGCTGCCTCCAATAATATATACCTGACAGGAGCCTATAGATTCTCCTGCCTCCAATAATATATACCTGACAGGAGCCCATACATTCTGCTGCCTCCAATAATATATACCTGACAGGATCCCATACATTCTCCTGCCTCCAATAATATATACCTGACAGGAGCCCATACATTGTGCTGCCTCCAATAATATATACCTGACAGGAGCCCATACACTCTGCTGCCTCCAATAATATATACCTGACAGGAGCCCATACATTCTCCTGCCTCCAATAATATATACCTGACAGGAGCCGATACATTCTCCTGCCTCCAATAATATATACCTGACAGGACCCATACATTGTGCTGCCTCCAATAATATATACCTGACAGGAGCCCATAGATTCTGCTGCCTCCAATTATATATACCTGACAGGAGCCCATACAGTCTCCTTTTTCCAATAATATATACATGACAGGAGCCCATAGATTCTCCTGCCTCCAATAATACATACCTGACAGGAGCCCATAGATTCTCCTGCCTCCAATAATATATACCTGACAGGAGCCCATAGATTCTCCTGCCTCCAATAATATATACCTGACAGGAGCCCATAGATTCTCCTGCCTCCAATAATATATACCTGACAGGAGCCCATAGATTCTCCTGCCTCCAATAATATATACCTGACAGGAGCCCATAGATTCTCCTGCCTCCAATAATATATACCTGACAGGTGCCCATAGATTCTCCTGCCTCCAATAATACACTGCTCAAAAAAATAAAGGGAACACGCAAATAACACATCCTAGATCTGAATGAATGAAATGTTCTCATTGAATACTTTGTTCTGTACAAAGTTGAATGTGCTGACAACAAAATCACACAAAAATCATCAATGGAAATCAAATTTATTAACCAATGGAGGCCGAGATTTGGAGTCACCCCCAAAATTAAAGTGGAAAAACACACTACAGGCTGATCCAACTTTGATGTAATGTCCTTAAAACAAGTCAAAATGAGTCTCAGTATTGTGTGTGGCCTCCACGTGCCTGTATGACCTCCTGGCCATGCTCCTGATGAGGTTGCGGATGGTCTCCTGTGGGATCTCCTCCCATAACTGGACTAAAGCATCCGCCAACTCCTGGACAGTCTGTGGTGCAATGTGACGTTGGTGGATGGAGCGAGACATGATGTCCCAGATGTGCTCAATCGGATTCAGGTCTGGGGAACGGGCGGGCCAGTCCATAGCTTCAATGCCTTCATATTGCAGGAGCTGCTGACACACTCAAGCCACATGAGGTCTCGCATTGTCCTGCATTAGGAGGAACCCAGGGCCAACCGCACCAGCATATGGTCTCACAAGGGGTCTGAGGATCTCATCTCGGTACCTAATGGCAGTCAGGCTACCTCTGGTGAGCACATGGAGGGCTGTGCGGCCCTCCAAAGAAATGCCACCCCACGCCATTACTGACCCACTGCCAAACCGGTCATGCTGAAGGATGTTGCAGGCATGAGATCGCTCTCCACGGCGTCTCCAGACTCTGTCACGTCTGTCACATGTGCTCAGTGTGAACCTTCTTTCATCTGTGAAGAGCACAGGGCGCCAGTTGTGACTTTGCCAATCCTGGTGTTCTGTGGCAAATGCCCAGCGTCCTGTACGGTGTTGGGCTGTGAGCTCAATCCCCATCTGTGGACGTCGAGCCCTCATACCACCCTCATGGAGTCGGTTTCTAACAGTTTGTGCAGACACATGCACATTTGTGGCCTGCTGGAGGTCATTTTGCAGGGCTCTGGCAGTGCTCCTCCTGTTCCTCCTTGTACAAAGGTGTAGGTATCGGTCCTGCTGCTAGGTTGTTGCCTTCCTACGGCCCCCTCCACGTCTCCTGGTGTACTGGCCTGTCTCCTGGTAGCGCCTCCAGTCTCTGGACACTACGCTGACAGACACAGCAAACCTTCTTGCCACAGCTCGCATTGATGTGCGTTCCTGGATGAGCTGCACTACCTGAGCAACTTCTGTGGGTTGCAGAGTCCGTCTTATGCTACCACGAGTGTGAAAGCACAACCAACATTCAAGAGTGACCAAAACATCAACCAGAAAGGATTGGTACTGAGATGTGGTCTGTGGTCCCCACCTGCAGAACCACTCCTTTATTGAGGGTGTCTTGATAATTGCCAATAATTTCCATGTATTGTCTATTCCATTTGCACAACAACATGTGAAATTGATTGTCAATCAGTGTCGCTTCCTAAGTGGACAGTTTGATTTCACAGAAGTTTAATTTACTTGGAGCTATATTCTGTTGTTTAAGTGTTGCCTTTATTTTTTTGAGCAGTGTATATACCTGACAGGAGCCCATAGATTCTCCTGCCTCCAATAATATATACCTGACAGGAGCCCATACATTCTCCTGCCTCCAATAATATATACTTGACAGGAGCCCATACATTCTCCTGCCTCCAATAATATATACCTGACAGGAGCCCATAGATTCTCCTGCCTCAAATAATATATACCTGACAGGAGCCCATAGATTCTCCTGCCTCCAATAATATATACCTGACAGGAGCCCATAGATTCTCCTGCCTCCAATAATATATACCTGACAGGAGCCCATAGATTCTCCTGCCTCCAATAATATATACTTGACAGGAGCCCATACATTCTCCTGCCTCCAATAATATATACCTGACAGGAGCCCATAGATTCTCCTGCCTCCAATAATATATACCTGACAGGAGCCCATAGATTCTCCTGCCTCCAATAATATATACCTGACAGGAGCCCATAGATTTTCCTGCCTCAAATAATATATACCTGACAGGAGCCCATACATTCTCCTGCCTCCAATAATATATACCTGACAGGAGCCCATAGATTCTCCTGCCTCCAATAATATATATCTGACAGGAGCCCAAAAATTCTGCTGCCTCCAATAATATATACCTGACAGGAGCCCATAGATTCTCCTGCCTCCAATAATATATACCTGACAGGAGCCCATACATTCTCCTGCCTCCAATAATATATACCTGACAGGAGCCCATACATTCTCCTGCCTCCAATAATATATACCTGACAGGAGCCCATACATTCTGCTATCTTCCAGAATGTATGGGCTCCTTCCAGGTCCTGACTGCAGCCCATACATTCTAGCTGGCTCATTAGTAGTGTTGAGCATTCCGATACTGAAATATCGGGTATCGGCCGATATTCGCGGTATCGGAATTCCGATACTTTTACAATATCGAATACCGGAATCGGAAGTTCCCATAATGCCTGCGCTCTGCAGTGTCTCTGAAGGATGACAAGCTGGATGGCAGCGCTCAGCTGAGATCCAGCCTGTCATCAGAATTCCATCCCAGCGTGAGAGAATTCTCCTGATTGTTTAAAAGCCGGCGCGCGGTAAAAAGCCGCCGGCTTTTAAACAATCACACAGCCCCATACTGCTTCCCCGCAGCCTCCCACCCCGATCCTCCGCTCCCCTCGCCACCTCCCATCCCGATCGTAAGTTAGGACCGGGCGGGGAGCACAGCACCAAGGAGCGGGGAGCGAAGAACCCGGGCGGGGAAGCCGGCAGTGAAAAGACTTCACCGCCGGCTTTCCCGTTCTGTGCTGCGCTTTCCCGCCGGTTATTTCAAATGAACAGCTGAGGTATCAGGTGATGCCGATCAGCTGTTCATTTGAAGTCGCCGCGGTGCCCTCAGAGGGTTCATGTGAGTTCATGCTTGACTGCATTGCATGAACTCACATGAACTTTCCCACGGCCGCACAGGTCAGCCTCACCTCCCAGACCGGTCATGATTGGTGTGTGGGGTGTCTGTGCGGTGTCTGCGGGTGTGTGCGGTGTCTGTGCGATGTCTGCGAGTGTGTGCGGTGTCTGTGCGATGTCTGCGGGTGTGTGTGTGCATGCAGACATAGGCCGATGTGACACTACTACTCCCATCGGCCTATGTCTGTCCCCCGTCCACTCGTGCCAGCAGGATCAGCTCGATGGGAGCAATAGTTCCCATCAGCCTGATCCTGCTATTTAAATTGCCCTACTGTGTCCCCAATAAATTTTAAATACATGTCATTGGTGGCCAGTGGTTACCTACAATAAATTAGTTCATACATTACCTGTCCCCGCCGATCGCCACCTAAAATAAAGTAAAAAATAAAAAACTACACCTATACTCACCTAGACACCTAATTCCCCGAAGCCATCGATCTCCTGTAATAAAATATAAAATAATAAACCACAACCTTATCCTTACCCCTCCGTAGTAGTCCACGAGTGTCCCACGATGATCTCCAGTTCAGAGCAGCCACATAGAATGTGACCGCTCTGAACCGCTGCCGCCGCTAGAATGATGGGGCCGTAAAGCAGCCCCGTCATTGCATAAGCGGGTTCGCCGGAGTTCAGGCAGCGCTGCTCCGGTCAGCTCCTTTACGGCCCTGCTGTATCGTGAGAAATTCCCACGGTACAGCAGTGCCGTAAAGGAGGTCTCCGGAGCTGCGCTGCCTGAATGCACTCCGGTGACCTCAGTCAGTGGCTCCCGCTGCCGGGAGCGGATGTGTTCCCGGCAGTGTGAGCTTACAGCAGCCATGCACAGCTGTCACCATCTCCAGATGTGACAGCTGTGCATGGGAGATCAGCGCAGGAACGTGGACAGGTAACTATTTTTTTTTAGTAAACTAAGAATTAAATAAAATGGTGTGTTTTATTTCAAATAAATTATTTTTTTCTGGGTGTAGTGTGTGTTTTCTTTTTAACACTTTGTAGGTTAGTAATGGGGGTGTCTTATAGACGCCCATCATTACTAACCTGGGCTTCATGGCAGCTGGCGCTGACATGAACCCCAGCCCCATTACCCCCTGCCACCGCACCAGGGCAGCGTGGAAGAGCGAGGCTAAGTGCCAGAATTGGCGCATCCTATGGATGCGCCATTTCTGGGGCGGCTGACGGCTGGTGTTTCTAGCCTGGGAGGGGGCCAATATTCATGGCACCCTTCCTGGGCTATTAATATCAGCCCCCAGCTGTCTGCCTAGCCTTTGCTAGCTATTAAATTAGGGGGAACCCCACGTCATTTTTTTGGGGGGGACCCCATTTTAATAGCTAGTAAAGGCTAAGTATTCCGCTGGGGGCTGATATTAGCAGCCTGGGAAGCTCCGTGGGTATTACCCCCTTCCCAGGCTTCAAACATCTGCCCCAGCTGTCTGCTTAACCTCCGCTAGAGACTAAAATTAAGGGGAACCCCACGCCAATTTTTTTTTAAATAAATCATTTATTTAAAACACTAAATGACAAGTACAGTAAGCAACTGTCACTGTACTTCATATATATGTGACTGACATGTTTCTATCTATCTAATCTATGTATGATTCTCTATTCCTTCTATTCTAAATTGTCGGGTACAGATGCTGAATTGCCGGCCGGCTTTTTTAAAGAGACGGTGCATGAAAACACTAATATTTTTTTTAATAAATCCTTTGCACTAAATGACAAGTACATTAAGCAACACTGTCACTGTACTTCATATATATGTGACTGACATGTTTCTATCTATCTAATCTATGTGTGAAGCTCTATTCTGTCTGTTATAAATTGTCGGGTACCGCTGCTGAATTGCCGGCCGGCTTTTTTAAAGAGACGGTGCATGAAAACACTAATATTTTTTTTAATAAATCCTTTGCACTAAATGACAAGTACATTAAGCAACACTGTCACTGTACTTCATATATATGTGACTGACATGTTTCTATCTATCTAATCTATGTGTGAAGCTCTATTCTTTCTGTTGTAAATTGTCGGGTACCGGTGTATGCGCTGATGAATTGCCGGCTTTTCGCATAATACATTCTACATTATTCTTAGTTGTTTTACTTCATGTAGAATTAACCTACAAGGAAAGAAAGGGTTTATTTTCATTCCGATATTTCTGTCCCATTGACTTGCATTGGTTTCCGGTATCGGAATCGGCGATATCCGATACTTTTTGAGTATCGGTCCGATCCAATCCGATACGATATTTCCTGATATCGGAAGGTATCGCTCAACACTACTCATTAGTGAAGATGCTAGAATGTATGGGCTGCAGTCAGAACCTGGAAGGAGCCCATACATTCAAGGCTCAACCATACGGGTATTCGTGCTCCGCCCGCCTCATTCGGTCGACGCTCTTGGGCTGTGGGACTTCAGCTGGCGGCGCCATAGATCCGGACAGCGCGGCAGAAGGCGGGAGCCATTCTCTTTTCTACTAACCATGGCGGTAGGTATATGCCCGTAATGGCCTACAGGAGGTGTAGGAAGATCCAGAGCTTGGGAAAATGGCGCCGCGACTCCGCCATGTTCCCTGCGGCCAGCTCTGTAGTAGCCCCGGATGTTCAGCTGCTGTTAGGCCCATCGCTGGCAGTAATGCACGTAACAGCGCCATTATCAGCGGCTTACCGTGGTCTTGTCCAGTGTGGGTTGTGGTGGGTCCTGTGTGTATCCCCTGCCTGTACGTGTATATTAATGGCCGCTCACTATTAGGCCACGTTCACTCAGTCAGTGTTTTACCTCAGTATCTAATCCAAAGCCGTTTCTATTAGACTTTTTCTTTCACTGCTCCATTTCTGCCTTTGGCTTACAAATACTGAGGTAAAAAACTGACCAAATACTGATAGTGTGCACATGTAGTATTTGTAGGCCAAACTCAGAAAAACTAACTAAATATGGTCTTGTTTTAAGTTTTAAACAAATAATATTTTACACCTAAACAAAGGATATTATATGGAGAACATATTTGAAGTGTAAGGCTATGTTCACACATCATGGGTTTTTTTGCGTCACAAATCTGCAGCAAAACCCGATCTCTCAAGGGAGGTTTGCTGCAGATTTTTCTTGTGGTTTTGGTGCCTTTTTTGATGCGTTTTTTCAGCATGTTTTGTTCACTGTCCTTCTGTCTCTATTTATGCATGTACATAACGTTCTATGAAAAAAAGAACCCCATTCTATTTTGCCATCAAAACACTGAAAGAAATGGTACCTGTGTTTTTGGTGCATTTTTTTTTTTACCTCCGATTACTTCCTATGGGTGAAAAAATGCTGAAAGAAGTAACATGCTCTAATTTCCAAAAAAACATGCAAGGGACAAAATACTGAACAAAAAAAACATGAGACTTCTGGTTTCTCATAGACTTTGCTAGTACTGTATAAGTCAGCTGAAAATTTGCATAAAAATCTGCACTAAGAAACGCTGAAAAAACCATGATGTGAACATAGCCTTACAGACAAGTAGCATTGTGAAAAGACGTTTGAATGGAGAGTAACATTTTTTTTAATACATCTTTTTACAGTCTAGTGACCCAGAGCGGGAAGATGGATCTCCTGGAAGCTTGTCACCGACATTAGAAAAACGTATGGAGCATTGTGACCCTTCAAAGTCCCCTAAAGCTTATAGGCATTACTCAAGGTCCCGTTCACGTTCAAGGGAGCGTAAAAGGAAGACTGGTAAGCTAGAGCATTTCGGATGGTTTCAGACACAATTTACAAGTCTAAAGCCCCCGTCACACTAAGCGAGATCGCTGCTGAGTCACAAGTTTTGTGACGCAACAGCGACCTCAGCAGCGATCTCGCTATGTTTGACACGTAGCAGCGACCAGGCCCCTGCTGTGAGATCGCTGGTCGTGTCAAAATGGCCTGGACCATTTTTTGATCTTTGCGGTCCTGCTGGGTAGCATGCATCGGTGTGTTTGACACCTAATACCAACAACCTCGTTGGCGACTCAGAACTGAGACACAGGCATGCATCTTTATACGGGTCGCCGTATCGTTGCTGCGTCGTTGGGAAGATCTGACTGTTTGACATCTCACCAGCGACTACATAGCGACGCAGCAATGATCCCTGCCAGGTTGTATCGTTGTCGGGATCGCTGTAGCATCGCTAAGTGTGACGGTACCTTAAACCTTCTGAATACTTCATGAAAGCACTGTGTGCTCTGGACAGGTGACAAGTCCCTTGGCATACAGCTTATAGCAGTGAGTCAGTCTCTGGGACATAGTCTGCAGAACAGGGGTGCACATATCCCCTTAAATGATATGAAGAACTATATGGTTCCAATTTGACCTCTATGAGATCTTCAAGTGAGTGTCAGGCTATGTGCGCACGATGCGTACCAGCCCGTGGCCCCGACACTCAGGAATAGCCGAGGAGGCTTCTGCTCATTATCCAAATGAGAGGCGCTATTTTTTTTCACATGTGAACTTTCCTTTTACAGTTTAGGTCTATGAGGAAAGTCCGCATGCGGACACGCAACAGATATTGACATGCTGCGGTCTGTAAAGACGCGCCGCATGTCAGTTTCTGCGGGTGATCCACAGGTGCATGGGGACCCATAGTGGACATGGGATTTCTAGAAATCCCATCCACTATGCTGTAACATCTGGACGCTGTGGGCTTGACGCTGCACATCTCGCAGCATCAAATCCGCTGTGTCTCCGGATCGTGTGCAGAGGCAATGTGTTGTCCATGTGCACAACGAACTGCGCACAGTGTTGGGCTGCATTCACATGACCATAGTTTACAATCCGTGCTGTTGCTGCAGTACCTGACGAACACTAAGAACCTCTTATATGACAATGAGGCTGTTGTTTTAGGCCACGTTCAGTATTTCTCTATCGCTTTGTCAGTTTCTGTAATCCA
The DNA here is from genome assembly GCF_046119375.1 of Phyllobates terribilis. NCBI lineage: Eukaryota > Metazoa > Chordata > Amphibia > Anura > Dendrobatidae > Phyllobates > Phyllobates terribilis. Next base: position 357,435,947 of record NW_027362761.1, read on the forward strand.
AAACCAGGAGTGCTAACAACCAGAGGAAAAGTATAATAGAAACACGTTACCACTTCTGCATTTTTTATGCACCCCTGGTTTTGGCTTACAAATACTGATGTTAAGTATTTGGTCAGTATTTTACATGTGAACATGGCCTTAAGATCAGAAGAACCACAGTCGTGCTGGGCACTGAATGCACCTGAACAGGCAAGACAGTGCATGCTTTCATGGCTGGCAGCTCCTGCATACATCTGACGCATGGATGAGTGCACGGACTTAGTCATACATCTGCCACATGGATGAGTGCACGGACTTAGTCATACATTTGCCACATGGATGAGTGCACGGACTTAGTCATACATCTGCCACATGGATGAGTGCACGGACTTAGTCATACATCTGCCACATGGATGAGTGCACGGACCTAGTCATACATCTGCCACATGGATGAGTGCACGGACTTAGTCATACATCTGCAACATGGATGAGTGCACGGACTTAGTCATACATCTGCCACATGGATCAGTGCACGGACTTAGTCATACATCTGCCACATGGATGAGTGCATGGACTTAGTCATACATCTGCCACATGGATGAGTGCACGGACTTAGTCATACATCTGCCACATGGATGAGTGCACGGACCTAGTCATACATCTGCCACATGGATGAGTGCACGGACTTAGTCATACATCTGCCACATGGATGAGTGCACGGACCAAGTCATACATCTGCCACATGGATGAGTGCACGGACCTAGTCATACATCTGCCACATGGATGAGTGCACGGACCTAGTCATACATCTGCCACATGGATGAGTGCACGGACTTAGTCATACATCTGCCACATGGATGAGTGCACGGACTTAGTCATACATCTGCCACATGGATAAGTGCACGGACTTAGTCATACATCTGCAACATGGATGAGTGCACGGACTTAGTCATACATCTGCCACATGGATCAGTGCACGGACTTAGTCATACATCTGCCACATGGATGAGTGCATGGACTTAGTCATACATCTGCCACATGGATGAGTGCACGGACTTAGTCATACATCTGCCACATGGATGAGTGCACGGACCTAGTCATACATCTGCCACATGGATGAGTGCACGGACTTAGTCATACATCTGCCACATGGATGAGTGCACGGACCAAGTCATACATCTGCCACATGGATGAGTGCACGGACCTAGTCATACATCTGCCACATGGATGAGTGCACGGACCTAGTCATACATCTGCCACATGGATGAGTGCACGGACTTAGTCATACATCTGCCACATGGATGAGTGCACGGACTTAGTCATACATCTGCCACATGGATAAGTGCACGGACTTAGTCATACATCTGCCACATGGATGAGTGCACGGACCTAGTCATACATCTGCCACATGGATAAGTGCAAGGACTTAGTCATACATCTGCCACATGGATGAGTGCACGGACTTAGTCATACATCTGCCACATGGATGAGTGCACGGACCTAGTCATACATCTGCCACATGGATGAGTGCACGGACTTAGTCATACATCTGCCACATGGATGAGTGCATGGACTTAGTCATACATCTGCCACATGGATGAGTGCATGGACTTAGTCATACATCTGCCACATGGATGAGTGCACGGACTTAGTCATACATCTGCCACATGGATGAGTGCACGGACTTAGTCATACATCTGCCACATGGATGAGTGTACGGACTTAGTCATACATCTGCCACATGGATGAGTGCACGGACTTAGTCATACATCTGCCACATGGATGAGTGCACGGACTTAGTCATACATCTGCCACATGGATGAGTGCACGGACTTAGTCATACATCTGCCACATGGATAAGTGCACGGACTTAGTCATACATCTGCAACATGGATGAGTGCACGGACTTAGTCATACATCTGCCACATGGATCAGTGCACGGACTTAGTCATACATCTGCCACATGGATGAGTGCATGGACTTAGTCATACATCTGCCACATGGATGAGTGCACGGACTTAGTCATACATCTGCCACATGGATGAGTGCACGGACCTAGTCATACATCTGCCACATGGATGAGTGCACGGACTTAGTCATACATCTGCCACATGGATGAGTGCACGGACCAAGTCATACATCTGCCACATGGATGAGTGCACGGACCTAGTCATACATCTGCCACATGGATGAGTGCACGGACCTAGTCATACATCTGCCACATGGATGAGTGCACGGACTTAGTCATACATCTGCCACATGGATGAGTGCACGGACTTAGTCATACATCTGCCACATGGATAAGTGCACGGACTTAGTCATACATCTGCCACATGGATGAGTGCACGGACCTAGTCATACATCTGCCACATGGATAAGTGCAAGGACTTAGTCATACATCTGCCACATGGATGAGTGCACGGACTTAGTCATACATCTGCCACATGGATGAGTGCACGGACCTAGTCATACATCTGCCACATGGATGAGTGCACGGACTTAGTCATACATCTGCCACATGGATGAGTGCATGGACTTAGTCATACATCTGCCACATGGATGAGTGCATGGACTTAGTCATACATCTGCCACATGGATGAGTGCACGGACTTAGTCATACATCTGCCACATGGATGAGTGCACGGACTTAGTCATACATCTGCCACATGGATGAGTGTACGGACTTAGTCATACATCTGCCACATGGATGAGTGCACGGACTTAGTCATACATCTGCCACATGGATGAGTGCACGGACTTAGTCATACATCTGCCACATGGATGAGTGTACGGACTTAGTCATACATCTGCCACATGGATGAGTGCACGGACTTAGTCATACATCTGCCACATGGATGAGTGCACGGACTTAGTCATACATCTGCCACATGGATGAGTGCACGGACTTAGTCATACATCTGCCACATGGATGAGTGTACGGACTTAGTCATACATCTGCCACATGGATGAGTGCACGGACTTAGTCATACATCTGCCACATGGATGAGTGCACGGACCTAGTCACCTAGCCTGAGAATTTGTGTTTATCTGAAAGAAACTTTTTTTTTTCTTTTTACAGCTTCAAACCATCCTAAACCGTAAAAAGAAGCAACATTGTGATAAATAGCTTTGCTTAAAAAATGTTGTACTTTTTCACTGTAGTTTCTTTGTTTTTCTATAGTTTCAGATTAAAATAAGCTCTACTAAAGGTATTGTCACACATCCATGTGACACATCCTAGTGCTGTCCTTTTTTGGTTTTTATTCTCGGACAGCACACTGACCCATAGAGCACACACTGTCCTAGATTTCAGATACCTTTTTTCTAAGTGAAGATATTTATAACAATTTTAATTCTTAAATGGGTATTATTTATTTTAGTACATTTGTCTGAGAACCCCTTTTAGACTTGAAAGCATGTCCTGTTCTCATCTCTTTTGCGGCTCAGACTCTGCCAATAAATTTTATGGGGGCCGTGAGACACAGATGAAACTAGGACAACATACTTTGTACTTCCGTGTTCCTTACTAGTTTCATCTGTTTTTAACTGATACATGACGAGTTAATGGCTAAAAAGAGTTCAGACAGTATCTGAACTCTGCTGAAAAAAGGGAACGAGAACAAAAACTGATGCAACTAGGTTGACACCTGAGAAAAAAACTAGGCCTGTTTCTCTCAGATAGTATCACAAGGATGTGTGAATCTAGCCTTAGTCCTATCATGTAGTTCAGCATCTTCTTTTATAATATATAATTCTGTTCTAGTGATTCTACACCTATTGATTTTTACAGATGAAGGAAAGTGTTGCATCGGCGTCTCTGCCTCCTGCTAGGCAGAGACGCCATCCCTCTCACCTTCCTGTTCAGCGCGCGGCGTCCTCCAGCGCTCCTTCCCTCGCTGCTGCCGGCGCGCGCTCCTTCCCGGGCACTGTGCTTAGGGCGCGCGCTCCCCCTCTCTTAAAGGGACCGCGCGCGTTGTCCTAAGGAGTCCCCGGCCAATAGCCGGAGGACTTCCCATATATAAGGCACCTCCGCCAAAATGGAGGTGCCTGAGCAAAGTTGTTTGCACTGTGTCTGATCTGTGCTTCAGCCCTCAGGTTCCGCTGCTAGCCTGACTCCTTGTCCTGCCTGCCAGCCTGTTATCTGCACGTTACCTGCCGAGCCTGCCAGCCTGCTCACCTGGAGCGCTCTCCTGTTACCTGCCTGTTACCTGTTTTGGCTATCAGACCGCTCACCTGGGAGCACCCGCCTGTTACCTGCTATGTCCGTCAGCCCGCTCACCTGGGAGCGCCCACCAGTTACCTGCCGGTTACCTGCCTCGTCTGTCTGCCCGCTCACCTGGGAGCACCCGCCTGTTTCCTGCCAGCCTGCCTGGAGACCCTGCCGTCACTTGCTGTGACCACCTTCCTGGTAAAACTATAGACTGCTACTTGCCCTGCTTTCACGAACTGTGTCCACCTGTCAGCTACCAGAGACTTCCTCCCGCTTGCCGTGTCCCTCCATCTGACCCGTGGGAGTCACCTGCTCTCTTACAAGGTCGTCCCCAGAGTAGCACCTGGTCCCTCAGCCCGGATCCTCCCTGGTTACGGTGTCGTTTGCTGCCGTACGACCAGGGTTGGTTCGGGTGGATACTTAGTCACACCCCTCTGGGTACCTCCTTGCACCTCGGCACAGAGGTTCCACCACCCGGACCCGTAACAGAAAGAAGCATAGGAGCAGAAGCAAAGAGGTAATTAATATTTTGTAGTGTAACATAACTGTTTTTGTATGTGTTTATGTAGGAATTGTTTTTACTAAATGGTAAGTACATGGGGGAGTTGGATGGAATTTATTGGACTCGACATTTACAGATTATTGCAACTGGTACTCCTCTATTATTTAAAAAAAAAGCCTGACATTGTATTTATTACAGCTTCAGCAGTATCTATATGAATTATACAATAAGCACAGGTGAATGGGAAATTTATTTTATCCGGATTATTCATCTGTTTCCAAATTTTAGAGACCTTTTGTTATCACCTCATGAGTATTTATACTTGTGACAGATTTGTTGCAGAAGTTTTTGTGGCTGAAAATCTGTTCGGTGCATATTATAGTGTTGGATTTTTACATGCCCAATCCACATAAATATGACAGCCACAAACATTTTTAGCTTTAAATCTGCCACCTGTGAATTCACCCTTACTGTTGGTGTAGTACATTTGACTGCAGCTGGGATGCTATCTCATTACTAGTGTTGAGCGATACCTTCCGATATCAGGAAATATCATATTGGATTGGATCGGGCCGATACCCAAAAAGTATCGGATATCGCCGATTCCGATAACGGAAACCAATGCAAGTCAATGGGACACAAATATCGGAATGAAAATAAACCCTTTCTTTCCTTGCAGGTTAATTCTACATAAAGTAAAACAACTAAGAATAATGTAGAATGTATTACGCGAAAAGCCGGCAATTCAGCAGCGGCATACACCGGTACCCGACAATTTACAACAGAAAGAATAGAGCTTCACACATAGATTAGATAGATAGAAACATGTCAGTCACATATATATGAAGTACAGTGACAGTGTTGCTTACCGTACCTGTCATTTAGTGTAAAGGATTTATTAAAAAAAATAATAGTGTTTTCATGCACCGTCTCTTTAAAAAAGCCGGCCGGCAATTCAGCAGCGGTACCCGACAATTTAGAATAGAAGGAATAGAGAATCACACATAGATTAGATAGATAGAAACATGTCAGTCACATATATATGAAGTACAGTGACAGTGTTGATTACTGTACTTGTCATTTAGTGTTAAAATAAAGGATTTATTTTTAAAAAAATTGGCGTGGAGTTCCCCGTAATTTTAGGCTCTAGCGGAGGTTAAGCAGACAGCTGGGGCAGATGTTTGAAGCCTGGGAAGGGGGTAATACCCACGGAGCTTCCCAGGCTACTAATATCAGCCCCCAGCTGAATACCTAGCCTTTACTAGCTATTAAAATGGGGGACCCCACCAAAAAAATGACGTGGGGTCCCCCCTAATTTAATAGCTAGCAAAGGCTAGGCAGACAGCTGGGGGCTGATATTAATAGCCCAGGAAGGGTGCCATGAATATTGGCCCCCTCCCAGGTTAGAAACACCAGCCGTCAGCCGCCCCAGAAATGGCGCATCCACAGGATGCGCCAATTCTGGCACTTAGCCTCGCTCTTCCCACTGCCCTGTAGCGGTGGCAGTGGGGTAATAGGGCTGGGGTTGATGTCAGCTTATAATGCCAGCTGACATCAAGCCCAGGTTAGTAATGGAGAGGCGTCTATAAGACACCCCCATTACTAACCCCATAGTCAAAGTTACAAAAAAACACAAACACCCAGAATAAAGTCCTTTAATTGAAATAAACACACAATTCTTTATTGTTCTAAATTAAACCATACTTACCATTACGCCCATTCCAGCTGAAGCCAACGATCTCCTGCAATAAAAGAAAAATAATAAAGCAACATCATCCTTACCTTTCCATGGTTCCCACGACAGCTTCAGCTCTGCTACATCGAAATGACAGGCTGGACCGCAACAGAATGTTGCCATCCAGCCTGTCATCCCGCAGACACTGAGAAGCGCAGGCTTGCTTGCGCTCCTCAGTGTCTCTCTGTGATGGCATCCAGATGAGCTGAGTTCATGTCCAATGAACTCGGCTCACCTCATGCACGTCACTGACAGCGTGGGAAAATTCTCACGCTGAAGCGCTGAGTGCAGGAGAATTTTCCCACGCTGTCAGTGACGTGCATGAGGTGAGCTGAGTTCATTGGACATGACCTCACCTCATGCACGTCACTGACAGCGTGGGAAAATTCTCCTGCTCTCAGCGCTTCAGCGTGAGAATTTTCCCACACTGTCAGTGACGTGCATGAGGGGAGTTCATGTCCAATGAACTCAGCTCACCTCATGCACGTCACTGACAGCGTGGGAGAATTCTCAAGCTGAAGCGCTGAGTGCTGGAGAATTTTCCCACGCTGTCAGTGACGTGCATGAGGTGAGCCGAGTTCATTGGACATGACCTCGGCTCATCTTTATGCCGTCACAGCGAGACACTGAGGAGCGCAAGCATGCCTGCGCTTCTCAGTGTCTGCGGGATGACAGGCTGGATGGCAGCGTTCTGCTGCAGTCCAGCCTGTCATCTCGATGTAGCAGAGCTGAAGCTGTCGTGGGAACCATGGAAAGGTAAGGATGATGTTGGTTTATTATTTTTCTTTTATTGCAGGAGATCGTTGGCTTCAGCTGGAATGGGCGTGATGGTAGGTATGGTTTAATTTAGAACAATATATTTTACATTTTATTACAGGAGATCGATGGGTTCGGGGAATTAGGTGTCTAGGTGAGTATAGGTGTAGTTTTTTATTTTTTATTTTAGGTGGCGATCGGCGGGGACAGGTAATGTATGAACTAATTTATTGTAGGTAACCACTGGCCACCAATGACATGTATTTAACATTTATTGGGGACCAAAAACAAAACAAAAATATTGGGGCCTAAAAAAATAAAACATGTATAGGGGCAAAAATATAAACCTATGGGGGCCAAAATAACATATGGGGCAGTTTAAATAGCAGGATCATGCTGATGGGAACTACTGCTCCCATCAAGCTGATCCTGCTGGCACGAGTGGACGGGGGACAGACATAGGCCGATGGGAGTAGTAGTGTCACATCGGCCTATGTTTGCCTGCACGCAGACATCCCGCAGACATCGCACAGACACCGCGCACACCCGCAGACATCGCACACCCGCACACATCGCACAGACACCCACACACACCAATCATGACGGGTCTGATGGTCTGGGAGGTGAGGCTGACCTGTGCAGCCGTATGAAAGTTCATGTGAGTTCATGCAATGCAGTCAAGCATGAACTCACATGAACCCTCCGAGGGCACCGCGGCTACTTCAAATGAACAGCTGATCGGCATCACCTGATACCTCAGCTGTTCATTTGAAATAACCGGCGGGAAAGCGCAGCACAGAACGGGAAAGCCGGCGGTGAAGTCTTTTCACTGCCGGCTTCCCCGCCCTGGTCCTTCGCTCCCCGCTCCTTGGTGCTGCGCTCCCCGCCTGGTCCTAACTTACGATCGGGATGGGAGGTGGCGAGGGGAGCGGAGGATCGGGGTGGGAGGCTGTGGGGAAGCAGTATGGGGCTGTGTGATTGTTTAAAAGCCGGCGGCTTTTTACCGCGCGCCGGCTTTTAAACAATCAGGAGAATTCTCTCACGCTAGGATGGCATTCTGATGACAGGCTGGATCGCAGCTGAGCGCTGCCATCCAGCTTGTCATCCTTCAGAGACACTGCAGAGCGCAGGCATTATGGGAACTTCCGATTCCGGTATTCGATATTGTAAAAGTATCGGAATTCCGATACCGCGAATATCGGCCGATACCCGATATTTCAGTATCGGAATGCTCAACACTACTCATTACATATTAACTTTCTTCTACCTCTTTGTAATGTGGCTGCTCAGTATTCTATAGAACAAGTGCAAAACAATGGTACAAGATTGATACTGGAAGCTGGACTAATATTTTACTATATTTTTGGTGATCGCCATAATAGGAAGCATTTATATATAGTTTATTATTGTGCTTCGACCACATGATAACATTTCTATAATAAATCATACTCGGCGTGCTAAAGCACGAAGAGACTGAACTGAAGACGCTCCAGACTCAGCAAAATAATAAGCCTACTTCATGATAAGGTAACTATACGTTATTCAACCTCCTACTTGCCTAATGAAATACATTGAGTGAACTGTTAATGGAAATTCCACCTTTTAATCAGTGAGCCACTGGACAACCTTCTTTTCTTTTACTTGAGGTATGACAGCTGATAAATGCTTACAGCAGAAAGACCTCTGTTGTATCCAGGTACCTGTAAATTCAGCTTGTAAGTTTGTCTCAAGGTGGAATTCTCTCCCAAATGTATTTACAGCAAGATATGTTGTGTATGTCTTTGTACTGTTTGCCTGAAATATATATATAAAATATACTATGCTCATAAAAATCTTGTTTTTCTGCTAAATATGCTATAGAGACTGACCATGAGCCACAGCTGATTTATTTTAGTGATTCCAGAGATTCACTTCTCAGGGTTCATGGTGTCATTTCTATAACCATGCATCCTCTCCTATTAGGGAGATTATAATATTTTTGTTAAAATCATCTTATTTCTTTTTACTCTTACTACCATTCTAAATTATTGTTTATTCATAATTTTCTTCCGAATTTCTAACCTATCATAAAATCATTGAAGGCTTTTTTTCCTTCATATATTAGTTTATTGTATGTTTTTTGTAGGGTGGATGGTCATGTCTTTTTATCTGCTGTCTTAGTTTTGTCCTTTTCACTAAAAATTCTGAATTTGATAACCATGTTCCAAAAAAACAAACCAAAATAATGGAATCAATCTTGCATGCGGTTTTGCTTTAATGAGTATATATCAACAGGATCTGTTTAAAAAAAAGATATAGTCCATAGCAAAATTATTTTCAAAACATAACTCAGTAAAATTTGTAAAAACAAAACAAAAAAAAAACAACGTTCTAAATCACTCATCTGTGAAACATAGACCGCATCTTCCAATGCGAGAACGATCTGTGTTTCACGGATCTGTGGAATCTGCCTTATATAAATGACCTAACACTCTACTACTTCCAGGATTTGGGTCCAAACTTACAGGCAAGGTCCTGGCATGCACCCCACAACCCTGATTTCTAATAGTTTTTGGAATTAAATAAAAAGGAAAATTGTGATCTTATGATTTTTAACTGCAAAGCAGAGAAACCAATATTGGGGTGTCTGAGTTTAATTAAAATTGCCAAGCCTTGATCTTCATTAATTCATATTGAGTAAATTTATTTTCATATGGTGACAGGTAGAACGTTGGCGCAACAAATGAATCTTAGGCTATATTCACACTTTCACTTTGACATTTGTTTGTCTGTTTTGTTATCGAAACAGACAAACAAAGTGTCAAACGGATCCGTTTCATAAATCATACAAGTGGAACCAGAGGGGCTCCATTGAATATTATGGGGTCTATCTGGCCTCTATTTTGTCTATTTTTAGAATGAATGAAAAATTGCATCATGCAAAACTTGTTTTTTTTTCTCGTTTCTATAAATTGACACATAACAGAAGCCAGATGGAAACCAAATTATAATAATCAGTTGGGCCATTTTGCTTCGTTTTGCATCACTTATGCAATGCATTAGTTTTGGCCATTGAAGGGTTATTCCCATCTTCATGGGTAGATATCATAGAGTACTACTTGTAAAATCAATCATATTTTGCAGTTTGCTATTAATTAAAATTTGCATCCGTTATTGAGATTAACTTTTCTTTTGTTTACAGCTTGTTGCCTAGGAGCCCGACCACCACTGCTGTCTGGTTTATCACTATACTGTAACTGGCTGGTATTACGGGATAACCACCCTGGCCAGTTCGCAAGCAGTACACATGCTCTGCTGCCGAACAGCGGTGGTCCGTCTCCAAGGTAACGAGCTGTAAATAACTGTTAGGTCCATCAAGTTCAATATTTCTCCACTAGTGTTAGTATTTCAATAACAGCTGAACATTTTAATAAGCCGTAAATTGCAAAAATTGTTTGTATTTACAAACAGTATCTGACAATATCCATTAATGAAGCTGGGGATTGCCCTTTAATTCCATTTGTCTGTTCCTAAAACAGAACAGACAAAAGGAATGTCCAAACGCAATGGCGGATGGTTTAGAGAATGTAAATTTATAGGTAACATTAATACATCTGTTGTTCTTATGGCGCCATATAATTTTAAAAAATTTTTTTTTTTGCATTACTACACAGAAAATCAATTTCTGTACATTAGGTCACGGTTACGTGGTGTATTTTTAAAATGGCAGGTGTGTGCATGCCAATACTTTTTGGTATGGGGATTGGTATTTGGTAAGTTGTATGGTCATGTAAGCTAAAAATTGAAGATTGATGCCAGTGATGCAGTCACTAAAAAGCAGCCTTGCTAACAACCGGTCCTCTAACCACTTTCATGTTCGGGATCACCGATGGGCGGGGTAAGTGACGCGCTTCCGGCACGGCGCTGTTAAATGCCGCTGTCAGAGATTGACAGCGGCATTTAACTGGTTAACAGCCGCTAGTGGATCGCGATTCCACCCGCGGCTGTTGCAGGCACATGTCGGCTGTATAAATCAGCTGACGTGCCCGGTTCAGTGCGGGCTCAGCGCCGGAGCCCTCACTGAATCGGGGGTGATGGCCTGTGGCGTACTAATACGCCTCAGGCTTTAAAGGGGTTAATTATGTTTAAATAAAAATTATATTTTATTATATAAATTGTGACTCTGTATATAGCCATTCACATTGGGTTTAGATATTTGTTGATGTATTTTGTGACAAAGTCACTGGCAGAGTGTCAGAGAGGAGATATGTTTCACTGAGGCTATTAGAAACATGGAAGTTGCTCCTGCATATTAGATGCAGAGAGGGTTAATGAGCCAGAATTACAAGAGCATGTTTTTACGTGGATGGCTAAGTGCAGGGCGGGAAGCCATCCACCATATCTCCACTCCAGGGAGTGGCCTAGGCTTTAAGTAACCAGCCTTTACACTCGGGTGTGTTCAGTGTCTGGAGAAACCTGCTCCAGAGAGGAGCTTGCATGTGCTGTGCTGAACCGTGTGTGGCTAACCCTGAGTGGCCGGACACAGGCCGATATACGGACTGTGCTGCATCTTTGTATTTTGTTTTGCCTTTATGCCAAAGGGGCCGTGTTTACTTTATGGACTCCTGGTTGGTTTATGACATTGAATAAATCAACCTGAAATTTAAAGAGACAGTGTTCTTTGTCTTTCTCAGTATACAGCCAAGCAAGTCACTTTACCACAATATATATAATCTCTGTTTGCTGTGGAAATTATGAATTCGTATTCTTCAGGTTGCATATTTAAATATCTACCAATTTCTCCATTATTTACATAAATCTTCAATCCGACCGATAATTTTACCCCACTTTGTTTTGATCACCAACTTATCTTGCTTTTTGTTTCCCCTCAGTACCTATGTTCGTCAATAGGTAGGAAAGGTTAGAAAAGATTTTTTTTCTTTGTAAGGCTATGTTCACACTCTAGTTTTTTTTCCAGCATTTTTTATGCAGATTAAAAGCTGCTTTTTACAGTACCATCAAAAGTTATGAGATGTCAGAAATTTCGTGCACACACTTGTTTCTTTTTCCTGACTGAATTGGAAAACTGCAGCATTCTTGAAATCTGCATCATGTCAATTTTTCAGTATTTTTGCACCACTTTTCACCCATAGAAAGCAATGATAAAGTGCAAAAATGCTGCAAAAAATGCAGCTATGTGTTTTTGCATTGTTTTTGCTGTGTATTTGGTGAATAAAACTAATTTCATTAAACATGTACTATAGAAAAATAGCAGAACGTAGCAAAAATGCATAAAAATGCAGCATAGCCTGCTTTCTGTAAGTAGCTTTTTTGCTGTCTGCAGAAAAAAAACACTGTAAAAACTACAGCCTAACCAAGTATTAGCAGATCTAACAACACTACCCATATTGTAAGGATATGTAAGTGGTAGTGACGCGCCCCTGGGCCTGCTGTGTCGCGCAGCGTCTCGCGCACGGGGGCTTACCCGGAACCGGATCAGATGAGGGTTGTAGTCTCCGAGTGGCGGGGACCCGGTCCGTGCCCAGGGAGTCAAACTCAGTGTGTGGCAGTCTTGATAGGTGTTATTTGAGTGTCGACTACGCCACCCGTTGATTTGCAGCTATGGAGCTGCCGCTGCAGGGCAGACCGCTGAGGCCGGTGTAGAATTGTGCAGCGTGATAGTATAACCCCCAACGGGAGGGGTATGGCCTCAGGGCAGCCGACGTGGAAGATGGGGGTAGCAGGAACCACTCAGAGACGGTGCGGTGTAATTCAGGGTCTTTACTGGTAACAACGATAGACCCTCCCGGAGTACTTGCTAGCGAACGGGGCCTGGTCAGTCCTTGAGCAGATGGGATCTCCCCTGGCCAGGCGGAGTTGTAGGCCTCCCAAACTAACTGTACTCTTCTGGCTACCTTGCTAGAAGCGGATATAAGTAGCCCACGTCCCTGAGTGTGCCGTGTGGTGCTCACCCGTATGGCCGGTGACTCGGGGCCTTCTAATGGCTTCCGCTCCACGATGGCGGTGCTGGTCCCACGCGTGTGACCTTGCCTTCGGGTTTCTGGGCCTGAGGACCTGAAATCCCCTGCCGGTCGGCTTCTGCTGCTGGGTAAGAGTTAGTCCCCACAGCCTCGGACGCCGGGTCCGGTAAGAAAGCTTCTCAGTCAGGGCGAGCTCTGCAGCTGCCAGCCCCTGACTCGTAGTAGTATTGCTCCCACTGAGCTTCTGCTGTTTCTTCCTATGCTGCTTCTCTTCTCTACTTCTGGCATGGCCCAGGAGCTGGGCCCAGCCGGAGCCACAGCTCCCTGTCAGCCCTCCTGGCTGCACTCTCCCTCTGAACTCCCTAACCCTGTCTCAGCCCCAGGTTTATCTAGGGGAAGTTCTTCCCCTCCCAGGACTGGGCAGGAGGTGTGGCATGCATAGGATTCCTGACCAAGAGACCTCCCACCTGCTCTCAGACATAACATTGCTGTTACCGTGGAAACCAGACCCCTGGGGTGCCACATTCCCCCCTAGTGAAATTTAGTACTCCGGGACTAAACATATTTTTAGAAAAACATAACAAGGTATAAACAATAATAATACAATAAGAAAAACACATAAAGATGGTTACGGCGTGTCCGCAACCGGGTGCAGTCTTTGAAGAAAAGTAAGGTGTCCATTTCACCAAAACAGGGAGACGTAACCAGGTAGGGGTCTGTCCTGCCCCGAGTCCTTAACAGTCTTTTAGTCCATCCTGGGTTACGCTCCACTAACTGTACAAAGGATTCCCGGTAAATCCACCAAGGACTCCTAAAAATAACTAGAAACACATAATTATTTACAGGATATGGCCGCTCTCAGTCCTCAGCCAGGTAGAGGGAAAGAACGACCGCTCTCAGTCCTCGGTCAGTGGGGATAAGGAATGGCTGCTCACAGTCCTCAGCCTGGTTTAAGATAGGGGCACATGGGGAACAATTCACTAATCCCAACGGGGACCATATTTTAATTAGCAGCAGTCCTTGTACCCTTACAGGTAACTATTTACAGCTCTTTATTCACGCTACTTCCCTTCAGTAGCTATGTCCTCTTTGTGCTCCCTCCTGAGGGTAGTCCTCAGACCCGTCCGGGTCCTCTTGGCTTTCCTCGTATTGGTAGTACTGCAGCTCCTCCTCGGTTAGCTGGGTTAGTATCTCTGCGACAGTCCTCCTCCCAGGTGGCCAGGACTTTACCTCCCTTTGGGCTGCCCCGGTTAATTGGGCCACCAGGATGCTCACTTTTTGCTCCTCTGTGAGGGGGTACACCTGGAAGAGGCTATCCAGCTTTTCTCTAAAGTCATGCAGGGTATGTGACTCCCCTGAGTACTGGGGTAGCCAGGCTGCCCCCGGGATATAGGGCATGGTGAAAGGCATGACCGCAACAGCGGTGGCGCTGGCGGGGGTTGAAGCGGTGAAGCTCTCCTCCGTATCCGGCATCCTTCTCCCCCCTAGTGGACCGTGGCCTACCTTGCGATGATCCTCTTCCGTAGGCCGCGGCTCCGCAGTGGATCGTCAGGGTTGAGGACCTTCCGTCGCGCTCCTGTGACGTCGGCGTCTGCTGGGCTCCTTCCAGGACCTTACGCAACGTCCGGACGTGAGGCGGGGCTTCAGTTCACGCGCGCTTTCGGAGTCCACGCCCCTCTTCTTCCCGCGCGGCGTCCTCAAGATGGCGTCCAATGGCGGGAAAACTCCACGTATGGCGGGAAGAAGGCCGAAGATGGCGCCGGATGGCGGGAAAACTTCGCGGATGGCGGGAAGAAGGCAGAAGATGGCGCCGGATGGCGGGAAACCTCACCACTGGTAAGTTTGAACAGTCTTTGCTTTTCAGGCACGCAGTACCCGGTGGTTGCGGGCACGAAATCCTGCCGACTACGCCAAAGTTGACGCGCCCCTGGGCCTGCTGTGTCGCGCAGCGTCTCGCGCACGGGGGCTTACCCGGAACCGGATCAGATGAGGGTTGTAGTCTCCGAGTGGCGGGGACCCGGTCCGTGCCCAGGGAGTCAAACTCAGTGTGTGGCAGTCTTGATAGGTGTTATTTGAGTGTCGACTACGCCACCCGTTGATTTGCAGCTATGGAGCTGCCGCTGCAGGGCAGACCGCTGAGGCCGGTGTAGAATTGTGCAGCGTGATAGTATAACCCCCAACGGGAGGGGTATGGCCTCAGGGCAGCCGACGTGGAAGATGGGGGTAGCAGGAACCACTCAGAGACGGTGCGGTGTAATTCAGGGTCTTTACTGGTAACAACGATAGACCCTCCCGGAGTACTTGCTAGCGAACGGGGCCTGGTCAGTCCTTGAGCAGATGGGATCTCCCCTGGCCAGGCGGAGTTGTAGGCCTCCCAAACTGACTGTACTCTTCTGGCTACCTTGCTAGAAGCGGATATAAGTAGCCCACGTCCCTGAGTGTGCCGTGTGGTGCTCACCCGTATGGCCGGTGACTCGGGGCCTTCTAATGGCTTCCGCTCCACGATGGCGGTGCTGGTCCCACGCGTGTGATCTTGCCTTCGGGTTTCTGGGCCTGAGGACCTGAAATCCCCTGCCGGTCGGCTTCTGCTGCTGGGTAAGAGTTAGTCCCCACAGCCTCGGACGCCGGGTCCGGTAAGAAAGCTTCTCAGTCAGGGCGAGCTCTGCAGCTGCCAGCCCCTGACTCGTAGTAGTATTGCTCCCACTGAGCTTCTGCTGTTTCTTCCTATGCTGCTTCTCTTCTCTACTTCTGGCATGGCCCAGGAGCTGGGCCCAGCCGGAGCCACAGCTCCCTGTCAGCCCTCCTGGCTGCACTCTCCCTCTGAACTCCCTAACCCTGTCTCAGCCCCAGGTTTATCTAGGGGAAGTTCTTCCCCTCCCAGGACTGGGCAGGAGGTGTGGCATGCATAGGATTCCTGACCAAGAGACCTCCCACCTGCTCTCAGACATAACATTGCTGTTACCGTGGAAACCAGACCCCTGGGGTGCCACAGTAGTATAGTTCTCATGACATGTGAGATAATATACATGGTATTCTCATTGAAAGTCACACTGCATAGGTCTATCATTCAAGATTACCCTGTGGGGGAATGGTACAAGATTATGGCTTTGATTCATCAAGACTGGTGTTTTCCATGCCTTGATGAAGAGTGCGCTGAAGTAAGATATGTCACATTCATTAAGAGGAGTGTACCCCTTAGTGCATTGGGGCATTATACAACTGCCATGCACCACTGCACCATGTACTCCAGACTTTTAACTAAGGGACTGAAGCACATTTTTGTAGTAATTTATACCTTTTGTGGCATAAATTATGATGAATTTGCCGGCCACGCTCATCCACGCCCCCAGCAAATCTCTTCCCACTTTTCAAAAAGTTGGTGGAGCTGGCTGGGACAAGCGTAAAAGCACCAAAAAGAATTCTGGCCAAAACTGTTTAATGAATACAGGGCTATGTGCTTTACAAATGACATTATTAATATTATGAGTTCCATATAGCTTCAGGTATTCAAAAAGACTAAAGGGATTTTAGTTTAATGGACAGGTGTTTACAGCAGCTAACACAGTATATAACTCTGTCATGGATAGCTACCTAATTTTTACTTAAAGGGGCTGTCCGGGACTTTAACATTGATGGCCTATCCTTAGGTCAACAATGACTCCATTGATCAGACATTGATAGGTCATCAGTGTCTGATCAGCGAAGGGATGACACCTGGCTCCTTCGCTTATTAGCTGTTCCCAGTGTCGGCCCGAACTGCTCAATTACGGAGCTGCACAGCACAGCCCCATCAACTGTATAGTGGCCGTGGCCAGGTACTGCAGATATGCCACCTATTCAAATCAATAGGGGGGGGGTGTGCAGTACGTGGCCGCAGCCACTATTCCCTCAATGAAGCTGTGCAGCGCCGTATCTGAGCAGTTTCGTACACCACCAACACCGGGCATAGCTGACCGGCGGGGGGCCGCGTGTCGCAACCCCACCGATCAGACATTGATGACCTATCCTAAAGATAGGCCATCAATGTCAAAGTTCCAAACAAAATAAAAATCCTATAATTTAACTTGCTGATTTACTGTGGGCTCCAGTGAAGAACTACTTTTGAGTCAAGCAAGGACTTAGCCATAACATATACAGTAGTAGCAATCTCATCTGGCCTCTGGGGCCCGAAGGGGCTCTAAGGTCTCTCAGCCACAGAAGAAGACACCGTATTGTAAATGGCACATGGCAGGTGTGGGACCTTTAACAAATTTTACATTAGGTCCCAAAACTTGAAGTGATGTTTCTGAAACCAAAATAATTTGGTGTAATACTAATTCAATTGCTTATAGACTTAACGAAGTCCTCCCACAGACCTTTCACAAACTATGTGTGTATGTGCATGTAGTGTAGTACGAGTGTGTTAATATACTCACCTACCCCTGCCTTCTCCAGTATTCAGGGCCATTCTGCTCCACTTCTCAGTGACTTCACCGCTCTGCAGACTCTCCAGGTCACTCTGCGCTCTGCGTGACGTGGAAGTGACTTTTTCAATTTAAACATATGGAGCGTCAGAACGAGACTCCAAAGACATGTACATTTTAAAAGAGACTGGATCCCAGAGAAAGCAGTGGTAGGTGAGTATATTAATACATACACTACATTACATGCACATATACACAGATTTCGAGAAAACAGAAGTTCATGGGAGGGCTTCTTTAAGGGATAGTGCATTCAAGTTAGAGCAAAGTTAGCCAAATCCATCAATTTCCACTGGACAATCTCATGTCCACTGGGAACTCCTGACTTTTTACTACCAGATGATTTTGAGGGTAAGAAGGATCAATGAATATTGATGGGTGAGCACTAAAATGCTCGGGTGCTCATTGCTCGGGTCGAGCACATTGGAATACTCGGGTGCTCGACCCGAGCAACAAGCCCGAGGTAGTGGGCAGGTAAAATGTAAGCCATATTTACCTGCCCACTACCTATAGGGTGGGCCATGAAAAACAAGTCCTGTTAGGGTATGTGCACACGATGCAGAAATGAAGCAGAAAATTTCTGCATCATTTCTGCATCTCCCTGGCAGAAAAAACGCATGCAGATTGTGCATGCGTTTTTCCTGCAGAATACATGCGGATCCACATGCGGATTCACATGCGTTTCCGCATGCAGATTGACAAGCGCTTTCCAGGCGATTTTAGCATCACCTGGAAAGTGCTTGACAACTAGGTCACACTATATAAATCCATGCAAACAGCATGGATTTATATAGTGTGACCCGAGAGAGTGTATATACTTACCTCCGATGGCCCGCGCTGTCCTGCTTTACACTCCGTTCTCCCGGCTGCCGGCAACTTTGAATTGAAAGACCTGCCGACGTCAGCGTCACGTGACCCGTCACATGACTCTGACGTCAGCGCAGGTCCTTCAACTCACTGCAAGTGCCGGGAACCAAGCAGGAGCGCTGCGCGGGCCGACAGATGGTAAGTATATATATATTTTTTATTTTATTCTTGTTTTACAGCTTTTTTAATGGTACCTGGGTGTGGATGAGACTCTCCTCTTCTCCACACCCGGGTACCATCCGCACATTAGAACGCGCCAATAGCGCAAGTACAGATGCAGTCTTGCGGAATTGGCGCGTTCTAATGCAAGTCAATGGCGGCGAAAACACCGCGTTTACGCAAAATTAATTGACATGCTGCGGATTTTTGAGCGCAGCGTTTTCGCTGCGGAAAAATCCGCATCATGGGCACAGCACATGCGGATTTCATTTGGGGAACATTGCTGCCCTTCTACCATGCGTTTTTCATGCGTTTCCGCGGCGTTTACGCAACTGCAAAAACGCCGCGGAAACGCATTAAATACGCATCGTGTGAACTCAGCCTTACCCTTATGTGGTTTGAAAAGGATAATTCTTATAGACTTCATTTATTAAATCTGTCTTAAAGTAAAACGGTATTTGTGGTCCATAGCAGCCAGTTACAACTCAGCTTTCATTTTACCAGACCAGTTTAAGAAACACAAGATCCAACATATCCTTCCAATTGACTGGGGGCAGTAGGGTTGTAGATGACTGTGTCTAATATACCATATTCGATTTAACAAAGAATAGTTATAGTGAAGGCCCATGTTCACTCAGGATTAGTGATGGGCGAACACTAAAATGCTCGGGTGCTCGATGCGCTGGTCGAGCAAATTGGAATACTCAGGTGCTCGACCCGAGCAACGAGCCCAATATAAGTCTATGGGAAACTCGAGCATTTTTCTGGCGGCTCCCCCCGGCGGTCTGCAGAGGGCCTAAAAATTGTCCAAATCGAAGGAAACAGTGCTCAAATGGCATGGAAACAGCATGAGGAAGACCCCTGGAAGCATTTCTGACTCCCAGATAACTGCTGTCAACAATGTTGTCAGAGGTATTGCGCCACTTTTACGGACTCACAATAAATCATACTAAAACGAAACCAAAATGGATTTTCCTGGGAAATATGTTAAGGAACATCCTTTCCAGGGTAATGACTTGTATATAAGGCAAAATAAATAACCAAAAACAAAAATACTCCTCCATACCGTGGGCTATGTTCACACGTAGCGTTTTTGATGCGTTTTTGCACTTTTGCATTTCTTTCAACCGTGACAAATGCATTCACTGGGAAATGTCATTTTAACATTTTACAACCTTATCTGGCCATGTGGTGTGTGAGACATGATCAGACACATCCTATTTCATTTATGAAGGAGGGACTCTGAAAGTCACAAAGCCTATTTTTATAGGGCCATCAGGCGGCCTTTACTATTCTTAAAGGGCCAGCAGTCGGCCCTCGCTATTCTTAGAGAGCCATCAGCCGGCTATGCTTTGTTGTTCCCATTACTAAATATATTGTCTCCTATACTGTTATTGCGCATGCAGTGAGTGGCAGGTCTGCTCAAAATTTGGATGCACCCCAATACCCCTTTGAAAATTTGGACGCACCCCAATACCCCTTTGAAGAGACTTAGAGGAGGGCCTCCTGAAAACAATGTTCCCATTATTAGGAAGTGGGTCTCCCATTCTGTTTGCCTATGCAGTGAATGCTACGGTTGCCAAAAATTGGGAGGCACTCCAATGCCCCTTGGAAGAGACATAGAGGGCCTCATGAAAAAATGTTCCCATTATTAGGAAGTGGGTCTCCCATAGTGTTGGCCTATGCAGTGAATGCAAGGGTTGCCAAAAATTGGGAGGCACTCCAATGCCCCTTGGAAGAGACGTAGAGGGCCTCATGAAAAAATGTTCCCATTATTAGGAAGTGGGTCTTCCATAGTGTTGGCCTATGTAGTGAATGCAAGGGCTGCCAAAAATTGGGAGGCACTCCAATGCCCCTTGGAAGAGACGTGGAGGAGGTCCTCATAAAAAAATGTTCCCATTAGAAAGGAGCGAGTCTCCTATATTTGTAATGACAATGCACTAAGTGTGCATACCCTGGGGGGTATACATGGACATACTGTATACATTTTTGTTTTTTACAGGCATCATAAACACCGTTTAAAAAAATGATGTGGCTGTTTCATCACGGACCACGGTCACCCTGGTGATATTGTGGTGGAGGATGAGTATGAGGAGAAGGAGGAGGACAAGAGCAAATAGCCAAAATCAGGAAGCGTATACCCACGTGAGTGTGTGAAAAGGTGCATGGGAATACACCTCCCAAAAAAGACACTGGATTTGAGTTTATGTTACGCTGCTATCATTCGGTAGTGTTGAGAAATCTGGCCAAATCCAGCCCTTGTTCATTTTTATAAGAGTCAGCCTATCAGCATTTTCAGTTGACAGGCGGATGCCGCTGGTTATAATTCCACCAGTGGCACTAAAAACCCGCTCTGATAAAACGCTAGTGGCAGGGCAGGCCAGGACCTCCAAGGCGTAGGGAGCCAGTTAATTCCACGTATCCAGCTTGGATACCCAATAATTATAAGGCACAGAGGAATCACGGAGGACGTTGGTACGGTCGGCAAGGTACTCCCTCAGCATCTTCCCAAACTTTGTACTCCTTGTGAGAGTACCCCGTGCCTCAGGGCCTGTGCGATGGGAGCGGCTGAGAAAATTCTCCCAGAACTTTGACAGTGTTCCTCTGCCTTTGCTGGATTGGAGTTGTGTCTCTCTCGCCTGTACTCCTTGGTTGTCCAATGAACTGTGACTTCTGTCGCCAGAGTTTTCAGATGGGAATTTTTTTAATAGTTCCGCAACAAGGGCCTTCTGGTACTACCCCACTTTTGTAGACCTGTCCGCCTCAGGAATAAGAGATATAAAGTTCTCCTTGTAGCGTAGGTCTAGAAGTGTCACCATCCAGTAATGACTGTCACCCAAAATTTTGAGAACGTGAGGGTCATGGGAAAGGCAGTGTAACATAAACTCAGCCATGCGTGCCAGACTGCTAACAGGCAAGACTTCTGTGTCATTACCAAGAGGACGAGTGACCATGCTCTCCTCCTCCCCCTCTCTGTCCTCAGGCCATCCACGCTGAACAGACGGTATGACAATTGTGCAGGTAGTACTGTCTATAGCGCGTGAAACTAGCTCCTGTTCTTCCTCCTTTTCCTCTTCCTCATTGTCACCCAATCCACGTTGGGATGAGATGAGGCTGGGCTGTGTGTAATCACCCTGTATGGTTCCTTGCTCCATCTCATTGTGCTCCTCCTGCAATGCATCCTCTTTGATTGTGAGCAGAGAGCGTTTCAGAAGACAGAGAAGTGGGATGGTGATGCTAATTATGGCGTCATCGCCGCTCACCATCTTGGTGGAGTCCTCAAAGTTTTGGAGGATGGTACATATGTCTGACATCCATGTCCACTCCTGAGGTCTTAAGTGTGGAGTGTGACCTGAATACCAACAGCCTTGTTGATGCTGGTACTCAACAACTGCCCTCTTCTGCTCACAAATCCTTCCCAACATCTGCAGTGTAGAGTTCCAACACGTGGGGACATCAAACACCAATCTGTGCGCCAGAAGCTGCAAAAGCTGCTGAAACACGGCAAGGGCGGCGGAAGCTGTAGGTGACTTTCTAAGATGGGCACACAGGCGGCGTACTTTAACAAGCAGATCCGGCAGCTCCAGGTAGGATTTGAGAAACCACTGAACCACGAGGTTAAGCACATGGGCCAGGCATGGTACGTGTGTGAGCTCGCCTCGCCTCAGAGCCGCCACCAGGTTCCGGCCATTGTCACACATGACCAGGCCTGGCTGTAGGTTCAGCGGTGTGAGCCACAGATCAGCTTGCTCTTTCAGAGCTGTCCACAACTCTTCAGCATTGTGCAGTTTGTCACCTAAGCATATTAGCTTCAGCACAGACTGTTGCCGCTTGGCCGAGACAGTGCTGCAGTGCTTCCAGCTTGTGACTGATGTGGTCATTTCAGAGATGGAGGCTCAAGAGGAGGAGGAGGCTAAGGAGGATGAGGTGCAGGAGCTGTAGACTGTGGAGGCAACCCTGATTGCCAATCCTTGGCGTCGGGATGACGTGTTCCGTCCCAAGGTCCGACTGGGTCCCGGCTTCCACTATGTTAACTCAGTGTGCCGTCAGTGAGATGTACCGTCTCTGCCCACAAGCACTTGTCCACGTGTCCGTGGTTAGGTGGACTTTCCCGGTAACTGCTTTGTTGAGGGCACGGCTAATGTTTTGGGACACGTGCTTTTGTAATGCGGGGACGGCACACCAGGAGAAATAGTAGCGGCTGGGGACCGAGTACCGAGGGACGGCCGCCGCCATCAGGTTGCGGAATGCTTCCGTCTCCACAGGCCTAAAAAGCAAAATTTCGAGCGCAAACAGTCGCGTAATGTGGGGTTTTAGTAGTGTGGCTTGTGGGGCATTGGCTGCGTATTTGCGCTTGCGTTCCAAAGACTGGGGTATGGACAACAGAACGCTGCACATGGACAAGGATGTGGACTTGCTTCTTGATGCTGCTAGTTGAGAGTGTGCAACGACAGGTGCAGGGCAGGAGGCATCTTCGCATGCACCATGGACAGGGGATTGGCTTGCATGCACAACAGCGGAAGAAGCAGTGGTGCCACCCACAGACACTGTTCCTGGACCCTGGGGTTTGGCCCACAAAGTCAAGTGCTTTGCTGCCATGTGCCTGATCATGCTGGTGGTGGTCAGGCTGGTAGTTTTGCCACCCCTGCTGATGCTGGCCTGCAAATGGTCTTTTTGGGGTTATCGGCAAAGTTTTTATAAAACAACCAGACTCAGGAAGACCTAACAGTTGTACTGGCAACTTCCTTCATGTTGGTGTTACGGGGAACGGTTACCTGCCTTCTGTCTGCGGCCACCACACTGCTTCTTCCTGCCTGTTGGGGTGCTCTGCCTCCCTCCCCTGTGTGCTGCTGTCCTCGCTCTGCATGTCCTCCTGCCAGGTTGGGTCAGTTACTTTATCATCCACCACTTCATCTTCCACTTGCGCACCCTGGTCCTCCTCCTGACTTTCTGGCAATTGTGTCTCATCATCGTCCACCTCTTGTGACACTTTCCCACCGTCGCCTTCGTGTGACCGTGGCTGCTCAAATATTTGGAGATCGCTACATGCGATCTCCTCTTGCCCCGCTTCAAGTGGACCAGGCGAGAGGCCCAAATCTATAAATGGAAAAGTGAACAGCTCTTCGGAGTGTCCAAGTGTGGGATCAGTTGTCTCTGGGCACTCAACATGGTGGGAGGAAGGAGGTTCAGGGTGAGGAATATGCAGTCCAGACTCACAGCTGCTGAGACTTGACCGTGTGAAAGACAGGGTGATGGTGGCTAAGTGACTGGAAGCATTATCTGCTATCCAACCAATAACCTTTTCACACTGCTCTGTGTTCAATAGTGGTGTTCTGCAGTCCCCTATTAATTGGGACAGGAAGATCGAGCGAGACGATGTGGGTGTTTGTTGTGGCACAATTTCAGCTTGCCCGCGGCCTCGGCCTCTTCATGCACCATCGCCATCACGTCCAGTTCCCCGTCCCTAGCCACGTGCCTTGCCCATTTTAAATGGAGGACAATATCGTCCATGCTCACTACAAATGGCTGAATTTGGAGCGAACTTATATGTGATCCGTGTGACGGAGAAAGCACAGTTTTAAATAGCTGGCCTGTAGGTAACTATTTTGAACAGCAAACTGGTGTCAATAGTTTCACTGACACACTGGAACAAAATTTCAATGGAGGCCATAAATGGCAATATTTTCAGCGCAATTATATGTGATCCGTGTGAAGGACAAACCACAGTTTTAAATAGCTGGATTTTTAGCGCTGTAATATGGAAAGAACCTGGCTGTATTCTGCAGTGCCAACAAGCAAATGGTGCAGAAAAACGGTGTTCTCCGGATTGCTTTTTAAGCAAATAATGAGGATTACGATCCAAAATAAAATTATTCCTGGCCCCTGAGACCTGGGCCTATGTCTAGAAATATGTAGCAGCAACAGACAATACTGGAATGGAGCCTCTTGTGGTATATATGCACTGCAGTCTGCTATATACACTGCCTGCCTACATACACTGCCTGCATGATATTTCTGCAGATGGATTAGTCCTCAGAAGGACTGTTTGTTAAGATGGATATGTGTAAAATACTGTACTTCTGTTCTATCTACACTACCTAATAAACAAGCAAATCTCTCCCTAGCTCAGCAACACCTCTCCCTACACTGTCTGACTCCGGAGTAGACTGTGACGAGCACAGCGGCGCCAGGTCTGATATAGACCTGATGACGCTGTGCGGCCAGCCAATCACTGTAATGCCCACAACCAACATGGCTGCAGCATTACAGTGAGTGGCAGGCAATCCCTGCATGTTCATTGGCTCTGTAAAGAGCGCCAAACATGCAGGGAGGAGACCTGAGCTCCCGCCGAGCAACTCTGGAAATACTCGGTGAGCGCCGAGCATCTCGAACAGTGAGAAGCTCGGGCGAGCACCGAACAGTAGCGAGCATGCTCACTCATCACTATCAATGACCCATCGTTTCATTCTAAAGAGGAATAAGCCCCTGACAAAGACCTTCCTCCATTGAAAACTCATGCCTGCATAGCTGAACTGAGCCTGCATTCGCATTCGTATCTGGAGAGGAGGTCAGGAGGAATAGCTGATGAAGAACATTTGGCTGACAGCTATTAAAGGTGCAATATTAATGTGTAGCTCTGACTCTGTCAGCCTTATCTGTAATAAATACAAAACAAGTGTTCAGTAGAGCTATAAACTCAAGGTGCGAAGATGCAATTCCATCTGCTATGACAAACACTAAGGTTAGAGTTGCGATATCAGATGTAATAAAGTACTTCTAGAGTATGCCGGGACATGACTACATCAGAAACCTCTCCCTGATGACACTTGATTCATTCGCTAGGAAATAGGATTGAGCTTTGATTGTATATATTTATTGAGCCTTCAACGTAATACACCGAGTGTAATCTTGAAATTTGCAGTTTAGTGAATGAGTAACAATTTGTAAGAAATTTCATCTCAAGAAACAGGAAAAGCTGTATTAAGTCAATTACTAGAACGTTCGTTCCTTCAGATGTCTGAAAACGAACCCATTACATTTTATGGGTCTGTTCACGTTTTTTTTTTTTTGCAAAGCGTGCACCTGCAAAATAGTCATGGGGACATGTTTGTTCTTGATCCAAATCATGGATAAAAATATATAAAAACATACCAGTCTAAGGATCCGGACAGCATATAGATACAGTACAGACCAAAAGTTTGGACACACCTTCTCATTTAAAGCTTTTTCTGTATTTTCATGACTTTGAAAATTGTACATTCACACTGAAGGCATCAAAACTATGAATTAACACATGTGGAATTATATACTTAACAAAAAAGTGTGAAACAACTGAAAATATGTCTTATATTCTAGGTTCTTCAAAGTAGCCACCTTTTGCTTTGATGACTGCTTTGCACACTCTAGGCATTCTCTTGATGAGCTTCAAGAGGTAGTCACCGGAAATGGTCTTCCAACAATCTTGAAGGAGTTCCCAGAGATGCTTAGCACTTGTTGGCCCTTTTGCCTTCACTCTGCGGTCCAGCTTACCCCAAACTATCTCGATTGGGTTCAGGTCTGGTGACTGGAGGCCAGGTCATCTGGCGTAGCACCCCATCACTCTCCTTCTTGGTCAAATAGCCCTTACACAGTCTGGAGGTGTGTTTGGGGTCATTGTCCTGTTGAAAAATAAACAATGGTCCAACTAAACGCAAACCAGATGGAATAGCATGCCGCTGCAAGATGCTGTGGTAGCCATGCTGGTTCAGTATGCCTTCAATTTTGAATAAATCCCCAACAGTGTCACCAGCAAAGCACCCCCACATCATCACACCTCCTCCTCCATGCTTCACAGTGGGAACCAGGCATGTAGAGTCCATCCGTTCACCTTTTCTGCGTCGCACAAAGACACGGTGGTTGGAACCAAAGATCTCAAATTTGGACTCATCAGACCAAAGCACAGATTTCCACTGGTCTAATGTCCATTCCTTGTGTTCTTTAGCCCAAACAAGTCTCTTCTGCTTGTTGCCTGTCCTTAGCAGTGGTTTCCTAGCAGCTATTTTACCATGAAGGCCTGCTGCACAAAGTCTCCTCTTAACAGTTGTTGAAGAGATATGTCTGCTGCTAGAACTGTGTGGCATTGACCTGGTCTCTAATCTGAGCTGCTGTTAACCTGCGATTTCTGAGGCTGGTGACTCGGATAAACTTATCCTCAGAAGCAGAGGTAACTCTTGGTCTTCCTTTCCTGGGGCGGTCCTCATGTGAGCCAGTTTCTTTGTAGCGCTTAATGGTTTTTGCAACTGCACTTGGGGACACATTCAAAGTTTGCCCAATTTTTCGGACTGACTGACCTTCATTTCTTAAAGTAATGATGGCCACTCGTTTTTCTTTATTTAGCTGCTTTTTTCTTGCCATAATACAAAATCTAACAGTCTATTCAGTAGGACTATCAGCTGTGTATCCACCTGACTTCTTCACAACACAACTGATGGTCCCAACCCCATTTATAAGGCAAGAAATCCCACTTATTAAACCTGACAGGGCTCACCTGTGAAGTGAAAACCATTTCCGGTGACTACCTCTTGAAGCTAATCAAGAGAATGCCAAGAGTGTGCAAAGCAGTCATCAAAGCAAAAGGTGGCTACTTTGAAGAACCTAGAAAATAAGACAGATTTTCAGTTGTTTCACATTTTTTTGTTAAGTATATAATTCCACATGTGTTAATTCAGAGTTTTGATGCCTTCAGTGTGAATCTACAATTTTCAAAGTCATGAAAATACAGAAAAATCTTTAAATGAGAAGCGGTGTTCAAACTTTTGGTCTGTACTGTACCTTCAGTGTGCAATCCGTGTGCTATTTTTGCTGTAGTGTCCATGTGCTGTTACATATGAGAAAATCGTTGATAATAGCAACAGACACAATGGCCAAACACTGATGAAAATCTGATCCAGAACATTGAAAAGTTGACTGTTTTTTTTAAGTACCAGAAAAATCACTGTAGTCTAATTGAGGCCTTAGGGTCTGATTTGCAATTTTTCTTTTACCTTTCAGCCTTACACTACTAACATCCAATCAAAATGCAGCACAATTTGGCTTCTGATGTCAGGTCCCACCCCTTTAGTTCTCCAGGTGATATCCCTTTTAGGCCTCATTCACACGCCACTGTTTAAATATGGTGTCATCAGTTTTGGATCAGTGTGTCACTCGTGTGTCCGTTTTTACCATCAGTGTCATTAGTTTTTTTCATGGATGGATAAATAAATAAATTACAAAGCTTCTCCGATCCTTTGAATTGTTAAATATGGACAGCACATATTGATGCAAACCATGTCCTCTACTTGTTTTTCATTGACCCATAGACTTTTATATTGGCCCTTTTCATCAATGATACGTGAAAATAATGGACATGTCTCAGTGAGATTTGCACTGACACACGGTCTATGTAAAAACATGGACATGTGAATTGCACTATTGATTATAAAGGGTACATGTGAATGAGGCCTTAGACCACGGCCCCACTATCAGTATTCAGTCAGTATTTTTTCTCAGGAGTGGGAGCCAAAACCAGGAGTGGGTGATAAATGTAGAATTGGTGACTTGTTTCTATTATACCTTTTCTCTGATTGTTCCTCACCTGGTTTTGGCTCCCACTCCTGAGAAATAATACTGACTTAATACTGACCAAATACTGATATGGGGGGCCATGGCCTAATACTGACATCTGCCATTGGGGGGCAGCTCCAAATACATTAGATCATTGACTGGAACTGGTTTGGCTGACGTCAATCTAATATGTATGGACAACTTAGTTTTCTTCTATTAGACATGAAGGTTGAGGGATCTAGACGCTGTGCAGGGGGCATGCATGGTCCATCTGAATAGCTAAATATTAAACAGAGGCAATGAAGAATTTCACTCATGTAAAGAATTTGACTAAAGCCTCAACTGCTGATTTTTCTGAATGGAGAACCATACATGGACACTATTTTTCCCGGGTACATTTTTATAGCTGTTCTTGAAACAAAACATTGATAAATGAGTCAATGCCGTAAAAATGTGGATTTTGTATATCTCATTGCCAGAGACTAAACAATAGAGCATAATAGAACAATCTGAAAATCTGGCAGCATTGTGTCATTTCCTCACGCTTCTAATGTATGAATTTCAGTGTCAGCTCTTGCCAATAGCCTTTGTGTCTGGAAATGATGCTATTATTGAGTTGGTTTGCCAGACTGAACTAAATACAGTGGTAGAAGAAGGGTGGATTAGACGGATCTGGCAATTCTTTACCGCTCAGATTTACCCAGCACTAGCAGCCTCAGAAAGGTCAGGTTTACAGATTCAGATACTAGCCGTGATCAGTTTAACGCCCCAGTGGCTTTTTTCTGGCATAAGAGCAATTTTTACTGGAACGAAGAAAATCTTTTGTAGCTAAATATATCAAGCTGTTATCCACAATGGGACTTTCCTTCCCCATCATCATTTATACTTTTTCATAGTGATAAATCTGGGTTTACCAACAATCCTCCGTCTATGGTGGCTGGCAGACTGTCCCCTGGAAACAGGAATCAGACAGTTCCAGTATATTTAAACCTATTTTGTCCCCACAGCTGCCTATGGGTATGTGCACACGATGCAGAAATGAAGCAGAAAATTTCTGCATCATTTCTGCATCTCCCTGGCAGAAAAAAACGCATGCAGATTGTGCATGCGTTTTTCCTGCGGAATACATGCGGATTCACATGCGTTTCCGCATGTGGATTGACAAGCGCATTCCAGGCGATTTTAGCATCACCTGGAAAGTGCTTGACAACTAGGTCACACTATATAAATCCATGCAGCTGACATGGATTTATATAGTGTGACCTGAGAGAGTGTATATACTTACCTCCGATGGCCCGCGCTGTCCTGCTCAATCCATTCTCCCTCGCCGGCAACTTTGAATTGAAAGACCTGCCGACGTCAGCGTCACGTTACCCGTCACATTACTCTGACGTCAGCGCAGGTCCTACAACTCACTGCAAGTGCCGGGAACCAAGAAGGAGCGGTGCGCGGGCCGACAGAAGGTAAGAATACATTTATTTTTTATTTTATTATTTTTTTACAGCTTTTTTAATGGTACCTGGGTGTGGAGGAGAGGAGAGTCTCCGCACATTAGAACGCGCCAATTACGCAAGTACAGATGCAGTCTTGTGGAATTGGCGCGTTCTAATGCAAGTCAATGGCGAAGAAAACGCAGCGTTTCCGAAAAATTAATTGACATGCTGCGGATTTTTGAGTGCAGCGTTTACGCTGCAGAAAAATCCGCATCATGGGCACAGCACATGCGGATTTCAATTGGGGAACATTGCTGCCCTTCTACCATGCGTTTTTAATGCGTTTCCGCGGCGTTTCCGCATCTGCAAAAATGCCGCGGAAACGCATTAAATACGCATCGTGTGAACTCAGCCTATCTCCTTCCCAGAAATGGCTGCCCAATAAGCCAACCTGACAAGATGACAATTACAGTATGTTATATCTATGCCTGGTATTATCTATCCATAGGATAGATGATATATATACACTGCTCAAAAAAATAAAGGGAACACTTAAACAACGGAATATAACTCCAAGTACATCAAACTTCTGTGGAATCAAACTGTCCACTTAGGAAGCAACACTGATTGACAATCAATTTCACATGCTGTTGTGCAAATGGACTAGACAATAGATGGAAATTATTGGCAATTATCAAGACAACCTCAATAAAGGAGTGGTTCTGCAGGTGGGGACCACAGGCCACATCTCAGTAGCAATGCTTTCTGGCTGATGTTTTGGTCACTTTTGAATGCTGGTTGTGCTTTCACACTCGTGGTAGCATGAGACAGACTCTACAACCCACAGAAGTTGCTCAGGTAGTGCAGCTCATCCAGGATGGCACATCAATGCGAGCTGTGGCAAGAAGGCTTGCTGTGTCTGTCAGCGTCGTGGCCAGAGGCTGGAGGCGCTACCAGGAGACAGGCCAGTACACCAGGGGACATGGAGGGGGCCGTAGGAGGGCAACAACCCAGCAGCAGGCTTGCTACCTCCGCCTTTGTGCAAGGAGGAACAGGAGGAGCACTGCCAGAGCCCTGCAAAATGACCTCCAGCAGGCCACAAATGTACATGTGTCTGCACAAACGGATAGAAACCGACTCCATGAGGGTGGTATGAGGGCCCGACGTCCACAGATGGGGGTTGTGCTCACAGCCCAACACCGTTCAGGACGCTTGGCATTTGCCACAGAACACCAGGATTGGCAAAGTCACCACTGGCGCCCTGTGCTCTTCACAGATGAAAGCAGGTTCACACTGAGCACATGTGACAGACGTGACAGTCTGGAGACGCTGTGGAGAGCGATCTGCTGCCTGCAACATCCTTCAGCAAGACCGGTTTGGCAGTGGGTCAGTAATGGTGTGGGGTGGCATTTCTTTGGAGGGCCGCACAGCCCTCCATGTGCTCGTGTGTTTTTCCACTTTAATTTTGGGGGTAACTCCAAATCCAGGCCTCCATTGGGTAATACATTTGATTTCCATTGATGATTTTTGTGTGATTTTGTTGTCAGCACATTCAACTTTGTACAGAACAAAGTATTCAATGAGAATATTTCATTCATTCAGATCTAGGATGTGTTATTTGAGTGTTCCCTCACTGCATTGTACTCAGTATTCACTGTCTGTCCTGCCATCATTGTAGACTTTATCTGATGGTGAAAGGTGTTATACTGTGTCAGGCATAGTGTTAGGCCTGTTTCTTTGATCAGCTATCCACTCCCTGGTGAGGTGAGCAGCTGGCAATTTAGTCACAAGCAGCTCCCACAATCCCTCTCACCTGATGCTATAGTCCTTCCTATAAATCTAGATGCATTGTAAGGGGTGCACGTGGTGTGGGGTGCATGCACATGTTCTCTTCAGCAAAGTGTCCTATTCGACAAGTATCTGACAGTCATTTCAACGGCAGTCATTCAGGGCAGGAGTCAGGTCACCCACACTTTGTACTCTCTGCTAACTATGTATTTTATTCCTGTGTCCATATTCCTGTGTACTTTTTTCATCCACATCCACCGCCCTATACCCCCTCCATCACCACTCATCCATATCTGCCCCTCACTCCTTCCCTCTCCCATGTACAGCTCCCATGCTCTTTTGAACTTCCTGACAAATCTCACTCTGTCTCATCCAAAGGCATTGCACAAGAAAGCATGTCACAAATCCAAAAACTATCTGCTCTTTCTCTTTTTACTGCTACTATTCATTTCAGGGGATATCTCTCCTAACCCCGGACCACCCTCTGCCAACCTGAACCCTTCCCCCACCTCACATCGAAACCCTGCTAACCTTATTAACATCAGCTGTACTCCTTCATCTCCCTCCTTCAATTGCGCACTGTGGAATCCACGGTCTGTATGCAACAAGCTTCCTTTCCTGCACAATTACTTTCTGACCAACGCTCTCAATCTGCTGGCCCTCACTGAAACCTGGATTCAGGATTCTGACACTGTCTCCCCTGTCGCTATTTCTCATGGCGGCTTGCATTTTTCCCATTCCCCAAGACCTGCAAACAGACTTGGTGGTGGGGTCGGCATACTCCTGTCCCCACATTGCACCTTCCAGGTCATCCCCCCCAGTACCCCCAGTACCATCACTCTCATTCCCTTCTTTTGAGGTCCACACAATCAGGCTCTTCCATCCCCTCTCCCTCAGAGTAGCGGTCATATACCGTCCCCCAGTCTCAGCCACCCAGTCCCTTGAGCATTTTTCTGCCTGGCTGCCGCACTTCATGTCCTCAGATTTACCAACCCTTATCCTGGGAGACTTCAACATCCTCATAAACAGCCCCACCTTAGAAGCTGGGATGCAGATTAGATCTTTAACCACTTCTCTAGGCCTCTCACAGCTTTCAACCTCTGAGACACACAAAGATGGAAACACCCTTGATCTGGTCTTTGTCCGGCTTAGTTCAATCCCCCACCTAAATAACTCCCCTCTTCCCCTTTCTGATCATAACATTCTCTCCTTCACGCTCACAAATCCTCGCCCGCCCCAGCCCCCATCACAGACATTTGTGCCGAGGACTTGGCCTCCTACTTCACAGAGAAAATAGACACCATCCGTCAGGAAATGATCTCCCAGCCACCAAGCGCCGTGACTCCCATCCCCCCCACATCCCCTCTGGATCACTCTCCACATTTGACCCAGTCACAGAAGATGAAGTCTCCAGGCTCCTCTCTTCTTCTCATCCCACTACATGCACCACTGACCCCATCCCCTCACCTCTACTCCAGTCTCTTTCTTCAGTCGTCACTACTCACCTAACTAAAATCTTCAACCTCTCCCTCTCTTCTGGTATTTTCCCCTCCTCCTTCAAAAACTCCATCATTACTCCATTATTAAAAAAGCCCTCTCTTGACCCTTCCTGCACAAACAACTACAGACCAGTCTCCAATCTTCCCTTCATCTCTAAACTCTTGGAGCACCTGGTCCACTCCCGCCTTACCAGTTACCTCTCCACTCACTCTCTTCTAGACCCATCACAGTCCGGCTTCCGCCCCCTACATTCTACAGAAACTGCACTCATCAAAGTAACCAACGACCTTCTGACAGCAAAACATAATGGCGATCACTCTCTGCTC
The DNA here is from genome assembly GCF_046119375.1 of Phyllobates terribilis. Classification (NCBI taxonomy): domain Eukaryota; kingdom Metazoa; phylum Chordata; class Amphibia; order Anura; family Dendrobatidae; genus Phyllobates; species Phyllobates terribilis. Next base: position 357,469,204 of record NW_027362761.1, read on the forward strand.
ATTCTTCTTGACCTCTCTGCAGCCTTCGACACCGTTGACCACCACCTCCTACTCTCTATGCTCCACTCAATCGGCATAAAAGACACTGCTCTCTCCTGGTTCTCCTCCTACCTATCTGACCGCTCTTTCAGTGTATCATTCGCTGGCTCCACATCTTCCCCTCTTCCTCTCACTATTGGGGTTCCTCAGGGTTCAGTCCTTGGCCCTCTTCTCTTCTCTCTCTACACGGCCCCAATTGGACAGACCATCAGCAAATTTGGCTTTCAGTACCATCTTTATGCTGATGACACACAACTATACACCTCATCCCCTGACCTTACCCCCGCTGTACTATAGAACACCAGTGACTGTCTGGCCGCAGTTTCTAACATCATGTCCGCTCTCTACCTGAAACTCAACCTTTCCAAAACTGAACTTCTTCTACTCCCGCCGTCTACTCACCTCTCTAAATCTGACATCTCTCTCTCCGTGTGTGGCACCACAATAATGCTGAGCCAGCAGGCGCGTTGTCTGGGCGTTGTGTTTGACACCAATCTCTCCTTCACCTTCCACATACAATCTCTTGCCCGTTCTTGTCGCTTGCACCTGAAGAACATCTCTAGAATCCGCCCCTTTCACACCTTGGAAACAACAAAAACCCTCACTGTTGCCCTGATCCACTCCCGCCTTGACTACTGTAACTCTCTATTAATTGGCCTCCCCCTCACTCGACTTTCCCCCCTCCAGTCCATCCTTAATGCTGCAGCCAGGGTCATCTATTTGGCTAACCGTTACTCAGACTCCACCGCTCTGTGCCAGTCATTGCACTGGCTGCCCATGAATTATAGGATCCAATTTAAATTGCTTGTTCTCACCCACAAAGCCCTCCACAGTGTGGCACCCCCCTACATCTCTTCCCTCATTTCTGTTTATCGGCCTACCCGTTCTCTACGCTCCGCAAGCGACTTTCGACTAACATCCGCACTAATCCGTACCTCCCACTCCCGGCTTCAAGACTTCTCCCGAGCTGTACCTATTCTTTGGAATGCTCTACCCCAAGAAATTAGGATGAACCACAACTTACACAGTTTTAGGCGCTTCGTAAAAACACACCTGTTTAAAGCAGCCTATCACCTTCCCTAATCGAAGTCCTTTTATATTCTTATAGCCCATCCCTTATTTCTCCAAACATAAGTCTCCACTGAACCCAAAAGCACTACAGATACTGGCTGGTGATGAGCTCATGCAGCCTTTATCTATCCCTCATCCCCTCAAGATTGCTGGACCATCCTTGTAAATAAGCCATTGTACTTTGTGTCACCCCCACCTCATTGTAGATTGTAAGCTCTTACGAGCAGGGTTGTCATTTTTGCTGTAATTATTGTATTATCTTTAGCTGTTACTTATGACTGTTGTATATGAACCTGTGAATTGTTAAGCACTGTGGAATATGTTGGCGCTATATAAATAAAGACTATTATTATTATTCCCTTTATTATTTTGAGCAGTGTATATAAGATGACTGTGGACTCCACTTATAGTACCTCTCACTCATTACTAGAATGGAAGTCCGAAGTCCCCATTCTTTCTTGCATAACCACGCTGTTGGGGACTATGAATGGAATGGTGGTCAAGCATGCACAATGCCACAGCAATAAAAGTCTCTAGAGCCAACGTAAATGGTAAAGTACATCACTGAGCTTTTTCTGAGAGCTTCATAGACATGAGGGGAGCAGCAGCAAATAATAATCAATGTGATCCTGATGTGAGGGGAAACTGGGGACTTGATAGCTCAGCACCCAACAATCTCAAGCATACCGGCTATACTATAGATAGGGGAATGTATTTTACAGAAAAAAAAACTTTTAAGACACATGAGAAGAAAAATCAGAGTTTAAAAAAAAAGAAATAGCAAAATAGACAATAGCAAAATACTCAATCGACTCTCTGAAAATATTATTAACAAAATTCTGAAACAGTGTATGAGCAGTACCCAGCCTCAGTGACATAACCAAATAGTAGTGAAACAGGAGCGGAATCAGCTCACCTGTCCAGTGCGCGGCGGTAGTACTCTTCCAACAATATGAATCCAAGCAAAAGCCAGCACTGACGTATCCCATAAAAAGCCATTTTGTTCAATCAATTAAAAACAGCGATGGTAGAAACAGCGGCATAAAAATAAGCAAAATGGCAAAGAGGGAAAAAATGCAAACTCCAGGCAAAGCATTTCTGACCTACATCGTCCTTAGTCTAAACGTGGCATAGAGGCTTAGACCACGGACAATGTAGGTCAGAAACGCATTGCCTGGAGTTTGCAGTTGTTTCCTTTTTGCCATTTTGCTTTTTTTATGCTGCTGTTACTACCATTTTTTAATTGATCAAATAAAGCACACTGTTATGGGATATGAGTGCTGTCTTTTGCTTGGATTCATATTGAAATAACCAAATACTTATAATACTCTTCTGTAATACTAAAGTAAAAGCCATTTGTCTATCATCCCAACAGTGGCGAAACTAGAATCCCATGGGCCTGATGCAAAGTTTGGACATGCCCCCCCCCCCCCGCATATTGGTCAGATATATAGGCCTTTGTAGTGTTCTAAATCCTATAAGAATATACTTGTTGCCTCTTCCCCCATAATGTAGCAGTGTCCTCCATCCTGTACTAATGTCCCCCATCCTAGAACATTTCCAGGTATATACAGTACATACCAAAAGTTTGGACACACCTTCTCATTTAAATTTTTTTCTGTATTTTCATGACTATGAAAATTGTACATTCACACTGAAGGCATCAAAACTATGAATTAACATATGTGGAATTATATACTTAACAAAAAAAGTGTGAAACAACTGAAAATATGTCTTATATTCTAGGTTCTTCAAAGTAGCCACTGTTATGCACACGCCCGGGCTGAGCGGCGTGTGCGTGTGATTGTAGTGATTCCACTGGACCATGAACCGGAGAGTGCCTGGAGGGGCGTGACTAAGTATCTGGCCGATCCGACCAAGATGGCACGACGGCATACGACGCCAGTGCACCAGGGAGAAACCGGGCAGAGGGACCAGGTGCTACTCCAGGTCAAACTCCGGACACGGGGGTTGACCCACACAGGGATTACTGGATCAGGCTGGTTAGGCTGGCGCACAGACTGGAGGGTATAGGCAGGCACGACTGGTATGCAGGCAGGCGGGTAAAGGCAAGCGCAGCTAGAGTGCAGACAGGGAGGCACTAGCAGGTAGGAACACAGGCGGGATAGGACCCAGTACACACTGGGACTCAGGAACAATACAGGTAGAGGGGTACAGGCAAGCACAGCTAGAGTGCAGACAGGGAGGCACTAGCAGGTAGGAACACAGGCAGGATAGGACCCAGTACACACTGGGACTCAGGAACAGGCAGGTTAGGCTGGCACAGACTGGTGGATATAAGCAAACACGGCAGGTATGCAGATGGGTGGATACAGGCGAGTATGCAGGCAGGGAGGTACTGGCCGAAAGGACGGGCTGGAGCACAGAAAGGTTAAGACCCAGTAAAGACTGGGTCACAGAACCGCAGATGCGGTAGACAACCACAGCAGAGAGGGAACGCCCGAAGCGGTGGGCAAGAACAGAGCAGGACGGGGCTGCAGGAGCAGCGAGCACAAGCAGGGCAGGACAGGACTGCCGGAGCAGCGGGCAGAAGCAGGGCAGGACAGGACTGCCGGAGCAGCGGGCAGAAGCAGGGCAGGACAGGACTGCCGGAGCAGCGGGCAGAAGCAGGGCAGGACAGGACTGCCGGAGCAGCGGGCAGAAGCAGGGCAGGACAGGACTGCCAGAGCAGTGGGCAGAAGCAGGGCAGGCTAGAACCGTCGGAGCGGTAAGCAAAGGAGTCAGAGCAGACTAGAACCGCCGGAGCGGTGAGCAAAGGAGTCAGAGCAGACTAGAACCGCCGGAGCGGTGAGCAAAGGAGTCAGAGCAGGCTAGGCTGAGTAGGGGGGACAGGGCTCTGTTCACACGGAACAGACAGGAAGGGAAAGGCAGAGCCAGACACCCACAGGGTACTAGCAGAGAAGTAGCGAGTGGACCACAAACTCACAAACGGGAGTACAGAGACAACAAGCAGGAGTTAGGTACGAGTTCAGACTCTGCAGAAAAAGGAAGGGAACGGACATAGAGGCAAAACAGGTAAAGGATAGGAGAGAGTTCAGACTGGAACTGAGTGTACGGAGGAGACCGACACTGCAGCGGAATACAGGAGCGGGTCTGGGAATACGGCCCCCAGAGAGGCAGGACGAACAGGCAAGGTGCGTGTTCAGACAGGACAGACAAGATACAGGAGCAGGTCTAGGTAATCGGCCCCTAGAAGGCAGGAGGAACAGGCTAGGAGCGTGTTCAGACAGGTCAGACAAGATACAGGAACGGGTCTAGGTAATCGGCCCCTAGAAGGCAGGAGGAACAGGCTAGGAGCGTGTTCAGACAGGCCTGGAAATACAGCCTCCAGGATAGGCAGACAAGAGAACACAGAACGGTACCTGGCACCTTCAGAGTGCAAGCACACACTGAATGAAACACTATGCTCAGGCAGGAATAGATGGGAGCAGCTGAGCTATATACCAGGTGACAGACAGCAATAGGCTGAGGACGCACAAGGGGTGTGACCCACAGCAGGTACAAAAAGCAGGAAGTGATCGGGCGCCGCCCTTAAGCAGCAGAAACAGACACAAACAGACAGCATGGAGGGAAGCCAGAGAGACATTCTGGACAGGAGATCAAGTGCGCGCTCTTGCACAGTGGGAGATGGACCACTATGCAAGGACGCCGCCAGGTATGTTACAGCCACCTTTTGCTTTGATGACTGCTTTGCACACTCTTGGCATTCTCTTGATGAGCTTCAAGAGGTAGTCACCGGAAATGGTCTTTCAACAATCTTGAAGGAGTTCCCAGAGATGCTTAGCACTTGTTGGCCCTTTTGCCTTCACTCTGCGGTCCAGCTCACCACAAACCATCTCGATTGGGTTCAGGTCTGGTGACTGTGGAGGCCATGCCATTTGACGTAGCACCCCATCACTCTCCTTCCTGGTCAAATAGCCCTTACACAGCCTGGAGGTGTGTTTGGGGTCATTGTCCTGTTGAAAAATAAATGATGGTCCAACTAAACGCAAACCGGATGGAATAGCATGCCGCTGCAAGATGCTGTGGTAGCCATGCTAGTTCAGTATGCCTTCAATTTTGAATAAATCCCCAACAGTGTCACCAGCAAAGTACCCCCACACCATCACACCTCCTCCTCCATGCTTCACGGTGGGAACTAGGCATGTAGAGTCCATCTGTTCACCTTTTCTGCGTCGTACAAAGACACGGTGGTTGGAACCAAAGATCTCAAATTTGGACTCATCAGACCAAAGCACAGATTTCCACTGGTCTAATGTCCATTCCTTGTGTTCTTTAGCCCAAACAAGTCTCTTCTGCTTGTTGCCTGTCTTTAGCAGTGGTTTCCTAGCAGCTATTTTACCATGAAGGCCTGCTGCACAAAGTCTCCTCTTAACAGTTGTTGAAGAGATGTGTCTGCTGCTAGAACTCTGTGTGGCATTGATCTGGTCTCTAATCTGAGCTGCTGTTAACCTGCGATTTCTGAGGCTGGTGACTCGGATAAACTTATCCTCAGAAGCAGAGGTGACTCTTGGTCTTCCTTTCCTGGGGCGGTCCTCATGTGAGCCAGTTTCTTTGTAGCACTTGATGGTTTTTGCAACTGCACTTGGGGACACTTTCAAAGTTTTCCCAATTTTTCGGACTGACTGACCTTCATCTCTTAAAGTAATGATGGCCACTCGTTTTTCTTTACTTAGAATTCGTATTATGGCAAGAAAAAAGCAGCTAACAGTCTATTCAGTAGGACTATCAGCTGTGTATCCACCTGACTTCTGCACAACACAACTGATGGTCCCAACCCAATTTATAAGGCAAGAAATCCCACTTATTAAACATGACAGGGCACACCTGTGAAGTGAAAACAATTTCCGGTGACTACCTCTTGAAGTTCATCAAGAGAATGCCAAGAGTGTGCAAAGCAGTCATCAAAGCAAAAGGTGGCTACTTTGAAGAACCTAGAATATAAGACATATTTTCAGTTATTTCACACTTTTTTGTTAAGTATATAATTCCACATGTGTTAATTCATAGTTTTGATGCCTTCAGTGTGAATGTGCAATTTTCATAGTCATGAAAATACAGAAAAATCTTTAAATGAGAAGGTGTGTCCAAACTTTTGGTCTGTACTGTATATATTAAATACAGAACGCTGTTTAATGAGGACCAAGAAATAGGAGATAGACCACATACAGTAACAGCATATTTGTCTTCAAATATATACACAAAATGTATACTCTATACCCATATATATCAAAATAACTTGTCGATATTTCCAAAGGGAGAGAATAATGAATAATAGTGGATATATGAAGGGGGTGTCTAGTGCTTACTCAAGTGCCCAACACGCGTTTTGCGTAAGTTTCTTTCTCAAGGGGAGTTGCTTAGATGTCCTCTCCTGCATAATTTATATAATCCCGGACAATTAGGTCAGGTGCCGGTTAATTAGAACATGAAGAAGCAATCCCACGCCATAACTGCATCCTGTTTCCAGCGCTGAATGCTAGCGCGCGTCAGGAGAAAGTGTCTCCATGACGTCAGTGACGCCCCAACGGTGTATAGAGACCCTCAGTGACGCCGGGGATAGTAGGCATGCCTACATTGGTGGCCCATCATAAAAGTTATAAACCATGAAAGACATTACATAAAATTTTAAAAAACCCCATAACTACGTTTGTGTGTTCCTGTGTACAGCTGTAATCAAAATAATACATCCCCCATTGCACATTAAATTTATTAACATTTACAAACTTTCTGCTGTTTGCAATAAATCAAACATAAGCAATTAAAATAGCTCAACACAACTAACATAACAAGTGGTTTCTCCAAATTCAACACAAAATGACACTTTTACTGACCACCGCAGTCTCAGAATTCTTTAACCCCTTCATGATAAGCATCTTTAGTACTTAGTAGATCACTCTTTGGCTGTTACGACCTGCTACAAACATGATACATATGCAGACATCATGTGCATGATGTATATGTAACTTATGATTATAACTGTTACTGTGTTTACCATGGAAATGTGTCTGAAAGTTTACTATAGGTCATCACTCACTGCACACAATACTCCAAGAGGACAATGACTTGTACTAAGGAAATTAAAAGCAATAATGTTATATCCTATTGGCAGCACCTCTGCTTCTCCTTTATTAGGCGCCACAGTCTGTAGTCACCTGCTTGTGCTTTACTGAATAGCTTGGTATTGTAGTTCTTATAAAGCAGCCAAGTGACTAGGGACATGCCGACTTCTGCCAGTATTCCTTTCCATGATGAACATTTGCCAACTTGGTCTATACCCAGAAGATGTGTAATCTAGAAAAAAAAGGGTCACAAAGTATCCATTCTCTGAAACAAGGTATATTGCTCAGTGTAATTTGCACAGAAACCATTGTAACGGGTAAGGCTCTATTTTTCTCATGATTAGTATTTGGTTTTTGATGTTGCAGATTTTCTGCAGCAGTTTTGCACCAATGAGCTAAATTAGGTTACTTATATTTTTGAGTGTGTTATTTTATGTGTTTTTTTGTGTTTTTTTCTGCTGTGATTTTTGTCTCGTTTTATGTCTTGTTTTATATTGGATACTTCCTGTTACTTAGCTTTGATTAAACTTTATTGATAAAGTCCAGATTTTCCTCATCTCATTCAAGTGTATACAGAAAATCTACAAATAAAACGAATATTTACCATGAGAAATCAACATGTTTTCAAAAACTCATTGCAGCTCAGATTATGATGTGTTGATTTATAGAAATTCCATTCATTTTGCTGGAATTGCAAGACACTTTGTTTTTTTGCACAACAAAAATGTGCATTGAAATCTCCTCATGGGAACTAGCCTAACATATTATTATTATTATGCATTGCTTATATAACACCATCATATTTCATAGCACTTTACAGATCTTATCATCACTGTCCCCATTGGGGCTCACAATCTCTTTGCAGATATTGTCCTTGGTGGGATTTGAACCCAGGAACCCAGCGTTGCAAGGCTGTAGTGCACTGCTAACCACTGAGCCACCGTGCTACCCTCACTTAATAAAAAGGTCCAGGAAGAAAAAAATACACCTGAATGCTCTAATAAGGTGGACTCTGCTTTCTTTGTTTTATGGCTTGATGATGGTCTATTCTCATGATATCTAATAACTGAAACTATTAATTGCTTGTATGTACACTATGTATATAAGTACCATAGACACAAAAGGCAGATTACTACCTGCTCACTGCCCATCATCAGAGGCCTTCTAGTTACAAATTATTGGCCTCATGAGCTTAAAATGGTATTAGCCATGTATAGCCGTAATTTCTTCATGGAAGACTGATATAAGTGGTTAGTACCTTTGGATCAGTGTTCTTTTCATTCATATATCATTTGACGTTTTTTGAGGTATGATTTATTGCTTTGCATGTATCAAAGGTTTTGCACCTGGTTCGGAGAATTTCACTTCGAATTTAAAGTGCATATTTGACAGCTTTGCTACTCGTATAGATTAAGGAGGTATAATGGTCGGCTCTTGTTGGCTGCATCAATGTGGTCACCACCTGCAGAATTTGAACTTGCTGTCCAGGTGGACTCAAACATTTCTGATGCAAAGATCTGGGCACTATATAAAGCTCTGATGTCAGGAACTACTTAACAAAAAGTCAAAGGAAGCAAAAAATCAAACTAACAAGCCTGATGATTCCTAAAGTGTAAGCATTGCCATCAGGAACACTTCCGAATCAGTCATAGTGGCAAGATTTTCAGTGAGTATGGCAGCACCAACTATGGTGGTACTAGAGTTGAAATTAAAGAGTCAAGACAACTCAACAGAAGAAGCCTTCCTATATAGACCGCCTTACTACTTACTAAAAAGATGTTGTAGTTATAACATTGAGATCTCAAGTCAACAAGCTGCATCATTTCTTGGCACCTAATTTCAGATTTGAAGGAGACTTAGGGTCTACAAGGAAAGGGAAATTACCTAGAAGTCCAAAAGGAAAGAAGGAAGATTCCAGCTTCATAAATATTGCAAAAATGTATAGTTTAAAAATGGATTCCATAATCAGAAGAGGAGAAACGCATTTCGAACGCAACAGACCTGTGATCTTTATCAGAGCTCAAATGGCCTGGAAGACCTCTCTGTGTAATTTCAGTGACATTATGATGTCAACGTGTGCTTTCAGAACAGCATGCCTTAATGAAATCACACTGGTTTTCCAAGGCAGCAGACAAGGGCATTTGGATAAAGGGTAGTCTTTCACTCAGGTTACCCCTTTATGTGCCAGAATAGAGAACTTCTCTGTAAGAGTGGCTTACGCTCTGCTGAATATAAAATGTCCAAACATTTCATGCATGAATATTTAAATTAATGGTCATCGTGAAATAAAATATTTGTGTGGCTAGCTGGGAGTCTGGACTTTTCCCCATGACATCAGCCAATATCCTGAAGTTGGTTTCTTTTTAATAAGGGGTTGCCTTCATGAGACAAGACTTTTAAAATAGATACAAGTTCTCCTAAAATGATTGGATTTCATTACATCAAGTCATATAAAGTATTACTAGACATTCAGTGGAGATTATACCACGATAAATTCCAGTGCAAGACTTCTATCGCATACTGTACAGTATTTCATATACATTATTTAGGCATTGTAGATAGATACCTTCATGAAAAAAATATAGATTTTATCAGCAAACAATAGGTTATTCACTACTTTTATACTGCTGACCCATCTGTCATTATAAGGTGGGCGGGGGTCTGACATCCTGTTATCACCTCTAGCTGTGGTCAGATATAAACGATGAACTAAGTAGTACACTGGTTATTGGCCGTTCCTGACTACTGCAGATCCGCTCATATTCTCGTCAATAAGAGCTAATCTGCAGTTACACTGCATACACTGTAATCTGGCCGCTGCCAAAGGCCATAACAGTGGATCAATGGGGGATCCTGGGTTTTCAGACCCCAATGTGACGCGCCCCGAGGGCCGTGGGGTACTCGGTGCCGGGCCTGTAGATGCCGGGGGAGGGATATGTCACAGTGGCGGCGGCCCGGTCCGTGGCCCAGGGCGGTCAACAAAAAGGGGGATTGAATATATTTATACGGTATTTGTAATTCTTAGAAAGTGTTCGTGACACCACCTGTGGTTTCTGGTAATAGATACCAGCGCTGCTTCAGACTTCTGGGATGGTTGGTAGGGCAGCTGAGTTGGAACGGCTCCCCACAGGTGGAGCGGGCCTCAGGGCAGTGTAGGTGCAGATGATGGTGATGCTGGGGCTTGTGGTGCAGGAGAGATGGCGCAGCGGAAATAACTGACGGAGGCAGTGGAGTGCAGTCATCCGAGTTTACTCACAGTTCTGTTCAAGTTCCTCAGGTACACTGTACGGGTGTCAGCCTCCCGCGTCGCACTGCGTCCACCAAACAAGGGGTCCAGCACTTTCTCAAGTATATCAGGAGCGCTTGACGGAACCTCGCTTCCTTTATGTTCCTTACTAGACCGACTTCTCGCGCTGGGTCTTCTCCCTCCTGCCCTGCGCTTTCCCACACACAGTCCCGATCGGGTGCTCTGAAGTCCCTCTGGGCAACCTGGAGTTCCCGGACCTACTTGATGCCCTTCACGGTGACTAGGGTGAGACTGTGGCAACTGCACCATGGAAGTGCAGAAGCCTCCGGTTTCCCAGCCGAGACCTGGAGTAACACGGCTGGTCCAGGGACCGGCTCCCTTCTTGCGGCCTGATCCCTCTGACACCTGGCAGATTCGGGCGTACGGGTGCAGTCCTTCATGCACCGTACCCCCTGGGATCCCTTCGGTCGATGGAGCCTTCCTCCTCTGCTCCCCTCCTGGGCCTCTATTACTAGGCCCCTTATGGAGCAGAGCTCCTAAAGAGACTCTGTTCCCCGCCTCTCCTTGCTACTCACTCTCTGTCCTCTGCACTACTCTGCCACCCTAAGATGGCTTCCCTTTATATACACCTCCTATTATGGTGCTCCCCTGTTCTGCATCCTCCACCCTCACCCACTACTGGTTCCCCCTCTCTTTGGTTCCCCCCACTCCAGCCAGGGACAGGGCTCAGCAGAAACACAGTGCATCTTGCCCTTCCAGCCGGCCTGGAGTAGTGTAGTGTTTGAATGCGGGTGTTGGGGTTCCGGGCAGCACTCCCTCCTTACCTTGAGAGAAGGAGACACCACACCTCTGGGTGAGGTGCAGTACCTCTGTGGCGACTGAACCCTCAGGGGTGCCACAAATGGATCTTATAATAATTCTAAGGATAGGTCATCAATGTAAAAGTAATGGAAAACCCTTTTAATACTGTACATCTTTGTTTTGCTTTTTTTAAGAAGCTTCTTGTTAACATTGAAGGGGCAGAATTTGTAAAATAAACTCAACACCTTCTCATTCAAAAATTCATGGAAAAGGGACAACAAAAAGTTGTTTCTACAAGCAGGCACATTTTTAAGGGTAAGCGGCCCAATACACAATGTGGATAGCTATCAGCCGAACAATGGTTCTTACAGCTGCGATCTCTCCTGACTCCTCCATACACAGAAACACTCACTTTTCCAAGTGTTCTTGTGTGCTTTGTGAGAGAGCTGCTGCCAGACTACTCTGATGGTGGCTTATCTCATTTGGCCCTCCTACATATTAGACTGTTTCCGGAGTTCACTCAATGATAGTCTAACATGTATCGATACCTTAGGCCTCATTCAGACATTCATTTTTTTCAGGTACAAGAAAAATGGACTGAGTTCCATAATTGATTTTCATTAAGGTGTCATTCAAGTTTCATCAGTGTTTTATCAAACTTTGGTCAGAGTTTTATCAGTTTATATCTGAAGGAAAATAAAAAAAAGTTTCTCCAGCTTCTTCTATCTATCGTCTGTGAAAAATGGACAGCTTGTGGATTACATCAGAGTGCTGTCCAATTTTTTCACTAACCCATAGACTGGAATTGCCGGTTTTGATTAGACAACTCGTATCAATATTGGACATGTGTCCGTGATTTTGCACAGATCACTTGGACATGTGGACAGCCCCATAGAATATCATAGGTACAAGAGCTATCAGTGAAAAACACAGCACTTGTGCGATAAAAACTGAAGTCTGAATGAGGCCTTAAGTGTTTTCTTAAGAGAAAGAATCCTTATTTCTACTATTTGAAGGCAGAAACCCATGCTGCCATGTTACCTTTCCTATCTGTAGAATAAACATCTACAATTAAGCAAATATAATAAATGAACTGATATGGATAGATGCCTTCATAGTCCACTAGGACCTAATCTTTCACCTAGATAAGGTACTGAGCTCCTTAAGCCCCCGTCTCACATAGCGAGATCGCTAGCGAGATCGCTGCTGTGTCATGGTTTTGGTGACGCAACAGCGACCTCACCAGCGATGTCGCTATGTGTGACACTTTGCAACGATCAGGCCCCTGCTGTGAGGTCGCTGATCGCTGCAAAGTGTCCTGGACCATTTTTTGGCCGTTGCCCTCCCGCTGGTCAGCACACATCAGGCTGGTAACCATGGTAAACATCGGGTTACTAGGGGCACACGCGCACCTAGTAACCCGTTGTTTATCACAGTTACCACTCTGCTACAGCGAGCGGTAACCTCCCACTCACTGTAGCAGAGTGGTAACCATGATAAACAACGGGTTACTAGGAGCGCGTGTGCCCCTAGTAACCCGATGTTTACCATAGTTACCAGCCTGCTCCTGCTTCAGCAGGCTCGTAACCAGCAGCAGGACATCGTGGAAAGATTCTTTCCACGATGTCGCTGCTCCCCTGATCGTTGGTGAGCTTGCTTGTTTGACAGCTCACCAGCGACCACATAGCGACGCAGCAACGATCCCTGACAGGTCGTATCGTTGTCGGGATCGCTGCAGCGTCACTAAGTGTGACGGGGCCTTTAATGGCAAAGTCCAGCTGATTTCTAGGTATTGTTTGTCCCTGTGTATTTATGGAAGTCCTCTCAATAACAGCACAGACTTTCTGTGAAAGCATCACTGTGCACTGATAAGTATCTTGCTGTATAGACTGGAAAAGTGCAGAATCATTATATTATGTATCTGATTCTGATCATAGTTTCAGAGAATACCTGCTTAGGACCAGGGCATTTAAACAAAAGTTATTTTTGCAAATGTGACCGTTTTGCGGCTCAATGTACCGTAGTAGTAAGTGAAGTGAAGACAGTGAACAAATGTATCAATAGATTAAATAATTGGCTCTGTTCAAATCTACGTTGTGGATTTTATTAACACCAGAAGCCACAATTTAACACTACATTTTTCATGTGACAGATACCACCGGCAACTGATGGACTCTATAGACTTATAATTGAGTTTGTGTTGTATTACCAGCAATTCCTTTATTTACAGGAAGAATTGTTCGCATTCAGTGCTATGTTTCCCATCACATCTAATGACATTGGTATTATGGGTACTATGGCTGCATTTAAAGAGACCGGTCAGCAGATTTAGCCCTATATACTAAAGGCATGTCTATAATGGCGCTGTGTGTGATGCTGATTAATCTGATACCTGATGTGAAGGGATCCGCTCAGTTGCTGCTGAATACTCACCTTATGAAGTTTTCATAAAATGATACAACAGGTACCATATTAATCAGTATCACAGCGCCATTATAGCCATGCCTTTAGTGTATAGGTCTAAATCCGTCTGACAGGTTCCGATACACATTAGACTAACATCGGCTGATTATTATTGGATTCTGTATGCAGTCTAGTGTGTTCCTTTGTTAGATGATGTTGGGAGAGATAAGGACCCAGCATGTCCGATTTCAGACTTCCAATTCTTTTGTTCTCTAAGAGGTAAGCTACCACAAGAGATGTCTGGCAATGGCTCTCCCATAAGGAGCATATAGTAGTTATATTCTAGTACATAGGAGCAGTATTATAGTAGTTATATTCTTGTTCATAGGGCGCAGTATTATAGTAGTTATATTCCTGTACATAGGGGCAGTATTATAGTAGTTATATTCTTGTACATAGGGAGCAGTATTATAGTAGTTATATTCTTGCATATAGGGGTAGTATTATAGTAGTTATATTCTTGTACATAGGGGCAGTTTTATAGTAGTTATATTCTTGTACATAGGGGCAGTATTATAGTTATATTCTTGCACATAGGGGGCAGTATTATAGTAGTTATATTCCTATATATAGGGGCAGTATTATAGTAGTTATATTCTTGTACATAGGGGACAATATTATAGTAGTTATATTCCTGTATATAGGGGCAGTATTATAGTAGTTATATTCTTGTACATAGGGAGCAGTATTATAGTAGCTATATTCTTGTACATAGGAGCAGTATTATAGTAGCTATATTCTTGTACATAGGGAGCAGTATTATAGTAGTATTATTCCTGTACATAGGCGCAGTATTATAGTAGTTCTATTCTTGTCCATAGGAGAGGATAGACGTGTGCTTGTGAGCTCTCAGCAGGGCGGAGGGGAGGGGAGCTGGGCTGATGATCCAGGGAAAGCTCCTGGTTTGGAGTCTGGCCTGCAGCATGCACCTGATGGTAATGGAAAGCTGGACATGGTGGCTGGTGAGTCTTCTAAACCTGCTTGTTATATTGGAGGATTAAATGCTAAAGTAACAAGGCAAAGTATATTTAAGCTGGAATTGCAAATCAGCAAACTAAAAGAAGAAATTAAGAAAGAGACTGATCCTAAGGTAAAATTGATGAAGTGCGAGTGTCTGGATGATTGCAGCCCAGAGCTGGTGATCAGAAAAGAAAAACTGGAGAAAGGTTTAAACTCTGTGCCCAGAAAGGAGACTTGGGCTAAAGAGAAAAAAGAAAGAATCCAGAGCGCAGGCTGTGAGCAGTAAACGCTTCATAGGGAATAAGGACATTAAATATAAAACTGTGTGCAGCATTGTGGAGCAAGGAAGTCCAGTGAGAAGTGCAGCACTGATATCAGGGGCACAATGTGAGGGGTCTGAGACACCAGAAAAAGCTGCAGAGGAAAGTGTCTCCGCAAACGAGGGGTTAACTGCAGTGACCTCTGTATGCAGCAATGAAGTGAGTGCAGCTCCTGAGAGTGAGAAAGAAAGTGCACCCTGTACTGATACTGTGAGTGAGACCCCGCTCACTGGTGCTAGTGAATGTCTGTCTACAGCAGATAATACAAATATTATAATGGACTCTGAACCCTCCATGTCATTGAATGGAGACAATACTGTGCAGCAATCAGTGGTAATGGACTCTATGTCATGTATGTCAGTGGATGGAGACCACACTGCAGTGGTAATGAACTCTGAACCCTCCATGTCAGTGAATGGAGACAATACTGTGCAACAATCAGTAGTAGATCTGGGCGTTGTTGCAGCACAGTCAGGTGTCAGTAATCATGGGACTGGGGAGAGCTCCAGCACTGATCCTCCAGCAGCGGTGGAGATCTCCAGCACTAATCCTCCAGCAGCGGTGGAGATCTCCAGCACTGATCCACCTGCGGCTGGTGAAAGCTTCAGCACTGATCCACAAGCGGCTGGTGAAAGCTCCGGCACTGACCCATCTGCTGACCATCAGTTCAGGAGACTGTTCTCTAATGTCACCAGACCAGTGAACCCCCCACCTCAGAGGAGAAACGCAGTCAGGATAAAATACACAGGACCAGAGGAGAACATCCCATCCAGAATTTACATTGGGAAAGTTCTCCTGAAAGACTTCATGAAGTTCAATGCGTCTGAGGTCTACACTCTGATCCATATCCCATCCAGCAGGATCTATGACATCAGCTTTAAGCTCCAGTGCGATCTGGATTTGTTCTGGAACATTTATAATGACACCAGAGAAGATAATATCTGGGATCATCTACATTGTATCCAGCTGTCTAAGCCGCAGGAGAAAACGGCCACTGTCCTGTTCAAGTCAGAGGTGGTGGCGGTGGCGGATCTGCAGCACTGGCTGAACCGGCAGTGTATAGTGAGAAGTCATCCCGACAAGATCTATGATGAGGAGCAGATATGGAATGGAGGATATACACTGAAAATCCAGCTTATACAAGAGAGCGGTGTGACCAGACACCTGCCGCACTCCTTCTACCTGGGCTCAGAGAGGGGGATCTGCTACTACCCTGGTCAGCCACGTCTGTGCCATAGTATCACATGCTCATTATGTGGACAGTCAGGTCATACAAAGGACAAATGCACAGGACCCATCGTCTGTAATCTGTGCTCAGAACCAGGACATACGTTCCGGGATTGCCAGCATGCAGAACACAATAAATATAATGGCCAGACCTCCTCAGAAGTTATTCAGGAAGAT
Source organism: Phyllobates terribilis (assembly GCF_046119375.1). NCBI lineage: Eukaryota > Metazoa > Chordata > Amphibia > Anura > Dendrobatidae > Phyllobates > Phyllobates terribilis. The sequence goes on from NW_027362761.1 coordinate 357,485,592, forward strand.
GTCACCAGAGGTTCTGATGTTGTCCCAGAAGCCGGTATGGATGAGGATAGAAGTCACAGTATCAGTGAACCTGCTCCAGAGTCTCATGTACTAACGGATGCTGCACTACTAGGACCACCAGCCACTGAAGAACCACCTAAAGGCCCACCAGCCACTAAAGAAAGACCTAAACCGCCATCAGCCACTATAATAAGACCTAAGCTTAGATCAGCCACTAAAGTAGGACCTAAAATGCCAGTTGTTAAAGAGGCCTAAGGTGTCCAGAAAGCCTGTCACCAAACCATCCAAGCATCAGCCCAGTACATCTGTGGAAGCAGCTAGTCTGCCTGCACTGTCCAGTGTGGATGAGGAAGGCTTTGTGACCGTAAAAAGAAAAAATGTATCTGTGGATCCCACCAGAAAAGTCACAATAATACAGAAAACCTCTGAGCCTCCAGTGCTGGCGATAAGTCCTGGACGTTACAATGTGCTGGGAGAAGACAACCAAGAAGAAGAGGCACAAATGGAGCAAAGTCCTTCATGCGTCCTAGAACACGTCTCTAATGAGGGGGATCCTGACCCTCCCGTGTCCACAAAGAGATGGGGCACTACAGGTGACAGCAGTGGAAGGAGGAAGAAGACCAAAAAGTCCAAGTGATCAGCATGCAGCTGAGAATAAGCTCCATTAATGTGAACGGTGTGAGGACTGCGAGCCGGCGGCAGGCGATTTACCAGTATTTGTCTGATGAGAGATCTGACGTCGTCTTCTTCTTGCAGTAGATGTATCTGAAGTGTAATGCTCATGTGTATTCAGTCAAGAGAGACTGGAGACTTGGGTCGTCATACTGGTCCTTCGGTCTGGAGAGAAATGACAGTGTGGGGGTACTCTTTAATACCATGAATGTCCAGGTGGACAGAGTCCTGGAGATATGTCCGGGCCGCTGTCTGATGCTGGACTTTACATTGGACTCCATGCATTATAGAGCAATAAACATTTATGCTCCGCAGACCAGGAAAGAGCGGAGGGAACTATTTGACCACATGAAACCATATTGCTTTACATCTAAAGTATTTATATTGTGTGGGGACTTTAATAATGTGTCCTATAATGTGGACAGATCCAGCAGTCATAAGCAACTAATATATGATGAGACGTTCCTTAATAATATAGTCCAGCAGGCCCACCTAGTAGACCCCTATGGGTCTCATCATACCAGTAAGACGTACACTTACCATAAGGGTGGTAATGCCAGCAGGATAGACCGGGTGTATATAAAGAGGGAGGTGAGATGCTCTCAGTACAGGATCAGCCCCCTGGAGTATTCGGACCATTGTATGGTGAGTGTGACGCTGGATCTGGCCCAAGCTGTGGTCTGTGGAAAGGGGTACTGGAAGGTGAACAGCTCTGTAGTCCAAGATCCAAGGTTCCGAGAGGCCTTCACCACATTCTATAATGAGCGTAGGACTACCCAATGTATGTGTGATGACACAGCCGAGTGGTGGGAGATCATGAAGAGTAACATCAAGCAGTTTATTATACGAGCAGCCAGGAGGCGTAGTAATATGGATTATATGAGATACACAGCCCTGAGACTGCACCCCAGCCGGCTATACAGCAGGATGAATGGTGAAGAGGAGGTGGATGGACGGAGCGTCAGCCATATAAAGCAGCGGATGAGGGAGCTGCAGTACTATCGCCTCAAGTCTCTCAAGGCGGAGGGACAGTTTGATAGTTGGGGCGTCCATAACCCAGATCCCTTTATTGCCTGTAAGAACAGAGTTGGTAAGAAGCTGATCACTGGCTTGTTAGATGAGAATGGGGTGGAGCAGTCAGAGCCGGAGAAAGTCCGCAGGATCATTGGTGATTATTATGGAGATCTGTATAAAGGGGCTCATATTGATAAGGATGACATCAAAGCCTATCTGAAGGGGGTGTCCTTACCAACGTTAGACCCGATGCAGGCAGATAGTATGGCCGATCCCATAACTGAGGATGAGGTGAAGAGATGCATTGACTCCTTAAAGGCCAACAAGAGCCCAGGGCTGGACGGCCTAACCAGTGAGTTTTACAGAGAGTTCAGGGACTTATTGGCTCCGGACCTGGTGCAGGTCTATAATGATTGCCTCTCTGCAGGGAAGCTCCTACAGTCCCAGTATAGATCTGTTCTGGTTCTCCTGGCAAAGAAGGGAAATCTAAAAGATATGAAGAACTGGCGTCCACTGTCTTTGCTAAACACTGACTATAAAATCCTGGCCAAGATCTTGCATTATCGGCTGAGCGAGGTGGCGGGTGAGCTGACCATCGCCAACCAGACGTGTGGTGTGAAGGGTCGGACGATAGAGGACTCATTGCTGCTGGTGAGAGAAGCTGTGACGTACATTAAGCAGCACAATGTGGGGGCATATATTGTGGGCTTAGACCAGAGTAAAGCCTTTGATAGAGTCCATCATGACTACCTGTACCAGGTGTTGTTACACTATGGCCTCCCGGTGCGGTTTGTGCAGTGGCTGCAGTTTCTGTATAAGGAGGCTATAAGCCTGCCGCTGATTAATGGTCACTTGGCCGAGCCCTTCAGGATCATGTAAGGGGTGAGGCAGGGCTGTCCTCTCAGCCCATTGTTGTATGTCTTTAGTCTGGATCCTTTCCTCAGAAAAGTACAGGATCATAGAGATTTCACAGGGCTGAGGTGTCACCTGCAGAGTACAGTGGAGGATATAAAGTTCTGCGCCTATACGGATGATGTGTCGGTGGTGGTGTCGTCTAGAGATGACTGTGCGGCTCTACAGCAGGAGATCACAGCCTTCTCCAATGTGTCTAACTCCTCTGTGAACATGGAGAAGAGCGAGGCGTTGTGGTTGGGGGGTGACAGTGATGTCTTCTCTGTGCCCTTCAGAACAGTTCAGGATCAGATAAAGGTTTTGGGAGTAGTGTTTGGTGCTGTAGATAATGGGAAGGTGAACTGGGAGGAGAAGCTGGTGGTGTGTGAGCAGAAGGTGCAGAGTTGGAGACACTGGAAACTGAGGTATCTGGAGAAGGTCCGCCTGCTGAAGACCTTCCTGCTCCCGCTCTTCCTCTATATCAGTGTGGTGTTCCCGGTGCCCGATGTGTTACTCCCCAGACTTACCAATGTCTTCTTTCACTTCTTGTGGGGTAACAGAGTGAATGTGGTCAGGAGAAACGTTGTCTATCGCCCCCGTAAGGAGGGTGGTCTCTCCATGCCCTGTCCTGAGCTCTTCTTTAATCTCATGCTTATGAAGAATTTTTCATTTTGTAAGAATTCAGAGAAGACGCCATGGTCTTGTTTGTTTAAGGGCCAGATCCAGCAGTTTGTATCTGTGTGGTCGGTAGGGGATCCCATCAAGAGAATCTCAGGCCGACTAAAGAATAATGTTTCTTGGTATGGTGTCCATGTAATAAGTAAGGTCATTAGATGGAGGATCCTGTATGAGGACGTCAGGCAGCTCAGTAGGAAGGAGCTGTATAAGAACGTGCTGTCATCTCACTTTAGTGTCCATGTACAACTGAGGGGCGCCCCAAGTCTAGATGTAAAACAGGCTGCAAAAAATGTCCTAGATCACAGAGTCCCCCCTCATATGAGAGACGTGGCATGGCTGGGGCTCCATGGTAAGATGTACGTCAGAGACAACCTAAAGTGCAGGAATGTATCAGACAGATCATGTCCTAGAGAAGAGTGCCCCCATATACAGGAGACCATGGAACATTTGCTGCTAGAGTGTCCTTTTACTATGCAGGTATGGGAGTGTGTGTCCTTGTCCCTAAAGTTACCGCACCTGGTGGGACAGTTGTATGGTCAGCTGCTGTACGGAGACTTCCAACCTGAGCTCAGGGCGTATAACAGAAGCTCCCTGTATGTAATAAATGTGGTGACCATATACCCTCTGTGGTGCGCACGGTGCTGCCTGCTCATCAATAAGGAGGTCCTGTTCTGTGATACTGTCAGGTATAAGATCCTGGAAAGTCTTAAGTCACTGTATAAGAAAGATATAAAGATTAACTCAGGTAATGTGAACTGGAGGAACATTCATGTAGCCGGATTTATCAATCTTATCTAATGTTATTGTGTAAGTGATGTAACAACACAGTATTTATTTTCTTTAATATTTATTATTTTGTGATTTTAATGTTGTTATTCTGTAATATTTGGTTGTCAGTTTTAAATAAAAAGATCATTATAGTAGTTATATTCTTGTACATAAGGAGCAGTATTATAGTAGTGTAACGGGTCTGGGAGGCAGAACCTCTGAGCTACTATACAAGGGGGCGGTCCTTGTAAGGGAGCGGGTGGCGACCAGGGAAGACGGGCTGGAAGTCTCAGCAGGTGAACGGGACAGTCTCTGAGTGAACGGGACAGTCTCTGAGTGAACGGGCTGGAGGTCACGGCAAGTGACCGGGGCAGTCTCTAGGTATAGGGTTGGTACGACCTGTGGCGGCTGAAGATAGACGTGAGCTCCCAGGTGAGCAGGCGAGAGTCTCTGGATGAACGGGTGGTCACAGCATGTGACGGCGGAGCCTCCAGGAAGACCAGCGGACAGGCGACAGATGAGCGCTCCCAGGTGAGCGGGCAGAAGTCTCTGGACAGGCGGGTGGTCACAGCACGTGACGGCAGAGCCTCCGGGTAGGCAAGCAGACAGGTAGCAGATGAGCGCTCCCAGGTGAGCGGGCAGGAGTCACTGGACAGGCAGGTGGTCACAGCACGTGACGGCGGAGCCTCCAGGTAGGCTAGCAGGCAGGTAGCAGATGTGCGCTCCCAGGTGAGCGAGCAAGCTGGTCCATAGACAGACTGACAGGAGTTGGAAGGCAGACCGTCGGACCTCAGGCAAGCAGGCAGGTAGCTGATGTGCGCTCCCAGGTGAGCGGGCAGGCTGGTCCTTAGACAGACTGACAGGATTAGTAAGGCAGACCGTCGGACCTCAGACTAGCAGGCAGGTAGCAAGTAATCAGGCAGGAATCTGGCAGGTAACTGGCAGGTAACTGGCAACGGGACCTGAGGGCTGAAGCACAGGTGAGACACAGGTGCAAACAACATTGCTCGGGCACCTCCATTTTGGAGGAGGTGCCTTATATATGGTAAAGTCCTCCGGCCATTGGCCGGGGACTCCTTAGGACGGCGCGCGCGGCCCCTTTAAGAGGGAGGGAGAGCGCGCGCGCCCTAAGCACAGTGGCCGGGAAGGAGCGCGCGCTGCCAGCAGAGCGGGAGAGGGACGCCGGGCACGGAGCAGAGCGGTGAGGGGAACAGCGTCCCTGCCTAGCAGAGGGCAGGGACACCGGCACTACAGTACCCCCCCCTTTAGGCCCCCCCTTTTTTAGGCCAGACAGAAATTTAGCAAGGATGAGAGGGGCATGGATGTTCTCCCGGGGCTCCCACGTTCTCTCCTCAGGACCAAACCCCTTCCAATCTACCAGAAAAAAGGTCTTCCCTCTTACCCTTTTGGTAGCAAGAATGTTCTCTACCTCAAACTCGTCCTCAGCGGAAACCGGAGCAGGAGGCGTACCTGTAGACTTGGAAAAAGAGTTAAGCACCACGGGTTTGAGGAGAGATACATGGAAGGAGTTAGGGATCCGTAAGTTGGCCGGGAGTTTCAATTTATAGGCCACCGGGTTGATCTGACTGATGACCTCCAGAGGACCGATGAACCGAGGCCCAAACTTGTAAGAAGGTATCTTGAGTCGAACATATTTAGATGAGAGCCAGACCTTATCTCCTGGACGAAATTGTGGAGGATCCAGGCGTTTTTTGTCAGCGTGTCTTTTCATACGCTCGGATGACAGAAGGAGTGCGGACCGGGTACTCTCCCATATGGAGGAAAATTTGCTAACGAGAGATTCCGCAGCCGGGTTGTCCACAGAGGTGGAGACAGGAAAAGGAATCCGAGGATGCTGACCGAAAACTACAAAAAACGGGGATTTGGAGGAGGATTCGCTCTCGTGATTATTATAAGAGAACTCGGCCCATGGTAGGAGATCCACCCAGTCAGAATGGTGGGCATTAACGAAGTGCCGGAGGTAACTGGTCAGGTTCTGATTGATCCGCTCCACTTGACCATTGGACTGTGGGTGGTAAGCGGAGGAGAAGTCCAGGGTGACGTCTAGTAGTTTACAAGTGGCTCTCCAGAAACGTGAGGTGAACTGTACCCCACGATCCGACACGATGTGGAGGGGCAGGCCATGAAGACGGAAGATATGGCGGATAAAGTCTTTAGCCAGCTCGGGTGCAGACGGGAGGCCTGGCAGGGGAATAAAGTGAGCCATCTTGGAAAAGCGGTCAGCGACCACCCAAATGACCGTACTACCGACAGAGACGGGGAGATCAGTTATGAAGTCCATAGCAATATGCTGCCAGGGGGCAGCAGGCACAGGAAGCGGAAGGAGGCGTCCGGCTGGCAGATGTCTCGGGACTTTGTTGCGGGCGCAGGACACACAGGCAGAAACAAAGTCTATTACGTCCTTGTGCAGGGTAGGCCACCAATAGTGCCGGGCAATAAGCTGGAGGGTCTTTTTCTGACCGGCGTGGCCAGCTAGCTTAGACGAATGGCCCCAGTGTAGGATCTTCTCCCGATCAGGTACTGAAACAAACGTCTTACCGGGAGGGAGACGATTTAGACTCACGGGAGCCACCTGCATTACTCTGGCGGGATCGATGATATGTTTAGGTTCTTCCTCGAGATCGGACACCAGAAAGGATCGGGACAATGCGTCTGCTTTGACGTTTTTGTCAGCCGGGCGAAAATGAAGAACAAAATCAAAGCGAGCAAAAAACAAGGACCACCGGGCTTGGCGCGGGTTAAGTCTCTGGGCATGCTGGAGGTAAGCCAAGTTCTTGTGGTCAGTGAAAATTATTACCGGATGAAGAGCCCCCTCGATTAGGTAACGCCACTCCTCCAACGCCAGCTTGATGGCCAATAACTCTCGGTCTCCTATGGAATAGTTGCGCTCAGAAGAGGAGAAGAGTTTGGAGAAGAAGCCACAAGTTACCATTCTCCCGGAAGATGATTTTTGAGTAAGTAGCGCTCCGGCTCCAGAGGAGGAGGCGTCAACTTCCAGGAAGAACTGCTTGTTGCCGTCCGGGCGATGCAGCACCGGGGCGGAAGAGAAGGCCTGTTTTAGGGAAAGAAAGGCCTCCTCTGCTTCGGGCGGCCACTCTTTGGGATTAGTACCCTTACGGGTGAGCGCGGAAATTGGGGCAGTCCGGGAAGAGAAGTGTGGTATGAAGAGGCGGTAGTAGTTGGCGAAGCCCAGGAATCGCTGAATGGCCTTCAACCCCTCCGGTCGGGGCCATTTCTCGATGGCAGACAGTTTCTCAGGATCCATTTGTAGGCCGGTCTGAGAGATAATGTAGCCCAGAAACGGAAGCGAGGTCTGCTCAAAGAGGCACTTCTCATATTTAGCGTAGAGATGGTTCTGCCTGAGCCTGAGCAGGACCTGACGAACGTCCCTCCGGTGAGTCTGGAGATCCGGAGAGAAGACCAAGATGTCGTCCAGGTACACCACTACGCAGGAGTAGAGAAGGTCCCGGAAGATGTCATTGACCAACTCTTGAAAGACGGCAGGAGCGTTACAGAGGCCAAAGGGCATTACCAGATATTCATAGTGGCCGTCCCGGGTGTTGAATGCCGTCTTCCATTCATCCCCCTGACGGATACGAACCAGGTTGTACGCCCCACGGAGGTCTAGTTTGGTGAAGATTCTAGCCCCCCTCAGACGATCAAATAACTCCGGAATGAGCGGAAGGGGGTACTTATTCTTCACCGTGATCTGGTTAAGGCCTCTATAGTCTATACAGGGACGGAGAGAGCCGTCCTTCTTTTTGACGAAAAAGAAGCTTGCTCCCGCCGGGGAGGTAGATTTCCGGATGAATCCCCTGGCCAGATTCTCCTCAATATATTCGGACATCGAGCGGGTCTCAGCAGCGGATAATGGATAAATACGCCCACGGGGAGGAGAAGTACCAGGTAACAAGTCGATAGGGCAGTCGTATGGTCTATGAGGGGGTAGTGTCTCTGCTTCCTTTTTATTAAAGATATGAGCATAAGACCAATAAGGGATCGGAAGTCCAGGTAGATTAGCTGGGGTAGGAGAAGGACGGACGGGATGGACGGGAACCAGACAGGTCTTATGGCAGCCCTGTCCCCAGCGAAGGACTTCTCTGGTCTGCCAGTCAAGAACGGGTGCATGTCTCTGGAGCCAAGGTAGACCTAGCAGGAGGGCGTGAGAGAGTCCAGGCAGAACATGGAAGGAGATACTTTCAGAATGCAGCATTCCCACCTGCAGAGTAATGGATTCGGTGATGAGTTGGATGGGGCGTGGTAAGAGCCCCCCATCCACGGCAGCAACAGACAAGGGTACAGCCAGAGGTTTGGTAGGGATGCGGTATTTCTCTACCAGGGACTGTGAGATAAGATTCCCGGCTGCTCCAGAGTCAAGTTGGGCTAGTTCGAAATAACGGTTCTCCCCGTAGACGATTGAAACTGACAACAGCAGGGATGGAGAGGATTTATTCTTGTCTAGGTGGACCTCTCTGAGCGAACCTAGACACAGGCGTTTCCCGACCTCTCCGGGCAGGCACGGATCCGGTGCTCCTTACTGCCACAGTAGAAGCAGGTGCCCTCGGCACGGCGTAAGTCCTGACGGGTCTTGACCATCTTGGTCTGGTCGACCTGCATAGGCTCAGGAGAGTGTACCTGGTAAGAGACAGAAGGAGTGACGGGTTTCTGAAAAGTAGGAGCTAGACGTGGTAATCTCCTCTCACGGGTGACCTCTCTGGCACGCTCCTGGAACCGTAGGTCAATCCGGGTGGCAAGAGTTATTAAATCATCGAGAGTGGTAGGAATGTCCCGACCGGCAAGCTCATCTTTAATACGGCCGGACAGACCCTCCCAGAAGACGGAAACCAGAGCGTCGTTATCCCAGGCCAGCTCCGAGGCAAGGGTACGGAACCGTATGGCATATTGGCCCACGGTGAGACTTTCCTGACGGAGGCGTAGCAGAGATGATGCGGATGAGGTCTTCCGTCCGGGTTCGTCGAAGACTTTCCGGAAAGCCGTGAGAAAAGCAGGCAAGTTGGATACCAGGGGGTCTCCTCTCTCCCATAGAGGATTTAGCCAGGCCAGGGCCTCCCCGGTGAGATGGGACATGATGAATGCAATTTTGGCCCGGTCGGAGTTAAACTGGTGAGATAATAGTTCAAAGTGCAGGGTGCACTGATTTATGAAGCCCCGAGCCTGGGCGGAGTCGCCTCCGAAGCGAGGAGGTGCAGAAAGCCGGGGTCCGGGGTAAGATACCATGGTATTAGTGGGCAGTGGAGCTGCCGGATTGCGAGACATGGCACTGGCGGAGGTTGCTGGTGGAGCAGTCAGAGTGTCCAGGCGAGTATTGACATTCCGCAGTTGACCCAGAATGGACTCCTGTTGGGACCTTTGACGGGACAGTTCATGACACAGGTCCGAGAGCGAGTGAGCTTAGGTGCCACCGGGTTCCATGGCCCGAGCAAACTGTAACGGGTCTGGGAGGCGGAACCTCTGAGCTACTATACAAGGGGACGGTCCTTGTAAGGGAGCGGGTGGCGACCAGGGAAGACGGGCTGGAAGTCTCAGCAGGTGAACGGGACAGTCTCTGAGTGAACGGGACAGTCTCTGAGTGAACGGGCTGGAGGTCACGGCAAGTGACCGGGGCAGTCTCTAGGTATAGGGTTGGTACGACCTGTGGCGGCTGAAGATAGACGTGAGCTCCCAGGTGAGCAGGCGAGAGTCTCTGGATGAACGGGTGGTCACAGCATGTGACGGCGGAGCCTCCAGGAAGACCAGCGGACAGGCGACAGATGAGCGCTCCCAGGTGAGCGGGCAGAAGTCTCTGGACAGGCGGGTGGTCACAGCACGTGACGGCAGAGCCTCCGGGTAGGCAAGCAGACAGGTAGCAGATGAGCGCTCCCAGGTGAGCGGGCAGGAGTCACTGGACAGGCAGGTGGTCACAGCACGTGACGGCGGAGCCTCCAGGTAGGCTAGCAGGCAGGTAGCAGATGTGCGCTCCCAGGTGAGCGGGCAAGCTGGTCCATAGACAGACTGACAGGAGTTGGAAGGCAGACCGTCGGACCTCAGGCAAGCAGGCAGGTAGCTGATGTGCGCTCCCAGGTGAGCGGGCAGGCTGGTCCTTAGACAGACTGACAGGATTAGTAAGGCAGACCGTCGGACCTCAGACTAGCAGGCAGGTAGCAAGTAATCAGGCAGGAATCTGGCAGGTAACTGGCAGGTAACTGGCAACGGGACCTGAGGGCTGAAGCACAGGTGAGACACAGGTGCAAACAACATTGCTCGGGCACCTCCATTTTGGAGGAGGTGCCTTATATATGGTAAAGTCCTCCGGCCATTGGCCGGGGACTCCTTAGGACGGCGCGCGCGGCCCCTTTAAGAGGGAGGGAGAGCGCGCGCGCGCGCCCTAAGCACAGTGGCCGGGAAGGAGCGCGCGCTGCCAGCAGAGCGGGAGAGGGACGCCGGGCACGGAGCAGAGCGGTGAGGGGAACAGCGTCCCTGCCTAGCAGAGGGCAGGGACGCCGGCACTACAAGTAGTTATATTCTTGTACATAAGGAGCAGTATTATAGTAGTTATATTCTTGTACATAAGGAGCAGTATTATAGTAGTTATATTCTTGTATATAGGGAGCAGTATTATAGTAGTTATATTCTTGTACATAGGGGCAGTATTATAGTAGTTATATTCTTGTACATAAGGAGCAGTATTATTGTAGTTATATTCTTGTACATACGGAGCAGTATTATAGTAGTTACATTCTTGTACATACGGTCAGTATTATAGTAGTTATATTCTTGTACATAGGGGGCAGTATTTTAGTAGTTATAACATTCCTTAAATGTACAAGAATATATTGGTTGTTTTTTGACGACTTTATGACTATTTTAAAGAGTATATCAGGTACAGTAATTAACTTGATAATGTGACAGCTTTGAGCTCAGAAGATTTGTTTTTCCCCCATTTTATTGGCGTTGAACCTACAACACGTTACTCTGCAGGTGGATAGAAATCAGACCAGCAGAAATCTTAACCCCTTCCCGACCCGTGTCACAGCGTCTGTGACATGGAGGGATCGCGCCCCTGCAGCGCCTGCGAGCGGGGTCGCTCAGGTGTTACAGTTGCTACTGCAACTGGACATCCTGTAGTTGACCCCACGGGGGTGGATTAACCCCCCCCCCCCCGTGCCTGGGACCCCTCCGATTGGCAGTTTCACTTTCACTTTAGTGAAACTGCCAATCGGAATGAATTAAATATTTCACCAATGGAAATTGGTGAAATATTTATGATCTGGGCATGGCTTGATGCTTATAGCATCAGCCATTGGATGGGGGGAGTGTCAGGTCTGTCACCCCCCCGATCTGATTGGCTCTAGTGTCCATGTGACGCTAGCCCTCCAGTCAGATGTGAAGGGTGTCATTTTTACAATGGCTGACTAAACTCCATAGCTTTCTCCCATCCGTGAAAGCTGTGGAATTTGGTCACCCATTGATCTGCCGCCGATCCACCGCCGACACCGACGATCCACCCCCGACGATCACCGCCGATCCACCGCCGGTAATATTACCCCCCCCCCCTCCACTTTCATACCTGCACCCCGACATCCGCTCCCTCTCCCACGTCTTCATCCACCGGCTGGTGCTCTCCTTCTGCCAGTCGGTGTACGGTGATCACAGGCAGCAGCTGGCTCACTGTAAATCCCCTGCGCATGTGATCACCGATCATCCCCCTGTCCCCAGTAATCCCCCCCCATCCCCAGTGTTCACCCCCCCGTCCCAGTGTTCACCCCCCGTCCCAGTGATCACCCCCCCGTCCCAGTGATCACCCCCCCGTCCCAGTGATCACCCCCCCGTCCCAGTGATCACCCCCCCGTCCCAGTGATCGTCCCCGTCCCAGTGAGCACTCGTCCCAGTGATCACCCACCCCCCCTCCCAGTGATCACCCCCGTCCCCGTCCCAGTGACCACCTCCGTCCCCATCCCAGTGATCACCCGTTCCAGTGATCACCCACCCCCTCCTCCCAGTGATCACCCCCCCCGTCCCAGTGATCATCTCCCCCCGCAAACCCAGTGATCACCCCCCTGCTGCTGCCGGCTCCTGCTCCCCTTTCTGCCCCAGTAATCACCCCCAGATGCTGCCGGCCTCCTACCCCCCCTTGCTGCTGCCGGCTCCTGCCCCCCTTTCTGCCCCAGGGTTCACCCCCTTGCTGCTGCTACTGCCGGCTCCTGCCCCTCTTTCTGCCCCAGTGATCACCCCCCTTGCTGCTGCTGCTGGCTCCTCCATCTCCTCAGCCCCCTCCTACGCCTGACCGCCCCCTCATGCGCCCCGTGTGCCTGAGCGCACCCCCTACGCCTGACTGTCCCCTAAGCCTGACTGTCACCTACGCCTGACTGCAGAAGGTTACACCAAGCACACACACACACGTACACTCACTATAATAAAGATTCGATTTTTTTTTTTTTTTTTTTTTTTTACACACGCACACAAAATGTCCCGCCCGTCCCGCTCATCCCAGTCTAGGGCGTACTCAGCTGAGGAGGCTATGTCAGGTTGGTGTGTATGTGTTGTAGTGTATGTGAGGTTGTGTGTGTGTGGTGTATACACTACACTATACCACACCGCACAGCAACCATACATACACTACACAATGGTTTCCGCTAACAAATTGGAACCATGTTGCGTTTGGAGAGCCCCTGTGTGCCTAAACATTGGAGCTCCCCCACAAGTGACCCCATTTTGGAAACTAGACCACCCAAGGCACCTATCTAGATGCATAGTGAGCACTTGGAACCCCCAGGTGCTTCACAAATTGATTCGTAAAAATGAAAAAGTGGAAAAAAAAACACTTTTATTTTTACGGATTAATTTGTGAAGCACCTGGGGGTTCCAAGTGCTCACTATGCATCTAGATAGGTGCCTTGGGGGGTCTAATTTGCAAAATGAGGTCACTTGTGGGGGAGCTCCTCTGTTTAGGCACATCAGGGGCTCTCCAAACGCGACATGGTGTCCGCTAACAAATTGAATGGAATACTGTGTACAGTTTTGGGCACCACATTTTAAAAAAGACATAGACAAACTGGAGCAAGTTCAGAGAAGAGCGACTAGAATGGTGACTGGTCTGCAAACCATGTCCTATGAGGAACGGTTGCAGGATTTGGGAATGTTTAGCTTGCAAAAAAGAAGACTGAGAGGAGACTTAATAGCTGTCTACAAATATGTCAAGGGCTGTCACATTGTAGAAGGATCATCTTTATTCTCATTTGCACAAGGAAAGACTAGAAGCAATGGGATGAAACTAAATGGGAGGAGACACAGATTAGATATTAGAAAAAACTTTTTGACAGTTAGGGTGATTAATGAGTGGACCAGGCTGCCACGAGAGGTGGTGAGTTCCCCTTCAATGGACGTCTTCAAACAGAGGCTGGACAGACATCTGTCTGAGATGATCTAATGAATCCTGCTTTGAGCAGGGGGTTGGACCAGATGACCCAGGAGGTCCCTTCCAACTCTACCATTCTATGATTCTATGATTCTATGAATGGAAAATCGGCTCAAATTGTTAGCGGACACCATGTTGCGTTTGGAGAGCCCCTGTGTGCCTAAACATTGGAGCTCCCCCCACAAGTGACCTCATTTTGGAAACTAGACCCCCCAGGGAACTTATCTAGATGCATAGTCAGCACTTTAAACCCCCAGGTGCTTCACAAATTGATCTGTGAAAACAAAAAAGTACTTTTTTTTCACAAAAATTTTCCTTTAGCCTAAATTTTTTAATTTTCACATGGGTAACAGGATAAAATGCATCCTAAAATTTGTTGGGCAATTTCTCCTGAGTACACCGATAACTCATATGTGGTCGTAAACCACTGTTTGGGTGCATGGCAGGGCTCCGAAGGGAAGGAGCGCAATTTGACTTTTGAAGCTAACTTTCCATTCAAAAAGTGAAATGGCGCTCCTTCCCTTCTGAGCCCTGCCGTGCGCCCAAACAGTGGTTTATGACCACATATGAGGTATCGGTGTACTCAGGAGAAATTGCCCAACAAATTTTAGGATGCATTTTATCCTGTTATCCATGTGAAAATTAAAAAATTTAGGCTAAAAGAAAATTTTTGTTAGAAAAATTAAAATGTTCATTTTTTTCTTTCATGTTGCTTTAGTTCCTGTGATGCACCTGAGAGGTTAATAATCTTCTTGAATGTAGTTTTGAGTATCTTGAGGGGTGCAGTTTTTGGAATGGTGTCACTTTTGGGTGTTTTCTGTCATGTACACCCCTCAAAGGGACTTCAAATGTGATGTGGTCACTAAAAAAATGGTTTTGTCAATTTTGATGGAAAAAAAGATAAATTGCTGATGAACTTTGAACCCTTCAAACTTCCTACCAAAATTTTTTTTTTTTCAAAAATTGTGCTGATGTAAAGTAGACATGTGGGAAATGTTATTTATTAACTATTTTGTGTCACATCACTCTGTGGTTTAGCTGAATAAAAATTAAAAATTTGAAAATAGTGCAATTTTCAAAATTTTTCCCATATTTTTGATTTTTTTCACAAATAAACGCAAATATTATCGACCTAAATTTAAAACTAACATGAAGCCCAATATGTCACGAAAAAACAATCTCAGAAACGCTAGGATCCGTTGAAGTGTTCCAGAGTTTTTACTTCGTAAAGGGACACTGGTCAGAATTGACAAAAATGCCAAGGTCTTTAGGGTCAAAATAGGCTGGGTCCTGAAGGGGTTTTTAAATAGCAGATTTGTGCTATATAAAAAAAAAACAAAGCTTAAAGCAAAACCTCGATTTCAGATCCTTATCAATCTTTATGGCACTACTGATGTTAATTGGAATCGTGACTGGACTGACCCTTTTGTCACTTCTTGTTTCATGAGGATAGGACCAATTTTGCTTTTCGTCTTGATGAAAAGAAGTTCATAAAAAAACTGGTGACAATGCAGTGTAGAATAATAATAATAATATTATGTCTTCCTGAGCACTGGGTTGCAGAACAATTATAGTATATATGCGGCACTTGGCGCTGAAAGCCGGGGCTCATTCTCGATTCTCCGGGGCGTTTACTGCTAAACACCGCTGGCATAAAACAAAGATTAAAACCATTCAGGGGAGGAAAAGCCATGCGGTCTCATAATCCATTAAACTATATCATCTGTAGTGAGCGGCTCCTGGCAGATGTACTGGCAGGGAGGAGCGGGCATACAGCCATTGCTGGGGAATTGCATAATATATACAAAACCTGGCCAGGAGAAGAACCGCACAGACTACTGCCTCATCATCCAACGCTTGTGAATTCCTGATAGATAAGTATTACATTCCTAGCTGAACTATGAGCAATATGCGGACCCCCACCCCAGTAACCTGATCTCTCGTTGCATAATATAAGGGATGCTCTGCCAAGATCCTGCGTTACTCAATTTATCGAGAGTCCGGTTTCGATACAACATAATGCGGCAGGTAAAACAATGCAACATTGTATCGAACAAGGTATGAGAGGAGCAGAGAAACTAAACTGGTCGCCATGCAGTCCTCTTAAAGGGAATGGTTAGAAATGTCTGCAGGAGATCCTCAGCATGTGACGTTACCGCTAGACAAATCTTAAAGGGAATGTGCCATCAGAAAAGGACCTAATGTTTAAAACTAGTTTGTATGTTAAATTACTTTATTTGGATGAGGAGAATGATGGAGGATGAGGATGATGGAGGACGATGGTGAGGAGGAGGATGGAGGAGGAGGACTGTGACATCACCTATTGTGAATGGTGGATCCTGTGTGATCAGTAGTGTTGAGCATTCCGATACTGAAATATCGGGTATAGACCGATATTCGCTGTATCGGAGTTCCGATACTTTTACAATATCGAATACCGGAATCGGAAGTTCACATAATGCCTGCGCTCTGCAGTGTCTCTGAAGGATGACAAGCTGGATGGCAGCGCTCAGATGCGATCCAGCCTGTCATCAGAATGCCATCCCAGCGTGGGAGAATTCTCCTGCTCAAGCGCTGACATTACATTATCTCCCTTACATTACAATTAAATGGAATAGCAGGAATTAATATTTTTTTAAGACGTTGATGCCACAACCATGGTGGTTGTTGCATTACAGTGGTTGCCCAAATCGATGGGAACAGTGCTCACATTGAAACATGAAAAGCCGGCGCTTCATCAGTGGCATATACCGGTACCCGACAATTTAGAACAGAAAGAATAGAGCTTCACACATAGATTAGATAGATAGAAACATGTCAGTCACATATATAATAAGTACAGTGACAGTGTTGGTTACTGTACTTGTCATTTAGTGTTAAAATAAAGGATTTATTAAAAAAAAAAATTGGCGTGAGGTTCCCCGTAATTATAGTCTCTAGCGGAGGTTAAGCAGATGGCTGGGGCAGATGTTTGAAGCCTGGGAAGGGGGTAATACCCACGGAGCTTCCCAGGCTACTAATATCAGCCCCCAGCTGAATACCTAGCCTTTACTAGCTATTAAAATGGGGGACCCCCCCAAAAAAATGACTATTTTAATAGCTAGCAAAGGCTAGGCAGACAGCTGGGGGCTGATATTAATAGCCCAGGAAGGGTGCCATGAATATTGGCCCCCTCCCAGGCTAGAAACACCAGCCGTCAGCCGTCCCAGAAATGGCGCATCCATAGGATGCGCCAATTCTGGCACTTAGCCTCGCTCTTCCCACTGCCCTGTAGCAGTGGGAACTGACATGTTTCTATCTATCTAATCTATGTGTGAAGCTCTATTCTTTCTGTTCTAAATTGTCGGGTACCGGTGTATGCCGCTGCTGAATTGCCGGCTTTTCATGTTTCACTGTCAGCACTGTTCCCATCGATTTGGGCAACCACCTCCCCCAGTACATTCTACATTATTGTTAGTTGTTTTCCTTCATGTAGAATTAACCTACAAGGAAAGAAAGGGTTTATTTTCATTCCGATATTTGTGTCCCATTGACTTGCATTGGTTTCCGGTATCGGAATCGGCGATATCCGATACTTTTTGAGTATCGGCCCGATCCAATCCGATCCGATATTTCCTGATATCAGAAGGTATCGCTCAACACTAGTGATCAGTCATTGTAATCCTGCCTTTGAAGACAGACACTCTTAGAAAAAAAAAACGCAAGTAGGATTTTAAAATTGCCAGATTACTAACTTTTGTTTTCCAACAAATATTGTAAATATCAGAAAAGAAAAAAAAGCAAGATAGAAGCAGAAAGTCACAACCCTTAGGATTCGTCACAGTTGCCTGTATTATGCCATGATGTCGCCGCTGCACTGAGCAGTCTCTGTTCACACCGTGTCGCTCAAAGTCGCCATCTACCCCCAGCCTAAAGCTCAACGTAGGGGGGTCTAGGAAGCGGAGATAGGAGGATTTGTTTGTTGCTTCTTATGACAGAGGGAAAACATTTGGAATTTTGGTTTGTAAGCAAATAAAAAAAAAGGTAATATTGCTGGAAAAGGAGAGAATAACTTCTATTCTGAACGTGGGCCAGCACCTCTCACATCCATGGTCATTGTCTGATATTGAGACACATCAACATTTAATTAGGCTTAAGATGCAAAACCAAGAACAGGCACAAGTGAAAAGATATTTTTTATTTTATCAATGTTTTTAAGAATAGTTTACTTTGTTTTTACCTCAGCAATCAGATAAAGATAAGTCATGAGGTTCAAATTACTGGAAATGTTTTATTATAGAGGTAAATACTTTGTTTTTAAAGAGAAACAATGGGGCATCGGATGCCTCTAAGCCTCAAATAATCTGCTCCGCCAGAAGCTCTTGTCGTCGACCGTTGCCGAAGCCTCCTGCAAACGCGCCAATTAATCTGCTAACAAATTGGCTGAATCGTTTTAATTTTTTTTCCATCATGAACTGCAGTCTGTTCAGTCACAAATTCCCAGCTCTTCCCCCTACATAAACAGCCAACAAGAGCAACAGATCACATTGATCCCTATAGTGATAACCACCATCATCTTCACATAATGATCCGTGTCACCTCATACATCGTTCTCAGATGTGTCACCTCATACATCTACACTGTGTTCCAAATTATTATGCAAAAAGTGTTTAGGAGTGATAAGGTAAGAATTTTTTTGTTTGTCAGTTAAACTCATTGATGGTGATGTGTGTCAGGGCTCTTTATATTACTGTAAGCAATTGCAGACACCTGCTAGATAGTTTGGCAGGTGTGTCCAATGAAAGGCAAGACTACTTAAGAAGGCTGTCCCACATTATTAAGCAGCCTACATTTTCTGCCAAAATGGGAAAGAAAAAGGATGTGTCGGCTGCTGAGAAGCAACAAATTGTGGAGTGTTTAGGTCAAGGCATGACTACAATCAACATTGCCAAGACACTTCATCATGATCATCGCACAATCAAGAAGTATGTAGCTGATTCACAGTACACACGTGTGCGTGCTGATAAGGGAAAATTGAGGACTCTTTCCTACAGGCAATTACGTCAGGTTAAAAGAGCAGCGGCAAAAAAGCCTTGTCATAGCAGCAGACAAGTTTTTGAAGCTGCTGGTGCCTCCAACGTCCCCCGAACAACAATATGCAGGGTCCTTCAGAGGTTTGCAGCTGTGCGTAAGCCATCCTGTCGACCTCCTCTATCCACTGCACACAAGCAGAAACGGCTCCAATGGGCCAAACAATACATGAAGACTGACTTCAAAACTGTTTTGTTCACTGATGAGTGCCGTGCAACGCTCGATGGTCCAGATGGATGGAGTGGAGGATGGCTGGTTGATGGACACCCCATGCAAACACGGCTACGGCGCCAACAAGGAGGAGGTGGAGTAATGTTTTGGGCTGAAATCATGGGGAGAGAGATTATCGGCCCCTTTAGGATCCCTGAAGGGGTAAAGATGAACTCCATAATGTATGTTGAGTTTCTCAAACAGCACTTCCTGCCATGGTTCAAGAAGAAGAACCGTGCATTCCGCAGCAAGACCATTTTCATGCATGATAATGCACCATCTCATGCTGCACATAACACATCTGCATCTCTGGCTGCTATGGGCATAAAAGGGGACAAACTTATGGTGTGGCCCCCATGCTCCCCTGACCTCAACCCCATTGAGAACCTCTGGAGCATCATCAAAAGGAGTGTCTATGATGGCGGGAGGCAGTTCACATCTAAGCAACAGCTCTGGGAGGGTATTCTGTCCTCATGCAAAACAATTGAAGCAGAAACCATCCAATACCTGACAAATTCAATGGACGAGAGAGTTCAGAAGCTCCTTTCGAACAAGGGGTCCTATGTGCAAATGTAACATCACCTAGAATAAAGTTTTGAGATGAAAACGTTTTGATTTCAGTTTGTAATAACCTGCTAATGCTTATAATTTCAAAAATGACCTTTTTTGTTCTTTATTAAAATGAAAAGATTGAAAACTCTGCTGTGCATAATAATTTGGAACATGCATTTTGAGTGCAGTTTGAGTTTTTTATTTTTTTTTTAAATATACTGTTATCATAGGCAGTTTGTACAAAAACCTTTCAATTGTACTCTAATAGTTATTTGACTGGAAAATTACAATGACTGCAATTCATATAGGTAATTTGGGAAAATCTGAGAAAATATTATTTGCATAATAATTTGGAACACAGTGTATGTGAGCAGCATAGAAAGGAGCGAGAACTTAACATTCAGTGTGTGCATGGAAACAAGGCGGCAAGTGAGGCTATGTACACATGAAGCGTTTTTGCGGTGGTTTTTCCGCCACGGAAACGCCGTGAAAATGCTTGAAAATCGGTCTGCCAGCTATTGCAATGGCAATCCTGATGTGCTGTGCACATGATGCAGAGATTTCCGCTCAGGATTACCATTGTGAAAAAAAATGCAGCATATCCATTGTACACGCTTTCCGTGCCTATTGACTTGATTCACAGCAAATTCGCAGGCAATATACCTATACCTGCTAATAATAAATAATAATAGCAATATCGGATTTGCTGCGTTTCAATTAAAGGCAATGAGCGCAAATTCACGGCGGAAACGCAGTGCAGGTGGTACCCGGCTCGGCAGAGGACTACTACTCCTCTCAACTGACCGCCACTCCTGCTGATAACAGCGAGAGTGGCGCGGCTGGGGGAAGCAGTAGTCTTCTTAGCCAAGCCAGCATGCCCGCGGTTAAAGCAAATAAAAAAAAAACACACACACACACACGCTATACTCACCTGTCCAGCGCCCCCGCTGTCCTCCTGTGATGCTCTCCTCCCGGCGGTACACTGCAGGGAGCGCGCTCACTCCCAGCAGTATACTGCGCTGCCAGGACCTGCGGTCACATGAGCGATCAGCTGATCGCTCACGTGACCTCACCGTGGGACCATTCTGAGGAATGTTCCCACCAGTGCTGGTGATGAGCTCACAGGGACTGATCAGCTGATCTTCAGCTGATGAACTCCAGTGACCTCCTGCACCAGCAAAGTACACTGACAGGTGTGATTTTACACACCTGTCAGTGTACAATGCTGTCTTCTACAGCAGTGCATCAGTGATTGCTGATGTCACTGCTGTAGAAGTGACCCGGATCGCCGAGGGACAATCGTTGGTGGTAATCGTGGACTGCGTCGTGACGGCGGACAGGTGAGGGATATGGTTGTTTGTTTTTTTCACTTTTTTTTCAGAAGATCGAGGGCTTCGTGGACAGAGTACAATAAAAAAAAAATATTTAAAACTGTGTATTTTTTATTTCATTAAACACTTTATTCTGGCCGTGTCTTTTATTGAAAAAGTGGCGACCACTTTACTATGCAGTTAGTTATGGGGGCATCTTATAGACGCTCTTCATTACTAATCTGGGCTTCACATCAGCTGCCAATACACAAGGCTGACGTGAACCTCAATCCCATTACACCACTGCCACAGCTACAGGGCAGTGGGAAGAGCGGAGGCCAAGCACCAGATTTAGCGCATCTTATGGATGGGCCATTCCTGAGACTGCTGAGGGGTGATCTTAATAGCCGTGGAGAGGGCTAGTATTCATGGCATCTTCCCTGGCTATCAATATCAGCCCACATCTGTCTGTTTAGCCTTTTCCAGTTAGATTTTATAGGGGGACCACACGTTCAAAAAATTTTTTGGGGGTCCCCCTGTAATCTAGCCAGTAAAGGCTAAAAAAACAGCTGTGGGCTGATATTAAATAGCCAGGGAACATTGTTGACTAATGGCCCCTTCCCCGGCTACTAATATCAGCCCCCAGCGGTCGGCTTTCCCTCTGCTGGTTATAAAAATGACAGGAGCGCCCACGTCAATTTATTTTATTTATTTTTTTAATTTAAGGCTCCCTGCCCACGATCAGTACGTAGCAGTGCTTTGGACACATTTTTTGCTGCGTCCAAAATGTTGCATTCTATCGAACACAGGTAAATCCACATGTGTTCACTGAACCATGTGGATTTACCGCATTCAATACATTCTAGTAGTCAAATTTCTGTTGTAGAGCCTAGCGATTCCACAAGAAAATTTGACATGCTGCGGTCCTGAAATACGCGCCGCATGTCAGTGTCCATGGGTGATTTGCAGCCTCTGATGCACACATAGTGGACATGGGATTTCTAGAAATCCCATCCATTATGCTGTAACATCTAGACGCTGCTGGTTTGATACTGCATAAGCACACAGCTTCAAACATGCAGCGGCTCCTGATCGTGGCCACGTACCCAAACTCACCCGAAGCATGTCAATTTCTGTAGCAGACATGCTGGTCTCTGCAGCAGATTTTGACCGATTGAAGTGTCATTATATGCGGTGGATTCACAAGTACCGATAACAAAAGTGCGGCATTACAACATCGCGTTTTGGACGCAGCAAAATGGCAGCGCTATGGACGTAAGAAAATACGCTGCGTCCAAAGCGCTGCCGAGTGCTGATCGGGGGATGTAGCGGCTAATGAAACAGCTGTGAACTGTTAATAATGGCCAGGGACCATGTTTGCCTAATGGCACCTTGCTAGGCTAAAAATAGCAGCTCACAGCTGCCCCAGAAATTACATAAATGGAAATGCTAATGAGAATAGACAAATGGGATTAGCTGACACCTCGCTCTTTTGTTTGGTGAAGACAAGGTGTCAGACCCATTCATCACCAAACCAAATTAAAGTAAAGAGTTAAACACACAGACACAGAGAAGACACATTCTTTAATCATTTAAATTAACCAATATACTCCCCCCAGTTCTGACGGTAATCCAAGGTTTAAGCAATGTCCCACCATAATAACTTTATTTAGCTCCAAAAAGCATTCATTGATGTATAAAAACGCATCAAACAGCGTTTTTCCTCCCAAGGAGATGCAGAAACGCTCAGGAAATGTCTGCTTCAAATACTGAACGTGCTCACATAGCCTGAAAGAAAAACCTATGTATTTCACAAGAATATAATTACTATAATACTGCACCATATGTACAAGAATATAACTACTATAATACTGCCCCTATGTACAAGAATAGAACTACTATAATACTGCCCCCTATGTACAAGAATATAACTACTATAATACTACCCCTATGTACAAGAATATAACTACTATAATACTACCCCTATGTACAAGAATATAACTACTATAATATTGCCCCTATGTACAAGAATATAACAACTATAATGATCTTTTTATTTAAAACTGACAACCAAATATTACAGAATAATTACATTAAAATCACAAAATAATAAATATTAAAGAAAATAAATGCTGTGTTGTTACATCACTTACACAATAACATTAGATAACATTGATAAATCCGGCTACATGAATGTTCCTCCAGTTCACATTACCTGAGTTAATCTTTATATCTTTCTTATACACTGACTTAAGACTTTCCAGGATCTTATACCTGACAGTATCACAGGACAGGACCTCCTTATTGATGAGCAGGCAGCACCGTGCACACCACAGATGGTATATGGTCACCACATTTATTACATACAGGGAGCTTCTGTTATACGCCCTGAGCTCAGGTTGGAAGTCTCCGTACAGCAGCTGACCATACAACTGTCCCACCAGGTGCGGTAACTTTAGGGACAAGGACACACACTCCCATACCTGCATACTAAAAGGACACTCTAGCAGCAGATGTTCCATGGTCTCCTGTATATGGGGGCACTATTCTCTAGGACATGATCTGTCTGATACATTCCTGCACTTTAGGTTGTCTCTGACGTACAGTACATCTTACCATGGAGCCCCCGCCACGCCACGTCTCTCATATGAGGGGGGACTCTGGGATCTAGGACGTTTTTTGCAGCCTGTTTTACATCTAGACTTGGGGCGCCCCTCAGTTGTACATGGACACTAAAGTGAGATGACAGCACGTTCTTATACAGCTCCTTCCTACTGAGCTGCCTGACGTCCTCATACAGGATCCTCCATCTAATGACCTTACTTATTACATGTACACCATACCAAGAAACATTATTCTTTAGTCGGCCTGAGATTCTCTTGATGGGATCCCCTACCGACCACACAGATACAAACTGCTGGATCTAGCCCTTAAACAAACAAGACCATAGCGTCTTCTCTGAATTCTTACAAAAAGAAAAATTCTTCATAAGAAACATGAGATTAAAGAAGAGCTCAGGACAGGGCATGGAGAGACCACCCTCCTTATGGGGGAGATAGACAATGTTTCTCCTGACCACATTCACTCTGTTACCCCACAAGAAGTGAAAGAAGACATTGGTAAGTCTGGGGAGTAACACATCGGGCACCAGGAACACCACACTGATATAGAGGAAGAGCGGGAGCAGGAAGGTCTTCAGCAGGCGGACCTTCTCCAGATACCTCAGCTTCCAGTGTCTCCAACTCTGCACCTTCTGCTCACACAGCACCAGCTTCTCCTCCCAGTTCACCTTCCCATCATCTACAGCAACAAACACTACTCTGATCCTGAACTGTTCTGAAGGGCACAGAGAAGACATCACTGTCACCTCCCAACCACAACGCCTCGCTCTTCTCCATGTTCACAGAGGAGTTAGACACATTGGAGAAGGCTATGATCTCCTGCTGTAGAGCCACACAGTCATCTCTAGAAGAAACCACAACCGACACGTCATCCGCATAGGCGCAGAACTTTACATCCTCCACTGTACTCTACAGGCGACACCTTAGCCCTGTGAAACCTCTATGATCCTGCACTTTTCTGAGGAAAGGATCCAGACTAAAGACATACAACAATGGGCTGAGAGGACAGCCCTGCCTCTCCCCTGACATGATCCTGAAGGGCTTGGCCAAGTGACCATTAATCAGTGGCAGGCTTACAGCCTCCTTATATAGAACCTGCAGCCACTACACAAACCGCACCGGGAGGCCATAGTGTAACAACACCTGGTACAGGTAGTCATGATGGACTCTATCAAAGGCTTTACTCTGGTCTAAGCCCACAATATATGCCCCCACATTGTGCTGCTTAATGTACATCACAGCTTCTCTCACCAGCAGCAATGAGTCCTCTATCGTCCGACCCTTCACACCACGCGCCTGGTTGGCGATGATCAGCTCACCCGCCACCTCGCTCAGCCGATAATACAAGATCTTGGCCAGGATTTTATAATCAGTGTTTAGCAAAGACAATGGACGCCAGTTCTTTATATCTTTTAGATTTCCCTTCTTTGTTAGGAGAACCAGAAGAGAGCTATACTGGGACTGTAGGAGCTTCCCTGCAGAGAGGCAATCATTATAGACCTGCACCAGGTCCGGAGCCAATAAGTCCCTGAACTCTCTGTAAAACTCGCTGGTTAGGCCGTCCAGCCCTGGGCTCTTGTTGGCCTTTAAGGAGTCAATGCATCTCTTCACCTCATCCTCAGTTATGGGATCGGCCATACTATCTGCCTGCATCGGGTCTAACGTTGGTAGGGACACCCCGTTCAGATAGGCTTTAATGTCATCCTTTTCAATATGAGCCCCTTTATACAGATCTCTATAATAATCACCAATGATCCTCCGGACTTTCTCCGGCTCTGACTGCTCCACCCCATTCTCATCTAACAAGCCAGTGATCAGCTTCCTACTAACCCTGTTCTTACAGGCAAT
Organism: Phyllobates terribilis; assembly: GCF_046119375.1. Taxonomy (NCBI): domain Eukaryota; kingdom Metazoa; phylum Chordata; class Amphibia; order Anura; family Dendrobatidae; genus Phyllobates; species Phyllobates terribilis. The sequence goes on from NW_027362761.1 coordinate 357,510,662, forward strand.
AAAGGGATCTGGGTTATGGACGCCCCAACTATCAAACTGTCTCTCCGCCTTCAGAGACTTGAGGCGATCGTACTGCAGCTCCCTCATCCGCTGCTTTATATGGCTGACGCTCCGTCCGTCCACCTCCTCACCACCATTCATCCTGCTGTATAGCCGGCTGAGGTGCAGTCTTAGGGCTGTGTATCTCATATAATCCATATTACTACGTCTCCTGGCTTCTCGTATAATAAACTGCTTGATGTCACTCTTCATGATCTCCCACCACTTGGCTGTGTCATCACACATACATTGGGTGGTCCTACGTTCATTATAGAATGTGGTGAGCTCTGACTGCTCCACCCCATTCTCATCTAACAAGCCAGTGATCAGCTTCCTACTAACCCTGTTCTTACAGGCAATAAAGGGATCTGGGTTATGGACGCCCCAACTATCAAACTGTCCCTCCGCCTTCAGAGACTTGAGGCGATCGTACTGCAGCTCCCTCATCCGCTGCTTTAAATGGCTGACGCTCCGTCCGTCCACCTCCTCACCACCATTCATCCTGCTGTATAGCCGGCTGAGGTGCAGTCTCAGGGCTGTGTATCTCATATAATCCATATTACTACGTCTCCTGGCTGCTCGTATAATAAACTGCTTGATGTCACTCTTCATGATCTCCCACCACTTGGCTGTGTCATCATGTGGCACCCCAGGGGTCTGGTCTCCACAGTAATAGCAATGTTATGTCTGAGAGCAGGTGGGAGGTCTCTTGGTCAGGAATCCTATGCATGCCACACCTCCTGCCCAGTCCTGGGAGGGGAAGAACTTCCCCTATATAAAACTGGGGCTGAGGCAGGGTTAGTGAGTAGAGTAGAGAGAAGAAGAGGAGCAGCTTAGGAAAGAAAGATCAGGAGCTCAGTGGGAGCAGTGCTAAAAGGAATCAGGGGCTGGCAGCTGAAGAGCTCGCCCTGATTGAAGAGTTACCACCGGACCCGGAGTCCGAGGCTGTGGGGATTAACCCTGACCCAGCAGCAGAAACCGACCGGCAGGGGATTTCAGGTCCTCTGGCCAAGAAACCCGAAGGCACGGTCACACGCGTGGGACCAGCACCGCCGTCGTGGAGCAGAAGCCACTAGAAGGCCCCGAGTCACCGGCCATACGGGTGAGCACCACACGGTACACTCAGGGACGTGGGCTACCTTTACCCGCCTCTAGCAAGGAAGCCAGAAGAGTACAATTAGTTGGGGAGGCCTACAACTCCGCCTGGCCAAGGGGGATCCCATCTGCTCAAGGACTGACCAGGCCCCGACCGCTAGCCAGTACTCCGGGAGGGTCTATCTTTGTCACCAGTAAAGACCCTGAACTACACCGCATCGTCTCTGAGTGGTTCCTGCTACCCCCATCATCCACGTCGGCTGCCCTGAGGCCATACCCCTCCCGTTGGGGGTTATACCATCCACGCTGCACCATCCTTCCACCGGCCTCAGCGGTCTGCCCTGCAGCGGCAGCTCCATAGCTGCATTCAACGGGTGGCGTAGTCGTCCTACAGCTACTGCTAATATACTGCCACTCAGCTTGACTCCCTGGGCACGGACCGGGTCACCGCCACGAGACTACTACCCCTATCAGATCCGGCTCCGGGTAGGCTCCCGCGTGCGCAACGCTACTCAGCACAGGCCCAGGGGCGCGACAATCACACATACATTGGGTGGTCCTACGTTCATTATAGAATGTGGTGAAGGCCTCTCTGAACTGTGGATCTTGGACTACAGAGCTGTTCACCTTCCAGTACCCCTTTCCACAGACCACAACTTGGGCCAGATCCAGTGTCACACTCACCATACAATGGTCCGAATATTCCAGTGGGCTGATCCTGTACTGAGAGCATCTCACCTCTCTCTTTATATACACCCGGTCTATCCTGCTGGCATTACCACCCTTATGGTAAGTGAACGTCTTACTGGTATGATGAGACCCATAGGGGTCTACTAGATAGGCCTGCTGGACTATATTATTAAGGAACGTCTCATCATATCTTAGTTGCTTATGACTGCTGGATCTGTCCACATTACAGGACACATTATTAAAATCCCCACATAATATACAGTCATATGAAAAAGTTTGGGCACCCCTATTAATCTTAAGCTTAATGTTTTATAAAAATTGGTGTTTTTGCAACAGCTATTTCAGTTTGATATATGTAATAACTGTTGGACACAGTAATGTTTCTGCCTTGAAATGAGGTTTATTGTACTAACAGAAAATGTGCAATCTGCATTCAAACAAAATTTGAAAGGTGCATAAGTATGGGCACCCTTATCATTTTCTTGTTTTAAATACTCCTACCTACTTTTTACTGACTTACTAAAGCACTTTTTTTGGTTTTGTAACCTCATGGAGCTTTGAACTTTATAGCCAGGTGTATGCAATCATGAGAAAAGCTACTTAAAGTGGCCACTTGCAAGTTGTTCTCCTGTTTGAATCTCCTCTGAAGAGTGGCATCATGTGCTCCTCAAAACAACTGTCAAATGATCTGAAAACAAAGATTATTCAACATAGTTGTTCAGGGGAAGCATACAAAAAGCTGTCTCAGAGATTTAACCTGTCAGTTTCCACTGTGAGGAACATAGTAAGGAAATGGAAGAACACAGGGACAGTTCTTGTTAAGGCCAGAAGTGGCAGGCCAAGAAAAACATCAGAAAGGCAGAGAAGAAGAATGGTGAGATCAGTCAAGGACAATCCTCAGACCACCTCCAGAGAGCTGCAGCATCAACTTGCTGCAGATGGTGTCACTGTGCATCGGTCAACTATACAAGGCACTTTGCACAAGGAGAAGCTGTATGGGAGAGTGATGCGAAAGAAGCCGTTTCTGCAAGCACGCCACAAACAGAGTTGGCTGAGGTATGCAAAAGCACATTTGGAGAAGCCAATTTCTTTTTGGAAGAAGGTCCTGTGGACTGAAGAAATCAAGATTGAGTTATTTGGTCATACAAAAAGGCGTTATGCATGGTGGCAAAAAAACACAGCATTCCAAGAAAAACACTTGCTACCCACAGTAAAATTTGGTGGAGGTTCCATCATGCTTTGGGGCTGTGTGGTCAATGCTGGCACTGGGAATCTTGTTAAAGTTGAGGGACGCATGGATTCCACTCAGTATCAGCAGATTCTTGACAATAGTGTTCAAGAATCAGTGATAAATATGAAGTTACAAAGTGGATGGATCTTTCAGCAAGACAATGATCCAAAACACCGCTCCAAATCTACTCAGGCATTCATGCAGAGGAACAACTACAATGTTCTGGAATGGCCATCCCAGTCCCCAGACCTGAATATCATTGAACATCTGTGGGATCATTTGAAGAGGGCTGTCCATGCTCGGCGACCATCAAACTTAACTGAACTGGAATTGTTTTGTAAAGAGGAATGGTCAAAAATACCTTCATCCAGGATCCAGGAACTCATTAAAAGCTACAGGAAGCGACTAGAGGCTGTTATTTTTGCAAAAGGAGGATCTACTAACTATTAATGTCACTTTTCTGGTGAGGTGCCCATACTTATGCACCTGTCAAATTTTGTTTGAATGCAGATTGCACATTTTCTGTTAGTACAATGAACCTCATTTCAAGGCAGAAACATTACTGTATCCAACAGTTATTACATATATCAAACTGAAATAGCTGTTGCAAAAACACCAATTTTTATAGAACATTAAGCTTAAGATTAATAGGGGTGCCCAAACTTTTTCATATGACTGTAAATACTTTAGATGTAAAGCAATATGGTTTCATGTGGTCAAATAGTTCCCTCCGCTCTTTCCTGGTCTGCGGAGCATAAATGTTTATCTCTCTATAATGGGTGGAGTCCAATGTAAAGTCCAGCATCAGACAGCGGCCCGGACATATCTCCAGGACTCTGTCCACCTGGACATTCATGGTATTAAAGAGGACCCCCACACCATCATTTCTCTCCAGACCGAAGGACCAGTATGACGACCCAAGTCTCCAGTCTCTCTTAGCAGCATACACATGAGCATTACACTTCAGATACGTCTCCTGCAAGAAGAAGACGTCAGATCTCTCGCCAGACAAATGCTGGTAAATCGCCTGCCGCCGGCTCTCAGTCCTCACATTGTTCGCATTAATGGAGCTTATTCTCAGCCGCATCCTGATCACTTGGACTTTTTGGTCTTCTTCCTCCTTCCACTGCTGTCACCTGTAGTGCCCCATCTCTTTGTGGACGTGGGAGGGTCAGGATCCACCTCATCAGAGACGTTTTCTAGGACGCATGAAGGACTTTGCTCCATTTGTGCCTCTTCTTCTTGGTCTTCTCCCAGCACATTGTAACGTCCAGGACTTATCGCCAGCACTGGAGGCTCAGAAGTTTTCTGTATTGTTGTGACTTTTCTGGTGGGATCCACAGCTGCATTTTTTCTTTTTACGGTCACAAAGCCTTCCTCATCCACACTGGACAGTGCAGGCAGACTAGCTGCTTCCACAGATGTACTGGGCTGATGCTTGGATGGTTTGGTGACAGGCTTTCTGGACACCTTAGGCCTCTCTTTAACAACTGGCATTTTAGGCCCTACTTTAGTGGATGATCGAAGCTTAGGTCTTATTATAGTGGCTGATGGCGGTTTAGGTCTTTCTTTAGTGGCTGGTGGGCCTTTAGCTGGTTCTTCCTTGTAGTGCAGCATCCGTTAGTACATCAGACTCTGGAGCAGGCTCACTGATACTGTGACTTCTGTCCTCATCCATACCAGCTTCTGGGACATCAGAACCTCTGATGACATCTTCCTGAATAACTTCTACGGAGTTCTGGCCATTATATTTATTGTGTTCTGCATGCCGGCAATCCCGGAACGTATGCCCTGGTTCTGAGCACAGATTACAGATGACGGGTCCTGTGCATTTGTCCTTTGTATGACCGCACTGTCCACATAATGAGCACGTGATACGAGAGCAGTTTATGGCGATGTGCCGCCCCCCACATCTATGGCACAGACGTGGCTGACCAGGGTAGTAGCATATCCCCCTCTCTGAGCCCAGGTAGAAGGAGTGTGGCAGGTGTCTGGTCACGCCGCTCTCTTGTATCAGCTGTATTCTTACCGTATATCCTCCATTCCATATCTGCTCCTCATCATAGATCTTGTCGGGGTGACTTCTCACTATGCACTGCCGGTTCAGCCAGTGCTGCAGATCCGCCACCGCCACCACCTCAGACTGGAACAGGACAGTGGCCGTTATCTCCTGCGGCTTAGACAGCTGGATACAGTGCAGATGATCCCAGATCTTATCTTTTCTGGGGTCATTATAGATGTTCCAGAACAGATCCAGATCGCACTGGAGCTTAAAGCTGATGTCATAGACCCTGCTGGATGGGATATGAATCAGAGCGTAGACCTCAGACGCATTGAACTTCATGAACTCTTTCAGAAGAACTTTCCCAATGTAAATTCTGGATGGGATGTTCTCCTCTGGTCCTGTGTATTTTATCCTGACTGCGTTCCTCCTCTGAGGTGGGGGGTTCACTGGTCTGGTGACATTAGAAAACAGTCTCCTGAACTGATGGTCAGCAGATGGGTCAGTGCTGGAGCTTTCACCAGCCACAGGTGGATCTGTGCTGGAAATCTCCACCGCTGCAGATGGATCAGTGCTGGAGTTTTCCCCAGCCACAGGTGGATCAGTGCTGGAGATCTCCACCACCGCTGGAGGATTAGTGCTAGAGCTTTCCCCAGTCCCATGATTACTGACACCTGACTGTGCTGCAACAACGCCCAGATCTACTACTGATTGTTGCACATTATTGTCTTCATTCAGAGAATGTGGTCTCCATCCACTGACATACATGACATAGAGTCCATTAACACCGATTGCTGCACAGTATTGTCTCCATTCACTGACATGGAGGGCTCAGAGTCCATTATAATATTTGTATTATCTGCTGTAGACAGACATTCACTAGCACCAGTGAGCAGGGTCTCACTCACAGCGCTGAGGGGGGTCTCATTCACAGTATCAGTACAGGGTGCACTTTCTTTCTCACTCTCAGTAGCTGTGATCACTTCATTGCTGCATACAGAGGTTACTGCAGTTAACCCCTCGTTTGCGGAGACACTTTCCTCTGCAGCTTTTTCTGGTGTCTCGGACCCCTCACATTGTGCCCCTGATATCAGTGCTGCACTTCTCACTGGGCTTCCTTGCTCCACAATGCTGCACACAGTTTTATATTTAATGTCCTTATTCCCTATAAAGCGTTTACTGCTCACAGCCTGCGCTCTGGATTCTTTCTTTTTTCTCTTTAGACCAAGTCTCCTTTCCGGGCACAGAGTTTAAACCTTTCTCCAGTTTTTCTTTTCTGATCACCAGCTCTGGGCTGCAATCATCCAGACACTCACACTTCATTAGTTTTATCTTAGGGTCAGTCTCTTTCTTAATGTCTTCTTTTATTATGCTGATTTGCAATTCCAGCTTAAATATACTTTGCCTTGTTACTTTAGCATTTAATCCTCCAATATAACAAGCAGGTTTAGAAGACTCACCAGCCACCATGTCCAGCTTTCCATTACCATCAGGTGCATGCTGCAGGCCAGACTCTAGACCAGGGGCTTTCCCTGGATCATCAGCCCAGCTCCCCTCCCCTCAACCTGGGTCAGAAGCCATGCCTCCGCCCTGCTGAGAGCTCACAAGCACACGTCTATCCTCTCCTATGGACAAGAATAGAACTACTATAATACTGCCCCTATGTACAAGAATATAACTACTATAATACTGCCCCTATATACAGGAATATAACTACTATAATACTGCCCCCTATGTGCAAGAATATAACTACTATAATACTGCCCCTATGTACAAGAATATAACTACTATAATACTGACCGTATGTACAAGAATATAACTACTATAATACTGCTCCTATGTACAAGAATATAACTACTATAATACTGCCCCTATGTACAAGAATATAACATCTATAATACTGCCCCTATGTACAAGAATATAACTACTATAATACTGCTCCTATGTACAAGAATATAACTACTATAATACTGCCCTTATGTACAAGAATATAACTTCTATAATACTGCCCCTATGTACAAGAATATAACTACTATAATACTGCCCCTATGTACAAGAATATAACTACTATAATACTGCCCCTATGTACAAGAATATAACTACTATAATACCGCCCCTATGTACAAGAATATAACTACTATAATACTGCTCCTATGTACAAGAATATAACTACTATAATACTGCCCCCTATGTGCAAGAATATAACTACTATAATACTGCCCCTATGTACAAGAATATAACTTCTATAATACTGACCGTATGTACAAGAATATAACTACTATAATACTGCCCCTATGTACAAGAATATAACTACTATAATACTGCCCCTATGTACAAGAATATAACTACTATAATACCGCCCCTATGTACAAGAATATAACTACTATAATACTGCCCCTATGTTCAAGAATATAACAACTATAATACTGCACCATATGTACAAGAATATAACTACTATAATACTGCCCCTATGTACAAGAATATCACTACTATAATGGTGCAGTATTATACATATTTCATGACATATATTATACATATTTCATGACACTTAGGTTTCCCCCCTGTTTTTCAGTTCACTACATGGTAAAATGAATGGCGCTACAACTTGAGCCACAGAAAGAGGAAAAAGAAAAAAACACAAGTCTAGTACAGCTGTCGATGGGAAAAAATAAAATAAAAAAAATAATAAAAAGTGCTTTGTCCTTAAAGTCACCATCACACGTTCAGTGTTTGGTGAGTTTTTTTTCCATCAGTATTTGTAAGCCAAAACCAGGAGTGGAACAATCAGAGGAAAAGTATAATAGAAACTCGTCACCACTTCTGTATTTATCACCCACTCCTGGTTAAGGCTTACAAATACTGATGTAAAATACTGACCAAATACTGAACGTGTGAACATGGCCTGAAGCTACGTTTCCACAATTAATTTTTGGTGAGTTTTTGAAAAAAATGCAGGTAACCTGTTTTACTTAATGGGTGCAGAAAATTTGCAACATCAAAAAGTCACCAGAAACTCATCATGAGAACTTGACCTAAGACGGTTAGAGCCTGTGCACACATTGCAGATTGGTCGCAAAACCTGAAGGGCTTCCTGATGCCTGCAAAGTGAATGAGAACCCTGATGTCTCATGCACACGTTGACTTCCAGATTTAAATCTGCAGCACATCAATTTTTTCATGCAGAAAATATGCTCCAAAAATGGATAAAAAAAAAAAGTGTATATTGTACGCTGATTTTTCTCTGCCAAGAGAAGCAGAAATTTCTGCACCAAAAACTTGTGCACAAATCCTTAAAGACGATTGCTAAAGTTACAATACACTATACAGTTGTGATTGCAGTGTAATTAATGTACAAGTGATCACATGCTCGAGGGGAACAATTAAAGAGTTTAAAACTTTAATTAAAAAAAAAATTATATAACGGGAGATGTGTCCGTCTGTCCGAAGCCTCTATAGACTGTGCAAGTGCAATGCACCTGCGAAGTCTAGCCAGAGCCGTTACAGGTGAGAGGGAGGAGGATGAGGAAGGAGGACTGTGGTGCCGGAGATCGCGGTATGTGTAAGCACTTACCGCATACCATCTCCTGTGCCATTAGGACGAGGGAAAGGGGAAAAGGTGAGGAGGAGTGTCTTTTTTTGTATGGATGGGGGAGCACAAGTGCCAAGATGGCGGACTATGATGGGGTTACAAATACCAGGATGGGGGAGCACATGCGCAGTCTGGCCCCAGACAGAAGAACGCATCCAGTCGTTCCAGGTGACAGGTAAGAGGACTGTATAGCGCCGGAGATCGCGGTATGCGTAGACACTGAACGTATACCGCGATCTCTGGTGCCAAATAGACTCTGCAAATGTGTCTTCACTAGTGTTGAGCGATACCTTCCTATATCAGGAAATATCGGATCGGATTGGATCAGGCCGATACTCAAAAAGTATCGGATATCGCCGATTCCGATACCGGAAACCAATGCAAGTCAATGGGACACAAATATCGGAATGAAAATAACCCCTTTCTTTCCTTGTAGGTTAATTCTACATGAAGGAAAACAACTAACAATAATGTAGAATGTATTGGGGGAGGTGGTTGCCCAAATCGATGGGAACAGTGCTCACAGTAAAACATGAAAAGCCGGCAATTCAGCAGCAGCATACACCGGTACCCGACAATTTAGAACAGAAAAAATAGAGCTTCACACATAGATTAGATAGATAGAAACATGTCAGTCACATATATAATAAGTACAGTGACAGTGTTGCTTACTGTACTTGTCATTTAGTGTAAAGGATTTATTTTAAAAAATAATAGTGTTTTCATGCACCGTCTCTTTAAAAAAGCCGGCCGGCAATTCAGCATAGGTACCCGACAATTTAGAACAGAAAAATAGAGCATCACACATAGATTAGATAGATAGAAACATGTCAGTCACATATATAATAAGTACAGTGGCAGTGTTGGTTACTGTACTTGTCATTTAGTGTTAAAATAAAGGATTTATTAAAAAAAAAATTGGCGTGGGGTTCCCCGTAATTTTAGTCTCTAGCGGAGGTTAAGCAGACGGCTGGGGCAGATGTTTGAAGTCTGGGAAGGGGGTAATACCCATGGAGCATCCCAGGCTAGTAATATCAGCCCCCAGCTGAATACCTTGCCTTTACTAGCTATTAAAATGGGGGACCCCCAAAAAAAAATTACGTGGGGGTCCCCCCTATTTTAATAGCTAGCAAAGGCTAGGCAGACAGCTGGGGGCTGATATTAATAGCCCAGGAAGGGTGCCATGAATATTGGCCCCCTCCCAGGCTAGAAACACCAGCCGTCAGCCGTCCCATAAATGGCGCATCCATAGGATGCGCCAATTCTGGCACTTAGCCTCGCTCTTCCCACTGCCCTGTAGCAGTGGCAGTGTGGTAATAGGGTTGGGGTTGATGTCAGCTTATAATGCCAGCTGACATCAAGCCCAGGTTAGTAATGGAGAGGCGTCTATAAGACACCCCCATTACTAACCCCATAGTCAAAGTTACAAAAAAAAACACAAACACCCAGAATGAAGTCCTTTAATTGAAATAAAGACACAATTCTTTATTGTTCTAAATTAAACCATACTTACCGTGTCGCCCATTCCAGCTGAAGCCAACGATCTCCTGCAATAAAAGAAAAATAATAAAGCAGCATCATCCTTACCTTTCCATGGTTCCCAGGACAGCTCCAGCTCTGCTACATCGACATGACAGGCTGGACCGCAGCAGAAAGCTGCCATCCAGCCTGTCATCCCGCAGACACTGAGAAGCGCAGGCATGCTTGCGCTCCTCAGTGTCTGGCTGTGATGGCATCCAGATGAGCCGACAATGAACTCAGCTCACCTCATGCACGTCACTGACAGCGTGGGAGAATTCTCCTGCGCATGCGGTGAGCGTGAGAGAATTCTCCTGCTGAAGCGCTGAGCGCAGGAGAATTTTCCCACGCTGTCAGTGACATGCATGAGGTGAGCTGAGTTCATTGTCGGCTCATCTGGATGCCGTCACAGCCAGACACTGAGGAGCGCAAGCGTGCCTGCGCTTCTCAGTGTCTGCGGGATGACAGGCTGCATGGCTGCTTTCTGCTGCGGTCCAGCCTGTCATCTCAATGTAGCAGAGCTGGAGCCGTCCTGGGAACCATGGAAAGGTAAGGATGATGTTGCTTTATTATTTTTCTTTTATTGCAGAAGACATTGGCTTCAGCTGGAATGGGCGTGATGGTAAGTATGGTTTAATTTAGAACAATAAAGAATTGTGTGTTTATTTCAATTAAAGGACTTTTTTCTGGGTGTTGTGTTTTTTTTAAATACTTTACTAGAAATTCATGGCGGTCATGTCTAATATTGGCGTGACCCCATGAATTTCGGGCTTAAGGCCAGCTGATAATGCCAAGCTGGCCCTAACCCCTTTATTACCCAGTGAGCCACCGCACCAGGGCCCTGGATGAGTTGGGTACAGCGCCAGAAGATGGCGCTTCTATGAACGCGCCATTTTCCGGGGTGGCTGCGGACTGCAATTTGCAGCGGGGGGGGGGGCAGAAACTTGGGCCTTCCTGCGCTGCGGATTCCTGCCCCCAGCTGCCTAGTTGTATCTGGCTGGACTCAAATATAGTGCGAAGCCCCACTTCAATTTTTTTTTAATTATTTCATGAAATAATTAAAAAAAAAAAAAGGGCATCCCTATATTGTTGTGTCCGGCCAGGTACAAATAGGCAGCTGGTGGTTGGGGGCAGCCCGTTCCTGCCTGCTGTACCTGACTGGACACAAATATAGTGCGAAGCCCCACGTCAATTTTTTTTAAATTATTTCATGAATTTCCTGAAATAATTTTAAAAAAATTGACGTGGGGCTTCGCACTATATTTGTGTCCAGCCAGGTACAGCAGGCAGGAACGGGCTGCCCCCAACCACCAGCTGCCTATTTGTACCTGGTTGGACACAACAATATAGGGATGCCCTTTTTTTTTCATTATTTCATGAAATAATTTAAAAAAAAATACGTGGGGCTCCGCCCTATTTTTGTGTCCAGCCAGGTACAACTAGGCAGCTGGGGGCTGGAATCCGCAGCGCAGGGAGGCCCAAGCTTTCTGGGGCCCCCCCCACTGCAAATTACAGTCCTCAGCCACCCCGGAAAATGGCGCGTTCATAGAAGCGCCATCTTCTGGCGCTGTACCCAACTCATCCAGGGCCCTGGTGCGGTGGCTCACTGGGTAATAAAGGGGTTAGGGCCAGCTTGGCATTATCAGCTGGCCCTAAGCCCGAAATTCATGGGGTCACGCCAATATTAGACATGACCACCATGAATTTCTAGTAAAGTATTTAAAAAAAACACAACACCCAGAAAAAAGTCCTTTCATTGAAATAAACACACAATTCTTTATTGTTCTAAATTAAACCATACTTACCATCACACCCATTCCAGCTGAAGCGAACGATTTCCTGCAATAAAAGAAAAATAATAAAGCAACATCATCCTTACCTTTCCATGGTTCCCAGGACGGCTTCAGCTCTGCTACATTCACGACAGGCTGGATGGCAGCAGAACGCTGCCATCCAGCCTGTCATCCCGCAGACACTGAGAAGCGCAGGCATGCTTGCGCTCCTCAGTGTCTGGCTGTGACGGCATCCAGATGAGCCAACAATGAACTCAGCTCACCTCATGCACGTCACTGACAGCGTGGGAGAATTCTCCTGCGCATGCGGTGAGCGTGAAAGAATTCTCCTGCTGAAGCGCTGAGCGCAGGAGAATTTTCCCACGCTGTCAGTGACGTGCATGAGGTGAGCTGAGTTCATTGTCAGCTCATCTGGATGCCGTCACAGCCAGACACTGAGGAGCGCAAGCATGCCTGAGCTTCTCAGTGTCTGCGGGATGACAGGCTGGATGGCAGCGTTCTGCTGCCATCCAGCCTGTCGTGAATGTAGCAGAGCTTAAGCCGTCCTGGGAACCATGGAAAGGTAAGGATGATGTTGCTTTATTATTTTTCTTTTATTGCAGGAGATCGTTGGCTTCAGCTGGAATGGACATGACGGTAAGTATGGTTTAATTTAGAACAATAAAGAATTGTTTGTTTATTTCAATTAAAGGACTTTATTCTGGGTGTTTGTGTTTTTTTTCACTTTGACTATGCGGTTAGTAATGGGGGTGTCTTATAGACGCCTCTCCATTACTAACCTGAGCTTTATGTCAGCTGGAATTATAAGCTGACATCAACCCCAGCCCTATTACCCCACTGCCACCGCTACAGGGCAGTGGGAAGAGCGAGGCTAAGTGCCAGAATTGGCGCATTCTATGGATGTGCCATTTCTGGGGCGACTGACGACTGGTGTTTCTAGCCTGGGAGGGGGCCAATATTCATGGCACCCTTCCTGGGCTATTAATATCAGCCCCCAGCTGTCTGCCTAGCCTTTGCTAGCTATTAAAATAGGGGGGACCCCACGTCATTTTTTTGGGGGGTCCCCCATTTTAATAGCTAGTAAAGGCTAGGTATTCAGCTGGGGGCTGATATTAGTAGCCTGGGAAGCTCCATGGGTATTACCCCCTTCCCAGGCTTCAAACATCTGCCCAGCCATCTGATTAACCTCCGCTAGAGACAAAAATTATGGGGAACCCCACGCCAATTTTTTTTTTAATAAATCCTTTATTTTAACACTAAATGACAAGTACAGTAACCAACACTGTCACTGTACTTATTATATAAGTGACTGACATGTTTCTATCTATCTAATCTATGTGTGATGCTCTATCTTTCTGTTCTAAACTGTCGGGTACCGATGCTGAATTGCCGGCCGACTTTTTTAAAGAGATGGTGCATGAAAATACTATTATTTTTTTAAATAAATCCTTTACACTAAATGACAAGTACAGTAAGCAACACTGTCACTGTACTTATCATATATGTGACTGACATGTTTCTATCTATCTAATCTATGTGTGAAGCTCTATTCTTTCTGCTCTAAATTGTCGGGTACCGGTATATGCCGCTGATGAATTGCCGGCTTTTCATGTTTCACTGTGAGCATTGTTCCCATCGATTTGGGCAACCACTGTAATGCCACAACCACCATGGCTGTGGCAATAACGTCTTAAAAAAATATTAATTCCTGCTATTCCATTTAATTGTAATGTAAGGGAGATAATGTAATGTCAGCGCTTGAGCAGGAGAATTCTCCCACGCTGGGATGGCATTCTGATGAGAGGCTGGATCGCAGCTGAGCGCTGCCATCCAGCTCGTCATCCTTCAGAGACACTGCAGAGCGCAGGCATTATGTGAACTTCCGATTCCGGTATTCGATATTGTAAAAGTATCGGAACTCCGATACAGCGAATATCGGTCGATACCCGATATTTCAGTATCGGAATGCTCAACACTAGTCTTCACTAAAATGGCGCCGATATCACGCTATGCAGGCGCCATTTTGAAAAAGTATGTGTATATGTATATACATACCCTTTTTTTTTTCTTCAAAAGTCAGTCAGTTATCCCCTTCATTTCCTTTTGGCAGAGTTTTGGGAAAGCTGGGTGAGCGCTCTACAACCTGTAACAGCTCCAGGATGGTGGTGATCTCATGCACTGCCATGGATAGTGAAGGGCCCGAGGGGGGCAGAGCAGTCACTTGTGTCACATTACGCCCTCTCTGGACCTCATCTATCTATTTAGGGAAATAAGCACATTCCATATCCCCATAGGTGTAAAGGTTTTGGAGACTTGTCCGCAGTGCTCATACGTTCTTCCCATACCAGCTTGTTACCCCCCATCGTCCTCATGCTCGGAGGGCTTCCCAATGTCACATGTGGTCTCTTCCGTCAACAGAAGCACACTTTCCACGCGGCTCATTAGGCGTGCCGCTTGTTGTGCCGAATACCTAAGCGGACAAATATTTCCTGCTTTGTGTTTTGTATCTCATTTTACTGTAAACGGCCGGTCACAAGGGGCGCCGACACCAGGGCTTAAAGAGCACTCGCCCAATTAGAACACTCACACCCCAGCGTGCCACGGTGAGCCACGAGCCGTCCCACTGCACATGTAACCCAGCAATGATCAAAATGTGCCCCTATTATGGTGCCAGGTGTTCACTGACGACTCCATGACTCAGGGCCAGTTACACCCTCTGCCTTCCCTCTCCTGAATGCTTGGAGTTGTAGCCTCACAGAAGTATTCTGTGCGCAATGTACGCTCTGGGTACTCTATAATGTAGACCAAAGCAACCAGACCTGCCCCGTCCTCCAAACCATCAGACGCTCCGCTCGGAGAACACAGGTGAACTGGAGGACGGATGTGTCTCTAATCCACGAACTAATAGCGGTCTGTCATCCATCCGCACGCCTAGAAGTGACTCAGTCACTGGGAAAAGGAGCGTCTTCGGGGAACCGTCAGCCGCCTGTAATACAGGCCTGGTGCTGCCACGCTCCTGCCCACAATAAATATCCACCGGTTCACTTCTAAAAATTGCAGCCGCTTTACCTGCCTACTAAAAAGGATGACTTTCTCGGGTCTCCCCACTACTCCATCTAGCAGAAGAAGTCCAACTCAGCTACTCATGGAAGATCTGCATGCACCCATTAGAAACCCCCTTCAGTTTCAGAAGTAGACCCCCTTAAAGGGGTGGTCTCCTCATCATAAATGGTGCTTTAAAGAAAAAAGAAAGCAAAAAAACAACTTTGCAATTTACCTCTTATAGAATTAAAAATCCCTTCTGTTCTTGAGAATGGAGAGGATTTTTAATTCTATATTTCACCGGCCACCTCTGCGGTCTATCAGCAGTGGCTGGTTTCCTAGGCAAAGAGCACAGTGCTTGCAACCTCCCTGATGTAGAGCTTGTAAGCGCTGATCTGAAGCTCGCTAGATCCTGGAGGAAAAACTGCGCCCTGTAGCAGTCACAGAGAGTGCACAATTCAGACTAGTGGTGTGAACGTAGTGTAGGTCCAAAATGTCAGTCACTCAAGAGCAGACCGACCCCCCCTGGCAAGCAGGGGGCAGGAGTCAGCAGACCAATGCTCGCCTGAAAATCAATCAGGAAAACAACCCTTAAAGAAGACCACGTGCCCAATAAGAGCAGGGGCTGCCTTCATGAGACACCCCTTTAAATTCTAATAATTAGAGTGTCCTTGTCCATGATCCTTATCTCTTAGCCAAAGTGTACAGAAGTTACAAGCGTGTCTCTGGAGGACCCCTACCGGCCTGCCCTTACATAGATAATGCATTGGCTCAGTGTAATGCTTCTTTCCCCCTGCGGGAGTGCTGTAGGAAACTGAACGCTTACTGCCAGGTTTCCCTACAAATTACAGCTAATTTCTCGGATCTCCGTAATCAATAGTCATGGGATCCTTCCAAGAAGTAGCTTGTCCAGATTTGTTACGCACTGGTCAACTGAAATGTGAAGGGAATCCATCAGGGGCTCTGGTCTGTTCATGTCTACAGTTCCAACCCAAAAAGAAAAATCCCTTTAACGATCAGCATGACCTACAGCTATTTTTTTGGCTTCATATTCTAATTGAAAAACCCGGTAGTGGAAAAAAAAAAAAAAAGATCCGCCTTCTGATCGCACAACGCAAAACGTAGGGGCACGGACCGCCGTTCTCGACATTTCACTTGGAAATGTGCAAACGGAGATTAAAATGAATGAAATTTCCTGCACAATGGAAGCTGTCGGAGTGGTAATAATCGCCGCCCGTGGTTGGCTGTGACGGCAGAAAATATCAAGAGGCTGGAAGCTCGCTACTCAGCAGATTCACGTACCCCTCCCCCTCCTGGTTTATATAGAGCGAGCTGGGCCTTCCAGTTTAGCTATACACTATATGTATTCAATTATACATGCATGCAATAAATTAATGAAGAGGTACAGACTTTGGAATAAGTTTAGTGCATTTTAAGCTTCTCATGCACCAAAAATTGAAATCCTGAGGATGTGGGTACAATGAAACGCAGAGACGGGCGACCTGCATCGCCCCAGATACTAGAAACCGGCTGCTGGTTTAACAACCAGTTTGGTAGACTCAGGAATGCGATGGTCTGAGCAATGCGACATAGCTGACTATTTAGTAAGGTTGAAAGAAGACATTTTATCCAAGAAATGGGAGAGTGCATTAATAGAAAGGGGGTACGCGTAAACATTAAGAAATTTGCTAGTATTGTTACATCCCTGTGCCGTGAGTCCATGCCTCTTATATGGTAATATAGAAGCATCTGATTGACATGGTGCCGTCCTCCAGCCTGAGAACCACAAGTTCTCCCAGCTCCTTCTCTACAAGTGACTCTCCCAGCTCCTTCTCTAAAACTTATGGGGGTCACAATTTATTGGTAGCCAGATGCGCAACTTTACATTTCGGCTGGGGCTAGACGGCGACGTTTGTTTTTCTTGTTATCATGCGACTATTTAAGTACTGAAGAAAAACCAGAACAAAACTGCCCTAAAAATGTAAAAAAAGAGAATACCTTCTATGATCTGGAGCTCCGAACTGAACTGCATATTCTCAATGAGGCCGCACTAGCGCTTTATAAAGTAGTAGTATTATCCATGAGAGTCCAGGCCTCATGAAAAATATCCTGGCAGCTTTAGAAGCTGCTAATTGACATTGTGCTGTAATTTAGTCTGATCTACAAGAAAACCAAGATTCTTCTCTACCAGGGACTCTCCTAGTTTGTTTTTCTGTATAGTACATATGGCGCACACATTTATACCTAGATTGAGAACTTTACACTTAAGCTGGGACTAAAAACCATTTGTGTATGTGATAGGTGACTGGTTTTGCAAAAAGTATGTTAATGCTGTGTGTTTGCTTTCAAAATAAATAAAAGGTTTCATGCAAGGCATAGCCTCATACGACATCGAAGTCTATGGCAAGGGATTGATAGGAAATCGAACACTTTTGGAAACATTTGCAACTTTGTCTTTGTGGCGGTAGTTCCCAGGTTGCAATGAGACCCCAAAGGAAATTACATGCAATGTGGTAATGCCCTAACTTTATGCTGCACAGCTTGGTGTCAACTGCAGAAACAGCACTACTACTCCCATCTTCTGCACGATTACTAAATAACAGCGGATTCAGCACTGAACTTTGATCCCAGGTCATACTCCATTCAGAGTAGCAATCACCACAACTTTCTGGGTGCGGCCTTTAAAATTTATTACCCATCCATAGAATAAAGGATTGGGGCCACCATCTAATCCTAAGAAAAGGGGCTCTGAAATGTAGCCGTGCCAGCGTTCCACCCCTCCATTCACAGTTTATGGGAACATCAACTGCACAAACCTCTCTGCTGATTTGCTACAATGTGTCAGTCTGAGGTCCAGGCTGTGTAGTTCACAGAGTATTGGCTGCAACATTTGTATCAGCTTTTCAGATATACACAGGTTTACTGCCTGGGAATGTAAGCAAGAATGTTTTCATTCACTGACAACAACCAGAGATCTTAAGACTGGAGTGTTAAAACCAAGGGTTTTTATATATATATATACAGTCATATGAAAAAGTTTGGGCACCCCTATTAATCTTAAGCTTAATGTTTTATAAAAATTGGTGTTTTTGCAACAGCTATTTCAGTTTGATATATGTAATAACTGTTGGACACAGTAATGTTTCTGCCTTGAAATGAGGTTTATTGTACTAACAGAAAATGTGCAATCTGCATTCAAACAAAATTTGAAAGGTGCATAAGTATGGGCACCCTTATCATTTTCTTGTTTTAAATACTCCTACCTACTTTTTACTGACTTACTAAAGCACTTTTTTTGGTTTTGTAACCTCATGGAGCTTTGAACTTTATAGCCAGGTGTATGCAATCATGAGAAAAGCTACTTAAAGTGGCCACTTGCAAGTTGTTCTCCTGTTTGAATCTCCTCTGAAGAGTGGCATCATGTGCTCCTCAAAACAACTGTCAAATGATCTGAAAACAAAGATTATTCAACATAGTTGTTCAGGGGAAGCATACAAAAAGCTGTCTCAGAGATTTAACCTGTCAGTTTCCACTGTGAGGAACATAGTAAGGAAATGGAAGAACACAGGGACAGTTCTTGTTAAGGCCAGAAGTGGCAGGCCAAGAAAAACATCAGAAAGGCAGAGAAGAAGAATGGTGAGATCAGTCAAGGACAATCCTCAGACCACCTCCAGAGAGCTGCAGCATCAACTTGCTGCAGATGGTGTCACTGTGCATCGGTCAACTATACAAGGCACTTTGCACAAGGAGAAGCTGTATGGGAGAGTGATGCGAAAGAAGCCGTTTCTGCAAGCACGCCACAAACAGAGTTGGCTGAGGTATGCAAAAGCACATTTGGAGAAGCCAATTTCTTTTTGGAAGAAGGTCCTGTGGACTGAAGAAATCAAGATTGAGTTATTTGGTCATACAAAAAGGCGTTATGCATGGTGGCAAAAAAACACAGCATTCCAAGAAAAACACTTGCTACCCACAGTAAAATTTGGTGGAGGTTCCATCATGCTTTGGGGCTGTGTGGTCAATGCTGGCACTGGGAATCTTGTTAAAGTTGAGGGACGCATGGATTCCACTCAGTATCAGCAGATTCTTGACAATAGTGTTCAAGAATCAGTGATAAATATGAAGTTACAAAGTGGATGGATCTTTCAGCAAGACAATGATCCAAAACACCGCTCCAAATCTACTCAGGCATTCATGCAGAGGAACAACTACAATGTTCTGGAATGGCCATCCCAGTCCCCAGACCTGAATATCATTGAACATCTGTGGGATCATTTGAAGAGGGCTGTCCATGCTCGGCGACCATCAAACTTAACTGAACTGGAATTGTTTTGTAAAGAGGAATGGTCAAAAATACCTTCATCCAGGATCCAGGAACTCATTAAAAGCTACAGGAAGCGACTAGAGGCTGTTATTTTTGCAAAAGGAGGATCTACTAACTATTAATGTCACTTTTCTGGTGAGGTGCCCATACTTATGCACCTGTCAAATTTTGTTTGAATGCAGATTGCACATTTTCTGTTAGTACAATGAACCTCATTTCAAGGCAGAAACATTACTGTATCCAACAGTTATTACATATATCAAACTGAAATAGCTGTTGCAAAAACACCAATTTTTATAGAACATTAAGCTTAAGATTAATAGGGGTGCCCAAACTTTTTCATATGACTGTATAATATACAGTAGACACCAAAAGTTTGGACACACTGTTATGTTCTGCTACCAAAGCTAAGGAAAGAGAGGAGATCTGTCCCTACTATAAGACTCAGCTGAATCCCTACGATGTAACAGGGAACCTGATCCTGCGATCAGACCTGCTAAAGTCCTAATCTAGTCTGTACGGAGACCTATAGATTTGGGGAGGGAATCCCTACAAGTACTAAGGACTGGGAGGAATATGGGACACCTCCTAACAGAAATAGCAGCAGACAGACGAACAAACAAAATAGATAGAACCTAGAGGTCCGTAGACCAAGCAAACTAACAGAGTTAGATACAGAGCACAGGCTAGCTAGAAAGTAGATATACAATGAAGTCCAGCAAAGCCAGAAGGGCGGAGCAGGATTAAATAGGCCAACAAGGTCATGTGACCAGCAAAGGAAAAAAAACCTAACAGCAAGGTTCTAACAGTACCCCCCCTTCTAAGAGGATCCTCCGGATCCCCTAGGACCAGGCTTATCAGGAAATCTCCTGTGAAACGCTCTGATAAGTCTGGACGCGGAAACATCATCTGACCTCACCCAAGAGTTATCCTCGGGTCCGAAACCTTTCCAGGCCACAAGATACTGCAAACTACCTCTATACCGTCTAGAGTCAAGGATGCGAGAAATTTCATATTCCCCGTCCTCCACCACCGGAGGAACAGAGGCAGAGGCGTCACCATCCGACACAACAGCTTTTTTTAACAGAGAGACATGAAAGACCGGATTAATTCTCCAGGAGGTAGGAACCTCCAACCTAACAGCAGATTGGTTGACAACCTGAAGCACCTTAAAGGGCCCTACAAACTTGGGACCCAATTTCTTAGAAGGAATCCTCAACCGCAGATTCCTAGAGGACAACCAAACCATGTCACCAACAGCGAACAAAACCTCCTGTCGTTTCCTATCAAAGTAGTCTTTAGATTTTCTGTTGGCCTCCTGAAGATTACCACGCACATCCGTCCAAACTCTTTCCAAATCACCGGAAAAATTCTCCTCCTCAGGCACGGCAGATCCCAACTTGGAGAACGACCCAAACGACGGATGTCTCCCAGAACAACAAAAAAAAGGCGAACAACCAGCAGAAGAAGATGTATGATTGTTCAGAGCAAATTCGGCAAGTGGCAGAAACTCAGACCACCCCTCTTGATTGTCTGCCACAAAACAACGCAAGAACTGCTCAACATCCTGGTTTTTCCTTTCTGTCTGGCCATTAGATTCAGGATGATATCCGGACGAAAACGACAAATGAATTCCCAACCTGTCACAAAAGGCACGCCAAAAACGAGCCACGAACTGAGGACCCCTATCAGAAACAATGTCAGTAGGAACGCCATGAAGTCTGACAATTTCCTTGACAAAGGCCTTAGCGAGAGTTTTAGCGCAGGGCAGTTTGACGAAGGGAACCAAGTGACACATCTTGCTAAAACGGTCCACGACCACCCAGATGACAGTAAAACCCTCAGAGGGGGGAAGGTCAGTTATAAAGTCCATAGCCAAATGTGTCCAAGGAGCACTGGGGACCTCCAAAGGACAAAGCAACCCCGCAGCAGGAGTATGTGAGGACTTAGATCTAGCACATATAGTACATTGGCGCACCCACTTAATGACTTCCTTCTGCCATCCAGGCCACCAAAAACTGCGACCCACCAGTCTCTTGGTCTCAGAGATTCCGGGATGACCTGCCAACCGAGATTCGTGACACTCAACAAACAAATCTCTCCTAAAGGTCCCAGGCACAAACAACCTCCCATGAGGAGTGTTAGATGGGGCATTCTCCTGAGCTTTAAGAATCTCATCTTCCAAAACGGAGTCTAAAGCAGCTATCACAACACCTTCTTGTAAAATGTTTTCCTCTTTCTCAGCACCGACTATGGGAGAAAAACTGCGAGACAAGGCATCCGCCTTAACATTCTTAGTACCAGGGATGTAAGTAACGGAGAAATTAAACCGCGAGAAAAACAGTGCCCACCTAGCCTGACGGGCATTCAGGCGCTTGGCAGCGTCAAGATATATCAGATTTTTATGATCCGTAAGAACCTGAACGGGAAATTCCGCACCTTCCAAGAAGTGGCGCCAGTGTTCAAATGCGAGTTTAATAGCCAATAATTCCCGATTACCAATATCGTAATTCAATTCAGTCTCCGAAAATTTTTTTGAAAAAAATGCACAGGGATGTAATCCATCCCCGTTATCCTGAGACAATACTGCGCCAACCCCCACAGAGGAAGCATCAACCTCAACCAAAAACGGCCTAGTAACATCAGGCTGCATAAGGATGGGAGCAGAGGTGAACCTCTCCTTGAGATACACAAAAGCTTCAATGGCCTCAGAAGACCACTGAACCGCATCAGCACCTTTCCTGGTGAGATCAGTCAGAGGTTTGACAATACTAGAAAAATTTTTTATGAATTTTCTATAGTAATTGGCGAAACCCAAAAACCTCTGTATTGATTTCAAACCAATAGGCCTAGGCCATTCCTGCACAGCCTGAACCTTAACCGGATCCATCTCAAAACCTTTGCTGGAGATAATGTAGCCCAAAAAACTAATTCTCTGTACAGCGAACTCACATTTCTCCAGCTTAGCAAAAAGCGAATTGTCCATTAATAACTGTAATACCTCACGCACGCTCCGCCAATGAGACTCCAGATCTGGCGAATAAATCAAAATGTCATCCAAATACACAACCACATTTTTACCGATCAAAGGTCTAAGGATGTCATTAATAAGATTCTGAAAAAATGCAGGAGCATTAGTAAGACCAAAAGGCATAACCAGATTCTCAAAATGACCCACAGGAGTGTTAAAAGCAGTCTTCCATTCATCACCCTCCTTCATGCGCAACAGATTGTATGCCCCCTTAAGGTCAATTTTAGAGAACCACTTGGCCCCCAATAACTGGTTAAACAGATCAGGAATCAATGGCAGTGGGTAAGGATTGCGTACCGTAATTTTGTTAATCTCACGAAAATCCAGACAAGGACGTAAACCGCCGTCCTTTTTTTTTACAAAAAAAAATCCAACCGCCACAGGAGACTTAGAGGGCCTAATGTGACCGGCGGCCAAACTTGTCTGTATGTATTCCTCCAAAGCCTTCCTCTCAGGAATAGTAAGGTTAAATAAACGACTTTTAGGAAGAGTCGCTCCAGGGACAAATTCAATAGAACAATCATAGTCTCTATGGGGAGGCAAAACCTGCGATTCTTTCTCAGAAAAAACTCTCCAAAAATCCTGAATAGGAACAGGCAATTCTCCCCTATCCAAAGCTGCAATACGCCCGTTACAACACTTGTCATAACATTTATGGCTCCAGGATTTAATTTCACTGGTAGACCAATCCAGTACAGGATTGTGAAATTTTAACCAGGGCAAACCCAATATTACTGGAGAAGGCAAGTTATTCAACACTACCAAATCCAATTTCTCATGGTGAACACCATTAATAGTGAGAGGAAATTCACTGACCTTGAGAGTAATATTCTTCAAAGGGGAGCCATCCACAGAAACCACAGCAATGGGGGATGATAAAGGTTCGGGTTTTAAATTGAGTTTTTCCACGAATCCCCCATCAATAACATTCAGTGTAGACCCGCAATCAACAAACACCCGAAATTCCATTAATTTTTCCTGAGCAATCGTGGAAGCAGCTAAAAATACACCCTTGGAATTTAAACAGGCAATACGGGCGTGACTGACCATTTTTTTTTCTTTCTTCATACGAAGCTCACAGCCTTTAATCAAATGACCAGATTTTCCACAATAGAAACACAAGCCTTCTGAAAAACGACGGTGTTTTTCTTGAGAGCGAGGTGCCACCGATCCAATCTCCATCGGTTCACCACTGTTAGTACACACATTATCATAACCAGAAACTGACATAGCAGAGGATTTGCTCTCATTAACCCTAGCACGCAGTCTTCTGTCCACCCGTATAGCTAATTGCATAGCCTGTTGCAAATCCTCAGGTGTAGGATAAGCAATTAGCAGGTCTTTAACCTTTTCACTGAGCCCAGCAAGAAATAGACTTTTCAGAGCAGAATCGTTCCACCCTGTTTGAGTGGACCAACGACGAAAATGTGTACAATATTTTTCCATATTACCTGATCCTTGTTTTAAACGTCTCAACTCAGTCTCAGCTGATGCCACACGGTCAGGATCATCATATAATAGTCCTAAAGCAGAAAAAAAACTATCCACTGATCTGAAGCATGTATCACTAGGTTGCAAAGAAAAGGCCCACTCCTGAGGCTCTTTGCGCAAAAGTGACATTATGAACCCTACGCGCTGGGATTCATCCCCAGAGGACTTGGGTCTCAAACGAAAATACAATAAGCAAGCATTTTTAAATGAAAAAAATTCTCGATGTTCACCAAAAAATAAATCCGGCAAACATACCTTAGGCTCCAAGAAATGTGCTCCAGGACAGTTACTCACGTGCTGACGGAGCTCGGCCACTTCCAGAGAGAGTCCCTGCAGGTGTTTAGCCAAATCCTGAACCGACACCATGATGGAACAAAAAAAAATCTTTCCTTAGAGAATTTACAGGCTGGGCTTACTGTTATGTTCTGCTACCAAAGCTAAGGAAAGAGAGGAGATCTGTCCCTACTATAAGACTCAGCTGAATCCCTACGATGTAACAGGGAACCTGATCCTGCGATCAGACCTGCTAAAGTCCTAATCTAGTCTGTACGGAGACCTATAGATTTGGGGAGGGAATCCCTACAAGTACTAAGGACTGGGAGGAATATGGGACACCTCCTAACAGAAATAGCAGCAGACAGACGAACAAACAAAATAGATAGAACCTAGAGGTCCGTAGACCAAGCAAACTAACAGAGTTAGATACAGAGCACAGGCTAGCTAGAAAGTAGATATACAATGAAGTCCAGCAAAGCCAGAAGGGCGGAGCAGGATTAAATAGGCCAACAAGGTCATGTGACCAGCAAAGGAAAAAAAAACTAACAGCAAGGTTCTAACACACACCTTCTCATTTAAAGATTTTTCTGTATTTTCATGACTATGAAAATTGTACATTCACGCTGAAGGCATCAAAACTATGAATTAACACATGTGGAATTATATACTTAACAAAAAAGTGTGAAACAACTGAAAACATATCTTATATTCTAGGTTCTTCAAAGTAGCCACCTTTTGCTTTGATGACTGCTTTACACACTCTTGGCATTCTCTTGATGAGCTTCAAGAGGTAGTCACTGGAAATGGTCTTCCAACAATCTTGAAGGAGTTCCCAGAGATGCTTAGCACTTGTTGGCCCTTTTGCCTTCACTCTGCCGTCCATCTCACCCCAAAACATCTCGATTGGGTTCAGGTCTGGTGACTGTGGAGGCCAGGTCATCTGGCATAGCACCCCATCACTCTCCTTCTTGGTCAAATAGCCCTTGCACAGCCTTGAGGTGTGTTTGGGGTCATTGTCCGGTTGAAAAATAAATGATGGTCCAACTAAACGTAAACCGGATGGAACAGCATGCCTCTGCAAGATGCTGTGGTAGCCCTACTGGTTCAGTATGCCTTCAATTTTGAATAAATCCCCAACAGTGTCACCAGCAAAGCACCCCCACACCATCACACCTCCTCCTCCATGCTTCACTGTGGGAACCAGGCATGTAGAGTCCATCTGTTCACTTTTCTGTGTCGCACAAAGACACGGTGGTTGGAACCAAAGATCTCAAATTTGGTCTCGTCAGACCAAAGCAGAGATTTCCACTGGTCTAATGTCCATTCCTTGTGTTCTTTAGCCCAAACAAGTCTCCTCTGCTTGCTGCCTGTCCTTAGCAGTGGTTTCCTAGCAGCTATTTTACCATGAAGGCCTGCTGCACAAAGTCTCCTCTTAACAGTTGTTGAAGAGATGTGTCTGCTGCTAGAACTCTGTGTGGCATTGACCTGGTCTCTAATCTGAGCTGCTGTTAACCTGCGATTTCTGAGGCTGGTGACTGTGATAAACTTATCCTCAGAAGCAGAGGTGACTCTTGGTCTTCCTTTCCTGGGGCAGTCCTCATGTGAGCCTGTTTCTTTGTAGCGATTGATGGTTTTTGCAACTGCACTTGGGGACACTTTCAAAGTTTTCCCAATTTTTCGCACTGACTGACCTTCATTTCTTAAAGTAATGATGGCTACTCGTTTTTCTTTACTTAGCTGCTTTTTTATTGCCATAATACAAATTCTATCAGTCGATTCAGTAGGACTATCAGCTGTGTATCCACCAGACTTCTGCACAACACAACTGATGGTCCCAACCCCATTTATAAGGCAAGAAATCCCACTTATTAAACCTGACAGGGCACACCTGTGAAGTGAAAACCATTTCCGGTGACTAACTCTTGAAGCTCATCAAGAGAATGCCAAGAGTGTGCAAAGCAGTCATCAAAGCAAAAGGTGGCTACTTTGAAGAACCTAGAATATAAGACATATTTTCCGTTGTTTCACACTTTTTTGTTAAGTATATAATTCCACATGTGTTAATTCATAGCTTTGATGCCTTCAGTGTGAATGTACAATTTTCATAGACATGAAAATAAAGAAAAATCTTTAAATGAGAAGGTGTGTCCAAACTTTTGGTCTGTACTGTATATATATATATATATATATATATATATATATATATATATATAAGTTGCAGAAGTTTTAAATTTGCAGATAGAGCAATTTTTACTTAAAACTGGAAATCCCCTTTAATGTCGACGAGAGCCACAATAACATTCATTCAGCAACAGGAATTTTTTGCAAAAAAAAAAGCCCGGTGAACATCTCCAGCCGAGTACAGAGCCATAGTGCGGATTTATAGTCTGTGCTGCCTTTGTATAGAATTGCAGCTTCAGCCACTATGATGAATCCTCCTCTGATGTCTACCTGACAGCACAGCGTCAGCCGAGCCGAAGAATCAAAGAAAAAATACAATATTTCTGTAACGGGTCTGGGAGGCGGAACCTCTGAGCTACTATACAAGGGGGCGGTCCTTGTAAGGGAGCGGGTGGCAATCAGGGATGACGGGCAGGCAGTCACAGCAGGTGACCGGGACAGTCTCTGAGTGGACGGGCTGGAGGTCACGGCAAGTGACCGGGGCAGTCTCTGGAAGAACGGGCAGGAGGTCACGGCAAGTGACCGGGGCAGTCTCTGGAAGAACGGGCAGGGAGTTACGGCAAGTGACCGGGGCAGTCTCTGGATGAACGGGCAGGGAGTTACGGCAAGTGACCGGGGCAGTCTCTGGGCAAAGGGTAGGTACGACCTGTGATGGCAGAGCCTCCGGGTAGGCTAGCAGGCAGATGGTAGATGTGTGCTCCCAGGTGAGCAAGCGAGAGTCTCTGGAATGGTAGGTGGTCACAGCACGTGACGGCGAAGCCTCCAGGTAGGCTAGCAGGCAGGTAACAGGTGGGCGCTCCCAGGTGAGCGGGCAGGAGTCTCTGGAAAGGCAGATGGTCACAGCACGTGACGGCGGAGCCTCCAGGTAGGCTAGCAGGCAGGTAACAGGTGTGCGCTCCCAGGTGAGCGGGCAGGAGTCTCTGAAAAGGCAGATGGTCACAGCACGTGACGGCGGAGCCTCCAGGTAGGCTAGCAGGCAGGTAACAGGTGTGCGCTCCCAGGTGAGCGGGCAAGCTGGTCCATAGACAGACTGACAGGAGTTGGAAGGCAGACCGTCGGACCTCAGGCTAGCAGGCAGGTGACTGGATATCAGGCAGGACAAAGGCAGCAAGCTGGCAGGAATCTGGCAGGTAACTGGCAACGGGACCTGAGGGCTGAAGCACAGGTGAGACACAGGTGCAAACAACATTGCTCGGGCACCTCCATTTTGGAGGAGGTGCCCTTTATATGGGAGGTCCTCCGGCAATTGGCCGGGGACTCCTTAGGACGGCGCGCGCGGTACCTTTAAGAGAGGGGGAGCGCGCGCGCGCCCTAAGCACACTGCCGGGGAAGGAGCGCGCGCCGGAAGCAGCGGGGAGAGCAGCGCTGGAGGACGCCGCGCCAGGAGCGAGGAGGTGAGAGGGACGGCGTCTCTGCCTAGAACGGGGCAGAGACGCCGATGCTACAGTACCCCCCCCTTTAGGCCCCCTCTTTTTTAGGCCAGAAAGAAATTTTTCAAGGAGAAGCGGGGCGTTGATGTTCTCCCTGGGTTCCCAAGTTCTCTCCTCAGGACCAAACCCCTTCCAATCTACCAGAAAAAAAGTTTTTCCTCTTACCCTCTTGGAGGCCAGAATACTCTCTACCTCAAAGATGTCATCAGCGGAAACCGGAGCAGGAGGGGCACCTGGATTTTTGGAAAAAGAGTTAAAGATAACGGGTTTGAGGAGAGATACGTGGAAGGAGTTGGGGATCCGTAGGGTGGCCGGGAGTTTTAATTTGTAGGCCACAGGGTTAATTTGCCTGAGGACTTCGAAGGGGCCGATGAATCGAGGACCCAACTTGTAGGAGGGTATTTTGAGCCGCACATGTTTGGATGAGAGCCAAACCTTGTCTCCCGGACGGAATTGGGGCGGATCCAGACGTCTCTTATCAGCATATCTCTTCATCCGCTCAGAGGAGAGAAGAAGAGCGGACCTGGTGCTCTCCCAAATAGTAGAAAATTCGCTGACAAGAGACTCCGCAGCAGGGTTGTCCACAGAAACGGAGACAGGAAGTGGAATCCGGGGATGTTGGCCACCAACTATAAAGAACGGGGATTTGGAAGAGGACTCGCTCTCATGGTTGTTATAAGAGAACTCGGCCCACGGTAGAAGATCCACCCAGTCCGAGTGGTGAGCATCCACGAAGTGCCGGAGGTAGCTGGACAAGATCTGATTGATCCGCTCCACTTGACCATTGGACTGAGGGTGGTAAGCGGAGGAGAAATCCAGGGTAATGTCCAGCAGCTTACAAGTGGCTCTCCAGAAACGAGAGGTGAACTGAACCCCACGATCCGACACGATGTGGAGGGGCAGACCATGGAGACGGAAGATGTGGCGGATAAAGTCTTTAGCCAACTCGGGTGCAGACGGAAGACCAGGCAGGGGAATGAAGTGGGCTATCTTAGAAAAACGGTCAGCGACAACCCAAATGACGGTACAACCGGCAGAAACTGGAAGGTCGGTGATAAAGTCCATAGCGATGTGTTGCCAAGGAGCAGCAGGTACGGGAAGGGGCAGGAGATGGCCGGCAGGTAGATGTCGGGGAACTTTGTTACGAGCACAGGATGAACAGGCCGCGACGAAGTCTACCACGTCCTTACGTAGGGTAGGCCACCAGTAATGCCGGGCAAAAAGTTTAAAGGTCTTTTTTTGGCCAGCATGGCCAGCTAGTTTAGAAGAATGTCCCCAGCGAAGAACTCTCTCCCGATCTGGCACAGCTATGAACGTCTTACCAGGTGGAAGACGAGTTAGATTCAAGGGAGCCACATTCATCACCTTGGAGGAGTCGATGATGTGCGTAGGTTCCTCCTCTTGATCGGAGGACAGGAAAGACCGAGACAAGGCATCAGCTTTGACGTTCTTGTCCGCCGGACGGAAATGAAGAGTGAAGTCGAAGCGGGCAAAAAACAACGACCACCGGGCCTGGCGAGGATTGAGCCTCTGGGCATTTTGGAGATATGCCAGGTTTTTGTGATCCGTGTAGATAATTACCGGGTAGAGAGCCCCTTCAAGCAGATAGCGCCACTCTCCTAGTGCCAATTTGATGGCTAGCAATTCCCGGTCTCCAATGGAGTAGTTGCGCTCCGACGAGGAGAAGATTTTGGGGAAGAAGCCGCACGTTACCATTCTCCCGGTAGAAGACTTCTGGGTGAGCACCGCTCCGGCTCCGGAGGAGGAAGCATCAACCTCCAGGTAGAATTGTTTATTACAGTCCGGACGGTGCAGGACGGGAGCAGAGGCGAAGGCTTTCTTTAGGGAAAGGAAGGCCTCCTCGGCTTCAGGCGACCATATCCTGGGGTTAGCCCCCTTACGGGTAAGTGCAGATATGGGAGCAGTCCGAGACGAGAAGTGTGGGATGAAAAGACGATAATAATTAGCGAAGCCCAGGAATCGCTGTATCGCCTTCAAACCTTCAGGACGAGGCCATTTTAGAACGGAAGAGAGCTTCTCGGGATCCATTTGCAGACCTGTTTGGGAGATGACATAGCCCAAGAACGGAAGGGAGGTCTGATCGAAGAGGCACTTCTCGTATTTGGCGTAAAGGTGGTTCTGCCGAAGCCTAAGCAGGACCTGACGAACATCCCTCCGGTGTGTGGGGAGATCCGGAGAGAAGACCAAGATATCGTCCAGGTATACCACTACGCAGGAGTACAGGAGGTCACGGAAGATGTCATTGACTAGTTCCTGAAAGACCGCGGGAGCATTACAGAGACCGAAGGGCATCACAAGGTACTCGTAGTGACCGTCCCGGGTATTGAATGCCGTCTTCCACTCGTCTCCTTGACGGATACGGACCAGATTATACGCTCCTCGAAGATCCAGCTTGGAGAAGATCCTGGCGCCCTTGAGCCGGTCAAACAATTCGGAGATGAGTGGCAGGGGATATTTGTTTTTTACCGTAATGAGATTGAGTCCTCTGTAGTCAATACAGGGACGTAGCGAGCCGTCTTTCTTTTTGACAAAGAAGAATCCGGCTCCAGCCGGGGAGGTAGATTTTCGGATAAATCCCCTAGCCAGATTCTCTTCAATGTACTCAGACATGGCTCGGGTCTCGGCTGCAGATAACGGGTAGATACGCCCACGGGGAGGAGTGGTGCCAGGTACCAGGTCGATCGGGCAATCGTATGGCCTATGGGGCGGCAACGTCTCAGCTTCCTTCTTACCGAAGACGTCCGCATAGGGCCAGTAGGGAGCCGGGAGACCAGGTAAATTAGCTGGAGTAGGCTGAGGGCGAAGTGGACGGACCGGAACCAGGCAGGTCCTATGGCAGTCAGGACCCCATCGGAGTACTTCACCGGACCGCCAGTTCAATACGGGTTCATGTGTCTGGAGCCAAGGTAGACCTAGCAACAAGGAGTGAGAAAGTCCGGACAGCACATGGAATGAGATCTCCTCAGAGTGCAGCATTCCCACCTGTAGGGTTATAGGTTCGGTGACGAGCAGGATGGTCTCCGAGAGAAGTCTTCCATCCACGGAAGCAACTGACAATGGCTCCGCCAGGGATTTGGTGGGAATATGGTATCTCTCTACCAGAGACTGGGCGATGAGGTTTCCAGCAGCTCCAGAATCCAGATGGGCGAGTTCGAAGAGACGGTTTTCTCCCCAAGCAATAGAGACCGGTAAGGTCAGAGACGGAGAGGACTTACTTTTGTCTAGGACGACCTCTCCGAGTGGTCCTAGACACTGGCGTTTCCCGGCTTTTCCGGGCAGGAACGGATGAAGTGCTTCTTACTGCCACAATAGAAACAGCTTCCCTCGGCTCGGCGAGATTCTTGGCGAGAACCGACCATCTTGGTCTGGTCGACCTGCATAGGCTCAGGAGAGACGGAGGGAGTGACGGGTTGCTGAAAAGTAGGAGCTAGGCGTGGAAACCTCCTCTCACGGGTGACCTCTTTGGCACGCTCCTGGAACCGCAGGTCAATCCGGGTGGCAAGAGCTATCAGGTCATCGAGGGTGGTATGAATGTCCCGACCGGCAAGTTCATCTTTAATACGGCCGGACAGACCCTCCCAGAAGACTGAAACCAGAGCGTCATTATCCCAGGCCAGCTCCGAGGCAAGGGTACGGAACCGTATGGCATATTGGCCCACGGTGAGGCTTCCCTGACGGAGGCGTAGCAGTGACGATGCGGATGAGGTCTTCCGTCCGGGTTCGTCGAAGACTTTCCGGAAGGCCGTGAGAAAGGCAGGCAAGTTGGACACCAGGGGGTCTCCTCTCTCCCATAGAGGATTTAGCCAGGCCAGAGCCTCTCCGGTGAGATGGGACATGATGAAGGCAATTTTGGCCCGGTCGGAGTTAAACTGGTGGGACAGGAGTTCAAAGTGCAGGGTGCACTGATTTATGAAGCCCCGAGCCTGAGCGGAGTCGCCTCCGAAGCGAGGAGGTGCAGAAAGCCGGGGTCCGGGGTAGGATACCATAGTGTTGGTGGACAGCGGAGCTGTCGGATTGCGAATCATGGCGCTGGCGGAGGTTGCTGGCGGAGCAGTCAGAGTGTCCAGGCGAGAATTGACATTCCGCAGGTGACCCAGGATGGACTCCTGTTGGGACCTCTGGCGGGACAGTTCATGACACAGGTCCGAGAGCGAGGGAGCTTGGGTGCCACCGGGTTCCATGGCCCGAGCAAACTGTAACGGGTCTGGGAGGCGGAACCTCTGAGCTACTATACAAGGGGGCGGTCCTTGTAAGGGAGCGGGTGGCAATCAGGGATGACGGGCAGG
Organism: Phyllobates terribilis; assembly: GCF_046119375.1. Lineage (NCBI taxonomy): Eukaryota > Metazoa > Chordata > Amphibia > Anura > Dendrobatidae > Phyllobates > Phyllobates terribilis. Next base: position 357,542,698 of record NW_027362761.1, read on the forward strand.
CAGTCACAGCAGGTGACCGGGACAGTCTCTGAGTGGACGGGCTGGAGGTCACGGCAAGTGACCGGGGCAGTCTCTGGAAGAACGGGCAGGAGGTCACGGCAAGTGACCGGGGCAGTCTCTGGAAGAACGGGCAGGGAGTTACGGCAAGTGACCGGGGCAGTCTCTGGATGAACGGGCAGGGAGTTACGGCAAGTGACCGGGGCAGTCTCTGGGTAAAGGGTAGGTACGACCTGTGATGGCAGAGCCTCCGGGTAGGCTAGCAGGCAGATGGTAGATGTGTGCTCCCAGGTGAGCAAGCGAGAGTCTCTGGAATGGTAGGTGGTCACAGCACGTGACGGCGAAGCCTCCAGGTAGGCTAGCAGGCAGGTAACAGGTGGGCGCTCCCAGGTGAGCGGGCAGGAGTCTCTGGAAAGGCAGATGGTCACAGCACGTCACGGCGGAGCCTCCAGGTAGGCTAGCAGGCAGGTAACAGGTGTGCGCTCCCAGGTGAGCGGGCAGGAGTCTCTGAAAAGGCAGATGGTCACAGCACGTGACGGCGGAGCCTCCAGGTAGGCTAGCAGGCAGGTAACAGGTGTGCGCTCCCAGGTGAGCGGGCAAGCTGGTCCATAGACAGACTGACAGGAGTTGGAAGGCAGACCGTCGGACCTCAGGCTAGCAGGCAGGTGACTGGATATCAGGCAGGACAAAGGCAGCAAGCTGGCAGGAATCTGGCAGGTAACTGGCAGGTAACTGGCAACGGGACCTGAGGGCTGAAGCACAGGTGAGACACAGGTGCAAACAACATTGCTCGGGCACCTCCATTTTGGAGGAGGTGCCCTTTATATGGGAGGTCCTCCGGCAATTGGCCGGGGACTCCTTAGGACGGCGCGCGCGGTCCCTTTAAGAGAGGGGGAGCGCGCGCGCGCCCTAAGCACACTGCCGGGGAAGGAGCGCGCGCCGGAAGCAGCGGGGAGAGCAGCGCTGGAGGACGCCGCGCCAGGAGCGGGGAGGTGAGAGGGACGGCGTCTCTGCCTAGAACAGGGCAGAGACGCCGATGCTACAATTTCCATTTCCTGTGTAATATTTCCTGCAAGTGGCGCGGTTGGAGGGTCTCACAATATCCGCTATTTTCAGAATCCATTTCCAAATGCAATTTTAAAACTAATTAGCCTTCAATCACCGTCTTCCGTCCCCCTCCCCCCACGTCCTCATGCGCCCCGACCAGAGACCTGTGCGGCTTACGCAGCGCCTTCTGTGTTAGATGTGAGTGACTCGTCGCCCTCCCTGGGCTGTTGGGGTACTCGGAGCCGGGTCAGTGTAGGGGGGTTGTGGATGCAGTCGCGGCCTCGACCTGTTCCGTGCCCAGGGCTGTCACCTAAAAATAATGGGCTTTTAAGGATGAGTGGTATTTCGACTACGCCACCTGCGGTTCCTGGTGAAGGCCACCAGCGCTGCCAGTCCACTGAGGCTGGTGTTTGAGGCAGCTAGGATGGGACGGCTCCCCACAGGTGGAGCAGGCCTCAGGGCAGTGTGAGGAGGAATGGTGGGTGCAGTGCCGCGCAGGAATAAACAAGCGGAGGCGGTGAATGAAGTCATCCGGGTCTTTACTCACTTTAGATGAACTTTCAGCCGCAAAGCTTCCCTCTGCTACTCATGGTGTACTGCGGCCACCGCGAAGGGGGTTCAGCACTTCCCAGGTAGATCAGGAGCACCTGTCGAGACCCCGCTGGTGTGTGTTCCTCTCCTTGGTAAGTTCTCCCACTTAGTCTCCTCCTGACTGTGTGTGGTATGAACGTGGTGTAAGGCCGGGTCCCACTGGATAAACGCAGTATAAGAGATACAGGTGGCGACTCCGCTCCGTCCGTATCCCCCTGGGATCCACTAAGCCTCCGGGCTTTTCTGTCTGAGACGAGAAGTGACAAAGTCAGATATCGGGGGCCGGTTACCCCTCTTGCAGCAGGAATCCCTCTGACTAGGCCAGAATAAAGAATACAGGTGGCGATTCCGCTCTGTCCGTATCCCCCTGGGATCCTATCTCCTCTGCTCCCCTCCAAGGCCTTTCTTAGGTCAGGACCTTGACCGGGTATAGACAGTAGTTAACTCTGACCCCCTCCTCGTCTCAAGGCCAGAGTACGAGGACCGTGTATCTTCAGCCAGCTGCAGCTTCTAGCTGGACCCCGACAGAAAACCACAATCAAAGACCTTGAACTTAAGATGGCCGTAGATTAAATATGAATCAATAAGTGTTTCCTAAAAGTGTGTCCTCCACCCTCACCCACTACATGGTTCCCCCTATCTTTGGTTCCCCCCATCTCCTCTATCCCGGACCGGATCACATTATTGCTCACTGTCCATGTGTGACCTGTAACCTTTTTATAAACTAAAGATAGAGCGGCTACAATGAGTTTATTATAGAAAGGAAACCTGGGTATGAATATAATACAAATTTAATCAAGATTAGAAGGTCAGCCTGTGCCCCGGGGTGACAACATGGAAGGCTTATTAACTAAATGTCAGCACTCCTGATCAGACCGCCACATTTCTATCATCTCACCGGAGAGAGATTCTGACGCATTTCACATATCGATCAGATGTGACAAGCTTCCCTATGGGGGCGACACATGGAAGAAATGGGCAGGACCCTTCTGATGTATGGGGGGGTGGGGGTCTGTATGTAAGGCTGGGTTATACAAGAGGTATTACAATGGCGGCTCCAAGCCACTCAATCTTATTCTTGATTTACGTGGCTCAGAAATTCACCACTTGTCCTTTCAGGCTGCAGCCATGTCTATCCTTCTTACTTTACACTGCAGCTCTGCTTGTTCAGATTGCATACACCAAATGATACCTTACACTTCACCCAGAAATTTTAGCTTAAAAACACAACAGGGTAATGTGGCACCCCAGGGGTCTGGTTACCACAGTAATAGAAATATTACGTCTGAGAGCAAGTGGGAGGTTTCCTGATTAGGAGCCCTTAAACATGCAACACCTCCTGTCCCAGACCCGATAGGGGAGGAACCTGCCCTATATAAACTGGATCTGGGGCGGGGTTAGGGGAGTCAGAGCCTGGAGTTTGTTCCAGAGACAGGGAAAGAAACAGCTAGGAGCTCTGTAGGAGCAGGAGCTGAGTGCCAGGGACTGGAGCAGATATTGCTCGTCCTGGATGAAGACACTACGACCGGACAACGGAGTCCGAGGCTGTGGGAACCTCTAAGTCCAGCAGCAGAAACCAGCCGGCAGGGGATTCCAGGTCCTCTGGCCATAGAAGCCCGGAGGCTCAGTAATGAGCAAGGAACCAGCACCGACATTGAGGAGCGGGGGCTATCAGAAGGCCCCAAGTCACCAGCCATACGGGTGAGCACCACACGGTACACTCAGAGACGTGGGCTACTTCCATTCGCTTACAGCAGGGTAGCCAGGAAGAGTGCAGATAGACGGGGAGGCCTACAACTCCACCTGGCCAGGGAAACTCCTGTTTGCTCACAGACTGACCGGGCCCCTTATGCTAGCCAGTAGTCCCGGGAGGGTCTGCCTTATTATCATCAGTAAAGACCCTGAACTGCACTGCAAAGACTCTGAGTCGTTCCTGCTTCACCCGTGCACCATCACTCCCATCATCCACATTCCCTGCCCTGAGGCTATACTCTTCCCGTGGGGAGTTATCCCATCCTTTGCTGAGCCCACCACACCATCCTCAGCGGTATGCCTCGCAACGGCGGTACACCCTGACCGCAATCCACGGGTGGCGTAGTCGGACATTAAATCCTAAAAACCCTATAAAAGACTGCCACTGGTTTGACCACCCTGAGCCACGGGACCGGGTCACCGCCACGGAGACTACAACCCCCCAGAGACCCGGCTCCGGGTAACCCACACACGTGCACACACGGCCCAGGAGGTGAGTCAGTAACAATATCCACCTCTTCCCAAAAGGCATTGCTATCTAAACAATTTACTAGTCTACATATCTCCCCCTCAATAGTCCGGCACCCCATCTCTGACATGCCAGATCAAGGTCACCTGTCTCTCGCTTTTACCATTCCAAGCGGGGCCTCATTTCTGCAGAAACTGAACTGTAACCAAACATGCTAATTAGATGTGTGGTGCAGCCTGGGCGTGGCCAAGATGCTCAGTGCACCCTTCCAAGCCTTGTGCTTCGCATGTCCCCGCCTCCTTCAATGGTGATTGACACACTTTTCCATCTTTTTGCGTAGCATGTAGGGAGGGTAACCAATAACACAACCTCTATGATACCTCCAGATTCTCCACAATATTTTCACATTATTTCATTTAGTTTTTTTACTTTATTTTATTGTGGTGCTTATTTTTTCCCATATATATATATATATATATATATATATATATATATATAGATATATATAGATAGATAGATATATATATATATATTGTGATGCAGCAGGCATCCCTTTAATGGTTCAGTGTGTGGACGGACCATGTACCTCCCTCAGCTGACTGGTCACATGACTGTGACATCACACAGGTCCTTTTGCTCACAGAAGGTCTGGACACGTGACTGTGAGATAAGCACAGGTCCTGTGGCTGTTTCTATAGGATATAAAAACCCTGGTGATTTGAGACAGGTGTGTGCAGTGGTGCAAGGGGTGTGATAGGCGTGAGGCCTGTTCCCCGTGTGTGTGGCACCGTGTGAGGCCTGGTGAAGCCTGAGGAAGCTTGGTGGACTCCTGGAGGGTGAAGCCTGGATCCTTGTGTGTGTAAGCGATGCCAGTAAGCCTTGGAGGGCCAGAAGCTTGGTGGACTCCTGGAGGGTGAAGCCTGTATCTTGTGACTAGATGCCAGTAAGCCTTGGAGGGCCAGAGGCTAGAGGACTCCTGGAAGGTGAAGCCTGGATCTTGTGACTAGATGCCAGTAAGCCTTAGAGGGCCAGAGGCTAGAGACCCCCATCTGGGAACCAAAAGGACTGAAGCAGCCATAAGCCGGCAAAGGTAAAAACATTGCTTATATGGACATTGATATGGACATTGCTTTATTATTACCTTGCTGAAGGCTGGACCTGGAGCCAAGTGGGCCTGTCTGCCACTTGGGGCTCGTTTGACATTATATGTGTGAACGGCGGTTTATGATGAGATAATAAACTGCTGAAGTGTGAAAACCGGAAAGACATTGCTGGTGTGCATTAATTGACCCGCTGCAGCAAGTATCCCCCATGATGATGACTAGCGCTGCCTTACATGTGGTTCGAGAATGCGGGCAACTGCAGTCCGGTTGCTAGGGGCAACTGCAGTCCGGTTGCTAGGGGCAACGGCACAGGTCGACGAGTGTGGTTGCGAAGATTGTCGTCGCACTCAAACCTGGTTTGCTGTGGCTCGGCGGGGCTCACGAAGTTTAAAGCATCTGGCTGCAACTCGGCGGGGTTGCGAAGGTTGTCGTCGCACTCAAATCCGGTTTTGCTGTGGCTCGGTGGGCCACAAATTTTTTTTCGGGGAGAGCGGTATAAAGTGTCTAGTGTGTACCGCGATGGCCATGAATGGTGCAGTATCTCCAGATGGAATGGAGAAGGGGTTAGATGAAAGTGTGCAATCGCTCTTCGTCATAATGGAGCGTCCTGAAGAAATGCAGGAGCTGATAAAGATGGCTGTGAAAGGAGCAGCAAATGAGTCTGAAGCTGTTGAGCGATTGAAATGCCTGGTGGAGTCGCAGCAGCAGGCATTTGAGAAACAGCAGCAGACATTTGAGAAACAGCGACAGGACTCACATCAGGTATTTGAGAAACTTCTACAGCACATGGTGCAGGAACCGCAGGAGCTGTGGGCACCGTATAGAATGGCGGCAGTGGACCATTCTGTGAACTCTCCGGGGGCGCCAGTATTGTCCCAGAGTGCCCGGGGAGGTGGTAAGAGCTGTTGTGAACTGAGTCCTAAGACTATTGTTGATTTTTCTTGTAAAAATTCCCCTACCGGTGTGGTTGTTAAAAAGGGGGCGGAGTCTAAAAAGGGGGCGGTTGTTCAAAACAGCATGGAGTATAGAAAGTCAAAAAAATTTTCTGGTGGTGGGTTGGTACCGCCTAAAAATGACAATTTGACCGTTGATAACGTGGTGACTCCAGTGGAGGGGGTTGACGTTAAAGTGGGAGGTGACTTATTGGACCACGACACTATGGGGAGTGACACAGACCCCGTAGCTGATGGTGACACTACGGAAGTAGGAGAGGACAGTCAGGAGGGGATAGACGAGGTGAGAAAGTCCTCCTCTCGTCGACGGCGCACGGGCCACAAAAAGGTTGCTCCTGTAGTCTTGACTAAAAGTGAAAATAAAGAAAATGTAATGGTGTGTGCCATTGTTTCAAGTGTGGATCCTCCTTCAGAGGCAGAAGAGGAGGAGACGTTGCCAGTAGCAACTTCTGATACAGTACTGAGACAGAAGGATCTGACAGCCCTGAAAGAGGAGGCAGCCAGTCATGACCAGGAGCTGGAGCCTATCAGGCAGCAGTATCAGAGTGACGGGCAGCAATGAAGGGAAATCCTCGAGAACGTGTCCTCAGACCAGCTGAGCCTGGAGTCTGAACGGCAGAAAATAAACCAGGTTGTAAGGAACTTGCAGCGAAAACTGGAAGAAAGCAACAAGGAAGTTAACCAATGGAAGGAAATGTTCCAGGAAGTTAAGGAGGACTGCCGCAAAATCAAGGGAGAGGTTTTGCAGTTGAAGCTGGAGAAGGAGACGCGGCAGGATGGAGTTTCTGGACGTGATCAGGAACTAGAACGACTGCGCAAACTGTTCAACCAGGAGCTGTTTGGATCCAAAAAGGAGTATGGTGAACTCATGAGGGAGCTGCAGAAATTCCAGGATCAAGTAAAGCCTCTAATGCATGAGAAGGAGCCGCTAGAGGACTCTCTGTACCAGCGAGACCGGGAGCTATCCACCCTGAAAGAGGCAGAAAAGAGGCATGAAAAGTTCAGTGAGGAACTGCAACAGATTAAGAGAGATTATGAGGATCTCCTCAAGGTGAAAGAAAAACTAGAGGAGGATAAGGCGGGTGCAGAGCAAGTGCGCCAAGTGGTTGAGACCACTCTGCAAGACACCCGTGATGAAAATGGTGATCTCCGCAGAAAGACCTTAGGTCTGGAAACTCAGGTGAAGGAGCTGCAGACGTGTTGTGATAATCTCCAGAGGGCAGAGGCGTGCCTTAAGGAAAGGCTCAGCAAAATGGAAACTGAGCGGGAAAAGATGGAGGAGTCCATCGGAAAAGCCACAGACCAGGGCCAGGAGTTGGCCGCTGGTGATGGGAGGTATGAAGCAGATACCTCCTCGAGTGATGTGAGCTCGGATGATTCGGTGGATGTAGGAGCCGAGATCAAGGAGCTCAAGGAGTTGCTACAAGCCCAGTGGACGCAAGAGAAGCTTGAGAGACTGGCTATTGAGAGCCGAGTGGGCGCATTGGAGACAGAGAGGTCTGAGAGAACTCTACCGTTAAAAGAGCAGTTGAAGCAGGAAGAGCTTCAGAGACGGGCCGCTGAGAGGAGAGTGGCGGAACTAGAGGAAAAAGTTTCCGGGCTCAAAAGTCGCCTGATAGAGTATCACTCAGTGAACGAGGCCTCCTGGGAGAAGGGAAAAGGCAAACAAGTGACACTCACTCCCTTAGACCATGAAAAGGTGGACCTGAGGAGAGCTAAGAGTATGGTAACAGAAGATAAATATGAAGTGGAGGTGATCAAGACGAAAGTTCGTGAATTGGTAGCTGTGAGTCAGCTCAGGGGAAGCGTAAAGGGGGAAGAAGCTGAGAGTCAGTTGTCCCTGAACCCTGAGCTGGTTGATCGTCTGGAGACCGAAACGTCTTGGTACAAGTGCCTCGTAGATGTACCCGAGGATTTGAGGGAAGAATGCACCAGTGAGTCCGTGCATGAGGAGTTTAAGAAGGCTGTGGGAGCCTGTAAGGTGTACTTGACCTCAGAGGCTAGACAGCTGGTGGTCCTGTCCACGACCGAAGTCACAGTGAAGAGGGTGGCGATCCTAAGTGACATGCACTGGCGATGTATTCACACGAAGTGGTTTCTCCGGTTGAAGACGGAGCAAGCCGTTAGACAACTGGAGCTTATGAAAAAAGCTCACAGTCGGCGGGAAGAGGTCATCCGGGTGCCTCATGTTCTGGTGAGAAAGCTCGTTGGGAGAAATGTCCAAACCATGCAGATGATGGTGAAGAAGTCTGGTGTGGTGAAAGTAAGCAGTCCACGTGATCGTCAGGACTGGATACCAGAGGAAGACGGCATGGTGTCATTCTACGCTATAGGAATGGAAGAAAGTCTTGCATATATGAGCATGCTGGTGGAGTACCGAGTGACCTACCTGCGACAGGTGGAACAGTTGAATCTCGCTAGACTGCGAGTAGATGGACAGTATCATCTGAGCAGTAGAGGATGGCAGCCGTCTGGAAATGGTGGGACCCGACAGAGAAAGGACCCCCTAGATAACAGAACAGCTGAAGTTAGGGACCCTTCAAGATGTCCTGAGAGTAGTGGGCGTGGGTTTAGAGGTAGTGAAACCTCCAGTAACTCAGGTTTGGGTGGCCCATACAAACGACCCAATAGAGGACGGGACAATATGGAGTCGAACCGGACCTTAGGTACAAGGACATGTGAGTCGCACTGCAAAATTGACCGCTGGGAGCGGGGGGAGACCTGACAGGGTTTCGACTGACCGCTGGTAGCAGGGTAGCGCTGACAAGGTTACGACCCGGAAATGTGACTTGATAAAGTCAGTGACAGTGACAAGTGGTAGGTCCTTAAGGAATGGGCTAATGTCATTGACTAATATTCCAGGGGCTGAACAGCGCAATTGATAAGTACATAGTCTCTGTGTGAACTGGGGGTTAGAATGTCATTGTGTATATTAGGTGTTCAACCCGACAAGTTTGAACAGGGGGAGGGATATGTGATGCAACAGGCATCCCTTTAATGGTTCAGTGTGTGTTTGGACGGACCATGTACCTCCCTCAGCTGACTGGTCACATGACTGTGACATCACACAGGTCCTTTTGCTCACAGAAGGTCTGGAGACGTGACTGTGAGATAAGCACAGGTCCTGTGGCTGTTTCTATAGGATATAAAAACCCTGGTGATTTGAGACAGGTGTGTGCAGTGGTGCAAGGGGTGTGATAGGCGTGAGGCCTGTTCCCCGTGTGTGTGGCACCGTGTGAGGCCTGGTGAGGCCTGAGGAAGCTTGGTGGACTCTTGGAGGGTGAAGCCTGGATCCTTGTGTGTGTAAGCGATGCCAGTAAGCCTTGGATGGCCAGAAGCTTGGTGGACTCCTGGAGGGTGAAGCCTGGATCTTGTGACTAGATGCCAGAAAGCCTTGGAGGGCCAGAGGCTAGAGGACTCCTGGAAGGTGAAGCCTGGATCTTGTGACTAGATGCCAGTAAGCCTTGGAAGGCGAGAGGCTAGAGACCCCCATCTGGGAACCAAAAGGACTGAAGCAGCCATAAGCCGGCAAAGGTAAAAACATTGCTTATATGGACATTGATATGGACATTGCTTTATTATTACCTTGCTGAAGGCTGGACCTGGAGCCAAGTGGGCCTGTCTGCCACTTGGGGCTCGTTTGACATTATATGTGTGAACGGCGGTTTATGATGAGATAATAAACTGCTGAAGTGTGAAAACCGGAAAGACATTGCTGGTGTGCATTAATTGACCCGCTGCAGCAAGTATCCCCCATGATGATGACTAGCGCTGCCTTACTATATATATATATATATATATATATATATATATATATATATATAAATATATATATATATATGTGGCACCCCAGGTCTGGTCGCCACAGTGGCAGCAATGTCACGTCTGAGAGCAGGTGGGGGGTTCCCTGGTTGGGGACAATTAGCATGCAGCACCTCCTGCCTCAGTCCAGGGAGGGGAGAAATCTGCCCTTTATAAACTGGATCTGGGGTGGGGTTAGACACTGAAGTTCCAGACAAGTTGCAGATAGGGACAGGTCAGCAGCAGGCTGAGGAGTCCCTGTAGGCAGAGGAGGAACAGGAGGCCAGGAGGGGAGCCAGCAGAGCTTGTCCTGGCTAGAGACTACAAGGCCGGACACTGGAGTCCGAGGCTGTGAGGGTTATAAGCCCAGCAGCAGAAAACCATCACGCAGGGGACTTCAAGTCCTCTGGCCCAAGGAAGCCCGGAGGCTCAGCCACACGAGAGGGACCACTACTGCCCCGGAGGGGTGAGAAGCACGGAAGGCCCGAGTCGCCAGTCATATGGGTGAGAACAACACGGTACACTCAGAGACGTGGGCTACCACCACACTACAGCGGGATAGCCAAGTAAGAGTGAAGTCAGCACGGTAGGCCTACAAACTCCCCCTGACCAGCGGGATTTCCCAGTTGCTCTCAGACTGACCAGGCCTCCATTGTTAACCTGTATTCTGGACGGGTCTCTTAATACCACCAACAGAAAAGACCCTGACTTGCATGACAGACTCCGTGTGATTACTGCTGCTCCCCCACACCATCACCACCAACATCCCTATTTACTGCCCTGAGGCTATACTCTTCCCGTGGGGAGTTATACTATCCTCTGCTGCACCCACAACACCAGCCTCAGCGGTCTGCCCTGCAGTTGCGGTTCACTCTGACCGCAATCCACGGGTGGCGTAGTCGGACATTTAACCACCACAAAACCCTATAAATAGACCGCCATTTGGGTTGACACCCTGAGCCATGGGACCGGGTATTCCCCTTGTCACACACGGCCCAGGGGGCGCGTCAACTTTAGCGTAGTCGGCAGGATTTCGTGCCCGCCACCAATGGGTACTGCGTGCCTGAAGAAAGACTGTAATACTTACCTTGGTGGAGTTTCCCGCCATCCGCAGCCGTTTCCCGCCATTCGCAGCCATTTCCCGCCATCGGTCGCCATTTCTGGGACGCCGCGCGGGAAGAAGAGGGGCATGGACGACGAAAGCGCGCGAGAACTGGAGCTCCGCCTTACGCACGGACGCTGTGCAAGGTCCTGAAAGGAGCCGAGCGGACGCTGACGTCACCAGGACACGACGCAAGGTCCTCAACCCCGACGGTCGCCTGCGGAGCCGCGGCCTACAGAAGAAAAGCAACGGAAGGTAGGCCACGGTTGACTAGGGGGGAAGAAGATGTCGGAAGCGGAGGGGACTGTCACCGCCAGCGCGGCCGCAGTAATGCCGTTCACGATGCCTTATATCCCCGGAGCGGCCTGGTTGCCCCAGTACTCAGGGGAGTCGCATACCCTGAGCGACTTTAAAGAGAGACTGTATAGCCTATTTAAAGTATAACCCCTGACGGAGGAACAAAAAGTGAGCATACTGATAGGCCAGTTAACCGGCTTGGCCCAACGAGAAGTAAAGTCCTGGTCAGTCAGGGACAAGGGGACCATGAAGGAGATTTTAGCCCGTCTAAAGGACACTTTTGATACCTGCACCTCAGCAGAGATCAAAATGAGATTTTATGGGTGCAAGCAGCGGGCCCAAGACAGTATAAGAGACTATGCGTTGAATCTGTAGGAGGCCCTGAGAGCCATTAAGCAGGCAGACCCTGACAGTGTGAGGAATGCAGATAAACTGCTGACTGAACAATTCATTGAAGGTCTGCTGTCCAACGCCCACCGAACCCAGTTATGCCTGATGGCCCTGCAGAACCCTGTGTTAGACTTTGCACAGTTTAAGGACAGAGCCATCCGGGTACTCCGAGAACCCGCACCTGGTGGCGTTGCGGCCTCCAGGCGCCCTGCTATCACTTATCACCAGGAGGCGGCGCCCCAGTCAATAGAACCTGCAGGAGCCAATGCACAGGCCATGAATGGTACCCCGCCTACAGACCTGCACCATCAGGTCCAAGAACTGACCAAAAGAGTTGCCACACTAACCAGGACTGTGCAGTCGTTACAGGTATCCTCTCCAGGAAAGATCCAGCTGGCTACCAGTCCGGAGGACGTCCCATGGCGTCGACAGAAGAGGATCCCACCGTCCAGAGGGAAGCCAACGGACCGCTATGACCAGGATGGACAACCCATCTGCCGCCGCTGCAGCCAGCCAGGACATATTGCGAGGTACTGTAATTTAAACGGGCCTGACCTGGGGCAGAGGGCCAACCCCCAGGCATAAGATCATCAGGCCCATCAAACTGGCATGACAAGTATGTGGGGGGACGACTGGTCTTGCCTGTGGTACTGGATGGCATTCCCATGAGTGCACTGTTGGACACCGGGTCACAGGTAACCACCATCCCCTATGTACTTTTCTAGCGGATAATACCCGCTACCCAGATAATGACTTGAACATCATCGCCAGCAATGGTCAGCCCCTGCCGCAGGTGGGGTTCAAGGAGGTGACCATCAAAATTGGTAAAGTTGACCGTCGTGAAAGTCACCCTAAAATAACTTTGGGTACTAATGTGTCACCCCAGGCCTGGATGCCACAAATATTAAAAGGCTGTGTCTGAGAGTAGGAGGGAGGTTCCCTGGTCAGGGACCATTAGCATGCAGCACCTCCTGTCCCAGGCCAGTAGGGGGAGCAGGCTGCCCCTATAAAACCTGGAACTGGGGCAGGGTTAGAGAGACCAGAACCCACTTCTGAAGTGTCCAGAAGGGTTCTCAGAGAAGAGGGACAGGTCAGCAGCAGTCCTGAGGAGTTCGTGAGGCAGAGGAGAGACTGCGAGCCAGGGACAGAGGCGACGAGAGCCGGTCCTGGCTGAGAGAAGCACACAACCGGACATTGGGGTCCAATGCTGTCAGGGTTGCAAGCCCAGCAGCAGAGAACCAACCCGCGAGGGATTTCAGGTCCCTTGGCCTAAGAAGCCTGGAGGCTCCGCCACACAGAGGGACCAGTACAGCAAGGAGAAGCAAAAGGTACCTAAGGCCTGAGTCGCAAGCCATACAGGCTAAGTACACGGCCAGCTCAGGGACGTGGGCTATTACACCACGAAAAGGGGGATAGTCAGCAAGAGCAGAGAGAGAACTGTAGGCCTACACACTCACCCTGACCAGTGGGGCTCGCCCGAATGCTCTCAGATACCCAGGCCCATTCCTACTCGGTACTCCTGTTGGGTCATTAATAATACCTACAATAAAGACCCTGGACTGTTTGAAGCGGACTCTGAACTCTTACTATTGCGGCCTGCACTATCACCCCTAGCATTCACCTACTCTGCCCTGAGGCTACACTCTTCCCGTGGGAAGTTATCCTACCCCTGTGCTGCACACCAACACCAGCCTCAGTGGTCTCCCTTGCAGCGGCGGTCATCCCTGACCGCAATCCACGGGTGGCGTAGTCGGACATTCAAAACACTGATAAATAGACTGCCACAATTTGGTCTGACCACCCTGAGCCACGGGATCGGGTTGCTACTACTACCCCCAGCATCGTACAGAAGCCCGGTTCCGGGTGCCCCACGGCCCAGGGGACGAGTCACTAACGTTATTGAAAATTGTCTTTCAGAGATAATTGTTATATTACAGCAGGTTGCAATGAATGCCAGCTCCAGCCAGCAGCGTGTCTTACAAAAGGAGATCAGAGCCCTGATGAAGCGGCAACAGGTAGAACTGTCTGGTGGTGAGATTGGTAGCGTAAGAATGAGTGACCCGTTCCCTATTGCCATGCCCCAAAAAAGGGAAATGATGATCTGGTGCCGGACTGCAATCGGGTTAAGAGGTAGAGACTACCAAGCTATGGTAGAACCCGTTTACTCAGACAGTAGGCCCACCATTTTGACAGCACGGGGGGTGGTTGATGTCCGCCATGGGAGGGTACCAGTCCGCGTCCTAAACATTGGGGAAAGAGAAGTATACTTGCCCTGATATGCCACTCTAGCCAAATTGTTCACCGTTAACTAGAACTCTGTAAAGGCTGTGGAACCCTTGCCTCCATCTCAACCAGAGGAGGGTAACGGCTCCAAGAAACAAATAGAGGACTGGTGTCAGAAACTGCATGTGGGCACCGACTCCACTCCCTCACACCAACAACAGGGAGTCTACCGGGTGGTTCAGGAGTACGAAAGAGTCTTTAGCAAACACCCGCTAGACTTTGGGCAAGTAAAGGGGGTAGAACACCAAATCCCCACAGGAGACCATCCGCCCATAAAAGAGAGATACCGGCCTGTACCCCCTGCACACTATCAGAATGCCAAGGGTATGTTACGAGAAATGAAGGAGGCTGGGGTGATCAGGGATAGCTGTAGCCCCTGGGAAGCTCCTCTAGTTCTGGTAAAAAAGAAAGATGGCACGATGAGGATGTGTGTAGATTATAGAAAGGTCAACAGAATAACACACAAAGATGCGTACCCGTTACCTAGGATAGAGGAGTCTTTGGCTGCATTAAAATCTGCTAACTTCTTCTCTACTTTGGATCTCACTAGCGGGTACTGGCAGGTTCCTGTAGCAGAGTCAGACAAGGAGAAGACCGCCTTCACCACCCCGATGGGTCTCAGTGAATTCAACTGTATGCCGTTCGGACTCTGCAACGCACCAGGGACCTTCCAGAGGCTGATGGAGTGCTGTCTGGGGCACAAAAATTTCGAGACGGTCCTACTCTACCTGGACGATCTCATCGTGTATTCCAAGACCTATGAGGACCATCTAAAGCACCTGGCAGAGGTGTTCGATGCCCTGGCAGGCTTCGGCCTAAAGGTAAAACCCTCCAAGTGTCATCTACTAAAGCCAAAAGTACAGTACCTGGGACACGTGGTGAGTGCTGACGGAGAAGCCCCAGACCCTGACAAGATCACGGTGATTAGGTACTGGCCAAGACCCTCCAGCATAAAGGAAGTGCGGCAGTTCCTCGGGTTGGTAGGCTACTACCGAAGATTCATCTCCGGGTTCACCAAAATGGCAGCCCCTATGCAGGACCTCCTGTTAGGTCAGTCAAATACTAAAAGTCAGAAGCCGCCCTTTAAGTGGGACAAGCTGGAGGAGGAGTCTTTCCACCAGCTGAAGATGGCCCTCACGGGGGATGAGATAGCTGGCCTACCCTGATTATGGCCAGCCTTTTATCCTCCACACCGACGCCAGTAACGTGGGGCTAGGAGCCGTACTGTCCCAGATCCAGCAGGGCAGAGAACGGGTAATTGCTTATGCTAGCAGAAAGCTGAGACCCACAGAGAGAAACCCTGAGAATTATAGCTCCTTCAAGCTAGAGTTCCTGGCAGTGGTGTGGGCGGTGACCGAACGCTTCAAGCATTACCTGGCTTCTTCTAAGTTCACTATGTACACGGACAACAACCCGTTGACACACCTGGACACTGCAAGACTTGGTGCCCTAGAGCAGAGATGGATGGCCCGGCTGTCCAATTATGAATTTACCATCAAATACCGGACAGGGCGTGCAAATGCCAACGCAGATGCATTGTCCAGAATGCCTCACTTGCAAGACGGGGGAGAGAATCCAGAAGAACTGGAAGAAATTGAACTCCCTGCATTCCACCGTCATGGGTTCACCCAGTGTTCCCACTGCATAAAGGAGAAGTGCTCTGCCATCGCTATGTTCAATCCCTTACCCCACCACGGCTGGGCAGAGACACAAGATAGTGACCCCGCAGTCCACCTGGTGAAAGAAATGCTGACCCAGGCTGATGCCCACCTTGATCCGGATGCTCCAGAAGAGACCAAACAGCTGTGGAAGGAGAGGAGCAAGCTGTTTCTCTACGAGGGGAGGCTGTGCCGCAGAACCGTCAACTCTCGAACACACGAGCTGACCTGGCAGGTAGTGGTCCCAAGGCGGGATGCGGCTATGGTCCTAGAAGCATACCATGACGGAGCAGGGCACTTTGGATGGAAGAAGCTGGAGTTCCTGTTGCGTGAGCGGTTCTTCTGGGTAGGCATGAGAGGGGCTATAGAGAGATGGTGCAGAGACTGTGGCCCGTGCAACCTAAGGAGGAAGGACCGCGCCAGCCAGA
The DNA here is from genome assembly GCF_046119375.1 of Phyllobates terribilis. NCBI lineage: Eukaryota > Metazoa > Chordata > Amphibia > Anura > Dendrobatidae > Phyllobates > Phyllobates terribilis. Next base: position 357,558,569 of record NW_027362761.1, read on the forward strand.
AGACTCCCCTGCAGCCCATCATCACAAAGCAGCCCCTTGAACTGGTGGCCCTGGACCATGTAAAGCTGGCTCCAAGCAGTTCGGGATATGTCTACGCCCTCACAATCGTAGATCACTACTCCCGGTTCCTAGTGGTGGTCCCTGTCAAAGATCTAACAGCTCAGATGGCCGCCAGAGCATTTCAGCAGCATTTCTGCCACCGACACGGGTATCCAGAGTAAGTGTTGACTGATCAAGGCCCAGCGTTCGAGGCTGAAGTCTTCCAGGAATTCTGCAACCTGTATCGCTGCAAGAAGATAAGGACAATGCCTTACCACCCCCAAACCAACGGGATGTGTGAGAAAATGAATCAGGTAGTAATAGACCTGCTCAAGACGTTGCCCCTGGAGGAAAGCAGCCTTTGGCCTGAGAAACTGCCGGATCTGGTGGACTTGTATAATCATATCCAAGTGGGTTCTACCAACTGCACCCCAGCTTACCTAATGAGAGCAAGACCTGGTAAGCTGCCAATTGACCTGGAGATGGGAGTCCTGACACCCGAGGACACCTCACCAGAAGCAGACTGGGACACAGAACGACAGCAGCAGTACCGGAAAGTACAGGAGAGTGTGGAGCGAAGTCTGTCTCAAGCAAGGGAGAGGCAAGAGAGGAACTACAACCAGTATGCTCCTGCTGCTCCCCTGGCACCTGGAGAGCAGGTCTTGAAGAGGAAGAGACGGCTCCACAAGTTGGATGACCAGTGGGAGGAAAACCCGTACACCTTACTGCCCTCAAGCCATGAAAACCCAAAGGTATGTCTCATCAGTAAGGATGGAGGAGAGACCACAGCCATTGTCTTCAGAAACCACCTGAAGAAGTGTCCCGAGCAGCTGCAAAGTGCTGATGAAGACCAAGATAGCCCTCAACCCGCAGAGGAAAGGGAAGAAATGGTCAGTACAGTGCTCGGAGAATTTCCCCGGTCCTGGACACAAATCAACAACGCTATAGTGGTACCCGTCCTTACCTTTCTCCAGCCAGCCCCTCAAGGGCCTGCAGAAGAGCAAGTAGTGTTGGAAGAGCAAGTGGCCCCGGAGGCAGAAGAGTACATACCAGCAGCTCAGGAGAACCAACCCTCTGCTGGTAGTGAACCTGCCATGCCCGTGGTGAGCCAAAGAGTACGCAGAAAGCTGCCCAACCTACCCGTAACATCTGCAAACACCTCTAGTGCAGACACGAGCACACCCAGTACACAGGGGGTGGAAACAGGGGACCCGAATAGAGTACCACCAGACAGTGGGTTACGTAGGTCCACCAGGAGCACTAAAGGTCAAATGCCCGCTCGCTTGAGAATCTGAATGCAAAGTATATATCTACCTGTATATTGCAAATGTTTTATGTTTGTTGCCTGGTTACTAAATATGTTTTTCTAGTTACCCGACAGGGTTCATGGACTAACAGGTTATGGACAATGAATAACTGGAACTGTACCTTGTACATAGTTGCACCTGGTAAGGTGCCCTCTTTTGAAGACGACGACAGAACACAAAACCCGTGGAGGTGACTGAAGACGTGGTCCAGCTCCGGATCATCAAAGCCCTGTAGCCACCCCAGGGCCTACGTGAAGGGTTTGGGACGGGTCCCTCAAAGTGCATCTTGGGTGACAAGGACACCTGGTTACGGGAGCGTCGTGACCTAAAAAGACTAAACTTCTTGTATATATGTTACTGTATTGTTGTTACCTGTTGTGTTTTTGCAAAATGTGTTTAGTCCCGGAGTACTAAATTTCACTAGGGGGGAATGTGGCACCCCAGGTCTGGTCACCACAGTGGCAGCAATGTCATGTCTGAGAGCAGGTGGGAGGTTTCCTGGTTGGGGACAATTAGCATGCAGCACCTCCTGCCTCAGTCCAGGGAGGGGAGAAATCTGCCCTTTATAAACTGGATCTGGGGCGGGGTTAGACACTGAAGTTCCAGACAAGTTGCAGATAGGGACAGGTCAGCAGCAGGCTGAGGAGTCCCTGTAGGCAGAGGAGGAACACGAGGCCAAGAGGGGAGCCAGCAGAGCTCGTCCTGGCTAGAGACTACAAGGCCGGACACTGGAGTCCGAGGTTGTGAGGGTTATAAGCCCAGCAGCAGAAAATCATCACGCAGGGGACTTCAAGTCCTCTGGCCCAAGGAAGCCCAGAGGCTCAGCCACACGAGAGGGACCACTACTGCCCCGGAGGGGTGAGAAGCATGGAAGGCCCGAGTCGCCAGTCATACGGGTGAGAACAACACGGTACACTCAGAGACGTGGGCTACCACCACACTACAGCGGGATAGCCAAGAAAGAGTGAAGTCAGCACGGTAGGCCTACAAACTCCCCCTGACCAGCGGGATTTCCCAGTTGTTCTCAGACTGACCAGGCCTCCATTGTTAACCTGTATTGCGGACGAATCTCTTAATACCACCAACAGTAAAGACCCTGACTTGCATGACAGACTCCGTGTGGTTACTGCTGCTCCCGCACACCATCACCACCAACATCCCTATTTACTGCCCTGAGGCTATACTCTTCCCGTGGGGAGTTATACTATCCTCTGCTGCACCCACAACACCAGCCTCAGCGTCTGCCCTGCAGCAGCGGTTCACTCTGACCGCAATCCAAGGGTGGCGTAGTTGGACATTTAACCACAAAACCCTATAAATAGACCACCATTTGGGTTGACACCCTGAGCCACGGGACCGGGTCCCCGCCACGCAAGGACTACGACCCCCAGCATCCACAACAGGTCCGGTTCCGGGTATTCCCCTTGTCACACACGGCCCAGGGGGCGCGTAATATATATATATATATATATATATATATATATATATATATATAATTTTTACCCTTTATTTAATTTTTTATATTTATAATTCTTTTGTTTGTTTATTTGTGGTGTTATGATTTTTTTTCCATTTATTTCATGAAATTTTTAATGTTTTTATTTTTATAAAATAATTTTATATTTTTACAAAAATATAAAAAACAGATTCTATCATAAAATGATCACAGAACACAAGAGTTTTGCTCCTTAGATTTATTGACTAATGTCTACGGTCGCATTATGTTGGATTCACTATGGTTTTCGTCCATCTGAAAGCGTTGAGGGACTTGAGTAGTGGCGTGGATACGGGGAGAATACGGGGAGACATCTTCTTCACTCCTTGCGTCCTCTGACTTTACACTGCATTTCGGCGACGTCTTCGTCTATGAACTGAGAGGAGAATAAACGTGAGTACCCTGCTGTCCGCATCGCTGCTAGATGGCGGACATACTATCACCTGTCCTGCGGCCGGCATGGTGTTTGAGGGGGCTCCTCCTTGTTCTACGTCGCCTCCTACGTCCGCTCTGCTCTTGCGTCTTTCTTGATGGCATGATGGCAGTACTTTCTTCCGGTCCACGAGCAAGGTAAGTGATGGCCCAGGGCTCCAGGGGGGATTTTTATAGCCCCTTACAGTTGTAATGCCATAATTCAATGACATAGCAAGTGGGTGTGGCCCCTTTGTTTAGTCAGAGGGTGTGGTCGGGTGACCTAAGCGATTTGCATATTCCGTGATGTCATCGCACTTGTCATGAACATTCCATTTGGAATCATGGATTCCGCCGGCTCATTCCGCTCCAGAATCCGGAAAAGGAACATTGCGATATCAACATGGCGTCTAGAAGGAGATACAGACGCGCCCAGACGTCACCGCAGACATATGCCATAAACAAAATGGTCTTGTTGCCCATAGCAACCAGCCACAATGCAGCATTCTGAGCCACTTTAGAAGTAAAAGCTGAGCTGTGATTGGTTGTTACGGGCAACAAATTTATCTTAGTGAACCCACTTTGTCCTGTGTGGAGTGCGCCTTTAAGAGACGGCTGAACAGAATGTTTAACATTTCGGGATATTTCTAGATTTTGAGTGGAAATGATCCAGAGGCAGAATCGGATATCATGTTTTTCTGTCCACAGTTCACAGACGCAGGCAGCGCCATTATTAAAGCCGACCGGTGAGAAGGGGACGTCTCCCGCTAGCGATGGCTCCGTACTAACGTCCAGACGTGCACGAGCGTCACCATAAAAAGAAATAAAACTGTTAACCGTCGTTACTGATAAATAGACATATGGAGCAGAATCCGGTGTCCTGTGATTACTTGATGACGTGGCGTTTGCTACCATATATTCAGGCTGAATCCCCTTATATAATCCTCACTGACGGACGTGCACCCACCATACACAAGCAGCAATGGATGCCGAGATCAGGGCTCGCACCAAGCTGGACATCGCGCCAGAGCTCATGAAATGATCAGATCTAGCGCTTAATGCAAGTGTTTAACCTGTTAAATGCCACTGTCACGCATAACAGTGGTAGTTGAAAAGCTTTAACATGGCGCTGTCGGTTCCGACAACCATCGGCGACATGATCCATGAGTACTGTTGGGTCGCCTTGATAGTCAAAGGGCCTACCCAAGAACCACACGCCTGTCAAGCGATAAACGAGTCAAATTTCACAATACATTATAGTATTGCAGTGTATTCTACAAGCGATCACAGGTTTAAGAAATATATAAAAAGTAAAATGAATATAACTTTAAATCTGTAAAAATGAAAAAAAAAAATTATATATATACAGTACAGACCAAAAGTTTAGACACACCTCATTTAAAGATTTTTCTGTATTTTCATGAATTTGAAAATGGTACATTCACACTGAAGGCATCAAAACTATGACTTAGCACAAGTGGAATTATATACTTAACAAAAAAGTGTGAAACAACTGAAAATATGTCATTTTCTAGGTTCTTCAAAGTAGCCACCTTTTGCTTTGATGACTGCTTTCCACACTCTAGGCATTCTCTTGATGAGCTTCAAGAGGTAGTCACCGGAAATGGTCTTCCAACAATCTTGAAGGAGTTCCCATAGAGATGCTTAGCACTTGTTGGCCCTTTTGCCTTCACTCTGCGGTCCAGCTCACCCTAAACCATCTCGATTGGGTTCAGGTCTGGTGACTGTGGAGGCCAGGTCATCTGGCGTAGCACCCCATCACTCTCCTTCTTGGTCAAATAGCCCGTACACAGCCTGGAGGTGTGTTTGGGGTCATTGTCCTGTTGAAAAATAAATGATGGTCCAACTAAACGCAAACCGGAAGGAATAGCATGCCGCTGCAAGATGCTGTAGTAGCCAGCACATGTGGAATTATATACTTAACAAAAAAGTGTAAAACAACTGAAAATATTTCTTATATTCTAGGTTCTTCAAAGTAGCCACCTTTTGCTCTGATGACTGCTTTGCACACTCTTGGCATTCTCTTGATGAGCTTTAAGAGGTAGTCACCGGAAATGTTTTTCACTTCACAGGTGTGCCCTGTCAGGTTTAATAAGTGGGATTTCTTGCCTTATAAATGGGGTTGGGACCATCAGTTGTGTTGTGCAGAGGTCAGGTGGATACACAGCTGATAGTCCTACTGAATAGACTGTTAGCTGCTTTTTTCTTGCCATAATACAAATTCTAAGTAAAGAAGAATGAGTGGCCATCATTTCTTTAAGAAATGAAGGTCAGTCAGTCCGAAAAATTGGGCAAACTTAGAAAGTGTCCCCAAGTGCAGTTGCAAAAACCATCAAGCGCTATAAAGAAACTGGCTCACATGAGGACTACCCCAGGAAAAGAAGACCAAGAGTCTCCTCTGCTTCTTAACATAAGTTTATCCGAGTCATCAGCCTCAGAAATCGCAGGTTAACAGCAGCTCAGATTAGAGACCAGGTCAATGCCACACAGAGTTCTAGCAGCAGACACATCTCTTCAACAACTGTTAAGAGGAGACTTTGTGCAGCAGGCCTTCATGGTAAAATAGCTGCTAGGAAACCACTGCTAAGGACAGGCAACAAGCAGAAGAGACTTGTTTGGGCTAAAGAACACAAGGAATAGACATTAGGCCAGTGGAAATCTAAGCTTTGGTCTGATGAGTCCAAATTTGAGATCTTTGGTTCCAACCACCGGGTCTTTGTGCGACGCAGAAAAGGTGACTGAATGGACTCTACATGCCTGGTTCCCACCGTGAGGCATGGAGGAGGAGGTGTGATGGTGTGGGGGTGCTTTGCTGGTGACATTGTTGGGGATTTATTAAAAATTGAAGGCATATTGAACCAGCATGGCTACCACAGCATCTTGCAGCGGCATGCTATTCCATCCGGTTTGCGTTTAGTTGGACCATCATTTACTTTTCAACAGGACAATGACCCCAAACACACCTCCAGGCTGTGTAAGGGCTATTTGACCAAGAAGGAGAGTGATGGGGTGCTACGCCAGATGACCTGGCCTCCACAGTCACCAGACCTGAACACAATGGAGATGGTTTGGGGTGAACTGGACCACAGAGTGAAGGCAAAAGGGCCAACAAGTGCTAAGCATCTCTGGGAACTCCTTCAAGATTGTTGGAAGACCATTTCCGGTGACTACCTCTTGAAGCTCATCAAGAGAATGCCAAGAGTGTGGAAAGCAGTTGTAGTGCCCCGAGGGTTCGGCCGCTACAGAGGTATTGCATCTCAACCAGATGTGCTATATCTCACTTCCAGGTAAGGATGGAATGTGGATCAGGACCCTGACACCTGCATGCATTACACCACATTTCGGGGGGCAGGTCGACCGATCTGCTCCAAGTAGAGCACGACAGTCCCTGTCCCTGGCTGGAGTGGGGGGAGGGAACACCGAGGAAGGGGGGACCCTGTAGTGCATAGGAGGGAGAGGGCAGTTCCTGGGTGCATTGAGTAGGAGGTATAAAAGGTGGGCACCATCTTAGGAGCAGTATTCAGTTCAGACAGAGAAGAAGAGAGAGCAGGAGGCTGGGAGCAGAGGCTCTGCATGGGCTCTGCTCCTCAGGCAGGCCTGAGAGAGCGGCCGGAGCCTGGAGGAAGGAGAAGGAAGGAAGAGGAGCAGAGGAGGCTCCAGGAACAAGGAACGAAGGGACCCCAGGGGTGTGGACCGGCGAGTCGCCACCGCACGCCCGAATCTACTTGCGTAGGGGGGTCAGGCCAAAGGGGGAGACCGGTCCCCGAAACTAGTGCGGGGAACTACCCTCAGCTAGAAACCGGAGGCTGTGACATTTTAGGTGGCGCAGCCCCTCGCTACACTCGCTAGGAAGGCACCATATAGGGTCAGGGAAACGGCACCAACGTTTACCGGAGAAGGCCCGAGGCAGCCGGACAGAAACTAGGTCACTGGCGAGGTATGACAGGCCAGAGAAAGGACACACAAAGGGGGTCCTGTGAAACGCTCCAAAGTTATCTGGGAGTAGGCCGAGCCCTTCACCTGGTGATCACAGTGCGACGTGGGACGTTATGACCAGCTGGAGTAACGTGGATAAAGAACTGTGAGTAAATACCTTGGACTGCATTATAGGACTCTGTGTCGTTACTGCTGCTCCCACGCACCATCACCCCCAACATCCGCCTTCGCTGTCCTGAGGCTATACTCCTCCCGTGGGGAGTTATACTACTCTCTGCTGCACCCACAACACCAACCTCAGCGGTCTGCCCTGCAGCGGCAGTTCACTCTGACCGCAATCCATGGGTGGCCTAGTTGGACACTTAATCACAAAACCATATAAATAGACCGCCATTTGGGTTGACCACCCTGAGCCACGGGACCGGGTCCCCGCCATGCAAGGACTACAACCCCCAGCATCCACAATGGATCCGGTTCCGGGTATCCCCACACACACACGGCCCAGGGGGCGCGTCACAGTCATCAAAGCAAAAGGTGGCTACTTTGAAGAACCTAGAATATAAGACATATTTTCAGTTGTTTCACACTTTTTTGTTAAGTATATAATTCCACATGTGTTAATTCATAGTTTTGATGCCTTCAGTGTGAATGTACAATTTTCATAGTCATGAAAATACAGAAAAATCTTTAAATGAGAAGGTGTGTCCAAACTTTTGGTCTGTACTATATATATATATATATATATATATATATATATATATATATTTCATGCCACTTAGGGGGGTTTCCCCCCTGTTTTTCAGTTCATTACATGGTAAAATGAATGGCGGTACAACTTGTGCCACAGAAAGAGGAAAAAGAAAAAAACAAAAAAACACAAGTCTAGTACAGCTGTCGATGGGAAAAAAAGAAAAGAAAAAAAAAAAAAATGGGCTTTGTCCTTAAAGTCACCATCACACGTTCAGTGTTTGGTGAGTTTTTTTCCATCAGTATTTGTAAGCCAAAACCAGGAGTGGAACAATCAGAGGAAAAGTATAATAGAAACACGTCACCACTTCTGTATTTATCACCCACTCCTGGTTTTGGCTTACAAATACTGATGTAAAATACTGACCAAATACTGAACGTGTGAACATGGCCTGAAGCTACGTTTCCACAATGAATTTTTGGTGAGTTTTTGAAAAAATGTGACTCGCCCCCTGGGCGGTGGGGCACTTGGGACCGGGCAACAGGGCAACGCTGGGAGTAGTAGTGGCGGCCCGGTTCCGTGGCTCAGGGTGGTCAGACCAGTGGCAGTCCTTTACAAGTTTTAGATAATGTCCGACTACGCCACCCGTGGATTGCGGCTATAATGAGCCGCCACTGCAAGGCAGTCCCCTGAGGCTGATGGTGTGTGCAGCTGAGTTAGTATGACTCCCCACGGGAAGAGTGTAGCCTCAGGGCAATGTAGTGGATGGTGGGGGTGATGGTGCAGGGAGTCCCAGTAGTGCTGGCGAAGTAAGAAGCACAAAGACAACATGTTGCAGTCCAGGGTCTTTTACTCACAGTTCGTATACTCCAAGCCACTTCGGTACCAGTAGTAACTGCCCGAGCCGTGCTGCGTCCACCAGGAGAGGGGCTCGGCCAACCCCCAGGCAGCTCAAGAATATGGCACAGGACCCCCTTCTATCCTTTCTCTGGCCTGCCCCACCAGTGACCAACTTCTGTCCAGCTGCCGCGGATCTGCGCGGGTAAACGTGGGCCCCGTTCCCCGCTATCCTATATGCTGTCTTCCTAGCAGGTTCAGTGAGGTGTCGCACCAATAAATGATCACGATCTCCGGTCTTTGGCTGAGGGTAGTTTCTCCTCCACCAACTTGGGATCCGGTACCCTTATTCTGCCTGACCCTTCACCCGGTATTTCATGGGCTCTTAGGGTCCCTTCTGCCTTCTTGTTTCTGAGCCCTTCTACACTTTGGGTACTATTCTTCCTTTTCTGTTCTTTTCTGTTCCTTTCTGTTTCTGTTCCTTTCTGTTTCTGTTCCTTTCTTCTGGCTCCGGCATTCACCCTAGGCCTGCCTCGTGGAGCTGGGCCCAGACTGAGCCACAGCTCCCTGTCAGCCCTCTCTGGCTGAACTCCTTCTCTCACTGAACTCGACTTCTCCCAGAACTAAGATGGTGCCCACCTTATATACCCTCCTCAAGAGTGTGTGAGCTCAGGTGACCAGCAACCAATGAGCTCCTACCTATGCTCAGAAACCGTCCCCTCCTGCTCCTACATCACTGGGTATTCCTCCCCCCTCCCCACTCCAGCCAGGGACATGGTCTGTCGTGCCTGCATTACTGTACTAATGGGAGCACCATTGAGCTGTCCCCCGGAAATGGGGTGTGTGTGATGCATGCAGCTAACTGAGTCCCGGTCCATACTCCATCCTTACCCGGGAGTGGAATACCACACCTCTGGCAGAGGTGCAATACCCCTGTAGCGGCCGAACCCTCGGGGCACTACAAATGCAGGTAACCTGTTTTACTTAATGGGTGCAGAAAATTTGCAACATCAAAAAGTCACCAAAAACTCATCATGAGAACTTGACCTAAGATGGTTAGAGTCTGTGCACACATTGCAGATTGGTTGCAAAATCTGAAGGGTTTCCTGATGCCCGCAAAGTGAATGAGAACCCTGATGTCTCATGCACATGTTGACTTCCAGATTTAAATCTGCAGCACATCAATTTTTTCATGCAGAAAATATGCTCCAAAAATGCATAAAAAAAGTGTGTATTGTACGTTGAGTTTTCTCTGTCAAGAGAAGCAGAAATTTCTGCGCCAAAAACTTGTGCACAAATCCTTAAAGACGATTGCTAAAGTTACAATACACTATACAGTTGTGATTGCAGTGTAATTAATGTACAAGTGATCACATGCTTGAGGGGAACAATTAAAGAGTTTCAAACTTTAATTAAAAAAAAAATTATATAACGGGAGATTTGTCCGTCTGTCCGAAGCCTCTATAGACTGAGCAAGTGCAATGCACCTGCGAAGTCTGGCCAGAGCCGTTAAAGATGAGAGTGAGGAGGACGAGGAAGGAGGACTGTGGTGCCGGAGATCGCGGTATGTGTAAGCACTTACCGCATACCATCTCCAGTGCCATTAGGATGAGGGAAAGGGGAGAAGGTGAGAAGGAGTGTTTTTTTTTGTATGGATGGGGGAGCACAAGTGCCAGGATGGCGGACTATGATGGGGGCACAAATACCAGAATGGGGGAGCACATGCGCAGTCTGGCCCCAGACAGAAGAACGCATCCAGTCGTTCCAGGTGACAGGTAAGAGGACTGTATAGCGCCGGAGATCGCGGTATGTGTAAACACAGAACGTATACCACGATCCCTGGTGCCATATAGACTCTGCAAATGTGTCTTCACTAAAATGGCGCCGATATCACGCTATGCAGGCGCCATTTAAAAAAAGTATGTGTATATGTATATACATACTTTTTTTATTTTTTTCTTCAAAAGTCAGTCAGTTATCCCCTTCATTTCCTTTTGGCAGAGTTTTGGGAAAGCTGGGTGAGCGCTCTACAACCTGTAACAGCTCCATGATGGTGGTGATCCCATGCACTGCCGTGGATAGTGAAGGGCCCGAGGGGGGCAGAGCAGTCACTTGTGTCACATTACGCCCTCTCTGGACCTCATCTATCTATTTAGGGAAATAAGCACATTCCATATCCCCATAGGTGTAAAGGTTTTGGAGACTTGTCCGCAGTGCTCATACGTTCTCCCATACCAGCTTGTTACCCCCCATCGTCCTCATGCTCGGAGGGCTTCCCAATTTCACATGTCGTCTCTTCCGTCAACAGCAGCACATTTTCCACGCGGCTCATTAGGCGTGCCGCTTGTTGTGCCGAATACCTAAGCAGACAAATATTTCCTGCTCTGTGTTTTGTATCTCATTTTACTGTAATCGGCCTGTCACAAGGGTCGCCGACACCAGGGCTTAAAGAGCACTCGCCCAATTAGAACGCTCACACCCCAGCGTGCCACGGTGAGCCACGAGCCATCCCGCTGTACATGTAACCTAGCAATGATCAAAATGTGCCCCTATTATGGTGCCAGGTGTTCACTGACGACTCCATGACTCAGGGCCAGTTACACCCTCCGCCTTCCCTCTCCTGAATGCTCGGAGATGTAGTCTCACAGAAGTATAAGGCCCTGAATAAAATAAGAAAATGGCCAAAGACTGTGAGGGAGTTGGTGTTGAGACCCTTAAGGTTTCATTAAAAGTGCAGGAAAGGTCTGGGGCTGCACAAGAGATTTGGGGGCGTGGTATGCAAATGGTCATACACACCAAGGAAAAGGACGCAAAGAACAGTCACACAGCGTCTTACCTGAGAAGAAGAAACAAGATGTCAGGCTTGGAAGAGATTTTGAGGGAGAAAATTGCCCAGGAAGGAGTTGGCTGGTTGCAGTCATTCAAAGATAACCCCCCTCACCGCCTGGAAGCCGTGTATGAAACACAGGATAACAGATTACAGCAGAGTCGTCCTAGACGGCGTGCAAGGCCTCCATCACGTCTTAGCCCAAGTCCAGGTCCATGTACAGGAAGACGCCGGGCTCGCATGAATGACACCAGTGGAAGTAGTTCATTTCAAAGAAAAGGACGTTCATCTACCATGACTGGACAGGAGAGAATTGCAGCTGAACTAGAGAATTGCGGTGAGCTGGACAATGTATTGCTGACACAACACAGGGAACAGTTTATTGATATAGATAAGGGGGGAGCTGGTACATACAGCCAGAGAGAGGAGATAAGGGGGGGTGCAAGCTGCCTAGAGAACTTGAGGGAGTATGTGACAACAGGCAATGCAAGGTTAACCCCTTCAGGAATCATGCAGATGGAAAGTATTATACAAATGGATACAGAACAGATGTCAGGAAAAGAAGAATCAATAGGCAGAAGGGTGCCTTTCCACAAGTAGGAGCAATTTGATCAATAGTCAAGGCAGAGGTTGTGTTTCTGATCACACAACAAATAGAACTCGGTCCACATATAGATGTGGAGCTGAATATTATAAAAATGTGAATATTATATCGGGGAGGGATGATCGCGGGAGTTGCTGCTCTCATCGCATGAACGGAGATATTTCGGAAGCAGCTTCTTCTTCGGATCATTCTTTTGCAGGGTCCGGCAGAATTACGGAAAGGAAGACACAGAGACGGAGTGTGATAAGGGGACATCGCAGTTACGGTAGAAGACGACATGAAGGGAAAAGAATTTCGCAGGTCAATAGCCGCTCATCCTCACGGTCTGGCACTTCGGTCTCTTACCTGAAAAAGAACGGCATAGGCAGCACACGGTTACTTGCGAACGCAGGGATGATCGTTTCGCTGCACGGGGAGATGGAGCATCTGCACGGCCGGTGACGGGAGTTTCCACACAGAGAACAGAGCTGGATATACAATTCAGGAAGCCGGCCGGTGCAACATCAAGGACACAGATCGGGAGTCGTATGGAGGGTGAGTGTCCCGTGCAACGTGCATGGTCCACACCACTTCAAACACAGAATACAAATAAAGATTTAGTTGCGGTTTTAAAAAATGTGATAAATTTGGAACAGGAAAGTGGGCAGTGTATCCCACCATTAACACCGGGTGGGGAGTGTTCCCCTCAGCCTGGGGTGGATTCTATAACACAAGGTTTAATTTTCAGCGACTCCGTTTATTGCGGAGTCTCACCTTGGGGTACTCACATGGTCAGGGAAACAAGGGAGAAGATCAGGCGTTGTGAATATATTGATATTTGGTCTCTTGTTTCCGCTGATCAGGTGTCTATTGATAAAGAACGTTCATTTGAAAGGAACGACAAAAAGGTTAAAGTGGCCAAGACATTCGGGAATTGTTTACAGGCTTTTCTTGTCTTGACTCATGACACCTGTCGGCTACAGCCGGAAAAAGGTCCTGAATTGATGGTTTACATGGATACCATATTTAGTGCGCATAAATTATGCGGGGGATCGGCCTGGTGGAAATACGATGAGGAGTTCCGCCGACAAAGCCTAGTGAGACATGTTGGTTATACAGTGAGGGACACTGCCATTTTTATGCCACATGCAAATGTAAGCATGAATGAACAATATGTGGGGCAGCATGTGCCGCAGTGCGGTGTTTCCGGTGATAAAAACAGAATACCAGAGTGGGTTCTGCCAGTGCAAATGAGATCACCAGTGAAAAAGGAAGCTCTACTGTATTGGCTAGATCGGTATCACAAGAGGGAGGAAGCAAAGGTCCTATAGGAGGGTTTTGTGAGGGTTTTAGGATACCTTTTTAATTTTCAGCAGTGTCTCTGTTCAGTTCAAACTTAAAGTCAATTGAAGATAAAAAGGATATAGTTAAGGAGAAACTGATGAAGAGGTGGAGCTTGGCAGAATGGCTGGACCTTTTTCGGTTCTTCCAATTGAAAACCTGAGAGTGTCTCCTCTGGGTTTAGTACCAAAGAAGGAGCCTGGCAAGTACCGCCTTGTCATTTCCACAAGTGTTATACGTCAATGATGGTATATCGAAAGAAGAAGCAAGAGTGAGATATACATCTTTTGATAGGACAATATTCTTGGTCAAACAAGCAGGTAAAGGCGCGTTATTAGCAAAGTCAGACATTGAAGCAGCCTTTAGACTCTTGCCAATACATGTGGATTGTATACACTTACTTGGTTGCCATTTGGATGGAGAGCTTTTTTGTAGATATGTGCCTACCAATGGGATGTTCTATATCTTGTTTTTATTTTGAAATGTTTAGTTGTTTTTTAGAATGGTTGCTGAAATGGGAGACTGGGTTATGTTCTTTGACGCACTATCTTGATGATTTTTGGTTCGTAGGCCCAGGTGATTTCAAGATTTGTCGTTACTTGTTACTTACTTTTCGTAAGTTGATGAAGGCATTGGGTGCCCCTTTGTCAGAGGAGAAGACAGAGGGTCCAGTGAGTTGTTTGACTTTTTTAGGAATAGAGATCGACACGGAGCAGTTTGTTTTGTGGTTGCCCATGGAAAAAGTCGAAAAATTGCAGCTTTGCGTGGATCAGGTTAGCAGTTCTAAAAAAGTTACGCTACACCAATTACAGGTTTTGTTAGGTTTGTTGAATTTCGTGTTTAAAGTGATACCAATGGGCAGAGTTTTTTTCAGAAGATTGTCTCTTGCAACCAGAGGCATTGGGCAAGCGCATCACTTTATTAGGGTGACTCGGAATATGAAGGATGATTTATTGGTCTGAAAATAATTTTTGCGCACATTTAACGGCAGAACGTTATTTCAAGAGGAGGAGATCTCTAGTGATGATATGGGCTTATTCACGGATGCAGCAGGAGGTGATGGATTTTCAGCGATATTTGGTCAGTGGTGTAGTAAGCAATGGCCTCAACATTGGCATGATTGGGGTCTGATCAAGAATATTGCACTATTAGAATTATTCCCAATAGTGGTGGCTTTGGAAGTTTGGGGTAAGCAGTTTAGTAGTAAAAGGATTTGTTGCTGGACAGATAACATGGCAGTCGTATCAGCTATTAATTCACAAACGTCATCATCCCCACCGGTCTTAGCTTTGATAAGACACTTAGTGCTCAGGTGTCTGCAACAAAATATTTGGTTTAGAGACAAACATGTTCCGGGATCACAAAATGTTGTGGCTGATACTCTATCTCGTTCTCAAATGCAGGTTTTTCGGGTACTTCATCCATCAGCGGATCCGGTGGGTTGTCATGGCCCTCATTTCTTGTGGAGCATAGTAGAGGGGAACTTGGCGATTTAGTCAGTAATTCTGTATCGGCTGATACGTGGCGAGGACACAAAAGAGCGTGGATGGATTGGTTAGTATGTTCAAACGGCAAAGCCCCGGATGAGCCCATGGATTTGTTATTGGTAACTTTGGATTATTTAAGAGTTTTAAGACAGGTAGGTGCTTCGGCAAGCAAGGTGACAAAATGTTTATTTGGCATAGCCTTCTTTATAAAATTGCATGATAAAAGGGATGTGACAAAATTTTTCGCAGAGCGACAAATAGTAAAAGGATGGCGCAAGGAGACAGTGGTTTTGGACAATCGACGCCCCATATCGTATAATTTATTGGTTAAATGGATGCGTTTTATGGTTGCTATGTTGGGACATGGAGTAGGCATCGCTATTTAGAGCAGCTTTCTCATTGGCATTTTTCAGAGAATTAAGGATTGGAGAGTTAGTCCCACATTCCGAAACCAACGGGCTGTTGGTTTCGGATGTGGTAATTTCCGGGTGAATATTAAAAATATGTGTGGCACCCCAGGGGTCTGGTTGCCACAGTAATAGAAATATTATGTCTGAGAGCAAGTGGGAGGTTTCTCTGGTCAGGAGCCCTTAAGCATGCAACACTTCTGCCCAGACCTGGGAGGGGAGGAATCTGCCCTTATAAACTGGGTTTGGGGCGGGATTAGTCAGTCAGAGCTTGGAGAGGGAAAGTTACAGCAGGAGCTCTGTAGGAGCAGTAGCTGAAGACCAGGGGCTGGAAGCTGAGCAGAGCTCACCCTGGCAGAAGACACTAAAGAACCGGACATAGGAGTCCGAGGCTGCAAGGATCTTCAAGTCCAGCAGCAGAAACCAGCCGGCAGGGGATTCCAGGTCCTCTGGCCATAGAAGCCCGGAGGCTCAGTCACAAGGAAGGGACCAGCACCGCCATCCAGGAGCGGAGGCTAACAGAAGGCCCCAAGTCACCAGCCATACGGGTGAGCACCACACGGTATACTCAGGGACGTGGGCTACTTGTACCCGCTTACAGCAAGGTAGCCAGAAAGAGTGCAGATAGACAGGGAGGCCTACAACTCCACCTGGCCAGGGGAACTCCTGCTTGCTCGCAGACTGACCAGGCCCCTTATGTTAGCCAGTACTCCCGGCAGGGTCTGCCTTCATATCACCAGTAAAGACCCTGAACTGCACTGCAAAGACTCTGAGTCGTTCCTGCTCATCGCCGCACCAGCACTTCTAGTGCTTGGACGCCCGTGCACCATCACCCCCACCATCTACTACACTGCCCTGGGGCTGCACTCTTCCCGTGTGGAGTTACACTACCTCAGCTGCATACATCATCAGCCCCAGCGGTCTGCCTTGCAGCGGCGGTTCGCACTGACCGCAATCCACGGGTGGCGTAGTCGGACAATTAACCTAAAACCCATAAAAGACTGCCACTGGTTTGACCACCCTGAGCCACGGGACCGGGTCGCCGCCACGGAGACTACAACCCCCAGAGACCCGGCTCCGGGTATCCCACACACGTCCACACTAGGCCCAGGGGGCGCGTCAACTTTGGCGTAGTCGGCAGGATTTCGTGCCCGCAACCACCGGGTACTGTGCACCTTCAAAAGACTGTCCTACCTGTCGTGGTGAAGGTCCCCGCCATCCGGAGTCGTTTCCCGCCATCCGGAGTCGTTTCCCGCCATCCGGAGCCGGTTCCCGCCATCCGCAGCTGTTTTCCCGCCATCTGCAGTCGGTTTCCCACCATCGGATGCCATCTTCAGGACGCCGCGCGGGAAGAAGAGGGGCGTGGACGCCGAAAGCGCGCGAGACCCGAAGCTCCGCCCCACGCACCGACGCTGCGCAAGGTCCTGGAAGGGAGAAAGAGCGACTCTGACGTCATCGGAGCGCGACGCAAGGTCCTCTACCCCGACGATTGACTGCGGAGCCGCGGCCTACGGAGGAAGATCACCGCAAGGTAGGCCACGGTCCACTAGGGGGGAAAGGGGATGTCGGATACAGAGGGGAGCTCCACCGCCACAGCCACCGCCAGCGCGACCGCTGTTGCGGTCATGCCATTCACCATGCCCTATATCCCGGGGGAAACCTGGCTACCCCAGTACTCAGGGGAGTCACATACCCTTAGTGACTTTAGGGAATGACTGGACAGCCTCTTCCAGGTATACCCCCTCACGGAAGAGCAAAAAGTAAGCAGCCTATTGGCCCAGTTAATCGGGGCAGCCCAAAGGGAGGTAAAGTCCTGGCCACCTGGGAAGAAGAGGACTGTCAGAGAGATACTAGCCCGTCTGAAAGACACGTTTGATACCCGCACCTCAGCTGAAATAAAACTCGGATTTTACGGGTGCAAACAGCGGGCACATGAAAGTATAAGAGACTATGCTCTAAACTTACAAGAGGCCCTGAGAGCCATTAAGCAGGCAGACCCTGACAGCGTGCGGAATGCAGATGAACTGTTAACTGAGCAATTCATTGAGAGTCTGCTGTCCAATGCCCACCGAACCCAGTTACGTGCAATGGCCTTGCAGAACCCTGGTTTAGACTTTGCAACGTTGAAAGACAGGGCCATCCGGGTGCTCCGAGAACCGGCACCGGGTAGCACTGTAACCCACCGGCGCCCTGCTATTACCTATCACAAGGAGGCGGCGCCCTTGTCTGCAGGGCCTGTGGGAGCTGATGCGCAGGCTTTGGATAACAACCCGGCTACAGACCTGCACCATCAGGTCCAAGAGCTAACCAAAAGCGTAGCCGCTCTAACCAGAACTGTGCAGTCTTTGCAGGTCTCCCCCCCCACCGAATGATCCAGCTTGCACCCGGACCGGAGGACGTCCCGTGGCACCGACAGAGGAGGATCCCAACGTCCAGAGGAAGACACAGCGACAGATACAACGAGGACGGACGACCTATCTGCCGCCACTGCAATCAACCCGGACATATGGCAAGGTATTGTCATTTAAACGGGCACAACCTGGGGTAGAGGGCCAACCCCCAGGCATAAGATCATCAGGCCCATCGAACTGGCGTGATAAATACGTAGGGGGACGTCCGGTCTTGCCTGTGGTACTGGATGGCATTCCTATGAGTGCCCTCCTGGACACTGGGTCACAAGTGACTACCATCCCGTACGTGCTCTTTAAGCGGTACTGGAATGACTCGGACATAACCCGCTACCCAGATGACGACCTGAGTATCATCACCAGCAAAGGTCAGCCCGTGCCGCAGGTGGGATTCAAGGAGGTGACCATTAAGATCGGTAAAGTCGAACTGGCGGCACAAGGATTGATTATTGTGGACATAGACCGTCATGAGAGTCACCCTAGAATAACCTTGGGAACTAACGTGATTGAAAATTGTCTTGCAGAGGTGATTCTCATTTTACAGCAGGTTGCCAAGAACGCCAGTTCTGGCCAGCAGCGTGTCCTCAAAAAGGAGATCCGGGCGCTGATGAAGCGGCAACAAGTGGAATTATCTGGTGGTGAGATAGGTAGCGTGAGAATGTGTGACCCGTTCCCTATTGCCATGCCCCCGAAAAGTGAAATGATGATATGGGGCCGGGCAGCTATTGGTCTAAGAGGTAGAGACTACCAAGCAATGGTAGAACCCGTCTACTCAGACAGTAGGCCCACCATTTTGACAGCACGGGGGGTGGTCAATGTACGCCATGGGAGGGTGCCCGTCCGCATCATAAATATCGGGGAGAGAGAAGTATACCTGCCCCGGTATGCCACGCTAGCCAAATTGTTCACCATAAACCAAAATTCTGTCAAGGCCGTAGAACCCTTGCCTCCATCTCCACCAGAGGAAGGTAACGGCTCTAAGAAACAAATGGAGGACTGGTGTCAGCAACTGCATTTGGGTACTGACTCCACTCCCTCACACCAAAAACAGGGAGTCTACCGGGTAGTTCAGGAGTACGAAAGAGTCTTTAGTAAACACCCGCTAGACTTCGGGCAAGTAAAGGGGGTAGAACATCACATCCCCACAGGAGACCATCCGCCCATAAAGGAAAGATACTGACCTGTGCCCCCTGCACACTATCAGCATGCAAAGGGGATGTTGCGCGACATGAAGGAGGCTGGGGTAATCAGGGACAGCTGTAGCCCCTGGGCAGCTCCACTAGTTCTAGTGAAAAAGAAGGACAACACAATGAGAATGTGTGTAGACTACAGAAAGGTCAACCGTATCACACACAAAGATGCGTACCCGTTACCTAGAATAGAAGAATCTTAAGCTGCATTAAAATCTGCTAACTTCTTCTCCACTTTGGATCTTACTAGCAGGTACTGGCAAGTTCCTGTAGCAGAGGCAGACAAGGAGAAGACCGCATTCACCACCCCGATGGGTCTCAGCGAATTTAACTGTATGCCGTTCGGGCTCTGCAACGCACCAGGAACCTTCCAGCGGTTGATGGAATGCTGTCTGGGACACCGGAATTTCGAGACGGTCCTGCTATACCTGGACGATTTCATCGTCTATTCCAAAACCTACGAGGACCACCTGAAACACCTGGCAGAAGTGTTTGACGCCCTGGCAAGTTACGGCTTAAAGGTGAAACCCTCCAAGTGTCACCTCCTGAAACCAAAGGTGCAATACCTGGGACACGTGGTGAGTGCTGACGGAGTGGCTCCCGACCCCGATAAGATCACAGTGATTAAAGACTGGCCAACACCCTCCAGCATAAAGGAAGTGCGGCAGTTCCTCGGGTTGGTAGGCTACTACCGAAGATTCATTCCCGGTTTCACCAAAATGGCAGCCCCTATGCAGGACCTGCTGATAGGTCAATCTCGGAAAGCCAAAAACCAGAAGCCGCCCTTCAGGTGGGAAAAGCTGGAAGAGGAGTCCTTCTGCCAGCTGAAGATGGCCCTCACGGGGGATGAAATCCTGGCATACCCTGACTACAGCCAGCCCTTTATCCTCCACACGGACGCAAGCAACATCGAGCTAGGAGCCGTACTGTCCCAGATCCAGCAGGGGAAAGAACGGGTAATCGCTTACGCCAGCCGAAAACTACAGCCCACGGAGAGAAACCCTGAGAATTATAGCTCATTCAAGCTAGAGTTCCTGGCAGTGGTGTGGGCAGTGACCGAACGTTTCAAGCATTACCTTGCCTCTTCCAAGTTCACCGTGTACACGGATAACAACCCGTTGACACACCTGGACACTGCAAGGCTTGATGCCCTGGAGCAGAGATGGATGGCCCGCCTGTCCAACTATGAATTCACCATCAAATACCGGGCGGGACGCTCAAATGCCAACGCGGATGCCCTGTCCAGAATGCCAAACTTACCGGACGTAGGGGAAGATCCAGAAGAGCTGGAAGAAGTCGAGCTCCCTGCGTTCCACCGTCATGGGATTACCCTGTATTCCCACCGTGTGAAGGACAGGCGTTCTGCTGCGTTCAATCCCTTGCCCCACTACAGCTGGGCGGAAACGCAAGACAGTGATCCCGCAGTCCGTCTGGTGAAGGAAATGCTGACACAGGCCGATGCCCGTCTTGATCCAGATGCTCCGGAGGAGACCAAGCAACTGTGGAAGGAGAAAAGTAAGCTGTTTCTCTACAGGGAGAAGTTGTGCCGGAGAATGGTCAACTCTCAAACACATGAGCTGACCTGGCAGGTAGTGGTCCCAAGACGAGACGCGGCTATGGCTCTGGAGGCATACCACAACGGAGCAGGACATTTCGGATGGAAGAAGCTGGAGTTCTTGTTGCGTGAACGGTTCTACTGGGTAGGCATGAGAGGAGCCATTGAGAGGTGGTGCAGAGACTGTGGCCCGTGCAACCTAAGAAGAAAGGACCGCGCCAGCCAGAAGACTCCCCTGCAGCCCATCATCACCAGGCAGCCCCTGGAACTGGTAGCCCTGGACCATGTGAAACTGGCTCCAAGCAAATCCGGGTATGTCTACGCCCTCACAATCGTAGATCTCTACTCCCGGTTCCTGGTGGTGGTCCCTGTCAAGGACTTAATGGCTGAAACAGCAGCTAGAGCCTTCCAGCAGCACTTCTGCCGTCCAAACGGGTATCCGGAGCAAGTGTTGACGGACCAAGGACCAGCCTTCGAAGCGGAGGTCTTCCAGGAGTTCTGCAACCCGTATGGCTGCAAGAAGATAAGAACAACGCCCTATCACCCTCAGACCAACGGACTATGTGAGAAAATGAACCAGGTGGTGATAGACTTGCTAAAAACGTTGCCCCTGGAAGAACGCAGTCTGTGGCCTGAAAAACTGCCTGATTTGGTGGAATTGTACAATCCCATCCCTGTAGGTTCCACCAACTGTACCCCGGCTTACCTAATGAGAGCAAGACCTGGTAAGCTGCCTATTGACCTGAATATGGGAGTCCTGACACCTGAGGACACCTCGCCAGAGGCAGACTGGGATACAGAACGGCAGCAGCAGTACCGGAAAGTACAGGAGAGCGTCGAGCGAAGTCTGTCTCAAGCAAGAGAAAGGCAAGAGAAGATTTATAACCAACATGCTCCCGCTGTTCCCCTGGTACCTGGAGAGCAGGTCTTGAAGAGAAAGAGGCGGCTCCACAAATTGGACGATCAGTGGGAGAAGGACCCGTACCCCGTACTGCCCTCAAGCCATGAGAACCCAAAAGTGTGTGTCATCAGTAAGGATGGAGGAGAGACCACAGCCATTGTCTCCAGAGACCACCTGAAAAAGTGTCCCGAGCAGCTGCAAAGCCCTGATGACGATCAAGAAAACCCTCAACCCGCCGAGGAAAGGGAAGAAATGATCAGCACCGTGCTCGGAGACTTTCCCCGGTCCTGGACTCAAATTAACAAAGCAGTCGTGGTACCCGTCCTCACCTTTCTCCAGCCAGCCCCTCAAGGGCCTACAGAAGAGCAGGAAGTGTCGGGAGAGCAGCCAGCGCAGGAAGCAGAAGAATCCATACCAGCAGACCATGAGAATCAACCCTCTGCTAGTAGTGAGCCTGCCGTGCCCCTAGTGAGCCAAAGAGTACGCAGAAAGCTGCCAGACCTGCCCGTAACACCTTCTACACCCTGTAGTGCAGAACCAGCTAGTGAGTTGCGTAGATCCACTAGAAGCACTAGAGGTCAGATGCCCGCTCGCTGGAGAATCTAAACTAATGCACTGTGAATTTATCTGTTTAACTGTTTATGGTTTATGTTTGTTGCCTGTTATTAATTATGTTTCTCCAGTTACCCTGCAGATTTATTTGGACTGACAGGTTATGGACGCTGAATAACCGGAACTGCTTGTAGATAGTTGCACCTTGGTGCCTCTTGCGAAGATGGCCGCGGAAGAGAAAACCTGTCTGGCGTGGCCTCCTTGCAGCCCAAAGTAGCTAGCTTCAGCCTTGCAGCCACGCCCAGGGCCAACGCATGGGGTTTGCTTTGGACAGGTCCCCTATTCTATGCCAAGACTTCACCTTGTTGGGTGACATGGACACCCGGTTACGGACACGCTGTGACCTCTAAAGACTAAAGCTTCTTGTATATATGTTATTGTATTATTGTTTATACACTTGTATTTGTGTTTTCTTGAAAATGTGTTTAGTCCCGGAGTACTAAAATTTACTAGGGGGGAATGTGGCACCCCAGGGGTCTGGTTGCCACAGTAATAGAAATATTATGTCTGAGACCAAGTGGGAGGTTTCTCCGGTCAGGAGCCCTTAAGCATGCAACACTTCTGCCCAGACCTGGGAGGGGAGGAATCTGCCCTTATAAACAGGGTCTGGGGCGGGATTAGTCAGTCAGAGCTTGGAGAGGGAAAGTTACAGCAGGAGCTCTGTAGGAGCAGTAGCTGAAGACCAGGGGCTGGAAGCTGAGCAGAGCTCGCCCTGGCAGAAGACACTAAAGAACCGGACATAGGAGTCCGAGGCTGCAAGGATCTTCAAGTCCAGCAGCAGAAACCAGCCGGCAGGGGATTCCAGGTCCTCTGGCCATAGAAGCCCGGAGGCTCGGTCACAAGGAAGGGACCAGCACCGCCATCCAGGAACGGAGGCTAACAGAAGGCCCCAAGTCACCAGCCATACGGGTGAGCACCACACGGTATACTCAGGGACGTGGGCTACTTGTACCCGCTTACAGCAGGGTAGCCAGAAAGAGTGCAGATAGACAGGGAGGCCTACAACTCCACCTGGCCAGGGGAACTCCTGCTTGCTCGCAGACTGACCAGACCCCTTATGCTAGCCAGTACTCCCGGGAGGGTCTGCCTTCATATCACCAGTAAAGACCCTGAACTGCACTGCAAAGACTCTGAGTCGTTCCTGCTCATCGCCGCACCAGCACTACTAGTGCTGGGACGCCCGTGCACCATCACCCCCACCATCTACTACACTGCCCTGGGGCTGCACTCTTTCCGTGGGGAGTTACACTACCTCAGCTGCATACACCATCAGCCCCAGCGGTCTGCCTTGCAGCGGCGGTTCGCACTGACCGCAATCCACGGGTGGTGTAGTCGGACAATTAACCTAAAACCCATAAAAGACTGCCACTGGTTTGACCACCCTGAGCCATGGGACCGGGTCGCCGCCACGGAGACTACAATCCCCAGAGACCCGGCTCCGGGTATCCCACACACGTCCACACTAGGCCCAGGGGGCGCGTCATATGCATCAGAGGATCTAAGACGGATGTGTTTGGATGGAGCACTTGGTTATCTGTTAATGAGTTACAGACTGAGTTCTGCCCAGTAAAATTGATAAAGGAGTATATAGCGATCAGAGGTAAGGTAGTTTTTTCTTGTTACACAGGGATAATACTCCTATGACTCGTTACCAATTTTCAGCAGTTTTAAAAAAGGCCATTAGTGAACTAGGATTAGATCCCTCGGAATTTGGGACACACTCTTTTCGTATAGGCGCAGCGACAACAGCAGAAGCGTGCGGTATGTCATCAAATGAAGTCAAAACACTGGGTAGATGGAAATTGGATTGTTTTAGAAGATACATTCGTCCTGATTTAGTGATATAGATTTTATGTTTATGGTAAATACCAAGTGTTTTTATAGTTGGCATAGCATTTTTACTCTATGTTTTAGTTCTTTTTGTCTCTTTCGTTTTCAGGTTTCGGGCCGTAACAAACGGTTTTTGTAATAGGACATTTTTTTCATTCTTTGGGCGGAAAAAAGAGCAGGTATACGTCTATTGGGTCTTAATTTGGGATCTTCACAGGCTTCGGTTTTTTGGAAAGGGGTCAGAGGTCTTTGATGGACACAGGTGCTGCCTATGGTGGTGCAATGCAGCCAACAGTTTGGAGGCAAGGTAATTTTGATAATTCTCGCAGGGGGTAATGACCTGTGCAAGGTGAAGGTAGGACATTTGTTATCCTTGATGAAGCAGGATTTGGACAGGTTTAAAGAATTCTTTTCAAGTGCAACGATAGTATGGTCAGAAATTGTACCTAGAAGCAATTGGCGAGAGGCAAGGAGCGTAGCTGGTGCCGAGCGAGCAAGACGATTGTTAAATGTTAAGATTTCAAAACACGTTCAGGCTGTGGGCAGGGTGGCAGTAAGACATAGGGAGTTAGAAGGGGACCACAAGGATTTACTTAGGAGTGATGGGGTTCATCTTAATGAGATTGGTATGGATATTTTTTTTTTGTCAGGACTACAGGATGGATTGGTAAGGGCATTTTTATTTTCGGGTGGGGTTGGTCGGCATTCAATGTATATATATTGCCTTCCGCCGTGGCAGTTCTCGTCAGTGCTCAATAAGTTTTATTCACAAGGCCCGCTGTAAACCAGCGGTTGGCCTTTGGTTCTTTTATTGTTGGTTAAAAAAGCAGAAAAAATGAGCATTGACGAGGAAGGTTTTTTTGGCAATGTATGTATGGTGGTTTTTTGGTTAAATAAAAAAGCTGTGGCCAACCCACATAACCCAACATTGGTTTTACAGTATCTTTATTAAGGTGGCTCCTCAGGCCGCGGTCAATGTTTGGTTAATGCAGCCCCAGGACACTGGTAAGAAAAGGTATGGTGATGTGTTACACTCCTCAAAGTCTATTCTGTGCGCAATGTACGCTCTGGGCACCCTGTAATGTAGACCAAAGCAGCCAGACCTGCCCCATCCTCCAAACCATCAGACGCTCCGCTCGGAGAACACAGGTGAACTGGAAAACACGTTTTCACGCTCCGGCTGCGCTCACGTTCCCTGGAGGACGGATGTGTCACTAATCCACGAACTAATGGCGGTCTGTCATCCATCCACACGCCCAGAAGTGACTCGTGTAATACAGGCCTGGTGCTGCCACGCTCCTGCCCACAATAAATATCCACCGCTTCACTTCTAAAAATTGCAGCCGCTTTACCTGCCTATTAAAAAGGATGACTTTCTCCACTACTCCACCTAGCAGAAGAAGTCCAACTCAGCCACTCATGGAGGATCTGCATGCACCCATTAGAAACCCTCTTCAGTTTCGGAAGTAGACCCCTTTAAAGGGGTGGTCTCCTCATCATAAATGGTGCTTGTAAAAAAAAAACAACAAAAAAACAACTTTGCAATTTACCTCTTATAGAATTAAAAATTCCTTCTGTTCTTGAGAATGGAGAGGAATTTTAATTCTATATTTCACCGGCCACCTCTGCGGTCTATCAGCAGTGGCTGGTTTCCTAGGCAAAGAGCACAGTGCTTGCAACCTCCCTGATGTAGAGCTTGTAAGCGCTGATCTGAAACTCGCTAGATCTGGCCGGCTTCAGTGATCCTGCATTTCTCCCATGCGTTGGGAGGAAAAAGTGCGCCCAGCAGCAGTCACAGAGAGTGCACAATTCAGACTAGTGGTGTGAACGTAGTGTAGGTCCAAAATGTCAGTCACTCAAGAGCAGACTGACCCCCCCTGGCAAGCAAGGGGCTGGAGTCAGCAGACCAATGCTCGCCTGAAAATCAATCAGGAAAACAACCCTTAAAGAAGACCACGTGCCCAATAAGAGCAGGGGCTGCCTTCATGAGACACCCCTTTAAATTCTAATAATTAGAGTGTCCTTGTCCATGATCCTTATCTCTTAGGCAAAGTGTACAGAAGTTACAAGCGTGTCTCTGAAGGACCCCTACCGGCCTGCCCTTACATAGATAATGCATTGGCTCAGTGTAATGCTTCTTTCCCCCTGCGGGGGTGCTGTAGGGAACTGAACGCTTACTGCCAGGTTTCCCTACAAATTAGAGCTAATTTCTCGAATCTCCGTAATCAATAGTCATGGGATCCTTCCAAGAAGTAGCTTGTCCAGATTTGTTATGCACTGGTCCACTGAAATGTGAAGGGAATCCATCAGGGGCTCTGGTCTGTTCATGTCTACAGTTCCAACCCAAAAAGAAAAATCCCTTTAACGATCAGCATGACCTACAGCTATTTTTTTTTGGCTTCATATTCTGATCCAAAACCCGGTAGTGAAAAAAAAAAAAAAAAGATCCGCCTTCTGATCGCACAACGCAAAACGTAGGGTGACGGACCGCCGTTCTCGACATTTCACTTGGAAATGTGCAAACGGAGATTAAACTGAATGAAATTTCCTGCACAATGGAAACTGTCGGAGTGGTAATAATCGCCGCCCGTGGTTGGCTGAGACGGCAGAAAATATCAAGAGGCTGGAAGCTCGCTACTCAGCAGATTATACATGCATGTAATAAATTAATGAAGAGGTGCAGACTTTGGAATAAGTTTAGTGCATTTTAAGCTTCTCATGCACCAAAAATTTAAATCCTGAGGATGTGGGTACAATGAAACGCAGAGACGGGCGACCTGCATCGCCCCAGATACTAGAAACCGGCTGCTGGTTTAACAACCAGTTTGGTAGACTCAGGAATGCGATGGTCTGAGCAATGCGACATAACTGACTATTTAGTAAGGTTGAAAGAAGACATTTTATCCAAGAGATGGGAGAGTGCATTAATAGAAAGGGGGTTCGCGTAAACATTAAGAAATTTGCCAGTATTGTTACATCCCTGAGCCGTGAGTCCATGCCTCTTATATGGTAATATAGAAGCATCTGATTGACATGGTGCCGTCCTCCAGCCTGGGAACCACAAGTTCTCCCAGCTCCTTCTCTACAAGTGACACTCCCAGCTCCTTCACTACAAGTGACTCTCCCAGCTCCTTCTCTACAAGTGACTCTCCCAGCTCCTTCTCTACAAGTGACTCTCCCAGCTCCTTCTCTAAAACTTATGGGGGTCACAATTTATTGGTAGCCAGATGCGCAACTTTACATTTCGGCTGGGGCTAGACGGCGACGTTTGTTTTTCTTGTTATCATGCGACTATTTAAGTACTGAAGAAAAACAAGAACAAAACTGCCCTAAAAATGTAAAAACAGAGAATACCTTCTATGAACTGGGGCTCCGAACTGAACTGCATATTCTCAATGAGGCCGCACTAGCGCTTTATAAAGTAGTATTATTATCCATGAGAGTCCAGGCCTCATGAAAAATATCCTGGCAGCTTTAGAAGCTGCTAATTGACATTGTGCTGTTATTTAGTCTGATCTACAAAAAGACCAAGATTCTTCTCTACCAGGGACTCTCCTAGTTTGTTTTTCTGTATAGTACATATGGTGCACACATTTATACCTAGATTGAGAACTTAACCTGGGACTAAAAACCATTTGTGTATGTGATAGGTGACTGGTTTTGCAAAAAGTATGTTAGTGCTGTGTGTTTGCTTTCAAAATAAATAAAAGGTTTCATGCAAGGCATAGCCTCATACGACTTGCATGGAAGTCTATGGCAAGGGAATTGATAGGAAATCAAACACTTTTGGAAACATTTGCATCTTTGTCTTTGTGGCGGTAGTTCCCAGGTTGCAATGAGACACCAAAGGAAATTACATGCAATGTGGTAATGCCCTAACTTTATGCTGCACAGCTTGGTGTCAACTGCAGAAACAGCACTACTACTCCCATCTTCTGCACGATTACTAAATAACAGCTGATTCAGCACTGAACTTTGATCCCCGGTCATACTCCATTCAGAGTAGCAATCAGCACAACTCTCTGGGTGTGGCCTTTAAAATTTATTACCCATCCATAGAATAAAGGATTGGGGCCACCATCTACTCCTAAGAAAAGGGGCTCTGAAATGCAGCCGTGCCAGCGTTCCACCCCTCCATTCACAGTTTATGGGAACATCAACTGCACAAACCTCTCTGCTGATTTGCTACAATGTGTCAGTCTGAGGTCCAGGCTGTTTAGCTCACAGAGTATTGGCTACAACATTTGTATCAGCTTTTCAGATATACACAGGTTTACTGCCTGGGAATGTAAGCAAGAATGTTTTCATTCACTGACAACAACCAGAGATCTTAAGACTGGAGAGTTAAAACCAAGGGTTTACATATATATATATATATATATATATATATATATATATATATATATATATATATATATACAGTACAGACCAAAAGTTTGGACACACCTTCTCATTTAAAGATTTTTCTGTATTTTCATGACTATGAAAATTGTACATTCACACTGAAGGCATCAAAACTATGAATTAACACATGTGGAATTATATACTTAACAAAAAAGTGTGAAACAACTGAAAATATGTCTTATATTCTAGGTTCTTCAAAGTAGCCACCTTTTGCTTTGATGACTGCTTTGCACACTCTTGGCATTCTCTTGATGAGCTTCAAGAGGTAGTCACCGGAAATGGTTTTCACTTCACAGGTGTGCCCTGTCAGGTTTAATAAGTGGGATTTCTTGCCTTATAAATGAGGTTGGGACCATCAGTTGTGTTGTGCAGAAGTCTGGTGGATACACAGCTGATAGTCCTACTGAATAGACTGTTAGAATTTGTATTATGGCAAGAAAAAAGCAGCTAAGTAAAGAAAAACGAATGGCCATCATTACTTTAAGAAATGAAGGTCAGTCAGTGCGAAAAATTGGGAAAACTTTGAAAGTGTCCCCAAGTGCAGCTGCAAAAACCATCAAGCGCTACAAAGAAACTGGCTCACATGAGGACCGCCCCAGGAAAGGAAGACCAAGAGTCACCTCTGCTTCTGAGGATAAGTTTATCCGAGTCACCAGCCTCAGAAATCGCAGGTTATCAGCAGCTCAGATTAGAGACCAGGTCAATGTCACACAGAGTTCTAGCAGCAGACAGATCGCTACAACAACTGTTAAGAGGAGACTTTGTGCAGCAGGCCTTCATGGTAAAACAGCTGTTAGGAAACCACTGCTAAGGACAGGCAAGAAGCAGAATAGACTTGTTTGGGCTAAAGAACACAAGGAATGGACATTAGACCAGTGGAAATCTGTGCTTTGGTCTGATGAGTCCAAGTTTGAGATCTTTGGTTCCAACCACCGTGTCTTTGTGCGACGCAGAAAAGGTGAACGGATGGACTCTACATGCCTGGTTCCCACAGTGAAGCATGGAGGAGGAAGTGTGATGGTGTGAGGGTGCTTTGCTGGTGACACTTTTGGGGATTTCTTCAAAATTGAAGGCATATTGAACCAGCATGGCTACCACAGCATCTTGCAGCGGCATGCTATTCCATCCGGTTTGCGTTTGGTTGGACCATCATTTATTTTTCAACAAGACTATGACCCCAAACACACTTCCAGGCTGTGTAAGGGCTATTTGACCAAGAGGGAGAGTGATGGGGTGCTACGCCAGATGACCTGGCCTCCACAGTCACCAGACCTGAACCCAATCGAGATGGTTTGGGGTGAGCTGGACCGCAGGGTGAAGGCAAAAGGGCCAACAAGTGCTAAGCATCTCTGGGAACTCCTTCAAGATTGTTTGAAGACCATTTCCGGTGACTACCTCTTGAAGCTCATCAAGAGAATGCCAAGAGTGTGCAAAGCAGTCATCAAAGCAAAAGGTGGCTACTTTGATGAACCTAGAATATGAGACATATTTTCAGTTGTTTCACAGTTTTTTTTGTTAAGTATATAATTCCACATGTGTTAATTCATAGTTTTGATGCCTTCAGTGTGAATGTACAATTTTCATAGTCATGAAAATACAGAAAAATAATTAAATGAGAAGGTGTGTCCAAACTATTGGTCTGTACTGTATATATATATATATATATATATATATATATATATATATATATATATACCGTATATTCCGGCGTATAGGACGACCTGGTGTATAAGACGACCCCCCTACTTTCCTGTTAAAATATAGAGTTTAGGATATATTCACCGTATAAGACTACCCCTTTTCCAACGCATACCAAACACCGGTAAAAATTAAAAAAAAAACAGATTTGAATTTAATATGGTCCTTTTTTAATTTAAATTCTTATGACATGCAGGTATATAGCAGGAAAACTGTCACTCATAAACATAAGGCATACAACAACAACATTACTATCATCCATTTTACTGTAAATGTTACCATACTGTACTTTTAAGTTTTTTTTAAGCTGTCAACCAAACAAGAACTGATAATGATAGGAGAAAGATATGGTAAAGCAACAAACAAACTACCAACATCTATCATAACCGTCAGCTACAGTATTTTATAGGTTTCCCTTTCTTTAAAAGCCTTCAAAATCCTCCTGTTCGTCATCTGATATCATAAGTACATCAATGAGATCTTGTGACACATCTGTAAAGCAGTCATCATATGGATCGAATTCGGTATCAGATGGTGTGGTGTCAGATTCAGCTTCATCTTCATCTTGCCACAAGTGGTCGTCCTCCATACCATCTAAGGAATTAGATATGCCACACTTCTTGAAGGACTTTTTAACTGTTTCTGGATCAATATCATTCCAGGCATTTATGACAAACTGGCACAGAACATCCAACTGTGGAGCACGCATGTTTCCTCCTTTTGTGAAAGTCTTTTCACCAATAACCATCCATTCATTCCACTGTTGTCGAATGCGATCTTTAAATGGCTTGTTTAGGCACACATCCAGTGGTTGCACCAATGATGTCAATCCTGCAGGAATAACTGCCGCATCTGTGTTTAGCTTTGCAAGTCTTTGCTTGGTGTTAGGCGTTAAATGAGCCCTAAACATATCCCACACCAGTAGACTTCGTTTTTGCATAAGTCCACCTGGTCGCTTGCTCCATACATTGTCAAGCCATAGCTTTACCCCCTCTTCATCCATCCAGCCTTTCTCATGCACATGTACAAAACAACCAACAGGAAACTTTAGTTTTGGCATTGTTTTTCTTTTAAAAATAATCATAGGTCTCAGTTTGGCGCCATCAGCTGTGCATCCTAGAACCACCGTAAAACTGGACTTCTCATGTCCTGTTGTTTTAATTAAAATAGTTTTTTCTCCTTTTTGATGGACAGTTTTATTTCCAATCATATCAAAATTCATTGGAGTTTCATCCATATTTCCAATGTTATTTAATGTATAGCCATGTTTAGTGCGCTGTTGTATGACGTAACGATGGAAACTATTGACTTTATTGTCAAGATCTGCAGGTAATTTTTGGGAAATTTTTGTCTTTTGCCTCAGTACCAGATCATGCCTTGCCATAAATCTAGTACACCAGGATGCAGTGGCCCTAAAATTGTTGATATGATCTGGGTTTGATTTTGCCCACTTAAGTGCAAACAAACGTATTGTATTTCATGTCACTACGTAACCATTTTGGCGATGTTCAGTGACCATATCTGCTACATGTTTTTCTAGTTCTGGCCAATGTGGGGTGCCTTTTCTTAATGCACACTTCCCCCTTGGCATACTCTTTAATATTTTTTCATTTGCTTTCCAGTCCCGAACCATCTTTTCTGTTACACCATATTGTCTTGCAGCAGCACAGTTGTTATGTTCCATGGCAAAGTTTACAACTTTAAGTTTGAAACTGGCATCATATTTCTTTCTTCTTGATGATGAAGCCATGGCAGGGTTTTCACAGTTGGACATTTTATACTGTATTGTGCTTTACTTAAAGACAGGTACAGTACTAGTGCTGTATTGCATGTGGAATACAATATACAACAACCAGCCAATCATGGCAAATAATGTTCCAGCCAATGGCTGGTTGTTGTATACAAAACCTGCTCTCATTGGTCTGCCTAGCCCTCCCTGTCTCCATGACATCAGGGAAGACTTTTCTGTCCCACCCTTGTAGCCTAATACCGTACCTCCCCTCTGCCTCTCATAAACAGTAGCACTGCATCCTCAGAAGCAAGATCTAAAATGCAGAAAAGGAGGTACAATAATAGGGATACAAGGGTGGGCTGATATCGGCGCTGTGTGGAGGGCTATGTGGAGGGCTGATATCTGCAGGGGCTGGGGATGCGGCCGCGGCTCTCTTAACCCTTTACTGTTACTGTGCTGTCAATTGGAGCAGCGCTACTCCTGTGACAGCATACAGCCTTAGTGAAGGCTGTCAGCTTATAGCCCGCACTATTATGATTATACCGTAATTAATACTGGGAAGTGAAGTCCGGACACAGCGCAGGGCTTCTGTGCCGACAGCTTTCACTTGTCACAGAAGCGATGCGAACTTCCCAGCTCCGGACACAGCGCAGCGCTTCTGTGACAAGTGAAAGCTGTCGGCACAGAAGCCCTGCGCTGTGTCCGGAGCTGGGAAGACACTGCGATGTGTCAGAAAAGTTCGCTAGGTTCTGTCTGTCTCCGCTGCTGGGAATACGCTGCGCTGTGTCCCAGGCCTGAGAAGACACAGCGCAGCGATGTGTCAGTTTCAGTGACGCGCCCCCTGGGCCAGTGTTGTTGGGGATACCCGGAGCCGGATCAGATGGGGGTTGTAGTCTCCGAGTGGCTGTGACCCGGTCCGTGCCCAGGGTGTCAAGCTCAGTGTGTGGCAGTCCTTACTGATGTTACTAAAGTTCTTTTGTGTCGACTACGCCACCCGTTGAATTGCGGTCACTACGGCCGCCGCTGCAGCAGGGTCCGCTGAGGCTGATGGTGTTTGTGCAGCTCAGGTAGTATAACCCCCAACGGGAGGGGTATAGCCTCAGGGGGTCAGTTGCAGAGGATGGGGGTTGTGGTGGTGCAGCGGGGATGGAAATGAGACTCAGAGTCGGGCTGTGCAGTTCAGGGTTTGTTTACTTACTGCAGTTGTTCTGGTCACTCCGGCCTTAAGTGACCACCCGAGCCGTGCTGCGTCCACCAGGTCCTGGACTCAGCCAACCCCCAGGTGATTCTGGAGCGTGGTCCTGAGCTCCCTTTCTGTCCTGTCCTCTTCTCTGGCCTTCCCCACCAGGGATCCACCTATGTCCGGCTCCCTCGGGCCTCTTGGTGGTAAACCCTTGTCTCTGGGTTCCCTGACCCTATTCCTGGTCTGCCTTCCGGGTGGATTTAGTGGGTGATCGTGGCAGATCGATCCTGCCCACGACCTCCGGTTCCTGGCTAAGGTGTGCTGTAGCCTCTGCCAGCTTGGGATCCGGTACCCTGTTGCCAACTCTTCACCCTCTGATCTAATTTGGGCTCTTGGAGTTCCTTCTTTCTCCCCCTCTGGGTCTTTCTTTCTCCTCTCTCTTTCTCTTGGCCTTGGAGCTGCTCTTCTCCTCTGCTCTCTTCCTCTACAAAGACTGACGTCTCACAGACTGACCCTGATCTAAGATGGTGCCCACCTTATATACTCCCTCTATGTGTGAGCTCAGGTGACCAGCACCCAATGAGCTCCTAGCTTTACCCAGGCTGCTCCCCCTATCTGCCCCTACACTACTGGGATGTTCCACCCCCCTCCCACTCCAGCCAGGAACAGACACTGTCGTACCTGCACATAAACTGGTGGGAGTACCGTCGGTCTGTTCCTCGGAAATGGGATGTGTGTAGTGCATGCAGCTAACTGAGCTCAGTTCCACACTCCATCCTTACCCGGGAGTGGAATATCACACCCCTGGGTTGAGGTGCAATACCCCTGTAGCAGCCGAATCCTCAGGGTGCTACATTCCCCCCTGGTAAATCACAGCACGTCCTCGGGCTGTAAGATATAAACATCCACAAACATACATTTTTTTTTTTCATAAACAACATAATAAAACATCATATAAAACTTTTCATAAAAACTTTTCATTAGAAACATTCTTGTCTTCTGGTTCCTCCGGTCACGGTGCAACTTGTGACCGGGTAAAGTGCGACAGTCTCTTGAAGAAACACGGTTTCCTATAAAACCGGTAGGGGGCGCTTTAGGAAGCGCAACTATATACAAGGGAATTATGGCCGCTCTCAGTCCTCGGCCAGGTATTAGGGAGGAATGACCGCTCTCAGTCCTCGGTCAGTGGGAATAGGGACACACGGGGTTAACAGTTCACTCTTGGCTGGTCCCAACGGGGACTATATTTTAACTAGAACAGTTCTTATACCCTGACGGGTAACTTTATACAGTCTCTCTCTACCGTACTTCAACGACGGCGTCCTCTTGCTCTTTCTTGTTGGTTGGTTTCAGTTTCAGACCCGTCCGGGCACGTATGCTGGGCAAATAGATTTTCACCCAGGTGCGGCACTCTAGATGTTATGGGCGCAGTGGTGGTAGCGGTGCCCGGGTTGCCCAGGCCTTGCGACCAGGCTTGGGGCACCTTGAAAGTAAAGGGCACCGTAAGAACGGCGGCGCCCTGTGTTACTTGGCCCTGCGACCAGGCCGGGGGCTCCGCGGAGGTAGGGGGCGCTGTTGGTATTGCGGCGCCCGGGGGTACTAGGCCTTGCGACCAGGCCGATGGTACTTCCTGCTTGGCCACGCTCGGGGTCGAGGCGTGTGACGTCACAGGGGTCGCGGCTTCCGTTTGAGGCCTAGTCTGCGGCGGTGACGTTGCAGCGACGGGCACGGCAGGGGGTACTTCGGGCTCTGCGACGGGGAGCTGGGGCAGGCACGCGCTTTCCCGGCTCGGGGTAGTGACGTCCCCTTTACCTGCCTCCATTCGTTCGGCTCCCTTCTCGGCGCCGTCTCCGGCCTTCAGTCCTCCTGCGCCATCCTCAGAGGCGGTCTGTCTCCTCTTCTCGGGTGGCGTGCTCCGCTGACGAGTCTCGGTCTGCTGGGCCATCTCTCGGCTCCACTCCAACGTCTCTCGCTGTACCCGGGCCATCCTCCGTGCGAGGCCCTCCAGCGCAGTCTGTGCACACTCCCGATCTCGGGGGAGCTGTGCTAGGATCTCCAGCAGGCCTTCTGGAGTGGCGACCTGCAACAGGCTCCTGACCACTGGGTCGGTGCTGCCTGGAGTGGCGGCCCGCATCAGGCTCCTGACCACTGGGTCGGTGCTGCCTGGCTCTCCCTCCATCTCCGGGTAGGCTCTCTCTGGACTCTCTTCCAGACGTCTTGTCTCCGGGTGCGCTCTCTCCAGACTGCTCCAGGCGACACCCATCTTTGTTCTCTTCTTCTGTCTCCGCCCACATCGAGGGTGGTCCCGGGGCAACTTCAGTTCCAGGGGCAGTTCTCTTACGCTGATGGACACTTCCAGCATCACAGTCTCTGTTGGTGGGTGCGGTTTCCGCTTTTGGCGCCATTCTTCGACCTGGCCCACGATGGGAGGTGACCTCTTGCCACCCTCTGGCACGCCCATAATGGCGTCCGCTCTTCCAAGGCGGGAAATCTTCGGAAATGGCGGGAATCGTCTCCCAGTGGCGGGAAACTCCATGGATGGCGGGAAAAAGCTGCAAATGGCGGACAACCGGCGGGAAACGACCTGTGATGGGGCCCGATGGCGGGGACCCTCCGGAACCGGCAGGAGACTTCTTTTTAAGGTAACGATGAACTTTTCTTCAGGCACGCAGTACCCGGTTGTTGCGGGCACGTTATCCTGCCGACTACGCCAAAGTTCACGCGCCCCCTGGGCCAGTGTTGTTGGGGATACCCGGAGCCGGATCAGATGGGGGTTGTAGTCTCCGAGTGGCTGTGACCCGGTCCGTGCCCAGGGTGTCAAGCTCAGTGTGTGGCAGTCCTTACTGATGTTACTAAAGTTCTTTTGTGTCGACTACGCCACCCGTTGAATTGCGGTCACTACGGCCGCCGCTGCAGCAGGGTCCGCTGAGGCTGATGGTGTTTGTGCAGCTCAGGTAGTATAACCCCCAACGGGAGGGGTATAGCCTCAGGGGGTCAGTTGCAGAGGATGGGGGTTGTGGTGGTGCAGCGGGGATGGAAATGAGACTCAGAGTCGGGCTGTGCAGTTCAGGGTTTGTTTACTTACTGCAGTTGTTCTGGTCACTCCGGCCTTAAGTGACCACCCGAGCCGTGCTGCGTCCACCAGGTCCTGGACTCGGCCAACCCCCAGGTGATTCTGGAGCGTGGTCCTGAGCTCCCTTTCTGTCCTGTCCTCTTCTCTGGCCTTCCCCACCAGGGATCCACCTATGTCCGGCTCCCTCGGGCCTCTTGGTGGTAAACCCTTGTCTCTGGGTTCCCTGACCCTATTCCTGGTCTGCCTTCCGGGTGGATTTAGTGGGTGATCGTGGCAGATCGATCCTGCCCACGACCTCCGGTTCCTGGCTAAGGTGTGCTGTAGCCTCTGCCAGCTTGGGATCCGGTACCCTGTTGCCAACTCTTCACCCTCTGATCTAATTTGGGCTCTTGGAGTTCCTTCTTTCTCCCCCTCTGGGTCTTTCTTTCTCCTCTCTCTTTCTCTTGGCCTTGGAGCTGCTCTTCTCCTCTGCTCTCTTCCTCTACAAAGACTGACGTCTCACAGACTGACCCTGATCTAAGATGGTGCCCACCTTATATACTCCCTCTATGTGTGAGCTCAGGTGACCAGCACCCAATGAGCTCCTAGCTTTACCCAGGCTGCTCCCCCTATCTGCCCCTACACTACTGGGATGTTCCACCCCCCTCCCACTCCAGCCAAGAACAGACACTGTCGTACCTGCACATAAACTGGTGGGAGTACCGTCGGTCTGTTCCTCGGAAATGGGATGTGTGTAGTGCATGCAGCTAACTGAGCTCAGTTCCACACTCCATCCTTACCCGGGAGTGGAATATCACACCCCTGGGTTGAGGTGCAATACCCCTGTAGCAGCCGAATCCTCAGGGTGCTACATTAGCACAGAAGCACTGACTGTCTGGACCTACCGCCGCCGTATTTTAACTCCCTCCACCTTATATTAACTCCCACATGGCAGGGATACGGCCACGGCAGCTTATCAACACCCCCAGAGTATCCCCGCATGTCAATTTCTGAAAGTTCAAAAACATTACCGGCGTATAAGACGACCCCAGACTAGACAGAAGATTTTTCAGTCTTCAAAAGTCGTCTTATACGCCGGAATATACGGTATATATATATATATATATATATATATATATATATATATATACACATATATATATTTTACCCTTTATTTAATTTTTTCTATTTATAATTCTTTTGTTTGTTTGTGTTGTTATGATTTTTTTCCATTTATTTCATGAAATTTTTAATGTTCTTTTTTTAATAAAATAATTTTATATTTTTACAAAAATATAAAAAACAGATTCTATCATAAAATGATCAGAGAACACAAGAGTTTTGCTCCTTAGATTTATTGACTAATGTCTACGGTCGCATTATGTTGGATTCACTATGGTTTTCGTTCATCTGAAAGCGTTGAGGGACTTGAGTAGTGGCGTGGATACGGGGAGAATACAGGGAGACATGTCGCACCCCAGGGGTCTGGTTTCCACAGTAACAGCAATGTTATGTCTGAGAGTAGGTGGGAGGTCTCTTGGTCAGGAATCCTATGCATGCCACACCTCCTGCCCAGTCCTGGGAGGGGAAGGACTTCCCCTATATAAACCTAGGGCTGAGGCAGGGTTAGTGAGTAGAGAAGAAGTAGAGACAGAGAAGAGAAGCAGATATAGGAAAAGAACATCAGGAGCTCTGTGGGAGCAGTGCTATAAG
This sequence comes from Phyllobates terribilis, assembly GCF_046119375.1. Classification (NCBI taxonomy): domain Eukaryota; kingdom Metazoa; phylum Chordata; class Amphibia; order Anura; family Dendrobatidae; genus Phyllobates; species Phyllobates terribilis. The sequence goes on from NW_027362761.1 coordinate 357,596,226, forward strand.
GAGTCAGGGGCTGGCAGCTGCAGAGCTCGCCCTGACTGAGAAGCTATCACCGGACCCGGAGTCCGAGGCTGTGGGGACTAATCCTTACCCAGCAGCAGAAACCGCCCGGCAGGGGATTTCAAGTCCTCTGGCCAAGGAACCCGAAGGCACGGTCACACGCATGGGACCAGCACCGCCGTCGTGGAGCGGACGCCACTAGAAGGCCCCGAGTCACCGGCCATACGGGTGAGCACCACACGGTACACTCAGGGACGTGGGCTACTTATACCCGCCTCTAGCAAGGTAGCCAGAAGAGTACAGTCAGTTTGGGAGGCCTACAACTCCGCCTGGCCAGGGGAGATCCCATCTGCTCAAGGACTGACCAGGCCCCGATCGCTAGCCAGTACTCCGGGAGGGTCTATCTTTATCACCAGTAAAGACCCTGAATTACACCGCATCGTCTCTGAGTGATTCCTGCTACCCCCATCATCCACGTCGGCTGCCCTGAGGCCATACCCCTCCCGTTGGGGGTGATACTATCACGCTGCACAATCCTACCACCGGCCTCAGCGGTCTGCCCTGCATCGGCAGCTCCTTCGCTGCATTCAACGGGTGGCGTAGTCGTCCAACATCTACCGCTAATACAGCGCCACTTAGTCTGACTCCCTGTGCACGGACCGGGTCACCGCCACGAGACTACAACCCTCAACAGATCCGGCTCCGGGTAAGCTCCCGCGTGCGCAACGCTGCGCGACACAGGCCCAGGGGTGCGTCAGACATCTTCTTCACTCCTTGCGTCCTCTGACTTTACACTGCATTTCGGCGACGTCTTCGTCTATGAACTGAGAGGAGAATAAACGTGAGTACCCTGCTGTCCGCATCGCTGCTAGATGGCGGACATACTATCACCTGTCCTGCGGCCGGCATGGTGTTTGAGGTGGCTCCTCCTTGTTCTGCGTCGCCTCCTACGTCCGCTCTGTTCTTGCGTCTTTCTTGATGGCATGATGGCAGTACTTTCTTCCGGTCCACGAGCAAGGTAAGTGATGGCCCAGGGCTCCAGGGGGGATTTTTATAGCCCCTTACTGTTGTGATGCCATAATTCAATGACATAGCAAGTGGGTGTGGCCCCTTTGTTTAGTCAGAGGGTGTGGTCGGGTGACCTAAGCGATTTGCATATTCCGTGATGTCATCGCACTTGTCATGAACATTCCATTTGGAATCATGGATTCCGCCGGCTCATTCCGCTCCGGATTCCGGAAAAGGAACATTGCGATATCAACATGGCGTCTAGAAGGAGATACAGACGTGCCCAGACGTCACCGCAGACATATGCCATAAACAAAATGGTCTTGCTGCCCATAGCAACCAGCCACAATGCAGCATTCTGAGCCACTTTAGAAGTAAAAGCTGAGCTGTGATTGGTTGTTACGGGCAACAAATTTATCTTAGTGAACCCACTTTGTCCTGTGTGGAGTGCGCCTTTAAGAGACGGCTGAACAGAATGTTTAACATTTCGGGATATTTCTAGATTTTGAGTGGAAATGATCCAGAGGCAGAATCGGATCTCATGTTTTTCTGTCCGCAGTTCACAGACGTAGGCAGCGCCATTATTAAAGCCGACCGGTGAGAAGGGGACGTCTCCCGCTAGCGATGGCTCCGTACTAACGTCCAGACGTGCACGAGAGTCACCATAAAAAGAAATAAAACCGTTAACCGTCGTTACAGATAAATAGACATATGGAGCAGAATCCGGTGTCCTGTGATTACTTGATGACGTGGCGTTTGCTACCATATATTCAGGCTGAATCCCCCTTATATAATCCTCACTGACGGATGTGCACCCACCATACACAAGCAGCAATGGATGCCGAGATTAGGGCTCGTACCAAGCTGGACATAGCGCCAGAGCTCATGATACGATCAGATCTATCGCCTAATACAAGAGTTTAACCTGTTAAATGCCACTGTCACGCATAACAGTGGTAGTTGAAAAGCTTTAACATGGCGCTGTCGGTTCCGACAACCATCGGCGACGTGATCCATGAGTACAGTTGGGTCGCCTTGGTAGTCGAAGGGCCTACCCAAGAACCACACGCCTGTGAAGCTATAAACGAGGCAAATTTCACAATACATTATAGTATTGCAGTGTATTCTACAAGCGATCACAAGTTTAAGAAATATATAAAAAGTAAAATGAATATAACTTTAAATCTGTAAAAATGAAAAAAAAAAAAATTATATATATACAGTACAGAGCAAAAGTTTGGACAGACATTCTCGTTTAAAGATTTTTCTATATTTTCATGACTTTGAAAATTGTACATTCACACTGAAGGCATCAAAACTATGAATTAACACATGTGGTATTATATACTTAACAAAAAAGTGTTAAATAACTGAAAATATGTCTTATATTCTAGGTTCTTCAAAGTAGCCACCTTTTGCTTTGATGACTGCTTTGCACACTCTTGGCATTCTCTTGATGAGCTTCAAGAGGTAGTCACCGGAAATGGTTTTCACTTCACAGGTGTGCCCTGTTGTAACGGGTCTGGGAGGTGGAACCTCTGAGCAACTATACAAAGGGGCAGTCCTTGTAAGGAAGCGGGTGGCTCCCAGGGAAGGCGGGCAGGTAGTCACGGCTAGTGACGGGGACAGTCTCTGGGAAGAAGGGCAGGAGGTCACGGCAAGTGACGGGGACAGTCTCTGGGTAGAAGGGCAGGAGGTCACAGCAAGTGACGGGGACAGTCTCTTGACAGGCGGGTGGTCACGGCAAGTGACGGCTAAGCCTCCAGGTAGGCTAGCAGGCAGGTAGCAGGTGGACACTCCCAGGTGAGCGGGCAAGAGTCTCTGGACAGGCAGGTGGTCACAGCAAGTGACGGCTGAGCCTCCAGGTAGGCTAGCAGGCAGGTAGCAGGTGGACACTCCCAGGTGAGCGGGCAAGAGTCTCTGGACAGGCAGGTGGTCACAGCAAGTGACGGCTAAGCCTCCAGGTAGGCTAGCAGGCAGGTAGCAGATGAGCGCTCCCAGGTGAGCGGGCAAGAGTCTCTGGACAGGCAGTTGGTCACAGCAAGTGACGGCTAAGCCTCCATGTAGGCTAGCAGGCAGGTAGCAGGTGGACGCTCCCAGGTGAGCGGGCAAGAGTCTCTGGACAGGCAGGTGGTCACAGCACGTGACGGCAGAGCCTCCAGGTAGGCTAGCAGGCAGGTAGCAGGTGAGCGGGTAAGAGTCTCTGGACAAGCAGGTGGTCACGACACGTGACGGCAGAGCCTCCAGGTAGGCTAGCAGGCAGGTAGCAGGTGAGCGCTCCCAGGTGAGCGGGCAGACAGATCCATAGACAGACTGGCAGGGCTGGTAGGCAGACTGTCGGACCGCAGGAATGTGAGCAGATAGACAAGTATCAGGCAGGTATCAAGCAGGAATCTGGCAGGTATCTGGTAACGGGACCTGAGGGCTGAAGCAGAGTGATAGGCTATGCAACAACATTGCTCGGGCACCTCCATTTTGGAGGAGGTGCCTTATATATGGTGAGGTCCTCCGGCCACCAGTGGCCGGGAAGCAGCGCGCGCTGCAAGCAGAGCGGGACGAAGACGCCGGGCACGGAGCGGAGAGGTGAGGGGAACGGCGTCCCTGCCTAGCAGGAGGCAGGGACGCCGACGCTACAGTACCCCCCCTTTAGACCCCCCCTTTTTTAGGCCAGAGAGAAATTTATCAAGGATAAGAGGGGCATGGATGTTCTCCCGGGGCTCCCACGTTCTCTCCTCAGGACCAAACCCCTTCCATTCTACTAGAAAAAAGGTCTTTCCTCTTACCCTTTTGGTGGCCAGAATGTTCTCTACCTCAAACTCGTTTTCAGCGGAAACCGGAGCAGGGGGCGTACCTGTAGACTTGGAAAAAGAGTTAAGTACCACGGGTTTGAGGAGAGATACATGGAAGGAGTTAGGGATCCGCAAGTTGGCCGGGAGTTTCAATTTATAGGCCACCGGGTTGATTTGTTTGATAACTTCCAGTGGGCCGATGAACCGAGGCCCTAACTTGTAGGAAGGAACCTTGAGCCGGACATACTTGGACGAGAGCCAGACTTTATCTCCAGGACGGAATTGTGGAGGATCCAGGCGTCTTTTGTCAGCGTGTTTTTTCATCCGCTCGGACGACTGAAGGAGTGCGGATCGGGTACTCTCCCAAATGGAGGAAAATTCGCTAACGAGAGATTCCGCAGCCGGATTGTCCACCGAGGTGGAGACGGGAAATGGGATCCGAGGATGCTGACCGAAGACTACAAAAAACGGGGATTTGGAGGAAGATTCGCTCTCGTGATTATTGTAAGAGAATTCGGCCCATGGTAGGAGATCCACCCAGTCCGAATGGTGGGCATTAACGAAGTGCCGGAGGTAACTGGTCAGGATCTGATTGATCCGCTCCACTTGACCATTGGACTGTGGGTGGTAAGCGGAGGAGAAGTCCAGGGTGACGTCAAGCAGCTTACATGTGGCTCTCCAAAAGCGTGAGGTGAACTGAACCCCACGATCCGACACGATGTGGAGGGGCAGGCCATGGAGACGGAAGATGTGGCGGATAAAGTCTTTAGCCAGCTCGGGTGCAGACGGGAGGCCTGGCAGGGGAATGAAGTGAGCCATCTTGGAAAAGCGGTCAGCGACCACCCAAATGACCGTACAACCGGCAGAGACAGGGAGATCCGTTATAAAGTCCATAGCTATATGCTGCCACGGGGCAGCAGGTACTGGAAGAGGAAGGAGGCGACTGGCTGGCAGGTGTTTCGGAACCTTGTTGCGGGCGCAGGACACACAGGCTGAAACAAAGTCTATTATGTCCTTGTGCAGGGTAGGCCACCAGTAATGCCGGGTAATAAGCTGGAGGGTCTTTTTCTGACCGGCGTGGCCAGCTAGCTTAGACGAGTGACCCCAGTGTAGGACCTTCTCCTGATCAGGTACTGTTATGAACGTCTTACCGGGAGGGAGACGATTTAGATTCACTGGGGCCACCTGCATTACTCTGGCGGGATCAATGATGTGCTTAGGTTCCTCCTCTAGATCAGACACCAGGAAGGATCGGGACAAGGCGTCAGCTTTGATGTTTTTGTCTGCCGGGCGAAAATGAAGAACGAAATCAAAGCGGGCAAAAAACAAGGACCACCGGGCTTGGCGCGGGTTAAGTCTCTGGGCGCTCTGGAGGTAAGCCAAGTTCTTGTGGTCCGTGTAAATTATTACCGGGTGAAGAGCCCCCTCGAGCAGGTAACGCCACTCCTCCAGTGCCAGCTTAATGGCCAATAACTCTCGGTCTCCTATAGAATAATTGCGCTCAGAAGGGGAGAAGAGTTTGTAGAAGAAGCCGCAAGTTACCATTCTTCCGGAATGACTTTTGGGTAAGTACCGCTCTGGCTCCAGAGGAGGAGGCGTCAACTTCCAGGAAGAATTGTTTGTTGCCGTCCGGATGATGCAGCACCGGGGCGGAAGAGAAAGCCTGTTTTAAGGAAAGAAAGGCTTCCTCTGCTTCGGGCGGCCATTCTCTGGGATTAGTGCCCTTACGGGTGAGCGCAGAGATTGGGGCAGTCCGGGAAGAGAAGTGCGGTATGAAGAGGCGGTAGTAGTTGGCGAAGCCCAGGAACCGCTGAATAGCCTTCAACCCCTCTGGTCGGGGCCACTTCTGGATGGCAGACAGTTTCTCAGGATCCATTCGTAGGCCGGTCTGAGAGATTATGTAGCCCAAAAACGGAAGCGAGGTCTGCTCAAAGAGGCACTTCTCATATTTAGCGTAGAGGTGGTTCTGCCTGAGCCTGAGCAGGACCTGACGAACATCCCTCCGGTGAGTGAGAAGATCCGGAGAGAAGACCAAGATGTCGTCCAGGTACACCACTACACAGGAGTAGAGAAGGTCCCGGAAGATGTCATTGACCAACTCTTGAAAGACGGCGGGAGCGTTACAGAGATCGAAGGGCATTACCAGGTATTCATAGTGGCCGTCCCGGGTGTTGAATGCCGTCTTCCATTCATCCCCCTGACGGATACGGACCAGGTTATACGCCCCACGGAGGTCCAGCTTGGTGAAGATTCTAGCCCCCCTCAGACGGTCAAATAATTCCGGAATGAGCGGAAGGGGGTATTTATTCTTCACCGTGATCTGGTTAAGGCCTCTATAGTCTATACAGGGACTGAGTGAGCCGTCCTTCTTTTTGACGAAGAAGAAGCCTGCTCCCGCCGGGGAGGTAGATTTCCAGATAAATCCCCGGGCCAGATTCTCCTCAATATATTCAGACATGGACCGGGTCTCAGCAGCGGACAAAGGGTAAATACGCCCACGGGGAGGAGTAGCGCCGGGTATCAGGTCGATTGGGCAGTCGTATGGTCTATGAGGGGGTAATGTCTCTGCCTCCTTCTTATTAAAGCCGTCCGCATAAGACCAATAGGGAACCAGAAGACCAGGTAGATTGGCTGGGGTAGGAGAAGGACGGACAGGATGGACGGGAACTAAACAAGTCTTATGGCAGTCCTGTCCCCAGCGAAGGACTTCTCCGGTCTGCCAATCAAGCACGGGTGCATGTTTCTGAAGCCAAGGTAGGCCTAGCAAGAGGGCGTGAGAGAGTCCAGGCAGAACATGAAAGAAGATGCTCTCAGAGTGCAGCATTCCCACCTGCAGAGTTATGGATTCGGTGATGAGTTGGATGGGATGTGGTAAGAGGCCCCCATCCACGGCAGCGACAGATAAGGGTACAGCCAGAGGTTTGGTGGGAATGCGGTGTTTCTCTACCATGGACTGAGAAATGAGATTTCCGGCAGCTACAGAGTCAAGTTGGGTTAGTTCAAAATAACGGTTCTCCCCGCAGATGATAGAGACCGACAGCAACAGAGATGGAGAGGGTTTACTCTTGTCTAGGACGACCTCTCTGAGCGATCCTAGACACAGGTGTTTCCCGACCTCTACGGGCAGGAATGGATCCGGTGCTCCTTACTGCCACAGTAGAAGCAGCTCCCCTCGGCACGGCGTAACTCTTGACGGGTTTTGACCATCTTGGTCTGGTCGACCTGCATAGGCTCGGGTGAGTGCGCCTGGGGAGTAACGGGAGAAGTGACGGGTTTCTGGAAGGTAGGGGCTAGACGTGGAAACCTCCTCTCACGGGTGACCTCTTTGGCGTGCTCCTGGAACCGGATGTCAATCCGGGTGGCAAGTGTTATTAAGTCGTCGAGAGTGGTAGGAATGTCCCGACCGGCGAGTTCATCTTTAATACGGCCGGACAGACCCTCCCAAAAGACAATTGCAAAAAGAACTTCGGCACTCCATACATGAAAATATAAGAAATATTGTATCTGGACTAATGTCACTTTGAAAAATGAAGGTTTTTTGCGCATAATTTGGCCAATTTATGTGTGCCCATCAACCATGACAAGGTCACCTTCGTATGATGGGAAACTACGCTACACTACCACTGGATATGCCACTCTTGGGCTGTAAGCCTGTATGGACAATATGTCTCTGCTTGGGCTTTTAACCTACAATGTATGGGCTGGTAGAGCTAGTTAAAACCACCTGTGACTGAATGGGAGGGACACATGGTCAGAAAAAAGGCTGTCAAACTTCTAATAGTGTGAACACGTACCTGCTGCAATGCTCCAGGAGCGGGATCCCAAAAATGATTAATAGAAAAAAGAGAGGGGTCGCTCACTGGTCTATTCGGGTGCTCTGAAGAAAAAAGTAATCTCAATTGCAAAAAGAACTTCGGCACTCCATACATGAAAATATAAGAAATATTGTATCTGGACTAATGTCACTTTGAAAAATGAAGGTTTTTTGCGCATAATTTGGCCAATTTATGTGTGCCCATCAACCACGACAAGGTCACCTTCGTATGATGGGAAACTACGCTACACTACCACTGGATATGCCACTCTTGGGCTGTAAGCCTGTATGGACAATATGTCTCTGCTTGGGCTTTTAACCTACAATGTATGGGCTGGTAGAGCTAGTTAAAACCACCTGTGACTGAATGGGAGGGACACATGGTCAGAAAAAAGGCTGTCAAACTTCTAATAGTGTGAACACGTACCTGCTGCAATGCTCCAGGAGCGGGATCCCAAAAATGATTAATAGAAAAAAGAGAGGGGTCGCTCACTGGTCTATTCGGGTGCTCTGAAGAAAAAAGTAATCTCAATTGCAAAAAGAACTTCGGCACTCCATCCATGAAAATATAAGAAATATTGTATCTGGACTAATGTCACTTTGGTCACTTTGAAAAATGAAGGTTTTTTGCGCATAATTTGGCCAATTTATGTGTGCCCATCAACCACGACAAGGTCACCTTCGTATGATGGGAAACTACGCTACACTACCACTGGATATGCCACTCTTGGGCTGTAAGCCTGTATGGACAATATGTCTCTGCTTGGGCTTTTAACCTACAATGTATGGGCTGGTAGAGCTAGTTAAAACCACCTGTGACTGAATGAGAGGGACACATGGTCAGAAAAAAGGCTGTCAAACTTCTAATAGTGTGAACACGTACCTGCTGCAATGCTCCAGGAGCAGGATCCCAAAAATGATTAATAGAAAAAAGAGAGGGGTCGCTCACTGGTCTATTCGGGTGCTCTGAAGAAAAAAGTAATCTCAATTGCAAAAAGAACTTCGGCACTCCATACATGAAAATATAAGAAATATTGTATCTGGACTAATGTCACTTTGAAAAATGAAGGTTTTTTGCGCATAATTTGGCCAATTTATGTGTGCCCATCAACCACGACAAGGTCACCTTCGTATGATGGGAAACTACGCTACACTACCACTGGATATGCCACTCTTGGGCTGTAAGCCTGAATGGACAATATGTCTCTGCTTGGGCTTTTAACCTACAATGTATGGGCTGGTAGATATAGTTAAAACCACCTGTGACTGAATGGGAGGGACACAGGGTCAGAAAAAAGGCTGTCAAACTTCTAATAGTGTGAACACGTACCTGCTGCAATGCTCCAGGAGCGGGATCCCAAAAATGATTAATAGAAAAAAGAGAGGGGTCGCTCACTGGTCTATTCGGGTGCTCTGAAGAAAAAAGTAATCTCAATTGCAAAAAGAACTTCGGCACTCCATACATGAAAATATAAGAAATATTGTATCTGGACTAATGTCACTTTGAAAAATGAAGGTGGCATATCCAGTGGTAGTGTAGCGCAGTTTCCCATCATACGAAGGTGACCTTGTCGTGGTTGATGGGCACACATAAATTGGCCAAATTATGCGCAAAAAACCTTCATTTTTCAAAGTGACATTAGTCCAGATACAATATTTCTTATATTTTCATGGATGGAGTGCCGAAGTTCTTTTTGCAATTGAGATTACTTTTTTCTTCAGAGCACCCGAATAGACCAGTGAGCGACCCCTCTCTTTTTTCTATCCTCCCAAAAGACAGACACCAGGGCGTCGTTATCCCAGGCCAGCTCCGAAGCAAGGGTACGGAACCGTATGGCATATTGGCCCACGGTGAGATTTCCTTGATGGAGGCGTAGCAGAGATGATGCGGATGAGGTCTTCCGTCCTGGTTCGTCGAAGACTTTCCGGAAAGCCGTGAGAAAGGCTGGCAGGTTGGACACCAGGGGGTCTCCTCTCTCCCATAGAGGATTTAGCCAAGCCAGTGCCTCCCCCGTGAGATGGGACATGATGAAGGCTACTTTGGCTCGGTCCGTGGAAAACTGGTGTGCCAACAGTTCGAAGTGCAGAGTGCACTGGTTAATGAAGCCCCGTGCCTGGCTGGGATCTCCGCCAAAACGAGGAGGGGCGGAGAGGCGGGGACCGGGAAGAGATGCCATGGTGTTGATGGGCAGCGGCGGTGCCGGGGTTGTAAGTGTGCGAGTGGAGGCAGCTCCCGATGAGGTAGTCAATGTGTCCAGGCGGGAGTTAACACTACGCAGGTGACTCAGGATGGACTCCTGTTGGGACCTCTGACGGGAAAGTTCATGACATAGGTCCGAGAGCGAGGGAGCTTGGGTGCCACCAGGTTGCATGGCCCGAGCAAACTGTAACGGGTCTGGGAGGTGGAACCTCTGAGCAACTATACAAAGGGGCAGTCCTTGTAAGGAAGCGGGTGGCTCCCAGGGAAGGCGGGCAGGTAGTCACGGCTAGTGACGGGGACAGTCTCTGGGTAGAAGGGCAGGAGGTCACGGCAAGTGACGGGGACAGTCTCTGGGTAGAAGGGCAGGAGGTCACGGCAAGTGACGGGGACAGTCTCTGGGTAGAAGGGCAGGAGGTCACGGCAAGTGACGGGGACAGTCTCTTGACAGGCGGGTGGTCACGGCAAGTGACGGCTAAGCCTCCAGGTAGGCTAGCAGGCAGGTAGCAGGTGGACGCTCCCAGGTGAGCGGGCAAGAGTCTCTGGACAGGCAGGTGGTCACAGCAAGTGACGGCTGAGCCTCCAGGTAGGCTAGCAGGCAGAGGCAGGTAGCAGGTGGACGCTCCCAGGTGAGCGGGCAAGAGTCTCTGGACAGGCAAGTGGTCACAGCACGTGACGGCAGAGCCTCCAGGTAGGCTAGCAGGCAGGTAGCAGATGAGCGCTCCCAGGTGAGCGGGCAAGAGTCTCTGGACAGGCAGGTGGTCACAGCAAGTGACGGCTAAGCCTCCAGGTAGGCTAGCAGGCAGGTAGCAGGTGGACGCTCCCAGGTGAGCGGGCAAGAGTCTCTGGACAGGCAGGTGGTCACAGCAAGTGACGGCTGAGCCTCCAGGTAGGCTACCAGGCAGGTAGCAGGTGGACGCTCCCAGGTGAGCGGGCAAGAGTCTCTGGACAGGCAAGTGGTCACAGCACGTGACGGCTAAGCCTCCAGGTAGGCTAGCAGGCAGGTAGCAGATGAGCGCTCCCAGTTGAGCGGGCAAGAGTCTCTGGACAGGCAGGTGGTCACAGCGAGTGACGGCTAAGCCTCCAGGTAGGCTAGCAGGCAGGTAGCAGGTGGACGCTCCCAGGTGAGCGGGCAAGAGTCTCTGGACAGGCAGGTGGTCACAGCAAGTGACAGCTAAGCCTCCAGGTAGGCTAGCAGGCAGGTAGCAGGTGGATGCTCCCAGGTGAGCGGGCAAGAGTCTCTGGACAGGCAGGTGGTCACAGCACGTGACGGCAGAGCCTCCAGGTAGGCTAGCAGGCAGGTAGCAGGTGAGCGCTCCCAGGTGAGCGGGTAAGAGTCTCTGGACAGGCAGGTGGTCACGACACGTGACGGCAGAGCCTCCAGGTAGGCTAGCAGGCAGGTAGCAGGTGAGCGCTCCCAGGTGAGCGGGTAAGAGTTTCTGGACAGGCAGGTGGTCACGACACGTGACGGCAGAGCCTCCAGGTAGGCTAGCAGGCAGGTAGCAGGTGAGCGCTCCCAGGTGAGCGGGCAGACAGATCCATAGACAGACTGGCAGGGCTGGTAGGCAGACTGTCGGACCGCAGGAATGTGAGCAGATAGACAAGTATCAGGCAGGTATCAAGCAGGAATCTGGCAGGTAACTGGCAGGTATCTGGTAACGGGACCTGAGGGCTGAAGCAGAGTGATAGGCTATGCAACAACATTGCTCAGGCACCTCCATTTTGGAGGAGGTGCCTTATATATGGTGAGGTCCTCCGGCCATTGGCCGGGGACTCCTTAGGACGGCGCGCGCGGCCCCTTTAAGAGAGGGGGAGTGCGCGCGCGTGCCCTAAGCACAGTGGCCGGGAAGCAGCGCGCGCTGCCAGCAGAGCGGGAGGAAGACGCCGGGCACGGCGCGGAGAGGTGAGGGGAACGGCGTCCCTGCCTAGCAGGAGGCAGGGATGCCGACGCTACACCTGTCAGGTTTAATAAGTGGGATTTCTTGCCTTATAAATGGGGTTGGGACCATCAGTTGTGTTGTGCAGAGGTCAGGTGGATACACAGCTGATAGTCCTACAGAATAGACTGTTAGCTGCTTTTTTCTTGCCATAATACAAATTCTAAGTAAAGAAAAACGAGTGGCCATCATTTCTTTAAGAAATGAAGGTCAGTCAGTCCGAAAAATTGGGCAAACTTTGAAAGTGTCCCCAAGTGCAGTTGGAAAAACCGTCAAGCGCTACAAAGAAACTGGCTCACATCAGGACCGCCCCAGGAAAGGAAAACCAAAAGTCACCTCTGCTTCTGAGGATAAGTTTATCCGAGTCACCAGCCTCAGAAATCGCAGGTTAACAGCAGCTCAGATTAGAGACCAGGTCAATGCCACACAGAGTTCTAGCAGCAGACACATCTCTTCAACAACTGTTAAGAGGAGACTTTGTGCAGCAGGCCTTCATGGTAAAATAGCTGCTAGGAAACCACTGCTAAGGACAGTCAACAAGCAGAAGAGACTTGTTTGGGCTAAAGAACACAAGAAATAGACATTAGACCAGTGGAAATCTTGGCTTTGGTCTGATGAGTCCAAATTTGAGATCTTTGGTTCCAACCACTGGGTCTTTGTATGACGCAGAAAAGGTGAACGGATGGACTCTACATGCCTGGTTCCCACTGTGAAGCATGGAGGAGGAGGTGTGATGGTGTGGGGGTGCTTTGCTGGTGACACTGTTGGGGATTTATTCAACATTGAAGGCATACTGAACCAGCATGGCTACCACAGCATCTTGCAGCGGCATGCTATTCCATCCGGTTTGCGTTTAGTTGGACCATCATTTATTTTTCAACAGGACAATGACCTCAAACACACCTCCAGGCTGTGTAAGGGCTATTTGACCAAGAAGGAGAGTGATGGGGTGCTACGCCAGATGACCTGGCCTCCACAGTCACCAGACCTGAACCCAATCGAGATGGTTTGGGGTGAGCTGGACGGCAGAGTGAAGGCAAAAGGGCCAACAAGTGCTAAGCATCTCTGGTAACTCCTTCAAGATTGTTGGAAGCCCATTTCCGGTGACTACCTCTTGAAGCTCATGAAGAGAATGCCAAGAGTGTGCAAAGCAGTCATCAAAGCAAAGGGTGGCTACTTTGAAGAACCTAGAATATGACATATTTTCAGTTGCTTCACACTTTTTTGTTAAGTATATAATTCCACATGTGTTAATTCATAGTTTTGATGCCTTCAGTGTGAATGTACAATTTTCAAAGTCATGAAAATATAGAAAAATCTTTAAATGAGAAGGTGTGCCCACACTTTTGGTCTGTACTGTATATATATATATATATATATATATATATATATATATATATATATATATATATTTCATGCCACTTAGGGGTTTCCCCCCTGTTTTTAAGTTCATTACATGGTAAAATGAATGGCGCTACAACTTGTGCCACAGAAAGGGGAAAGAAAAACAAAAAAACATGAGTCTAGTACAGCTGTCGATGGGAATGTTATAGCAGAAGATGGAGTCCCTCAAGTTTAAAGGCCCCATCTATGCTATATAAGTCTGACAGTTATTTTAGGTCAAAATAACAGCAAGCTGAAATGTTCCTTCTTGTATCAATAGCGTGTCCTTGCTAAGAAGATAAAGTGTCCTCCCTGGCCAGATGTTTCTTCTTGTAGCAATAATGTGTTCTTGCAAGAAGATAAAATGGCCTTGCTAACCAGATACGTCTAATTAAATATTTTAAAGCATACAGAAACTAGCTTTTTTCGCTGGTTCAGCTAAACTGTATAATCTAACCATATATGGCAAATCCGTTTCCTGCCTTCAGGGTGTATATTAGCCCTGTGTTTTGTAATAAAGTTTAGAGTATGTTTAGACACAAACATCCTGTCCTGTGTCTTCATTCTCTCCGATATCGTAATCCAAAGGATAGAAGACCAAGAATGAAGTGACGACAGCTGGCGCCCGAACAGGGACCTTGAGTTAATCTACCCAGGGGTGCTCGACCGGTCCGAGACGTGGGACGAGTGAAGCTCTCTGTTGGTGATATATACAGCGCTGAGGTAAGAATAACTGTTATATTCTACCTAATTATATCACTGCATATAAGAGACTCCCTCACCCCCGAGCGGTCGGCTCCCCAGGTAATTCAACAGATTGTTGTCTGGCTCAGGTCCCTTTGAACCAGTAGAATCCCCTCAGAACAGTCCTGCCTTCTATCCTTTGGAGAATTTAAGAATGAAAGTATGGATCCGATGATTGTGTTGTGGATGTGTCCCGGGATTGATGTTTTTGGTCTGTTTTTCTGGCTGGCGTATAAGTCCTAGAGAGGCTAGTAGTGGAATGGTTCAGAAACCTTTGTGGCCCATTGTCTAAGTGACCATTGTCTAAGTGACTGAGGAGTCTCTTCTAGGTGAGGAGAACCAAAAGAATGGGGAACGAAAATGCCAAGGAAGGCATTATAGCCAAAGACTTAGTAGTACGTAGAGAAGGGAAACAGGCACTGATTGGAATTGACAAAATATTGTGTAAAGCGGGAATGAATGAGAATGGAGAGATGAATGGAGAGAAATGGAAATCCTTCTTTAACTCCTATCATGGATGGCTGAAAGATAAGGGTCTGTTAGGGACAGTAGATGTATGGATGAATGCATGCGCTTATTTTGAAGGCAAGATTGAAAAATTAGGAGACGGACGTTACAGACTGACAAAAACCGAAATGACAGATTTTCCTCCCTGTCCGCCCCCGACGTCACCCCCACCCCAGTATCAGAATTCCCAGGAACCCAAATGTTGGGTTTGCCCCAGATGTGGACAGCAGAACCCCTTGACAGTAGACATCTGTGTGGCATGTGGAGGACCGAGACCCCACCCAGCTAGACTATTCCCAATGAGGGCGGTAGTTGTGCCAGGAGCACCGGGAGCAGCAGCAGCAACAGCTGCAGCAGCAGCAGGGGGGGATGCAGTGGTTCCAGGTCAGGAAGCTCGTACAATGTTAATGTATAGACCATGGAGTCCTTCAGAGCAGTTGGCACTGATCTCCCAGCTGCCAGACCCATCCCAGTCCCCTATGGGTTTCGCTAGAATGATCACCACCATACAGGATACGTACCATGCCACTAGAATAGATCTGCAGGGGGTAATTAAGGGAAAATTGGCAGATGAAGCCCGCTATGATAGGTTGATAGATGAGACAAAAAAACAGTATGCCAATAGGACCGGACCTGTAGATGCAGAATCTAATGATGCAGCAGCTGGAGTCCTATTCGCAGCAGAGTTGGTAAAAGCATGTCAAGACAGGCAAGCAGAAAAGCAAGTTACACTCGAAGATAGAGTGCAAGGGAAGGAGGAAGATCCTAAGGATTATTTCTATGCACTAAAGAAAACCTGGTCAGAAATGGGGTTCAACCCCGGGAATAAGACTAGTGAGAGGGTATTAGCAAGTGCTTTCATGAATGGACTAAAGAAAGAGATTGCAGAGAAGGTAAAAGCAAGTAGACCGGACTGGAGATCAGTGAAGGCAGAAGATTTAGCTAGAATAGCTCAGGGGGCACAGCATGACATAGCGCAGGCAAAAAGAGCTGCCAGAATACATATAGTAGAGACGACCCCCAGAAACAACAGAGGCAGAGGACGGACTGAAGGAGGAGGACAGAAACTGTGTTACGGATGTAAAAAGCCAGGACATTTTAGAAAGAACTGTAGGACCAACCCATATCCAAATGCTCAGAGTACGGGTCCTCCAGCCGACCAAACAACGCCCCCATAGGATGAGGGTAGCTTGCACATGAACCCCCTCATCTCCTTACCCCCAACTCCCAGTTGTATAGTGCAGGTGAACCTACCAGGGGGACATGAAATCGATTTCCAAGTAGATACGGGGGCCGACAATTCAGTAATTACGCAAGGTGATTGGCCATACACTGACACTGATTTTTCACATCATGTCATTGCCACCCCCTTCAATTCCCCGTCTGTCCTGCTCCCTGTCACCAAGAGAATTACCCTGCAAATTCAAGGAGCTACTGTACATAGCCAGCTCATGGTATCGCCCCGAGGCCAATGTAATCTTTTGGGAAATGATGTGTTGTCCCAATTACAAGCACATATTGAGTATCATCCCGATGGCACTGTCACCATGACCCCAGGTTTAAAACCAAGTACCCTTTGCAAAATTATGTCACTAGATATTGCCAGCATAGAAGAGACAAATGAGTTTCCCCCGATATTGGAGCATGCTGTGCCACATGATTTTTGGGCCTCAGACAAAACAGATGTTGGTAGGTTAAGAGTTCAACCAGTAATGGTAAAATTAAAACCAGGAACAATCTTACCTCAACAGAAGCAGTATCCCCTTAGCTCGGCTCAGGAGAATGCTATAGCCCAGCAATTCCAAAAATTACTACACAGAGGAGTCCTAGTCAAAACCCAGTCCCCTTGCAACACTCCCCTGTTCCCAGTAAAGAAAAAGAGTGTGCCAGGACAACCAGCCGCATATAGAATGGTCCATGACCTTCAGTTGGTTAACAAAGCCACAGAACTTCTAACACCAGTTGTGCCCAACCTGCATACTCTTCTGTCACAGATACCTTCTAACTCTCTTTGCTTTTCAGTGATCGATTTGGCAAATGCATTTTTCAGTGTACCATTACATCCTGACTGCCAGTACTTGTTTGCTTTCACATTCCAGGGTAGTCAATATACATGGACAGTGTTGCCACAGGGTGCCCAGAATTCACCCACAATGTACACTGCAAGTCTGCAGGTAATACTGGAGGGATGGTCTGAACCACATATGGTTGTTTTGCAATATGTCGATGACCTGCTCATTTGTGCCCCCTCCAGGAAACAATGTCATAGTGCAACTATATCGCTTATATTGTTTCTCTATCACGCTGGCTGCAAGGCATCGAAAGATAAGCTTCAGTTTTGTAAATCTTCAGTCACCTTTTTGGGACATTGCATTACACCAGGAGCTCGTCATTTGACAAATGCACGTAAACAAGCAGTACAGGCATTCACCGTCCCCATTAATGTTGCAGCCCTCAGAACTTTTCTTGGACTTGTTTCCTATTGCAGACAGTGGATTCATGCCGTCTCTATTTTGATGCAGCCCCTCTATGACTGTCTTACTCCAACACCTTTTGTACTAACACCAGAGGCAATAAACTGTTTTTATTCTCTCAAAAAACGTATTTTGGCCGCTCCAGCTTTGGGTACCCCTAATTATGAGCTCCCATTTACTCTGCACCTTCATGAACAAGCTGGACATGCAGCAGGAGTTTTAACTCAAACACACGGTGATAATCAGAGACCTGTTGCCTATTTTAGTGGCAGATTGGATGCGGTAGCCAGAGGTGCACCATCCTGCGTACGTGCTCTGCATGTTGTTGGACTATTACTCCATAAATCCGCAGACATTGTTCTAGATCATCCGCTCACCGTGCTAACACCTCATGATGTCTACACTATATTGAACCAAGTGCAACCCGCTCACCTCTCAGCAGCACGTCATCTCAGGTTACAATGTGCACTGTTAATGCCTCCCAATGTTTCTTTACAGAGGTGTACTACCCTGAATCCAGCAACTTTGTTACCTCTCTCGGATCTAAAGGAGGGGTCAGGTACTGTGCTATTTAAGGAAGATCCAAGAGAGGAAGTTCCTCATGACTGTGTACAAATGATGGCACAAGAAACGGCAGGTTTACCTACTGTATTTGAACATGAATTACAAAATGCAGATTTTGAATTTTTTGTAGATGGATCCCGTCATCAGGACGATTCAGGTACCTTCCATACTGGATATGCAGTTGTCTCCCTCAATGCAGTAATCAAGGCAGAACCAATGCTCCCACACCAGTCGGCTCAAGAAGCCGAACTTAGGGCCCTAACCGAGGCCTGTAAACTAGCGGAAGGTAGTATTGTTAACATTTACACAGATTCTAGGTACGCATTCGGTATATCGCATGATTTTGGTCCAATATGGAAGTCAAGAGGTTTCCTGACGGCAGCAGGACACCCCATTAAGAATGCTGATGCGGTCCAGCAGTTAATTGATGCACTACAACTACCCAAAAAAGTAGCTGTCATAACGGTAAGAGCACATACCAGACGCACCGACCAGGTAAGCAGAGGAAACGCGATGGCAGATGCAGCGGCAAAAACAGCAGCCTGTAAGCCGCAACAAGGGTCAACAGTACGTCAGTTAAGTGCCCCTAAAAACCCCTTTGTGTCGGAGGACATCTTATCCCAAATGCAGGCTCAGGCTCAAAAGGAGGAGGTTGATAAGTGGTTAAAGGAAGGTGCATGCCTGAATGAAACAAATGGGGTATGGGGGAAAGGGACACGACGATGCCTTCCAAGGGCACTGTACCCAGCAGCTGCCCAGATACTACATGGGCCGACACACCAATCTAAAACGGGTGTGATGAGTGTGATGCAGAAACATTGGGTGGCACCAGGATTCTCCACCTGTATAGAAAGCCTGATACAAGGGTGCATGATATGTGCTACACATAATCAGGGTAGAGTAGTTAAAACACCACCCAAACACACCCCCCGGCCCCTCTATCCATTCCAGAGACTGCAAATTGATTATATTCAGCTGCCAAATTCAGGATCATGGGAATATATGTTGGTCTGTATTGATTTGTTCTCAGGATGGCCAGAGGCTTTCCCGATTGCCAAAGCCACGGCTGCGGCAACCGCAAAGAAACTGCTTGCGGAGGTGGTCTGCAGGTATGGGGTACCAGAGGTAATTGAGAGTGACAGAGGTACACACTTCACAGGTGAAATAATGAATGAAGTCATGTCAGCTCTAGGAATTCAACAAGCATTCCACACCCCATATCACCCACAAAGTAGTGGTAAAGTGGAAAGACTGAATGGGACATTGAAATTAAAAATTCAGAAAGCCATGGCTGAGACAGGAAAACCATGGCCGGACTGTTTACCGCTTGCTCTGTTTTCAGTAAGATACACGCCCAATAGAAAGACTGGACTCTCTCCATATGAGATATTGTTTGGCAACGTACCCAGCCTAGGGTGTTTCTATCCGCAAGCATTAGAAATGAACAACCATGTGCTAAGTTCCTACGTAAGGGCTTTACACAAAAAGATTAAGCAAGTACATGATAATGTCTTCAGTTCTCTTCCAGATCCAGATCAAGACTCTAGCAGCCATACGCTGCAACCTGGAGACTGGGTGGTTATAAAAAGACACGTGAGGAAAAGCCTAGATCCACGGTTTGACGGACCCTTTCAAGTTCTGCTCACCACAAGTACAGCCATTAAGCTAGAGGGAAAAGAGACCTGGATCCAAGCGTCACATTGCAAAAAGATACTAGGAGAACCAGCGGACAAAGAATGAAGACATTGTTTATACTTACCTGCATCCTTGCGACCACAGGTGCATGGACTAGGTTGAGCGCCACAGATGAAGACGACAATAGATTCATTAGACACCATCTTGCTCTAATCGATGGACTAAAGGAGCAAAACCAGACCATTGCTAATTGTTGGATATGTACACATGCCCCTGTGACATCCACTAGCATACCCTTTCTCGCTGTTCCAGTCTCATGGGAAGAGAAAAACTTTTGGGTGAACTGTTCAGATACTTGGGCCAATAATTCCACACAGAGATTTTCCTTTCTAAATCCCGCAAATTGGTTTAAAGGTATCGGTGGGTGGTTGGCTGGTATAGTGCAAGCTATTTTACAGGTTTTGCTAATGTGTCTTGCGGTTTATTTGGTTTTTAAGCTTTTTCCAATGTGTATTCAGCGTTGTACTAAAAGAAAACATAGAGATTCGTATTGATAAATGAAGGAACAAAAGGATGGAATGTTATAGCAGAAGATGGAGTCCCTCAAGTTTAAAGGCCCCATCTATGCTATATAAGTCTGACAGTTATTTTAGGTCAAAACAGCAGCAAGCTGAAATGTTCCTTCTTGTATCAATAGCGTGTCCTTGCTAAGAAGATAAAGTGTCCTCCCTGGCCAGATGTTTCTTCTTGTAGCAATAATGTGTTCTTGCAAGAAGATAAAATGGCCTTGCTAACCAGATACGTCTAATTAAATATTTTAAAGCATACAGAAACTAGCTTTTTTCGCTTGTTCAGCTAAACTGTATAATCGAACCATATATGGCAAATCCGTTTCCTGCCTTCATGGTGTATATTAGCCCTGTGTTTTGTAATAAAGTTTAGAGTATGTTTAGACACAAAAATCCTGTCCTGTGTCTTCATTCTCTCCGATATCGTAATCCAAAGGATAGAAGACCAAGAATGAAGTGACGACAGGAAAAACAGAAAAGAAAAAAAAAAGTGCTTTGTCCTTAAAGTCACCATCACACGTTCAGTGTTTGGTGAGTTTTTTTCCATCAGTATTTGTAAGCCAAAACCAGGAGTGGAACAATCAGAGGAAAAGTATGATAGAAACACGTCACCACTTCTGTATTTATCACCCACTCCTGGTTTTGGCTTACAAATACTGATGTAAAATACTGACCAAATACTGAACATGTGAACATGGCCTGAAGCTACGTTTCCACAATGAATTTTTGGTGAGTTTTTGAAAAAAATGCAGGTAACCTGTTTTACTTAATAGGTGCAGAAAATTTGCAACATCAAAAAGTCACCAAAAACTCATCATGAGAACTTGGCCTAAGACGGTTAGAGCCTGTGCACACATTGCAGATTGGTCGCAAAACCTGAAAGGTTTCCTGATGCCCGCAAAGTGAATGAGAACCCTGATGTCTCATGCACACGTTGACTTCCAGATTTAAATCTGCAGCACATCAATTTTTTCATGCAGAAAATATGCTCCAAAAATACATAAAAAAAAAGTGTGTATTGTACGCAGAGTTTTCTCTGCCAAGAGAAGCAGAAATTTCTGCACCAAAAACTTGTGCACAAATCCTTAAAGACGATTGCTAAAGTTACAATACACTATACAGTTGTGATTGCAGTGTAATTGATGTACAAGTGATCACATGCTCGAGGGGAACAATTAAACAGTTTAAAATTTTAATTAAAAAAAAAATTATATAACGGGAGATGTGTCCGTCTGTCCGAAGCCTTTATAGACTGAGCAAGTGCAATGCACCTGCAAAGTCTGGCCAGAGCCGTTACAGGTGAGAGGGAGGAGGATGAGGAAGGAGGACTGTGGTGCCGGAGATCGCGGTATGTGTAAGCACTTACCGCATACCATCTCCAGTGCCATTAGGACGAGGGAAAGGGGAAAAGGTGAGGAGTGTTTTTTTTTGTATGGATGGGGTAGCACAAGTGCCAGGATGGCAGACTATGATGGGGGCACAAATACCAGGATGGGGGAGCACATGCGCAGTCTGGCCCCAGACAGAAGAACGCATCCAGTCGTTCCAGGTGACAGGTAAGAGGACTGTATAGCGCCGGAGATCGCGGTATGCGTAGACACAGAACGTATACCGCGATCTCTGGTGCCAAATAGACTCTGCAAATGTGTCTTCACTAAAATGCCACCGATATCACGCTATGCAGGCGCCATTTAAAAAAAGTATGTGTATATTGTTATGCACACGCCCGGGCTAAGCGGCGTGTGCGTGTGATTGGTAGTGATTCCACTGGACCGTGCCGGAGAGTGAATGCCTGGAGGGGCGTGACTAGGTATTCACCCGATCCGACCAGGGTCGCACGACGGCATACGACGCCAGTGCACCAAGGAGGAACCGAGCAGAGGGACCAGGTGCTACTCCAGGACAGACCCCGGACACGGCTGTTGACCCACACAGGGGAATACAGGAACAGGCTGGTAGGCTGGCACACAGACTGGTGGGTATAGGCAGGCACGACTGGTATGCAGGCAGGCGGGTATGCAGGCAGGGGGGTAAAGGCAAGCACAGCTAGAGTGCAGACAGGGAGGCACTAGCAGGTAGGAACACAGGCGGGATAGGACCCAGTACACACCGGGACACAGGAACAATACAGGCAAAGGGGTACAGGCAAGCACGGCTAGAGTGCAGACAAGGCTGAGCAGGGAGGACAGGGCTCTGTTCACACGGAACAGACAGGAAGGGAAAGGCAGAGCCAGACACCCACAGGGTACTAGCAGAGAAGTAGCGAGTGGACCACAAACTCACAAACGGGAGTACAGAGACAACTGGCAGGAGTTAGGAACGAGTTCAGACTCTGCAGAAAAAGGAAGGGAACGGACATAGAGGCAAAAACAGGTAAAGGATAGGAGAGAGTTCAGACTGGAACTGAGTGTACGGAGGAGACCGACACTGCAGCGGGATACAGGAGCGGGTCTGGGAATACTGCCCCCAGAGAGGCGGGACGAACAGGCAAGGAGCGAGTTCAGACAGGACAGACAAGATACAGGAGCGGGTCTAGGTAATCGGCCCCTAGAAGGCAGGAGGAACAGGCTAGGAGCGTGTTCAGACAGGACAGACAAGAGAACACAGAAAGGACTCAGTTCAGACACAGGAACTAATACCGAAAAGCAGGAGACATACAGGACTCAGTTCAGACACGGGAGCTGATACCGAAAAGCAGGAGACATACAGGACTCAGTTCAGACACGGGAGCTGATACCGCAAAGCAGAAGACATACAGGACTCAGTTCAGACACGGGAACTGATACAAAAAGCAGGAGACAAGAGACGGGACCTGGCACCTTCAGAGTGCAAGCACACACTGAAGGAAACACTATGCTCAGGCAGGGATAGAAGGGAGCTGCTGAGCTATATACCAAGTGACAGACAGCAATAGGCTGAGGACGCACAAGGGGTGTGACCCACAGCAGGTACAAAAGGCAGGAAGTGATCGGGCGCCGCCCTTAAGCAGCAGAAACAGACACAAACAGACAGCATGGAGGGAAGCCAGAGAGACATTCTGGACAGGAGATCAAGTGCGCCCTCTTGCACAGTGGGAGATGGACCACCATGCAAGGACGCCGCCAGGTATGTTACAGTACCTCCCCCCTTACGCCCCCTCTTCTTCAGGCCTGCCAGAATCTTCCGCAGGGAATTCGAGGACCAGTCGTTCACTGGGTTGGAGGGGGACAGAGACTTAAGGGTAATCTCTGCTTCGAGGTACATCTTGTCAAGCTCACAGGAAGAAATAGACGGGTTATCAGGTACATAATGAGGAAAAGTCACTGTCTCTTTGTTATCTGGTGGTATCCCGGAGGATTCAGGAAACAACTGGAGGTCCTCCGCCGGGTCAGAAGAGTGCAGAGGCTCAGAGAAAACAACTGCTTCAGAGTACACTAGGTCGGACTCACTGGAGGAAGCAGGCGAGGTATCGGGTACCGAGTATAGGAAAGTCTCTGTCCATTCACCACCAGGTGGCACCCCGAAGGGTTCTGGAGACAGCTGGCGGTCCTCCGCCTGGTCAGAGGGGTGTAGAGACTCACGGGTAACCTCTGCTTCAGAGTACACTAGGTCGGACTCACTGGAGGAAGCAGGCGAGGTATCGGGTACCGAGTATAGGAAAGTCTCTGTCCATTCACCACCAGGTGGCACCCCGAAGGGTTCTGGAGACAGCTGGCGGTCCTCCGCCTGGTCAGAGGGGTGTAGAGACTCAGGAGTAACCTCTGCTTCGGAGTACACTAAGTTGGACTCACTGGACGAAGCGAGCGAGGTATCAGGTACAGAGTATAGGAGAGTCTCTGTCCTTTCGCTACCAGGTAGCACCCCGAAGGGTTCAGGAGACAACTGGAGATCCTCCGCCTGGTCGGAGGGGTGTAGAGACTCGGAGGTAACTACCACTTTGGGGTACCCATTGTCAGGCCCACAGGACGAAGCGGACAAAGTATTGAGTACCGGGTGTAGAGAAGTCTCTCTCCATTTGTCATCGAGTGGTATCCCGGAGGGTTCAGGAGGCAACAGGGGATCCTCCGCCAGGTAGTAGAGGTGCACAGACTCTGAGGTAACCACAGCTTTGGAGCATCCTTGGACATGCACACCGGTTAAAGAGAAAGAAGCATCTGATGCCGGGTGCAGGAAGTTCTCCTGTGTGGAGTCTGGATGGGCAGAAGTCTCTTCGGCCAGGAGAACTGGTGCACTACCCACGCACATTACCCATTGGGGTTTCTCCGGGATACAGGGAGATGAAGCTTCAGTAGGGACTTCAAGGTTGGGGTCAGGAGGTCTCAGGGAGGACAGACCCTGGCGCGACGGCTTGCCTCTAAGTCTAGCACGTCTGGACTGCCTCTTGAGGTTGAGAGAAGTATTCCGGAAAGCGTAGTCACCCTGTGAGGATTCTGGATGGGCAGTAGTCTCATTGGGCTGGAGGACTATTGCGCTACCCACACACATTACCCGTCGGGGCTGCTCCGGGATATTGGGAAGTGAAGCTACAGCAGGGGCTTCAGAGTTACGGTCCTCGAAGACCATACGAAAGGCCACCAGGAAGGCCTGCAGGTCAAGGATGACAGGATCCCATGCTTCCCATAGGGGGGTGACCCATTTCAAGGCATCACCCGCTAGGTAGTCAATCATAAAGGCCACTTTAGCCCAATCGGAAGGAAAATAGAGAGGGTAGGCCTTAAAGTGTAGCATGCATTGCTCCACAAATGCACGACACCGTCTTGGATCCCCATAGTAACGTGGCGGATCCGCAGGAACGAGAGCTGATAGATCCATCTGGACGGGTGCGTAATTCGCCTGGAACTCAGCTAAAGGGGGGAAAAAAAATTATTTATTTATTTTAATGCATGTATTCGCTGGAAAAACTTCTCAAAGAGCGAAGGCCGTGGGGCTCAACGGGAACCATGGCCTGAGCATGCTGTTATGCACACGCCCGGGCTAAGCGGCGTGTGCGTGTGATTGGTAGTGATTCCACTGGACCGTGCCGGAGAGTGAATGCCTGGAGGGGCGTGACTAGGTATTCACCCGATCCGACCAGGGTCGCACGGCGGCATACGACGCCAGTGCACCAAGGAGGAACCGAGCAGAGGGACCAGGTGCTACTCCAGGACAGACCCCGGACACGGCTGTTGACCCACACAGGGGAATACAGGAACAGGCTGGTAGGCTGGCACACAGACTGGTGGGTATAGGCAGGCACGACTGGTATGCAGGCAGGCGGGTATGCAGGCAGGGGGGTAAAGGCAAGCACAGCTAGAGTGCAGACAGGGAGGCACTAGCAGGTAGGAACACAGGCGGGATAGGACCCAGTACACACCGGGACACAGGAACAATACAGGCAAAGGGGTACAGGCAAGCACGGCTAGAGTGCAGACAAGGCTGAGCAGGGAGGACAGGGCTCTGTTCACACGGAACAGACAGGAAGGGAAAGGCAGAGCCAGACACCCACAGGGTACTAGCAGAGAAGTAGCGAGTGGACCACAAACTCACAAACGGGAGTACAGAGACAACTGGCAGGAGTTAGGAACGAGTTCAGACTCTGCAGAAAAAGGAAGGGAACGGACATAGAGGCAAAAACAGGTAAAGGATAGGAGAGAGTTCAGACTGGAACTGAGTGTACGGAGGAGACCGACACTGCAGCGGGATACAGGAGCGGGTCTGGGAATACTGCCCCCAGAGAGGCGGGACGAACAGGCAAGGAGCGAGTTCAGACAGGACAGACAAGATACAGGAGCGGGTCTAGGTAATCGGCCCCTAGAAGGCAGGAGGAACAGGCTAGGAGCGTGTTCAGACAGGACAGACAAGAGAACACAGAAAGGACTCAGTTCAGACACGGGAACTAATACCGAAAAGCAGGAGACATACAGGACTCAGTTCAGACACGGGAGCTGATACCGAAAAGCAGGAGACATACAGGACTCAGTTCAGACACGGGAGCTGATACCGCAAAGCAGAAGACATACAGGACTCAGTTCAGACACGGGAACTGATACAAAAAGCAGGAGACAAGAGACGGGACCTGGCACCTTCAGAGTGCAAGCACACACTGAAGGAAACACTATGCTCAGGCAGGGATAGAAGGGAGCTGCTGAGCTATATACCAAGTGACAGACAGCAATAGGCTGAGGACGCACAAGGGGTGTGACCCACAGCAGGTACAAAAGGCAGGAAGTGATCGGGCGCCGCCCTTAAGCACCAGAAACAGACACAAACAGACAGCATGGAGGGAAGCCAGAGAGACATTCTGGACAGGAGATCAAGTGCGCCCTCTTGCACAGTGGGAGATGGACCACCATGCAAGGACGCCGCCAGGTATGTTACATATATGTATATATACCCTTTTTTTTTTCTTCAAAAGTCAGTCAGTTATCCCCTTCATTTCCTTTTGGCAGAGTTTTGGGAAAGCTGGGTGAGCGCTCTACAACCTGTAACAGCTCCATGATGGTGGTGATCCCATGCACTGCTGTGGATAGTGAAGAGCCTGAGGGGGGCAGAGCAGTCACTTGTGTCACATTACGCCCTCTCTGGACCTCATCTATCTATTTAGGGAAATAAGCACATTCCATATCCCCATAGGTGTAAAGGTTTTGGAAACTTGTCTGCAGTGCTCATACGTTCTCCCATACCAGCTTGTTACCCCCCATCGTCCTCGTGCTCGGAGGGCTTCCCAATGTCACATGTGGTCTCTTCCGTCAACAGCAGCACACTTTCCACGAGGCTCATTAGGTGTGCCGCCTGTTGTGCCGAATACCTAAGCGGACAAATATTTCCTGCTCTGTGTTTTGTATCTCATTTTACTGTAAACGGCTGGTCACAAGGGGCGCCGACACCAGGGCTTAAAGAGTACTCGCCTAACTAGAACGCTCACACCCCAGCGTGCCACGGTGAGCCACGAGCCGTCCCTCTGCACATGTAATCCAGCAATGATCAAAATGTGCCCCTATTATGGTGCCAGGTGTTCACTGACGACTCCATGACTCAGGGCCAGTTACACCCTCCGCCTTCCCTCTCCTGAACGCTCGGAGTTGTAGTCTCACAGAAGTATTCTGTGCGCAATGTACGCTCTGGGCACTCTGTAATGTAGACCAAAGCAACCAGACCTGCCCCGTCCTCCAAACCATCAGACGCTCCGCTCGGAGAACACAGGTGAACTGGAAAACACGTTTTCATGCTCCGGCTGCGCTCACGTTCCCTGGAGGACGGATGTGTCACTAATCCACGAACTAATGGCAGTCTGTCGTCCATCCGCACGCCCAGAAGTGACTCAGTCACTGGGAAAAGGAGCGTCCTCGGTGAACAGTCAGCCGCGTGTAATACAGGCCTCGTGCTGCCACGCTCCTGCCCACAATAAATATCCACGGCTTCACTTCTAAAAATTGCAGCCGCTTTACCTGCCTACTAAAAAGGATGACTTTCTCGGGTCTCCCCACTACTCCACCTAGCAGAAGAAGTCCAACTCAGCCACTCATGGAGGATCTGCATGCACCCATTAGAAACCCCCTTCAGTTTCGGAAGTAGACCCCCTTAAAGGGGTGGTCTCCTCATCATAAATGGTGCTTGTAAAGAAAAAAAAAACAACAACTTTGCACTTTACCTCTTATAGAATTAAAAATCCCTTCTGTTCTTGAGAAAGGAGAGGATTTTTAATTCTATATTTCACCAGCCACCTCTGCGGTCTATCAGCAGCGGCTGGTTTCCTAGGCAAAGAGCACAGTGCTTGCAACCTCCCTGATGTAGAGCTTGTAAGCGCTGATCTGAAGCTCGCTAGATCCAGCCTGCTTCAGTAATCCTGCATTTCTCCCATGCGTTGGGAGGAAAAACTGCGCCCTGCAGCAGTCACAGAGAGTGCACAATTCAGACTAGTGGTGTGAACGTAGTGTAGGTCCAAAATGTCAGTCACTCAAGAGCAGACCGACCCCCCCTGGCAAGCAGGGGGCTGGAGTCAGCAGACCAATGCTCGCCTGAAAATCAATCAGGAAAACAACCCTTAAAGAAGACCACGTGCCCAATAAGAGCAGGGGCTGCCTTCATGAGACACCCCTTTAAATTCTAATAATTAGAGTGTCCTTGTCCATGATCCTTATCTCTTAGCCAAAGTGTACAGAAGTTACAAGCGTGTCTCTGGAGGACCCCTACCGGCCTGCCCTTACATAGATAATGCATTGGCTCAGTGTAATGCTTTTTTCCCCCTGCGGGGGTGCTGTAGGGAACTGAACGCTTACTGCCAGGTTTCCCTACAAATTACAGCTAATTTCTCGGATCTCGGTAATCAATAGTCATGGGATCCTTCCAAGAAGTAGCTTGTCCAGATTTGTTATGCACTGGTCCACTGAAATGTGAAGGGAATCCATCAGGGGCTCTGGTCTGTTTAAGTCTACAGTTCCAACCCAAAAAGAAAAATCCCTTTAACGATCAGCATGACCTACAGCTATTTTTTTGGGCTTCATATTCTGATCCAAAACCTGGTGGTGAAAAAAAAAAAAGATCCGCCTTCTGATCGCACAACGCAAAACGTAGGGGCACGGACCGCCGTTCTCGACATTTCACTTTGAAATGTGCAAACGGAGATTAAACTGAATGAAATTTCCTGCACAATGGAAACTGTCGGAGTGGTAATAATCGCCGCCCGTGGTTGGCTGAGACGGCAGAAAATATCAAGAGGCTGGAAGCTCGCTACTCAGCAGATTCACGTACCCCTCCCCCTCCTGGTTTATATACAGCGAGCTGGGCCTTCCAGTTTAGCTATACACTATATGTATGCAATTATACATGCATGCAATAAATTAATGAAGAGGTGCAGACTTTGGAATAAGTTTAGTGCATTTTAAGCTTCTCATGCACCAAAAATTGAAATCCTGAGGATGTGGGTACATTGAAACGCAGAGACGGGCGACCTGCATCGTCCCAGATACTAGAAACCGGCTGCTGGTTTAACAACCAGTTTGGTAGACTCAGGAATGCGATGGTCTGAGCAATGCGACATAGCTGACTATTTAGTAAGGTTGAAAGAAGACATTTTATCCAAGAGATGGGAGAGTGCATTAATAGAAAGGGGGTATGCGTAAACATTAAGAAATTTGCCAGTATTGTTACATCCCTGTGCCGTGAGTCCATGCCTCTTATATGGTAATATAGAAGCATCTGATTGACATGGTGTCGTCCTCCAGCCTGGGAACCACAAGTTCTCCCAGCTCCTTCTCTACAAGTGACTCTCCTAGCTCCTTCTCTACAAGTGACTCTCCCAGCTCCTTCTCTACAAGTGACTCTCCCAGCTCCTTCTCTACAAGTGACTCTCCCAGCTCCTTCTCTACAAGTGACTCTCCCAGCTCCTTCTCTACAAGTGACTCTCCCAGCTCCTTCTCTAAAACTTATGGGGGTCACAATTTATTGGTAGCCAGATGCGCAATTTTACATTTCAGCTGGGGCTAGACGGCGACGTTAGTTTTTCTTGTTATCATGCGACTATTTAGGTACTGAAGAAAAACAAGAACAAAACTGCCCTAAAAATGTAAAAAAAGAGAATACCTTCTATGAACTGGGGCTCCAAACTGAACTGCATATTCTCAATGAGGCCGCACTAGCGCTTTATAAAGTAGTAGTATTATCCATGAGAGTCCAGGCCTCATGAAAAATATCCTGACAGCTTTAGAAGCTGCTAATTGACATTGTGCTGTTATTTAGTCTGATCTACAAGAAGACCCAGATTCTTCTCTACCAGGGACGCTCCTAGTTTGTTTTTCTGTATAGTACATATGGTGCACACATTTATACCTAGATTGACAACTTTACACTTAAGCTGGGACTAAAAACCATTTGTGTATGTGTTAGGTGACTGGTTTTGCAAAAAGTATGTTATAGCTGTGCGTTTGATTTCAAAATAAATAAAAGGTTTCATGCAAGGCATAGCCTCATACGACTTGCATCGAAATCTATGGCCAGGGAATTGATAGGAAATCAAACACTTTTGGAAACATTTGCAACTTTGTCTTTGTGGTATGTGCAATGTGGTAATGCCCTAACTTTATACTGCACAGCTTGGTGTCAACTGCAGAAACAGCACTACTACTCCCATCTTCTGCACGATTACTAAATAACAGTGGATTCAGCACTGAACTTTGATCCCCGGTCATACTCCATTCAGAGTAGCAATCACCACAATTTTCTGGGTGCGGCCTTTAAAATTTATTACCCATTCATAGAATAAAGGATTGGGGCCACCATCTAATCCTAAGAAAAGGGGCTCTGAAATGCAGCCCCTCCATTCACAGTTTATGGGAACATCAGCTGCACAAACCTCTCTGCTGATTTGCTACAATGTGTCAGTCTGAGGTCCAGGCTGTTTAGTTCACAGAGTATTGGCTACAACATTTGTACCAGCTTTTCAGATATACACAGGTTTACTGCCTGGGAATGTAAGCAAGAATGTTTTCATTCACTGACAACAACCAGAGATCTTAAGACTGGGCTGTTAGGGTAAGTGCCCACGTAGCGTTTTTCAAGCGGATATGCTGCGGAATTTCCGCAGCGTAGACGCTTGTGAAACGCTATGTTATCCGCCCCCCATGGTCCCCAATCTGATTACGCACGTTCAATGCCCATGCTGCGGATTTTTCCGCAGCGTTTTTGCTGCGGGGAAAAATCCGCAGCATGTTCATTAATTTTGCATTTCCGCAAGCGGAATTGCCTTTGCAGTGCAATAAAAACGCAAGGCAATTCCGCATGTGGAAATCGCGCGATAAACGCACTTATAAACGCGCGCAGAATTCCGCATGCGTTTATCCAGGAGAGGACATGCAGAAATGAAGCAGAAAATTTCTGCTTCATTTCCGCAGCGTGAGCACATACCCTTAAAACCAAGTTGTTGTTTTTTTTTGTTTTATATATATATATATATATATATATATATATATATATATATATATACATAAAGTTGCAGAAGTTTTAAATTTGCAGATAGCGCAATTTTTACTTAAAACTGGAAATCCCCTTTAATATCGACGAGAGCCACAATAACATTCATTCACCAACAAGAATATTTTGCAAAAAAAAAAAAAAGCCCAGTGAACATCTCCAGCCGAGTACAGAGCCATAGTGCGGATTTATAGTCTGTGCTGCCTTTGTAAAGAATTGCAGCTTCAACCGCTATGATGAAGCCTCCTCTGACGTCTACCTGACAGCGCAGCGTCAGCAGGGCCGAAGAATCAAAGAAAAAAATACAACATTTCCATTTCCTGTGTAATATTTCCTGCAAGTGGCGCGTTTGGAGGGTCTCACAATATCCGCTATTTTCAGAATCCATTTCCAAATGCAATTTTAAATCTAATTAGCCTTCAATCACCGTCTTCCGTCCCCCTCCCCCCACATCCTCATGCTCCCCGACCAGAGACCTGTGCGGCTTACACAGCGCCTTCTGTGTTAGATGTGAGTGACTCGTCGCCCTCCCTGGGCTGTTGGGGTACTCGGAGCCGGGTCAGTGTAGGGGGGTTGGGGATGCAGTCGCGGCCTCGACCCGTTCCGTGCCCAGGGCTGTATCCTAAAAATAATGGGCTTTTAAGGATGAGTGGTATTTCGACTACGCCACCTGCGGTTCCTGGTGAAGGCCACCAGCGCTGCCAGTCCACTGAGGCTGGTGTTTGAGGCAGCTAGGATGGGACTGCTCCCCACAGGTGGAGCAGGCCTCAGGGCAGTGTGAGGAGGAATGGTGGGTGCAGTGCCTCGAGTGAATAAACAAGCGGAGGCGGTGAATGAAGTCATCCGGGTCTTTACTCACTTTAGATGAACTTTCAGCCGCAAAGCATCCCTCTGCTACTCACAACGTACTGCGGCCACCGCGAAGGGGGTTCAGCACTTCCCAGGTAGATCAGGAGCACCTGTCGAGATCCCGCTGGTGTGTGTTCCTCTCCTTGGTAAGTTCTCCCACTGAGTCTCCTGCTGATTGTGTGTGGTATGAACGTGGTGTAAGGCCGGGTCCCACTGGATAAACGCAGTATAAGAGATACAGGTGGTGACTTCGCTCCGTCCGTATCCCCCTGGGATCCACTAAGCCTCCGGGCTTTTCTGACTGAGACGTGAAGTGACAAAGCCAGATATTGGGGGCCGGTTACCCCTCTTGCAACAGGAATCCCTCTGACTAGGCCAGAGTAAAGAATACAGGTGGCGACTCCGCTCCGTCCGTATCCCCCCGGGATCCTTTTGCCTGTGGAGCTTATCTCCTCTTCTCCCCTCCAAGGCCTTTCTTAGGTCAGGACCTTGACCGGGTATAGACAGTGGTTAACTCTGACCCGCTCCTCGTCTCAAGGCCAGAGTACGAGGACCATGTATCTTCAGCCAGCTGCAGCCTCTTGCTGGACCCCGACAGAAGACCACAATCAAAGACCTTGAACTTAAGATGGCCGTAGATTAAATATGAATCAATAAGTGTTTCCTAAAAGTGTGTCCTCCACCCTCACCCACTACATGGTTCCCCCTATCTTTGGTTCCCCCATCTTCTCTATCCCGGACCGGGGCAGCACCCTAGTGCATTTAGGCCCCCTACATGACAGGAGTGGTGTAGTGTTGAGTGGTGAAGTAGGGTCCTGAGAGATGCTCCATCCTTACCCGGAAGAGGAGATACCACACCTCTATCTGAGGTGCAGTACCCCTGTGGCGACTGAACCCTCAGGGGCGCCACAGATGCAGCCGCTGATTGAAGCAGACAGTACATGTGTAGCACCCCGAGGGCTCGGCTGCTACAGGGGTATTCCACCTCAAACCAGAGGTGTGATATTCCACTCCCGGGTAAGGATGGAGTGTGGACCAGGACTCGGTAGGCTGCATGCACCACACACACCCCATTTCTGAGGGACAGCTCAACGGTGCTCCCACGAGACAGAAGTGCAGGCACGACAGCATCTGTCCCTGGCTGGAGTGGGGAGGGGGAGGAAAAACCCAGTGGTGTAGGAGCAGATAGGGGTGGGTCTCTGGGCATAGGTAGGAGCCCATTGGTTGCTAGTCACCTGGGCTCACACATAGAGGGAGGTATATAAGGTGGGCACCATCTTAGTTCAGGGTCTGTTCAGAGAGGAGTTCAGCCAGAGAGGGCTGACAGGGAGCTGTGGCTCAGTCTGGGCCCAGCTCCATGAGGCAGGCCTGGAGAGGAGGCCAGAAATAGCAGGGAGAACAGGAACAGAAGAGAAAGCAAACAAGGAACAGAACATTAAGAGAGGCCCAGAGACACGAGAGAAGAAGGAACCCCATAGGCCCAGGAGATTGTGGGTGACGGGTTGGCAGAACACGGTACCGGATCCCAAATTGGTGGAGGCGACTAATCCTCAGCCAAAGACCGGCGGTCGTGACTATATCTCGGTGCGACCCTTCACTACACCTACCAGGAAGGCACACCACATAGGGTCAGGGACGCAGACATCAGCATCCCAAGAGAAGGCCCGAGGCAGCCGGACAAACGTAGAGTCACTGGTGGGGCACGGCCAGAGAAGGGAAGAGAAGGGAGCCCTGTGCCACGCTCTGGAATTGCCTGGGAGTTGGTCGAGCCCCTTGCCTGGTGGACGCAGCACGGCTTGGGCAGTCACCGCCGGTACCGAGGTGACTAGGACCAGTAAAGAACTGTGAGTAAAGCATTGGGAACTGCAACCACACGTCTCTGTGCTTCTTCGCTGCACCAGCACTACCAGTGCTGGGACGCTCGTGCACCATCACTACCATCATCTGCACTGACTGCCCTGAGGCTATACTTCTCCCGTGGGGAGTCATCCCATACTTGGCTGCGCATACAACATCAGCCTCAGTGGTCTGCATTGCAGCGGCGGTCCCCACTGACCGCAATCCACGGGTGGCGTAGTCGGACAATTAATCTAAAACCCTTACAAAAATCCCGCCATTGGCCTGACCACCCTGAGCCACGGGACCGGGTCGCCGCCACATGGAGACTACAACCCCCAGCACCCTAGGAAAAGCCAGGTTCCGGGTGCCCCACGGCCCAGGGGGTGAGTCACATGCATCACCGAGAGCTGCAAAGGGGCGACTGGGGCTGCGCCACCGACCTGTCATCTCCTAATCACCTTCTACTGTAAGAATCCAGAGCAGAGCAGGTCGTAAAGCAGCTAAATGGAGTCCGAACAGTTGTTTCAGACAAGTTACTACCGCGACAGGTACAACAGATCTCGGAAACGTGCAAGAAAGAAACACAAGGCAGCTACCCTGTAAGGCAGGCACCAGTGTTAGCTCCAAATTACTGGACCATTAGTCACAGAGGAACCAACCCAAGAAGGAGATGTCCAATCATCAAATGATAACAAACGAAGAACTTCTATTTATAAGTGGCCACTGACAGAGGAGGTGAACGAGCCCACAAGAGGAAGAGGTGGGAATTCTCAAGAATAGCCACTAAATGGGAAATAGGTCAACAGGGGTCAAAGATCTAGGGAGAATGATGGGGGTATCGGTGGCCATGAACAGAGATGGCCAGCAGGGGTGGGGGAGAGGTTGTCACCAACAGTGATGGCCAGCAGGGGTGGGGGAGAGGTGTCATCAACAGTGATGGCCAGCAGGGGTGGGGGAGAGGTGTCATCAACAGTGATGGCCAGCAGGGGTGGGGGAGAGGTGTCATCAACAGTGATGGCCACTCCAGCAGAGGTAGGGAGGGTCGGCCACCAGAAGCAAAATGAAATAGTAATGCCCAGAAGTTGCAGCCCGCAGAGGGGGTAGGCGAGTAGTGGTGACCACCTCAGTGAGGGCCATCAGTCTGCTGTCTCTCTGTACGGACACCTGATATCACACTGCTGACTACTAACGTGTCCAGTATTTCATCAGTGGCCATCAAGCTTTTCCAGGCTCCTGAAGTCGAGTTCTGCAGTGATCCACCGCTGCCATCATTCCATTGCTGATTTGCCATACAGGAGTCTGGGAAAGCAGAGTGCCGGCACTTTCCCTGTGATTCCGGGGATTAGCGGAGTATGTCACACCCTATATGTCTGCAGAGCGCAGGCGCCGCCGCTCTCGGGCTGGAGACCGTTCTCCTCCGTGGAATGTGCTGAAATAAAAGAGCCTCACTTGTGATGCGACCACCCTGAGCGGGAGCATTCAGCAACACTCACCGCTGCGGCAGCTGCACCACAAACCCTCAGCCGACCGTGTTACGCAGCGCCCGGCGTCACTCACCACCACTACTGCGGCCTGGAAGGAAACCAACTTCACCCAACAAGTAAATATTATCAGAGGACACGCCATGGGGTCCGGAGAGGGTCTACAGCGCTGCCGGATGGAAAACATCCCCCACACTACATACTGACCCCACCCTCGTGGAACTGATCCGGTATACTTTTTCTTAAAGGGGAGTTCTATGGACATTAAAGGGATTTCAACTATCTGACCCCCTCATACATGGAGATCGGGGGCACATGCATCTCGAGATGAAGGGGAAGTCCCAAGAGTCAGACCCCAACAATACATGAACTGCAAAGTGTTCAAACAGCTACACATACCAGAACATGAACAAGTAGAGCAGCAGTGTAAAGCATGGAGTAGTGTCAGAGCAGCACAGGATTGTGACTACCTCAAATTCCTACAGCCAAAGCAGCTACGCTGTAGTCAGTAAGCATAGATCTATCCTTACCGAGCAGATCTGCAGTGTACAGCATGGAGGAGAGTTAGAGCAGTATATGATGAATTAAGACTACCTGACTCCAACAAGTAATGCAGCTAAATTACAGCTACTGATCACAGACATATACTTGGAGCCGAGCTGCAGTTTAAGGCTATGTGCCCACATAGCAGATTTGATGCAGAGCGTTTTTGCCTCTCTCTGGCAGAAAAAACGCATGCAGATTTACATGCGTTTTTTCTGCCAGAGAGAAGCATTTTTACATGCGTTTTTGCATGCGTTTTTTCAAGCACTTTTCCAAGCGATTTTGAGCATCACTTGGAAAAGTGCTTGACAAGTTGATCACACAATATAAATCCATGCAACCGGCATGGATTTAAAATGTGTGAACAACTTAGATACTTTAAATGCAGCATCTATAGTAAAAAAAAAAAGAATTAAAACGTTAAAAATAAAAAAAACCTGTATACTCACCTCTCCGGCGGCCCCTGGTCTGCTCTCCGGTCTCCTCAGGTCGGCTGTCTGTACTGTCAGGACCTGCGGTGACGTCATTTAGTCACCTGATGGTCACGCGACCGCTGACGTCGGCGGTCAGGTGATGGTCGCGTGACCATCAGCTGACTAAATGACGTCACCGCAGGTCCTGACAGTACACTGCGGAGAAGACGCGGCCGGGAGCAGACCGGAGGAGACCGGGGGCCGCCGGAGAGGTGAATATACAGGTTTTTTTTATTTTTAACATTTTATTTATTTTTTTTAACGCGTGGTAGCCGGGATGAAGAGGAGTTGTAGTCTCCTCTTCATCCCAGGTACCACACGCGCCGCGATTACTCTGCAGCGTAATCGCGGTACAAATGGTCATGCTGCATTTAGCAAACCAATGCGAATTCGGTGCGCAAATTAGCGCATCATGTGCACAGCACATCCGAATTCACATTGCTTTGCATGGCAGACTGTCTTACAAGCGTTTTCGCGGCCGTAAATACGCCGCAAAAATGCTACAAAAACGCTACGTGGGCACATAGCCTAAAGCATGAAGGAAAGAGTCGCGTAGGATAGATAACAGAGTATAACGGTGTAGGAACACAGAGCAAAGCTGCAGTGCAAAGCATGGAGGCGAGTCAGAGTAGCACAGGGTCACAGGGTAGATTTTAGACTACCACAGTCTAACAGATAGATGCATCTAAGGCCGCAGACCGAAACAGCCAAAGGGCTGAAAACACTGGCCCACAAGCAGCATGGCCGCCCTCCAACGTCACCGCTATCTCCATCCTCAGGATGGGCTCATGCTGTATACAGTGGTGGCCAAAAGTATTGGCACCCCTGCAATTCTGTCAGATAATACTCAGTTTCTTCCTGAAAATGACTGCAATCACAAATTCTTTGGTATTATTATCTTCATTTAATTTGCTTGCAAGGAAAAAACACAAAAGAGAATGAAGCAAAAATCAAATCATTGATCATTTCACACAAAACTCCAAAAATGGGCCAGACAAAAGTATTGGCACCCTCAGCCTAATACTTGGTTGCACAACCTTTAGCCAAAATAACTGTGAACAACCGCTTCCGGTAACCATCAGTGAGTTTCTTACAATGCTCTGCTGGAATTGTAGACCATTCTTCTTTGGCAAACTGCTCCAGGTCCCCGATATTTGAAGGGTGCCTTCTCCAAACTGCCATTTTGAGATCTCTCCACAGGTGTTCTATGGGATTCAGGTCTGGACTCATTGCTGGCCACCTTAGAAGTCTCCAGTGCTTTCTTTCAAACCATTTTATAGTGCTTTTGGAAGTGTGTTTTGGGTCATTGTCCTGCTGGAAGACCCATGACCTCTGAGGGAGACCCAGCTTTCTCACACTGGGCCCTACATTATGCTGCAAAATTTGTTGGTAGTCTTCAGACTTCATAATGCTATGCACACGGTCAAGCAGTCCAGTGCCAGAGGCAGCAAAGCAACCCCAAAACATCAGGGAACCTCCGCCATGTTTGACTGTAGGGACCGTGTTCTTTTCTTTGAATGCCTCTTTTTTTTCCCTGTACACTCTATGTTGATGCTTTTTCCCAAAAAGCTCTACTTTTGTCTCATCTGACCAGAGAACATTCTTCCAAAACGTTTTAGGCTTTCTCAGGTAAGTTTTGACAAACTCCAGCCTGGCTTTTTTATGTCTTGGGGTAAGAAGTGGGGTCTTCCTGGGTATCCTACCATACAGTCCCTTTTCATTCAGACGCCGACGGATAGTACGGGTTGACACTGTTGTACCCTCGGACTGCAGGGCAGCTTGAACTTGTTTGGATGTTAGTCGAGGTTCTTTATCCACCATCTGCACAATCTTGCATTGAAATCTCTCGTCAATTTTTCTTTTCCGTCCACATCTAGGGAGGTTAGCCACAGTGCCATGGGCTTTAAACTTCTTGATGACACTGCGCACGGAAGACACAGGAACATTCAGGTCTTTGGAGATGGACTTGTAGCCTTGAGATTGCTCATGCTTCCTCACAATTTGGTTTCTCAAGTCCTCAGACAGTTCTTTGGTCTTCTTTCTTTTCTCCATGCTCAATGTGGTACACACAAGGACACAGGACAGAGGTTGAGTCAACTTTAATCCATGTTAACTGGCTGCAAGTGTGATTTAGTTATTGCCAACACCTGTTAGGTGCCACAGGTAAGTTACAGGTGCTGTTAATTACACGAATTAGAGAAGCATCACATGATTTTTCAAACAGTGCCAATACTTTTGTCCACCCCCTTTTTTAGGTTTGGTGTGGAATTATATCCAATTTGGCTTTAGGACAATTCTTTTTGTGTTTGTTTGTGGTGTAGGAGCAGATAGGGGTTGGGTTCTGAGCATAGGTAGGAGCTCATTGGGTGCTGGTCACCTGAGCTCACACACAGAGGAGGAGGTATAAAAGGTGGGCACCATCTTAGTTCTGAAAGAAGTTCAGTGGAGAAGTGACAGGGAGCTGAGGCTCTGTAGGAGCTCTGCTCAGAAGGCAGGCCTAGAGAAAAGGCTGGGGCCAGAGAGGAGGAAGGAAGGAGAAGTAGGCCTAGAGAAGAGGCCGAGGGAAGGGGGAGAAGAAGGAACAGGAAAGAAGGAGAAGAGACAGAGGAGTAGAAAGGCTCAGAAACAAGAAGGAAGAAGGGACCCTAAGAACCCAGAAACAAGAAGGAAGAAGATAACGGGTGAAGGGTCAGGCAGAATAAGGGTACCGGATTCCCAAGTTGGTGGAGGTAAATTATCCCTCAGCCAAAGACCGGAGGTCGTGATCATGTATTGGTGCGACCCCCCGCCAAACCTGCTAGGAAGGCACCATACAGGATAGCGGGAAACGGGGCCCACGTTTACCTGCATAGATCCGCGGCAGCTGGACAGAAGTTTGGTCACTGGTGGGGCACGAGCCAGAGAAAGGATAGAAGGGAGTCCTGTACCATACTCCTGAATTGCCTGGGGGTTGACCGAGCCCCTCACCTGGTGGACGCAGCTCGGCTTGGGCACTCATTACCGGTGGAAGTGACTTGGATATCAACTGTGAGTAAAAGACCCTGGACTGCAACACGTTGTCTCTGCGTTTCTTACCGCGCCAGCACTAATGGTACTGGGACGCCCTGCACTACAACCCCCACCATTTACACTCACTGCCCTGAGGCTACACTCCTCCCGTGGGGAGTTATACTATTCTTTGCTGCACCCACAACACCAGCCTCAGCGGTCTGCCCCGCAGCGGCGGTTCGCCCTGACCGCAATCCACAGGTGGCGTAGTCGGACATTTTAAAGTTCTAAATATAGACTGCCACTGTATTTGGTCTCACCACCCTGAGCCATGGGATCGGGTTGCCACTACTACTCCCATCATCGCCCTGAAGCCCGGTTCCGAGTGCCCCACGGCTCAGGTGGCGAGTCATATATGGTGGGCTGTGTGGGGGATCAATGTATATGGGAGCATACTGTATATAGGCGCTGTGTGGGGGATCACACTGTATATACAGAGGCTATGTTTGGGGGCTTATACTGTATATAGGGGCAGTGGGTACTCATTGTATATAGCAGATGTCAGCATAGTTAATTTTACTCAATATTATTGTTAACATATCAATTTTTTATTATTTTATATTGTAACATTAATATTGAGAAGAATTAATTTTAGCCTATTGGTTCAGCCACCACAGCAGTCACGGCCGCTCATGCAGGCCTTCACGAAAATTAAATGTCCGCCCCTGATCTACGCCAGTACCATTGAACACAGTTTTGTTCTTACAGAGCAGAACAGCAGGGTAAAGCATGAAGGAGAGTTAGAGAAGCAGAAGAAGGATTTAAAGGGGTATTCCCATCTCCAAGTTCTTATCCCAATATGTAGTAGGTGTAATTAAAATATTAGCAAATATCTCCAATTAGAAATGTAGTATAGCTTTTCAGATTCCCCATATTGCTTACCCCATGTGTAGTGTATTACAGTAGCTTAGGTATCCAAGGTTATGACCACACATATAGTGACAGTTAGATAAAAACAGCTCTTAGTGGCCGTAACCATGGATACCTAAGGTCCTGCAATGTCTGCACATGGGGTAAACGACATAGCAAATCTGAAGAACTATACTACATTTCTAATTGGAGGTATTTGCTAATATTATTATTACACCTACTACATATTGGGATATGATCTTGGAGATGGGAATACCCCTTTAAAGCTAACGCAGACTCTCAACCAGACCCTTACAGAGTAGAGCTAGAGCTGCAGCGTAAATCATGGCAAAAGAAAAAAGAGCAGCAACTTGATCCTCTGACAAGAGAAAGGTCCATTTCAGACAACTGCAGGCGCCAACAGACAAAGCAGTTAACCTGAAGTCACCGATTCCTAATAGAGCAGAACTGCAGTATAAAGAATGAGAGCTAAAGCTGTTGTGATGAGACAGGAGGTGGTTCAGACCCCATTACACAATGCAATGATCTGGAGTCACCGATCACAACTGTGTTCCAATAGAGCAGAGCTGCAGTCTAAAGCATGGCAAAGGGATAATACCAGCCTCCTGACCCCCTGATGG
This sequence comes from Phyllobates terribilis, assembly GCF_046119375.1. Lineage (NCBI taxonomy): Eukaryota > Metazoa > Chordata > Amphibia > Anura > Dendrobatidae > Phyllobates > Phyllobates terribilis. The sequence goes on from NW_027362761.1 coordinate 357,636,493, forward strand.
GACAGTAGATGGCCTTCAGACCCCACATTTGTAACAGGAGTTGTGCTGTGAGCGCAGACGTTCCTTAGCGCCTCCTGGTATCATTTACAGGCTCTTGTCTATTATTTTCAGGAGTTGATCAGATTTGCCGTTCCCCTGTGAGCCCTCATCATCAGCCCTGCACATAATACCACTAATAATGTCTTTCTAATGTCATAACATTACCACCGCCGCACTTCACCGACGTCGCTCACTAACCCATTCATTTCCTGACCACATTAGGAGGTCGGCTAATAGCAGTAGTCATCCAACACGTGGTGGCGACACTGGAAGTACCAGCATGCCCTGGCAGCCGCAAGGCAGTTTTTATTATAACTTAGAAAATATGGCCGCCATTACAACTGCCACATGCATTGGCATAACTATAGTGGGTGTATGAGCCCTGGTGTCTGGGGGGCCCAGAAGGTCCTTTTTGACCATATGAGAAGACATTAAAGACCTGTGATAGTTGAGGGCCCTGTTGGAGATTTTGCAATGGCATCCATGAGCTTCAAGTGACAGTTTTATTGCACACACAAAAAAAAAAAAAACACAACAAGTCACAATATGACGCTTGTTGATCTGGTTCTGGGAAAGCTGGGTGATGACCCATATGGTGGGATTACACACTGGCTGTCACCCAGGTCTCCAGGGGCTCTGAATCTATATCTCTGAGATTCAGAGCCCCTGGAGAGCTGGGTGACAGCCAGTATGTAATCCCACCATATGGGTCAGACTGATGAGACCCGAGCACACAACAACAACAACATTCCCATGAATAAAAAGACCACACAATATATAACTTTTAAAACAAATCCTTTTAATGGATGGAGGTCGGTCACAGCAAAATGTATGTAAACCTTTGAAGAACATCTCTGTTCCAGTGGCACTATAAGTGCAAAGTTGTGCAAAAAACAGCCGGACTCCCGGCGGGTATAACCATTAAAACGTAAAACATCATAACTGACCGCCAAGGAGCGGCGCAGCTAAACTGCGCTCCGACCCCCACCCATTAGAATAAATGCCTGTTCAATACCATCCTGGATACCGGACAGGAAAATATCCAGGCCGATGTCAGTGAGATGGACACCATCACTAAGCATGAGCCTAGAGTTGTCCCCTTCAAGCTGGCGATGTCGAATAACGACACCCCCTTTGAAACGCACAAAGTGGGACATGCGAGCGTTGAGGGTTCTGCGAGAGCGTTCAACAGACGCCGACTCCCTAGCGCCCTGCCACACAACGCGAGGAATGACCTCAGACCAAACCAAAACCAGCTCTGAGAAGAAGCAGTGAAACTTGTCCACATCAGACCGCATCATCGTCAGTAGCTCGGCAAGGCGGAAGCAGCAGAGCTTATTCCTGCCAGCATGAAGAACAAGAATGACGGGGGAGGAGGCAGGCTGAGAAATTCCAACAATTTCTGGTAGAACTTGAGACCAGGTAAGGCCACGAATGCCTTTCCAAAACACCTCCAAACCCCGGAAACCGAGGCCTCTTCCTCCTGGACGACTGTCTGCTCTTTGGGCGGCCCAAAAAATGTAGGAGTCACCTAGGATCCACACAGTAGGTCTGGTCGAACCTAAGGGAAAAACATTATATCATTAGATTAGCAAATCCGGTCTGATATACTTCGCAAAGCAAGCAGAACACCATCTGCCAATCTGTTGAATCTCGACGTTGGATAAACCTGCATGAGCAGCTTCGGTAGCCGCCCCAATTCTAAACGAGTGAGTGCCAAAATCTTTCGGGGGAAGACCTAGTAAACCCAGGCCTTTAAGAAAAAGGGAATGAAATTGAAACTTCGTCAGAGGGGAACCGTCTTCATGGGCCAAAAATGAATAACCGCAACGTCTGTGTTGAAGGAAATTTGAAACTAAAGATAGTGGGCAAATGGGACCAGGAATGGAAAACAAAGGGACCCATGTCCCTGCGCCTGAAGGGTCTGTCTTGGATTTACGTATACGAATATGTAAGCCTCCCTGACAGAAAGATACATCATCGTGGCGAAGGCCTCCTGGGCTGCGCTTAGAGGCTGATACCAACTCACTAATGCGGAATGCACCGAAGAATCCAAGACCCAAAGCGGCTGAAAATAAAGAAACCTCGTAAGGAGAGGAGCAAAGGGCGGGGGTACACTCAATGAGGCACTTTAGGAGGTCAAAGGAAATGGGCCATCTGCTCTCCTCCCGGGGGTGACTCCTGCTCCAGCCCCTCACAGCCCGCCGTATAATAAAAAATATTGTCACATCCACCCATTCACGGAGCTGGAAGTGAAAAACCAAACCTGACAAACGACTTTGGGCAACCACATCTGAGGCACCAGTGCTGTGAAGGTGAAGAAGATACTGTATAGTAGCTTCTAAACGATCAGAGGTGGAAGAGGAAACCGGTTTGTTACCTGCGAATAAAAGCCACTCATTCAATGCCTTACCATAGGCCCGCCAAGTAGCTGGGGCAACAGATGATCTGACCAACGGCATTAGCTGTCCTCCACAACCTCCCATACACTGGATGGGCATGGGAGACCCTCCGACTGGGCACTGGGACACAGGTGTCGAAATCTCCGAAAATCAAAACGCGAAAGTGAGTCAACAACAACATTCATAGAACCAGGAATATGGCGTGTCCGAAACCATATGTTAAAAGATAGACATTATAATACTAAAAACCTAATTAACTTTATCACCGGAATGGACGAAGATGAAAGATGGTTTATTGCATGGACTACACTCATGTTATCCGACCAAAAGCAGATGCACTTATCACGGAACTGGGGACTCCAGATGTAAATTGCAACTGCAATAGGGAAAAGTTCCAACAAAGTAAGATTTTTAACCAAATTCCTGGAGTGCGAGGACTCGGGCCACTTTTCAGCACACCACTGGTCCTGAAAAATCACACCGAAACCTCACGATCATGAGGAATCAGAAAAAGAGACAGATCCTCGTTAGAAGACTCCGCTGACTGGAAACAAGTACGGCCATTGTAAGAGGAAAGAAACTGTCTCCAAACCACCAGGTCAGCTCGCAAAGGGGGGGTTATGCGGATCTGGTGATGAGGAAGCTTTATACCTTTAGTAGAAAGGGACAGCCGGCGAGAGAAAATTCTACCCATGGGCATAACCCGACATGCAAAAACAAGGAGGCCCAACAGGGACTGCATTTGACGTAGAGTGACGCTTTTAACAGCAAAAAAACCTTTAATGGTCGATAATAATTTTGAAATCTTGTCGTTAGGCAGATGAAAAACCATTTCAATTTCAATACCCAGGAAAGATAGAGAAGATGTTGGTCCGACAGTTTTTTCAATGGAAAGGGGGACTCCAAAACGAGACATAAAAGAACAAAAAGTGTTCAACAAATATTGACAAGAACTAGAATCCCGAGGGCCAACGAACAAGAAATCATCAAGGTAATGAATGATTGAAAAGGACTTTGTTTCATACCTAATGACCCATTCAAGGAAGGAGCTGAACAGTTCAAAATAATGGCAAGAAATGGCACAACCCATTGGAAGACAGGTGTCGTAGTAGTATTGCCCGACCACCAAACAACCTAAGAGGTGATGACAGTCAGGATGAAACGGCAAGAGGCGAAAAGCAGATTCGATGTCAGATTTTGCCATTAAAGCTCCTTGACCGGCATCCCTGACCAGGGCGACTGCTCTATCAAAGGAAACATATGCAACAGACGCGTCACTGTCAGAAATGCCGTCATTAACAGAGGAACCCTTAGGATGTGAAAGGTGATGAATCAAACAAAACTTTCCGCTCTCCTTCTTGGGTACAATACCTAGCGGAGATACCCATAAATTGTAAAATGAGGGGGAGTGAGGGGGGGTTGAAAAAGGACCCTTAATTCTTCCCAAAGAGATTTCTTATTGAAGCTTCTCTGCTAGTATCTGAGGAAAATCTCTGGAAGATTTTAGATTTGAAGAAAAAGAGGGAAACCTGCTGAAAGTAAAAGGAATAAAGAAACCAAATGTGAAACCAAAGCGGAGTTGGGCCCCTGCCTCTTTATTGAGGTACAGGTCGAGACACGGCCCTATCTTGGACACGCTCACTGAAGTCCTTTTTTTAAGATTGACCAGAGGGCATGGTTGGAAACTTAGTGAAGGGGCGGGAACATTTAATGGCCGCATGAGGGGCTCCGCAGGCGGAGCACTCATGCTTATATTTACAGAGTCCGTAAAAACGGCAGTGCCCTTCATTGAAAAGCCAGCATGTGCCCGGTCTGCGAACGGCCGCTGACCCGGGACCAACGAGGGAGCTAGGGGCCGTTGACTGAAAGGAAGATGATGCCTTTTGAGCCATCATTAATCTGAGCCATGTATCCGTGGCTTTTACCCCCCATCCCAGATGAGGCTGAAGGGACAAGCGCCTTCTAAAATCCTCATCATAACGCCACCAGGCGCTGCCTCGTGGGACTTGTAAGAATTATATATGGAGTCCAAATATATATAAACATCTCAGAGCATCGCTCAGGGTGTTTCTGACCCATAATACAACCCATAACAAAGAAGGCCTGAAGCCAATTATTCATAGTCCTTGCGACCTTCGGTTTGCGGTCATAAGGTCTATCGGACACACGACGTTCCTTGTCAATGGTGTGTTGGTCAGTGGAAACCAGAGACCAAATATCAATATATTCATTTGACCAAATTTTATTTTGGGTTTCCACATCTAAATGAGATCCTAACGGGGAAATACCGCAGAAGAAAACGTCCTTATGTATGCTGGCCTGTACCGGGCTGAGGTCCCGCTGGACTGCGGGGTTCTGAATTAACGGGTTCTGAATTAACATAAGTGGGTTAACTAAAAATTTTCTACCTGTGGTGGAAGCTACTACCGGTGATGAACCATCCCCCCAAGCCCCAGAATATTGGTACTCACCACAGCCTTGCTGAATCGTCGAAACAGGAACAGAAGTGGGAGCGATCATACCCTCCTGACGTTCCGGAGGTCCGGGTGACCTGTGACGACGCAGAGAGCGACGGTGTGAACCCCTCTGCGAATCCGTTGAAGAGTTCGACGACTCGTCCGCAGAAGACGGTGAACGCCAGCGCAAGGACCTCAAACGGTAGCTCCTTGAGCTATGGGAAGAATGCCTGGTGCGCCGTTTATGCGATTTTCTTGCGTGTCTGCATGGAACTGGGCTGCCTGAATTTGAAGGGGATGAAGAATCCGCGGTGCGGGTACCGCGCCCACGATAGCGGCGATGACGAGCCGGAGATCCTCCACCCGCGGATGGACCAGCAATGGGAATAGATGCCATATCGGAGCCAGAGGGCATCAAAGGTGCTGCGGAAGAGATGATTGGGTCAGGGAGGTTAGGAATGGGGGCTAGCAACTGCAGCATGTGTGGATGATGTGGGGAGGGAGGGGGTGGTGACGTGGCTAAAATCACTGCCTGTGATGGATGGCTGATTGGTAGTGGAGTAGAGGGGGGGGGGTTAATACGCCCAAGGGTGTCGGCGGTTGTGGAGTAATAGCAGTCTCCTCAAAAGAGGAAGAGCTGCAACTGGCATGGCCACCCATGGCTATATAAGCAGGCTGCTGGTTTAAAGTGGGGTAAATGGAGGAGCAAAGAGGGGGCTCTGCAATGCTCTGCAGCATGCAGCGATTACTTGCCCCTTGAAAAATCCTATGTGAGGGGGGGCACTTTTATTGGGCTGGGAGGTGTGGGTTTGATATACGGCGTGCAGCAGCCGCAGGTGCTGTTTGAGGGACTGTATTTGGCGCTTTATTCAAAATTGGCGCCGAGAGTGAAGGGGGAGGGGCCTGTCCTAAGCTGCTGCACACGCTGCGTGCAACAGCCGAGGAGGAATCAAGATGGCGGGTGGGCGGGGCCATCAACAGACCCGGCGCAGGAAGCGCCGCGCCTGATAGTGGCGGCAGCGGGGCTGTGTTGCCTTGTGAGCCTGAAAAGCTTACAGCCGCCGGTGCCGCCGCCATTGTTTCCCGCTGTGAAGGTGATCTCATAGCCGGTGCGCGCACGGCGTTCTTGCGTACGCGCCGGGATGAGTCACCACTGGGGCTGAGTCTGACTGGCGGGCGGGTTCGCCGAGCGGGCCGCCGGCCACCAGGGGGTCCTGACTCTGCTGCGGAGAAGGAGCGCCCAGCTCACCAAGTATGCAGGTAAGCCATGTTGGCATATACAACAGATTAGGACTTATTATAAGTGAAAGGAGAACTTTATACTAACCAGACAGCAGATGGCGATAGTGTGTAAAGTTATATGCTTGCTGTAATGTGGGAGGAAAGCTCTCAATTGTTAGTTGTTTTTACTTCCTGTGTTTTCTTTTTTCCTGAATGTGTTATGTCAGCAGCACATGGACTGTGTGACACTGAATTATATCTCATGTTTATCCAGTATGAAGTAAATACTGTTTACTCAAGATATCTTGCTGATTGAAGCTCTCGTAAGTACAGTGGTGACTATAAGAAGATGCACTCTGCGACAGGTTATGGGACCAGACACTAAAGGCCCGCACTACAAGCGTAGGCAGCAGGATCCTGGTTTATAACCCCAGATAACGGAGCACACAGATAAGCTCTGTAAACAGAAGGAAATAAATCCAGATACAGAGTGACAGAGGAATTCATGATCCCAGGAGCTGGATATAATTACAGAGAATTCAACACAGGCAGGACATACAGGAACTATCAGCAAGAAGAAAAAACAGAATATCTTCAGTACAACTCTCTAAAAAAGTAAGACTATATAAAGATGATGAGTAACACAGAATTGAAATTCACAGTAGCTAAACTGAATAGTGAAAATTATCAGTTATGGAAATTCAAAGTAGAGATGTTGTTATCTAAGGATGATTTATGGGAAGTAATTGTTACAGAAAGACCAGATCAAGATAATCAGACATGGGATAAGAAGAATAGACAAGCGAGAGCCACCATTAGCTTATTAGTGGATGATGTTCAATTAATACATATAAGAAATGAAGAAACAGCGAAAGGAATAGGAATGTGGGAAGAATTAAGAAAACTGTATGAAAGACCTAGCTTGAATCACAAGTTATTTTTATTAAGAAAGCTTTACAGTATGAGATTGAGTGCAAATGACGACATGCAGAAGCACATATTCTCTATGATGGAAGTGATATCACAGCTAAGATCTATTGGTGAAGACATCAAAGAAAGTCATGTAGCAGCTATATTATTGTGCCCTTGAGACAAGACCAGAAACTGACAATATACTAGATTTTGTGAAAACAAGACTAATAGATGAATATCAGAGAAGAAAAGAACAAATAAATGATTCTTCTACTGAAAAGGACAGTGAAAATGCTCTTAAAGCTACAGAATTTAAAAAAAAACTATAATAAAGAGACAAAAGAATGCTTCAGATGTAAGAAAAAAGGTCATTTAAAGAAAGACTGTACCATATGGAAAGCAGAACAACAAAAATTACAACCTAAAAAGCATACACAGAAAGTAAAAAACACAATTTCCGATTCATGTGAGAATAATTGGAATGGCACATTTAAAGTAACAGACAAAAAATCATCACTTGGTTGGTTTATTGATTCAGGAGCAACGAGTCATATGACAAGTGACAAGAATTTCTTTACTGATCTTGATTTAGATAAGAAAGAAGCCATTTATCTTGCAGATGGAAGCAAAATAACCGCAGAAGGTATCAGACAAGATATGCTAAATTGTTCAAACAAGTTCGGACAAGATTCAAAGATACTTGTACAGGATGTGTTGTATGTTCCAAAATTGGAAGACGGATTATTATCTGTGAAACGTTTAACAGCAAAAGGACTTACAGTAAAATTCAAAGACAATGAGTGTGCAATTATTGCAGGAAACAAGGTGATAACCAAAGTCAAGGCAGATGAACAATTATATCATTTTGACACACCAAAGGAACAGATGAAGGTATGTACACATGATCACAAAAGCTGTATTCACATGTGGAATATACGTCTAGGACATAGACACCCTGACAGTATAAGGGAACTACAGAGAAAAGAATTGACAAAAGATTTAAAGATATCAGATTGCTCAATTACTGTAAGATGTGAATGTTGTATAAAATCCAAAGCCACAAGGATATCTATTCCAAAAGAAAGTGAGATAAAAAGCGAAAGACCACTTGATTTGGTGCATACTGATGTATGTGGACCCATGAAAGTGACTACATCAGGAGGCAATAGATAGATGTTGACTTTTATAGATGACTACTCAAGATACACAGTCACATACTTAATTAAGAACAAAAGTGAATTTTTTTTATAAACTTGTAGACTATGTAACAAGATCAAGTAACAAATTTCAAAGGAAGCCAATTGTCATCAAAAGTGATAATGGAGGTGAATTTACAGGTCACAGAATAGAAGACTACTTAAGACAAAATGGAATAGAACACCAGAAAACTGTTCCATACACACCTGATCAAAATGGAGTAGCAGAAAGGAAAAACATAACTCTCAGGCTGCGTGCCCACGATGCGTTTTTCATGCGTTTCCGCTGCGGAATTTCCACAGCGGAAACACATCAAAAACGCATGGTAATCCGCACCACATGGTCCTCAATGGCATTCCGCAATGTCAATGCACATGCTGCGGATTTTTCCGCAGCGTTTATGCTGCGCTCAAAAATCCGCAGCATGTTCATTAATTTTGCTGAATTGCTGCCATTGACTTGCATTGAGACGCATATAATCCGTGTCTGTACATTTGTACACGCGGATTATTTGCGTTTCAATGTTCGGATGGTACCCAGTTCTGGAGGAGAGGAGACTCTCATCCAGACCTGGGTACCATTGTACCTGTGAAAAAAAAGAATAAAATAATAAATAAAGTTTATATTCAACTTCTCGCGTGCTGGCAGCGCTTCTCCTTCCAGGACCAGGCTGTCTCGCGAGATGCCGGCAAGTCAGGAAGGAACCAGGAAGGAGCGCGACAGCACACGCGGCGGCATCGGCGGCAAAGTATAGCTTTATTTTTTTATTTTCACAGTCACACTATATAAATCCATGCTGGTTGCATGGATTTATATAGTGTGACCTAGTTGTCAAGCACTTTCCAAGTGCTGCTATCGCCTGGAAAGTGCTTGTCAGTCCGCATGCGGAAACACATGCGTTAACGCATGTGGATACGCATGTGAATACGCATGTATTCCGCATGTATTCTGCAGGAAAAACGCATGCACAATCTGCATGCGTTTTTTCTGCCAGGGAGATGCAGAAATGCTGCAGAAATTTTCTGCTTCATTTCTGCATCGTGGGCACATAGCCTTACAGAAATGATAAGATGTATGCTGACGGATTCCAAACTACCAGAGAAATATTGGGGTGAGGCAGCAATGACAGCTACATATCTACAGAACCGACTTTCTTCCAGAAAACTGACGAAAACTCCATATGAACTGTGGCAAGGTACAGTATATGAAACCAAGTGTCAATCATTTAAAAGTTTTTGGATGTAAAGTTTTTATATTCATTCCAACAGAAAAACGTTCCAAACTTCAAAACAGATCCATGGAAGGAACATTCATTGGATATAGTGAAAATTGCAAAGGATATGGAATCCTAGATCCCAAAACAGACAGAGTTATGGTGAGTAACAGTGTGATATTCATTGAAGATTTAAATGAAGACATTATGATTTCAGTTGAAACAAAAAATGAGAAAAACAATAGTGACATAACTGAAGAAATATCTGATGAGAAAGAAGTAGAAATCAATGAAGAACAAAATACTGAAAGTGAAGAATCACAACTACAAACAGACACAGAACCAAGAAGTTCAATGAGAGAGAACAAAAGGAAAACCACCAAAACGTCTCTCATACAAGACAAGCATAAGAAAAATCTATGAGCCTACCTCTTGGGAAGACATATCTAAACTTCCTGAAGAAGAAGCTAATAAATGGATAGAAGCAACAGAAACAGAAATTAAATCCATGCATGATTCAAATACATGGACACTAACAGATTTGCCAGAAGGAAAAAAAGCCATAGGATGTAAATGGATTTTTAAAGTAAAATACCAAACAGATGGCACAGCTGAAAGATACCAGCAAGACTCGTAGCTAAAGGGTATTCTCAAAAATATGGAGAAGACTATGATGAGACATTTGCTCCAGTTGTCAAACACACTGCAATAAGAACTTTACTTACAGTTGCAGCAATGAAACAGATGGAACTGAGACATCAGGATGTAAAGACAGCTTTTTTGAATGGAGATTTAACAGAAGACATTTACATGGAACAAACTCCAAGATTCAAAGATGAAAGAAATCCAAACAAAGTTTGCAAACTACAGAAAAGTATATATGGTTTAAAGCAAGCAGCTAAAGCGTGGAATGACAAAATCACGGAAGTACTTACAAATGAAAAATTTCAAAGAAGCAAAGCTGATCCATGCTTATACACAAAAAGGCTGATTAATAGATAGATTTATGTACTCATATATGTAGACGACATTTTGATTTGTTTTAAACAAGAAAGGGATAAAGAAAACATTCTAAAAATCCTGAAGCAACATTTCGAAATCAAAGACTTGGGAAATGTAAAACAGTACCTAGGAATACAGGTAGAAAGAGAAGAAGATGGAAGTTTCCTACTGAATCAAAATCACATGATTCAAGACATAACAGAAAAATTTGGATTAAAGGATGCAAAAACAGTAAAGTCTCCAATGGAAACTAATTATCTCAAAGAGATGAACATGAAAAAAATATGCTACCAAATAATGAAGAATACAGAACAGCAATAGGAAAACTACTGTATCTAGCGACCGTTACAAGACCAGACATCGCAGCAGCAGTAGGAATCCTGAGTAGAAAGGTATCAAAACCAAATAAAGCTGATTGGAATGCCGTGAAGAGAGTAATGCGTTATTTGAAAGGAACTAGCAATGTGAAGCTGAAATTACCCACAAGTGATAATTGCATTTTAACAGGATATGTTGATGCAGATTGGGCTGGAGATCCAACTGACAGAAGATCTACCAGTGGACATATTTTTTTTCTCTCAGGTGGACCAATAAGTTGGACAAGTAAGAAACAGTCAATTGTGACACTGTCGTCAACAGAAGCAGAATATGTTGCCGCAGCACATGCGAGTCAAGAAGTACTGTGGTTAAGACAATTGTTGACAGAATTAGGACAACCACAGTTGGAACCAACAAAACTGAAAGACGACAATAAAGGATGTCTTGTTCTTGCTCAGATGGAAAGAGTCAATCCAAGAACCAAGCATATTGATGTGAAATATCATTTCTTGAGAGATCATCAGGAACAAGGAGTCTTGAAGTTAGAGTATTGTCCTACTGAAGAAATGACAGCAGACATCTTCACGAAGGCATTGAATGCTGATAAACACCAGAGACTAATAAAAAAGTTGGGTTTGATTGAATAAGTCCTTACTGTTGAGAAAGGGTGTTGGCATATACAACAGATTAGGACTTATTATAAGTGAAAGGAGGATTTTATACTAACCAGACAGCAGATGGCGATAGTGTGTAAAGTTATATGCTTGCTGTAATGTGGGAGGAAAGCTATCAATTGTTGGTTGTTTTTACTTCCTGTGTTTTCTTCTTTCCTGAATGTGTTATGTCAGCAGCACACGGACTGTGTGACACTGAATTATATCTCATGTTTATCCAGTATGAAATAAATACTGTTTACTCAAGATATCTTGCTGATTGAAGCTCTCGTAAGTACAGTGGTGACTATAAGAAGATGCACTCTGCGACAAGCCAGGCGTTCCCCTCCTTTCTGATCTTTTCCCTAATGGCCTGGGCAAGACTGTCGCTGTCTGCCATCTTACCGGTCTCTCACCAGCAGACAACCAGTCTCCGGGTCCCACGCTGTGGGGAGAGACTGGAAGATGACACACAGGGACATTTATATGAAAGGGAATGGGAGGGGGACAGGAAACACGGAACCATTGGGCAGGCAAACATGGAGGAGGGGACATGGGAATGCAGGGGATTTTAACCCCTTATAGCAGGGCACCTCAGTCAGAGGCATCTGACTAAGGGTCAGACTGCCCTACATCACCCAGCTTTCCCAGCACCAGATCAAGTGTCATATTGTGCCTTGTCTAACAACCAATCAGAGCTCAGCTTTTAGGTTTTCAGTCATTCTGGAACCATGAAAGCTATTCTGCGATTGGTTGCTGAGGGCACAGGCTTGGAGTAAACATGCCTGAAGCTCCCTTAGCAACCAATCACTGCACAGATTTCATTTTATCATAGCAGTTTGAGAAATGAAAGACAAGTCCTGATTGGTTGCTATGAGCAACACTTAAATTTAAGACAGTATTAATAAGCAGGCCTGCATCCATCATAACCTTCTCCTGTACCTTACCCAAGTGGTTTGAGAAATGAAAGCCAACTTCTTATTTGTATAAGGGCACTATTATCATATAAATAGGTTTCATCTATCAAAGCCAACACCCTTGGCAACCAATCACGACATTGCTTTCATTTCTCAATCTGCCATGCTAAACTGAAAGCTGAGTTTTAATTGGTTACTAGGGACAACACTAATAGGAGACGGCCTAAAAGGGAAACTTTTGGCCCTTAGCAACCAATCAGAGCTCAGCTTTCTTTTCTCAAAACAATTTTACAATGAAAGCTGTGCTGTGATTGGTTGCTATGGGCAATAAAGACTTTTTTTTAATAGAAAGTTTTAATAAAGCGAGGCCTATTGTTTCTATAGGAAGTCATTAGTCATAAAGAAATGTAATTAACTTTTTTTTTCCAGAAACGACGGACTGCCGGCTTGAAAATAAACTTCGCTATCTTTCACCAAAGTCAATTATGCCGGGTCTTTGTTCATGAACGTACGGCACAATGCGAGCCGAAATAATCATCTGACTGAAAATGAAATGTTCCAGCCGGATGCGTCTGAAGCCTTTAATTACATGAGAGGAACTCGCTTTCTCTGAAGTGATTAGAAGGAGGGGAGGTCAGGTGACTCACGGCGGCCGCGGCTCGCAGCTGCCCCGGCTAATGAAGAAGAAGCCCCAAGAAAGAAAATTACATCCGGGGCTTCTTCACGTTATCTACAAGTCGGATTAATATTCCAACATATCCCACAAAAATAAAAATAAAAAAATAGTCAATCTTTATTTTTTTAACCCGTTTGGTTCTTTTTCTTCTCCAATCACACCCAAAGCTGCTTTCAAAATTCATGGTGATATATCAGTTTGGAACCCAATTAAAGAGTTATTTTCCATCTTCATAGATGGACATTTTCGGGTACTGCTCGGAAAAACGAGAACTTTTGTAATTTACTGCTTATTAAAATTTTCAGCAGTTCTTAAGAAATTAACAGTTTTTGCTTTTGTTTACAGCTTGTTGCCAAGGAGACCGACCACCGCTGCTGTCAAGCTCGTAAGCGCTGTGGTGAAGCTGGCCGAGATTCGGAGGTAACAACGCCCCCCTCCCTCCCCCCAGCGATTCTGGCCTGGCTTTAAAACATTGGTTACAAGTTCCATAGAAAAGAGCTTGTAAGCACAATACATGTTCTGAGGTCAAGCCGTGGTGGTCGGTCTCCAAGGCAACCAGCTGTAAAGAAAAGTAAAAAAAAAAAATGTGTTGACCTCAATAACAGCTGAAATTTTTAACAAGCAGTAAATTACAGAATTGCATGTTTTTACAAGCTCTATCCAAAAATTGAGCTTTTCTATAGAAAAAGGACCCACACAAAATACACTCCAGCTGCTGCAGAACCTCTGATATTCATTTGAATGAATTCTGCTCGCCAACAACACCACAACCAGGAGGCAGCTCATACAATGTGCAACACCCAACAGGGGGCGACAAAGAGCACAGGAGGCAACTCCACCCACAACTGAGCAAAAATATGGAATCTGTGCTCCAGCCTGAGGCAAGACAGGAGACTTTAGACTAAAAATAAAGGGATCTATCAAAACCTATTAGAAAAAAAAATCTTTACCATGCAAGTCAGCAATACTTACTGCACGATTCAAGTCGATACGAAGCAAAACTGGAAATGCCCTCTAAACCTGTGCTACTGCAGCAATGACCTCGTTCTGCCACTATAGGAATCCGGATGCTTCACTTAAGTCCCATATGCAAAAACAGACGAGACGCTGGTAAAAGCATCCCCTATACCTCTATACTCCTTGGCATTTCCCTTGCAAATCACTTTGTACCTGCTGATTACTCAGATGGATATTTATCTGGGACTATATGGCAGTAGGGAACTACGAGTATGGCCGGCGTCTTAGAGCTCACCGATATGCCGTATAAATGCTATGGTCATATGTAGCAGATATGCTGTGATTTTCAGTCTGGATTTATAGGCAGAAAATCCACAGATTGTGCCACTAAAAAAAATTTAAGAAAGGGGGCAGATTTTAATTCCACTGCACTTTGATACTTCCTAAACATTTTACTTATCACCTGGGTAAGTATAGGGTAAAATCTGCAACCAAATATTTTTTTCTCCTATCTGTGGATGTCCCCACTGGGCAGATATACAGATTTTTTTACTTTTTTTTTGAGGGTGGGGGGGTATAAATCGACCTGCAGTGTGGAATTTTAAATTTACAGCATGTCACTTTCTGATGAGTACTAAACCTAACACATCCATGATAAGTTCCTAAGTTGAGGGATTCTTTTGGGGAGGTTCTGCCTATGCTAGGTGCACATGTTGTATTTTGGAGACATTTTTAGAGCAGAACTGGAAAGTCTTTTTGCCGAGTTTTTGAGGAAACAGAGCCGAAAAAAGTTTGGAGGAGGATCTGGAGAGTTTTCGCTCAGTTTCAGCTCCAAAACTTTCTAAAAAATCTCTGTATGCACATAAGCCACTGAATGGAAACGGTTCAAATCCTCCTCAAAAATTGGGGAGGTTCCGCTCAGTTACCTCTGAAAAAAACCTCAGTGTGAACATAGCCAGTCACTGCCTCAAAAACCTCTTGGAAAACTCTAATTTCACATGTATTGGAAATCTACTCTGCTGTTCCTACGAGGAGGTTTTGGAGGAGTTTTTCCCCTTCCTCCACAAACAGGTTTTGAAAAATGCCTGGTGCAAAGAAGAAAAAGTGCACGTTCACTTCTCTGTAGTGGATCCTGAAGGAAACCTCTCCAAACTAAAAGGCTACAAAAGGAGAGGTCAGAAAAATAAAAATCTCTTCCAAAACTCTTTAAAGGCTACATGCACACGGCATATATATCTAGGTGGAAATCCGCCTGGAATCTGCCTGAAAAAGCGCCGAAATAATGAACATAATGCACGACCGGCGGATTTTTCCTGAAGTGGCTTCGATGTGTTCCCCGGCATCTTAGGGCTCATTCACACACAAGTGCTATAAGTGTTTTTCACAGAGTCTATGAGGCTGTTCACATGCTCGTGATCTTTTGCGGACAGAGTGGTCTGTTCAAAATCGCGCAGATATCTCCGATGTTGATCCAAGTGTCGGATCAACCGCAACATAACAAGTCTATGGCTCAGAGGAAGAAATAAAAATAAAATAACTAATATCAGACAGCACTCAGATACCATCCATGTGCTGCCCATTTTTCACTGACAGGAGATAGGAGAAGCTGGAGAATAAATGGGGAGAAAAAACCAACTAAAACTGACCATAGTCTGATGACACGGATGAAATCAATGATGAATCTCGGTCCGTTTTACTTGTAATTCAAAAAAGCTGAAGTCTGAATGAGGAGGCCTTAAAAGACGTCATATATACCCTAGGGCTGTATGAACAATGGAGTTTTACTAGGAGTTTTTGGAGCCGAAACTCTCCAAAATTGCAAAAACTTCCTAAAGAAGGAGCTGTTGAGTTTTTTTCTGATGGTCAAATATTATCATTTATCTAGTGGAACCTGCAACCTGCAACAGGAAAAACTACTTTTTGGGGGAGTATTTGGAGATTTTTTGTTTTCTTAGCGGTTTTGAAGAGCTTTTTGTTCGTTTGCAGCTTTTGTACAATAGCTAGTTTGGAGCGGATTATATCAGAAAAAACCTACATGAACTTTGGTCCCCCACCCCAAAAAAGCAAAATTCTGATAATTTAAACAGCAAAGCGGTCTAAGGCTGAGTGCCCACGTAGCGTTTTTCAAGCGTTTATGCTGCGGAATTTCCGCAACATAAACGCTTGTGAAACGCTAGGTAATCCGCACCCCATGGTCCCCAAGGGGATTCCGCATGTTCTATGCACATGCTGCGGATTTTTCCGCAGCGTTTATGCTGCGTACAAAAATCCGCAGCATGTCATTTAATTTTGCGGAAGCGCAGCGGAAGCGCAGCGGAACTCCCGCCATTGACTTGCATTGAGACGCATAGAAACCGCGACTGTACATTTTTACAAGCGGCTTCTATGCGTCTCTATGTGCAGATGGTACCCGGGTTTGGAGATGAGGAGACTCTCATCCAGACCTGGGTACCATTGTACCTGTAAAATAAGAATAAAATAACAAATAAAGTTTATATTCACCTGTCCGGCGGCTTCTCTCTGAATGCTGGCATCGCTTGAGGACCTGCGGTGACGTCACAGTCATGTGACCGCAGGCCCTTCACCGCTCTGTCTCGCGATATGCCGGCAGCCGGGAACCAGCCAGGAAGCAGCGCTGCAGCCACGCCGGGGCCTCGGGGGTGAGTATAGCTTTATTTGTTTTAATTTTTACGGTTCACACTGTATAAATCCATGCTGTTTGCATGGATTTATACAGTGTGACCTAGTTGTCAAGCACTTTCCAAGTGATGCTATCGCATGGAAAGCGCTTGTCAATCTGCATGCGTTTTTTCTGCCAGGGAGATGCAGAAATGCTGCAGAAATTTTCTGCTTCATTTCTGCATCGTGGGCACATAGCCTTACAATGGAAATGTGAACATACCCCAACAGCTTCACCCCTCCAACAACGACATTAATTGTAAGTCAAACTCCGCAATTTTCTGCAGTGTTGTCAGTTTGCCATTTGCAGATCCTTTGTAAAATTTAATCTGCAGTTTTCAACCAAATGATTTTTCTTTCCCATTTCTTAAATCTGTGCAACTATGTTACAGATTTGTTACCGCAAATATCAGTGTGGAATTCCCTGTGGATTTTGGCAGAAATATTTGGCAACGCTTGCACATTTACCCTAATGTTAAATTCATAGGTGCTCTTTAAATTTAAAGCTATACCCACAAAATAGGTTACATGACATTATTGCAGCGCCTACAGGCGCAGTCACCCAGCTTTCCACGGACCCTGCATGCCTTACACTTACTTCTAGAGCAGAGTTATACCGCCATCCCCTCCTCCGCCAATTCCACTGTTACCCTGTGGCGCCCCTGCTGCGCATTGGTGCCACAGATCCTAGAAGGGTGCATGAACGGATTCCTCCACAAGAGGCCCTCATAGCATACACACACCTCCACCTTCCACCTCAGACCACCAGAGGGAGCCCGTTAGGGATATAAAAAGGGAAGGTGGAGCTAGGCAGTCAGTCTGGAGAACAGTTTCCTCTGGGACAGAGTTAGTTCCAGTCTGTGAGGATCCAGTCTGTAGAAGGAAGCCTGTTGAGAGGAGCTCCTGCAGTAGCCATCCTGCAGTGGAGCACAGTTCAGACTCATTGAGCTCAGGCTAGTGAGCCTAAGGCGTGCCGACGCCATAAGAGCAGTGAAGAGTAGCGAGGCCTACTGCCAGTGTGAAGCCTAGTCAGGGCACCGAGCGTGGCCGAAGGCAAGTGGAGTAGCGAGCTACATAGGGGGCAGAGGAGCTTAACCAGCTCACCCCACAAGCATTTACCGGACACCGGGTCCGCGTCTGCAAGGATCTCTAGGACCAGCAGAAACAACCGGGATCCCTGGCGAACTACATGTCCCAGGAATACCAAAAGCTGACTGTAATACCAGGGTCAGGAATCACTGAGGCCCAAGAGACCAGGGAGTGTGATCTCCAACAGAAGGCCCTACTACCAGGTCAGCCGGTGCAAGACAGAGACCAAGTTAGGCCTAGCTCCAGGCAGGTCATAAACTCATCAGGAAAAGGCAAGAAGCAGGAGGCCCCACACCCGCTCACTGGGGAGAGTCCTGAAATGCACCCTTCACTCTACAGTGCCCTGGATCGTGCCTGAAACACCACCAGTAAAGGTACTGAAGTGAACTGTCGTGTGTGTGCCTATTCTTCCTTCGACCCGGCCTTGTCCCCTCTGACCTGCACCCCTTTTCTAAAGCTGCCCTGAGGCCCCGCTCCACCTGTGGGGAGCAGAACCAACTAAGCTGCCCGACCACCGGCCTCAGAGGACTGTAGCAGCGCTGGTGAACCTCACCAGACTCCACAGGTGGCGTCATGAACTCTTTCCTATCCCATATGACTCACCCAGGGGAAGGGGATGACTCGGTACCCGGGCCTTTAGCCTGGCCCTTAGGGATGTCGCGGTGGTCGGCTCCCGGGCCCGTACCCTGGGGTCACTCCTTTAAAAGGGTTGGTGATTTGTGAAGTTTATAAAAGAGTTCGTGACGCCACCTGTGGTTTCTGGTGAGGATCACCAAAGTTGCGCAGTCCACTGAGGCCGGTGATAAGGCAGCTCGATGGTATGGCTCCCCACAGGTGCAGCTAGGCCTCAGGGCAGCGTATGAAGGGGGGTGCAGGAGGGAGAGACTCAGCCGGGTCAGAGCAAGAACAGGGACAGACACAATTGTCACTTTAGTACCTTTTACTGATGGAAATTCAGGCACGTCCCGGAGCACTGTAGGGTGAAGGGTGCATGTCAGGATCCTCCCCAATGAGCGGGTTTTGGGCCTCCTGTTTCTTGCCTCTGCGTAGTAAGTTTCTGACCTGCCTGGAGCTAGGCCTAACTTTGTCTCTATCCTGCACTGGCTGACCTTGTGGTAGGGCCTTTTCTTGGAGTACACGCACCTTAGCTGCGGGCCTATGTGTCTTCTGGCTCTGTTACGTATCAGCACTTTAGCGATCCTGGAACTTGTAGTTCTCCAGGGATTCCAGTTATATCTTACTGGGTCATAGAGATTCCGGTAAGCTTCGGACCCGGTGTCCGGTAACTGCTTCTTCGAGGTGAGCTAGTTAAACTCCTCTGCCCCCTATGTACTAACTCTCCACTCGCCTTCGGCCTGCTTGGGCCCTCACTAGGCTATACACACTAACGGCAGCTTGCCGGGCTTCACCGATCTTATGGCGCCGGCACACCTAAAGCTCACTGCTCTGAGTTACAACTGAGTCTTGGTCTGGATAAGCTCCACTGCAGGATAGCAATTGCAGGAGCTGGAACAGGCTTTTGTCCTCTGAGGTAACTCCTCTCAGGCTGTACTGGACTCACTGCTAAACCAGAATAGACTCTGACTAACTCACTGTAGTCTCAAGACTGACTGCTGCCTGGCTCCACCTTCCCTATATATATATCCCTAACGGGCTCCCTCTGGTGGTCTGAGGTGGAAGGTGGAGATGTGTGAATGGTTATGGGGGTCTCTTGTGGAGGAATCCTTCAGTACACCCTTGTAGGATCTGTGATACAAAGCGCAGCTGGGCATCACATTTACACCTTTTCCCCATTATACCTTGCTTTTAAGAGTGACCCCAGGGTACGGCCCCGGGAGACTGCCACCGCGGCATCCCCCAAAACCAAACAGCAAGGCCCGGGTGCCGAGTCCCCATCCCTTGGGCGCGTCAACCCCACTGCCAAGAAAAATGCTAAAATCATCAGGACTTGCTGACTTGTCGCAGAGTTCACCTCGTCTCTTTCATTTCCCAAGGAAACAGCTGGGATCGGGCACAAGGCCAAAAGAGCTTGGATTTTACAAGCAGCAGTTTCCGGGTGACCTGGGGATCACGAATGATTCGAGTGCTCAGCCGGATCCGTGAACAGGATATCAAGGAGCACAATTTATGGAAATTGCACATAATTATCCTATATTGGACAGCACGACCTATCCTCTAATTCAGTGGTATCTCAGTGCATGCTGGGAGTTATAGTTGTTGCAGCGACGGCAAGCCAGAGATGGATAATTATAGAGTTTTTAGCACTCAGAAACCCAACATTTGAGAATTTGAAACAATTGTATCCAGTGTAGACAATACTCTGCAAACAAGAGTTTGCTACAATGTATCAGCACAGATTAAATGTATCAGTCTGGAGTCCTTACTGTTTCGCTCACAGATGGCATGAAATTGGAATAAACCCACAATTTGAGAACCATTTGCCGGGTACGGCTTCTCAGTCACTGACAGCAAGCAGAGATCTTGAAAACATCAGGAGGCCGATTCAAACAGATTTTCTAGAGTAAAAGTATTTGAAATATTGCAAAACTTTTGAGCAACTTTGACCTTTTTTTGCCGTTCATGGTGTAGGGTTCAAATTCATTTCGAGGTCTGATTTCAGATCTCAAAATAAATTCAGACCCCAAAATGAATGCTGGGCTCTGCTGCAAAGCATGATGGTCCTGAATTTATTATGCATTTTTCAGCCCCTCTGTCGATTCCACACGTATAATTAGATGGGAGCACATCCGTGTATGGATATATTTTGGGTGGAAACACGCCTCAAATATGTGAAGGCGCCCCAGGCTGCTATAATTAAACCGTAATCAGTTATAAACACCACACAGCGGGGAAGGGGGGGGTCTCACGCTGCAGCTCCCCCTTAACTTTTCAACCTAGAAAACAGAACGTCGGCGCAGTAATCTCTGGATATTCAGATCAATCCTCGCTAAACACTTTTATTGATGCGCACTTTAGAAAAGCTTAAGCTGCAGCACAAGCGAGGAGGCTTCATCCAACACATCTGAGGGACCGTGCACAGGAGCCACCGCGCAAACATCCCTCGCCAGCACGTACCAGACAGACCACCGCCAAACCTGAACACATCCAGACTAACGGAAAATCCACCTGCTGCAAAAATACTGAGAATCCCAGGAAGCAAAAAAAAAAATAAAAAGTTGCCTAAAAAGTAATTCCCTAGTACCACATTGTTTATATCACTGAAGGAATTATTATTATTAATATACAGTGGCATGTAAAAAGTTTGGGAACAGTAGGTGAAGATGAAGTGATCTCTAAAAAGGCTAAAGTTAAAGATGACACGTTTCCTTTGTATTTTAGGTAAAAAGAAAAAAAATGGTCTTTTTCTCATTTTAAAAATCACAAAAAGGAAAAATGGGCCGATGCAAAAGTTTTGGCACCCTCGGAGATCTGTGTGCTCAGATAACTTTGACCAAGGTTTCAGACCTTAATTAGCCTGTTAGGCTATGTGCCCACGATGCAGAAATGCTCCAGATTTTTTTCCTGAGCATTTCTGCTCTCCCTGGCAGAAAAAACGCATGCGGATTGTACATGCATTTTTCCTGCCAGGGACTAGCGTTCTTCACATGACAACCCGCATGCGGAAATGCAGGCGCTTTCCAAGCGATTTTAGAATCACTTGGAAAAGTGCTTGACAACTTTGTCACATGTAACTGGCATGGATTTATATAGTGTGACCGTAAAGAATGGTAAAAAATAAATATTATACTTACCTTCTGATGGCCCCCGATGTCTTTATCCGATGCGTCCTGGCTTGCCGGCAGCTCGCGGTGGACTAAAGGACCTGCCGACGTCAGCGGTCGCGTGACCCGTCACATGACAGGTCCTTTTCAGACCCTCGCGAGCTGCTGGCAAGCCAAGACGCATCGGATAAAGACACCGGGGGCCATCAGAAGGTAAGTATAATATTTATTCTTTTTTTTTCTTTTTTTTTTTAGAGGTACTATGGTACCCGGGTCCGGAGGAGCATCTCCTCTTCTCCAGACCCGGGTACCATCCGCACGGATTCCGCATCTGCACATGTAGTCATGCGGATATTAAGCGTTACAATGCAAGTCAATGGCGGCGAAAACGCAGCGCTTCCACAATATAATTGGTAGTGCTGCGGATTTTTCCGCAATGATAGTCCGCAGCGGAAATTTCCGCAGCATATGCATGTAAAAACGCTGCAAAAATGCGTCAAACAACGCGTGTAAAATCCGCAAGCGTTTTATACTGCCAAGAACATGCAGAAACGCCGCAAAAAGTTTCTGCTTCATTTCTGCATTGTGGGCACATACCCTTAGGGTTATGACTTCTTCATCATCATCGTTAGGAAAGGCCAGTTGATACAAATTTCCCAGCTTTATACAAACCCAGCCTCCTCTAACCTTGTGCCAAAAACAGCAGCCATGACTTCTTCTAAGCAGCTGCCAAGCACTCTGAGAATGGTGGAGGCCACAAAGCAGGAAAAGCTATAAGAAGATAGCAAAGCCTGTTCAAGTTGCCCTTTCTTCAGTTCAAAATATAATTAAGAAATAGCAGTTACCAGGAACAGTGGAAGTCAAGATAGGTTTGGAAGACCAAGCAAAATTTCAGTGAGAGCTGCATGTAGGATCGCTAGAGAGGCAAATCAGAACCCTCGCTTGACTGCAAAAGACCTTCAGGAAGATTTAGCAGATGCTGGAGCTGTGGTACATTGTTCTACTGTTCAGAGACACCTGCACAAATATGGCCTTCATGGAAGAGTCATCAGAAGAAAACGTCTCCTGCGTCCTCACCATAAAATTCAGTGTCAGAAGTCTGCAAAAGAACATCTAAACAAGCCTGATGCATTTTGGAAATAAGTCCTGTGGACCAACGAGGTAAAATAGAACTCTTTGGCCACAATGATCAAAGGTATGTATGAAGAAAAAAAGAACATCTCGCTAACCATTAAGCATGGGGGAGGATCAATAATGCTTGGGGGTTGTGTTGCGGCAAATGGCACAGGGAACATTTCACGGGTAGAGGGAAGAATGGATTAAATGAAATTTCAACAAATTCTTAATGCAAACGTAACCCCATCTGTAAAAAAGCTGAAGATGAAAAGATAATGGCTTCTACAGATGGATAATGATCCTAAACACATGTCAAAATCCACAATAGACAACCTCAAAAGGTGAAAGCTGAAGGTTTTACAATGGCCCTCACAGTCCCCTGATCTGAACATCATTGAAAATCTGTGGCTAGACCTCAAAATAGCAGAGCATGCAAGACGAGCCAGGAATCTCACAGAACTGGAAGAATATATGTACGGAAAGTATTCAGACCCCTTTAAATTTTTTCAGTCTTTGTTTCATTGCAGCCATTTGGAAAATTCTAGAAAGTTCATTTTTTTCTCATTAAAGTACACTCTGCACCCCATCTGGGCTGAAAAAAAAACCCAGAAATGTAGAAATTTTTGCAAATTAAAAGAGAAAAACTGAAATATCACATGGTCATAAGTATTCAGCCCTTTGCTCAGTATTGAGTAGAAGCACCCTTTTGAGCTAGTACAGCCATGCGTCTTCTTGGGAATGATGCAACAAGTTTTTCACACCTGGATTTGGGAATCCTCTGCCATTCGTCCTTGCAGATCCTCTCCAGTTCCGTCAGGTTGGGTGGAAAACGTTGGGGGGCAGTCACTTTCAGGTATCTCCAGAGATGCTCAATTGGGTTTAGGTCAGGGCTCTGGCTGGGCCAGTCAAGAATGGTCACAGAGTTGTTCTGAAGCCACTCCTCTGTTATTTTAGCTGTGTGCTTAGGGTCATTGTCTTTGTTGGAAGGTGAACCTTCGGCCTAGTCTGAGGTCTAGAGCACTCTGGAAGAGGTTTTCATCCAGGATATCCCTGTACTTGGCCGCATTCATGTTTTCTTCAATTGCAATCAGTCGTCCTGTCTCTGCAGCTGAAAAACACCCCCATACCATGATGCTGCCACCACCATGTTTCACTGTTGGGATTGTATTGGGCATGTGATGAGCAGTGCCTGGTTTTCTCCACACATACCGCTTAGAATTATCACCAAATAGTTCTGTCTTCATCTCATCAGATCAGAGAATCTTATATCTAATAGTCTGGGAGTCCTTCATGTTTTTTGAGCAAACTCTATGCGGGCTCTCATATGTCTTGCACTGAGGAGAGGCTTCTGTCGGGCCACAGAGATAGTTGACTTTGTAGAACTTTCTCCCATCTCCCTTCTGCATTTCTGGAGCTCAGCCACAGTGATCTTGGTGTTCTTCTTTACCTCTCTCACCAAGGCTCTTCTCCCACGATTGTTCAGTTTGGCAGGATGGTCAGGTCTAGGAAGACTTCTGATAGTCCCAAACTTCTTCCATTTAAGGATTATGGAAGCCACTGTGCTCTTAGGAACCTTGAGTACTGCAGAAATTCTTTTATAACCTTGGCCAGATCTGTGCCTTGCCACAATTCTGTTTCTGAGCTCCTTGGGCAGTTCCATTGAGCTCATGATTCTCATTTGGTCTGACATGCACTGTGAGCTGTGAGGTCTTATATATACAGGTGTGTGCCTTTCCAAATCAAGTCCTATCAGTTTAATTAAACACAGCTGGACTCCAATGAAGGAATAGAACTATCTCAAGGAGGATCACAAGGAAATGGACAGCATGTGACTTAAATACAAGTGTCTGAGCAAAGGGTCTGAATACTTATGACCATGTGATATTTCAGCTTTTCCTTTTTAGCAAATTTGCAAAAAATTTCTACATTTCTGTTTTTTTCAGTCAAGATGGGGTGCAGAGTGTACTTTAATGTGAAAAAAATGAACTTTAGAATTTACCCAATGGCTGCAATGAAATAAAGTGAAAAATTTAAAGGGGTCTGAATACTTTCCGTAGTGTGTGTGTGTGTAAAAAAAAAAATATATATTATAATATACAGTACAGACCAAAAGTTTGGACACACCTTCTCA
Organism: Phyllobates terribilis; assembly: GCF_046119375.1. Taxonomy (NCBI): domain Eukaryota; kingdom Metazoa; phylum Chordata; class Amphibia; order Anura; family Dendrobatidae; genus Phyllobates; species Phyllobates terribilis. The sequence goes on from NW_027362761.1 coordinate 357,661,193, forward strand.
TTTAAAGATTTTTCTGTATTTTCATGACTATGAAAATTGTACATTCACACTGAAGGCATCAAAACTATGAATTAACACATGTGGAATTATATACTTAACAAAAAAGTGTGAAACAACTGAAAATATGTCTTATATTCTAGGTTCTTCAAAGTAGCCACCTTTTCCTTTGATGACTGCTTTGCACACTCTTGGCATTCTCTTAATGAGCTTCAAGAGGTAGTCACCGGAAATGGTTTTCACTTCACAGGCGTGCCCTGTCAGGTTTAATAAGTGGTATTTCTTGCCGTACAAATGGGGTTGGGACCATCAGTTGTGTTGTGCGGAAGTCAGGTGGATACACAGCTGATAGTCCTACTGAATTAACTGTTAGAATTTGTATTATGGAAAGAAAACAGCAGCTAAGTAAAGCAAAATGAGTGGCCATCATTAATTTAAGAAATGAAGGTCAGTCAGTCCGAAAAATTAGGAAAACTTTGAAAGTGTCCCCAAGTGCAGTGGCAAAAACCATCAAGCGCTACAAAGAAACTAGCTCACATGAGGACCGCCCCAGGAAAGGAAGACCAAGAGTCACCTCTGCTTCTGAGGATAAGTTTATCAGAGTCACCAGCCTCAGAAATCGCAGGTTAACAGCAGCTCAGATTAGAGACCAGGTCAATGCCACACAGAGTTCTAGCAGCAGACACATCTCTTCAACAACTGTTAAGAGGAGACTTTGTGCAGCAGGCCTTCATGGTAAAATAGCTGCTAGGAAACCACTGCTAAGGACAGGCAACAAGCAGAAGAGACTTGTTTGGGCTAAAGAACACAAGGAATGGACATTAGACCAGTGGAAATCTGTGCTTTGGTCTGGTGAGTCCAAATTTGAGATCTTTGGTTCCAACAACCGGGTCTTTGTGCGACACAGAAAAGGTGAACAGATGGACTCTACATGCCTGGTTCCCACCGTGAAGCATGGAGAAGGAGGTGTGATGGTGTGGGGGTGCTTTTCTTGTGACAATGTTGGTGATAAATTCAAAATTGAAGGCATACTGAATCAGCATGGCTACCACAGCATCTGTGTCACCCTGACCTGGATGCCACAAGTGTAATTAAAGCTGTGTCTGAGAGCAAGGGGGAGGTTCTCTGGTTAGGGGAACATTAGCATGCAATGCCTCCTGTCTCAGGCCAGTAGGGGGAGCAGGCTGCCCCTATAAAAGCTGGTACTGGGGACAGGGTTAGGGAGAACTGGATTGCCTGTCTCAGCTCTGAGACGTGTCCCAGAGTGGAGGAGGGACAGAAAGTTGATTGCACCTAAGAGGAAGTGTGGCAGTAGGAGAGAGCCACCAGCCAGAGACAAGAGGCGAAGAGAGCCTGTCTTGGCAGAGAAAAGACTTCATTTTACCAGACTTTGGTGTCTGAGGCTGGAAGGATTCCACATCCCCCAGCAGAGAACCAGTCCGCAGGGGACTGTATATTCCTTGGCCTAAGAAGCCTGGAGGCCCTGCCACAACCGAAGGGACCAGTAAAGCCGTACAAGGCTGGGAGCAGAAAGGAACCCACGTCGCAGGCCATACAGGCGAGAAAGCACGGAAAGCTCGGAAATGTGGGCTGTTATCCTATCAGGAGGAGATAGTCAGAAGGAGCGCAGAAAGCACGGTAGGCCTACACCCTCACCCTGACCAGGGCCAATTTCCCCGTTGCTCTCAGACATCCAGGTCCCCTCCTAGCTGGGACTGTTTGTGGGTCAGTTTACCTGTTCAAGTAAAGACCCTGGACTGCAACCTGTTGTCTGTGTGATCCTTGCTCCTCCAGCACTATCAGCACTGGGACTCTCACTACCATCACTCCCACCATCCACTATACTGCCCTGGGGCCGCACTCTTCCCGTGGGGAGTCACACTACCCTAGCTGCACACCTCATCAGCCCCAGCGGTCTGCATGCAGCGGCGGTTCCTAATAACCGCAATCCACGGGTGGCGTAGTCGGACATTATCAATAACACATAACGGACTACCACTGGCCTGACCACCCTGAGCCACGGAACCGGGTTGCCACTACTACTCCCATTGTTCCCCCTATTGCCCGGATCCGAGTGCCCCACGGCCCAGGGGGCGAGTCAGCTTTGGCGTAGTCGGCAGGATTTCGTGCCCGCAACCACCGGGTACTGCGTGCCTGAAAAAGACTTTTGTAACTTACCTGTGGCGAAGTTTCCCGCCGTCCGGAGTCGTTTCCCGCCATCCGGAGCCGATTCCCGCCATCAGACGCCATCTTGGACCGTTTCCCGCCGTCTTCTGCCGTCTTCCCGCCATCCGCAGCTGTTTCCCGCCATCGGACGCCATATTCAGGACGCCGCGCGGGAAGAAGAGGGGCGTGGACGTCAAAACCGCGCGAGATCCGAAGTCCGCCCCACGCACCGACGCTGCGCAAGGTCCTGGAAGGGAGAGAGAGCGACGCTGACGTCATCGGAGTGCGACGCCAGGTCCTCGTCCAGAGCAGCAGCGGAGCCGCGGCCTACAGAAGAGGATCGTCGGAAGGTAGGCCACACTTCACTAGGGGGGGAGGAAGATGTCGGACACAGAGGCGCCCACTACCACCAACGCAGCTGCAGCAGCGGTTATGCCCTTTTCCTTACCCTACATCCCGGGAGCGGCCTGGCTGCCCAAGTACTCAGGGGAGCCCCATGCCCTAACTGACTTCAAGGAAAGACTGTATAGTTTGTTCCAAGTTTACCCCCTGACAGAGGAACAGAAGGTCAGCATATTGACAGGGCAGTTAACAGGCGCAGCCCAAAGGGAGGTAAAATCATGGCCCATTGAGGAGAAAGGGACTGTGAAGGGTATTCTGGCCCGGCTGCGGGGTACCTTTGATACACGCACCTCCGCTGAGATTAAAATGAGGTTCTATGGGTGTAAGCAGCGGGCACAGGACAGCATCAGAGACTATGCCCTAAATCTGCAGGAAGCCTTGAGGGCTATTCAACAAACTGACCCTGGCAGTGTGCAGGAAACCGATAAGCTGCTAACAGAGCAATTCATAGAGGGTCTGCTGTCCAGCGCCCACAGGGCCCAGCTGCGCCTCATGTTCTTTCAGAACCCCGACCTGACCTTTGCCCAATTTAAGGACAGGGCCATAAGGGTGCTCCGTGAATCTGCAACCAGTGGCGCTATAAACCCCCGGCGCCCTGCTATCACCTACCACCAGGAGGCGGCGCCCTCCTCTATGGACTCCGTGGAGGCTGATGCACAGGCCCTGAACCAAGCCCCGTCGAAAGGCCTGCACCACCAAGTCCAGGAGCTGACCAGGAGCGTCGCGGCGTTGACCAGGACCGTCCAGGCGTTGCAAGTGGACCCGTCAAGACCCATCGAGCTGGCTTCAAGTCCGGAGGATGTCCCGTGGCGTCGTTAGAGGAGGATTCCGTCGTTCCGAGGGAGGCCCACAGACCGCTACGCAGAGGATGGACAGCCCATTTGCCGTCGATGCAACCAGCCCGGACACATTTCCAGGTACTGTAATTTAAACGCGTCCAACCTGGGGCAGAGGGCCGACCCCCAGGCATAAGATCACCAGGCCCTTATAATTGGCGTGATAAGTACGTTGGGGGGCGCCCGGTTTTACCCGTGGTGCTGGACGGTATCCCCATGAGCGCCTTGCTGGATACTGGGTCGCAAGTAACCACAATCCCTTATGTACTTTTTAAGCAGTATTGGAGTGATGCTGATATCACACGGTATCCAGACAGTAACTTGAGCATCATCGCCAGTAATGGCTTACCCGTGCCGCAGATGGGGTTCAAGGAGATGACCATTAAAATTGGTAAAGTTGAACTGCCGGCACAGGGAGTGATTATTGTGGACATTGACTGTCATGAAAGTCACCCTAAAATAACTGTGGGTACTAACATAATTGAAAATTGTCTTTCAGAAGTAATTGTAATTCTACAACAGGTGGCGGTGAATGCTAGTTCCAGCCAACAGAGAGTCCTCAACAAGGAGATAAAAGCCCTGATGAGACGGCAGCAGGTAGAACTGTCTGGTGGTGAGATCGGTAGCGTAAGACTCAGTGATCCATTCCCCATTTCCATGCCTCCCAAAAGTGAAATGATGATCTGGTGTCGGACTGCAATCGGGTTGAGAGGTAGAGACTACCAAGCCATGGTAGAACCTGTGTACTCAGACAGCAGGCCCACCATTTTGACAGCCCGGGGGGTGGTTGATGTCCGTCATGGGAGGGTGCCCGTCCGCATCCTCAACATTGGGGAGAGGGAAGTACACTTACCCAGGTACGCTACACTCGCCAAACTGTTTGTCGTCGAACACCAAGCTATCAGGGCCGTGGAACCCTTGCCTCCATCTCCACAGGCGGAGGGTAATGGCTCCCAGAAACAAAAGGAGGACTGGTGCCAGAAACTCCACGTGGGTGCTGACTCCACTCCCCTGCACCAAAAACAAGGAGTCTACCGGGTGGTACAGGAGTACGAGAGAGTCTTTAGTAAGCACCCGCTAGACTTCGGCAGAGTAAAAGGGATAGAACACCACATCCCCACAGGGAGCCACCCACCAATAAAAGAGAGGCACAGACCTGTACCCCCTGCACATTATCAGAACGCCAAGGGTATGCTGCGGGAAATGAAAGAAGCTGGGGTCATTAGAGACAGCTGTAGCCCCTGGGCAGCCCCCTTGGTTCTGGTCAAAAAGAAAGACGGCACCATGAGAATGTGCGTCGACTATAGACAAATCAACCGTATCACCCACAAAGACGCATATCCGCTGCCTAGAATAGAAGAGTCTTTAGCCGCACTAAAATCTGCTAACTTCTTTTCTACTTTGGACCTTACTAGCGGGTACTGGCAGGTTCCTGTGGCAGAGGCTGACAAGGAGAAGACCGCCTTCACCACCCCGATGGGACTGAGCGAATTCAACTGCATGCCTTTCGGGCTCTGCAATGCACCAGGGACCTTCCAGCGGCTGATGGAATGCTGTCTAGGGCACCGAAAGTTCGAGACGGTCCTCCTCTACCTGGACGACGTGATCGTCTATTCGAAGACCTACGAGGACCATCTCAAGCACCTGGCCGAGGTGTTCGAAGCCCTGGCAGGCTACGGCCTGAAGGTGAAACCATCGAAGTGTCACCTGCTGAAACCAAAGGTCCAGTACCTAGGGCACGTGGTAAGCGCGGAAGGAGTGGCCCCCGACCCTGACAAGGTCACGGCAATCAAGAGCTGGCCAAGCCCCTCGAACATCAAAGAGGTGAGACAGTTTCTCGGGTTGGTAGGCTACTACTGAAGGTTCATCCCCGAGTTCACTAAGATGGCAGCTCCTATGCAGGACCTCCTGATCAGACAGTCAAAGTCCAGAAGTCAAAAGCCACCCTTCAAGTGGGATAAACCGGAAGAGGAGTCCTTCCGCCAGCTAAAGTTGGCCCTCACGGGGGATGAGATCCTGGCCTACCCTGATTACGGCCAGCCTTTCATTCTCCACACAGATGCCAGTAATGTGGGACTGGGAGCCGTACTGTCCCAAAACCAACAGGGCAGAGAACGGGTGATCGCATACGCCAGCCGGAAGCTGAGGCCCACCGAGAGGAACCCGGAGAATTACAGCTCCTTCAAGCTAGAATTCTTGGCGGTGGTGTGGGCTGTGACGGAACGCTTCAATCATTAACTGGCCTCCGCAAAGTTCACCGTGTACACGGACAACAACCCGTTGACACACCTGGACAATGCAAGAATGGGTGCCCTGGAACAGCGGTGGATGGCCCGTCTCTCCAACTATGACTTCGTGATCAAGTACCGGGCAGGCAAAACCAATGCCAACGCGGACGCCCTATCAAGAATGCCTCACTTACCTGAAGGTGACGAAGACCCAGAAGAGCTGGAAGAGGTAGAACTCCCCGCGTTTCACCGGTATGGAGCCGCTCAACACTCTCACCGCGTGAAGGAGGAGGATCTAACAACTGTGATGATGAATCCCCTACCTCACCACAGCTGGGCCGAAACCCAAGATAGTGACCCTGCTGTCCGCCTGGTGAAAGATCTGCTGACCCGGGAAGACGCCCGCCTAGATCCAGATGCCCCAGAGGAAGCCAAGCAGCTATGGAAGGAGAAGAGCAAGCTGTTCCTCTACGAAGGCAAGTTGTGCAGAAGGATTGTCAACCACCGGACGCACGAGCTGACCTGGCAAGTCGTGGTCCCAAGGCGAGATGCAGCTATGGTCCTGGGGGCTTACCATGACAGAGCAGGACACTTCGGTTGGAAGAAACTGGAGTTCCTACTAAGAGGAAGATTCTTTTGGGTCGGCATGAGAGGAGCAGTAGAAAAGTGTTGCAGAGACTGTGGCCCTTGTCACCTGAGGAGGAAGGACCGCACCAGCCAGAAGACACCCTTGAGGCCCATCGTCACCACGCAGCCTCTTGAGCTGGTAGCTCTGGACCACGTCAAATTGGCTCCAAGCCGGTCTGGATACATCTATGCCCTGACAATCGTGGACCACTATTCCCGTTTTCTAGTGGTGGTCCCGGTAAAGGACTTGACAGCCCAAACAGCGGCCCGTGCCTTCCAGCAATACTTCTGCCGTCCACATGGGTATCCGGAACAGGTCCTGACAGACCAGGGTCCAGCGTTCGAGGCTGAAATCTTCCAGGAGTTCTGCAACCTCTATGGCTGTAAGAAGATTCGGACAACGCCTTACCACCCCCAAACCAACGGGATGTGTGAGAAGATGAACAATATAGTCATTGATCTCCTGAAGACGTTGCCCCTGGAGGAACGCAGCCTGTGGCCAGAAAAACTGCCGGACCTGATAGACCTATACAACAATATCCCGGTGAATGCTACAAACTGCACCCCGGCTTACCTGATGCGAGCCAGACCGGGTAAGCTGCACATAGACCTGGAGATGGGAGTCCTAATACCTGAGGACACCTCCCCGGATGTGGACTGGGATACGGAAAGGCAACTGCAGTACAAGAAGGTACAGGAGAGTGTGGAGAAGAGCCTGGCCCAGGTGAGAGAGAAGCAAGAAAGACTCTTCAATCAACACGCCCCTGCTAGTCCCCTAGAACCTGGTGAGCAAGTCCTAAAGCGAAAAAGAAGGCTACATAAGTTGGACGACCAGTGGGAAGGGAAAGGGAACCCTACACCGTACTGCTGTCTGACCACGACAACCCAAAGGTGTGCGTGATCACCAAGGACAGAGGAGAAACCACTAGTGTCGTCTCCAGAGACCACCTCAAAAGGTGCCCCGAGCAACTCCGCAGTGCAGAAGAGGATCAGAGTGACCTTGAACCCGCAGAGGACAAGGAAGAAATGATCAGCACCGTTCTCGGAGAGTTCCCTCAGTCCTGGACTCGCATAAATGATGCCATAGTGGTACCCGTCCTGCATTTCCTGCAACCGGCCCAGCAACAACCAACACCAGAGCCGGAAGGTGAAGAGGAGCAAGCGGTTCCAGAGGCAGAAGAGCCTGTTCCAGCAGCCCAGGAGAGTCAACCCTCTGCTGACAGTGAGCCTGCCATGCCTGCGGTAAGCCAAAGAACCCGCAGACAGCTGCCTGCCTTACCTGTACACCCAGCTGGTAGCTGTACCCCTAACGTTAGTGGGGAAAGCCAGGTTGGTCCACCACCAGACAGTGGGCTACGTAGGTCAACCAGGAGCACAAAGGGACAGATACCCGCTCGCTGGAGAATATAGGGTGCACTAAATTGTAAATAACCCTGTTGTCAAATGTTGAATTGTTTGCCAAGTTACTTGCTTGTTTGGTAATTCTGTGTTTCAGTTTCTTGCAGCTACCGTAAGGATTCACAGGTTATGGACTTTTTATAACCGGGACCTGGTATGGACTGCGTTCGGAGCTTAACCCAGGAATGAACTAAGACTGTGAAGGACTTGGGGTAGGACAGACCCCCACCTGGTTAAGGCTCCCGTTGTTCTGGTGATATGGACACCCGGTCACAGACCACACTGTGACCTAAAGAACTCAATTTGTGCGCCGTCTGTCTATTAATGTTTTATTGTTGTGCATATTGTCTTTGTTTATTGTTTAGTCCCGGAGTACTAAATTTCACTAGGGGGGAATGTGTCACCCTGACCTGGATGCCACAAGTGTAATTAAAGCTGTGTCTGAGAGCAAGGGGGAGGTTCTCTGGTTAGGGGAACATTAGCATGCAATGCCTCCTGTCTCAGGCCAGTAGGGGGAGCAGGCTGCCCCTATAAAAGCTGGTACTGGGGACAGGGTTAGGGAGAACTGGATTGCCTGTCTCAGCTCTGAGACGTGTCCCAGAGTGGAGGAGGGACAGAAAGTTGATTGCACCTAAGAGGAATTGTGGCAGTAGGAGAGAGCCACCAGCCAGAGACAAGAGGCGAAGAGAGCCTGTCTTGGCAGAGAAAAGACTTCATTTTACCAGACTTTGGTGTCTGAGGCTGGAAGGATTCCACATCCCCCAGCAGAGAACCAGTCCGCAGGGGACTGTATATTCCTTGGCCTAAGAAGCCTGGAGGCCCTGCCACAACCGAAGGGACCAGTAAAGCCGTACAAGGCTGGGAGCAGAAAGGAACCCACGTCGCAGGCCATACAGGCGAGAAAGCACGGAAAGCTCGGAAACGTGGGCTGTTATCCTATCAGGAGGAGATAGTCAGAAGGAGCGCAGAAAGCACGGTAGGCCTACACCCTCACCCTGACCAGGGCCAATTTCCCCGTTGCTCTCAGACATCCAGGTCCCCTCCTAGCTGGGACTGTTTGTGGGTCAGTTTACCTGTTCAAGTAAAGACCCTGGACTGCAACCTGTTGTCTGTGTGATCCTTGCTCCTCCAGCACTATCAGCACTGGGACTCTCACTACCATCACTCCCACCATCCACTATACCGCCCTGGGGCCGCACTCTTCCCGTGGGGAGTCACACTACCCTAGCTGCACACCTCATCAGCCCCAGCGGTCTGCATGCAGCGGCGGTTCCTAATAACCGCAATCCACGGGTGGCGTAGTCGGACATTATCAATAACACATAACGGACTACCACTGGCCTGACCACCCTGAGCCACGGAACCGGGTTGCCACTACTACTCCCATCGTTCCCCCTATTGCCCGGATCCGAGTGCCCCACGGCCCAGGGGGCGAGTCACATCTTGCAGCGGCATGCTATTTTATCCGGTTTGCGTTTAGTTGGACCATCATTTATTTTTCAACAGGAAAATGACCTCAAACACACCTCCAGGCTGTGTAAGGGCTATGTGACCAAGAATGAGAGTGTTGGGGTGCTACGCCAGATGACCTGGCCTCCACAGTCACCAGACCTGAACCCAATCGAGATGGTTTGGGGTGAGCTGGACCGCAGAGTGAAGGCAAAAGGGCCAACAAGTGCTAAGCATCTCTGGGAACTCCTTCAAGATTGTTGGAAGACCATTTCTGGTGACTACCTCTTGAAGCTCATTAAGAGAATGCCAAGAGTGTGCAAAGCAGTAATCAAAGCAAAAGGTGGCTACTTTGAAGAACCTAGAATATAAGACATATTTTCAGTTGTTTCACACTTTTTTGTTAAGTATATAATTCCACACGTGTTAATTCATAGTTTTGATGCCTTCAGTGTGAATGTACAATTTTCATAGTCATGAAAATACAGAAAAATCTTTAAATGAAAAGGTGTGTCCAAACTTTTGGTCTGTACTGTATATATATATATATATATGTATATATATATATATATATATATAAAATAGTAGAAACAGCACTCCAAAATAGATGATTTATTGGCTCCGTAAGAGCTGTGGCAACGTTTCGGCTCAATACAGCCTTTTTCAAGCCATGTATATGTAGCACCCTGAGGATTCGGCTGCTACAGGGGTATTGCACCTCAACCCAGAGGTGTGATATTCCACTCCCGGGTAAGGATGGAGTGTGGAACTGAGCTAGTAGGCTGCATGCACTACACACATCCCATTTCCGGGGAACAGACCGATGGTACTCCCACTAGAGAAATGTGCAGGTACGACAGTGTCTGTTCCTGGCTGGAGTGGGAGGGGGGTGGAACATCCCAGTAGTGTAGGGGCAGATAGGGGGAGCAGCCTGGGTAAAGTTAGGAGCTCATTGGGTGCTGGTCACCTGAGCTCACACATAGAGGGAGTATATAAGGTGGGAACCATCTTAGATCAGGGTCGGTCAGTCAGTCAGTCAGTTGTCAGTCTGTGAGACGTCAGTCTGTCAGAGTGTAACCTGAGAAGCAGAGCAGAGGAGAAGAGAGAGAGACCCAGAGGCGCAGAGGGGACCCCAAGAGCCCATAAGAGAGCTAATAGGGTGAAGGGTCGGCAACAGGGTACCGGATCCCAAGCTGGCAGAGGCTACAGCACACCTTAGCCAGGAACCGGAGGTCGTGGGCAGGATCTGCCACGACCACCCACTAAATCCACCCGGAAGGCAGACCAAGAATAGGGTCAGGGAGCCCAGAGGAGGCTTGACCAACAAGAGGCCCGAGGGAGCCGGACTTAGGTGGATCCCTGGTGGGAACGGCCAGAAGAAGGGAGAGACAGAAAGGAGCTCAGGACCACACTCCGGAGTTGCCTGGGAGTTGACCGAGTCCAGGACCTGGTGGACGCAGCACGGCTTGGGTGGTCACTGCTGTACACAGTGACCCGAGCAACACCAGTAAGTAAAACCCTGGAACTGCATTTTATGCCTCTGAGTCTCCTTGCTGCACCTTCACAACCACCATCCTCCACGGCTGACCCCCTGAGGCTATACCCCTCCCGTTGGGGGTTATACTACCTAAGCTGCACTCACATCATCAGCCTCAGTGGACCCTGCTGCAGCGGCGGCCGTATTGACCGCAAATCAACGGGTGGCGTAGTCGACACAAAAGAACATCTAGTAACATCATAAGGACTGCCACACACTGAGCTTGACACCCTGGGCACGGACCGGGTCACAGCCACTCGGAGACTACAACCCCCATCTGATCCGGCTCCGGGTATCCCTAACAACATGGCCCAGGGGGCGCGTCAACTTTGGCGTAGTCGGCAGGATAACGTGCCCGCAACAACCGGGTACTGCGTGCCTGAAGAAAAGTTCACCGTTACCTCAAAAAGAAGTCTCCCGCCGGTTCCGGAGGGTCCCCGCCAACGGACCCCATCACAGGTCGTTTCCCGCCGGTTGTCCGCAATTTGCAGCTTTCTCCCGCCATCCATGGAGTTTCCCGCCACTGGGAGACGATTCCCGCCATTTCCAAAGATTTCCCGCCTTGGAAGAGCGGACGCCATTATGGGCGTGCCAGAGGGTGGCAAAAGGCCACCTCCCATCGTGGGCCAGGTCGAAGAATGGCGCCAAAAGCGGAAACCGCGCCCACCAACAGAGACTGTGATGCTGGAAGTGTCCATCAGCGTGAGAGAACTGCCCCTGGAACTGACAATCACAAAGTTGCCCCGGGACCACCCTCAATGTGGGCGGAGACAGAACAAGAGAACAAAGATGGGTGTCGCCTGGAGGAGTCTGGAGAGAGCGCACCCGGAGACAAGACGTCTGGAAGAGAGTCCAGAGAGAGCCTACCTGGAGATGGAGGGAGAGTCAGGCAGCACCGACCCAGTGGTCAGGAGCCTGTTGCAGGTCGCCACTCCAGAAGGCCTGCTGGAGATCCTAGCACAGCTCCCCCGAGACCGGGAGTGTGCACAGACCGCGCTGGAGGGCCTCGCACGGAGGATGGCCCGGGTACAGCGAGAGACGTTGGCGGAGTGGAGCCGAGAGATGGCCCAGCAGACCGAAATCCGTCAGCGGAGCACGCCACCTGAGACGAGGAGACAGACCGCCTCTGAGGATGGCGCAGGAGGAATGAAGGCAGGAGACGGCGCCGAGAAGGGAGCTGAACGGACGGAGGCAGGTAAAGGGGACGTCTCTACCCCGAGCCGGGAAACCGCGTGCCTGCCCCAGCTCCCCGTCGCAGAGCCCAAAATTCCCCCTGCCGTGCCCGTCGTTGCATCGTCACCGCCGCCGACTAGGCCTCAACCGGAAACCGCGGCCGCGACCCCTGTGACGTCACACGCCTCGACATCGAGCGTGGCCAAGCAGGAAATACCACCGGCCTGGTCGCAAGGCCTAGTACCTCCGGGCGCCGCAATACCAACAGCGCCCCCTACCTCCGCGGAGCCACCGGCCTGGCCGCAGGGCCGAGTAACCGCGGGCGCCGCCGTTCTTACGGTGCCCTTTGCCTTTAGGGTGCCCCAAGCCTGGTCGCAAGGCCTGGTCAACCCGGGCGCCGCTACCATCAACGCGCCCTCAACATCTAGAGTGCCGCACCTGGGTGAAAATCTATTTGCCCAGCATACGTGCCCGGATGGGCAGCCCTTTATATGGCCACCGGAGTTTCACCATCCCCGACTCCGGAAAGAGAGACCCCTAGACGAGCCCCTGATTCCGGCTCCGAAGCCTGTAAAGAGGACCTCGCCCCCGCTGGAGGAGGCACAGTTCGAGTGGGACCCCACTGGAGAAGACCTCATGGGGTTCACTCAGGAGACTCGGGCGGCCGCAGCGGAGCGTGCAGAGTGCTGCCGCCAGCAGCTCGAGGTCTTCGAGAGGGAGCGGAGAGAGAGGCGGGTCCGGGAACAGCAAGCGCAGATAAGGAGCGCGGAGCAGAAGAGCCGGACCAGGAGGAAACCCCGTGCAGCTCATGGTCCCCGTGCCACCGGGACTGTGATAAAATTCAACATGCAGCACGGATGGGGCTTTATCAGAGACCATCAGACCCCCGGCGACGTCTTTGTAACCCGCAGAGACGTAGAAAGCCATCTGCCGGAGGGACACAGAGGTCGTGACCTGTATGTAGGGGACGAGGTCACCTTCACCCGGCACAAGTGTGCCAAAGGACCCTAGGCCCTTCATGTGCATTCCCTGACGGAGGAGGAGCTGCGGTGTGAGGAGGAGCAAGAGGACCCGGACGGGTCTGAAGAATCTAAAGAAGGAGCAGGAGGACGCCGTCGTTGAAGTACGGTAGAGAGAGACTGTACATAGTTACCCGTCAGGGTATAAGAACTGTTCTAGTTAAAATATAGTCCCCGTTGGGACCAGCCAATTGAACTGAATCCCGTGTGTCCCTATTCCCACTGACCGAGGACTGAGAGCGGCCATATTTCCTTTGTATATAGTTGCGCTTTTTAAGGCGCCCCCTACCGGTTTTATAGGAAACTGTTTTATTCCAAAAGAGACTGTCGCACTTTACCCGGTCACAAGTTGCACAGTGACCGGAGGAACCAGAAACAAGAATGTTATTTATATGAAAAGTTTATGCTGCTGATAATGTTTATATGTTTTATATGTTTATGTTATGAAAAAATTTGTATGTTTTGGATGTTTATATTTTACAGCCCGAGGACGTGCTGTGATTTACCAGGGGGGAATGTAGCACCCTGAGGATTCGGCTGCTACAGGGGTATTGCACCTCAACCCAGAGGTGTGATATTCCACTCCCGGGTAAGGATGGAGTGTGGAACTGAGCTAGTAGGCTGCATGCACTACACACATCCCATTTCCGGGGAACAGACCGATGGTACTCCCACTAGAGAAATGTGCAGGTACGACAGTGTCTGTTCCTGGCTGGAGTGGGAGGGGGGTGGAACATCCCAGTAGTGTAGGGGCAGATAGGGGGAGCAGCCTGGGTAAAGTTAGGAGCTCATTGGGTGCTGGTCACCTGAGCTCACACATAGAGGGAGTATATAAGGTGGGAACCATCTTAGATCAGGGTCGGTCAGTCAGTCAGTCAGTTGTCAGTCTGTGAGACGTCAGTCTGTCAGAGTGTAACCTGAGAAGCAGAGCAGAGGAGAAGAGAGAGAGACCCAGAGGCACAGAGGGGACCCCAAGAGCCCATAAGAGAGCTAATAGGGTGAAGGGTCGGCAACAGGGTACCGGATCCCAAGCTGGCAGAGGCTACAGCACACCTTAGCCAGGAACCGGAGGTCGTGGGCAGGATCTGCCACGACCACCCACTAAATCCACCCGGAAGGCAGACCAAGAGTAGGGTCAGGGAGCCCAGAGGAGGCTTGACCAACAAGAGGCCCGAGGGAGCCGGACTTAGGTGGATCCCTGGTGGGAACGGCCAGAAAAAGGGAGAGACAGAAAGGAGCTCAGGACCACACTCCGGAGTTGCCTGGGAGTTGACCGAGTCCAGGACCTGGTGGACGCAGCACGGCTTGGGTGGTCACTGCTGTACACAGTGACCCGAGCAACACCAGTAAATAAAACCCTGGAACTGCATTTTATGCCTCTGAGTCTCCTTGCTGCACCTTCACAACCACCATCCTCCACGGCTGACCCCCTGAGGCTATACCCCTCCCGTTGGGGGTTATACTACCTAAGCTGCACTCACATCATCAGCCTCAGTGGACCCTGCTGCAGCGGCGGCCGTATTGACCGCAAATCAACGGGTGGTGTAGTCGACACAAAAGAACATCTAGTAACATCATAAGGACTGCCACACACTGAGCTTGACACCCTGGGCACGGACCGGGTCACAGCCACTCGGAGACTACAACCCCCATCTGATCCGGCTCCGGGTATCCCTAACAACATGGCCCAGGGGGCGCGTCATATATATTTTTTTCTTTTCTAATTTTCCTAAAAAATTCCTAGAAAGGAAGTGTGTCATCTTAGGCCTTTTAAAACTTTAGGCCTTTTAGAGATCATTTCATCTTCAACTTGCTTAACTGTTCACAACAGGAATTTTGACCAGGGGTGCACAAACTTTTACATGCCACTGTATTAGTGGATTCTATTACTTACAGGCATGATTAGTAAACAGAGAAGAGTGAAAGGGTTAAGCGATGCCGCTGAGATGAGTGTGAACTTCGCATCCTACACGTGTCACAAAAACAGCGGTGTAACGAAGGCGCGCGATATGTAGGCTGCAGATAATCATATAGATGACAGCGAGGACTCGCAACACTCGACGACGCGCCTCCGCTGGGTTCTGATACACTGGATTCTCTCATTCACCGACAGCAAGCAGAGATCTTGAGAAACAGAAACAAAGTATATAATTACAATGCACACGTCACAGACACAGGACACCGCCATGTGACCTGACGCAGCTTCACGTCCCAGTGGACGCCTGACGTCAGGTTTTCATTCACACTAAACGATGCATTTATTTTGTGGATCACTTCCCAGTTGTCTGGATGCTGCCTGCAGTGTAAAGAATGGAGGTTTTGATTCTGGTTTCCATCATTACATCCACAGCCTTTACTACTTTGACATTGTTGCGAGTTTCAGTAAGCAGGAGAGAATATATATGTATACACTCCTGGAATTTGTACATGGTCTCCACTATTCTTTACACTGCAGGCTGTATTCAGAATACAAATACGGTTTATACTGTAGAGCAGGGTTCCCCAACTCCAGTCCTCAAGGCCCACCAACAGGTCATGTTTTCAGGATTTCCTTAGTATTACACAGGTGATAATTGCATCACCTGCACAGGCAATAATTCCATCACCTGTGCAATACTAAGGAAATCCTGAAAACATGACCTGTTGGTGGGCCTTGAGGACTGGAGTTGGGGAACCCTGCTGTAGAGCAGCCAGTTTTCTCTATTTACACGCCTCCTCTGCAACAAAAAAGATTGGCGATCAGCTGTAATATTTACCGTTAAATTTTACATGGGGCTGCCAGTAATCCTGATGGATGATCTCATGTCTCTAGGTAGCACTCATCATTTCCATGGAAGAAGTTCCCTGAGGGTTCAGTCGCCGCAGGGGTACTGCATCTCAGATAGAGGTGTGGTATCTCCTCTTCCAGGTAAGGATGGAGCATCACACAGGACCCCACTTCACACTCAACACTACACCACTCCTGTCCTGTAGGGGGCCTAAATGCACCAGGGTGCTGCTCCGGTCCGGGATAGAGGAGATGGGGGGAACCAAAGATAAAGGGAACCAAGTAGTGGGTGAGGGTGGAGGAAACACTTACAGGAAGCACTTACAGGAAGCTGCCAGAACATCAGCCTTAGTGGACTGTTGCAGCGCTGGTGGCCTTCACCAGAAACCACAGGTGGCGTAGTCGAACAACTACTCATCCAAAAGCCCATTTTTCATGTGACAGCCCTGGGCACGGACCTGGTCACGGCCACGACGACATCCCACACCACCATACATTGACCTGGCACCGAGTAACCCCACCACTCAGGGAGGGCGAGTCACAAAACTGGCGTAGTCGGCAGGATTGCGTGCCCGCAGCAACGGAAGAAGATAATCCCCATTGCCGCCGGGTACTGTGCGCCTTTCTCAAAAAAAACTGTCTTTACACACTCAATGTGGCGCCCACCCAAGAAGAACGGACGCCATTATGTGCAAAAACAACAGCAACCTAAGACCTCCCATCGTGGGCCTGGCTCCCCAATGGCGCCAAAAGTGCCGACCACCCCCTCCAGCAGAGACTGTCCGCATAGTAGTGTCCGTCAAGATGGATGGGACGTCCCAAGGAGTGCCCGTCAGCCAGCCACCCTGGAGCCGCCCCAAAAGTAGGAGGAGAAGAAGACCGCACCCTGCAGCAGAGATGGACGCAGCCAAGGAGATGCCCTCCGTCGCTGGCCCACCAGCTGCCACCTCCCTCACTATGGAGGGAATGCACCGCGGAAGAGGTCGAGTTCCTCCGCGGTGAAACGTAGGATCTGACCCGGAGGGTCGAAGAGGCCCAACGACTGTTCGCTGCTGAATGGAGGGAAGAGGTGCTGCGGAAGATCAAGGCCCGCCGCCGGAGATCGTCGTGCCTGACTACTGAGGCCTCGGCCCAGGCGGAGGAAGCCCAGGAGGCCCTGTGCAGCCCAAGAGCAGGTAAGGTCGAAACCCCTATCCCGGGCACGGGACGCACCAAAGTCCTCATAGATCTCCTGCCGTCACCCCTGTCCCCGGGCGCCATCGTTTTGGAGCAACTCCTGGCTCCGGAGGCCCAAGCCACCGCCACTCCCGGAGGCCTGCTATGCCTCCCGACTCCCGATCCAGAGAACCCTGCACTCTCCTGGGTGTACACCTTCCTCAACCCGGACTGGTCCGCACCAATAGAGGGCCCGCAACGAACCCTGTTATTGCCGCTGCCCGCACCCCCGGTCGCCTGCCCGGCGGCAGAAGAGTTTGCCTGGGACAACCAGGGGGGCGACCTGATGGACTTCCTCCGGGAGACCCAGTCCGAAGCGCGGAGGTGGGAGGAGTTCTGCTGTAAGGAGCTCCTCCAGCTCGAGAATGAGCGGCGAGAGAGGAGGATCCGCTGTGAGCGCCTGGAGGTGCGCGCCAAGGCTGCTAAATCACAGGCCCGTCAGGCGGAGGCCACCCGTCCCAGCCTCCGGGAAGAAGGCCTTATCGTGCGCTTCCACCAGGAGGCAGGATGGGGCTTCATCTGTAGTCCACAGTTCAACCGGGACGTCTTCGTCAACCGGCGGGATGTCGAGCCGCGGCTGGAGCAGGGCCACTCTGGCCGGAACCTCTACCCGGGTGATCTAGTGTCTTACACCCGCCACCACGGGGAGCGTGGGTGGTATGCCCTGGATGTTCAAAGGGTATTCAAGGAAGATGCCCCCACGCACCTAGCTACAGAGGACTGGTCCGGTTCCGTCGGAAAGCACGAGCCTTTTCCCCGGTGGGGATATCACTGTTGAACAGCCCCAGAGGATGCACCTCCCTGTTGTTTGAACTTTTATTTGTTTTCATGTTTCTTTTTGCACCCGGTTTATCTACAAACACTTGTCCCTGCGGACACTGAGCAAGACTAACATTGTATATAGTTTTCATCTATTTAGGTGATCCCTATTGGTTTTATGCAAAACCACCTCTACCTCTGACTTCAGAAGCAAAACCTGTCTGGTCGTGGCTCTACTGGAGGTCCAACTCAGGATCCCCATGCCCTGCAGCCACCCCAGGGCCTACGTTGAGAGCTTTGGGCAGGTCCCTCATGCTGCTGAACTAGCACTTTTCTACAGCATTTTTCTACAGTGTTTTTCTACATGCATAATGTCTCTTTAATGTTTTATATATTTATACTATATATCTGGCAACGTTAAAGTATCTGAGCCTCCCATAAAGGGAAGATTGTTTCTTGTTTACCGGTCCAGGATAGAGGAGATCAGGGAAACCAAAGATAGGGGGAACCAAGTAGTGGGTGAGGGTGGAGGAAACACTTACAGGAAGCACTTATGGAATCATATATAATATCTGGCTATCTTAGGTTCAAGGTCTTTGATTATGGGTCTTCTGTCAGGGTCCAGCAAGAGTCTGTAGCTGGCTGAAGATTCGCAGTCCTCGCTCTCTGGCCTTGAGACGAGGAGCGGGTTGGAGTTAACAAGTGTCTCTGCCCGGTCAGGGTCCTGTTCTAAGAAGGCCTTGGAGGGGAGCAGAGGAGATAGGCTCCACAGGCAAAAGGATCCCAGGAGGGTACGGACAGAGCGGAGTCGCCACCTGTATTCTTCACTCTGGCCTAGCCAGAGGGACTCCTGCTGCAAAAGGGGTAACCGGCCCCCGATATCTGACTTTGTCACTTCACCTCTCAGTCAGAAAAGCCCGGAGGCTTAGTGGATCCCAGGGGGATACGGATGGAGCGGAGTCGCCACCTGTATCTCTCAACCTGCGTTTACCCAGTGGGACCCAGCCTTACACCATGTTCATACCACACACAGCCAGGAGAGGACTCAGTGGGAGAACTTACTAAGGAGAGGAACACACCAGCGGGGTCTTGTCAGGTGCTCTTGGTATACCTGGGGAGTGCTGAACCCCTTCCTGGTGGCCGCAGCGCGCCACGAGAGGCAGAGAGAAGCTTTGCAGCTGCTACTTCACCAAAGTGAGTAAAGCTTGGATGACTTCACTTACTGCCTCCGTTTGTTCATTCCTGCACGGCACTGCACCCACTACAACTCTCCAGATCTTACTCACTGCCCTGAGGCCTACTCCGCCTGTGGTGAGTAGTACCAACCAAGCTGCCAGAACATCAGCCTTAGTGGACTGTTGCAGCGCTGGTGGCCTTCACCAGAAACCACAGGTGGCGTAGTCGAACATCTACTGATCCAAAAGCCCATTTTTCATGTGACAGCCCTGGGCACGGACCGGGTCACCGCCACGACGACATCCCACTCCACCATCATACATTGACCTGGCACCGAGTAACCCCACCACTCAGGGAGGGCGAGTCATCAACAGGTACCTCAAAAAAAAGCTTCAACTGGTCTCTTTAAATATTAGATCATCCCTCCCCATATTGGCTCACACTGGGCGCGTTCCCCTCTCCCCGATCACATGCTTAATACATTCCAAAAGCCGAGTGGTTCTGTTTATATTTCTCCAGATTTCACACCTCCTCCTCCCGCTGAAATAAGAGCATATATATATATATATATATATATATATATATATATATAAAAAAAAGAGAGCCAGACATGGGCACCGCTGATCACACACGTAGGGCCTGATTCATCATTTGCATTTTTTGTTTTTAAAGCCACTTTTCTTTTTTTTTGTCTTGTGATATTCCTTGACGTTATTTGCGCCAAATTCTTCAAAATAGCGCGCTCGGTTCATGAATTTTACACAGAATTAAATATGCAAATATTTTTGTCTATCATCTTTCATACATCGTTTTTGAGCCAAAAGTCAAATGTTCTGCTAAAATGACAAAAAAGAAAATGCAGCAACGCAAAAAAAAAATCTCTTCATGGGATGGAGTACATTAGGCAAAAAATGTAACAACCTGTTAAAAAGCTGCAATGGTCGAATCGGTTACATACATCTGGAAAAACCCACCCACAATGGGAAACATAAAAAAAGGAAAACACATAAAATAGACTGCAAAAAAAAAGACAAAAAACAGGTACAAGCACAGCAATGAATTTTCTCCATAGAGTTATTGCTTTTTCCAGATTTCAGCTGAAACATTGTAACTGATCACGTTTATGATACAATGTATCATCTCACTCTTATGTTTCCTCCCACAAGTCCATCTTGATCATCCTGTGCCTCCTGGTTCATGAACAGAATACCAAAGCTGCAGTGAAAAACAGACATTGGCAGAAAAGAAATGAGGAGCATTGCGTGGTCCCAGGATCATGGCAACCACTGATATGGGGTACCTTCCAAAAAAGGTGGTACCAAATTCAACATCCAGTGTACTTGGTCAGGACTCAAAAGATGCATTTAGGGGGCGAGGTAAAGAAGAAGAACTCATTGATCTGTACCAACTAAACGCCCACTTAAAGGGGTTATCGATGAAAAAAAATGCCTGCTTTCTTTTAGACACAGCGCCACCCCATCCACAGGTTGTGTGCAGTATTGCAGCTCCATACACTTCAATAGAACTGACCTAATTTGCCAAAGCTGCCCATCGCCTAAGTGCAATCAGCTTTTTCTCAGTTTTGTATGGTGTCACCCAGCTTTCCTACAGTATTGATGCCTCAGCAGAGGACGTACCATGATTTACCCACCGTACCAGCTGTCTAGGTGCCAACCTAGATTACAGCTGCCATAAAAGTCATCACTCAGCTTTCCCAGATTCCTGAATGGCAGTTCAGTGTATACATACTGTAAGCAGAACGAGCACTCCTGTTTAGAGGGAAAGTTGGACGAGATAGCTGCCATTAAGGTCCCCAAACACATTAGACTAACATGGGTTGAGCTTGCTGATATCAGTAGGCTAGCCAACCAACAAATGAGATACACCACTACTTGGCCAGATAAGCCTCCACCAGAGGAGTCTGGCAGGAGATCACTCATAAAGAACACAGGAGTGATCGGCAGAGCGAGCGCTTCTATATATGGAAGAATCGGCCGAGATAGCTACAGCTACCAGCGGAGCATCAGCCGAACTAGGCCGACAAATATCTTTTGTGTATGGGGGCCTTAAGTCTCACCAATTTCAGGAAAGTAAAGAGCGCTGATTGACTATATTCAAGTCATTTGGCACTTTACACAGGTTGATGAACAATGATGGAGTTCATGTTATTAGCAACACATCCTCTATTTATATAGGGTGATGTGCTGCAGATAATGATGATTTATATGCACATAAAAATCAAATCAATCATCAAATTAATTTTTGCTCATTCGTTGGGTGATTGCCTGCAAATTTTCATGGGTCGATAATTGGGAATGAGCGTTCCTATTAGTGATGAGCGAGTATGTTGTGTTAACCCTTTGGCATGCTCTCCGAGTATCTTCAGCGTGCTCAGGTGTTATGTTTGAGTAGCGTTGTGTGCATGATTTGCGACTGTTTGACAGCTTTTATACATGTGAGGAATGCCTAAGAAACAGGTATTCCTCACATGTATTAAAGTTGTCAAACAGTCGAAAATCATGCACACAGTGCGACTCAAACATAACACCTGAGCACGCTGAATATACTCGGGAAACACCCGAGCATGCTCGTAAATCTCGAGTAACGAGCATGCTCGCTCATCACTAGTTCCTACGAATGCTCGTTCACTGATCTCATCTAGAAATTGTTCATATTGGGACTGCTCCCCCCGTTGAGCAGACAGAACAACTTATTACGCCTCCAGTTTTGGGCTGAATAATGACCTCAAAGGGGTTATCCAGTACTTAACCATTTAATCCAGTGCATGCTCTTTGATGCCCTCAGGCTGTGTGCCCACGATGCGTTTTTGGAGCGTATTTTGGTGCGTATTTTCAGCACGTAAACGCTCCAGAAACGCATTGCATACCTTATCCCATGACTTCCTATGACATTCTGCAAGTTCTGTGCACATGGTCCGTATTTTTTCTGCGCAAATTTTACTCGCACAAAAAATACGGACATGACCAATTCTTGTGCGTTTCTGCATGCGTATTTGTCTATACAATGCATTGGAAAAACGCATGGTAAATACGCATGCAAATACGCATGCAAATACGCGTCAAATACGCGTCAAAAATGCATGTAAAAACCGCATGCATTTTTCTGCCAAGGAGATGAAGAAATGCTCAGGAAAATTTCTGCTTCATTTCTGCATCGTGGGCACTAAGCCTCAACAGTCTGTTTCCCTGCAGCTACATGTTATCTACCTATGTGACCACTACAGCCAATCACTGGCCTCAGTGGTATCATGGCATATACCATTGAGGCAAGTAATTGGCTGCAGCAGTCTGTTGGTAGATAACATAGAGTGAGCTGCAGTGAAAAATATTATCCTGGACATTCTCTATAAATGTGCTAAACACATCTGCACAGTGGTGGCCAAAAGTATTGGCACCCCTGCAATTCTGTCAGATAATACTCAGTTTCTTCCTGAAAATGATTGCAATCACAAATTCTTTGGTATTATTATCTTCATTTCATTTGTCTTCAATAAAAAAACACAAAAAGAATTATCCTAAAGCCAAATTGGATATAATTCCACACCAAACCTAAAAAAGGGGGTGGACAAAAGTATTGGCACTGTTTGAAAAATCATGTGATGCTTCTCTAATTCGTGTAATTAACAGCACCCGTAACTTACCTGTGGCACCTAACTGGTGTTGGCAATAACTAAATCACACTTGCAGCCAGTTAACATGGATTAAAGTTGACTCAACCTCTGTCCTGTGTCCTTGTGTGTACCACATTGAGCATGGAGAAAAGAAAGAAGACCAAAGAACTGTCTGAGGACTTGAGAAACCAAATTGTGAGGAAGCATGAGCAATCTCAAGGCTACAAGTCCATCTCCAAAGACCTGAATGTTCCTGTGTCTTCCGTGCGCAGTGTCATCATGAAGTTTAAAGCCCATAGCACTGTGGCTAACCTCCCTAGATGTGGACAGAAAAGAAAAATTGACAAGAGATTTCAATGCAAGATTGTGCGGATGGTGGATAAAGAACCTCGACTAACATCCAAACAAGTTCAAGCTGCCCTGCAGTCCGAGGGTGCAACAGTGTTAACCCGTACTATCCGTCGGCGTCTGAATGAAAAGGGACTGTATGGTAGGATACCCAGGAAGACCCCACTTCTTACCCCGAGACATAAAAAAGCCAGGCTGGAGTTTGCCAAAACTTACCTGAGAAAGCCTAAAACGTTTTGGAAGAATGTTCTCTGGTCAGATGAGACAAAAGTAGAGCTTTTTGGGAAAAAGCATCAACATAGAGTGTACAGGAAAAAAAAGAGGCATTCAAAGAAAAGAACACGGTCCCTACAGTCAAACATGGCGGAGGTTCCCTGATGTTTTGGGGTTGCTTTGCTGCCTCTGGCACTGGACTGCTTGACCGTGTGCATGGCATTATGAAGTCTGAAGACTACCAACAAATTTTGCAGCATAATGTAGGGCCCAGTGTGAGAAAGCTGGGTCTCCCTCAGAGGTCATGGGTCTTCCAGCAGGACAATGACCCAAAACACACTTCCAAAAGCACTATAAAATGGTTTGAGAGAAAGCACTTGTAACATACCATGTGGTGGGCTTGCATGGTGCACCATCTCTCACTATGCAAGATCGCAAACTTGATCTTCAGTCCAGTCTGCTAGTCTGGCTTCTATTCATGCTGTCTGTTTGTCTCTGTTCTGACTGCTTAGGGCGGCGGCCCGGTTACTTCCTGCTTCTTGTAGCTGCTGTGGGCACACCCCTAATGCGTCCTCAGCCTATTGCTGTCTGTCACTGGATATTTAAACCAGCTCCACCTGGAATCTGATGCCTGAGCAACTCTATCATTCAGTGTGCTCCTTGACTCTGAATGTGCCATGTCCTGTTCTGTGTTTTCTTGCCTATCTGTCCGCCTTCCTGGAGGCTGTATTTCCAGGCCAGTCTGAACACGCTCCTAGCCTGTTCGTCCCGCCTTCTAGGGGCCGCATACCTAGATCTGTTATCTGTGTTTTCTTGCCTGTCTGTCCGCCTTCCTGGAGGCTGTATTTCCAGGCAAGTCTAAACACGCTCCTAGCCTGTTCGTACCGCCTTCTGGGGGCCGCATACCCAGACCCGCTCCTGTATCTCGCTGCAGTGTCAGTTCCTGTCTGAACACTCAGTTCCTGTCTGAACACTCTCCTAGTCTGTTACCTGTTTTTTTCTATGTTATGTCCGTACCTTCCCTTTTTCTGCAGTCTGAACCTGCACCTAACTCCTACTTGTTGTCGCTGTACTTCCGTTTGTGAGTTTAGAGTCCACTCGCTACTTCATTGCAAGTATCTTGTGTGTATCTGGTTCTGCCTTTCCCTTCCAGTCTGTTCCTTGTGAACAGAGCCCTGTCCCCTCTGCTCTGCCTTGCTCACCGCTCCAGCAGTTCCTGCCCGCTCTGCCTTGCTCACCCCTCCGGTGGTTCCTGCCCGCTCTGCCTTGCTCACCGCTCCGGCAGTTTCTGCCCGCTCTGCCTTGCTCACCGCTCCGGCGGTTCCTGCCCGCTCTGCCTTGCTCACTGCTCCGGCAGTTTCTGCCCGCTCTGCCTTGCTTACCGCTCCGGCGGTTTCTGCCCGCTCTGCCTTGCTCACCGCTCCGGCGGTTTCTGCCCGCTCTGCCTTGCTCACCGCTCTGGCGGTTTCTGCCCGCTCTGCCTTGCTCACCGCTCTGGCGGTTTCTGCCCGCTCTGCCTTGCTCACCGCTCTGGCGGTTTCTGCCCGCTCTGCCTTGCTCACCGCTCTTGCGGTTTCTGCCCGCTCTGCCTTGCTCACCGCTCTGGCGGTTTCTGCACGCTCTACCTTGCTCACCACTCCGGCGGTTCCTGCCCGCTCTGCCTTGCTCACCGCTCCGGCGGTTCCTGCCCGCTCTGCCTTGTCACCCTGCTCCGGCGGTACCTCTCTGCTCCGCCTTGCCCACCGCTCCGGCGGTTCCTCTCTGCTCTGCTTGTCTACCGGTTCTGTTCCTGAATCCCAGTCTGTACTGGACCCTATCCAGCCTGTGCTCCAACCTGCTAGTACCTCTCCGTCTGCACGCCAGCCGTACTTGTCAGTACCCTCCTGTCTGCATACCAGCCGTGCCTGCCAGTGCCCACATGTCTGCATGCCAGCCGTGCCTGCCAATACACACCTGTCTGTGTGCCAGCCTAACCTGCCTGTTCCTGTATTCCCCGATGTGGGTCAACAGCCGTGTCCGGGGTCTGGCCTGGAGTAGCAACTGGTCCCTCTGCTCGGTTCCTCCCTGGTGCACGGCGTCGTTAGCCGTCGTGCGACCTTGGTCGGATCGGGTAGAAACTTAGTTACGCCCCTCCAGGCACTCTCCGGTTCATGGCACAGTGGAATCACTAAATCACGCACACGCCAGTCAGCCCGGGCGTGTGCATAACAGCACTGGAGACTTCTAAAGTGGCCAGCAATGAGTCCAGACCTGAATCCCATAGAACACCTGTGGAGAGATCTCAAAATGGCAGTTTGGAGAAGGCACCCTTCAAATATCAGGGACCTGGAGCAGTTTGCCAAAGAAGAATGGTCTACAATTCCAGCAGAGCATTGTAAGAAACTCATTGATGGTTACCAGAAGCGGTTGTTCGCAGTGATTTTGGCTAAAGGTTGTGCAACCAAGTATTAGGCTGAGGGTGCCAATACTTTTGTCTGGCCCATTTTTGGAGTTTTGTGTGAAATGATCAATGATTTGATTTTTGCTTCATTCTCTTTTGTGTTTTTTCCTTGCAAGCAAATTAAATGAAGATAATAATACCAAAGAATTTGTGATTGCAATCATTTTCAGGAAGAAACTGAGTATTATCTGACAGAATTGCAGGGGTGCCAATACTTTTGGCCATCACTGTATATGTGATCTGCTCCCTAACTTATCCACTGTCAGTCATGTAATATACAACCAATGGTCAAAAACGACAGCTCAAAAAAATGTTAGTGTAGGAATTTTCTATCTTTTCTAAATCATTTCTTCTATTTCTTCACTGCCGCATAAACAAAGCTGAGATGACAATCACATTACCCAGTTATTAGTATGCCTATTAGTGTTGAGCGAGCATGCTCAACACTGCTCGGTAATCGGGATGTTCGGCGAGCACCGAGCATTTCCGGGTTACTCGGGTTGGAGCTCGGGTCTCCGCCCTGCATGTTTGGCGCTCTTTACAGAGCCAGTGAACATGCAGGGATTGCCAGCCAGTCACTGTAATGCTGAAGCCATGTTCTTTGTGGGTATTACAGTGATTGGCTGGCCGCACAGCGTCACCTCGAGTATTTAAAACCGGGCGCCGCCATCTTGGACACAGTCGCTCCGGATCAGACAGTGTAGGGACAGCACTGCTGATTTTGGGAGAGATATATCCTGCGAAATAGTTAGTGTAGGGTCTGTAAAGGCTGCCAGATCAAACAAACAGTCCTTCTCAGGACTAATATCCATCCCAGATATCAGGCAGGCAGGTAGGCTGTATAGGAGACGCAGTGGTTATACCAGCAAACGCTGCGCTACAGTCCTGTGTGCTCCTGTTGCTGAAATTGCAGGACTTAGCTCCAGGTCTCGGGGGCCAGGAAAAATCCTTTTTTTTTCATCTAAATCCTCTTTTGTTCCCTCCTTCACACTGTACAAATACCCATCTTATTAACCTTTTGGTGCCCGCCCCCCAAAAAAAAGTGTGTCTCTGATTTTTCAGACACAAATATATCTGTTGAAAATAGTCTGGTGTAGGCCCGAGAAACAGAAGTGTGGTTTTGCAGTTCCATGGGCCATTTGTATCTAAAAAAAAACAGTTTGAGTGTGCCGTTCACTGTTCAGCCGCAAATATATATATTTAAAAAAGTCTGGCATACACCAGTAAATTATAACTGTGGTTTTGCTGTTCCACGGGTCAAATCTCTGTATTATCCTGCTTTTGTCATTTTTTGCCGTAAAGAAAAACAGTAGTAGTGTCTCCTGATTGTTCAGACACAAATATATCTGTTGAAAATAGTCTGGTGTAGGCCAGAGAAACAGAAGTGTGGTTTTGCAGTTCCATGGTTCAAACCTCTGTATTATCCATTTTTGGGCCATTTGTATCTAAAAAAAAAACAGTTTGAATGTGTCGCTCACTGTTCAGCCGCAAATATATATTTTTAAAACAGTCTGGTATACACCAGTAAATTAAAACTGTGGTTTTGCTGTTCCATGGTAAAAAATCTCTATTATCCTGCTTTTGGCATTTTTTGCCGTAAAAGAAAAAAACTAATAGTGTCTCCCTTATTTTTCAGACACAAATATATCTGTTGAAAATAGTCTGGTGTAGGCCCGAGAAATAGAAGTGTGGTTTTGCAGTTCCACGGGTCAAATCTCTGTATTATCCTGCTTTTGCCATTTTTTGCCGTAAAGAAAAACAGTAGTAGTGTCTCCCTTATTTTTCAGACACAAATATATCTGTTGAAAATAGTCTGGTGTAGGCCAGAGAAACAGAAGTGTGGTTTTGCAGTTCCATGGTTCAAACCTCTGTCTGTATTATCCACTTTTGGGCCGTTTGTATCTAAAAAAACTGTTTGAGTGTGTCGCTCACTGTTCATTCGCAAATATATATATTTAAAAAAGTCTGGTATACACCAGTAAATTATAACTGTGGTTTTGCTGTTCCACGGTAAAAAATCTCTATTATCCTGCTTTTGGCATTTTTTGCCGTAAAAAAAAAAAAATAGTGTCTCCTGATTGTTCAGACACAAATATATCTGTTGAAAATAGTCTGGTGTAGGCCCGGAGAAATACAAGTGTGGTTTTGCAGTTCCACGGGTCAAATCTCTGTATTATCCTGCTTTTTTGCATTTTTTGCCGTAAAGAAAAACAGTAGTGTCTCCTGATTGCTCAGACACAAATATATCTGTTGAAAATTGTCTGGTGTAGGCCAGATTACTAGAAGTGTGGTTTTGCAGTTCCATGGGTCAAATCTCTGTATTATCCTTCTTTTGGTATTTTTTGCCGTAAAGAAAAACAGTAGTGTCTCCTGATTGTTCAGACACAAATATATCTGTTGAAAATAGTCTGGTGTAGGCCCGAGAAATACAAGTGTGGTTTTGCAGTTCCACGGGTCAAATCTCTGTATTATTCTGCTTTTTTGCATTTTTTGCCGTAAAGAAAAACAGTAGTGTCTCCTGATTGTTCAGACACAAATATATCTGTTGAAAATAGTCTGGTGTAGGCCCGAGAAATACAAGAGTGGTTTTGCAGTTCCACGGGTCAAATCTCTTTATTATCCTGCTTTTTTGCCGTAAAGAAAAACAGTAGTGTCTCCTGATTGCTCAGACACAAATATATCTGTTGAAAATAGTCTGGTGTAGGCCCGAGAAATACAAGTGTGGTTTTGCAGTTCCACGGGTCAAATCTCTGTATTATCCTGCTTTTTTGCATTTTTTGCCGTAAAGAAAAACAGTAGTGTCTCCTGATTGTGCAGACACGAATATATCTGTTGAAAATAGTCTGGTGTAGACCCGAGAAATACAAGTGTGGTTTTGCCATTCCACGGTAAAAAATCTCTGTTATTCAGCTTTTGGTATTTTTTCCGTAAAGAAAAACAGTAACAGTTTCTCCCTGATTGTTCAGATTGTTTAAAAGAGTCGGGTGTAGGCCAGAGAAATAGAACTGTGGTTTTCCTCTTCCACGGTTCTAATCTACTTTTTATTACCCTTTTTCCATTGATAGTGCGAGTGTAAGCTATTTTACTTCCTTTACAATGGGCAAGGCGCGTGGCAAGGGACGTGGAAGTGGACGTTCTGGTGATGGTGCGTGCAGAGGACTGGGCCGAGGCCAAGGTGAAAATGTGCCACAACCAACAGCCAAATCTTCTCGCTCCCACTTCTTGACTGAATTACTAGGGAAGCACAGAACAACACCAGTATTGCGAACTGATCCGTGTGAACAGGTTATTAATTGGATAGCAGATAATACTTCCAGTTACCTGGGCACCACCACTTCCGGTTTGTCTTCCACACGGTCAACTCTTAGTAGCCGTGAGTCTCGACCGCATACTCCTCCTCACCCTGATGCTCCTTCCTCCCACCATGCCGAGTGTCGTCAGACAGCAACTGATCCCACACTTGGACACGCTGAAGAGCTGTTCACTGGTCCATTTCCAGATTTATGCCCCTCGCCTGCTCCGCTTGAAGTGGTGGAAGAGGAGATCCCATGTAGCGATGCCCAAATATTTGAACAGCCACGGCCACAGGAAGTCGACGCTGGCAATTTGTCACAAGAGATGGACGATGACGAGACACAATTGCCAGGAAGTGAGGAGGAGGATCGTGGTGCGCAAGTGGAAGAGGAGGAGGTGGTGGATGATCTAGTAAGTGACCCAAAGTGGCAGGAGGACATGCAAAGCGAGGCCAGCAGCACACAGTGTGAGGGAGGCAGAGTACCCCAACAGGCAGGAAGAAGCAGTGTGGTGGCCGCACACAGAAGGCGGGCAACAGTTCCCCGTAACACCAACACGAAGTACGTTGCCAGTACAACCTGTAGGTCTTCCAGAGTCTGGAATTTTTTTAAAGACTCTGCTGATAACCCCAAAAAGGCCATTTGTACCACCTGCCATGCCAGCATCAGCAGGGGTGACAAAACTACCAGCCTGACCACCACCAGCATGATCAGGCACATGGCAGCAAAGCACCCGACTTTGTGGGGCGAACCCCAGGGTCCACGACCAGTGTCAGCAGGGTGTCACCACTGCTTCTTTCGCTGTTGTGCGTGCAATAGAACCACCTGTTGTGTGTGCAAGGCAATCCCCTGTCCATACTGCATGCAAAGATGCCCCCTCCTCTCTGTCATCACTTGTTTTGGCAGTTTCTCAAGAAACAGCATCAACGTCCACTTCCCACCGCAATGTTCAATTGTCCATATCCCAGACGTTTGAATGAAAGCGGAAATTCGCAGCTAACGCCCCACAGGTCACAGTCCTAAATTCGTACATTTCACGACTGCTTGCGCTGGAAATGCTGCCTTTTAGGCTGGTGGAGATGGAATCCTTCCGCAACCTTATGTCGGTGGCCGTCCCTCAGTACTCGGTCCCCAGCCGACACTATTTTGCCCGGTGTGCCATCCCCACATTACACAAGCACGTGTCCCAAAACATCTGCCGTGCCCTCAACAACGCAGTTACTGGGAGAGTCCACCTGACAACGGACATGTGGATAAGTGCTTGTGGCCAGGGATGGTACACCTCCCTGACGGCACACTGGGTAAGCATAGTGGAAGCCGGGACCCAGTCGGACCTTGGGACGGAACACATCCTCCCCACACCGAGTATTGCGGGCCCTATGTCAGTCAGAGTTGCCCCCACAGTGTACAGCTCCTGCGCATCATCCTCCTCCTCATGTTCAGCCTCCATCTCAGATATCACCACATCAGTTACAAGCTGGAAGCACTGCAGTACTGCCTCCGCCAAGCGGCAACAGGCTGTGCTGAAACTCATAAGCTTAGGTGAGAAACCTCACACTGCTTGTAAGTTGTGGATAGCTGTGAAAGAGCAGGCAGATCTGTGGCTGAGACCGCTGAACCTACATCCAGGCATGGTCTTGTGTGACAATGGCCGTAACCTGGTGGCGGCTCTGAGGCGAGGCGAGATCACACACGTACCATGCCTGGCTCATGTGCTTAACCTCGTGGTTCAGCGGTTTCTTAAATCGTACCCTGAGTTGCCAGATCTGCCCATCAAAGTACGCCGCCTATCAGCTCATTTTCGCAAGTCGGCTACAGCTTCCGCCGCCCTTGCTGTGTTGCAGCAGCATTTGCAGCTTCCGTCACACCGACTGGTGTGTGATGTCCCCACACGTTGGAACTCTACCCTCCACATGTTGCAAAGGATTTGTGAGCAGAAGAGAGCAGTTTTGGTGTACCAGCTGCAACAAGGCCGTCGATATTCAGGTCAGACTCCACACATAAGACCTCAGGAGTTGACCTGGATGTCTGACATATGTACCAACTTGACAAACTTTGAGGAGTCCACCAAGATGGTGAGTGGCGATGACGCCATCATTAGCGTCAGCATTCCACTTGTCTGTCTTTTGCAATGCTCTCTGCAGAGAATTAAAGAGGAGGCATTGCAGCCAGAGTATGATGAGATGGATGAAGAGGCCGTAGCTGTCGATTACACACAGTCCAGCCTCATCTCATCCCAACGTGCATTGGGGGACAATGAGGGAGAGGAGGAGGAGGAAGAACAGGAGCTTGTATCATGCGCTGTACATGATAGTACCTGTTCAACTGTCATACCGTCAATTCAGCATGGGTGGCCTGAGGACAAGGGGGAGGAAGAGGAGGAGGAGAGCATGGTCAGTCGTCATCTTGGTGAGGACACGGAAGTCTTGCCCGTTACCAGTCTGGCACGCATGGCTGACTTTATGTTACGCTGCCTTAACTGTGACCTTCACGTTGTCAAAATGTTGGGTGACAGTCATTACTGGTTGGTGACACTTTTAGACCCCCGCTACAAAGAGAACTTTCACTCTCTTATTCCTGAGGTGGAGGCCCTTGCTGCAGAACTGTTAAAAAAATTCCCATCTGAACACGCTAGCGGCAGAGGTCACAGTTCGTTGACCAACTAAGGCGTACAAGCGAGAGAGAGGCAACTCCAATCCAGCAGAGGCAGGGGAACAATGTCAACGTTCTGGGACAGTTTTCTCAGACCCTCCCTTCGGACAGACCCTGAGGCACGGGGTACTCTCACAAGGAGTGGAAAGTTTCAAAACATGGTAAGGTAGTACCTTGCCGACCGTACCAGCGTCCTCCGTGATTCCTCTGGGCCTTTTAATTATTGGGTATCCAAGCTGGACTCTTGGAATGAACTCGCTCTGTACGCCTTGGAGGTCCTGGCCTGCCCTGCCGCTAGCGTGTTATCGGAACGTGGTTTTAGTGCTGCTGGGGGAATTATAACTTATAAGCGCACTCGCCTGTCAACTGACAATGCTGACAAGCTGACCCTTATCAAAATGAACAAGGGCTGGATTGGGCCAGACTTCTCATCACCATCAAATGACAGCAGAGTAACATAAAGTCAAATCCACTGTGTTTTTTCGGGAGGTGTATTCACATGCACCGCTTCACACCCACACATGGGTATATGCTTCCTCATTTTGGCTGTTTTATGTTCTTCTCCTTATCCTCAGCCTCCACCACCACTATACCACCAGGGTGACCGTGGTCCGTGTTGCCATTATTGAAAGTTCCTCCGTCCTTATTTTTGTCAGCTTTTGCTTGGAAGGCATGAGCAAAGACTGTGGGAGACCCACTCCCCAATAATGGGAATAATATTTTTAAGATGCTGTACTGTATGGCTCTTGGAAGGGGCATTAAAAGCGTCTTGTTAAGCTACTGCGACCTCCACCATTTTTCCGAGGGGCATTAAAACCATCTTGTTAAGCTACTGGGACCTCCACGTCTCTTCCAAGGGGCATTAAAAGCGTCTTGTTAAGCTACTGTGACCTCCACCACTTTTCCGAGGGGCATTAAAACCGTCTTGTTAAGCTACTGGGACCTCCACGTCTCTTCCAAGGGGCATTAAAAGCGTCTTCTTAAGCCACTCTGAACTCCACAGCTCTTCCAAGGGGCATTGAAATGTTGTTTTTAATTACCTCTAACCATGACTCTTCCAACGGGCATTGCATTTCCTCCTAATTTTAGTCAGCTTTTGCTTTTCAATGCAAAGGCGAAAACTAAGGGAGACCCACTCCCCAATAATGGGTAGAAGGTTTTTAGTATGCTGTAATCCACGTCTGTTTCACGGGGCATTGCAGTTCCTCATAATTTTTGGAAAGCCTTCCATTCACTGCTTAGGCCAATAGTGCACAGGAGACCCAGTTACTATAAATGGAAAAAACGGTTTAGTTAAGGCCCTCTGACCTCCATGTCATTTCCAAGGGGCATTGGAGTGCCTCAAAATTTTTGGTAGGCATTGCACTCACTGTATGCCCTATAACTGTGTAGCCGAACCGCTCATTTTGTTACAGAAACATATCCTACAAGACCTATGTGGTTGACTGGCCTGATATTGATGTGAATGGTCCCTGTTCCTCCTGCTCTTTCTCCTTTGCCACTAACTCATCCATCATTTATCACCTAAAGCTATGTTTTAACAGGAGTCATAGAACTGGGATAGTAGCAGGAAAACATCCAGCAATCCTCGGAGGAGGTAGGATATGCGCCAAAACGCTGACCACCTCAGGCCTAGCCGCTACTACATACATGCGCTTGCATTCCAAGAAAACAAAGCAGATGCTAACTTCTATCATCATCATCATGCTCCTCTGATGGAGAAGCCAGGGCCCACCGGAGGAGTCTGGTTCTCTGGTGGGCTCGTCCAATGCTGCCCTAAAGCAGGCCGGGCTAAGAAAAGTGTGTGGGGGGAAGTTGACAGGAGAAATAGGGGCGGCTGGGGACCGAGTATGGACACCCGGCCACCCCCTGGCGGCTGGGGACCGAGTGTGGACACCCGGCCTCCGGGCTGCTGGGGACTGAGTATGGATACCAGGCTGCCAACGCAGCCATGATGTGGTGGCCAGATTACGCCTCCACATGCCTAAATGACCCAATTTCAAGTGCAAGCAAGCAGTATGGTATTGCAGCCTTGTGGTGGGTGGGTGGGTGGCAGGCTGCATACTTGCGCTTGCATGGCAAGGAATGGGAGAGGTACAATTGAACACTGCCCTGGGACAAGGACTTGAACGGGGATAGTTGCAAGTCTGCAACGACAGGTGCAGGGTTGGAGGCATTTTCGCATGTACCATGAACAGGGGTTTGGCATGCACACACTACAGCGGAATAGGCTGTCCTTCCCACTAAATGCACTGGGGAGGGCACAGGTAATGTTTTGGTATGCACGCTTAATCTTATGTATAAGGCACACCGGGACAAATAGGGGCGGCTGGGGACTGAGTATGGATATCTCGCTGTCGAAGCAGCCATGAGGTAGTGGCCAGCTTCGGCCTCCTCCAAACTAAAAGGCCCCATTTCAAGTGCAAGCTAGCAGTATGGCATTGCAGCCTGGGGGTGGGTGGGTGACAGACTGCACACTTACGCTTGCATTAAAAGAAAACAAAGCAGATGCTAACTTCTATCGTCATCATCATCATGCTCCTCACCTTGGCACTCTCAACTCCCCTGATGGAGAAGCCAGGGCCCACCGGAGGAGTCTGGTTCTCTGGTGGGCTCGTCCAATGCTGCCCTAAAGCAGGCCGGGCTAAGAAAAGTGTGTGGGGGGAAGTTGACAGGAGAAATAGGGGCGGCTGGGGACCGTTTATGGACACCCGGCTGCCCCCAGGCGGCTGGAGACCGTGTGTGGACACCCGGCCGCGGGGCGGCTGAGGACCGAGTATGGACACCCGGCCGCCCCCTGGCGGCTGGGGACCGAGTGTGGACACCCGGCCGCCAGGCCTGGGGACTGAGTATGGATTCCAGGCCTCCAACGCAGCCATGACGTGGTGGCCAGATTCCGCCTCCACATGCCTAAAAGGCCCAATTTCAAGTGCAAGCAAGCAAGCAGTATGGTATTGTAGCCTGGGGGTGGGTGGGTGGCAGGCTGCACACTTACGCTTGCATTCCAAGAAAACAAAGCAGATGCTAACTTCTGTCATCATCATCATGGTCCTCACCTTGGCACTCTCAACTCCCCTGATGGAGAAGCCAGGGCCCACCGGAGGAGTCTGGTTCTCTGGTGGGCTCGTCCAATGCTGCCCTAAAGCAGGCCGGGCTAAGAAAAGTGTGTGGGGGGAAGTTGACAGGAGAAATAGGGGCGGCTGGGGACCGTTTATGGACACCCGGCCGCCCCCAGGCGGCTGGGGACCGTGTGTGGACACTCGGCCGCGGGGCGGCTGGGGACCGGGTGTGGACACCCGGCTGGGGACTGAGTATGGATACCAGGCCGCCAACACAACCATGACGTGGTGGCCAGATTCCGCCTCCACATGCCTAAAAGGCCCAATTTCAAGTGCAAGCAAGCAGTATAGTATTGCAGCCTGGGGGTGGGTGGGTGGTTGGCTGCATATTTGCGCTTGCATTGCAAGGAATGGAGGAGGTACAATTGAACACTGCCCTGGGACAAGGACTTGCACGAGGATAGTTGCAAGTCTGCATCTTCTGATGCGGCAAGGATGACTTCTGATGGGCACACTTTTAGGCAGTGACCTGGGTGTCAGAGATGCTTCCAGGGGTCTTTCCCATGCTGTTCCCATGTCTTTTCAGCACTGTATGCATGTGTCACACAGCACATGGCCAGATAAGGTTGTAAAATGTTAAAATGACATTTTCCGGTGAATGCATTTGTCATGGTTGAAAGCAATACAAAAGTGCAAAAACGCATAAAAAATGTTACTTGCGAACATAGCCCAAGGTGTGGAGGAGTATTTTTTTTTGGGTTATTTATTTTACCTGATACACAAGTTTTTACCCTGGAAAGGAACTTCCTTAACATATTTCACAGAAAAGGAGTTTTAGTTTAGTTTTTGAACATTTTATTGTGAGCCCTTTAAAGTGGCTTAATACCTCTGACCACGTTGTTGACAGCAGTGACCTGGGGGTCAGAAATGCTTCCTGGGGCGATCCCCATGCTGTCCCCATGTCATTTGAGCACTGTCACTATCGTTTTGGGCACTTGTTAGGCTTTTAAAAGACCGCCGGGGTGCCGCCGCAAAAAATGCTCGGGTCTCCCATAGACTAACATTGGGCTCTTTGCTCGGGTCGAGCACCCGAGTATCACGGCGAGCTCGGCCCGAGCTTCGAGCACCCGAGCATTTTAGTGCTCGCTCAAGACTAATGCCTATCATTTACTACCTGGGTGAAAGATAGTTCTTCACTCGTTAGGTCACGGCACCTCATGTGTTGCTGCTATGCATTTTGCAAATACGTGTTCAAGTAGTGAATTTGGAACAGAATGTTTTATAGGCAGCAGCATAACACATTTAATTCCAACCATGAGCAAGGTTGTTACATAGCTGTGTATGAGACATTAAAATAAATCCTGTGTTAGAAAGTCAGCAGAGCCTGCATTAGAAAAGTGAGGACAAATTGCACCACAGCCCACAACGCCCCCTAGTGTTTGAAGAGTTATGATGTGTGGGAGTTTTCTTTTCGCATTTACCCTGTTGATGTTAATAGGAATATTTGGACAGTGACACAAGTTTTGACATTTTACATTTTAGCTGTGCACCAAAACATATTCAAGATACAGTTCTATAATCAATATGGGCAGTATCTTAGCTTAAGGCTACGTTCACACTATCAGTATTTCACATGAGTATTTGTAAGCCAAAAGCAGGAGAGGAACAATCAGAGATAAAGTGTAATAGAAACACGTGCATTATTTTTTTCACCCACTCCTGGTTTTGGCTTAAAAATAGTAAGAGTTCAGGAATTATAGCTCTTTAATATGTAGCTTCCTCTTTAGAAAGAGATGGAATGTTATTGGACAATTATCTCAAAATCCCTTTAATGGGCTGCATGGGCTATTCCTTCGTTAATCCATCATTCATTAAGCAGGTAAAAGGTCTGGAGCTGATTCCAGTTGTGGCATTTGCATTTAGAAGATGCTGCTGTTAGGCCACAACATGTGGTCAAAGGAACGCTCAATGGAAGAGAAACAGACCATCATTATGCTGAAAAAAAATAAGAAATCCATCAGTGAAATAGAAGAAATGTTAGGAGTGGCCAAATCAAAAGTTTCATACATTCTGCAAAAGACAAACAAACAATGCACTAGTGAGGTCGGGACCAGAAGCAGCCGGATGAATTCTGAAGTGTACAGGCTATAGTTCAACCAAAGGCAGCAAGATTGATTGGATGTCGCTTTACAGTACAGATGGACAATGACCCAAAATATACTGCGAAAGCAACCCAGGAGATATATAAAGGCAAAGAAGTGGAATATTCTGCAATGGCCGAGTCAATCACCAGATCTCAACCGCATCGAGCAGCATTTCACATGCTTAAGACAAGACTCAAGGAAGAAAGACCTACAAACAAGCAACAATTGAAGTCAACTGCAGCAAAGGCCGGCAAAGCATCACAAAGGAGGAAACCTAGTGTTTGGTGATGTCCCTGGCTTCCAGACTTCAGGCTTCAGGCAGTCATTTCCTGCAAAGGATTCTCTACAAAGTATTTCAAAATGAACATTTTATTTATGGTAAAGTTAATTTGTCCAATTACTTTGAGCCCCTAAAATGAGGAGGCATTGTAGAAAAAAGATCGCAATTTCTACACATTTCACAGGATATTTTAATTAAACCTGAAAGTCTACACTTCAATTGCATCTTAGGTGTTTTATTTTTTTATTGGCTCTGTTTCATTAAAGGGGTGGTCAAAGCTAAATGTTATTTTACTCCTAAATCTCTTTCTATCTAATGTCATAATCTGATCTTTTTTTCTAATATAATGTAATTAAAAGTTCCCTATCCTTTCCTCACTACTCCAATAGCTTTATTTATTTATTTATTTTACTACTTCCGCTTTGATGCTTTGTTTGAGAATCCCAAGTGCAAGCAGGAACACTCAAATGAGTCATCATCATAGGGCGAAGGCTTGATGCAAGACGCGCGTCGGGTACTTTTTCTTTGATAGGTAAAGTGTACTCTCTATGCCACTGTGCATTATTATAACTATGTCAATTTTCATGTGATATCTCTCTCTCCTTCTTTATTTGTATGTACATTAAAGGTCCATAATTTATACAGCACTGGCTATTTTGGCTTGTAACTTTTCAGTATCTGTCCTCAATACTGTGATTGTACACAATATAATTCTGTATTGATTTCTAGTATTTACACAAGGGAGTTTTGTTATTATCATTTACCTACCTTTAGTAATTTACAGTTATATGAAAAAGTTTGGGCACCCCTATTAATCTTAATCTTATTGTTTTATAAAAATTGGTGTTTCTGCAACAGCTATTTCAGTTTGATATATGTAATAACTGTTGGACACAGTAATGTTTCTGCCTTGAAATGAGGTTTATTGTACTAACAGAAAATGTGCAATCTGCATTCAAACAAAATTTGACAGGTGCATAAGTATGGGCACCTCACCAGAAAAGTGACATTAATATTTAGTAGATCCTCCTTTTGCAAAAATAACAGCCTCTAGTCACTTCCTGTAGCTTTTAATGAGTTCCTGGATCCTGGATGAAGGTATTTTTGACCATTCCTCTTTACAAAACAATTCCAGTTCAGTCAAGTTTGATGGTTGCCGAGCATGGACAGCCCTCTTCAAATGATCCCACAGATGTTCAATGATATTCAGGTCTGGGGACTGGGATGGCCATTCCAGAACATTGTAATTGTTCCTCTGCATGAATGCCTGAGTATATTTGGAGCGGTGTTTTGGATCATTGTCTTGCTGAGAGATCCATCCCCTGCGTAACTTCAACTTTATCACTGATTCTTGAACATTATTGTCAAGAATCTGCTGATACTGAGTGGAATCCATGCGTCCCTCAACTTTAACAAGATTCCCGGTGCCGGCATTGGCCGCACAGCCCCAAAGCATGATGGAACCTCCACCAAATTTTACTGTGGGTAGCAAGTGTTTTTCTTGGAATGCTGTGTTTTTTTGCTGCCATGCATAACGCCTTTTTGTATGACCAAACAAATCAATCTTGGTTTCATCAGTCCACAGGACCTTCTTCCAAAAAGAAATTGGCTTCTCCAAATGTGCTTTTGCATACCTCAGCCGACTCTGTTTGTGGCGTGCTTGCAGAAACGGCTTCTTTCGCATCACTCTCCCATACAGCTTCTCCTTGTGCAAAGTGCAGTGTATAGTTGACCGATGCACAGTGACACCATCTGCAGCAAGTTGATGCTGCAGCTCTCTGGAGGTGGTCTGAGGATTGTCCTTGACTGATCTCACCATTCTTCTTCTCTGCCTTTCTGATGTTTTTCTTGGCCTGCCTCTTCTGGCCTTAACAAGAACTGTCCCTGTGTTCTTCCATTTTCTTACTATGTTCCTCACAGTGGAAACTGACAGGTTAAATCTCTGAGACAGCTTTTTGTATCCTTCCCCTGAACAGCTATGTTGAATAATCTTTGTTTTCAGATCATTTGACAGTTGTTTTGAGTAGCCCATGATGCCACTCTTCAGAGGAGATTCAAACAGGAGAACAACTTGCAAGTGGCCACTTTAAGTAGCTTTTCTCATGATTGCATACACCTGGCTATGAAGTTCAAAGCTCAATGAGGATACAAAACCAAAAAAAGTGCTTTAGTAAGTCAGTAAAAAGTAGGTAGGAATATTTAAAACAAGAAAATGATAAGGGTGTCCATACTTATGCACCTGTCAAATTTTGTTTGAATGAAGATTGCACATTTTCTGCTAGTACAATAAACCTCATTTCAAGGCAGAAACATTACTGTGTCCAACAGTTATTACATATATCGAACTGAAATAGCTGTTGCAAAAACACCAATTTTTATAAAACATTAAGCTTAAGATTAATAGGGGTGCCCAAACTTTTTCATGTAACTGTATATGTCTGACTTTTGTATGTCTATTTTTTTAAATATTAAAATGCTATTAAAGCTATAAAAATGTTTTCAATTATTTTATCAAATAAAGAATATATTTTGCATTGATTTTCAGCCTTTCACATTTCTATATAGGTATTCTTGAATTTATTGGTATATTTTGGCCCCTTATATATGGGCTTCTCCTGACTGAAATTGGGAAGAGAACAGGAGGTAATTTCCACCAATATTCTTTGAAAAAATCTACCTATGCTTTTTTTTGTGGAGCATGCCGAAGACTTGCAGACTGGAAATCACTATTGACACGTTTCATCAATCAATCATGACTATGTCAAAACATTAGTTCACATTTTTCATTTATATATAGTTCCTCATTCAGTCACCAGTTCCATAAGACTTTCATGCTAAGAGGAAATGCCAGACCTTATTTACATACTGCAAAACAAAGTGTGAAAGATCCCATAGAAACTCTATGCTACCTGTTGGAAAAAGTTTTTTTTTTTTTTTTTAAAAAAAGACCTCACTATGGCACATGGAGCCATATTGTGGGTTTATTTCCTACAGAACCATAATTGAGTGCCATGAAGGTCCATGAGGAGTCAACTATGGCTTAGAAGTGCATGAAGGTAATATATACTACCAAGTCATACAGCCGCAATGCATAGAAACTCCAGGGATCTGTTATGTTCATGAGTCATTAGACTGCTGTTGGTTAAGAATTATCAATAGCCGTTTCCAGGAAAGTTGGCTTAGCTCAGTCTGCAATATACTTCTAACCCATTGTCTTTGTGAACTTCCATTCTTTCTTTCTGTTCCACAATGGCAGTTAGTGTAGTAGAAAAGTAAAAATAAAATGACCAAAAGAGTATTTTCAACTTTCTTTGGAGTGAAGTCTATGTGCTTTTGATTTCAGGCAGTTTTGATAAAATCCCTGTTTTATCTCCTGTAGATCTAGCAGATCACTGAATATTGAACTTGCTATAACCCTACCCACACCACTGATTGGCAGCGTTCTGTGTACACTGCATAGGCAGAAAGCTGCCAATCAGTGGTGTGGGTGGGGTTATACAGAGCTCAACATT
This sequence comes from Phyllobates terribilis, assembly GCF_046119375.1. Classification (NCBI taxonomy): domain Eukaryota; kingdom Metazoa; phylum Chordata; class Amphibia; order Anura; family Dendrobatidae; genus Phyllobates; species Phyllobates terribilis. The sequence goes on from NW_027362761.1 coordinate 357,701,514, forward strand.
CAGAGAATTGGTAGATCTGCAGCAGGGAAAACAGTGATTTTAGCAAAACTGCAGCACAAAATAAAATAAATGACATATCACTGGAATCAGGGTCTCTGCCTCGACATAATGATGCTGTCAGATGGATAAGCAAACACCTGGTGACAGATTTCTTCATTCTGGAAGATTGAAATTTTTTTTAATCCAAAGCATCTTCGGCTCTAAATTTATCATGCAAGTGTTTATGTACAATATATAAAACAATTTCTGTGTTCTGTATTGTGAAGAAACATTTGCATGGACCTTAAAAGCACTGTTATAAATACAGCATAAAACATAGAGATTACATTAGGTCAGGCAGCTGCATAATATAAAGTGTTTCACATAAATTCAGCCTTAATGATTTTAAAGCTAATATTTTTGTTACCTGAAAAACCAGGGATGTACGGTATACATAAGTATTTTTTTTAAGTTTATGGTACTAAGCGGTCTATTATACAACATCTGCAGGCTTAGGCTGTGGAGGGACTATTTTGAGTAGATATCAGATGGCGCTGTGTTAACTATTGTAGTTTGTTTATGAGCTTGTAGGTCCTCACTAGACTGCATTGTATGATTTCTTAGTTATCCTTTCTATATTCTCCAGGTTGTGATAATCTGATAAATATTGTCATATGCCCCAAGTAAACATCAATCAACACACTGTCTGAGTGCTGAATAATTGGGCTGAAAGTTGAAATCCTCAAAACTAAAATCTGTAATTTAGCTGTATGTATAATTAGGGATATTATAAAGTGGGGAAAAAAAGTATTTAGTCAGTCACCAATTGTGCAAGTTCTCCCACTTAAAAAGATGAGAGAGGCCTGTAATTGACATCATAGGTAGACCTCAACTATGAGAGACAAAATGAGAAAACAAATCCTGAAAATCACATTGTCTGATTTGGAAAGAAATTTTTTTAAAATTTTGGTGGAAAATAAGTAAGATTTCTGGCTCTCACAGACCTGTAACTTCTTCTTTAAGAGGCTCCTCTGTCCTCCACTCATTACCTGTAGTACTGGCACCTGTTTGAACTTGTTATCAGTATAAAACACACCTGTCCGCAACCTCAAACTGTCACACTCCAGACTCCACTATGTTGAAGACCAAACAAAATTGTAGCCCTGCACCAGGCTGGGAAGACTGAATCTGCAATAGGCAAGCAGCTTGGTGTGAAGAAACTGTGGGAGCAATAATTAGAAAATGGAAGACATATAAGACCACTGATAATCTCCCTCGATATGGGGCTCCGCACAAGATCTCACCCCATGGGGTCAAAATGATCTCAAGAACGGTGAGCAAAAATCCCAGAACCACACGGGGGACCTAGTGAATGACCTGCAGAGAGCTGGGACCAACGTTACACAGGCTACCATCAGTAACACACTACGCTGCCAGGGACTCAGATCCTGCAGTGTCAGACATGTCCCTCTGCTTAAGCCATTACAAGTCCGGGCCCATCTGAAGTTTGCTAGAGAACATTTGAATGATCCAGAAGAGTATTGGGAGAATGTGATATGGTCATATGAAACCAAAGTAGAACTGTTTGGTAGAAACACAACTCAGCGTGTTTGGAGGAGGAAGAATGCGGAGTTGTATCCAAAGAACACCATACCTACTGTGAAGCATGGGAGTGGCAACATCATGCTTTGGGGCTGTTTCTCTGCCAAGGGACCAGGACGACTGATCCGTGTATATGAAAGAATGAATGGGGCCATGTATCGTGAGATTTTGAGTGCAAACCTCCTTCCATCAGCAAAGGCATTGAAGATGAAACGTAGCTGGGTCTTTCAGCATGACAATGATCCCAAGCACACCGCCAGGGCAATGAAGGAGTGGCTTCATAAAAAGCATTTCAAGGTCCTGGAGTGGCCTAGCCAGATCTAAACTCTATAGAAAATTTTTGGAGGGATTTGAAAGTCTGTGTTGCCCAGCGACAGCCCCAAAACATCACTGCTCTAGTGGAGATCTGCATGGAGGACTGGGCCAGCAACATACCAGCAACAGTGTGTGTCAACCTTGTGAAGACTTACAGAAATGACCTCTGTCATTGCCAACAAAGGATATATAACAAAGTATTGAGATGAACTTTTGTAATTGACCAAATACTTATTTTCCACCAAAATTTGAAAAAAAATTCTTTCCAAATCAGACAATGTGATTTTCAGGATTTGTTTTCTCATTTTGTCTCTCATAGTTGAGGTCTACCTATGATGTCAATTACAGGCCTCTCTCATCTTTTTAAGTGGGAGAACTTGCACAATTGGTGGCTGACTAAATACTTTTTTTCCCCACTATACATGAGCTATAAAAAGTCCCACTCAGTATCCGTATTATTTACAGTAAATTAGGAATATTAAAACCCTTACTATGTGGTTAATTGATAAAATATGACACACAAAGAAGTGTATAACATGTAGTTTTCAAAGATTAGGAAATCGAGCAAAGCAAACTTAAACGGGTTATCCTGTCAAAAGGGATAAGTCTGCAGTTACTCTGTGTGACTGCAGACTTATAAATCCCCCCCAGTGCACACATTGTGCGCTGCAGGGATTCACCGGTTTCTGAACCAGGACCGGAGGGTATGTATGAGTTATACATACTCCCGGCAATTGGGCGCTGCCTCTCTTCCATACAATTGTATTTATTGTCAGACTGAAGAACATTGGGCCCACCAGAGGATTTGATTCTGAGGGCCCACCTTTCTCCCCCATTCAAGAGCCCCATAGCAGCTGCAAGCCTTGCACTATGAACTCTCCTGAAGGAGAAGCCAGGGCCCACTGGAGGATTCTTCAATTCTCTGGTGGGTCAGTCCAACTCTGCTTGCATTGAGCAACGCCGTGCCTTCTAGTCGGCCACGACCACCGCACGGGCACGTCACCAGACGGGGCGCGGCCTTGATCAATACAATAGTTTGGAGCGAGGCCATGCCCACTAGACAGCTTCTGCCCGGGAGTATGTATATGTGTCACCCTGGCCTGGATGCCACAAAATGTATTAAAGCTGTGCCTGAGAGCAAGGGGGAGGTTCTCTAGTCAGGGGACATTAGCATGCAATGCCTCCTGTCTCAGGCCAGTAGGGGGAGCAGGCTGCCCCTATAAAAGCTGGTGCTGGGGGCAGGGTTAGGGAGAACCAGATGACCTGTCTCAGGACTGAGACGTGTCTCAGCAGAGCAGGGACAGAAAGTTGCATTGTAACCTAAGAAGAAGTGTGGCAGGAGGAGAGCCACAAGCCAGAGACAAGAGGCGAAGCAAGCCTGTCTTGGCAGATAACGGACTTACTTTACCAGACTTTGGTGTCTGAGGCTGGGAGGATTCTACAACCTACAGCAGAGAACCAGTCCGCAAGGGACTGTATATTCCTTGGCCTAAGAAGCCTGGAGGCCCTGCCACAACCGAAGGGACCAGTAGAGCCGTACAAGGCTGGGAGCAGAAAGGAACCCACGTCGCAGGCCATACAGGCGAGAATACACGGAAAGCTCGGAAACGTGGGCTGTTACCCTATAACGAGGAGATAGCCAGAAGGAGCGCAGAAAGCACGGTAGGCCTACACCCTCACCCTGACCAGGGCCAATTTCCCCGTTGCTCTAAGACATCCAGGTCCCCTCCTAGCCGGGACTGTTTATGGGTCAATTTACCTGTTCTAGTAAAGACCCTGGACTGCAACCTGTTGTCTGTGTGCTCCTTGCTTCTCCAGCACTATCAGCACTGGGACCCTCACTACCATCACTCCCACCATCCACTATACTGCCCTGGGGCCGCACTCTTCCTGTGGGGAGTCACACTACCCTAGCTGCACACCTCATCAGCCCCAGCGGTCTGCATGCAGCGGCGGTTCCTAATAACCGCAAATCCACGGGTGGCGTAGTCGGACATAAACATCAGCACATAACGGACTACCACAGGCCTGACCACCCTGAGCCACGGAACCGGGTTGCCACTACTACTCCCATCGTTCCCCCTATTGCCCGGATCCGAGTGCCCCACGGCCCAGGGGGTGAGTCAGCTTTGGCGTAGTCGGCAGGATTTCGTGCCCGCAACCCCCGGGTACTGCGTGCCTGAAAAAGACTTTTGTAACTTACCTGTGGCGAAGTTTCCCGCCGTCCGGAGTCTTTTCCCGCCGTCCGGAGTCGATTCCCGCCATCAGACGCCATCTTGGACCGTTTCCCGCCGTCTTCTGCCTTCTTCCCGCCATCCGCAGCTGCTTCCCGCCATCGGACGCCATCTTCAGGACACCGCGCGGGAAGAAGAGGGGCGTGGACGTCAAAACCGTGCGAGATCCGAAGCTCCGCCCCACGCACAGACGCTGCGCAAGGTCCTGGAAGGGAGAGAGAGCGACGCTGATGTAGCACCCCGAGGACTCGGCTGCTACAGGAGCATTGCACCTCGAACCAGAGGTGTGATATTCCACTCCCGGGTAAGGATGGAGTGTGGACCGGGGCTCAGTAGGCTGCATGCACCACACACACCCCATTTCCGAGGGACAGATCAACGGTACTCCCACCAGATAGATGTGCAGGTACGACAGCGTCTGTCCCTGGCTGGAGTGGGGAGGGGGGGGAGGAATATCCCAGTGGTGTAGGAGCAGAGAGGGGAGGGACTCTGGGCATAGGTAGGAGCCCATTGGTTGCTGGTCACCTGGGCTCGGGTGTCAGAAGGGAGGTATATAAGGTGGGCACCATCTTAGTGCGGTGTGCAGTCCGGTTAGTGAGTTCAGAGAAGAGCTCAGCCAGAGAGGGCTGACAGGGAGCTGTGGCTCAGTCTGGGCCCAGCTCCAGAGGCAAGCCTGAAGTGGAGACCTGAGACAGAGAGAGAGAAGGAACAGAAACACAAGGAAAGGCCCAGAGACGCAAGCACAGAGGGAACCCTGAGATCCCACAAGATACCGGGTGAAGGGTTGGCAGAGCAGGGTACCGGATCCCAAACTGGTGGAGGCCAATTATCCTCAGCCAGGAACCGGAGGTCCTGGTCAAGTCTTGGCGTGACCCCTCACCATATCCACCAGGAAGGCACGCCATATAGGGTCAGGGAAACCGGAGAGAGGTTTGACCAACAAAAGGCCCGAGGAAGCCGGACAAAGGTGGGTCCCTGGTGGGGACGGCCAGTAGAGAGGAAGAGAAGGGAGCCCTGGACCACGCTCTGAAATTGCCTGGGAGTTGGCCGAGTCCCGCACCTGGTGGGCGCAGCACGGCTCGGGTGGTCACTGCTGGCCGAAGTGACCGGAGCAACAACTGTGAGTAAAGCTTTGGAAACTGCACCACCCATCTCTGTGGTTCCTTGCCGCACCAGCACCATCAGTACTGGGACACTCGCACCATCACTCCCATCATTATCCACACTAGCTGCCCTGAGGCAATACTCCTCCCGTGGGGAGTCATCCCATACTAAGCTGCACAAACAACATCAGCCTCAGCGGTCTGCAGTGCAGCGGCGGTCCCCACTGACCGCAATCCACGGGTGGCGTAGTCGAACAATATAACATCTGCCACTAAAAACATTGCCACTCAGTTTGACACCCTGGGCACGGAGCGGATCGTCGCCACGAGGACCATTACCCCTATCAGATCCGGCTCCGGGTATTCCCCGCGTGCGCAACGCTACACAACATGGCCCAGGGGGCGCGTCACTGACGTCATCAGGACGCGACGCCAGGTCCTCGTCCATAGCAGCAGCAGCGGAGCCGCGGCCTACAGAAGAGGATCGTCGGAAGGTAGGCCACGCTTAACTAGGGGGGAGGAAGATGTCGGATACAGAGGCGCCCACTACCACCAACGCAGCTGCAGCAGCGGTGATGCCCTTTTCCCTGCCCTACATCCCTGGAGCGGCCTGGCTGCCCAAGTACTCAGGGGAGCCCCATGCCCTAACTGACTTTAAGGAAAGGCTGTACAGCTTGTTCCAAGTCTACCCCCTGACAGAGGAACAGAAGGTCAGCATACTAACAGGGCAGTTAACTGGCGCAGCCCAAAGGGAGGTAAAATCATGGCCCACTGAGGAGAAAAGGACTGTGAAGGGTATTCTGGCCCGGCTGCGGGGTACCTTTGACACACGTACCTCCGCTGAGATTAAAATGAGGTTCTATGGATGTAAGCAGCGGGCACAGGACAGCATCAGAGACTATGCCCTAAATCTGCAGGAAGCCTTGAGGGCTATTCAACAAACTGACCCTGGCAGTGTGCAGGAAACGGATAAGCTGCTAACAGAACAATTCATAGAAGGACTGCTGTCTAGCGCCCACAGGGCCCAACTGCGCCTCATGTTCTTTCAGAACCCCGAACTGACCTTTGCCCAATTTAAGGACAGGGCCATAAGGGTGCTCCGTGAATCTGCAACCAGTGGCGCTATAAACCCCCGGCGCCCTGCTATCACCTACCACCAGGAGGCGGCGCCCTCCTCTATGGACTCCGTGGAGGCTGATGCACAGGCCCTGAACCAAGCCCCGTCGAAAGACCTGCACCACCAAGTCCAGGAGCTGACCAGGAGCGTCGCGGCGTTGACCAGGATCGTCCAGGCGTTGCAAGTGGACCCGTCAAGACCCATTGAGCTGGCTTCATGTCCGGAGGATGTCCCGTGGCATCGACAGAGGAGGATCCCGTCGTTCCGAGGGAGGCCCACAGACCGCTACGCAGAGGATGGACAGCCCATTTGCGGTCGATGCAACCAGCCCGGACACATTTCCAGGTACTGTAATTTAAACGGGTCCAACCTGGGGCAGAGGGCCAACCCCCAGGCATAAGATCACCAGGCCCTTACAATTTGCGTAATAAGTACGTTGGGGGGCGCCCGGTTTTACCCGTGGTGCTGGACGGTATCCCCATGAGCGCCTTGCTGGATACTGGGTCGCAAGTAACCACAATCCCTTATGTACTTTTTAAGCAGTATTGGACTGATGCTGATATCACACGGTATCCAGACAGTAACTTGAGCATCATCGCCAGTAATGGCTTACCCGTGCCGCAGATGGGGTTCAAGGAGATGACCATTAAAATTGGTAAAGTTGAACGGCCGGAACAGGGAGTGATTATTGTGGACATTGACCGTCATGAAAGTCACCCTAAAATAACTGTGGGTACTAACATAATTGAAAATTGTCTTTCAGAGGTAATTGTAATTCTACAACAGGTGGCGGTGAATGCTAGTTCCAGCAAACAGAGGGTCCTCAACAAGGAGATAAAAGCCCTGATGAGACGGCAGCAGGTAGAACTGTCTGGTGGTGAGATCGGTAGCGTAAGACTGAGTGACCCATTCCCCATTTCCATGCCTCCCAAAAGTGAAATGATGATCTGGTGTCGGACTGCAATCGGGTTGAGAGGTAGAGACTACCAAGCCATGGTAGAACCCGTGTACTCAGACAGCAGGCCCACCATTTTGACAGCCCGGGGGGTGGTTGATGTCCGTCATGGGAGGGTGCCCGTCCGCATCCTCAACATTGGGGAGAGGGAGGTACACTTACCCAGGTACACTACACTCGCCAAACTGTTTGTTGTCGAACACAAAGCTATCAGGGCCGTGGAACCCTTGCCTCCATCTCCACAGGCGGAGGGTAATGGCTCCCAGAAACAAAAGGAGGACTGGTGCCAGAAACTCCATGTGGGTGCTGACACCACTCCCCTGCACCAAAAACAAGGAGTCTACCGGGTGGTACAGGAGTACGAGAGAGTCTTTAGTAAGCACCCGCTAGACTTCGGCAGAGTAAAGGGGAAAGAACACCACATCCCCACCGGGAGCCACCCACCAATAAAAGAGAGGCACAGACCTGTACCCCCTGCACATTATCAAAACGCAAAGGGCATGCTAAGAGAAGAAGCTGGGGTTATTAGAGACAGCTGTAGCCCCTGGGCAGCCCCTTTGGTTCTGGTCAAAAAGAAAGACGGCACCATGAGAATGTGCGTGGACTATAGACAAATCAACCGTATCACCCACAAAGACGCATATCCGCTGCCTAGAATAGAGGAGTCTTTAGCCGCACTAAAATCTGCTAACTTCTTTTCTACTTTGGACCTTACTAGCGGGTACTGGCAGGTTCCTGTGGCAGAGGCTGACAAGGAGAAGACCGCCTTCACCACCCCGATGGGACTGAGCGAGTTCAACTGTATGCCTTTCGGGCTCTGCAACGCACCAGGGACCTTCCAGCGGCTGATGGAATGGTGTCTAGGGCACCGAAACTTCGAGACGGTCCTCCTTTACCTGGACGACGTGTATTCGAAAACCTACGAGGACCATCTAAAGCACCTGGCCGAGGTGTTCGAAGCCCTGGCAGGCTATGGCCTGAAGGTGAAACCATCGAAGTGTCACCTGCTGAAACCAAAGGTCCAGTACCTAGGGCACGTGGTAAGCGCGGAAGGAGTGGCCCCCGACCCTGACAAGGTCACGGCAATCAAGAGCTGGCCAAGCCCCTCGAACATCAAAGAGGTGAGACAGTTTCTCGGGTTGGTAGGCTACTACCGAAGGTTCATCCCCGGGTTCACCAAGATGGCAGCTCCTATGCAGGACCTCCTGATCGGACAGTCTAAGTCCAGGAGCCAAAAGCCGCCCTTCAAGTGGGATAAACCGGAAGAGGAGTCCTTCCGCCAGCTAAAGATGGCCCTCACAGGGGACGAGATCCTGGCCTACCCTGATTATGGCCAGCCTTTCATTCTCCACACAGATGCCAGTAATGTGGGACTGGGAGCCGTACTGTCCCAAAACCAACAGGGCAGAGAACGGGTGATCGCATACGCCAGCCGGAAGCTGAGACCCACCGAGAGGAACCCGGAGAATTACAGCTCCTTCAAGCTAGAATTCTTGGCGGTGGTGTGGGCCGTGACGGAACGCTTCAAGCATTACCTGGCCTCCGCAAAGTTCACAGTGTACACGGACAGCAACCCGTTGACACACCTGGACAATGCAAGACTGGGTGCCCTAGAACAGCGGTGGATGGCCCGTCTCTCCAACTATGACTTCGTGATCAAGTACCGGGCCGGCAAAACCAATGCCAACGCTGACGCCCTATCAAGGATGCCTCACTTACCTGAAGGTGACGAAGACCCAGAAGAGCTGGAGGAGGTAGAACTCCCCGCGTTTCACCGGTATGGAGCCGCTCACTACTCTCACCGCGTGAAGGAGGAGGATCTAACAACTGTGATGATCAACCCCCTACCACAGCTGGGCCGAGACCCAAGATAGTGACCCTGCCATCCGCCTGGTGAAAGATCTGCTGACCCAGGAAGATGCCCGCATAGATCCGGATGCTCCAGAGGAAGCCAAGCAGCTATGGAAAGAGAAGAGCAAGCTGTTCCTCTACGAAGGCAAGTTGTGCAGAAGGATTGTCAACCACCGGACGCACAAGCTGACCTGGCAAGTCGTGGTCCCAAGGCGGGATGCAGCTATGGTCCTGGGGCTTACCATGACAGAGCGGGACACTTCGGTTGGAAGAAACTGGAGTTCCTGCTAAGAGGAAGGTTCTTTTGGGTCGGCATGAGAGGAGCTGTAGAAAAGTGGTACAGAGACTGTGGCCCTTGTCACCTGAGGAGGAAGGACCGAACCAGCCAAAAGACACCCTTGAGGCCCATCATCACAACGCAGCCTCTTGAGCTGCTAGCTCTGGACCACGTCAAATTGGCTCCAAGCCGGTCTGGATACATCTATGCCCTGACAATCGTGGACCACTATTCCCGTTTTCTAGTGGTGGTCCCGGTAAAGGATTTGACAGCCCAGACAGCGGCCAGAGCCTTCCAGCAATATTTCTGCCGTCCACACGGGTATCCGGAACAGGTCCTGACAGACCAGGGTCCAGCATTCGAGGCTGAAATCTTCCAGGAGTTCTGCAACCTCTATGGCTGTAAGAAGATTCGTACAACACCTTACCACCCCCAAACCAACGGGATGTGTGAGAAGATGAACAATATAGTCATTGATCTCCTGAAGACGTTGCCCCTGGAGGAACGCAGCCTGTGGCCAGAAAAACTGCCGGACCTGATAGACCTATACAACAATATCCCGGTGAATGCTACAAACTGCACCCCGGCTTACCTGATGCGAGCTAGACCAGGTAAGCTGCCCGTAGACCTGGAGATGGGAGTCCTAATACCTGAGGACACCTCCCCGGATGCGGACTGGGATACGGAAAGGCAACTGCAGTACAAGAAGGTACAGGAGAGTGTGGAGAAGAGCCTGGCCCAGGTGAGAGAGAGGCAAGAAAAACTCTTCAACCAACACGCCCCTGCTGGTCCCCTAGAACCTGGTGAGCAAGTCCTGAAGTGGAAGAGAAGGCTACATAAGTTGGACGACCAGTGGGAAAGGGAACCCTACACCGTACTGCAGTCTGACCACGACAACCCGAAGGTGTGCGTAATCACCAAGGACGGAGGAGAAACCACTAGCACCGTCTCCAGAGACCACCTCAAAAGATGCCCCGAGCAACTCTGTAGTGCAGAAGAAGATCAGAGTGACTTTGAACCCACAGAGGACAAGGAAGAAATGATCAGCACCGTTCTCGGAGAGTTCCCTCAGTCCTGGACTCGGATAAATGATGCCATAGTGGTACCCGTCCTGCATTTCCTGCAACCGGCACAGCAACAACCAACACCAGAGCCGGAAGGTGAAGAGGAGCAAGCGGTTCCAGAGGCAGAAGAGCCTGTACCAGCAGCCCAGGAGAGTCAACCCTCTGCTGACAGTGAGCCTGCCATGCCTGCGGTAAGCCAAAGGACCCGCAGACAGCTTCCTGCCCTACCTATACACCCAGCTGGTAGCTGTACCCCTAACGCTAGTGGGGAAAACCAGGTTGGTCCACCACCAGACAGTGGGCTACGTAGGTCAACTAGGAGCACAAAGGGGCAGATACCCGCTCGCTGGAGAATATAGAGTGTACTAAGATTGTAAATAACCCTGTTACCAACTGTTGAATTGTTTGCAAAGTTACATGCTTGTTTGGTAATTCTGTGTTTCAGTTTCTTGCAGCTACCGTAAGGACTCACAGGTTATGGACTTTTTATAACCGGGACCTTGTATGGACTGCGTTCGGAGCCTAACCCAGGAATGAACTAAGACTGTGAAGGACTTGGGGTAGGACAGACCCCCACCTGGTTAAGGCTCCCCGTTGTGCTGGTGATATGGACACCTGGTCACAGACCACACTGTGACCTAAAGAACTCAATCTGTGCGTCGTCTGTCTGTTAATGTTTTATGGTATGCATATTGTCTTTGTTTATTGTTTAGTCCCGGAGTACTAAATTTCACTAGGGGGGAATGTGTCACCCTGGCCTGGATGCCACAAAATGTATTAAAGCTGTGTCTGAGAGCAGGGGGGAGGTTCTCTAGTCAGGGGACATTAGCATGCAATGCCTCCTGTCTCAGGCCAGTAGGGGGAGCAGGCTGCCCCTATAAAAGCTGGTGCTGGGGGCAGGGTAAGGGAGAACCAGATGACCTGTCTCAGGACTGAGACGTGTCTCAGCAGAGCAGGGACAGAAAGTTGCATTGTAACCTAAGAAGAAGTGTGGCAGGAGGAGAGCCACAAGCCAGAGACAAGAGGCGAAGCAAGCCTGTCTTGGCAGATAACGGACTTACTTTACCAGACTTTGGTGTCTGAGGCTGGGAGGATTCTACATCCTACAGCAGAGAACCAGTCCGCAAGGGACTGTATATTCCTTGGCCTAAGAAGCCTGGAGGCCCTGCCACAACCGAAGGGACCAGTAGAGCCGTACAAGGCTGGGAGCAGAAAGGAACCCACGTCGCAGGCCATACAGGCGAGAATACATGGAAAGCTCGGAAACGTGGGCTGTTACCCTATAACGAGGAGATAGCCAGAAGGAGCGCAGAAAGCACGGTAGGCCTACACCCTCACCCTGACCAGGGCCAATTTCCCCGTTGCTCTCAGACATCCAGGTCCCCTCCTAGCCGGGACTGTTTATGGGTCAATTTACCTGTTCTAGTAAAGACCCTGGACTGCAACCTGTTGTCTGTGTGCTCCTTGCTTCTCCAGCACTATCAGCACTGGGACCCTCACTACCATCACTCCCACCATCCACTATACTGCCCTGGGGCCGCACTCTTCCCGTGGGGAGTCACACTACCCTAGCTGCACACCTCATCAGCCCCAGCGGTCTGCATGCAGCGGCGGTTCCTAATAACCGCAAATCCACGGGTGGCGTAGTCGGACATAAACATCAGCACATAACGGACTACCACAGGCCTGACCACCCTGAGCCACGGAACCGGGTTGCCACTACTACTCCCATCGTTCCCCCTATTGCCCGGATCCGAGTGCCCCACGGCCCAGGGGGTGAGTCATATAACTCATACATACCCTCCAGTCCCGACTCAGAAAGCGGCGAATCCTCGCAGTGCAGTGTGTGCGTTGGGGGAATTCATAAGTCTGCAGTTACACGGAATGACAGCAGACTTATCGATTTGGACTGGACAACCCCTTTAAGGCCTCTTTTACAGCATTCTAGTATGCTGTATGCATGCTTCTATTCCTCTTCTACATAGCGCAAAAAAGACCTATTATTATGCTCACAGATGGCGCGGTCCGGTGAGATGGGCGTCTCTGTTCTTGAATCCTCTCTTCTTATGATCGCCATCCTCCTTCACTGCTTCATGTGGATGACGCATCCTACATCATCCACACTGTCCCACAATCACACTCCTGCGCAGGCGCACATATCTCTGCCCTGCCGAGGACCGAGCAAAGTACTGTAGTGTGCATGCATCAGGTTTCCTTCAGGGTCATCGGCGCTCTAGCCTTTCTTGGCGCTTGTGCATTACAATGCTATGTTCTGTCCTCGGCATGGCAGAGAGAATATATACATAGTTAACAGTAGCATAGCTCCAAGTGGGAACCGTTCAGCGCAGGGCTCGGGGCGACCGCACCCTCTGCCCCCCCAGTAGCCACACTATTGTCGTAGACTCATGGACCTCTATGGCATCCCTATTAAGGCTAGTGTACAAAACAAAGGCTGTGTCCACGAGTCCTTACTTGTACGCTTTTCTCTGCTCTTATAACACTATGGCTAATATTAGAAATTAGATTATCATCTCTGAAGGTTGTAGGGAACTATATATAGGAGTCAATACTGTTTTCATTGGTCTTTTTAAAGAACAACCTTTTTCCATCTGATATCGTAGTGTTCTGAAGGAATTCTTGTATCTTGCTTTGCAGTATGTAAATTAGATCTGACATTTCCTTTTAGTTTCATGGAAACAATGCCTGAATAAGGAACTAGGTACGGAAAAAGTTAGAAAGAATGTGAAACAATGTTTTGACACAGACACGGATGATTAAGAAAACGTGTCCACTGTGATTTCCAGTCTGCACTCTGCACGACTTCAAAAACAGATAACTAGTGTTGAGCGAGCACTAAAATGCTCGGGTGCTCGAAGCTCGCCGTGATACTCGGGTGCTCAAACCGAGCAACGAGCCCGATGTTAGTCTATGGGAGACTCAAATCACATGGGGACAGCATGGGGATCGCCCCAGGAAGCATTTCTGACCCCCAGGTCACTGCTGTCAACAACGTGGTCAGAGGTATTAAGCCACTTTAGAGGGCTCACAATAAAACGTTCAAAAACTAAACTGAAACTGCTTTCCTGTGAAATATGTTAAGGAAGTTCCTTTCCAGGGTAAAGACTTGTGTAAAAGGTAAAATAAATAACCAAAAAAAAAATACTCCTCCACACCTTGGGCTATGTTCACAAGTAGCATTTTTTATGCATTTTTGCACTTTTGTATTGCTTTCAACCATGACAAATGCATTCACCGGGAAATGTAATTTTAACATTTTACAACCTTATCTGGCCATGTGCTGTGTGACACATGCATAAAGTGCTGAAAAGACATGGGAACAGCATGGGAAGACCCCTTGAAGCATCTCTGACACCCAGGCCACTGCCTAAAACTGTGCCCATCAGAAGTCATCCTTGTCGCATCAGAAGATGCAGACTTGCAACTATCCCAGTGCAAGTTCTTGTCCCAGGGCAGTGTTCAATTGTACCTCCCCCATTCCTTGCAATGCAAGCGCAAGTATGCAGCCTGCCACCCACCCACCCCCAGGCTGCAATACCATACTGCTTGCTTGCACTTGAAATTGGGCCTTTTAGGCATGTGGAGGCGGAATCTGGCCACCACGTCATGGCTGCGTTGGCGGCCTGGTATCCATACTCAGTCCCCAGCCGCCCGGCGGCCGGGTGTCCACACTCGGTCCCCAGCCGCTAGGGGGCGGCCGGGTGTCCATACTCGGTCCCCAGCCGCCACGCGGCCGGGTGTCCACACACGGTCCCCAGCAACCTGGGGGCAGCCGGGTGTCCATAAACGGTCCCCAGCTGCCCCTATTTCTCCTTGGAACATCCCCCTACACACTTTTCTTAGCCCGGCCTGCTTTAGGGCAGCATTGGACGAGCCCACCAGAGAACCAGACTCCTCCGGTGGGCCCTGGCTTCTCCATCAGGGGAGTTGAGAGTGCCAAGGTGAGGAGCATAATGATGATGATGATAGAAGTTAGCATCTGCTTTGTTTTCTTGGAATGCAAGTGCATGTATGTAGTAGTGGCTAGTCCTGAGGTGGTCAGCGTTTTGGCACATATCCTACCTCCTCCGAGGATTGCTGGATGTTTTCCTGCTACAATCCCAGTTCTATGACTCCCGTTAAAACAAAGCTTCAGGTGATAAATGATGGATGAGGTAGTGGCAAAGGAGAATGAGCAGGAGGAACAGGGACCATTCACATCAATATCAGGCCAGTCAACCACATATGTCTTGTAGGATATGTTTCTGTAGCAAAATGAGCGGTTCGGCTACACAGTTATAGGGCATACAGTGAGTGCAATGCCTACCAAAAATTTTGAGGCACTACAATGCCCCTTGGAAATGACATGGAGGTCAGAGGGCCTTAACTAAACCGTTTTTTCCATTTATAGCAACTGGGTCTCCTGTACACTGTTGGCCTAAGCAGTGAATGGAAGGCTTTCCAAAAATTATGAGGAACTGCAATGCCCCTTGAAACAGACGTGGATTACAGCGTACTAAAAACCTTCTACCCATTATTGGGGAGTGGGTTGTTGGCATAAACAACAGATTAGGGCTTATCATAAGTGAAAGGAGGACTTTATACTAACCAGACAGCAGATGGCGATAGTGTGTAAAGTTATATGCTTGCTGTAATGAGGGGAGGAAAGCTCTCAATTGTTGGTTGTTTCTTACTTCCTGTGTTTTTTCTTTCTTTCCTGTATGTGTTATGTCAGCAGCACACGGACTGTGTGACACTGAATTGTATCTCATGTTTATCCAGTATGAAGTAAATACTGTTTACTCAAGATATCTTGCTGATTGAAGCTCTCGTAAGTACAGTGGTGACTGTAAGAAGATGCACTCTGCGACAGGTTATGGACCCAGGCCGGAACCCAGACACTACAAGCCCAGGCAGCAGGATCCTGGTTTAAAGATGATGAGTAACACAGAACTGAAATTCACAGTAGCTAAACTGAATAGTGAAAATTATCAGTTATGGAAATTCAAAGTAGAAATGTTGTTATCTAAGGATGATTTATGGTAAGTAATTGATACAGAAAGACCAGATCAAGATAATCAGACATGGGATAAGAAGAATAGACAAGCGAGAGCCACCATTAGCTTATTAGTGGATGGTGCTCAATTAATACATATAAGAAATGAAGAAACAGCTAAAGGAATGTGGGAAGAATTAAGAAAACTGTATGAAAGACCTAGCTTGAATCACAAGTTATTTTTATTAAGAAAGCTTTACAGTATGAGATTGAGTGCAAATGATGACATGCAGAAGCACATACTGAGACATCTGGATGTAAAGACAGCTTTTTTGAATGGAGATTTAACAGAAGACATTTACATGGAACAACCTCCAGGATTCAAAGATGAAAGAAATCCAAGCAAAGTTTGCGAACTACAGAAAAGCATATATGGTTTAAAGCAAGCAGCTAAAGCGTGGAATGACAAAATCACGGAAGTACTTACAAATTAAAAATTTCAAAGAAGCAAAGCTGATCCATGCTTGTACACAAAAAGGCTGATTAATAGATGGATTTATGTACTCATATATGTAGACAACATTTTGATTTGTTTTAAACAAGAAAGGGATAAAGAAAACATTCTAAAAATCCTGAAGCAACATTTCAAAATCAAAGACTTGGGAAATGTAAAACAGTACCTAGGAATACAGGTAGAAAGAGAAGAAGACGGAAGTTTCCTACTGAATCAAAATCACATGATTCAAGACTAGTGTTGAGCATTCCGATACTGAAATATCGGGTATCGGCCGATATTCGCGGTATCGGAATTCCGATACTTAATTCCGATACTTTTACAATATCAAATACCGGAATCGGAAGTTCCCATAATGCCTGCGCTCTGCAGTGTCTCTGAAGGATGACAAGCTGGATGGCAGCGCTCAGCTGAGATCCAGCCTGTCACCAGAATGCCATCCCAGCGTGGGAGAATTCTCCTGATTGTTTAAAAGCCGGCGGGCGGTAAAAAGCCGCCGGCTTTTAAACAATCACACAGCCCCATACTGCTTCCCCGCAGCCTCCCACCCCGATCCTCCGCTCCCCTCGCCACCTCCCATCCCGATTGTAAGTTAGGACAGGGCGGGGAGCACAGCACCAAGGAGCGGGGAGCGAAGAACCCGGGCGGGGAAGCCGGCAGTGAAAAGACTTCACCGCCGGCTTTCCCGTTCTGTGCTGCGCTTTCCCGCCGGTTATTTCAAATGAACAGCTGAGGTATCAGGTGATGCCGATCAGCTGTTCATTTGAAGTCGCCGCGGTGCCCTCAGAGGGTTCATGTGAGTTCATGCTTGACTGCATTGCATGAACTCACATGAACTTTCCCACGGCCGCACAGGTCAGCCTCACCTCCCAGACCGGTCATGATTGGTGTGTGTGGGTGTCTGTGCGGGTGTGCGCGGTGTCTGTGCGGTGTCTGCGGGTGTGTGCGGTGTCTGTGCGGTGTCTGTGCGGTGTCTGCGCGATGTCTGGGGGTGTGTGCGTGCAGGCAGACATAGGCCGATGTGACACTACTACTCCCATCGGCCTATGTCTGTCCCCGTCCACTCGTACCAGCAGGATCAGCTCGATGGGAGCAGTAGTTCCCATCAGCCTGATCCTGCTATTTAAATTGCCCTACTGTGTCCCCAATAAATGTTAAATACATGTTATTTGGTGGCCAGTGGTTACCTACAATAAATTAGTTCATACATTACCTGTCCCCGCCGATCGCCACCTAAAATAAAGTAAAAAATAAAAAACTACACCTATACTCACCTAGACACCTAATTCCCCGAAGCCATCGATCTCCTGTAATAAAATATAAAATAATAAACCACAACCTTATCCTTACCCCTCCGTAGTAGTCCACGAGTGTCCCACGATGATCTCCAGTTCAGAGCAGCCACATAGAATGTGACCGCTCTGAACCGCTGCCGCCGTTAGAATGATGGGGCCGTAAAGCAGCCCCGTCATTGCATAAGCGGGTTCACTGGAGTTCAGGCAGCGCTGCTCCGGTCAGCTCCTTTACGGCCCTGCTGTATCGTGAGAAATTCCCACGGTACAGCAGTGCCGTAAAGGAGGTCTCCGGAGCTACGCTGCCTGAATGCACTCCGGTGACCTCAGTCAGTGGCTCCCGCTGCCGGGAGCGGACGTGTTCCCGGCAGTGTGAGCTTACAGCAGCCATGCACAGCTGTCACCATCTCCAGATGTGACAGCTGTGCATGGGAGATCAGCGCAGGAACGTGGACAGGTAACTATTTTTTTTTAGTAAACTAAGAATTAAATAAAATGGTGTGTTTTATTTCAAATAAATTATTTTTTTCTGGGTGTAGTGTGTGTTTTCTTTTTAACACTTTGTAGGTTAGTAATGGGGGTGTCTTATAGACGCCCATCATTACTAACCTGGGCTTCATGGCAGCTGGCGCTGACATGAACCCCAGCCCCATTACCCCCTGCCACCGCACCAGGGCAGCGTGGAAGAGCGAGGCTAAGTGCCAGCTGGACACAAATATAGTGCGAAGCCCCAGGGCATTTTTTTTTTAATTATTTCAGGAAATTCATGAAATAATTAAAAAAAAATTGACGTGGGGCTTCGCACTATATTTGTGTCCAGCCAGGTACAGCAGGCAGGAACGGACTGCCCCCAACCACCAGCTGCCTATTTGTACCTGGCCGGACACAACAATATAGGGAAGCCCTTTTTTTCTTAATTATTTCATGAATTTCATGAAATAATTAAAAAAAAACAAACGTGGAGCTTCGCCCTATTTTTGTGTCCAGCCAGGTACAACTAGGCAGCCGGGGGCTGGAATCTGCAGCGCAGGGAGGCCCAAGCTTTCTGGGCCCCACCCGCTGCAAATTGCAGTCCGCAGCCGCCCCGGAAAATGGCGCGTTCATAGAAGCGCCATCTTCTGGCGCTGTACCCAACTCATCCAGGGCCCTGGTGCGGTGGCTCACTGGGTAATAAAGGGGTTAAGGCCAGCTTGGCATTATCAGCTGGCCCTAAGCCCGAAATTCATGGGGTCACGCCAATATTAGACATGACCACCATGAATTTCTAGTAAAGTATTTAAAAAAAACACAACACCCAGAATAAAGTCCTTTAATTGAAATAAACACACAATTCTTTATTGTTCTAAATTAAACCATACCTACCATCACGCCCATTCCAGCTGAAGCCAACGATCTCCTGCAATAAAAGAAAAATAATAAACCAACCTCATCCTTACCTTCCCATGGATCCCACGACAGCTTCAGCTCTGCTACATCGAGATGACAGGCTGGACCGCAGCAGAACGCTGCCATCCAGCCTGTCATCCCGCGGACACTGAGAAGCGCAGGCATGCTTGCGCTCCTCAGTGTCTCTCTGTGACGTCATCCAGATGAGCCGAGTTCATGTCCAATGAACTCAGCTCACCTCATGCACGTCACTGACAGCGTGGGAAAATTCTCACGCTGAAGCGCTGAGTGCAGGAGAATTTTCCCACGCTGTCAGTGACGTGCATGAGGTGAGGTCATGTCCAATGAACTCGGCTCACCTCATGCACGTCACTGACAGCGTGGGAAAATTCTCCTGCACTCAGCGCTTCAGCGTAAGAATTCTCCCACGCTGTCAGTGACGTGCATGAGGTGAGCTGAGTTCATTGGACATGACCTCACCTCATGCACATCACTGACAGCGTGGGAAAATTCTCCTGCACTCAGCGCTTCAGCGTGAGAATTTTCCCACGCTGTCAGTGACGTGCATGAGGTGAGATGAGTTCATTGGACATGAACTCGGCTCATCTGGATGACGTCACAGAGAGACACTGAGGAGCGCAAGTGACGCGCCCCTGGGCCTGTGTCGCGCTGCGTTGCGCACGCGGGAGCTTACCCGGAGCCGGATCTCTTGAGGGTTGTAGTCTCGTGGCGGTGATCCGGTCCATGCCCAGGGAGTCAGACTAAGTGGCGCTGTATTAGCGGTAGATGTTGGACGACTACGCCACCCGTTGAGTACAGCTAAGGAGCTGCTGCTGCAGGGCAGACCGCTGAGGCCGGTGGTAGGATTGTGCAGCGTGATAGTATAACCCCCAACGGGAGGGGTATGGCCTCAGGGCAGCCGACGTGGATGATGGGGGTAGCAGTAACCACTCGGAGACGGTACGGTGTAGTTCAGGGTCTTTACTGGTGACAAAGATAGACCCTCCCGGAGTACTGGCTAGCGATTGGGGCCTGGTCAGTCCTTGAGCAGATGGGATCTCCCCTGGCCAGGCGGAGTTGTAGGCCTCCCAAACAAACGATACTCTTCCGGCTACCTTGCTAGAGGCGGGTATAAGTAGCCCACGTCCCTGAGTGTACCGTGTGGTGCTCACCCGTATGGCCGGTGACTCGGGGCCTTCTAGTAGCTTCCGCTCCACGACGGCGGTGCTGGTCCCACGCGTGTGACCGTGCCTTCGGGTTTCTGGGCCAGAGGACCTGCAATCCCCTGCTGGTCGGTTTCTGCTGCTGGATAGGAGTTAGTCCCCACAGCCTCGGACTCCGGGTCCGGTGATAACTTCTCAGTCAGGGCGAGCTCTGCAGCTGCCAGCCCCTGACTCCTTGCAGCACTGTTCCCACAGAGCTCCTGATGTTCTTTTCCTATATCTGCTTCTCTGTCTCTACTTCTTCTCTACTCCCTCACCCTGCCTCAGCCCTAGGTTTATATAGGGGAAGTTCTTCCCCTCCCAGGACTGGGCAGGAGGTGTGGCATGCATAGGATCCCTGACCAAGAGACCTCCCACCTGCTCTCAGACATAACATTGCTGTTACTGTGGAAACCAGACCCCTGGGGTGCCACATTCCCCCCTAGTGAAATTTAGTACTCCGGGACTAAACATATTTTTAGAAAAACATAACAAGGTATAAACAATAATAATACAATAAGAAAAACACATAAGGATGGTCACGGCGTGTCCGCAACCGGGTGCAGTTTTTGAAGAAAAGCAAGGTGTCCATTTCACCAAAACAGGGAGACGTAACCAGGTTGGGGTCTGTCCTGCCCCGAGTCCTTAACAGTCTTTAGTCCATTCCTAAGTTACGCTCCAACCAATTGTACAAGGATTCCCGGTAAATCCACCAAGGACTCCTAAAAATAACTAGAAACACATAATTATACACAAGCAACAAGAAAAACAGGTAACCATAAATAAAACAACTTATACACTTCAAATCCTCCAACGTGCGGGTAACTGGCCTCTAGTGGCCCTAGTAGACCTACGGAGCTGACTGTCTAGCCCCGAACTACAGGGTGTAGGAACTGTCAAGGGTAAACTGGGCAGCTGTCCACGGGCCCTTTGGCTCACTAGAGGCATGGCAGGTTCACTATAAGCAGAGGGTTGATCCTCCTGGTCTGCTGGTGTGGGGTCTTCTGCCTCCTGGACCGGCTGTTCTTCCAGCTCTACCTGTTGCTCCGTAGGTGCTTGGGATGCTGGTTGGAGGAAGGTGAGTACGGGTACCACAACTGCGCCATTGACTTGAGTCCAAGACCGAGGGAAGTCTCCGAGCACAGTACTAACCATATCTTCCCTTTCCTCTACGGGTCGAGGGTCTTCTTGTTCCTCTTCAGGGTTCCGTAGCTGTTCGGGACACTTCTTCAGGTGATCCCGGGATACAATGGTTGTGGTTTCCCCTCCGTCTTTACTGATGGTACAGACCTTTGGGTTGTCATGGCTTGAGGGCAGTACGATGTACGGGTCCTTATCCCACTGGTCGTCCAACTTGTGGAGCCGCCTTTTCCTCTTCAAGACCTGCTCTCCGGGTACCAGGGGAACAGCGGGAGCATACTGGTTGTAAGTTTTCTCTTGTCTTTCCCTAGCTTGACAGAGACTTCGCTCCACGCTCTCCTGTACTTTCCGGTACTGCTGCTGCCTCTCTGTGTCCCAGTCTGCTTCTGGTGAAGTGTCCTCGGGTGTCAGGACTCCCATCTCCAGGTCAACAGGTAGCTTACCAGGTCTTGCCCTCATCAGGTAAGCCGGGGTACAGTTGGTGGAACCTACCGGGATGTGGTTGTATAGGTCCACTAGGTCGGGCAGCCTCTCAGGCCACAGACTGCGTTCTTCCAGGGGCAATGTTTTCAGAAGATCTATCACCACCTGGTTCATTTTCTCACAAAGTCGATTAGTTTGCGGATGATAGGGTGTCGTCCTTATCTTCCGGCAGCCATACAGAGTGCAGAATTCTTGGAAGACCTCCGCTTCAAAGGCAGGTCCCTGGTCTGTCAACACTTGGTCCGGGTACCCGTGTGGACGGCAGAAATGCTGCTGGAAGGCTCTAGCTGCTGTTCGAGCTGTTAAGTCCTTGACGGGGATGACAACCAAGAACCGGGAGTAGTGATCCACGATGGTTAGTGCGTAGACGTAGCCACTTCTGCTTGGGGTCAGTTTTACATGATCCAAGGCTACCAGTTCCAACGGCTGCCGGGTGACGATGGACTGCAGGGGAGTCTTCTGGCTGGCACGGTCCTTCCTTCTTAGGTTGCACGGGCCACAGTCTCTGCACCACCTCTCGATGGTTCCCCTCATGCCTACCCAGTGGAACCGCCCGCGCAGCAGGAACTCCAGCTTCTTCCATCCGAAGTGTCCAGCCCCGTCGTGGTATGCCTCCATCACCACGGCTGCGTCTCTTCGTGGCACCACTACTTGCCAGATTAGTTCATGCGTCCGGGAGTTAACCATTCGGCGGCACAACTTCCCCTTATAAAGGAACAGTCTACTCTTCTCAGCCCACAGTTGCTTGGCTTCCTCCGGAGCGTCTGGGTCAAGGCGAGCCTCTGGCCGAGTCAGCATCTCCTTCACCAGTCGGACGGCAGGGTCACTGTCTTGCGTTTCCGCCCAGTTGTAGTGAGGCAAGGGATTAAACGTAGCAGCTTGCTTACTCCTTACCCGGTGGGAATACTGGATAGTCCCATGACGGTGGAACGCGGGGAGTTCGACTTCTTCCAGTCCCTCTGGATCTTCTCCTACGTCCGGTAGGTTTGGCATCCTGGACAGGGCGTCCGCGTTGGTATTGGAGCGTCCTGCCCGGTATTTGATTGTGAACTCGTAGTTGGACAGACGGGCCATCCATCTCTGTTCTAGGGCACCGAGTTTTGCTGTGTTCAGGTTTGTCAACGGGTTGTTATCCGTGTACACGGTGAACCGGGAGGAAGCGAGGTAGTGCTTAAAGCGTTCGGTGACTGCCCACACCACTGCCAGGAACTCTAGCTTAAATGAGCTGTAATTCTCAGGGTTTCTCTCGGTGGGTCGCAGTTTTCGGCTGGCGTAAGCGATTACTCGTTCTTTCCCCTGCTGGATCTGGGACAGCACGGCTCCTAGCCCGATGTTACTTGCGTCGGTGTAGAGGATAAAGGGCTGGCTGTAATCAGGGTACGCCAGGATTTCATCCCCCGTGAGGGCCATCTTCAGCTGGCGGAAGGACTCTTCTTCTAACTTCTCCCATCTGAAGAGTGGCTTCTGGTTCTTGGCCTTCCGGGACTGGCCTATCAGGAGGTCCTGCATAGGAGCTGCCTTTTTGGTGAAACCGGGGATGAATCTGCGGTAATAGCCTACCAACCCGAGGAACTGCCGCACTTCCTTTACACTGGAGGGACTTGGCCATTCCTTAATTGCGGTGATCTTATCAGGGTCGGGAACCACTCCATCAGCGCTCACCACGTGTCCCAGGTACTGCACCTTTGGTTTCAGGAGGTGACACTTGGAGGGTTTCACCTTTAGGCCGTAGCTTGCCAGAGCTTCGAACACTTCCGCCAGGTGTTTCAGGTGGTCCTCATATGTCTTGGAATATACGATGACATCGTCCAGGTACAGCAGGACCGTCTCGAAGTTTCTGTGGCCCAGACAGCACTCCATTAATCGTTGGAAGATTCCTGGTGCGTTGCAGAGTCCGAACGGCATGCAGGTAAACTCGCTAAGTCCCATCGGGGTGGTAAATGCGGTCTTCTCCCGGTCCGCCTCTGCTACAGGAACCTGCCAGTACCCACTAGTGAGATCCAAGGTAGAGAAGAAGTTAGCGGATCTTAAAGCAGCCAAAGACTCCTCTATCCTTGGTAAGGGGTACGCATCCTTGTGTGTGATACGGTTGATTTTCCGGTAATCTACACACATCCTCATGGTGTTGTCTTTCTTTTTGACTAAGACTAGTGGAGCTGCCCAAGGGCTACAGCTATCCCTGATCACCCCAGCCTCCTTCATGTCTCTAAGCATCCCCTTGGCGTGTTGGTAGTGTGCAGGGGGTACGGGTCGATACCTCTCTTTTATGGGAGGATGGTCTCCCGTGGGGATGTGGTGTTCTACCCCCTTGACTCGCCCGAAGTCTAACGGGTGTTTACTAAACACTCTCTCGTACTCTTGAACCACCCGATAGACTCCCTGTTTCTGGTGTGAGGGAGTGGAGTCAGTACCCAAATGTAGTTGCTGACACCAGTCCTCCATTGTTTTCTGAGAGCCGTTACCTTCCTCCGGGGAAGATGGAGGCAAGGGTTCTACGGACTGTATGGAATCTTGATTGATGGTATACAATTTGGCTAGCGTTTCATACCGGGGCAGGTACACTTCCCTCTTCCCGATATTTATTATGCGAACGGGCACCCTCCCATGGCGTACATTGACCACCCCCCGTGCTGTCAAAATGGTGGGCCTACTGTCTGAGTAAACTGGTTCTACCATTGCCTGGTAATCTCTACCTCTCAGACCAATAGCTGCCCGGCACCAAATCATCATTTCACTTTTCGGGGGCATGGCAATAGGGAAAGGGTCACACATTCGCACGCTACCAATCTCACCACCGGAGAGTTCTAGCTGTTGCCGTCGCATCAGTGCCCGGATCTCTTTCTGGAGCACTCGCTGCTGGCCGGAGCTGGCGTTCTTGGCAACCTGCTGTAAAAGGAAAATCACCTCTGCAAGACAATTTTCAATTACATTAGTTCCTAGAGTTATCTTTGGGTGACTCTCGTGTTTGTCAATGTCTACAATGATCAGTCCCTGTGCTGCCAGTTCGACTCTACCGATTTTAATGGTCACCTCTTTAAATCCAATCTGTGGCATGGGCTGACCATTGCTGGCGATGACACTCAAGTCGTCGTCAGGGTAGCGGGTGATATCCGAGTCATTCCAGTACTGCTTGAAGAGCACGTACGGGATGGTGGTGACCTGTGACCCGGTGTCCAGTAGGGCACTCATAGGAATGCCATCCAGTACCACGGGTAAGACTGGACGTCCTCCCACATATTTGTCGCGCCAGTTCGATGGGCCTGGTGATCTTTTTCCTGGGGGTTGGCCCTCTACCCCAGGTTGTGCCAGTTTAAAGGACAGTACCTTGCCATATGTCCGGGTTGATTGCAGCGGCGGCAGATGGGTCGTCCGTCCTCGTTGTATCGGTCGCTGGGTCTTCCTCTGGCCGGTGGGGTCCTCCTTGGTCGACGCCATGGGACGTCCTCCGGTCCGGATGCCAGCTGGATCTTCCCTGGAGTGGAAACCTGTAAAGACTGCACAGTTCGGGTTAGCGCAGCAACGCTTTTAGTTAGCTCTTGGACCTGATGGTGCAGGTCTGGAGCCGGGTCATTGTTCAAAGCCTGCGCACCAGCTCCCACAGGCCCTGCCGACAAGGGCGCCGCCTCCTGGTGGTAAGTGGTAGTGGGGCGTCTGGGGGTCACAACGCCACCTGGTGCCGGTTCTCGAAGCACCCGGATGGCTCTGTCCTTGAACTGTGCAAATCCCAGATGAGGGTCCTGTAAGGCCATTGCCCGCAACTGGGTTCGGTGGGCATTGCAATATAAACCCTCTATAAATTGTTCAGTCAACAGCCTGTCCTCGTCTCCCACGCCGTCAGGGTCGGTCTGCTTAATGGCTCTCAGGGCCTCTTGTAGGTTCAGGGCATAGTCCCTTATACTCTCATGTGCCCGCTGTTTGCACCCGTAGAATCTAAGCTTGATCTCGGCTGAGGTGCGGGTATCAAAGGTGTCCCTCAGCCGGGTTAGTATCCCTGCGACAGTCCTCCCCCCAGGTGGCCAGGACTTTACCTCCCTTTTGGGCTGCCCCGGTTAATTGGGCCACCAGGATGCTCACTTTTTGCTCCTCTGTGAGGGGGTACACCTGGAAGAGGCTATCCAGCTTTTCTCTAAAGTCATGCAGGGTATGTGACTCCCCTGAGTACTGGGGTAGCCAGGCTGCCCCCGGGATATAGGGCATGGTGAAAGGCATGACCGCAACAGCGGTGGCGCTGGCGGGGGTTGAAGCGGTGAAGCTCTCCTCCGTATCCGACATCCTTCTCCCCCCTAGTGGACCGTGGCCTACCTTGCGATGATCCTCTTCCGTAGGCCGCGGCTCCGCAGTGGATCGTCAGGGTTGAGGACCTTCCGTCGCGCTCCTGTGACGTCGGCGTCTGCTGGGCTCCTTCCAGGACCTTACGCAACGTCCGGACGTGAGGCGGGGCTTCAGTTCTCGCGCGCTTTCGGAGTCCACGCCCCTCTTCTTCCCGCACGGCATCCTCAAGATGGCGTCCAATGGCGGGAAAACTCCACGTATGGCGGGAAGAAGGCCGAAGATGGCGCCGGATGGCGGGAAAACTCCACCGATGGCGGGAAGGAAGCGGAAGATGGTGGGAATCTTCACCACAGGTAAGTTTGAACAGTCTTTTTCAGGCACGCAGTACCCGGTGGTTGCGGGCACGAAATCCTGCCGACTACGCCAAAAGTTGACGCGCCCCTGGGCCTGTGTCGCGCTGCGTTGCGCACGCGGGAGCTTACCCGGAGCCGGATCTCTTGAGGGTTGTAGTCTCGTGGCGGTGATCCGGTCCGTGCCCAGGGAGTCAGACTAAGTGGCGCTGTATTAGCGGTAGATGTTGGACGACTACGCCACCCGTTGAGTACAGCTAAGGAGCTGCTGCTGCAGGGCAGACCGCTGAGGCCGGTGGTAGGATTGTGCAGCGTGATAGTATAACCCCCAACGGGAGGGGTATGGCCTCAGGGCAGCCGACGTGGATGATGGGGGTAGCAGGAACCACTCGGAGACGGTACGGTGTAGTTCAGGGTCTTTACTGGTGACAAAGATAGACCCTCCCGGAGTACTGGCTAGCGATTGGGGCCTGGTCAGTCCTTGAGCAGATGGGATCTCCCCTGGCCAGGCGGAGTTGTAGGCCTCCCAAACTAACAATACTCTTCCGGCTACCTTGCTAGAGGCGGGTATAAGTAGCCCACGTCCCTGAGTGTACCGTGTGGTGCTCACCCGTATGGCCGGTGACTCGGGGCCTTCTAGTAGCTTCCGCTCCACGACGGCAGTGCTGGTCCCACGCGTGTGACCGTGCCTTCGGGTTTCTGGGCCAGAGGACCTGCAATCCCCTGCCGGTCGGTTTCTGTTGCTGGATAGGAGTTAGTCCCCACAGCCTCGGACTCCGGGTCCGGTGATAACTTCTCAGTCAGGGCGAGCTCTGCAGCTGCCAGCCCCTGACTCCTTGTAGCACTGCTCCCACAGAGCTCCTGATGTTCTTTTCCTATATCTGCTTCTCTGTCTCTACTTCTTCTCTACTCCCTCACCCTGCCTCAGCCCTCGGTTTATATAGGGGAAGTTCTTCCCCTCCCAGGACTGGGCAGGAGGTGTGGCATGCATAGGATCCCTGACCAAGAGACCTCCCACCTGCTCTCAGACATAACATTGCTGTTACTGTGGAAACCAGACCCCTGGGGTGCCACACAAGCATGCCTGCGCTTCTCAGTGTCTGCGGGATGACAGACTGGATGGCAGCGTTCTGCTGCGGTCCAGTCTGTCATCTCGATGTAGCAGAGCTGGAGCCATCGTGGGAACCATGGAAAGGTAAGGATGAGGTTGCTTTATTATTTTTCTTTTATTGCAGGAGATCGTTGGCTTCAGCTGGAATGGGCGTGACGGTAAGTATGGTTTAATTTAGAACAATAAAGAATTGTGTGTTTATTTCAATTAAAGGACTTTATTCTGGGTGTTTGTGTTTTTTTTTTTAACTTTGACTATGGGGTTAGTAATGGGGGTGTCTTATAGACGCCTCTCCATTACTAACCTGGGCTTGATGTCAGCTGGTATTATAAGCTGACATCAACCCCAGCCCTATTACCCCACTGCCACCGCTACAGGGCAGTGGGAAGAGCGAGGCTAAGTGACAGAATTGGCGCATCCTATGGATGCGCCATTTCTGGGGCGGCTGACGGCTGGTGTTTCTAGCCTGGGAGGGGGCCAATATTCATGGCACCCTTCCTGGGCTATTAATATCAGTCCCCAGCTGTCTGCCTAGCCTTTGCTAGCTATTAAATTAGGGGGAACCCCACGTCATTTTTTGGGGGGGGTCCCCCATTTTAATAGCTAGTAAAGGCTAAGTATTCCACTGGGGGCTGATATTAGCAGCCTGGGAAGCTCCGTGGGTATTACCCCCTTCCCAGGCTTCAAACATCTGCCCCAGCCGTCTGCTTAACCTCCGCTAGAGACTAAAATTAAGGGGAACCCCACGCCAATTTTTTTTTAAATAAATCCTTTATTTTAACACTAAATGACAAGTACAGTAAGCAACACTGTCACTGTACTTCATATATATGTGACTGACATGTTTCTATCTATCTAATCTATGTATGATTCTCTATTCCTTCTATTCTAAATTGTCGGGTACCGCTGATGAAATGCCGGCCGGCTTTCTTAAAGAGACGGTGCATTAAAACACTATTATTTTTTTAAATAAATCCTTTACACTAAATGACAAGTACAGTAAGCAACACTGTCACTGTACTTCCTATATATGTGACTGACATGTTTCTATCTATCTAATCTATGTGTGAAGCTCTGTTCTGTCTGTTATAAATTGTCGGGTACCGCTGCTGAATTGCCGGCCGGCTTTTTTAAAGAGACGGTGCATGAAAACACTATTATTTTTTTTAATAAATCCTTTGCACTAAATGACAAGTACATTAAGCAACACTGTCACTGTACTTCATATATATGTGACTGACATGTTTCTATCTATCTAATCTATGTGTGAAGCTCTATTCTTTCTGTTGTAAATTGTCGGGTACCGGTGTATGCCGCTGATGAATTGCCGGCTTTTCGCATAATACATTCTACATTATTCTTAGTTGTTTTACTTCATGTAGAATTAACCTACAAGGAAAGAAAGGGTTTATTTTCATTCCGATATTTCTGTCCCATTGACTTGCATTGGTTTCCGGTATCGGAATCGGCGATATCCGATACTTTTTGAGTATCGGTCCGATCCAATCCGATACGATATTTCCTGATATCGGAAGGTATCGCTCAACACTATTCAAGACATAACAGAAAAATTTGGATTAAAGGATGCAAAAACAGTAAAGTCTCCAATGGAAACTAATTATCTTAAAGAGATGAACAGTGAAAAAAACATTCTACCAAATAATGAAGAATACAGAACAGAAATAGGAAAACTACTGTATCTAGCGACCGTTACAAGACCAGACATCGCAGCAGCAGTAGGAATCCTGAGAAGAAAGGTATCAAAACCAAATAAAGCTGATTGGAATGCCGTGAAGAGAGTAATGCGTTATTTGAAAGGAACTAGCAATGTTAAGCTGAAATTACCCACAAGTGATAATTGCATTTTAACAGGATATGTTGATGCAGATTTAGCTGGAGATCCAACTGACAGAAGATCTACCAGTGGACATATTTTTTTTCTCTCAGGTGGACCAATAAGTTGGACAAGTAAGAAACAGTCAATTGTGACACTGTCTTCAACAGAAGCAGAATATGTTGCTGCAGCACATACGAGTCAAGAAGTACTGTGGTTAAGACAATTGTTGACAGAATTAGGACAACCACAGTTGGAACCAACAAAACTGAAAGAGGACAATCAAGGATGTCTTGTTCTTGCTCAGATGGAAAGAGTCAATCCAAGAACCAAGCATATTGTTGTGAAATATCATTTCTTGAGAGATCATCAGCATCAAGGAGTCTTGAAGTTAGAGTATTGTCCTACTGAAGAAATGACAGCAGACATCTTTACGAAGGCGTTGAATGCTGTTAAACACCAGAGACTAATAAAAAAGTTGGGTTTGATTGAATAAGTCCTTACTGTTGAGAAAGGGTGTTGGCATATACAACAGATTAGGACATATTATAAGTGAAAGGAGGACTTTATACTAACCAGACAGCAGATGGCAATAGTGTGTAAAGTTATATGCTTGCTGTAATGAGGGGAGGAAAGCACTCAATTGTTGGTTGTTTCTTACTTCCTGTGTTTTTTCTTTCTGTCCTGTATGTGTTATGTCAGCAGCACACGGACTGTGTGACACTGAATTGTATCTCATGTTTATCCAGTATGAAGTAAATACTGTTTACTCAAGATATCTTGCTGATTGAAGCTCTCGTAAGTACAGTGGTGACTGTAAGAAGATGCACTCTATGACATGGGTCTCCCTTAGTTTTTGCCTTTTCATTGAAAAGCAAAAGCTGACTAAAATTAGGAGGAAATGCAATGCCCGTTGGAAGAGTCGTGGAGGTTATAGGTAATTAAAAACAACATTTCAATGCCCCTTGGAAGAGCTGTGGAGTTCAGAGTGGCTTAAGAAGATGCTTTTAATGCCCCTTTGAAGAGACGTGGAGGTCACAGTAGCTTAACAAGATGGTTTTAATGCCCCTCAGAAGAGACGTGGAGGTCCCAGTAGCTTAACAAGATGCTTTTAATGCCCCTCAGAAGAGACGTGGAGGTCCCAGTAGCTTAACAAGACACTTTTAATGCCCCTCAGAAGAGACGTGGAGGTCCCAGTAGCTTAACAAGATGCTTTTAATGCCCCTCGGAAAAGTGGTGGAGGTCCCAGTAGCTTAACAAGACGCTTTTAATGCCCCTCAGAAGAGAAGTGGAGGTCCCAGTAGCTTAACAAGACGCTTTTAATGCCCCTTACAAGAGCCATACAGTACAGCATCTTAAAAACATTATTCACATTATTGGGGAGTGTGTCTCCCATAGTATTTGCTTATGCCCTCCAAGCAAAAGCTGCCAAAAATTAGGATGGAGGAACTTGCAATGCCCCTTACAAGAGCCATGCAGTACAGCATATTACAAATATTATTCCCATGATTGGGGAGTGGGTCTCCCATAGTATTTGCTTATGCCTTCCAAGCAAAAGCAGCCAAAAATTAGGAGGAAATGCAATGCCCGTTCAAAGAGACGTGGAGGTTAGAGTTAATTAAAAACAACATTTCAATGCCCCTTGGAAGAGCTGTGTAGTTCAGAGTGGTTTAACAAGATGCTTTTAATGCCCCCTCAGTAGAGACGTGGAGGTCCCAGTAGCTTAACAAGACGCTTTTAATGCCCCTCGGAAAAGTGGTGGAGGTCCCAGTAGCTTAACAAGACGCTTTTAATGCCCCTCAGAAGAGACATGGAGGTCCCAGTAGCTTAACAAGATGCTTTTAATGCCCCTCGGAAAAGTGGTGGAGGTCACAGTAGCTTAACAAAACGCTTTTAATGCCCCTCAGAAGAGACGTGGAGGTCCCAGTAGCTTAACAAGACGCTTTTAATGCCCCTCAGAAGAGACGTGGAGGTCCCAGTAGCTTAACAAGACGCTTTTAATGCCCCTCGGAAAGTTGGTGGAGGTCCCAGTAGCTTAACGAGACACTTTTAATGCCCCTAAGAAGAGACGTGGAGGTCCCAGTAGCTTAACAAGACACTTTTAATGCCCCTCGGAAAAGTGGTGGAGGTCACAGTAGCTTAACAAGACGCTTTTAATGCCCCTCGGAAAAGTGGCGGAGGTCACAGTAGCTTAACAAGACGGTTTTAATGCCCCTCAGAAGAGACGTGGAGGTCCCAGTAGCTTAACAAGACACTTCTAATGCCCCTCAGAAGAGACGTGGAGGTCCCAGTAGCTTAACAAGACGCTTTTAATGCCCCTCGGAAAAGTGGTGGAGGTCCCAGTAGCTTAACAAGACGCTTTTAATGCCCCTCAGAAGAGACGTGGAGGTCCCAATAGCTTAACAAGACGCTTTTAATGCCCCTTACAAGAGCCATACAGTACAGCATCTTAAAAAGATTATTCACATTATTGGGGAGTGTGCCTCCCATAGTATTTGCTTATGCCTTCCAAGCAAAAGCTGCCAAAAATTAGGATGTAAGGGGCATTGCAAATTCCTCCAAGAGCCATGCAGTACAGCATATTACAAACATTATTCCCATTATTGGGGAGTGGGTCTCCCATAGTATTTGCTTATGCCTTCCAAGCAAAAGCTGCCAAAAATTAGGACGGAGGAACTTGCAATGCCCCTTACAAGAGTCATGCAGTGCAGCATATTACAAACATTATTCCCATTATTGGGGAGTGGGTCTCCCATAGTCTTTGCTTATGCCTTCCAAGCAAAAGCTGCCAGAAAT
This sequence comes from Phyllobates terribilis, assembly GCF_046119375.1. Lineage (NCBI taxonomy): Eukaryota > Metazoa > Chordata > Amphibia > Anura > Dendrobatidae > Phyllobates > Phyllobates terribilis. The sequence goes on from NW_027362761.1 coordinate 357,733,384, forward strand.
TAGGACGGAGGAACTTGCAATTAGTGTTGAGCCACCCCCGTAGTGTTTGGGTTCGATTCGGTTCGTCGAACACCAGGATGTTCGAGGAACTATTCGTCGAACACCTTAGAACACCGTCGAACACCGTTAAAACCAATGGCAGGCAAACAAAAACACATAGAAACACATAGAAAACACCTTCAAAGGTGTCCAAAAGCTGACAAACTGCTGAGAGGACACTCTCTTTAAAAAAGCCGGGCGGCAATTCAGCAGCGGCTTACACCGGTACCTGAGAATTTAGACAAGAAGGACTAGAGCATCACACATAGATTAGATAGATAGAAACATGTCAGTCACATATATAAGAAGTACAGTGACAGTGTTGGTTACTGTACTTGTCATTTAGTGTTAAAGGATTTATTAAAAAAAATATTAGTGTTTTCATGCACCGTCTCTTTAAAAAAGCCGGCCGGCAATTCAGCAGCGGTACCCGACAATTTATAACAGAAAGAATAGAGCATCACACGTAGATTAGATACATAGAAACATGTCAGTCACATATATAATAAGTACAGTGACAGTGTTGATTACTGTACTTGTCATTTAGTGTTAAAATAAAGGATTTATTAAAAAAAAAAATTGGCGTGGGGTTCCCCGTAATTTTAGTCTTTAGCGGAGGTTAAGCAGACAGCTGGGGCAGATGTTTCAAGCCTGGGAAGGGGGTAATACCCACGGAGCTTCCCAGGCTACTAATATCAGCCCCCAGCTGAATACCTAGCCTTTACTAGCTATTAAAATGGGGGACCCCCAAAAAAATGACGTGGGGTCCCCCCTATTTTAATAGCTAGCAAAGGCTAGGCAGACAGCTGGGGGCTGATATTAATAGCCCAGGAAGGGTGCCATGAATATTGGCCCCCTCCCAGGCTAGAAACACCAGCCGTTAGCCGCCCCAGAAATGGCGCATCCATAGGATGCGCCAATTCTGGCACTTAGCCTCGCTCTTCCCACTGCCCTGTAGCGGTGGCAGTGGGGTAATAGGGTTGGGGTTGATGTCAGCTTATAATGCCAGCTGACATCAAGCCCAGGTTAGTAATGGAGAGGCGTCTATAAGACACCCCCATTACTAACCCCATAGTCAAAGTTACAAAAAAACACAAACATCCAGAATAAAGATCTTTAATTGAAATAAAGACACAATTCTTTATTGTTCTAAATTAAACCATACTTACCATCACGCCCATTCCAGCTGAAGCCAACGATCTCCTGCAATAAAAGTAAAATAATAAAGCAGCATCATCCTTACCTTTCCATGGTTCCCACGACAGCTTCAGCTCTGCTACATTCACATGACAGGCTGGACCGCAGCAGAACGCTGCCTTCCAGCTTGCCATGCGGCAGACACTGAGAAGCGCAGGCATGCTTGCGCTCCTCAGTGTCTCGCTGTGACGGCATCCAGATGAGCCGAGTTCATGTCCAATGACTGCGTGGGAAAATGACTGTCACCCAACATTTTAACAACGCAAGGTTCACGGTTAAGGCAGCGTAACATAAAGTCAGCCATGCGTGCCAGACTGGTAAAGGACAAGACTTCCGTGTCCTCACCAAGATGACTACTGACCATGCTCTCCTCCTCCTCCCCCCTGTCCTCAGGCCACCCACGCTGAACCGACGGTATGACAGTTGTACAGGTACTACCGTCTACAGCGCATGATACAAGCTCCTGTTCTTCCTCCTCCTCTCCCTCATTGTCCCCCAATGCATGTTGGGATGAGATGAGGCTGGGCTGTGTGTAATCAACCGCTATGGCTTCTTGATCCATCTCATCATACTCTGGCTGCAATGCCTCCTCTTTAATTCTCTGCAGAGAGCGTTGCAAAAGACAGACAAGTGGAATGCTGACGCTAATGATGGCGTCATCGCTACTCACCATCTGGGTGGACTCCTCAAAGTTTGTCAAGATGGTACATATGTCAGACATCCAGGTCCACTCCTGAGGTCTTATTTGTGGAGTCTGACCTGAATATCGACGGCCTTGTTGCAGCTGGTACTCCACAACTGCTCTCTTCTGCTCACAAATCCTTTGCAACATGTGGAGGGTAGAGTTCCAACGTGTGGGGACATCACACACCAGTTGGTGTGAAGGAAGCTGCAAACGCTGCTGCAATACAGCAAGGGCGGCGGAAGCTGTAGCCGACTTGCGAAAATGAGTTGACAGGCGGCGTACTTTGACGAGCAGATCTGGCAACTCGTGGTACGATTTAAGAAACCGCTGAACCACGAGGTTAAGCACATGAGCCAGGCATGGTACGTGTGTGATCTTGCCTCGCCTCAGAGCCGCCACCAGGTTACGGCCATTGTCACACACGACCATGCCTGGATGTAGGTTCAGTGGTCTCAGCCACAGATTTGCCTGCTCTTTCACAGCTGTCCACAACTCACAAGCAGTGTGAGGTTTCTCACCTAAGCTTATGAGTTTCAGCACAGCCTGTTGCCGCTTGGCGGAGGCAGTACTGCAGTGCTTCCAGCTTGCAACTGATGTGGTGATATCTGAGATGTAGGCTGAACATAAGGAGGAGGAGGAGGATGATGCGCAGGAGCTGTACACTGTGGGGGCAACTCTGACTGACATAGGGCCCGCAATACTCAGTGTGGGGAGGATGTGTTCCGTCCCAAGGTCCGACTGGGTCCCGGCTTCCACTATGTTTACCCAGTGTGCCGTCAGGGAGATGTACCGTCCCTGGCCACAAGCACTTGTCCGTTGTCAGGTGGACTCTCCCAGTAACTGCGTTGTTGAGGGCACGGCAGATGTTTTGGGACACGTGCTTGTGTAGTGCGGGGATGGCACACCAGGCAAAATAGTGTCGGCTGGGGACCGAGTACCGAGGGACGGCCACCGCTATAAGGTTGCGGAAGGATTCCGTCTCCACCAGCCTAAAAGGCAGCATTTCCAACGCAAGCAGTCGTGAAATGTGCAAATTTAGGACTGTGGCCTGTGGGGCGTTAACTGCGAATTTCCGCTTTCGTTCAAAGGTCTGGGATATGGACAATTGAACGCTGCGGTGGGACGTGGACGTTGATGCTGTTTCTTGAGAAATTGCCATAACAAGTGAAGACTGAGAGGAGGGGGCATCTTTGCATGCAGTATAGACAGGGGATTGCCTTGCACACACAACAGGGGGTTCTATTGCATGCACAACAGTGGAAGAAGTAGTGGTGCCACCCGCTGACACTGGTCGTGGACCCTGGGGTTCGCCCCACAAAGTCGGGTGCTTTGCTGCCATGTGCCTTATCATGCTGGTGGTGGTCAGGCTGGTAGTTTTGTCACCCCTGCTGATGCTGGCATGGCTCGTGGTACAAATGGCCTTTTTGGGGTTATCAGAAAAGTCTTTAAAAAAATTCCAGACTCTGGAAGACCTACCTGTTGTACTGGAAACGTCCCTTGTGTTGGTGTTACGGGGAACGGTTGCCCGCCTTCTGTCTGCGGCTACCACACTGCTTCTTCCTGCCTGTTGGGGTACTCTGCCTCCTTCCCCCTGTGTGCTGCTGGCCTCACTCTGCATGTCCTCCTGCCACATTGGGTCAGTTACTAGATCATCCACCACCTCCTCCTCTTCCACTTGCGCACCACTATGCTCCTCCTCACTTCCTGGCAATTGTGTCTCGTCATCGTCCACCTCTTGTGACAAATTGCCAGCGTCGACTTCCTGTGGCTGTGGCTGTTCAAATATTTGGGCATCGCTACATGGGATCTCCTCTTCCACCACTTCAAGCGGAGCAGGCGAGGGGCACAAATCTGGAAATGGACCAGTGAACAGCTCTTCAGCGTGTCCAAGTGTGGGATCAGTTGCTGTCTGACGACACTCAGCATGGTGGGAGGAAGGAGCATCAGGGTGAGGAGGAGTATGCAGTCGAGACTCATGGCTACCAAGAGTCGACCGTGTGGAAGACAGGCCGGAGGTGGTGGTGCCCAGGTAACTGGAAGTATTATCTGCTATCCAATTAATAACCTGTTCACACTGATCAGTTCGCAATACTGGTGTTGTTCTGTTCTTCCCTAGTAATTCGGTCAAGAAGTGGGAGCGAGAAGATGTGGCTGTTGGTTGTGGCACATTTTCACCTTGGTCACGGCCCTGTCCTCTGCACGCACCATCACCAGAACGTCCACTTCCACGTCCCTTGCCACGCACCTTGCCCATTGTAAAGTAAGTAAAATAGCTTACACTCGCACTATCAATGGAAAATGGGTAATAAAAAGTAGATTAGAACCATGGAAGAGGAAAACTACAGTTCTATTTCTCTGGCCTACACTCGACTCTTTTAAACAATCTGAATAATCAGGGAGAAAATATTACTGTTTTTCTTTACGGAAAAAATACCAAAAGCTGAATAATAGAGATTTCTTACCATGGAACAGCAAAACCACAGTTATAATTTACTGGTGTATGTATATATTTGCGGTTTAACAGTGAGCGACACACTCAAACTGGTTTTTTTTTAGATACAAATGGCCCAAAAGTGGATAATACAGAGGTTTGAACCGTGGAACTGCAAAACCACACTTGTATTTCTCTGGCCTACACCAGACTATTTTCAACAGATATATTTGTGTCTGAACAATCAGGAGACACTATTATTTATTTTTTACGGCCAAAAATTGCAAAAAGCAGGATAATACAGAGATTTGACCCGTGGAACTGCAAAACCACACTTGTATTTCTCGGGCCTACACCAGACTATTTTCAACAGATATATTTGTGTCTGAACAATCAGGAGACACTATTATTTTTTTTTTTACGGCAAAAAATGCCAAGAGCAGGATAATAGAGATTTTTTACCGTGGAACAGCAAAAGCACACTTCTGTCTCTCTGGCCTACACCAGACTATTTTCAACAGATATATTTGTGTCTGAAAAATCAGGGAGACACTATTATTTTTTTTTTATGGCAAAAAATGCCAAAAACAGGATAATAGAGATTTTTTACAGTGGAACAGCAAAAGCACACTTCTGTCACTCTGGCCTACACCAGACTATTTTCAACATATATATTTGTGTCTGAAAATTCAGGGAGACACTATTATTCTTTGTTTTTACGGCAAAAAATGCCAAGAGCAGGATAATAGAGATTTTTTACCGTGGAACAGCAAAAGCACACTTCTGTCTCTCTGGCCTACACCAGACTACTTTCAACAGATATATTTGTGTCTGAAAAATCAGGGAGACACTATTATTTTTTTTTTTACGGTAAAAAATGCCAAAAACAGGATAATAGATATTTTTTACCGTGGAACAGCAAAACCACAGTTATAATTTACTGGTGTATACCAGACTTTTTAAAATATATATATTTGCGGCTGAACAGTGAGCGACACACTCAAACTGCTTTTTTTAGATACAAATGGCCCATGGAACTGCAAAACCACACTTCTATTTCTCTGGCCTACACCAGACTATTTTCAACAGATATGTTTGTGTCTGAAAAATCAGAGACACACTTTATTTATTTTTTTTGGGGGTGGGGGGGGACACCAAAAGGTTAATAAGACGGGTATTTGTACAGTGTGAAGGACCAAAAAAAAAGAGGATTTAGATGAAAAAAAGGATTTTTCCTGGCCCCCGAGACCTGGAGCTAAGTCCAGCAATTTCAGCAACAGGAGCACACAGGACTGTAATGCAGCGTTTACTGCGTCTCCTATACAGCCTGCCTGCCTGATATCTGGGATGGATATTAGTCCTGAGAAGGACTGTTTGTTTGATCTGGCAGCCTTTACAAACCCTACACTATTTCGCAGGATATATCTCTCCCTAAATCAGCAGCGCTGTCCCTACACTGTCTGAACCGGAGCGACTGTGTCCAAGATGGCGGCGCCCGGTTTTAAATACACGAGGTGACGCTGTGCGGCCAGCCAATCGCTGTAATGCCCACAAACAACATGGCTGCGGCATTACAGTGACTGGCTTGCAATCCCTGCATGTTCATTGGCTCTGTAAAGAGCGCCAAACATGCAGGGCGGAGACCCGAGCTCCCACCCGAGTAACCCGGAAATGCTCAGTGCTTGCCGAACATCCCGAGTAGCGTGATGCTCGGGCGAGTACCGAGCAGTGTCGAGCATGCTCGCTCAACACTACAGATAACCCATTAACTTTTTCAGCAGTTTGAAGCACAGTATTTCTTCTGCAATGTAACGAGACCCACTACCTTCTGTATCCCACATGTTCCAAATCACCTTGGTTGCTCAAAACTCTGTCACCTGGTCATTGGGTGTCCTTCCTCAGACCACTTTTGGAAGGTACTAACTACTGCATAACAGGAGAACCCCATAAAACTTGCCACCCAACTAATCATCAATGCATTGGATTTATGATGTGACGGCTATTCTTACATAGCCCTCCACTTTAATGCCTAAAGTCACATGGACTTATTATATTATGCTTTGCTTATATAATGTCATCATATTCATACAGTCATTATTATCGGTACTGTCCCCATTGGGGCTCACAATCTACATCTTCTATCAGTATCTCTTTGGACTGTGGGAAGAAACTGGAGAACCCGGAGGAAACAGACGCAAAACCAGGTAGAACATATAAACTCCTTGCAGATGTTGTCCTTGGTGGGATTTGAACCCAGGACCCCAGTGCAAAGAAACAGTGCTAACCACTGAGCCACCGTGCTACCCCAGTTTTCACTGCAAAGAAAGTTGACAATGCTCTTTTGGTGATTGTATTCTTACTGTGCTACTACACTAGCTGCAATTGAAGCACATACGGGAACAATGCAAGTTCACACAGTCTATGGGTTAGAGCACACATATCAAACTCTGGCCTGTGGGCAAATCTGGCCTGGAGGGTTGTTGTATTTGGCCCGCAACGCTTGTGACGCGCCCCTGGGCCTGTGTCGCGCTGCGTTGCGCACGTGGGAGCTTACCCGGAGCCGGATCTCTTGAGGGTTGTAGTCTCGTGGCGGTGACCCGGTCCGTGCCCAGGGAGTCAAACTGAGCGGCGATGTAACAGCGGTAGATGTAGGACGACTACGCCACCCGTTGAATGCAGCTATGGAGCTGCCGCTGCAGGACAGTCCGCTGAGGCCGGTGGATGGATGGTGCAGCGTAGATGGTATAACCCCCAACGGGAGGGGTATGGCCTCAGGGCAGCAGATGTGGATGATGGGGGTAGCAGGAACCACTCAGAGACGGTGCGGTGTAATTCAGGGTCTTTACTGGTAACAACGATAGACCCTCCCGGAGTACTTGCTAGTGAACGGGGCCTGGTCAGTCCTTGAGCAGATGGGATCTCCCCTGGCCAGGCGGAGTTGTAGGCCTCCCAAACTGACTGTACTCTTCTGGCTACCTTGCTAGAAGCGGATATAAGTAGCCCACGTCCCTGAGTGTACCGTGTGGTGCTCACCCGTATGGCCGGTGACTCGGGGCCTTCTAATGGCTTCCGCTCCACGATGGCGGTGCTGGTCCCACGCGTGTGACCGTGCCTTCGGGTTTCTGGGCCTGAGGACCTGAAATCCCCTGCCGGTCGGCTTCTGCTGCTGGGTAAGAGTTAGTCCCCACAGCCTCGGACGCCGGGTCCGGTAAGAAAGCTTCTCAGTCAGGGCGAGCTCTGCAGCTGCCAGCCCCTGACTCGTAGTAGTATTGCTTCTGCTGTTTCTTGTCTCTACTCTCCTTGACTGCTAACCCTGCTTCAGCCCCGGGTTTATATAGGGGAAGTTCTTCCCCTACCAAGACTGGGCAGGAGGTGTGGCATGCACAGGATCCCTGACCAAAGGACCTCCCACCTGCTCTCAGACATAACATCTCTATCACTGTGGCAACCAGACCCCTGGGGTGTCACATTCCCCCCTAGTGAAATTTAGTACTCCGGGACTAAACATATTTTAGAAAAACATAACAAGATAAAAACAATAATAATACAATAAGAAAAACATATAAAGTTGGTTACGGCATGTCCGTAACCGGGTGCAGTCTTTGAAGAAAAGCAAGGTGTCCATTTCACCAAAACAGGGAGACGTAACCAGGTAGGGGTTTGTCCTACCCCGAGTCCTTAACAGTCTTTAGTCCGTCCTGGGTTACGCTCCAACTATGTACAAGGATTCCCGGTAAATCCACCAAGGATTCCTAAAAATAACTGGAAACACAAAATTATACACAAGCAACAATACACAGATAAACATAAATAAAACAATTTATACACTTCAAATCCTCCAGCGTGCGGGTAACTGGCCTCTAGTGGCCCTAGTGGACCTACGGAGCTGACTGTCTGGCCCTGAACTACAGGGTGTAGGAGCTGTCAAGGGTAAACTGGGCAGCTGTCTACCGGCTCTTTGTCTCACTAGGGGTACGGCAGGCTCACTATAAGCAGAGGGTTGATCCTCCTGTTCTGCTTGTGTGGAGTCTTCTGCCTCCTGGACCGGCTGTTCTTCCAGCTCTACCTGTTGCTCCGTAGGTGCTTGGGATGCTGGTTGGAGGAAGGTGAGTACGGGTACCACAACTGCACCATTGACTTGAGTCCAAGACCGAGGGAAGTCCCCGAGCACAGTACTAACCATATCTTCCCTTTCCTCTACGGGTCGATGGTCTTCTTGTTCCTCTTCAGGGTTCCTCAGTTGTTCGGGACACTTCTTCAGGTGGTCCTGGGATACAATGGCTGTGGTTTCCCCTCCGTCTTTACTGATGGTACAAACCTTCGGGTTCTCGTGGCTTGAGGGCAGTACGGTGTACGGGTCCTTCTCCCACTGGTCGTCCAACTTGTGGAGCCATCTCTTCCTCTTCAAGACCTGCTCTCCGGGTACCAGGGGAACAGCGGGAGCATACTGGTTGTAAGTTTTCTCTTGTCTTTCCCTAGCCTGACAGAGACTTCGCTCCACGCTCTCCTGTACTCTCCGGTACTGCTGCTGCCTCTCTGTGTCCCAGTCTGTTTCTGGTGAAGTGTCCTCGGGTGTCAGGACTCCCATTTCCAGGTCAACAGGTAACTTACCAGGTCTTGCCCTCATTAGGTAAGCCGGGGTACAGTTGGTGGAACCTACCGGGATGTGGTTGTATAGGTCCACCAGATCGGGCAACTTCTCAGGCCACAGACTGCGTTCTTCCAGGGGCAACGTTTTTAGAAGATCCATTACCACCTGGTTCATTTTCTCACAAAGTCCATTAGATTGCGGATGGTAGGGTGTCGTCCTTATCTTCCGGCAGCCATACAGATTGCAGAATTCCTGGAAGACCTCCGCTTCAAAGGCAGGTCCCTGGTCCGTCAGCACTTGGTCCGGGTACCCGTGTGGACGGCAAAAGTGCTGCTGGAAGGCTCTAGCTGCTGTTTGAGCCGTTAAGTCCTTGACGGGGACGACAACCAGAAACCGGGAGTAATGATCCACGATGGTTAACGCGTAGACGTAGCCACTTCTGCTTGGGGTCAGTTTTACATGATCCAAGGCTACCAGTTCCAACGGTTGCCGGGTGACGATGGACTGCAGGGGAGTCTTCTGGCTGGCACGGTCCTTCCTTCTCAGGTTGCACGGGCCACAGTCTCTGCACCACTTCTCGATGGTTCCCCTCATGCCTACCCAGTGGAACCGCTCGCGCAGCAGGAACTCCAGCTTCTTCCACCCGAAGTGTCCAGCTCCGTCGTGGTATGCCTCCATCACCATGGCTGCGTCTCTTCGTGGCACCACTACTTGCCAGAGTAATTCATGCGTCCGGGAGTTAACCATTCTGCGGCACAACTTCCCTTTGTAAAGGAACAGTCGACTCTTCTCTGCCCATAGTTGTTTGGCTTCCTCCGGAGCGTCTGGTTCAAGGCGAGCCTCCGGCCGAGTCAGCATCTCCTTCACCAGTCGGACGGCAGGGTCGCTGTCTTGCGTTTCCGCCCAGTTGTAGTGGGGTAAGGGGTTCAACGTAGCAGCCTGCTTACTCCTTACCCGGTGGGAATACTGGATAGTCCCATGACGGTGGAACGCAGGGAGTTCAACTTCTTCCAGTCCCTCCGGATCTTCTCCTCCGTCCGGCAGGTTGGGCATCCTGGACAGGGCGTCCGCGTTGGTATTGGAGCGTCCTGCCCGGTATTTGATTGTGAACTCGTAGTTGGACAGACGGGCCATCCACCTCTGCTCCAGGGCACCGAGTCTTGCCGTGTCCAGGTGTGTCAACGGGTTGTTATCCGTGTACACGGTGAACCGGGAAGAAGCGAGGTAATGCTTAAAGCGCTCGGTGACTGCCCATACTACGGCCAGGAACTCTAGCTTAAATGAGCTGTAATTCTCGGGGTTCCTTTCGGTGGGTCGCAGTTTTCGGCTGGCGTAGGCGATTACTCGTTCCTTCCCCTGCTGGATCTGGGACAGTACGGCTCCTAGCCCGATGTTACTGGTGTCGGTGTAGAGGATAAAGGGCTGGCTATAATCCGGGTACGCCAGGATTTCGTCCCCTGTGAGGGCCATCTTCAGCTGGCGGAAGGACTCTTCTTCCAGCTCCTCCCATTTGAAGGGCGGCTTCTGGTTCTTGGCCTTCCGGGACTGGCCTATCAGGAGGTCCTGCATAGGTGCTGCATTTTTGGTGAAACCGGGAATAAACCTTCGGTAGTAGCCTACCAACCCGAGGAACTGCCGCACTTCTTTTACGCTGGAGGGGCTTGGCCATTCCTTAATTGCGGTGATCTTATCAGGGTCGGGAGCCACTCCGTCAGCGCTCACCACGTGTCCCAGGTACTGCACCTTTGGTTTCAGGAGGTGACACTTGGAAGGTTTCACCTTTAGGCCGTAACTTGCCAGAGCTTCGAACACTTCCGCCAGGTGTTTCAGGTGGTCCTCATACGTCTTGGAATATACGATGACATCGTCCAGGTACAACAGGACCGTCTCGAAGTTTCTGTGGCCCAGACAACACTCCATTAGTCGTTGGAAGGTTCCCGGTGCGTTGCAGAGTCCGAACGGCATGCAGGTGAACTTGCTAAGTCCCATCGGGGTGGTGAATGCGGTCTTCTCCCGGTCCGCCTCTGCTACAGGAACCTGCCAGTACCCGCTAGTGAGATCCAAGGTAGAGAAGAAGTTAGCTGATCTTAAAGCAGCCAATGACTCCTCTATCCTTGGTAAGGGGTACGCATCCTTGTGTGTGATACGATTGATTTTCCGGTAATCTACACACATCCTCATGGTGTTGTCTTTCTTTCGGACTAAGACTAGTGGAGCTGCCCAGGGGCTACAGCTATCCCTGATCACCCCAGCCTCCTTCATGTCTCTAAGCATCCCCTTGGCGTGTTGGTAGTGGGCAGGGGGTACGGGTCGATACCTCTCTTTTATAGGAGGATGGTCTCCCGTGGGGATGTGGTGTTCTACCCCCTTGACTCGCCCGAAGTCTAACGGGTGTTTACTGAACACTCTCTCGTACTCCTGAACCACCCGATAGACTCCTTGTTTCTGGTGGGCGGGAGTGGAGTCAGTACCCAGATGTAGTTGCTGACACCAGTCCTCCATGTTTTTCTTAGAGCCGTTACCTTCCTCCGGGTGAGATGGAGGCAAGGGTTCCACAGATTGTATAGAATTTTGGTTAATGGTATATAATTTGGCTAGCGTGGCATACCGGGGCAGGTACACTTCCCTCTCCCCGATATTTATTATGCGAACGGGCACCCTCCCATGGCGTACATCAACCACCCCCCGTGCTGTCAAAATGGTGGGCCTACTGTCCGAGTAAACTGGTTCTACCATTGCCTGGTAATCTCTACCTCTCAGACCAATAGCTGCCCGGCACCAAATCATCATTTCACTTTTTGGGGGCATGGCAATAGGAAAAGGGTCACACATTCTTACGCTACCAATCTCACCGCCGGAGAGTTCCACCTGTTGCCGTCGCATCAGTGCCCGGATCTCTTTCTGGAGCACCCGCTGCTCGCCGGAGCTGGCGTTCTTGGCAACCTGCTGTAAAAGGAAAATCACCTCTGCAAGACAATTTTCAATTACATTAGTTCCTAAAGTTATTTTTGGGTGACTCTCATGTTTGTCAATATCTACAATGATCAGTCCCTGTGCTGCCAGTTCGACTCTACCGATTTTGATGGTCACCTCTTTAAATCCGATCTGTGGCACGGGCTGGCCATTGCTGGCGATGATACTCAAGTCGTCGTCAGGGTAGCGGGTAATATCCGAGTCATTCCAGTACTGCTTAAAGAGCACGTACGGGATGGTGGTGACCTGTGACCCGGTGTCCAGTAGGGCACTCATGGGAATGCCATCCAGTACCACAGGCAAGACTGGACGTCCTCCCACATATCTGTCGCGCCAGTTCGATGGGCCTGATGATCTTTTTCCTGGGGGTTGGCCCTCTACCCCAGGTTGTGCCCGTTTAAAGAACAGTACCTTGCCATATGTCCGGGTTGATTGCAGCGGCGGCAGATGGGTCGTCCGTCCTCGCTGTATCGGTCACTGGGTCTTCCTCTGGCCGGTGGGGTCCTCCTTGGTCGACGCCACGGGATGTCCTCCGGTCCGGATGCCAGCTGGATCTTCCCTGGGGTGGAAACCTGTAAAGACTGCACAGTTCGGGTTAGCGCAGCAACGCTCTTAGCTAGCTCTTGGACCTGATGGTGTAGGTCTGGAGCCGGGTCATTGTCCAAAGCCTGCGCATCAGCTCCCACAGGCCCTGCCGACAAGGGCGCCGCCTCCTGGTGGTAAGTAATAGCTGGGCGCCTGTGGGTCATAACGCCACCCGGTGCCGGTTCTCGGAGCACCCGGATGGCTCTGTCCTTGAACTGTGCAAAGCCCAGATGGGGATCCTGTAAGGCCATCGCCCGCAACTGGGTTCGGTGGGCATTACAATACAGTCCCTCTATAAACTGTTCGGTCAACAGCCTGTCCTCGTTTCCCACTCCATCAGGGTCGGTCTGCTTAATGGCCCTCAGGGCCTCTTGTAGGTTTAGTGCATAGTCCCTTATACTCTCATGCGCTCGCTGCTTGCACCCGTAGAATCTAAGCTTAATCTCGGCTGAGGTGCGGGTATCAAAGGTGTCCTTCAGCCGGGTTAGTATCCCTGCGACAGTCTTCCTCCCAGGTGGCCAGGATTTTACTTCCCTTTTGGCTGCCCCGGTTAGTTGGGCCACCAGGATGCTCACTTTTTGCTCTTCTGTGAGGGGGTACACCTGGAAGAGGCTATCCAGCTTTTCTCTAAAGTCATGCAGGGTATGTGACTCCCCTGAGTACTGGGGTAGCCAAGCTGCTCCCGGGATATAGGGCATGGTGAAGGGCATAACTGCAGCAGCGGTGGCGCTGGCGGGGGTTGAGGCAGTGAAGCTCTCCTCCGTATCCGACATCTTCCTCCCCCCTAGTGGACCGTGGCCTACCTTGCGATGATCCTGTTCCGTAGGCCGCGGCTCCGCAGTAGATCGTCAGGGTTGAGGACCTTCCGTCGCGCTCCGGTGACGTCGGCGTCTGCTGGGCTCCTTCCAGGACCTTACGCAACGTCCGGACGTGAGGCGGGGCTTCAGTTCTCGCGCGCTTTCGAAGTCCACGCCCCTCTTCTTCCCGCGCGGCGTCCTCAAGATGGCGTCCAATGGCGGGAAAACTCCACGGATGGCGGGAAGAAGGCCGAAGATGGCGCCGGATGGCGGGAAAACTTCGCGGATGGCGGGAAGAAGGCAGAAGATGGCGCCGGATGGCGGGAAAACTCCTCGGATGGCGGGAAGAAGGCAGAAGATGGCGCCGGATGGCGGGAAAACTCCACGGATGGCGGGAATCTTCACAGATGGCGGGAATCTTCACCACTGGTAAGTTTGAACAGTCTTTTTCAGGCACGCAGTACCCGGTGGTTGCGGGCACGAAATCCTGCCGACTACGCCAAAGTTGACGCGCCCCTGGGCCTGTGTCGCGCTGCGTTGCGCACGTGGGAGCTTACCCGGAGCCGGATCTCTTGAGGGTTGTAGTCTCGTGGCGGTGACCCGGTCCGTGCCCAGGGAGTCAAACTGAGCGGCGATGTAACAGCGGTAGATGTAGGACGACTACGCCACCCGTTGAATGCAGCTATGGAGCTGCCGCTGCAGGACAGTCCGCTGAGGCCGGTGGATGGATGGTGCAGCGTAGATGGTATAACCCCCAACGGGAGGGGTATGGCCTCAGGGCAGCAGATGTGGATGATGGGGGTAGCAGGAACCACTCAGAGACGGTGCGGTGTAATTCAGGGTCTTTACTGGTAACAACGATAGACCCTCCCGGAGTACTTGCTAGTGAACGGGGCCTGGTCAGTCCTTGAGCAGATGGGATCTCCCCTGGCCAGGCGGAGTTGTAGGCCTCCCAAACTGACTGTACTCTTCTGGCTACCTTGCTAGAAGCGGATATAAGTAGCCCACGTCCCTGAGTGTACCGTGTGGTGCTCACCCGTATGGCCGGTGACTCGGGGCCTTCTAATGGCTTCCGCTCCACGATGGCGGTGCTGGTCCCACGCGTGTGACCGTGCCTTCGGGTTTCTGGGCCTGAGGACCTGAAATCCCCTGCCGGTCGGCTTCTGCTGCTGGGTAAGAGTTAGTCCCCACAGCCTCGGATGCCGGGTCCGGTAAGAAAGCTTCTCAGTCAGGGCGAGCTCTGCAGCTGCCAGCCCCTGACTCGTAGTAGTATTGCTTCTGCTGTTTCTTGTCTCTACTCTCCTTGACTGCTAACCCTGCTTCAGCCCCGGGTTTATATAGGGGAAGTTCTTCCCCTCCCAAGACTGGGCAGGAGGTGTGGCATGCACAGGATCCCTGACCAAAGGACCTCCCACCTGCTCTCAGACATAACATCTCTATCACTGTGGCAACCAGACCCCTGGGGTGTCACACTTGCACCTTCCGGCATCGCACTTTCAAATGTATCAGCATCCTGGATGCCGAAACAGTTTCAAGCAATGATGAAAAATAGAGCCACCCAGTCCTTCCCCCATCATTCTCCCTCTGCGTCTAAAGTCTCAGCTCAGTGAGCACAATGACGTCATTATTTTGTGCCTTGCCAAGCAGTGCATGCAGAGCTTTAGAGCACTCACTGCCGAACCCGGAGCAGCTGGGGAATGAGGGTTGGTGGTTAATTATTTTTTTTATGTGGGGCCCATTATCCGGTACTGAGGAGTACATGGGGCCATTATACTGTAAGGCAATGCGGGGCTCATTATACTGCATGAAGGACTATGTGGGACCATTATACTGTATGGAGGACTATGTGGGGCCCATTATACTGTAAGGCAATGCGGGGCCCATATACTGTATGGAGCGCTACGTGGGACCATTATACTGTATGGAAGACTATGTGGGGCCCATTAATAAAAAACCAAGGATCCAGCGACAAACATCCAAAAAAGAATCTGAATGTGTGTTAAAACTTCATATTTATTAGAATTCCTTCAAAATCATCCCGTTAAAATGATAAATCCAGGGGATTACGCGTTTCGAACAAAAATGTTCTTAGTCATAACCATGTCTTGTGAACATTACAAAAGCAAAGTTAAATAGAAAAGGGGGAAGGAAAAGGAACAAGGTGAGCAATTAGTCATGTAAATGAGACAATTATGCTAATAAAACAAACAAATGTCATGGGTGTAAAAGCATTAATTCAATAATAATACGTGATATCCGTTCTCTTATTCAATCCGGAAGGGACTCTGCAATTAAACTTGAAAATATATTGTGCTTCTCTAAAATGCAATACTTTATCTCTATCACCGCCTCGATCACTGGTGAGAACCTCCTCTAATGCATGAACATGAAAAAAGTCCAGACACCCTTTATGGACAGACAGAAAATGATAAGAGGCTCCTGATAAAGCTCTTGTTGTAGCATTTGCAGCATCATACATATGTTCTGCAATTCTGGTCCTGAGAGGTCGTGTAGTGCAACCAACATATTGAAGATTGCACTGTGTGCACGTGATAGCATAAACCACATAGGTTGTACTGCAATTAATAAACGTGCGGTTCCTATGTGTGTATGGAGCAGCTGTGGCTTTAATTTCCTTAGAATTATCCATGTATGGACATAAGCCGCACTGTCGTCTGCCGCATTTGTATGAACCGGACACAGATAACCAGTTGCGTTTTGCTTTAGTTTTTTGCCTTACTGTGTGATTAGAAGGTGATATCATGTTGCCAATAGTAATTCCTCTCCTGGATACAAAATTTACTCCTTTTTCTAGCAGTTTTTTCAAGGTGTCATCAGCATATAACACCGGAAAGTATTTTTTAATCACATCAGTCACTTGGTGAAAATTACTGCTATATGTAGTGGAAAAGGTTAGGTTAGGCAGATTTTCTCGTGCAGTTTTTTTCTGCTGTAAATATTCTGCTCTGCTTTTACTATCAGCCTTGATTTTTGCCCTTTCGAGCACATTAGTAGAATAGCCACGGTTTTTAAATCTGCGGTCAATAATAGTGCACTCCTTCAAAAAATCCTCTCTGTTAGTACAACATCTTTTGTATCGAATATATTCTCCTGTTGGAACATTATTCACAACATGCCTGGGATGGCAGCTGTTAGCATGCAATATAGAATTCCCAGGAGTAGGTTTGCGAAATAGGGAGCAATCAATTTTGCCAGTTACAATTGACCCTTTTAGGTTGATATCCAAATATGGAATCGACTCCTTTTCATGTTGGAAGGTGAAAAAAATATTAAACGGATTATTGTTAATATATTGAACAAAATCATAAACTGACTCATCAGAACCGGACCATATTATTAAACCATCATCTATATATCTCATGTAACAATGTAGAGAAGATTGAAATGGATTCAGTTCTGAATAGATATAATTGTCCTCCCACCAATTCATAAAAATAATAGCAATAGAGGGGGGGGAAATTTCGCTCCCATAGAACAACCTTGCTGTTGTAGGAAAAAACTGTCTGAAAATTTGAAGTAATTGTTTTTCAGCAAAAAACAGGTAGCATCTAATATGAAATCTTGCAAGCTCGTGCTATATTTGGAATATCTCTCCATATAAATGCGTATCGCATAGAGGGCTAAAGTGTGTGGAATCATAGAATATAGTGCATTTACGTCACATGTAAGCCAACTATTATTGATTGTCCATTCCAAACCATTCATGATATTTAGCACATGCTTAGAATCCTGGACAAAACTGGGAGAGCATCGCGTCAAAGGTTGAAGTCTCTCATCAATCCATTCACATAGATGTTCAGACAAAGAGTCAATACCCGAAACAATCGGTCGCATTGGGGGTGGAAATATCCCTTTATGTAACTTGGGTAGTGCATGGAAAAGAGGTACTCTTGGTTTAAGAGGGCTGAAAATTTCAACTTGTTTTGGATCCAAAATTCCCAGATGTTCTCCTTCATGCAAAATTGTATTTAATTGGATCCGTACTGTATTAGTTGGGTCAGATCTTAGCGGCTTAAATGTGGCTGAGTCGTTCAACATTTCACAGATCTGCATTTCATATAATTTAGTGTCCATGATTACCACAGATCCGCCTTTGTCCGAGTTTTTTATAATAACACGATCATTTGATTGTAAAGACTTTAAAGCACTTTTTTCTCTCTTGTTGAGATTTTCCTTTTTAATTGTTTTTGAGGCATTCAAGTTTTTCAGTTCAGCTTCCACTAATGCTTGAAAATCATCCATACAGTTACTCCTACTTTGTACTGGATAAAAGGTAGGATTCGGTATTCTTTTCCTGAAATGAGCATCATGCAGCGATGAAATTGCAAGATCAGTATCAGACAAATTTTCCAAAATTCTAGCTGAAATTTGTTCACTGAAAGTGGGCAGAAAAGAGTCAAAAATATGAGAAGTTTGTGTATCAGATGTTTCATGACCTTCATTGGGATCAAAAAAATGTTTCTTTACAGTCATGTTACGAACGAACTTATTTACATCAATTAAAGTGGAAAATAAACACTATGTGGGACCCATTATACTGTATGGAGGACTATGTGGGGGCATTATACTGTATAGAGGACTATGTGAGGCCCATTATATTGTATGGGGGACTATATGGGGCCCATTATACTGTATGGAGCGCTACGTGGGACGATTATACTGTATGGAGGACTATGTGGGGACCATTATATTGTATGGAGCATTATGTGGGGCCCATTATACTGTATGGAGGACTATGTGGAGCCCATTATACTTTATGGAGGACTATGTGGGGCCCATTATATTGTACTGAGGACTATGTGGGCCATTATACTGTATGTAGGGCTATGTGGGTCCCATTATACTGTATGGAGGACTATGTGGGGCCATTATACTGTATAGAGGACTATGTGGGGCCCATTATATTGTAAGGGGGACTATGTGGGGCCCATTATATTGTATGGATGACTATGTGGGGCCCATTATACTGTATGGAGGACTATGTGGGGCTCATTATACTGCATGGATGACTATGTGTGGCCCATTATACTGTATGGAGGACTATGTGGGGCCATTATACTGTATGGAGGATTATGTGGGGCCCATTATATTGTATTGGGGACTATTTGGGGTCTATTATATTTCATGGAGGACTATGCGGGGCCCATTATATTGCAAGGTGTACTATGTTTGCCCATTAAAATGCATGGATGACTATATGGGGCCCATTATACTGTATGGAGGACTAACTAAGTGGGGTTCATCATACTGTATGGAAGACTATTTGGGGCCATTATACTGTATGGAGGACTATGTGGGGCCCATTATATATCATGGAGGACTATGTGGGGCCCATTATATTGCATGGAGGACTATTTGGGGCCCATTATACTGTATGGAGGACTATGTGGGTGTGGCGCCCAGGGGATGGGGACTACTCGGCGCCCGGGCCTTGTTGATGGTTTTGTAGGATGCCGTGGTAGTCGGCTCCCGGGCCCGTACCCTGGGGTCTCTCTTAAAAAAGGGGAAATGAAATGTCAAAGTTCGTGACACCACCTGTGGTGTCTGGTGAGGGACACCAGCGCTGCTGCAGTCCGCTGAGGCCAGTGTTGTGGCAGCTTAGATGGTATCGCTCCCCACAGGTGGAGCAGGGCCTCAGGGCAGCGTAGGAGGTGGGATGCAGGACAGAGGGGACCCAGCCGGGTCAGAGCAAGAATGGGAGCACACAATAAAGTCACTTCTGTACCTTTACTGGAATTAGTTCAGGGACACCCCGGAGCACTGTAGGGTGAGGGGTGCACGTCCGGATTCTCCCCAGTGAATGGATGTACGGCCTCCTGTTTCTTGCCTCTCTATAGTAAGATTCTGACCTGCCTGGAGCTAGGCCTAACTTGGTTTCTGTCCTGCTCGGCTGACCTTGTGGTAGGGCCTTATTTTGGAGAGCACTCTCCCAGCTTGCAGGGCCTGCGTGACTCCTGGCTCTGTTATGTATCAGCTCTTGGGTGATCCTGGGACCTAAAGTCTTACAGGGGTCTCCGGTTGTCTCTACAGGGGGGGTATACAGCCCTGTAGACACAGACCCGGTGTCCAGTGGATGCTTTCTGGGGTGAGCTGGTAAAGCTCCTCTGTCCCCAATGCTGCTCACTCCTCTAGCCTTCACCCTACTCGGGCCCTCACTGGCAGTTAGCTGGCTGCCTCTTCTGCCGCTCTCTGGGCGTTGGCAACGCTCCTGGCTCACTAACCTGAGCTGTTTGAGTCTAGACTAGCAGGAGCCTCGTGCTCCGCTGCTGAACCTTTAGCTGTGTTCTCTAGACTGCAAACTGAAACTAGACTGAGCTCCACTGGAGACTGACCTGTTTCTGTGTCTCACTCTGCAGGAAATGGCGGCCTAACTCCACCCTCCGTATTTATGTCCCTATCCGGGCTCCCTCTGGTGGTCTGAGGTAGGGTGGAGGTGTGTGTATGCTGTGAGCGGCCTCTTGTGGAGAAATCCTTTAATGCACCCCTCTAGGATCTGTGGCACTCATGCATAGCAGGGCGCCACATTCCCCCCTAGCAAAGCTCAGCACTCCCGGGCTGAAGTACATTTTATAAAACGATAACAATAAACAATCTTCCCTTTATGAAGGTTAGGACACTTTGAACGTTGCATAACCAAAACATGAATCAATATATATATACATTGCAATAGGGCAATAAGCAGTGAGCAACCTGAAAGTCCAAGTCTCTTCCGGAGTGGTTGCTCAAAGGGGCACTCCAGGGAATGCAAATATGTACAAAGAAAGTCTTTGGGCTGCACATAGTCCTCAGCCACAGAGTTCTTAGATACCCATAGGGTAATGGAAAACAAATAAGCAAAGTGTCCATATCACTTGAATTGTCCATTCAGCAAAAAAGACATAAATTAGATGCATATTTAAAGGCAATACACAATATAATATACAATCTACAATACACCATAATACCCCAGGGGTAACTCACTATACCTGACAGGAGGTTGACCTCTCGTGCTGCATGTTGATCTGCGTAGTGCGGTGGTCTGTGAGGTATCAGTGTCTGTATCATCAGTTACCCTGTCTGCTCTTCGTGTGGGTAAGTTGTAAAATTGCCTTAACCTCTCTATGGGACTGGCAAGTGTACCATTGGCTGGGCCTTCTTGCTCTACTCCTGCCGGGGATCCTTCGTCCGGGGATTCTACTTGAGCTGGCTCTTCTGCGGCACTAGGCTCTTCTGCAGCACATACAGGTTCAACTTGCTGTGATGGGTCTTCTGGCTGTTGGAAGAAGTGGAGTACTGGGATTATGACTGCTCCTCCAATTTGAGGTCAATCTGCCGGGAAATCTCCTAAATCAGTATGGATTACTGCTTCTTCAGGTTCCTCCTGGATAATGAGAGGCACTTCTTCTTGGGGTTTTAGCAGATCTGGACACAACTTCAGATGGTCCCTAGATACTGTTGCAGTTGTTCTTCCTCCATCTTTGCTGATCAAACACGTCTTCCTGTTATCAAATCTTGAATTCAACACAGTGTAGGGTTCTCTCTCCCACTGGTCATCAAGTTTGTGGTTTCTCCTCTTTCTTTTTAGCACTACTTCACCAGGTGTGAAGGGTTCTGCTGGTGCACTCCTGTTGTATTGTGCTTCCTGTTTATCTCTCACCCGAGTGAGACTGTCTTCGACACAGGCTTGTACTCTTCTGTACTGCTCCTGTCTGGTCGTGTCCCAGTCTTCAGTGGTCACTTCTGGTTCTACAACACCAAGCTCCAGGTCCATGGGCAACTTTCCTGGTCTTGCTCGCATGAGATAGGCTGGAGTGCAATTGGTGGAACTCACAGGTATGTGATTGTACAGATCTACCAGGTCAGGTAGTAGGTCTGGCCACTGATTTCTCTGCTCAAGTGGTAAGGTCTTTAGCAGGTCGATGACAATGTTGTTCATCTTTTCACAAAGACCATTGGTTTGTGGGTGGTAAGGTGTAGTTCTTATCTTCTTACACCCATACAAATGGCAGAACTCCTTAAACAACTCTGCCTTGAAGGCTGGGCCTTGGTCTGTCAGCACCTGCTCAGGGTATCCATGGGGACTGCAGAAGTACGCTTGGAACGTCATTGCTGCTGTCTCTGCAGTCAGGTCTTTGACGGGGACGACCACCAGGAAACGTGAGTAGTGATCCACCATGGTCAGGGTATAGGAGTGTCCTGACCTGCTGGGTGACAACTTGACATGGTCCCGGGCCACGATCTCCAGGGGTCGAGTCGTCTTGATGGGTTGCAGGGGTGCCTTCTGGCTGCTGTAGTCTTTTGAGGCTACAGGGTCCACAGTCTCTGCACCACCTCTCAATGGAGCTGTGCATTCCCACCCAGTAGAATTGACACTTTAGCAGGGTTTCTAGCTTCTTTCAGCCAAAGTGCCCCGCCTGATCGTGGTAGGCCTCCAACACCATCTGGATGTCCGTCTTGGGAACCACTATCTGCCATACCATTTCGTGGGTTTTTCGATTGACGTACCTCCGGCACAGCTTCTCACGGTAGATAAACAGCTGGCTTCTCTCATTCCACAGCTGCTTTGCTTGCAGAGACGCTTCCTTCTCCAGGGAGGAACCTTCTTGGGTTATCAGCTCCTTGATACGGCTGACAACCGGGTCGCTGTCCTGGGTCTCCTTCCAGCTGTGGTGAGGCAAAGGGTTTAACGTCTTACCACGCTGCCTCCTGGAGGCTCGTTGCTCGTGGATCATCCCATTCCGGTGAAAGGCAGGTAGCTCAATCTCTTCCAGGTCATCCACTTCTTCTGTGTCTGACTGGTGAGGCATCCTGGACAGGACATCGGCGTTGGCGTTCTTGCGGCCCGCCCGGTACTTAATTGTGAATTGGTATTTTGACAGCCGAGCCATCCATCGTTGCTCCAAGGCTCCTAGCTTGGCTGTTT
Organism: Phyllobates terribilis; assembly: GCF_046119375.1. NCBI lineage: Eukaryota > Metazoa > Chordata > Amphibia > Anura > Dendrobatidae > Phyllobates > Phyllobates terribilis. The sequence goes on from NW_027362761.1 coordinate 357,755,605, forward strand.
CAAGATGGGTCAAGGGGTTGTTATCAGTGAAGGCAGTGAACTTACTGGAGGCTAGATAGTGCTTGAACCTTTCAGTGATGGCCCAGACCAAGGCCAGGAACTCTAACTTAAAGCTGCTATAGTTCTCTGGGTTCCTCTCGGTCGGACGGAGCTTCCTGCTTGCGTATGCGATCACTTTCTCTTGGCCATTGTGCTTCCGACTTAGGACAGCTCCCAGTCCTTCGTTGCTGGCATCAGTATACAGCAGGAACAGTTGGCTGTAGTCAGGTTAGGCTAGGATCTCGTCGCCTGTCAGGATCTCCTTCATCTCCTGAAATGACTCGGCTTGCTCCTTACCCCAGTAGAATGGGGGATTTCTGCCTTTGGGGTACTGTCCCACCAGGAGGTCTTGCAGAGGAGCTGCTTTGTTGGTGTAATCTTTTACAAACCTCCGGTAGTATCCTATCAGTCCCAGGAACTGACGCACCTCCTTGAGGTTCTTTGGCTCCGGCCATTTCAGGATGGCAGTGACCTTCTCCGGGTCTGGTACTACCCCTTCTGGACTGACAGTGTGCCCCAGGTACTGTACCTTTCTCTTGAGCAGGTGGTACTTTGAGGGCTTCAACTTCATCCCATACCGGGACAGTGACTCAAATACCTCCGCCAGGTGCTTCAAGTGGTCCTCATACGTTTTGGAGTACACTATCACGTCATCCAGGTATAGTAACACAGTCTCGAAGTTGCGGTGTCCCAGTCAGCACTCCATCAATCTCTGGAACGTTCCGGGGGCATTGTAGAGTCCAAACGGCATACTGTTGAACTCGCAGAGTCCCATCAGGGTGTAGAAGGCCGTCTTCTCCCGATCCTCCTCAGCCACAGCTACTTGCCAGTACCCACTAGTGAGGTCAAGGGTGGAAAAGTAATTTGCAGACTTTAAGGCAGCCAGGGATTCCTCAATACGTGGTAAAGGGTATGCATCTTTATGTGTAATGCGATTTACTTGTCTGTAATCTACACACATTCTCATGCTTCCATCCTTTTTCCTGACTAGAGCTAGGGGAGCTGCCCAGGGACTACAACTATCCCTTACTACCCTTGCCTTCTTCATGTCGTGCAACATCTCCTTGGCTTTCTGGTAGTGTGCGGGTGGTATAGGCCTGTAACGTTCTTTGATGGGTGGATGGTCACCTGTGGGGATGTGATGTTGTACCCCCTTAATCCTCCCAAAGTCAAGTGGGTGTTTTGCTGAATACCTGCGCGTATTCCTGAACCACCCGGTGTACCCCCTGTTTCTGGTGAGCAGTAGTGGTGTCTGTCCCAACATGGAGCTGTTGACACCAATCCTCCACCTGGGTTGCCGGGTCATTATCCTCCACCTGGTCTGGGGAGGTCAAGGACTCCGCCGTGTAAATGGAGTTGTTATTTACAGCATGTAACTTGGCAACAGTGGCATAGCGTGGTAATCTGACCTCATCTTCCCCATAGTTGAGAAGACGGACGGGCACCCTCCAATTGCGTACATCCACTACCCCTCTGGCAGTTAAGAGTGTAGGTCTGTGCTTTGAGCTAAGGGGTTCTACTACCGCCTGGTAGCTCTGTCCTTTAAGACCTATTGCTGCTCTTCACCAGATAAGCATTTCACTCATTGGGGGGATCACAATGGGTATGGGGTCTGTTACCCGCACATTGCCAATCTCACCACCGGATAGCTTTACTTGCTGCTGGTACATCAGGGCTCGGATCGCCTTCTGGATCGCTCTTCTCTGCCCCGGTCTGGCGGCATTAGCGAGCTGTTGGAGCAAAAACACCACTTCCTCCAAACAGTTACCAACAATGTTAGTGCCTAGTACCATATTCTGTCCTGAGTCATCAGAGACAGTCTCTGCTACAATGAGTCCCTGGTCCTTCAGCTCCACTCTCCCCACCTTTACGGTCACATCCTTAACCCCGACTAGGTTAAGAGGGAGGCCGTTAGAGGCATATACCGAAAAATCTGGGTTCGGGGTTTGGAGACTGTCCATGGACCAGTATCTCTTGTAAAGGACATCAGGCATAATTGTTACCTGAGATCTAGTGTCCAGCAGGGCAGGTATCGCAATGCCGTCCACGATTATGGACAGGAAAGGTCTTCCTCCCACGTACCTGCTGTGCCAGTCTGAGGGGACCCAGCCGGGTCAGAGCAAGAATGGGAGCACACAAGAAAGTCACTTCTGTACCTTTACTGGAATTAGTTCAGGGACACCCCGGAGCACTGTAGGGTGAGGGGTGCACGTCAGGATTCTCCCCAGTGAGCGGGTGTACGGCCTCCTGTTTCTTGCCTCTCTGTAGTAAGATTCTGACCTGCCTGGAGCTAGGCCTAACTTGGTTTCTGTCCTGCACCGGCTGACCTTGTGGTAGGGCCTTCTTTTGGAGAGCACTCTCCCAGCTTGCGGGGCCTGCGTGACTCCTGGCTCTGTTACGTATCAGCTCTTGGGTGATCCTGGGACCTGAAGTCTTCCAGGGGTCTCCGGTTGTCTCTACAGGGGGGGTATACAGCCCTGTAGACGCGGACCCGGTGTCCGGTGGATGCTTTCTGGGGTGAGCTGGTAAAGCTCCTCTGCCCCCAATGCTGCTCACTCCTCTAGCCTTCGGCCTACTCGGGCCCACACTGGCAGTTAGCTGGCTGCCTCTTCTGCCACTCTCTGAGCATCGGCAATGCTCCTGGCTCACTAACCGGAGCTGCTTGAGTCTAGCATAGCAGGAGCCTTGTGCTCCACTGCTGAACCTTTAGCTGTGTTCTCTAGACTACAAACTGAAACTAGACTGAGCTCCACTGCAGACTGACCTGTTTCTGTGTCTCACTCTGCAGGAACTGGCTGCCTAACTCCACCCTCCGTATTTATATCCCTATCCAGGCTCCCTCTGGTGGTCTGAGGTAGTGTGACGCCTCTCAAGCCCTGCCCTGGGAAGATGGGGTACTCGGAGCCGGGTCAGATGTTGAGAAGGGGGATGCAGGTAGGAGATGACAGGTCCGTCTGCATCCTTCCCGGGACCCATTTGCTAGGGAGCCACACTCTAAAGCTCCCGGGCCTTCTTGATCCTGGTCCTTGGTCGGGTTGAGACATTCCTTGTCTGCAACCTACCTCTCGTCCCATAGATCGGGGTACGAGGGCTGTGTCCCATACCGGTGCAGGCCCACACAGGATCTGCGCTCCCGGAGGGAAGTCACATTAACACACAGTAGATGACAGCACAGTACGACCACTTGACAGACACATTGTCAGAGACCACACAGGTCTGTAGAGCTGGACAGGTCCACACAGGACCAGAGCAGAACCAAGATCAAAGGACTGAAGGACCAAGGTCAAAGATGGCATTCTATTAAATATGAAATTAGAAGTGTCACTAACTAACTGTTCGTCCACCCACACCCACTAACTGGTTCCTACCACTTTGTGTTCCCCAGTCTCCCTGTAACTAGGGGAGCAGCACCTAGTGCATACTAGCCCCCTCTGGTGGAGAAATGTGGTGTTGGATGCAAAACTAGGTAACCACCATCACACCGGACTTACCTCAGAGGAGGAACACCACACTCTATTAAAGAAGCGCAGCATTCCTGTGGCGGCCGAACCCTCAGGGGCGCCACATTCCCCCCTGGTAAAACACAGCACGTCTGCGGGCTGCAAAGGAATATCACCCAGGAAAAGTCTTTTTATATATAAACAAAACTATCATCCCTTTATGGGAGGCACATTTCTTATAACGTTGCATAACAGTATAAAAGTACAAAAGTATAAAAATTATAAAAGTACAAATATATAAAAGTGCAAAATTATAAATTAAGGCAAGAGACTTTCTGATTTAGGCAGCGGACTGGTTTAAAGTGACGACGGTCAGTTCAGTAGCAAGAGGGACCTGCCCTAAACCCTCTACGTGGGCCCTGGGGTGGCTGCAGGGCATGAAGATCCGGAGTTGGACCCCCACACGTGCCACTCCAGACAGGTTTTGCTTCTGAGGTCTTGAGGTAGAAAGTATGCACGGTTTTGTATAAAACCAATAGGGAGCACCTAAATAGGTGCATAACTATTTACATCGCAGTCCGCCACCTGCCATAGTCCGCAGGGACCAAAGTCTCTGTAAAAGAAGGATCACACAGAAATAGCAGCAAATTTTCAACATAAAACAACAACAATAGAAGCCGGGGCTGCTTCAGACTTGGAGCTCGCGAGGAGGGAAGGGCTCATTCCTCCCGACAGAGGGTAGCCTGTCACCCGAGGCTGAGGAGGTGGTGGCATCACTCCCGGACACTTTGCGGACGTCCAGGGCGTACCACCCACGCTCCCCCTGGTGGCGAGCGAATGTCACAGTATCGCCCGGGAAGAGGTTCCGGCCGGGGTGTCCCTTCTTCAGGCGCGGCTCGACGTCCCGGCTGCTGACGAACACATCATCACGGAAGAGGGGACACCGAATAAACCCCCACCCATCCTCGTGGTGAAACCGCACGATCTTGCCCTCATACCGGGGACTGGGATGGTTAGCCTCCTCTAGTCGCGCCCAAGTCTTGGAAGCCTTGGTCCAGACTTCGAGTCTCTCGCAGCGCTGCTCCCGCTGACGTCGCTCCCGTGCCAGCTGGAGGACCTGATCACTACACCACTGGCTCCTCCTCTGCGCTTCAGACGTGGTCTCCTGCGGGAAGCCCATCAGGTCGCCCCCCTGGTTTTCCCAGGCCCACTCTTCGGCCTCGAGCCAGGTCACCGCCGGTGCAGGTAGCGGTGTTAGAACGGGCTGCTGCAAGTCCTCGAGTAGTGCGGACCAATCCGGGTTGGAGTCGGTAGTCTCCTCCGCAACTCCAGGTACCTCTGTCACGGAGCTCTCGTGGCAGTGCAAATCCCCACCGATAGCCACCGCTTGCAGCTCGGGGGCCAACGCTTGCTCCTAGGTGACGGTTTGGGGATGTACATACTCCGCCATAAGGTCCAGGAATAACTCCGAGGGCTCCGCAGCCGGGGCAGGGGTTGCCTCCTCACCTGCCGTCAGGTCGGTTTCCACTTCGACCTCCGGGCCAACTGCTTCCGGAGCCTCCACTCCTCGGCGGCGGTCTCGGATCCGCTGCAGCATCTCTGCCTTCCATGCAGCCGTCGCAGCCTCCTGGGCCTCTCTCTGCCGCCTGGCCAGCTCTGGGGCCTCCTGGTTGAGAAACGCGAAGTCTCCCGGTGTCAACACACTGCCGCTAGCCTCTCCGCCAGATGAAGGGCCTGGATCGGGTGCAGCAGTCGCTTGGCTTCGTTCCCCAGGGGCATCCATGACTGCCCCTGCTCACTGCCAAGCTCCAAACAACATGGCCGCACCTTGTTGCTTTCCTCCTTCTCCCTCCTCTTTCGGGGCGGTTCCTGGGCGGCATGCTAACAGGCCCGCCTTCGTTCAGCCCATCCTGTTTGACGGGCGTTACCCCGCGGACAGTCTCTGATGGAAGGGGCAGTCCACATTTTTGGCGCCAAGCGGGAGCCCAGCCCACGATGGGAGGTGTACAAAGTCAGTCTTTTCACTGCGTGATGGCGCCTGTTCTTCTTGGGCGGGCGCCATATTAAGTGTCAAAACAACAGTCCAAGGTGTAAGGCACACAGTACCCGATAGCAATGGGCACTTTTCTCCGTTGCTGCGGGCACGATTATCCTGCCGACTACGCCAGTGATGTGACGCCTCTCAAGCCCTGCCCTGGGAAGATGGGGTACTCGGAGCCGGGTCAGATGTTGAGAAGGGGGATGCAGTCGTGGCCTTGACCCGTTCCGTGCCCAGGGCCGTCACATTAAAAATGATGTTAGGGCTATCCGGGTTGAGTGGTAATTGTCGACTACGCCACCTGTGGTGTCTGGTGATGCGCCTCCAGCGCCGCTACAGTCCGCTGAGGCCCGATGTCATGGCGGCTAAAGTTCTCGCTGCTCCCCACAGGCGGAGCGCGGCCTCAGGGCAGGCAAGGCGGGATGAAGGGGGGGTAGTAGTGCGGGAGTAGAGACGCGGGAACCGTGTCGCGTGGTATGGCGCGTAATGAACAGTCCGGAGGCCATAGGGATGAATTTCCAAGGCTTTACTCACAGTTCTCATAGGCAGCGCAAGGCTTCTCCCTGCTCCTCGCGGAGTCCTGCGGCCACCAGGGATGGGGGTCCGACTACCTCCGAGGAAGTGAAGTGTTTGGTAGCGTCCCTACACCAGAGTGTTCCTGCACTACAGACTTTAACCCTTCCTGTCTGTGCGTGTGTGGATAGGCCGGGTCTCCCTCTGAGCTCCTCTCAGGTGTATGGCTCGGGTGGCAATTCCTCTCCATCCCAAGCCTGGCGGGATCCTCTGAGCCTAACCGGGCTTTCCCGTCCTGGACATAGAGTACGAGGTCGGGTGTCGGGGGCCGGTACCCCTCTTGCAGCCGGAATCCCTCTGAATAGATCAGGTAGGAGATGACAGGTGGCGAACTCCACTCCGTCTGCATCCTCCCCGGGACCCATTTGCTAGGGAGCCACACTCTAAAGCTCCCGGGCCTTCTTGATCCTGGTCCTTGGGCAGGTTGAGACATTCCTTGTCTGCAACCTACCTCTCGTCCCATAGATCGGGGTACGAGGGCTGTGTCCCATACCGGTGCAGGCCCACACAGTATCTGCGCTCCCGGAGGGAAGTCACATTAACACACAGTAGATGACAGCACAGTACGACCACTTGACAGACACACTGTCAGAGACCACACAGGTCTGTAGAGCTGGACAGGTCCACACAGGACCAGAGCAGAACCAAGATCAAAGGACTGAAGGACCAAGATCAAAGATGGCATTCTATTAAATATGAAATTAGAAGTGTCACTAACTAACTGTTCCTCCACCCACACCCACTAACTGGTTCCTACCACTTTGTGTTCCCCAGTCTCCCTGTAACCAGGGGAGCAGCACCTAGTGCATACTAGCCCCCTCTGATGGAGAAATGTGGTGTTGGATGCAAAACTAGGTAACCACCATCACACCGGACTTACCTCAGAGGAGGAACACCACACTCCATTAAAGAAGCGCAGCATTCCTGTGGCGGCCGAACCCTCAGGGGCGCCACAGTAGGGTGGAGGTGTGTGCATGCTGTGAGCGGCCTCTTGTGGAGAAATCCTTTAATGCACCCCTCTAGGATCTGTGGCACACTGTAACGGGTCTGGGAGGTGGAACCTCTGAGCAACTATACAAAGGGGCAGTCCTTGTAAGGAAGCGGGTGGCTCCCAGGGAAGACGGGCAGGTAGTCACGGCTAGTGACAGGGACAGTCTCTGGGTAGAAGGGCAGGAGGTCACGGCAAGTGATGGGGACAGTCTCTGGGTAGAAGGGCAGGAGGTCACGGCAAGTGACGGGGACAGTCTCTTGACAGGCGGGTGGTCACGGCAAGTGACGGCTAAGCCTCCAGGTAGGCTAGCAGGCAGGTAGAAGGTGGACACTCCCAGGTGAGCGGGTAAGAGTCTCTGGACAGGCAGGTGGTCACCACAAGTGAGGGCTAAGCCTCCAGGTAGGCTAGCAGGCAGGTAGCAGGTGGACGCTCCCAGGTGAGCAGGCAAGAGTCTCTGGACAGGCAGGTGGTCACAGCAAGTGACGGCAGAACCTCCAGGTAGGCTAGCAGGCAGGTAGCAGGTGAGAGGTCCCAGGTGAGCGGGCAAGAGTCTCTGGACAGGCAGGTGGTCACGACACGTGACGGCAGAGCCTCCAGGTAGGCTAGCAGGCAGGTAGCAGGTGAGCGCTCCCAGGTGAGCAGGCAGACAGATCCATAGACAGACTGGCAGGGCTGGTAGGCAGACTGTCGGACCGCAGGAATGTAAGCAGATAGACAAGTCTCAGGCAGGTATCAAGCAGGAATCTGGCAGGTAACTGGCAGGTATCTGGTAACGGGACCTGAGGGCTGAAGCAGAGTGATAGGCTATGCAACAACATTGCTCGGGCACCTCCATTTTGGAGGAGGTGCCTTATATAAGGAGAGGTCCTCCGGCCATTGGCCGGGGACTCCTTAGGACGGCGCGCGCGGCCCCTTTAAGAGAGGGGGAGCGCGCGCGCCCTAAGCACAGTGGCCGGGAAGCAGCGCGCGCTGCCAGCAGAGCGGGAGGAAGACGCCGGGCACGGAGCGGAGAGGTGAGGGGAACAGCGTCCCTGCCTAGCAGGAGGCAGGGACGCCGACGCTACACACTCATGCATAGCAGGGCGCAACATGGGGCCCATTAAACTGTGTCGAGGGTTATGTGGGGATCACAGTTGGGGCATCATACTGTGTTGGGGTCACAATACATTGCCGGTATGGTTGAGAGGGGGGATTACAGTAGGGTCATCATACCATCAATGTGTAGGGTACTGTGCAGTAATTCACTGTGGGGATATCATACTGCGTTTGGGGGCACTTTTGTTGCCATATTTTATTACCTGTATTAATTATTAATTCAAGATTTTATATCCTTTGTTGTTATATATTTAAATTAGGCCGTTGAGCCATATGATTTTTACTGCTCTTAGATAATATACACTGCTCAAAAAAATAAAGGGAACACTCAAATAACACATCCTAGATCTGAATGAATGAAATATTCTCATTGAATACTTTGTTCTGTACAAAGTTGAATGTGCTGACAACAAAATCACACAAAAATCATCAATGGAAATCAAATTTATTAACCAATGGAGGCCTGGATTTGGAGTCACACCCAAAATTAAAGTAGAAAAACACACTACAGGCTGATCCAACTTTGATGTAATGTCCTTAAAACAAGTCAAAATGAGGCTCAGTATTGTGTGTGGCCTCCACGTGCCTGTATGACCTCCCTACAACGCCTGGGCATGCTCCTGATGAGGTTGCAGATGGTTTCCTGAGGGATCTCCTCCCAAACCTGGACTAAAGCATCCGCCAACTTCTGGACAGTCTGTGGTGCAGCGTGACGTTGGTGGATGGAGCGAGACATGATGTCCCAGATGTGCTCAATCGAATTCAGGTCTGGGGAACAGGCAGGCCAGTCCATAGCTTCAATGCCTTCATCTTGCAGGAACTGCTGACACACTGCAGCCACATGAGATCTGGCATTGTCCTGCATTAGGAGGAACCCAGGGCCAACCGCACCAGCATATGGTCTCACAAGGGGTCTGAGGATCTCATCTCGGTACTTAATGGCAGTCAGGCTACGTCTGGCGAGCACATGGAGGGCTGTGCGGCCCTCCAAAGAAATGCCACCCCACACCATTACTGACCCACTGCCAAACCGGTCATGCTGAAGGATGTTGCAGGCAGCAGATCATTCTCCACGGCGTCTCCAGACTCTGTCACATCTGTCACATGTGCTCAGTGTGAACCTGCTTTCATCTGTGAAGAGCACAGGGCGCCAGTGGCAACTTTGCCAATCCTGGTGTTCTGTGGCAAATGCTAAGCGTCCTGCACGGTGTTGGGCTGTGAGCACAACCTCCATCTGTGGTTGTCGGGCCCTCATACCACCCTCATGGAGTCGGTTTCTAGCTGTTTGTGCAGACACATGCACATTTGTGGCCTGCTGGAGGTCATTTTGCAGGGCTCTGGCAGTGCTCCTCCTGTTCATCCTTGCACAAAGGCGGAGGTAGCGGTCCTGCTGCTGGGTTGTTGCCCTCCTGTTGCCCCCTCCACGTCTCCTGGTGTACTAGCCTGTCTCCTGCTAGTGCCTCCAGCTTCTGGACACTACACTGACAGACACAGCAAACCTTCTTGCCACAGCTCGCATTGATGTGCCATCCTGGATGAGCTGCACTACCTGAGCAACTTCTGTGGTTGTAGAGTCCGTCTCATGCTACCACGAGAGTGAAAGCACAACCAACATTCAAAAGTGACCAAATGATCAGCCAGAAAGCATTGGTACTGAGATGTGGTCTGTGGTCCCCACCTGCAGAACCACTCCTTTATTGAGGTTGTCTTGATAATTGCCAATAATTTCCATCTATTGTCTATTCCATTTGCACCACAGCATGTGAAATTGATTGTCAGTGTTGCTTCTTAAGTGGACAGTTTGATTTCACTGAAGTTTGATTTACTTGGAGTTATATTCTGTTGTTTAAGTGTTCCATTTATTTTTTTGAGCAGTATATTATATTATTCCAGTAGGCCACACTTGTGATTATTTGTTTGTTTTATTCTAAGATCTATTAATTAAAATGTACTTTGTTCATGGGACAACACTTTTAAGTTTGTTTCTATACTAATAAGTTAATTGTTATATTTGATGATAAGGAAAACTATCCTCAATTGCAGACATTTTTTTTAATAAAAATCAAAGTTGGCCTGTGACTTTGTCCAAGTTTTTTATTTTGGCCCTATGTGTATTTGAGTTTGACATCCCTGGGTTAGAGCTATAGTGCAGCATTTGCTTAGCCACCTTTCCTGTAAACAGCTAATGATAATTCTTAGCCAACAGCAGTCTAACTGACTGCATTGCACCTGTATGACTTGTTAGCATGGACAGCCTTCATGCATTTCCTAGCCATAGTAGACTCATCATAGACCTTCATGACACTGAATTATGGCTCTGTAGGAAATAAACCCACTATACGGCTCCATGTGCCATAGTGAGTTCTTTTTAACGAACAACTTTTTTCCAACAGGTAGCATAGAGTTTCTATGGGATCTTTCACACTTTGTTTTGCAGTATGTAAATAAGGTCTGGCATTTCCTCTTAGCATGAAAGTCTCATGGAACTGACGACTGAATGAAGAAAAATGTGAAATGATGTTTTGACATAGAAATGGTTGATTGATAAAACGTGTCAATTGTGTTTTCCAGTCTGCAGGTCTTCTGCACGCTCTGGGAAGAAAAGCATAGGTAGATTTTTTCAAAGAATACAGGTGGAAATTCCTCCTGGTTCCTTTCCAATTTTAGCCCACTTGTCTAAATTTGGAAAAAGCAGAGCATTTCAGGTGGCACACTTGCTTAGGCAGGTTATCCCCCTCTGACCCATTACTAAACTCTATTTTTTCCATGCTTTGAATGGTTTGTATGATAACTGGAAAAGTATTAACTATTTCAGTAATTTGTGCTACATTTCTTCTGTTGTATTAGACCAAATTGGTCAGCCTTTAAAACTCACTTGCACTAATGTGCCTTGGTTGCTCATGGTAGGTACCAACCACTGCATTCCAGGAACACCCCACAAGACTCATTTTGGAGACCTGCCCAAGGATGTTGGTTGTCGGGGGTGTGGCCCCCTCCAGGGCTCAGCAGCCTTATCCACCCATCTTTCCCAGACAAGGTTGGAATTGCGAGCTGTGTGCCTGGTTCATTTTCACTCCCCATTTATATGAGGCCTGGTTCAGCACATAAAGAGGTAGGACATTAGTGATAGGGACCATCCATATTTAGGTACAGTACAGACCAAAAGTTTGGACACACCTTCTCATTTAAAGATTTTTCTGTATTTCCATGACTATGAAAATTGTACATTCACACTGAAGGCATCAAAACTATGAATTAACACATGTGGAATTATATACTTAACAAAAAAGTGTGAAACAACTGAAAATATGTCTTATATTCTAGGTTCTTCAAAGTAGCCACCTTTTGCTTTAATGACTGCTTTGCACACTCTTGGCATTCTCTTGATGAGCTTCAAGAAGTAGTCACCGGAAATGGTTTTCACTTCACAGGTGTGCCCTGTCAGGTTTAATAAGTGGGATTTCTTGCCTTATAAATGGGGTTGGGACCATCAGTTGTGTTGTGCAGAAGTCTGGTGGATACACAGCTGATAGTCCTACTGAATAGACTGATAGAATTTGTATTATGGCAAGAAAAAAGCAGCTAAGTAAAGAAAAACGAGTGGCCATCATTACTTTAAGACATGAAGGTCAGTCAGTCCGAAAAATTGGGAAAACTTTGAATGTGTCCCCATGTGCAGTTGCAAAAACCATCAAGCGCTACAAAGAAACTGGCTCACATGAGGACCGCCCCAGGAAAGGAAGACCAAGAGTCACATCTGCTTCTGAGGATAAGTTTATCCGAGTCACCAGCCTCAGAAATCGCAGGTTAACAGAAGCTCAGATTAGAGACCAGGTCAATGCCACACAGAGTTCTAGCAGCAGACACATCTCTATAAATACTGTTAAGAGGAGACTTTGTGCAGCAGGCCTTCATGGTAAAATAGCTGCTAGGAAACCACTGCTAAGGACAGGCAACAAGCAGAAGAGACTTGTTTGGGCTAAAGAACACAAGGAATGGACATTAGACCAGTGGAAATCTGTGCTTTGGTCTGATGAGTCCAAATTTGAGATCTTTGGTTCTAACCACCGTGTCTTTGTGCGACGCAGAAAAGGTGAACGGATGGACTCTACATGCCTGGTTCTCACTGTGAAGCATGGAGGAGGAGGTGTGATGGTGTGGGGGTGCTTTGCTAGTGACACTGTTGGGGATTTATTCAAAATTGAAGGCATACTGAACCAGCATGGCTACCACAGCATCTTGCAGCGGCATGCTATTCCATCCGGTTTGCGTTTAGTTGGACCATCATTTATTTTTCAACAGGACAATGACCCCAAACACACCTCCAGGCTGTGTAAGGGCTATTTGACCAAGAAGGAGAGTGATGGAGTGCTACCCCAGATGACCTGGCCTCCACAGTCACCAGACCTGAACCCAATCGAGATGGTTTGGGGTGAGCTGGATCGCAGAGTGAAGGCAAAAGGGCTAACAAGTGCTAAGCATCTCTGGGAACTCCTTCAAGATTGTTGGAAGACCATTTCCGGTGACTACCTCTTGAAGCTCATCAAGAGAATGCCAAGAGTGTGCAAAGCAGTCATCAAACCAAAAGGTGTCTACTTTGAAGAACCTAGAATATAACATTTTTTTGTTAAGTATATAATTCCACATGTATTAATTCATAGTTTTGATGCCTTCAGTGTGAATGTACAATATTCAAAGTCATGAAAATACAGAAAAATCTTTAAATGAGAAGGTGTGTCCAAACTTTTGGTCTGTACTGTATACCTTGACGTGGTTGTTTTTAACATTTACAGCAATAGTGGAGTTCATGTATTCATTAATCGCAGTGTGCTGACGTATCGTTCATGTATATGTTTATATATTGGCCACCTGTACAATAATTTAACACTAAAGCTGTGCAGGCCCTCTTTTTTCTTTTTTTTTTTTATAGGACATCCCATTCTAGTCACCTGACTGCTATAGCCAATCACAAATCACAGCAGAGACCACCAAAGAGATTTCCATAAGGGTGATGGGGGTTGGAGCAGGCACGTGCACCTTATTTTATTACTTTAAAACATTTCCAGACATTTCTAAAAAAAAAAGCAAAAAAGGATATAGGACAGGTCCTTAATTTTAGAGATATCCATACATAGAGTCTCTGGACTTTAAAAAATGGTTGTGATTCCTCAATGATTAATTCAATATTTTTGGAAGATCCCTTGATTTAAAGCTGAAGAATTTCTATTACATCCTAACGGCTTTATTTTATTTCCATTACTCTGGTGCACATAAGCTAAATCATGAAAATTCAGTTGTAACTGAATGCTAAATACTTATGGACACAACGTTATATTTCTCACTTTGTAAAAGCAGAATTTAAGATTCAGCAAGTATTAGTAAAACTCATTATCAGTCTCGTTAGCTTATGATTCCTCCTGACCTTGAAATATAAGCTTGCTCATTTTTATGGGAAAGAAATCAGGCGGTCTAGTCCCGTTCCAAATTTAGTATTCACCCTCGAGAAAAACATCCTTCAAGGTGGATATTTGTGAGCTTTGGCCGGCAGTTAAAAGGCTTCATTACTGTCAAAGTTTCTTTTACTTGATAGTGTGCAAAAACAGAAACCACATCCTTCCCTTCCAGCTGTCCCAACCGTACTGCCTGTCTACAGGTGCTAATGGGCAAATAACCTGTTGCAGCTTTAGGTCAGAGTTATATTCCCATTTACTTTTTCACTGGCTTAATTTATTTCTTTTATTTTTCTTATAAGCCGTCCTATTTATATCATGGTGTACATTGTATCATCTACTTTCTGTCCATGCATCTTGAAAGCTGTAAACTAGTGCTGAACAGCCCATCTTATCTGGACCTCAAATAGCACAAAAACTATCACAATGCTTGACCACACACTAACCCACATTTAATATGACCGGCTTTTAGTTTCTACTGTCTTAAATCACCAATGCCCCCATGATTATGATTGATCAGTATGTGTCTGATCAATTCTACATCAGATCATCCGTACAAACAATCCCACCAGCAACATGTCAGGCAGGAGCCGGCACAGACAGAAGGGGCCCCTGTGCAAGAACAATATGTGGACCCTTTGCAATCCAATAGCTCATCATAATGCACAATTTCTTCTGCTTTGGTGGTGGAAAAGGGCCCCTTTACCTCTTTGGGCCCCTGTGCATGTGCACAGGTTGCATTAAATGATATGTATGCCCCGATGCCAGACTAACTTGGTAGATGAAGTGCCTATATATATAGGTGATGAGCTTGCTCAAAGTGTCAGTGGCTATAATTGGCCATACGTAATCCAACATGACATCACTGATAGAGAATAGTCTGCCATAAACTATAATGGATTATGGTTTGCCTATCATTTTTGAGTTGTAGTTTTTGATGCAAAGCCAGAAGTAGATCGTGCAGGTAGGAGAAGTTATACTTCCCATTCCCTCTGAATCTGTTTCTTGCTTGCGCCAAAAGACTGCATGATTCCAACTTAAAAAAATAGTGATATGCACCAGATTTATTTAAAAAAGAACCTATACAGTGAGGAAATTAAATATATAGCTATGATTATTTTCTCCTATTGTATGTATTAAATGAGACCTAAACTATATTTTCTTTTAGAATATGCACACTTTTCTTCTTGCTCAGCAAATTTTACCTCTAAAATGTTACTTGTTAACACTTGTGACATTCTAACATCACAGTGTACACCGAAACCAAGTGGATATTGCTTGATGAATGTGGTCTATTGTGTAAAAAAAAATAATAAAACACAGAGCACATGTAAAGCCATTGCTCAACACTGAGGAAGTTGAGCCACAATGTGAAAGGAGGATTAGTGAGGGAGTCCAACATGATCTAAATGTAAAGAAGGCTAACCTCGGGCATGACATGAGCCTGTGTTCAGGGTAATAGGAGGATAATTGAAAAATGCTGAGACAACAGTTATATTTCCTGCTCCCATGACCAAGTCAGCTGAGCGTATAGGTTTATTTCATTGGGAAGAGCAAAATAAGTGTCTGGTGGACACCTCTTCCATTGCAAGTCTTACCATATCTAATGATCTTATGGGAAGTCTAAATGATCATGTTATTAATCCAACATGCGTAATTCTTTTTTGAGACATCTGGCAGTTACAGAAAGTATATTTAGATGAGTCGATAATGGGTGAAAATGTGCTCGTAAGAATGCTCGTTCCCAATTATCAGCCAGTCTAAACAGACTGGCGATCACCCATTAAATGACCAAAATGCTTGTTCATTGGGTAATGACATAGTTTATGCAGGTATAAAAATCATTGTTATTGGCAGCACATCACTTGATGTAAAAGAGGAAAGCGCTGTCAATAACATGATGCTGTATGGAGGCAGAACAATCATAAAAACAATCATCCTGTTCCCTTCAGTTTTTGTTTGCCTGTGTAAAAAGGCCTGTAAAGGAGCAAAAATCGTTTTGTATGTAGTTGACCTGTGTACAATTAGAAAACCAGGCCAAAATCATCCTGTCTACAGTGGTGTGAAAAAGTGTTTGTCTCCTTCCCGATTTCTTATTCTTTTGCATGTTTGTCACACTTAAATGTTTCAGATCACAAAACAAAATTAAATATTAGACAAAGATAACACAAGTAAACACAAAATACAGTTTTAAATTAAGGTTTTTATTAATAAGGGGAAAAATCCAAACCTACAGGGCCCTGTATGAAAAAGTGATTTCCCCCACCATAAAACATAAATTAACTGGTTTATCACATCTTTGGGAAGCTGAGTTCAATTTCCCTAGCCACTCACAGGCCTGATTACTGTATGAATTGTGTACTCTTACGCCTTCTGTAGGGTGGGATGATCCCTCGTCTCTCCAAGAAGAACCATAGGGATAGTTGTCATGCTCATTCCTTTTCTTAAGTGCTCAAAGCAAGCTAAAATGTTTTATAGGGGTGTAGAGTTAGGGATTTGTTTCCTCTCAGCTCTGCTCTCTGGAAATGCTAGAATTTGTTACATCACATTTGAACCAAGGCTCTAGACTTCTTTAGG
Source organism: Phyllobates terribilis (assembly GCF_046119375.1). Taxonomy (NCBI): domain Eukaryota; kingdom Metazoa; phylum Chordata; class Amphibia; order Anura; family Dendrobatidae; genus Phyllobates; species Phyllobates terribilis. Next base: position 357,771,808 of record NW_027362761.1, read on the forward strand.
GGCTTCCAGCTGTAGCCTGAAAAACGGGATGCAGACTTAACCCTCATGGAGCCATTCACTGTAATGAAGCTGATTCAGACGCTTTTTACATCTTTTGGTCTCTTTTTCAGCAGTGTTCGTCTTTTCTAGGCAAACATAAAAACCCATAGGTGTTTATTCAAATCCTGTTTCGAGTCTCAAATATGGGTTCAAACTTGATGTGAACACAACTCATCTTTTGTATATTGTCTTGGCTGTTTCCTTCCCAGAGTATACAGCTTAGAGGAACTTATATTATGTCAATTTGCAGTATGGAACTATACCTGTGGTTATGAGGGCTTCTGGAGCATACAGTAGGATGAAGGTATGATGGCCAAGCAGAAGATTGGTAGTTTGAGGTTAGATAACTAGTTAATGAGACTAGGCTGAAATAAGAAATTAATGTCTATGTAGCTAGATTGACTGTAGCTAGTAGTAGACTGAATACTCCATAAGGGTTCTGATACACCTGGTGATAGTTTACCACACAGACATGATGTATTTAATATGTAATAAACCATGAAGCTCAAACCTGTCCAAGCTGCACTCATCTTTGTGCCCATGGTTACTACTGCCTTAGTTTCATTTCTCTTAACATGAAACAATGTCTTTAAAATGGTGTCAAAAGGAAATTTTCCAGTGCATTCCACATTCTTGACATTGGATAAGTAGTAGCTTTCACTTTCTTGAGAGCTTAGATGTTTGAGTTCTTGGTTTTTGACCCACTTAAATACATATTGTGACCCTGTAATAGGATGTTACAGGCACAGTGATCTCAGGGTCATAGCAAAAATATTGAAGTGGTTCAATGAAGCAAGATTTTTTAAAGATACATTTTAGCTAGAAAGTCTGCATGTGGCATTACAGTGCTGCCCAGAACATGTGGAACATGATACACAAAAAGAATAAAAAAGTGCAACTGATATGAGACAGATACATGTTCAAAGAATACTGTAAGCTATCTCTATAAAGTCCTTATAGAGGTTTTCAGGTGCTTGTTCACACACCAATTGTTTTGTTTTCACAGGCTCCTGAGCTTGGGCTGCACATTAATTCACACATATTGGCCAATGAGGTGACCAAGGCAGCTTATATTGTGGTAAAATAAGTGTTTAGGATTTAATTAAGAAATCAAGTGTACACAGGTGTATATGATCCATACGACTAGGAAACCCGATAGCTTCCCCAGGTCCCCCAAGTCGCTAGTCGCCACAATGTGTTTATTGCTTCCATTAAATCTTCCTAACAAGCGCATGCTATTATCTTATTGAGTTGTTCATATGTCAAAAATCTATTTTTATAACTATAGTAGTGATATGCTAATTAGTGGGTGACTAGGTATGGGAGTGTTGTTTTCCCCAGACTAAGTGTCCCACTAATCATGTTATCACGCCCCCTGGGAAGGAATACAGCAAGGTTACGATACAGTTATCGTCCCTGTGACAATTCTCCTATTACAAATCAGAGCATCCAGCAGGAGAGAATGTATTTATAAATAAAACATAACTTTTAAGAATACACTAAAAGGAGATGGTACCTACGGATCAGGGACACAATTGATTCTAAAGTGCATGTGCTCAAACAAACAAACAGTGTGCATATATATATATAAAAAATGGTTTGATCTCACCACTTAGAAGAAGTTAGTTCAGGCGCAAGAGATTAGGATATCAGAGGCCAACAGTGTCCAACAATGGGTCCAGGAGAAACGAAAATATACAGTCAAACTCCCTTGTCGTGCCCCTGCTTTGCTCCTGCCCCAAGTGTAAGTCTGCACTATTGTAGCCCACTCCAATGTAGAGTGTAAAAGATATACGGGTATGATCCCAACGCGTTTCATCCCCCATATGGGGGGCTCATCAGGGGATATAGAGCCATCATGGGTACTAATTCCTACAGTAGCAGGCAATCAGAGGTCTGATTAGTGTAGTCACTAAGTCACTGTATATTTTCGTTTCTCCTGGACCCATTGTTGGACACTGTTGGCCTCTGATATCCTAATCTCTTGCGCCTGAACTAACTTCTTCTAAGTGGTGAGATCAAACCATTTTTTTTATATATATATGCACTGTTTGTTTGTTTGAGCACATGCACTTTAGAATCAATTGTGTCCCTGATCCGTAGGTACCGTCTCCTTTTAGTGTATTATTAAAAGTTATGTTTTATTTATAAATACATTCTCTCCTGCTGGATGCTCTTATCACGCCCTCTGATCACATCCACGTGATTTGCAAGAGTGGCGTCACCATCAGCTGAGGCATTTTTGCAGAGTCGGTGGTAACGGCTGGCTGAGTCCTAGGTCTCCAGGATGGAGCTTCAGCCATGCAGCGCATGTACTGCTGTTGCACTCTCTGACCCTACCCTAAGTCAGTAGCGGTTTAGATTTGTTATGCCTTCTTACAGATCATATACTGGCATGGGTTTGGTCAAGGTGGACACAACACCATATGGTCTCTCTCTGAGCAATAACTTTATGTGAAACCCTTTACCTCCAATAGTTCATATAAAAGACCCCTTTTTGTGCATCTCCCAATCTACCAGTAAGTGTAATCCATGGCAATTTGCAGAACTCTTTACTAGCACAGCAGGAATCTGCTGTTAAAGAAGCACTCCTCCCATCAAAGTTTTATTCCTCTTAATATATTGCAATCATCATATTATATAGCACTGTGTACTTACAATTGCTCATTTTGCCTTTCTACCCAGTTAATTCTTCTCTTTTCCATTAGGTCTATGACATCATTAAAAACAGACTAGCTGATTTCCTCAAAGCTCTATCTAGAAACAGGAAATCTATTTTCCCTACATGAGTGAGCATTAGAACTACAATTCTACACAATCAGCAATTTTCTATTATTATTCTACTAGATGGTGGCCCGATTCTAATGCATCGGGTATTCTAGAATATGCATGCGGCCAACCGGGCGCAATCAGCAAAGCGGTGTTAAAATTTGGCGCCTATATCGCAGATTGGTAACGGCCGGCGGTCGCAACTAATCAGCAGAGCGTGGTTTAAAATTGGCGCCAATAATGCTGATTGGTTGCGGCCAGCGAACGCGACCAATCAGCAGAGCGTTGTTTAAATTTGGCACCAAAATTGCTGATTGGTCGGGGCTGGCAGCCGTGACCAATCAGCAGAGCGTTGGTTAAATTTGGCGCCAATGTGGCTGATTGGTCGTGGACGCTGCTATCTGACAAACGAACAAAATGCTTGTTCATCTGGTGAAGTGATCTTTTATTGTGCACATCATTCTTAGCAGCGCATCATAATATGTAATGTAAACAGTATTCGAACTGCCAAGAAGAATGGCATTCTATGCGCATAGAACGATCTATTATAGAGCGCATCTGATGCCGGGTCAGTCTGTGTCAACAGGCTATGAAATCACTGTTGACCGGCAAGTATTTTGCCTGTGGCGGTCATTTAACATGGTTCATTGCGCAGTATAAATGGACCCTTCGCCATGCTTATAGGTATAATTAACGGTGTGGCAGAAATAGCAGAATTTGCAGGGGATGATGGGGACCGAGTGGAGACTTTCATGTTCTGATGAATTGAGACCCTAGGCTACACCATTGTTGATACATTTTAAAAATATGCCCCATATTAAGTACTTAAATTATAGAAATAGGCTTTAACTCTTAGGTAAAGTCCATCTTCCATCTGTTTATGTTGAAAGCTGAACCATTAAACCTCATTTTGCCAAACACTGGAACATTGGTAAGATGGAAAAAGTAAGAGAGGTACAGTGGTGGCCAAAAGTATTGGCACCCCTGCAATTCTGTCAGGTAATACTCGGTTTCTACCTGAAAATGATTGCAATCACAAATTCTTTGGTATTATTATCTTCATTTAATTTGCTTGCAAGGAAAAAACACAAAAGAGAATGAAGCAAAAATCAAATCATTGATCATTTCACACAAAACTCCAAAAATGGGCCAGACAAAAGTATTGGCACCCTCAGCCTAATACTTGGTTGCACAACCTTTAGCCAAAATAACTGCGAACAATTGCTTCCGGTAACCATCAATGAGTTTCTTACAATGCTCTGCTGGAATTGTAGACCATTCTTCTTTGGCAAACTGCTCCAGGTCCCTGATATTTGAAGGGTGCCTTCTCCAAACTGCCATTTTGAGATCCCTCCACAGGTGTTCTATGGGATTCAGGTCTGGACTCATTGCTGGCCACCTTAGAAGTCTCCAGTGCTTTCTCTCAAACCATTTTATAGTGCTTTTGGAAGTGTGTTTTGGGTCATTGTCCTGCTGGAAGACCCATGACCTCTGAGGGAGACCCAGCTTTCTCACACTGGGCCCTACATTATGCTGCAAAATTTGTTGGTAGTCTTCAGACTTCATAATGCCATGCACACGATCAAGCAGTCGAGTACCAGAGGCAGCAAAGCAACCCCAAAACATCAGGGAACCTCCGCCATGTTTGACTGTAGGGACAGTGTTCTTTTCTTTGAATGCCTCTTTTTTTTTCCTGTACACTCTATGTTGATGCTTTTTCCCAAAAGCTCTACTTTTGTCTCATCTGACCAGAGAACATTCTTCCAAAACGTTTTAGGCTTTCTCAGGTAAGTTTTGGCAAACTCCAGCCTGGCTTTTTTATGTCTCGGGGTAAGAAGTGGGGTCTTCCTGGGTATCCCATGCCATTTGAGCACTGTCACTATCGTTTTGGGCACTTTTTAGGCTTTCTACAGACTGCCGGGGGTGCCGCCGCAAAAATGCTCAGGTCTCCCATAGACTAACATAGGGCTCGTTGCTCGGGTTGAGCACCCGAGTATCACGGTGAGCTCGGCCCGAGATTCGAGCACCCGAGCATTTTAGTGCTCGATCAACACTATTTATTATTAGTGTTGAGCGAGTATGTTCTGTCCGAGTATGCTCGGGCCGAGCTCCGAGTATTTATAGCTGCTCGGTGATAAGGTTAAATCGCTCCCGTGTGCATGATTTGCAACTGTTTGACAGCTTTATTACATGTGAAGAATGTGTAAGAGATAGACATTTCTCACATGTAATAAAACTGTCAAACAGTCGCAAATCATGCACACGGGAGTGATTCAACCATATCACCAAGCAGCTACAAATACTCGGAGCTCGGCCCGAGCATACTCGGCGAAAGGATTAATAGAACATACTCGCTCAACACTATTTATTATCCATCTAGTCTTGTTGCTGACCATGTGGTACAAAAGAGGACTGGATCTGCACTAATGAGAGTGGCTGGCAACCGTTAAGTATAATAAGGTCTGCACTGTGTACACCACAAACACTAAAATGGAATTAAAAATTTTAAAAAATCATGTTTTTTCTTTACGTAAAAGTGGGAACTCCTCTCACCTTCTCTAAAGTGCTGGCATTTGTCTCATTCGTCTCTAATTGTCCCTATCATGGACTCCCCACTGCCTGTACTATAGCCTATAAAACAAATTTGCCAGGGAGAAGTATATAGTGTGGGCAATTAAAGCAGAAAATACAGTATAAAGACGTGGGAGGGAGAAATCTGATCACTGCGACTCTACCAAGGAGGAACATGGTTGTGGCCAGCTGTTGTCAGCCTGCAGCGGCTCTGTTGAAGCAAATCAGTCTGTGTGCCTGGGTCTGCAGGTGCTGGGTGGAGCAACATTAAGGAGTCGGGACACAGCTCTTTGGCTTCCCCAATTACCTTCTCTCTGATACCCTTTCGAAAAGATAGGAGGTAATACAAAATAAAAATGAAGATTGGCCAAAATAAAATTATACGAAATTTCCTGAACTATCTTTATTAGTGATGGGCGAGCACAAAAATGCTCGGGTCGAGCACATTGGAATACTCGGGTGCTCGACCTGAGCAACGAGCCCTATGTAAGCAGTTGGGAAACTCGAGCATTTTTGAGGCGGCTTCCCCCGGCGGTCTGCAGAGGGTCTAAAAATTGCCCAAATCGATGGGAACAGTGCTCAAATGACATGGGAACAGCATGGGGAAGACCCCTGGAAGCATTTCTGACTCTCAGGTCACTGCTGTCAACAATGTTGTCAGAGGTATTATGCCACTTTTACGGACTCACAAAAAAACAAACAAAAACAAAACCAAAATGGATTTTTTATGGAAGTATGTTAAGTAACATCCTTTCCAGGGTAATGACTTGTATATAAGGCAAAATAAATAACCAAAAACAAAAAAACTCCTCCACACCTTGGGCTATGTTCATACGTAGTGTTTTTTATGTTTTTTTTCACTTTTGCATTGCTTTCAACTGTGACAAATGCATTCATCGGGAAATGTCATTTTAACATTTTACAACCTTATCTGGCCATGTGGTGTGTGAGACATGATCAGACACATCCTGTTTCATTTATGAAGGAGGGACTCTGAAAGTCACAAAGACTATTTTTATAGGGCCATCAGGCGGCCCTTACTATTCTTAAAAGGCCAGCAGTCGGCCCTCACTATTCTTAGGGAGCCATCAGCCAGCTATGCTTTGTTGTTCCCATTACTAAAGAGTGGGTCTCCTATACTGTTATTGCATATGCAGTGAGTGGCAGGGCTGCCCAAAATTTAGACATACCGCAATACCACTTTGAAGAGGCTTAGACGAGGGCCTCCTGAAAACAATGTTCCCATTATTAGGAAGTGGGTCTCCCATACTGTTTGCCTATGCAGTGAATGCAAGGGCTGTCAAAAATTTGGACCTACTCCAATGTCTCTTGGAAGAGAAATAGAGGAGGGCCTCATAAAAAAATTATCCTATTAGAACGGAGCTGTTCTCCTATACTTGTAATGCCCATGCACTAAGTGTATGGGCTGACAAACATTTACCTCTGGGGGGTATACATGAACATACTGTATAAAAAAATTTTTTTACGGGCATCATTAGCACCCTTTAAAAAAATTATGTGGGTGTTGCATCACGGACCATGGTCACCCTGGTGATATGATGATGGAGGATGAGGAGAAGGAGGAGGACAAGAGCAAATAGCCAAAATCAGAAAGCGTATACCCATGTGTGGGTGTGAGGAGGTGCATGGGAATACACCTCCCAAAAAAGACACTGGATTTGAATTTGTTACGCTGCTATCATTCGGTGGTGTTGAGAAGTCTGGCCCAATCCAGCCTTTGTTCATTTTTATAAGAGTCAGCCTGTCAGCATTTTCAGTTGACAGGCAGACGCGCTTATCAGTTATAATTCCACCAGCGGCACTAAAAACCCGCTGATAAAACACTAGCGGCAGGGCAGGCCAGGACCACCAAGGCATAGAGTCAGTTCATTCCACATGTCCAGCTTGGATACCCAATAATTATAAGGCACACAGGAATCACGGAGGATGTTGGTACGGTCGGCAAGGTACTCCCTCAGCATCTTCCCAAAGTTTGCACTCCTTGTGAGAGTACCCCACGCCTCAGGGCCTGTGCGATGGGAGGGGTTGAGAAAATTCTTTCAGAACTTTGACAGTGTTCTCCTGTCTCTGCTGGATTGGAGTTGTTTCTCTCTCGCCTGTACTCCTTGGTTGTCCAACAAACTGTGACCTCTGACACCAGCATTTTCAGATGGGAATTTTTTTAATAGTTCCGCAACAAGGGACTTCTAGTACTGCCCCATTTTTGTAGACCTGTCCGCCTCAGGAATAAGAGATATAAAGTTCTCCTTGTAGCATGGGTCTAGAAGTTTCAGCAACCAGTAATGACTGTCACCCAAAAATTTGAGAACGCGAGGGTCAGGCAGCGTAACAAACTGAGCCATGCGTACCAGACTGCTAACAGGCAAGACTTCCGTGTCCTCACCAAGAGGACGACTGCCCAAGCTCTCCTCCTCACACTGTATGGTTCCTTGCTCTATCTCACCGTGCTCCACCTGCAATGCATCCTTTTTGATTGTGAGCAGAGAGCGTTTCAGAAGACAGAGAAGTGGGATGGTGATGATAATTATGGCGTCATCGCCGCTCACCATCTTGGTGGAGTCCTCAAAGTTTTGGAGGATGGTACATATGTCTGACATCCATGTCCACTCCTGAGGTCTTATGTGTGGAGTCTGAATTGAGTACCGACGGCCTTGTTGATACTGGTAGTCAACAGCTGCCCTCTTCTGCTCACAAATCCTTCCCAACATCTGCAGTGTAGAGTTCCAACGTGTGGGGACATCACACACCAGTCGGTGAGTCGGAAGCTGCAAACGCTGCTGAAGCACGGCAAGGGCAGCGGAAGCTGCAGCTGACTTTCCAAATTGGGCACACAGGCGGTGTACTAAGCAGATCCGGCAACTCTGGGTAGGTTTTGAGAAACCGCTGAACCACGAGGTTAAGCACATGGGCCAGGCATGGTACATGTATCAGCTCGCCTCGCCTCAGAGCCGTCACCAGGTTCCGGCCATTGTCACACACGACCATGCCTGGCTGTAGGTTCAGCGGTGTCAGCCACAGATCTGCCTGCTCTTTCAGAGCTGTCCACAACTCTTCAGCATTGTGTGGTTTGTCACCTAAGCATATTAGCTTCAGTACAGCCTGTTGCCACTTGGCTGAGACAGTGCTGCAGTACTTCCAGCTTGTGACTGATGTGGTCATTTTGGAGATGAAGGCTGAAGAGGAGGAGGAGGCTGAGGTGCAGGATGTAGCATCAGCGTCTCTGCCTCCTGCCGGGCAAAGACGCCGTTCCCCTCACCGCCGCGGTCCCAGTCCGGCGTCCTCCAGCTCCCCTGCTCCTGATGCTACTGTTGCACGCACCACTCACAGCTTCCCGGGCACTGTGCTTAGGGCGCGTGTGCTCCCTCCCTCTTAAAGGGGCCACGCGCCATTCTAAAGAGTCTCCGGCCAATGGCCAGAGGACCACTTCTATATAAAGCACCTCCTCCAAAATGGAGGTGCCTGTGCAAGGTTGTTGTTTGTGTGCTAACACTCTCCTCAGCCTTCAGGTTCCAGTGCCTGCCAGCCTGTCTGTTAACCGTGCCCGACGGCCTGTCTACCCGGATCACCTGTCAGGCCACCTGCCGTGTCCGCCTGGCTGCTAACCAGATCACCTGTCAGGCTACCTGACCCGTGGGAGTAGCCTGCTCTCATAGATGGTCTGTCCCAGAGTGGTACCTGGTACACCTGCCCGGTCCCTCCTTGGTTCATGGAGTCGAATAAGCCGCCGTGCGACCAGGGTCGGTCCGAGTAGGCACTTAGTTACGCCCCTCTGGTCCCTCCTTTCATCCCAGCACAGAGGTTCCACCACCCGGATCCGTAACAGTTTGCACAGGCCATGGAACCCGGTGGCTCCCAGACTCCTTCGCTCTCTGACCAGTACCAAGAGGTCTCTCACCAGAGATACCAAGAGGTCTCTCTCCAGAGATCCCAACAGGATACTATCCTGTCCTATCTGCAGACAGTCAACTCCCGCCTGGACGTGCTGTCCACCCCGACTGTGTCCGCCTCTAACCGAGCGGCACCCACTCCGGTGGCACCTCAACCCAGTGGCGCTGTGGCACCCGGCTTTGGACACCGGCTCTCTGCGCCTCCACGTTTTGGTGGTGACCCCGTCCTATGTCGGGGCTTCTTAAATCAGTGCGTGCTGCATTTTGAACTCCTGGCACACCAGTTCACCTCCGACTGGGCCAAGGTGGCGTTCATGTCTCACCTCACCAGAGAGGCATTGGCGTGGCTTAACCCTCTGTGGGAGAGAGGGGATCCTCTGGTGTCTGATCTCCAAGCTTTCCTCGCGGCTTTCCGGAAGATGTTCGATGAGCCCGGACGAAAATCTTCTACTGCCTCCTCACTTCTCCGACTCCGCCAAGGGAGTCTTACTGTGGGCCAGTATGCCGTACGTTTCCGAACCCTCACATCTTAACGTGCCTGGAACAATGAGGTCCTGGTGTCCACCTTTTGGGAGGGCCTTTCCGGACGGATCAAGGATGATCTAGCCGGTCGTGACATACCTCCCTCACTGGACGACCTGGCGTCATTAGCTACCCGGATTGACATCCGTTTCCTGGAACGCGCTAAGGAGATGACCGTGAGAGGAAACCTCCGCGCCTCGCTCCCGTCCTCCAAAGTCCAGTCTCGCAACCTGCACTCCCCCGGGTGTCTTCTCCAGAGCCAATGCAAATTGACCAAGTCAAGATGGTCAAGTCCCACCAGGAGACCAGTCGTGCCGAGGGGAATTGCTTCTAATGTGGCAATACTGAGCATCAGATCCGCTCTTGCCCGGTGAGGCCGAGAAACTCCAGTGTCTAGGACCGCTTGGAGAGGTCGTCCTAGGCAAGAGTTCTTCCTCTCCGCCCTTGACTCTGTCCTTTTCCGTTACCAGTGGTGAGACCCGTTTCTTCGAGACTGCCCATCTGGATTCCGGAGCCGCTGTGAATCTCATCCAACAGGCCATTGTGGAGCGTTTTCAGATTCCTACCATACGTCTGGCGGACCCTTTAGCAGTTTCTCTGTGGATGGAAAGCTTCTCCCTGAAACCATCTTGTTGGTCACTGAGCCGGTAACTCTTCAGGTGGGAATGCTGCACTCGGAGAAGATCTCCTTTTACGTACTGTGCGGTCTCTCTCATGCCATCTTGCTTCGCCTGCCTTGGTTACAGAGACATGAGCCCATCCTGAATTGGCGCTCAGGAGAGGTGCTCCATTGGGGTCAGGAATGCCACAAGACCTGTCTGGTTCCAGTTCGTCCTGCTCAACCCCCGTCTACTTCTGCTAATCTACCTGGCCTGCCAGCACCCTACTGGCCCTATGCGGACGTTTTTGATAAAAAGGAGGCAGAGACACTACCACCTCATAGGCTGTATGATTGCCCCATCAACCTAATACCTGGTGCTTCACCTCCTCGCGGGCGAATTTACCCCTTGTCGCTGGCCGAGACCCTTGCCATGTCTGAATATATTGAAGAAAATCTTGCTAGGGGATTTATCCAGAAATCCACCTCTCCGGCTGGAGCAGGATTCTACTTCGTCAAGAAGGACAGCTCTCTTCATCCTTGCATCGACTATAGGGGCCTAAACCAGATTACCATCAAGAATAAGTACCCCCGCCTCTCATCTCGGAGCTGTTTGACCGCCTAAAGGGCGCAAAGGTCTTCACTAAGCTCGACCTGCGTAGGGCGTACAATCTGGTCCGGATCCGCCAGGCAGACGAGTGGAAGACGCCATTCAATACCCGGGATGGTCACTACGAGTACCGCGTGATGCCCTTTGGTCTCTGTAATGCTCCAGCCATCTTCCAGGAGTTGGTAAACGATATATCTTTCGAGATCTCCTGTATTCCTGTGTGGTGGTGTACCTGGATGATATCTTGGTGTTCTCCCCTGATCTGCCCTCTCACTGGAGGGATGTTCGTCAGGTACTGCTGAGGCTCCGGAAGAAACGTCTGTATGCTAAGTACGAGAAATGCCTCTTTGAGCAGACCTCCCTGCCATTTCTGGGGTATATCATCTTGGAGACTGCGGATGGATCCCGAGAAGGTGTCTGCCGTCTTAATGTGGCCCCGACCTGAGGGGCTGAAGGCGATTCAGTGGTTTCTGTGATTCGCTGACTATTACCACTTCTTCATTCCTCATTTCTCCTCCGGGACAGCTCCCATCTCTGCTATTACCAGCAAGGGAGCAAATCCCAGGTAGTGGTCTCCCGAGGCTGAGAATGCCTTTATCTCTCTTAAACAAGCCTTCTCCTCTGCTCCTGTGCTACACCGTCCGGATGGCAATAAACAGTTCTTCGAGAACTGCTGGCCATCAAATTAGCGCTGGAGAAGTGGCGCTACTTGCTTGTGGAGGCTCTGCACCCGGTGGTCATCTACAATGACCATAAAAACCTCGCGTATTTGCAGACCGCCCAGAGACTAAACCCGTGTCAGGCGAGATGGTCTTTGTTCTTTGCTCGATTCTGCTTCAATCTCCATTACCGCCCGGCAGATAAGAACATTAAAGCCGACGCTCTATCCCGCTCTTTTCTGTCTCCTGACCTGGAGGAGGAGCCTCTACACATCATTGATCACTCTAGAATAATGACTGTTGCTCCGTTTGACCTGTCTCATCTACCTCCTGGTAAGACCTTTGTAGCGGCTCAGGATCGGAAGAGGGTCTTACTCTGGGGCCATGCGTCCAAACTGGCTGGCCATGCCGGCCAGAGGAAAACACTTCTGCTCATTGCCCAGCACTATTGGTGGCCCACCCTGCGCAAGGATGTTGTGAATTTTGTCGCGGCTTGTTCCTCTTGTGCCCATAATAGGATACCTAGGCTTCCTCCAGCCGGTCGTCTCCTTCCTCTTCCCGTGCCTTCCTCTCCGTGGCAACATATTGCAATGGATTTCATCACGGATCTTCCGGTATCAGCCGGTTGTACTGTCATTTGGGTGGTCGCCGACCGCTTCTCCAAGATGGCTCACTTCATTCCTCAGCCTGGTCTTCTGTCTGCACCTGTGCTGGCTAAGGACTTATCTGTCACATCTTCCGTCTCCACGGCTTACCCCTCCACATTGTCTTGGACCGAGGAGTTCAGTTCACTTCTCGCTTTTGGAGAGCCACGTGCAAGCTGCTGGATGTCTCTTTGGATTTCTCTTCTGCCTATCATCCTCAGTCCAATGGTCAAGTGGAACGCATCAATCAGATCCTTAAAAGCTTTCTTCGGCATTTTGTCAACGCTCAACATAGCGATTGGATTGAGCTCCTGTCCTGTTCAGAGTTTTCCTATAACAACCATGTAAGTGAGTCCTCTGCTAAGTCTCCTTTTTTGTGGTCTACGGTCAACACCCCCGGATTCCGTTTCCCGTCTCCGCTTCAGTGGACAATCATGACTCGGAGTCTCTCGTCAGTGAATTTTCTGCAATTTGGGAGGGCACTAGATCTGCGCTTCTTCAGTCCTCGGAGCGGATGAAGAAGCATGCTGATAAGAGACGTCTGGATCAGCCTCAATTCCGTCCGGGAGACAAGGTCTGGCTTTCCTCCAAATATGTCCGTCTCAAGATACCATCATATAAGTTGGGTCCGCGGTTCATCGATCCATTCGAAATTCTGAACCAAATAAATCCAGTGGCTTACAAGCTGAAACTCCCTGCCTCCTTACGGATTCCCAACTCCTTTCACATGTCTCTCCTCAAACCTGTTGTCCTTAATTTTTTCTCTGACAATCCAGGTACCACTCCAGCTCCAGTCTCCGCTGAGGACGTCTTTGAGGTAGAGAACATTTTGGTCATCAGGAGGGTAAGAGGAAAGACTTTCTTTCTTGTGGATTGGAAGGAGTTTGGTCCTGAGGAGAGATCTTGGGAGCCCAGGGAGAACATTCATGCCCCTCGTCTTCTTGAAAAAATTTCTTGCGTGCCTAAAGAAGAGGGGGCGTAAAGGGGGGGTACTGTAGCATCGGCGTCTCTGCCTTCTGCTGGGCAGAGACGCCGTTCCCCTCACTGCCGCGGTCCCGGTCCGGAGTCCTCCAGCTCCCCTGCTCCTGCTATTGTGCACACCGTGCGCTGTTTCCCAGGCACTGCGCTTAAGGCGCGCGCGATCCCTCCCTCTTAAAGGGGCCACGTGCGCCATTTTAAAGAGTCCCCATTCAATGGCCAAATGGAGGTGCCTGTGCAAGGTTGTTGTTTGTGTGCTAACAGTCTCCTCAGCCCTCAGGTTCCAGTGCCCGCCAGCCCGCCAGCCTGTCTGTCAGCCGTGCCCACCAGCCGGCCTGTCTACCCGGATCACCTACCGTGTCCACCTGCTTGCCAACCCGGATCACCCGTCAGGCTGCCTGCCATGCTCTCCCGCTGTACCTGTCAGCTTCAGCCATCTGACCCGTGGGAGTCGCCTGCTCTCACACAAGATCGGTCCCAGAGTGGCACCTGGTCCCCCTGTCCGGTCCCCTCCTTGGTTCACGGAGTCGACAAAGCCCCCATGCGACCAGGGTCGGTCCGAGTAGGCACTTAGTTATGCCCCTCTGGTCCCTCCTTGCATCTCAGCACAGAGGTTCCACCACCCGGATCCGTAACACAGGAGCTATAGACTGTGGGGGCAACCCTGATAGACCTAGGGCCCACAATCCTTGGCGTCTGGAGGACATGTTCCGTCCCAGGGTCCGACTGAGTCCCAGCTTCCACTATGTTAACTCAGTGTGCAGTCAGCTGAGATGTACCGTCCCTGCCTACAAGCACTTGTCCATATGTCTGTGGTTAAGTGGACTTTCCCAGTAACTGCATTGTTGAGGGCATGGCTAATGTTGTGGGACACGTGGTTTTGTAATGCAGGGACGGCACACTGGAAGAAATAGTGGTGCCTGGGGACCGAGTACCGAGGGATGGCCGCCGCCATCAGGCTGCGGAAAGCTTCCGTCTCCACGAGCCTAAAAGGCAACATTTCGATGCAAGCAGTCGTGAAATGTGGGATTTTAGTACTGTGGCCTGTGGTGCGTTGGCTGCGTGTTTGCGCTTGCGTTCCAAGGACTGGGGTATGGACAACTGAACGCTGCGCTGGGACAAGGACGTGCTTGCTTATGGTTCTAGTTGAGATTGTGCAACGACCGGTGCAGGGCATGAGGCATCTTCGAATGCACTATGGACAGGGGATTGGCTTGCACACACAACAGTGGAAGAAGCAGTGGTGTCAACCGCAGACACTGTTCCTGGACCCTGGGGTTCGGCCCACTTAGTCGGGTGCTTTGCTGCCATGTGCCAGATCATGCTGGTGGTGGTCAGGCTGGTCGTTTTGCTACCCATGCTGATGCTGGCCTGGCAGGTGGTGCAAATGGCCTTTTTGGGGTTATCGGCAGAGTCTTTAAAAAACAACCACACTCGGGAAGATCTAACAGTTGTACTAGCAACTTCCGTCATGTTGGTGTTACGGGGAACGGTTGCCTGCCTTCTGTCTGCGGCCTCCACACTGCTTCTTCCTGCCCATTGGAGTGCTCTGCCTCCCTCCCCCTGTCCTCGCTCTGCATGTCCTCCTGCCAGGTTGGGTCAGGTACTATATCATCCACCACCTCGTCTTCCGCACCCTGGTCGTCCTCCTGACTTTCTAGCAATTGTGTCTCATCATTGTCCACCTCTTGTGACACTTTCCCACCATCGCCTTCGTATGACCGTGGCTGCTCAAATATTTGCGTATCACTACATGCGATCTCCTCTTGCCCCGCTTCAAGTGGACCAAACGAGAGGCCTGAATCTATAAATTGAAAAGTGAACAGCTCTTCGGAGTGTCCAATTGTTGGATCACTCGGCATGATGGGAGGAAAGAGGAATATGCGGTCCAGATTTACGGCTACTGAGACTAGACCGTGTGGAAGACAGGGTGGTGGTGGTGGCAAAGTGACTGGAAGCATTTTCCGCTATCCAACCAACAACCTTTTGACACAGGTCTGGGTTCAATAGTAGTGTGCTGTGGTCCCCTGCTAATTGGGACAGGAAGGTCGGGTGAAAAGATGTGGCTGTTTGTTGTTGCACAATTTCAGCTTGACCACAGAATCGGCCTCTGCATGCACCATCACCATCACATCCAGTTCCCCGTCCCTTGCCACGCGCCTTGCCTATTTTAAATGGAGGACAATATCTTCCACGCTAACTACAAATGACTGAATTTGGAGCGAACTTATATGTGATCCATGTGACGGACAAGCCACAGTTTTAAATAGCTGGCCTGTAGGTAACTGTTTTGAACAGCAAACTGGTGTCAATAACTTCACTCACACACTGAAACAAAATTTTAATGGAGGCCAGAAATGGCAGAATTTTCAGCGAACTTATATGTGATCCATGTGACGGACAAACCACAGTTTTAAATAGCTGGATTTTTAGTGCTGTAATATGGGGAGGACCTGGCTGTATTCTGCAGTGCCAACAAGCAAATGGCGCAGAAAAACGGTGTTCTCTGGATTATTTTTTTATCTTTAATCTTGATTATTTGCTTAAAAAGCAATTATTCTTGGCCCCTGATACTTGGGGCTATTTCTACAAATATCTGTAAAATCACCAGCAGACAGAACTGGAATGGGCCCTCTTGCTATATGCACTGCAATCTGCTATATATCCTGCCTGCCTGACTGTCTGCCTAGCACTGATATCTGTGCAGCTTGATTAGTCCTCAGAAGGACTGTTAGTTGAGATGAATATGTAGAGAATCTTGTGGAATACCTACACTAACTAATAAACAACCAAATCTCTCCCTAGCTCAGCTGCACCTCTCCCTACACTGCCTGATTGCGGAGTAGACTGTGACGAGAATGGCGTCTGATACAGACCTGATGACGCTGTGCCGCCAACCAATCACTGTAATGCGACAACCAACATGGCTGCAGCATTACAGTGTGTGACAGACAATCCCTGCATGTTGATTGGCGCTCCAAAGAGAACCAAACATGAAGGGAGGGGACCCGAGCATCCGCCCGAGCATCTCGGAAGTACTCGGCGAGCTCCAAGCATCTCGAGTACTGAGATACTTGGGCGAGAGCAGAGTACTTGCGAGTATGCTCGCTCATCACTAATCTTTATATTTCCATTTCTACTTCACTATTGATCCATCTCAGAGTCAAGTACTTCGACAATGAAGGGAGTGGAAGCTAAGTAAGCAGTGCTCCGCAGAACTCTGTTTGACATCTCTGAAAGTTCCAGCAGTTGGACCACAGTAATCAGCAAATTATCCCCTATGAAAAGGAGAGGGAATAACCCATAGCCCTTTAACACGGTCTAACAAAAAAAAAAAAAAACTTTTTCATACTGCCCAAAGTAGTCACCACTTCCCTTGCTGAAATTGTTCAGATACTGTCACAGCAAATGTTTATATTCTTGGGGCTGACCATCATGTGACCATAGTGACGTCACTACAGGAGGTGGTAGCTGGACATAGGGACAAGTCTTCATACAGACAGGTAAGCATAATTCTAGATGTAAGTATATTGAGAAACTTACATTAACCATAATGCCAAAGCATTGTAACGGACAAGCCTAGTTTCATAGTTGCCCACTGATCAACATCATTAAAATCAATCTCTTTGATTACAGATTGGATCATTTTGAAGATAAAGTTAGAAATAAATGTAATATGTAGTGAATGAATAAGGAAGCAACACTGCCATCTAGCAGAAAACACCCGATTTGCAGATTCATAGGTCCTTATAGCTGATGCAGCTTCAACACATTACAACTACATCAAATGTAATGTTAGCAAGAAAACCTATGTCCCCTTCTTTTTTAATTTATAAATGTGTTATTATAACCTTTTATCACCACTGCATGTCATATACAACAAAATATTGAGGACGGCTATTTGCACAAAGTGGTTTCCTACAGACATAAAGCAAAAACAAACACTTTTTTTGCGGAGCAGAAAAAAGGTTTATGTGGACCCCGTGACAACAAATTTGGTGGGATTTCCTATTCCACCCCAGAAGTTCTGCCTGACCTTCCATTGTAGACACACATCAGAGCCATGGCAATCCCAAGAAGGGTTCTATCCACTGATGTCTGTGAGAGTAAAGAAGAGTTGATTCAACAATTGTTGTAGACTTCAATGTGGACTGGAGCCTAATTCATACATAACCACCTTTCCACCTATTCTCAGCTGTAAACGATCACAAAACAACCAGCGAGGACCCCTGTCTTCCTGTTAAGTGGGGTACATAGAGGTCAGCAGTGCATACAATACTCACACTGCCAAGGGCTGAGGCCATGATTTGGAGATATGTTACTTTTATTTTACATGTTGATACTCCTAAAAATGGATTACAATTACAAAGTGTATGTAAGGGCTCATTCAGACACCCGTGCAAATTGGTCCAAGATCAGACTGCAATGCACAGACTGACAGCTGCTGCCCCGACAGGAGTATGACAGTTTTGTGTATTTCTATGAGAATGAGCGGAAGGAAAAAGTGTGGTAGAAAAAGGTGCACAAGCAGCCGGGATAACCACAGCCTTGAAAGGCCATTCAAACATTTGGGGGAGATTCACAAGGAGTGGACTTCTGCTGTAGTCATTGCTTCAAAAGCCACCAAACACACACACACACACACACACACACACACACACACACACACACACACACGTATCCAGGACAATGGGCTACAAGTGTCGCATTCCTATTGTCAAGTCACTCATGACCAATAGACAACGCCAGAAGCGTCTTACCTGGGTCAAGGAGAAAAAAACCTGGACTGTGCTCAGTGGTCCAAGGTGTTGTTTTCAGATGAAAGTAAATTTTACATTTCATTTGGAAATCAAGGTCCCAGAGTCTGGAGGAAAAGTCTGGAGAGGCACACAATCCAAGCTGCTTGAGGTCTAGTGTGAAGTTTCCACAATCAGTGATGGTTTGGGGAGCCATGTCATCTGCTGGTGTAGGTCCACTGTGTTTTAGCAAGACCAAAGTCAGCGCAGCCGTCTACCAGGAAATTTTAGAGCACTTCATGCTCCCCTCTGCCGACAAGCTTTTTGGAGATGGAAATTTCATTCTCCAGCAGGACTTGGCACCTGTCCGCACTGTCAAAAGTACCAATACCTGGTTTAGAAACAACAGTATCACTGTGCTTGACTGGCACTGGACAGAAACACCAGACCCAACAATGCAGACGAGCTGAAGGCTGCTATCAAAGCAACCTGGGCTTCCATAACATCTCAGCAGTACCACAGGCTGATCGCCTCCATGCCACGCCGCATTGATGCAGTAATTGATGCAAAAGGAGCCCCGACCAAGTATTGAGTGCATCTACTGAACATACATTTCAGTAGCCAACATTTTGGATTTTAAAAACATTTTTCAAGCTGTTGTTATAAAGTATTCTAATTTACTGAGATAATGACTTTTGTGCTTTCATTGGCTGTAAGCCATAATCATCAAAATTAACAGAAATAAACATTTGAAATAGATCACTCTGCTGGTAATGACTCTATATAATATATGAGCTTCACTTTTTGTATTGAAGAACTGAAATTAACTTTTTGATGATATTTTAATTTATTGAGATGCACCTGTATATTTGTGGATAAGTCCCCCCTGCCAGTATCACTTCGCCTCCTGAAGACGACAGGCCAAACGTATGTTGGGGCGTTCGTTGGATTGACATAGAGCTAAGTATGCCATGTTACTTTAATTCATTTTGTTTGTTGGGCCTGGTAGTGTCTATATGCAGTTAGTTACTCTTTTTGCTTTTGGGCATCTTAATTTTAAGCAGAATTACGTCCTCATTAATAATTTTGTTGATTCTATATAGATATGTGACTACTAGTGATAAGCGAGCATACTCGCAAGTACTCGGTACTCGCCCGAGCATCTCAGTACTCGAGATGCTCGGAGCTCGCCGAGTACTTGCGAGATGCTAGGGCAGATGCTTAGGTCCCCTCCCTGCATGTTTGGCACTCTTTAGAGCGCCAATCAACATGCAGGGATTGCCTGCCAATCATTGTAATGCCGCAGCCAAGTTGGTTGTGGCATTACAGTGACTGGCTGGCCGCACAGCGTCATCAGGTCTATATCAGACCAGGCGCCACTGTGCTCGTCAGTCTACTCCACAATCAGGCAGTGTAGGGAGAGGTGCTGCTGAGCTAGGGAGAGATTTGGTTGTATATTAGGTAGTGTAGAGAGAAAACAAGTACATTACACATATCCATCTCAACAAACACTCCTTCTGATGACTAATCTATCTGCAGAGATATCAGGCAGGCAGTGTATATAGGCAGACAGGCAGTGTATATAGCAGATTGCAGTGCATATAGCACAAGAGGCTCCATTCCAGTTGTGCTTTCTGCTGCTGTTAGATATTTCTAGTCAAAGGCCCAGGTCTCAGGTGCCAGGAATAATATTTTTTGGATCTTAATCCTCATTATTTGCTTAAAAAGCAATCCAGAGAACACACTTTTTCTGCGCCATTTGCTCGTTGGCACTGCAGAATACAGCCAGGTCCTTTCCATATTACAACGCTAGAAATCCAGCTATTTAAAACTGTGGTTTGTCCGTCACACGGACCACATATAATTGCGCTGAATATACGGCCAGTTTTGGCCTTCATTCAAATTTTTTTTTCAGTGTGTCAGCAAATTTTTTGGTGCGGGTTTGCTGTTCAAAATACACTGCTCAAAAAAATAAAGGGAACACTCAAATAACACATCCTTGATCTGAATGAATGAAATATTCTCATTGAATACTTTGTTCTGTACAAAGTTGAATGTGCTAACAACAAAATCACACAAAAATCATCAATGGAAATCAAATTTATTAACGAATGGAGGCCTGGATTTGGAGTCACCCCCAAAATTAAAGTGGAAAAACATACTACAGGCTGATCCAACTTTGATGTAATGTCCTTAAAACAAGTCAAAATGAGGCTCAGTATTGTGTGTGTGGCCTCCACGTGCCTGTATGACCTCCCTACAACGCCTGGGCATGCTCCTGATGAGGTTGCGGATGGTCTCCTGTGGGATCTCCTCCCAGACCAGGACTAAAGTATCCGCCAACTCCTGGACAGTCTGTGGTGCAACGTGACGTTGGTGGATGGAGCGAGACATGATGTCCCAGATGTGCTCAATCGGATTCAGGTCTGGGGAACGAGCGGGCCAGTCCATAGCTTCAATGCCTTCATCTTGCAGGAACTGCTGACATACTCCAGCCACATGAGGTCTGGCATTGTCCTGCATTAGGAGGAACCCAGGGCCAACCGCACCAGCATATGGTCTCACAAAGGGTCTGAGGATCTCATCTCGGTACCTAATGGCAGTCAGGCTACCTCTGACGAGCACATGGAGGGCTGTGCGGCCCTCCAAAGAAATGCCACCCCACACCATTACTGACCCACTGCCAAACCGGTCATGCTGAAGGATGTTGCAGGCAGATCGCTCTCAACGGCGTCTCCAGACTCTGTCACGTCTGTTACATGTGCTCAGTGTGAACCTGCTTTCATCTGTGAAGAGCACAGGGCACCAGTGGCGACTTTGCCAATCCTGGTGTTCTGTGGCAAATGCAAAGTGTCCTGCACGGTTGTTGGGCTGCGAGCACAACCCCCATCTGTGGATGTCGGGCCCTCATACCACCCTCATGGAGTCAGTTTCTAACAGTTTGTGCAAACACATGCACATTTTTGGCCTGCTGGAGGTCATTTTGCAGGGCTCTGGCAGCGCTCCTCCTGTTCCTCCTTGCACAAAGGCGGAGGTAGCAGTCCTGCCGCTGGGTTGTTGCACTCCTACGACCCCCTCCACATCTCCTCGTGTACTGGCCTGTCTCCTGGTAGCGCCTCCAGCCTCTAGACACTACGCTGACAGACAGAGCAAACCTTCTTGCCACAGCTCGCATTGATGTGCCATCCTGGATGAGCTGCACTACCTGAGCAACTTCTGTGGGTTGTAGAGTCCGTCTCATGCTACCACGAGTGTGAAAGCACAACCAACATTCAAAAGTGACCAAAACATCAGCCAGAAAGCATTGGTACTGATGTGGTCTGTGGTCTAGACCTGCAGAACCACTCCTTTATTGAGCGCGTCTTGATAATTGACAATCATTTCCATCTATTGTCTATTCCATTTGCACAACAGCATGTGAAATTGATTGTCAATCAGTGTTGCTTCCTAAGTGGACAGTTTGATTTCACAGAAGTTTGATTTACTTGGAGTTATATTCTGCTGTTTAAGTGTTCCCTTTATTTTTTTGAGCAGTGTAGTTACCTACGAGCCAGGTATTTAAAACTGGTTTCTCCGTCACAGGGATCACATTCACATATAATTGCGCTGAAAATACTGCCATTTTTGGCCTCCATTCAAATTTTTTTTCAGTGTGTCAGCAAAGTTTTTGCCACCAGTTTACTATTCAAAATAGCTACCTACAGGCCAGGTATTTAAAACTGTGGTTTCTCCATCACACGGATTACATATAACTTCGCTCCAAATTCAGCTATTTGTAGTGAGCGTGGAAGATATTGTCCTCCATTTAAAATGGGCAAGGCGCATGGCAAGGGACGGGGAACTGGGCGTGATGGTGATGCATGCAAAGGCCAAGGCCGTGGGCAAGCTGAAATTGTGCCACAGCAAACACCCACATCTTCTTGCCCGACCTTCCTGTCCCAATTCCTAGGGGACCGCAGCACACCACTATTAAACCTAGAGCAGTGTCAAAAGGTTGTTGGTTGGATAGCGGATAATGCTTCCAGTCACTTTGCCACCACCACCACCACCACACGGTCAAGTCTCAGTAGCCGTGAGTCTGGACCGCATATTCCTCACCCTGATCCTCCTTCCTCCCACCATGCCGAGTGCCCAGAGACAATTGATCCCACACTTGGACACTCTGAGGAGCTGTTCACTTTTCCATTTATTGATTCGGGCCTCTCGCCAGGTCAACTTGAAGCGGGGCAAGAGATCGCATGTAGCGATGCCCAAATATTTGAGCTGCCACAGTCACATGAAGGCGACGGTGGGAAAGTGTCACAAGAGGTGGACGATGATGAGATACAATTGCCAGAAAGTCAGGAGGAGGACCAGGGTGTGGAAGTGGAAGACGAGGTAGTGGATGATATAGTAACTGACCCAACCTGGCAGGAGGACTTGCAGAGCGAGGACAGCAGCACACAGGGGGAGGAAGGCAGAGCACCCCAACAGGCAGGAAGAAGCAGTGTGGTGGCCGCAGACAGAAGGCAGGCAACAGCTCCCCGAAACACCAACATGACGGAAGTTGCCAGTACAACTGTTAGGTCTTCCCGAGTCTGGTTGTTTTTTAAAGACTCTGCCGATAACCCCAAAAAGGCCATTAGCACCACCTGCCAGGCCAGCATCAGCAGGGGTGGCAAAACTAGCAGCCTGACCACCACCAGCATCATCAGGCACATGGCAGCAAATCACCCAACTTGTGGGCCGAACCCCAGGGTCCAGGAACAGCATCTGTGGGTGGCACCATTGCTTCTTCCGCTGTTGTGCATGCAAGCCAATCCCCTGTCCATGGTGCATGCGAAGATGTCTCTTGCCCTGCACCTGTCGTTGGACACTCAAGTAGCAGCATCAGGAAGCACGTCCACGTCCTTGTTCCAGCGCAGCGTTCAGTTGTCCATACCCCAGTCCTTGGAACGCAAGCGCAAATACACACCCAACGCCCCACAGGCCACACTACTAAATTCCCACATTTCACGACTGCTTGCGCTTGAAATGTTGTTGCCTTTTAGGCTCGTGGAGATGGAAGCATTCCGCAACCTGATGGCGACGGCCGTCCCTCGGTACTCGGTCCCCAGCCGCCAGTATTTCTCCCGGTGTTCCGTCCCCGCATTACACAAGCACGTGTCCCAAAACATTAGCAGTGCCCTCAACAACACAGTTACCGGGAAAGTCCACCTAACCACGGACACGTGGACAAGTGCTTGTGGGCAGGGACGGTACATCTCGCTGAACACTGTACGTCTTGCGGAACACGTCCTCCCGACGCCAAGGATTGCAGGCCCTAGGTCAATCAGGGTTACCCCCACAGTCTACAGCTCCTGCACCTCATCCTCCTCATCCTCTTCAGCCTCCATCTCTGAAATGACCACATCAGTCACAAGCTGGGAGCAATGCAGCACTGCCTCGGCCAAGCGGCAACAGGCTGTACTGAAGCTAATATGTTTAGGTGAAAAACCGCACAATGCTGAAGAGTTGTGGACAGCTCTGAAAGAGCAGGCAGATCTGTGGCTCACACCGCTGAACCTACAGCCAGGCATGGTCGTGTGTGACAATGGCCGGAACCTGGTGGCGGCTCTGAGGCGAGGTGAGCTGACCCATGTACCATGCCTGGCCCATGTGCTTAACCTCGTGGTTCAGCGGTTTCTCAAAGCCTACCCGGAGCTGCCAAATCTGCTTGTTAAAGTACGCCGCCTGTGCGCCCATTTTAGAAAGTCACCTACAGTTTCTGCCGACCTTGCCGTGTTTCAGCAGCGTTTGCAGCTTCCGACTCACAGACTGGTGTGTGATGTCCCCATTCGTTGGAACTCTACACTGCAGATGTTGGGAAGGATTTGTGAGCAGAAGAGAGCAGTTGTTGACTACCAGCATCAACAAGTCCGTCGGTATTCAATTCAGACTCCACACATAAGACCTCAGGAGTGGACATGGATGTCAGACATATGTACCATCCTCCAAAACTTTGAGGACTCCACCAAGATGGTGAGCGGCGATGATGCCATAATTAGCGTCCCCATCCCGCTTCTGTCTTCTGAAATGCTCACAATCAAAGAGGATGCATTGCAGGCGGAGCATGATGAGATGGAGCAAGGAACCATACAGGGTGATTACACACAGCCCAGCCTCATCTCATCCCAACGTAGATTGGGTGACAATGAGGAGGAGGAGGAAGAACAGGAGCTAGTTTCATGCGCTATAGACGGTACTACCTGCACAGCTGTCATACCGTCTATTCAGCGTGGATGGCCAGAGGGCAGAAGAGGAGGAGAGCATGGTCAGTCATGCTCTTGGTAAGGACACGGAAGTCTTGCCTGTTAGCAGTCTAGCACGCATGGCTGAGTTTATGTTACGCTGCCTTTACCATGACCCTCGCGTTCTCAAAATTTTGGGTGACAGTCAATACTGGTTGGTGACACTTCTAGACCCACGCTACAAGGAGAACTTTATATCTTTTATTCCTGAGGCGGACAGGTCTACAAAAATGGGGCTGTACCAGAAGGCCCTTGTTGCAGAACTATTAAAAAAATTCCCATCTGAAAACGCTGGCGGCAGAGGTCACAGTTCATTGGACCACCAAGGAGTACAGGCGAGAGAGACACAACTCCAATCCAGCAGAGGCAGGGGAACACTGTCAAAGTTCTGGGAGAATTTTCTCAGCCCCTCCCTCACAAGCCCTGAGGTGCGGGGTACTCTCACAAGGAGTGCAAAGTTTGGGAAGATGCTGAGGGATTACCTTGCCGACCATACCAACGTCCTCCATGATTCCTGTGTGCCTTATAATTATTGGGTATCCAAGCTGGATATGTGGAATGAACTTTCTCTGTATGCCTTGGAAGTTCTGGCCTGCCCTGTCGCAAGCGTTTTATCAGAGTTGGTTTTTAGTGCCGCTGGTGTAATTATAACTGATAAGTGCATCCGCCTGTCAAATGAAAATGCTGACAGGCTGACTCTTATAAAAATGAACAAGGGCTGGATTGGGCCAGACTTCTCAACACCACCGAATGATATCAGCGTAACAAACTCAAATCTTGTGTCTTTTTTTGGGAGGTGTATTCCCATTCACCTCTTCACAGCCACACATGGGTATACGCTTCCTGATTTTGGCTATTTGCTCTTGTCCTCCTCCTTCTCCTCATCCTCCACCACCATATCACCAGGGTGACCGTGGTCCGAGATGCAACACCCACATAATTTTTTTGAAGGGGGTTTATGATGCCCGTAAAAAAAAATTTTTTATACAGTATGTTCATGTATACCCCCTAGGGGTAAATGTTTGTCAGCCCATACACTTAGTGCATGGGCATTACAAGTATAGGAGACCCGCTCCTTTCTAATGGGAACATTTTTTTATGAGGCCCTCCTCCATGTCTCTTCCAAGGGGCATTGGAGTGCCTCCCAATTTTTGGCTGCCCTTGCATTCACTGCACAGGCAAACACAAAGGTAGACCCACTTCCTAATAATGGGAACATTGTTTTCATGAGGCCCTCCTCTAAGTCTCTTCAAAGGGGTATTGGGGTGCATCCAAATTTTGGGCAGCCCTGCCACTCACTGCATACGCAATAACAGTACAGGAGACCCACTCTTTAGCAATGGGAGCAAAAAAACATAGCTGGCTGATGGCTCTCTAAGAATAGTGAGGGCTGACTGCTGGACCTTTAAGAATAGTAAAGGTCGCCTGATGGCCCTATAAAAATAGGCTGTGTGACTTCCAGAGTCCCTCCTTCATAAATGAAACATGATGTGTCTGATGATACCTCACACACCACATGGCCAGATAAGGTTGTAAAATGTTAAAATTACATTTCCTGGTGAATGCATTTGTCACGGTTGAAAGCAATGCAAAAGTGAAAAAACACTACGTGTGAACATAGCCCTAGGTGTGGAGGAGCATTTTTGTTTTTGGTTATTTATTTTGCTTTATATGCAAGTCATTACCCTGGAAAGGATTTTCCTTAACATATTTCTCAGGAAAATCCAGTTTGGTTTCGTTTTTGTATGTTTTATTGTGAGTCCGTAAAAGTGGCGTAATACCTCTGACAACGTTGTTGAGAGAAGTGACCTGGGAGTCAGAAATGCTTCCAAGGGTCTTCCCCATGCTGTCCCCATGTCATTTGAGCACTGTTCTCATCGATTTGGGCAATTTTTAGGCCCTCTGCAGACGGTCGGGGGGAGCTGCCTGAAAAATGCTCGAGCAACCCATAGACTTACATTGGGCTCGTTGCTCGGGTCGAGCACCCGAGTATTCCAATGTGCTCGACCCGAGCATCGAGCACCCGAGCATTTTACTGCTCGTCCATCACTAGTGACTAAAGAGGTTAGCAGGAATATAAGATATTGACACATATGCAATCTATATTTTGACTGTCATTACATTTATATCCTCATTGCTTATTAGGGATTGTCCTCACTTGCATAGAACGGTGGTTGCTCATGTGTTATTGCATACCCACCAGTTGATTTTTTTGGAGTGTTCCTTGCTGTATTGGTATATGCATGTGCTCTTGTTTTTAATATATGTAATAATAATAAAAACAATATATATATTTTATGGAAATTTCTCACTCCATTTTTTGAACAGAGGTGGCACTCAGGTCTTCTATACATATTTAATGACTTTTGAATGTTTTTCCAGTTACTATAATGGATCTGATATAGGCATTTTTTTTCGCTTTATTCATGTTTAATACTTTGTAGAGAATCCTTTGCAGGCAATGACTGCCTGAAATCTGGAATCCATGGATGTCACCAGACAGTGGCTTCCTCCTTTATGATGCTTTGCCTGGTCTTTACTGCAGCTAACTTCAGTTGTTTCTTGTTTGTAGGTCTTTCTGCCAGAAGTTTTATCTTAAGCCTGTGAGATGCTGCACAATGGGGTCGAGATTAGGTGATTGACTGGCCCATTGCAGAATATTCCAGTTTTTTGCCTTAAACACCTGGGTTACTTTCGCAGTATGTTTTGGGTCATTGTCCATCTGTTCTGTGAAGCACCGTCCAATCAACCTTGCTGAATTTGGTTGAATTTGAGCAGAAAGTATCGCCCTATACATTTCAGATTTCGTCTGGCTGTTTCTGTCTTCAGTCATATTGTCAATGAACACTATTGACCTAGTGCCATTAGAAGCCATACATGACCACGCCATCACAATGCCTCCACCATGTGTTACAAAGGATGTGGTGTGCTTTGGATCATGAACCGTTCCAAGACTTCTCCATACTTTCTTCTTTACATCATTCTGGTACAGGTTGATCATAGTTTCATCTATCCAAAGAATGCTTTAACAGAACTGGCCTGGTTTCTTTAGATATATTTTGGCAGAGTCTAATGTGACCTTTCTATTTTTAAGGCTATTTAAAGGGAATGTGTCACCCCATTGGGCGATATCAGACCTCTACTATGGCCATACAGGGTATAGAAAAGTAAATCTATACTTACCTGTATGATCCATAGCAGAGGTCTGATTGCAGAGAAATCTGGTTTTATAAAGTCTGTTTTCCAGAGCAAACCCCTATCTGCTTACTATTCCCCTATATCGCTGCCTCTGTTCTAAATTACCATATTCCCCTCTCCCCTGCACGTCACAGGGCCCTATAACAGACCCTGTGACGTGCCCTGCTCTGCCTCCCATCCCGCACATGCGCAAAGCATCGCTCCCATGGAGCGCACTTTGTTTTCCTCCGGCCCCGTTTGGCTGCATGCTGCGCCGCAGCCTTGTATTGCGCAAGCGACGGTGAGTCACAGACTTCCGCTCCGCTGACAGTACGGGGCCGGAGGGAAACAAAGCGCGCTCCATGGGAGTAGCGTTTTGCGCTTGCACGGGAGGGGAGACAGAGCAGGGCACGTCACAAGGCTTGTCACATGGCCCTGTGATGTGCAGGGGAGGGGGAAATATGGTAATTTAGCACAGAGGCAGCGATTTAGGGGAATAGTAAGCAGATAGGGGTTTGCTCTGGAAAACAGACTTTATAAAGCAGATTTCTCTGCAATCAGACCTCTGCTATGGGACATACAGGTAAGTATAGATTTACTTTTCTATCACCTGTATGCCCATTGTAGAGGTCTGATATCGCCCAGGGGGGTGACACCTTCCCTTTAATGACTTGCACCCTGTGGTGAACCCTCTGTATTTTCTCTCATGAAGTCTTTATGGTAGACTTGGATACTGAAACTCTTAATTCCTGGAGCGTGTTCGTCACTTGGGTGGACGTTGCGAAGTGGTTTTTCTTCACCATGGAAAGGATTCTGTGACCATCTACCACTGTTGACTTCTATATAGTCATGACATAAAGGAGAGACATACGAGTGAGTGCATACTCTGTATAGGGATCATCTATGTAACCCAATCATGGACATATGAAGAAAATACGACCATTGAAGCAAAAAACTATTGGAAAACGAGAGAAACACGCTTCAAAACTGGTCACTTAAAATTAAATAAACATTTTTCATGATATAACAAGCATGGGTGATAAATTACAAGACACAAGAAATGATTAAAAACAATGCGGTAGAGAGGCACCAAAGGAGGAGGTACAAATAGTAACCACAAAGACCCTTCTCTATATATGCTGCTGAAAAACATCAAAAAATGGACTTAATGAGAAATATGCCAGTGCCTAAATAAGAGCAGGTATAATATTCGGAAAGTGCCAAGTGGCAAATGCTGTCCAGTCAGGCATAATAATCAGATCAATAGAGATTATGTATGAAATATACCATATATTATGCTTCAATCAATAGACACTGCTACATCAATTTATGCAAAAATGTATTGGCTGAATATAACCGAATCTCACAGTATAATAAAACTGCTACATCAATTTGTGCAAAAATGTATTGGCTGAAAATACCCAAATCACACAGTATGATAGAATATAAATATTATATAGATAGAAAAAATGCCAAGTGGCAAATGCCTACAGATCATACATTAAAGTAGGTAAACCAAAGGCATACCATCAGATGTATTCAGTGCACAAGTATAACAAATAAAGCGTTGGTACAAAAAATCCTCAGCCAGTATGTTCACCGCAAATATAAATAAAGCAGCAAGGACTTCCTATATTAAGGGGAGTATAACAATCACTCACATCCACTATGGGTATGTATTACCTCCTCAATGACGCACACCCGACGCGCGTTTCGGCTCAGCTGCCTTTGTCAGGGAGTGGTCTCAATAGAAATAGGCGGGGTTTAAAAGGGCCATCTAACCAATAATGTGCGAGGGTGTGGAATCGCTACACCAATGTGTGTGAGATGAGCTTGTAGTGAAGCATGCAAATCGACGCCCACCCGCCGTATCCACGGCAACCCCGTCATGTGACCGATGACGCCCCGATCACGTGGGTGTCCTGGCTGCTTTATTTATATTTGCGGTGAACATACTGGCTGAGGATTTTTTGTACCAACGCTTTATTTGTTATACTTGTGCACTGGATACATCTGATGGTATGCCTTTGGTTTACCTACCTTAATGTATGATCTGTAGGCATTTGCCACTTGGCATTTTTTCTATCTATATAATATTTATATTCTATCATACTGTGTGATTTGGGTATTTTCAGCCAATACATTTTTGCACAAATTGATGTAGCAGTTTTATTATACTGTGAGATTCGGGTATATTCAGCCAATACATTTTTGCATAAATTGATGTAGCAGTGTCTATTGATTGAAGCATAATATATGGTATATTTCATACATAATCTCTATTGATCTGATTATTATGCCTGACTGGACAGTATTTGCCACTTGGCACTTTCCGAATATTATACCTGCTCTTATTTAGGCACTGGCATATTTCTCATTTAGTCCATTTTTTGATGTTTTTCTTTGTGGTTACTATTTGCACCTCCGCCTTTGGTGCCTCTCTACCGCATTGTTTTTAATCATTTCTTGTGTCTTGTGATTCTTCACCCATGCTTGTTAAAATGAAATAAACATTTTTCATGATATAAGTGACCAGTTCTGAAGCGTGTTTCTCTCGTTTTCCACTGTTGACTTCTGTGGACATCCAGGCAGTCCCCAGGCTCACCAGGGCTCGCATTTTTTTTTTTTTGCAGAATGTGGATTTGGCCACTCCTAATATTTCTGCTCTCTCTGATGAATTTTTTTTTATTTAGCCTAATGGTGGTCTGTTTCTCTTAAATTGAGAGCTCCTTTGACTGCATATTATATGTTCACAGCAACAGATTTCAAATGCAAATGCCACACGTGGAATTAGCTCCAGACCCTTTACCTGCTTAACTGATAATGAATTAACGAGGAAATAGCCCACGCAACCCATTAAACAACTTTTGAGATAACTGTCCAATTACTTTTGGTCACTTTAAAATGAGGCAGCTACATATTAAAGAGCTGTAATTCCTAAATCTTTACTCCAATTACTACATCAATACCCTCAAATTAAGGCCAGGGTCACACGAGCATTGATTCTTGAGAGAATAGGATCGATTACGGTAATGACACTCACCTCAAACTCTTATCAGAGTTTCAGCCGAATGTAAGTTTATTGTGATCCAATTCATGAGAGAATTGTATCACATGTGCGAAGAAGACGGAGAACTTAATTTCTCCAACTTCTTCAATGTCTGTTTCTGCGTAAATCGGACTGCACTCTGATGACATCTCAGTGCAGAGCATTGTTTTACACAAACCCATAGACGTGAACGAGTGCGCGTGATCCGATGTGCGCAGCCACTCGCAGAATGGGGCGATTTTTGTTCTCTTGCCAAATTAGCATGAGGAAAAAAAAGCAGATCTGCACTTCCCCATCAGATAGCATTCATCCGAGTTGTATGCTCGTGTGGTGAAGACCTCAAGCTGGCAGTCTGCACTTTAAGCCCATATTGATTATGTAACTGTATTTTGAATATGTTTTTGTAAACAGCTAAAATGCCAAAACTTGTGTCACTGTATATTCCACTATATAAAGTCCTCTATACGAATAGGAGATGGGTTTACAATTTTTTGTAAGGTTTGGAGAAAATGGTTAGCAATAGGATACACTGCCAAATAGGATTCCCAGCAGAACTCTCTTTATATTTAGTGCTATCATATGTTTGCATAAGGTGTTACTTAATGACATAGGTGGGCATGGGGAGCGGTATGATTGGGTGCTGTGTATGAGGTTGTATGTATTGAGTGTATGAATATGATTCTTTAGTTGTTATGCTACTACATTATATGGATCTAGAGTCAGAAGTATGCTATTGACATTATTATTATACTCAGGTCTTGAAAGGTTTAAATAATATCCCATATTCTTACTGAACTGGCTTCATTGGGCATTGATGATACTTATAACATCATTTGTACGATTCTAAGGTTGTGTACACATGTTGCAGATTTGGTGCGTTTTTGCCATGCAGATTTGCTAGCAAAACCTAATGCCAGGAAAGTGAATGAGAAACCTGAAGTGTCATGCACACATTAAGTATTTTTGACTTGCAGATTTGGTGTAGAAAATAATCTGTAGCATGTCAATTCTCTGTGCGTTTTTGCCTGTTTTTCACCCATTGAATGCACTGAAAAAACGCAGGCGACGCAACGTTTTTGAGACTGCGTTTTCCTGCCAAAAGAGATGCAGAAACGATGCAGAAATTTCTGCACACAAAATACTCAACATGTGCACATGCCCTGATTGTTGCTATTGATAATATTTTTATTGTGTTAAGCAGTTTTCATGCATAAGCCTAATGCAGATGAACATAAACTTAATCAGAATTAAAAAAATAGTTGAAAGAAAATTATAAACTTTGAAAATCAAACTTTATTGCAATTATAAACAGGTGCAGGAGATGTCCAGATAATATACATGTAGTATGTACGGAAACTGTAAAACAAGTGATAACGCACTTCCTTTATAATGTGACATCTTGTAAACATACCTACAACTGTAAAATTCACCAAAGACCAAGATCTGAAGGAGCTATAAAGTAAAGTATCAAGCTCTATGGTTAAAGAAGCACTCCCATGAAAAGTTTTATCCTCTTAATATATTGCAATCATCATATTACAGAGCACTGTGTACTTACAATTGCTCATTTTGTCTTTCTACCCAGATAATTCTTCTTTTCTCCACTAGGTCAATGACATCACCTGATTATAAAATGACTGACTGAATCCTTTTAAGCTCTATTTAGAAACAGGAGGTAAATTTTTCCTGTATGAGTGATGAGTCACAGCAAATATCCCTGGCGGCTGGGAGGAGTGGAGCAGCAGGGTCAGAAGATGAAGAGGGGAATGATAAATGCAGGGACAAGAGACTTCCTGTTTCTATATAAAGCAGAGAAAAGAGAAGAATTAGCTAGGTAGAAAAGAGAAGTGAGCAATTTTAAGTACACAGTGCTATGTAATATAATGATTGCAATATATTAAGAGGATACAATCTTGGATGGGAGTGCTCCTTTAACTTTCTAGACCCTTTTTAGGACCTTTGTTCAGCTTCAGAAATAAAATATACACCATTTCAGGAGTAGCATAACTGAAAGTATGCTGTTTCCTGGGGTAGCACCAACAGTAGAGAATAAAGTCTTGGTGTCAAAAGAAATCATTTTAACCAGCAGTTGCAATACGAATATTAAATTAATTTAATTATCTTTCACAACTGAAAATGTTTAATGTCTGAAACAGAGCAGCACTGACTTCTGAGCTGGTGATTTGCAAAGCTCTCATGAATCTGCAGTTAGAGGACACTAGCCAACTACACATTGCTGTCATATGCAGTGGCAGTCTGCAGATAAAGGGGCATTAGAGTAAATAAAGACCTCTAAAGTCAAGCTAAACATTAATAACGTCATAGTTCAGCACAACAGGTAAACTGTGAAAGATGGTAGTTAAAAATGCAACGTGTGTAATATTTACTGTACTTCATTACAGTCTTAAATTTATAGGACATCAGTCAACACATCAAGTAGAAGCAGAAACCATATGTGTACAATATACTTTTATGGCAAGGGACAAAACTTTACTTTGCATATCTATATAGTTGGCCTTAGTGTTCTAATAACATGAAATTTGTATTTTTATACAATTTGGAAATTTTCTTCTACTTCAATAACTTACTCTGGGAGAAGGTGCATCACTTTACACTCAGCCATGCAGATGCATCTCATGTCATTAGATAAGTAAGCAATACTCCCTACCTTATACCAGCAATGACCCATTTATCAATCCTAGAGGACCGCAGTTAATTGTAAAACATAGAGGCTGGAAACACATGGGACTGATCCAGTGTATAATTCACTTATTGTATTGTGGAGGGTAATATCTCACCTACAGCGAGGGTAGTAGAATATCAAGCTGTGTATCCGTCCCTTGTGCTTGTACCATTTGTTCCCATATTTTATTCCCATTTATAGATTCCTAAATAAATGCTACTATATTTGATAGCATTGTACTATAGCATGTAGGAACACTATCCCTATAGTGTTTCTCTGGTTGTGTTTGTATTGTAATGTGTCAGGAGCAAATCCTCTACAACAGATGAGCTGTATCTACAGCGCGGTAGACATACCTTGTACCGCAGTGTTACACATACATGCATAGACTATGGTCCTAATTATAATATTTCTATTTAATACTATAACACTTTATGATCAACTACCTAACAATGCATTGACATATCACTAATATATGGTATTATTGGTCTGGCCACTGAAGACACTATTAAAAGGGAACCTAAACTACGAGCAGCACAAATCACATACTGGTTGTGTTATTGCAGCCGTATATGTTTTATGCGGCGTTACAGAGAAACAATACTTGTAAAAGCTGGCCGGCCACCGTGCGTCTTGGATGACAAGTCCAAGAGGTATGTCCCTGGTGGCTTCTCCCAGCTCCCTTAGACTGACAGGTGTCTACTTATACACAAAGATAGGGAGGGGAAAGACTTGTTAAGTCAAGGGCTGTAGGGCGGAGAGAAGTCACTGAGGACTCACCTCTTGGACTAGTCAATCGAGATGCATCATCCACAGCCACCTCTAATTCATGCTGCCCGTGGTTTAGGCAGCCTGAATCTGCTGTTAGGTTCTCTTTAAACCTATGAAGGCAAAAAAGTGCTACAACAGTGTTTCATTGTGCAGGGAGCAGCGGTGAGGACCCAATGAAGTGTATAGGGACCAGCTGCAGTTTCCTACACAGTTGGGTGGGAGGATCACAACTTTGACGGAAACAATTAAAAGGCGGCGCAGTGATACAAAAACACGGAGTCTTCTTCATTTAACCACCAAGACAGAAAAGTGAGACTCCCTGCAACCCCCATGAAAAACAGAAGGCACATCCTTGCGATATGCTATAATTAAAAGGGTTTTCCGAGATTTGGATAAAAGGAGTATGGCAGCAGCCCAAAAGCATCTGCTGAGCCCCAGGAGACCTGGCACAGACATTACAGTACCGGTATGATAGGTGATTATGGTATTTTTATTTTATAAGGGAGTCTACTTTATTTAAAAAGAGTTTGTCCATTTAGTGCATAACTCCTTAATAAAATAGGAATACCTCTTTAAACCAAGGTTGAATACAACAGACTTGACGTCTGCTATTTTACCCCCCATAACCTTGAATAAAAAAAGTAATTAATAAACATTGAACATCTTGTTCAGTGCAATTTGTTTTAGAAAAGTAAAAACCATTAAAGTGTATTTTGTTCTGCAGCTCTGGCAGGGAAACGGTCCATAACTTAACAATGCATCTCCAATTATGCTTCACTAGAACTAAATCATATCAATCCTATCTAGGTCCAGTGCGTTCTTCATAAACCTGCTCATGAGTCGGCCTTCTAGAAACAAGATGCTTGTAAACAACAACGTGCAATTAACGGAGGAAACCACAAATAAATTAACTTATCTAAAAATAATGTCAAATATTCACCAGCATTTCTGGATATCAAACCTGTTCAAAAGAGGAGAAGAGAATAGGTTACTTAAGCAATGAACACAAGAAAAGCTTTAATTTCTATGGTTCTATGGCCTCCACAGATATAGATTCACAGCATTCAATACTGGATAAATTTAGTTTGTATTGTCCTGCATTTTCAGTAAACTAACAGCACAAATGCAGTAAAATCTGTCATGTAGGATCTTCATTGTTAAATAACAAATCTAACATGTATTTTACACTGGGCGATCATCGCCCCAGCGTATTAGTACACACATTTGAACTTGAGGAGATGTGCTGCTGATAATAATGCAGAGTCTTGCACAAATATTCTTGCAAAACTCTCCCGATAATTGCAGAATTTAAAATAGAATTAAACAAGTTAGTCAAGTGGTACAAGATGTGGGCAATTTGTCCGTCCATGTACTATTAATGTTCTCTTAAAAGGGTTATCTGGCCTTAGAACACAAGTCTGCAGTCACTCTATGTGACTGCAAACTTGTGAATCGTCACATCGCGTGCACTGCTCGCTGTGTAGATTCTCCTATGCTGGGAGTGGGGGGCGCACATCATGCGGTCACATGCCTATTGAACGTGTGCAGCCTTGCTTAATGAAGGTGTCTTGAGAGAGGCTGGAAATGTCTAGCCAAATGTGGCCGGAAGTATGCAAATTGCATACTTTTGGTCACATGACCGCGCGCTTCCTGCAGCAGCACCGGAGAATCCTCACAGTGCGCAGTGTGCGCGCTGTGAGGATTCACAAGTCTGCAGACTTGTAGCCTAAAACCAGACAACCCTTTTAATGCGCATCAGTTAAAGCTATAACTTCTAATACAAAAAATGTAATCAAAATTGTTTGTCTGGAAACAAAGCTGTATTGATCTGATGAAACAAACACAGCTTGAAAATAAAGTATGCATACATATTGGAACTAGTGCACATGGATTACCATAGAAGCAAATAATGGGCACCTTACACTTACAGTAAAATACATACATATTCTAATGAAGAAACTTAAAGAAAAAAGCATAAAAAGTTAATGAAAAAAAACACAGCCATAGAGGGGGTTAAAGCACAACACTAGCCTCTTGTCTCTACCTATTGATTTCACACACCTAGAAATGTCAAGAGACATGGAAAAAGATCATTACTGTGAACAGACTGGAGGAAAATCTGTTCATTTCCCCACGAGGATGCTGTTCATTTCAGTTGTCAATGGATGCTATAATTGAGGAATAAAACCTTTTCGAAACTATCTGGATAAAGGCTCATGTTGCAGATTGATTTGTCAATACTAATAACAAGACTTGTGTTCCTGTATTAATTACTTGATGAAAGCCTGTAAAGATTGTGCCAATAGCGTCCTGCCATATGCTGGCTGCATATTCTTGCCAGAAAGCAATATAATTTGTTTTAAACCTGTAACTTCAAAACCTGTTCTCAAAGATTATAAAATCAGGGCTTAATGGAGTTGTCCAGGATTGTGATAATGATGACCTATCCTTCGTATAGGCCATCAATATCTGATCATTTGGTTTTGACAGCCATCACCCCAATGATCAGCTGCTATAACCTCTGCTGGCAGCTGGATGAAAAAAGGAGATTTTTGTGTACTCACCGTAAAATCTCTTTCTCTTAGCCCCTAATTGGGGGACACAGGACCTTGGGTGTTATGCTGCTGTCCACTAGGAGGCGACACTAGGCTTAATCTGAAAAAGATTAACAGCGGCTCCTCCTCTGCAGTATACACCCCCTGACGGCGTCAGCCATGTTCAGTTTTGTGCAAAAGCAGTAGGAGGAACGTAACATGGATAACATAAACATGCCTATAGGAAGGCAACTATGTACGAGCTCAAGAAAAACACCAATATGAGAACTCAACGTAACAACGGCCCGAGACGGGCAACAGGGTGGGAGCTGTGTCCCCCAATTAGAGGCTAAGAGAAAGAGATTTTACGGTGAGTACACAAAAATCTCCTTTACTCTGTCGCCTCATTGGGGGACACAGGATCTTGGGACGTCCCAAAGCAGTCCCTGGGTGGGAAGCAATGGACGAATATTGTGTAGACAGGCCCCTATAATTGGGGCACTGCCGCCTGCAGGATACGTCTACCGAGGATTGGGTATGAACCCTGTAGTGCTTGGCAAATGTGTGTAGACTAGTCCAGGTGGCTGCCTTACACACTTGTTGTGCCGAAGCCTGGTGCCGAATGGTTCAGGAAGCCCCTACCGCACGTGCAGAGTTTGCCGTAATACCTGCTGGAAGAGGAGAATTTTTGAGGCGGTAGGCCTCTTGTATGGTGAATCTGATCCACCTAGCAAGGGTAACTTTGGAAGCTGGCAGACCCTTGCGGCTGCCTTCCAGAAGAATGAAAAGAGAACCAGACTTCCGGAAGGGAGCAATCCTAGACACATAGATACGTAATGCCCTGACAAGGTCAAGCGTATGCAGAGCCTTCTCCACTCTATGAACCGGGGCCGGACAGAGGGATGGTAGCGAAAGAGCACAGAGAGAGCTGACACTTGGCTCTTAAGAGAGCCCAGAGACAGTTTGGCCTCCAGACCCGATTGGAGAACCCAAGTACCCTGGGGAGGGAATATGGGAATGGTGTCTGGCCACGAGATTCGCACCAGGTGAAGAAAACTTTCCAGGTACGGTAATAGATCTTCGCAGAGTTTGGCTTCCGTGCTCTGATCATGGTTTCAATGACGTCAGGCGAGAACCCTGACTTGGTTAAAACCCAGGTCTCAATGGCCATGCCATCAAATTGAGGGCCCCTGAGTTCTGGTAGTAGAACGGGCCCTGTGACAGAAGATCTTGGCGGTTGGGGAGACGACAGGGGACGTCTGCTGTAAGCTGCACGATGTCGGCGTACCACGTACGTCTGGACCAGTCAGGTGCGATGAGGATGGTTGGAACTCCCTCTTGCTTGATCTTCCTCACCACTCTGGATATTAGGGGAAGAGGTGGAAAGATGTACAGGAGGTGAAACGGAGTCCAGTCCTGAACCAGGGCGTCCACTCCCAGCGACCGCGGGTCATGTGTTCTGGCCATGAAGTTGGAGACTTTGGCATTGAAGTGGGATGCCATCAGATCCACGTCCGGAGTCCCCCAGCAATGGCAGATCTGGTGAAAAACTTCGGGATGGAGAGACCACTCTCCCGAGTCCATTCCCTGCCGGCTGAGGAAGTCTGCTTCCCAGTTGTCTACCCCCGGAATGTGGACCGCAGAGAGAACCGAAACTGTGTCTTCCGCACAGCGGAGAATGTGTGTCACTTCTCGCATCGCCTGGGCACTGAGGGTCCCCCCTTGGTGATTTACATATGCCATGGCATTGTCTGACTGTACTCTGATGTGAGAGGCTGGCAGTAAGTGATGGAAGGCTCTCAACGCCAGGAGAATGGCACGAATTTCCAAGATGTTGATGGGCATGGTCGCTTCTGTTGGGGACCACCTGCCCTGTGCTCTGTGGTGTAGGTGTACCGCACCCCAACCCGTCAGGCTCGCATCGGTGGTCAGAACTTTCCATTGATTCGTGAGAAAGTATTTCCCCTTTGTTAGTGAGGTTGGCTTGAGCCACCAGTGCAGGGATCTCTTGGTTGATGACGTCAACTGAAACTTCCTGTCGAGACAAAAAGGATTCCTGTCCCATGACTTGAGGATGGCTAGCTGGAGAGGCCTGAGGTGAAGCTGGGCAAATGGGACCACTTCTATTGCCGCCACCATCCAGCCAAGGACTCTCATGGCAAACCGGAGAGACCGAGGGGGTTTGCAAAGTAGGGTGCGGACTCCTATACGGAGAGACAGTGTTTTGTCCTCGGGGAGGAGTACTAGACCCTTGAGGGTGTTGAATAACATTCCCAAAAAGGTCAGAGACTGACTCGGGGTTGGTGATGACTTTGCTAAGTTGACTAACCAGCCCAAACGACTCAGAATGTCGATTATGATCGAGACCCTGATTTCGCAGTCCATGAAGGTGGGAGCCTTGATGAGGAGATCGTCCAGATATGGAACGACTATTATGCCTCTGGAGTGCAGGATGTCCATGGTGACTTCTTCCAGAGTTCGTGAGTCATGATGAGGAGGGAGTGCGAGACTTTCCTCCTTTAAATTTTGACTGGCCTGCCTTTGATTGCCAGGTCTTGTCGGACTTTTGCGTCGATCTCGAGTTGTCCCTGCGTGGAGCGCGGCTGCTATTCTGTGCTGGTCGCAAGAAGGACCAGCCGGAAGAGT
Organism: Phyllobates terribilis; assembly: GCF_046119375.1. NCBI lineage: Eukaryota > Metazoa > Chordata > Amphibia > Anura > Dendrobatidae > Phyllobates > Phyllobates terribilis. Next base: position 357,810,971 of record NW_027362761.1, read on the forward strand.
TCCGAAAGGATCGGTAACGTGCTTGATTGCGCTTTTTGTAAGTGTGTTTGGGCTTCAGTTGGGGGAGAGAGGTACTTTTACCCCCGGTGGCGTTGGATATCATTGTATCCAATTGTTCACTGAAAAGCCTACCACTGAGGTACGGGAGGTGAGTGAGGGACTTCTTTGAAGCTGCATCTGCTTTCCATTCCCACAGCCAGAGGATATGCCGAATCGTGATGGCGTTTGAAGCTATCCCGGCTGCACCCCTTGGAGAATCCAGAGCTGCTTGGAGTATGTAATCTGCCACGATTGCTATTTGGGCTGCTTGGTCCAACAGTTCAGGGGTAGATGTGTGTAGGCCAGTTTGTAAATTTTGGGCCCAGGCCATGATAGCCTTGGCAGCCCAAACTGAGGCGAACGCGGGAGCCAGGGAGGCCCCTGTGGCCTCGAAAATTGAATGAGCCATGCATTCTACCTGCCGGTCTGCTGTGTCCCTGTGGGGTTGAGCTATCTGGCAGTGAAAGGAGTGTCTGTGCTGCTAGTCTGGAGACTGTGGGATCCACCTCAGGTGGATCTGTCCACTGTTTGTTGACCTCCTGTGGAAAGGGGTACTGCACCTCCAGATATTTGCGATTAGTAAACTTTTTCTCAGGTTGTGAGAACTGCTTTTTAAGGATCGCATTAAACTCTGCGTGGTCAAAGAAGAACTTAGGCGGTTTCAGGACTCCTTCAAAGGAAATCTTATGTCCTGGTGTCTCCAGGGGTGGATCGGAGATGTCCAGCACCCGATGGATAGATGAGATTAAATCATCAACTAGCACTGTATTGCCAGGGGGAATAGGGATCAGGGACCCTTCGGTTTCCTTGTCTGAGTCGGAATCACAGATGTCTTCCGAATCCTGTGTATCGCTAAGGCGTCTCCTGCTGGGAGAACTGGAGCGGAGGCCTTCTCTGGTCAGGGATGGCTGTGGGGATCTGCGTTGTCTGTCCCTGTCAGGGGACGGTCTAGATGAGCTGGGAGTACGGTGTCTCACACTGGAAGGGGAGTACCCGTGTGGTATGGGATGACGCATATGAACGTGACCTGTGGGTCCGCTTGCGTCCTGATCCAGACAGGGACATGATGGCACAGGCACATCCACGAGTGGAACTCTCCCTTTGAGTAGTGTTCATAACCGTGGTATGAGTCTGCAGAGCCTGAAGCAATGTGGTTGTGAGGTTATCTATAGACTGCGTCATAGATTGCGACATCTGAGTAACCCATTCCGGTGTGGTATTAGGCACCGAATTATTGGGAAGTGCTTCATGGGGCTCTGGCACAGCAGTCTGCATACAGTCCTGACAATGTGGATAAGTGCTGCCACTAGGGAGAGTATTACTGCAGGCTGTACAGAGTGCATAATAGCAATCCTGCCTGGTTCTCTTTGACTTTGAGCCCGGCATAGAATCCAGGGGTGGCTATGCAGAGGGTGCCAGCAATGCAGAGAAGCTTATAGATTTCACAGCCGAGTGCGAGACTCTAGCTGTCATCTGATCCCACCTTAGTGTGCCTGATGTAGTCCAGTGCCGTTTAAATCCAAGATCCTGTGCCCCCCGGAGACAAGCTGGCGACCGGCAGCTGAAATTAACTCTTCTTCCTTGGTTAAAGGCTGCCGGAGTGCAGAGAAGGTGGTGGGCGGAGCGCTGAAAAGGACGGCAGTATGCTAGAAAGCGCGCCCTTTCAGTTTGTCTCCGCCCCTTCTATGACACTGTGTAGTGTCATATTAGTCATCGGGGGGGGGGGGGGGGAGTGGGCGGCGGCTTCGGCTAGGCCGGAGCCACAGTCTAAATTTAGAACGTATGCCCAAAAGGGCTCCAGGCCGGTGCGGTAGTCCGGGGGGGTGCCGGATCTGAACCGGACCCCCCCCCCGGTTTTAATGGCAGGGAAGGCGGTGGGAATATTATGATAAGGGAGAGCCCTTAAAGGGTTCCCCTGAGGCACCGTAGCGCTGGTGTCGGCAGAGAGACAGAGCTGTAAGCAGCCTGTGTCTCCGTGTGCCCTTCTGCCTCCACTGTCCCCCTGGCCCCATCAGGAGTCTGCAGCCGAGCTGGGATTCCTGGACGTTGGTGTAGAGCGACAGCTACTGGGAGCTGTATATTGCTGTCTGCACAAGTCCTACCTGTGGTGTCTCAACCTAATACCCCCAGAGGGGGATTAGGGAGGGTGCTGCTGTAATCCTCACCTCGACCTCAACCCAAGACCAAAAGGAATTCGGGAAGGAGGGGGGGTTTTCAACTTCGAACCAACACCCGAGGGGCTGGGGAAGGAGCGACATGGTAAGGAGCCGTCTCGACTTCAACTGTGCACCCCTAGAAGGGGGCAGAGGAAGGAGCCATGCCGGAGGTCTCGCCGGAGACCCACTTATGTTCATCTGTACTCCGTGGAAAAAGAAAAAAATCTGAAAAAAATGGAGTAAAAATCTTTAGGTGTGCCTCCTTGCGACACTAAGCAAAAACTGAACATGGCTGACGCCGTCAGGGTGTGTATACTGCAGAGGAGGAGCCACTGTTAATCTTTTTCAGATTAAGCCTAGTGTCGCCTCCTAGTGGACAGCAGCATAACACCCAAGGTCCTGTGTCCCCCAATGAGGCGACAGGGTAAAGTAGAAAGAGCTCTGCGCCAAACACTGTGTAGTGTCTGCTCTTGGGTACTGCAGTTCAGCTCTTATTCAGTAGGAGCTGCACGGTTTATTCTTAATGTCCTTCACATGATCAGAATGCCCTCTATGTGCAATTCATTTGAAAAATGAATCTGTAGACTCAAATCATTACTCTGGGAAATGTATCAACCAGGCAAAAATGTTACATTTCCGGCAGCCCTTAAGGTATAATATCATATGCGTCCTTCATATCTACTGGAATTATACAATAACAGTTCTTACTAAATGACAGCAGAAAAATCTTTAGGGAAGAAAGGCTGACTAGAGTCTGAGTAATCCACTCAAAGGCTTTCACTGTATGCAAAAGTAGAGGTTGAGCTCCCCTGAATTTTGGGGTGCACTTTGTACATTTCGCCTCTCCATTGCGGAGATATTCGCAAAGTATATGGCACCTAATGAGTTTAAAAAAAAGTTATGTCCGAGTGGGTGTTGTCAGAGCTTTCACTGAGTCAATATGGGATGAGGGCCAGTGCAGCTGTGTTTAGCGGTGTCACAGTGAAAACGCTCTCAGTTAATACTGCCTGAAAAAAAAAAAGTTATCAGACAGTATTATTCATTGAGGGCGTTTTCACTGTGACACAGCTAAACACAGCTGCACTGGCCCTCATCCGACACGGACTCTGTCATACATCTCACCCACTAAGAAACCTGCTCTATGCTATTAAAGGGACATGTTCTTTTTTCTTTTGATTGTTGCTCCCTGATTATGATTGGTCAACATCATACAAAACAGAAAAAAAAAAACAGTACACGGCCTTAGTAAAAACTCGGACAACACCCACTTGGACTTTTTATTCCTTTTTGCAACAATTATTACATTGTGTGTCCAGTTCATGATGGAAAATTTGGGGAAAGGCTCTCTAAATATGAGTCATTTTCCTCCCTACTGGTGACATATCCCCTTAGAAGAATATATCGGAAAAGGGTTTAATACAAGCTTTTTTTTATTATAGTTTGATGATTTTTATACTATTAAATGGCTCCAATTCATTAAACAGTTTTCTAGCATAAAACTGCTGAAAATGTTACAAATTTTTCGCGCAATGTGAAATCAGTCTCTGCCAGCTCCGCCCATGTTTTAAAAATGGGTGGAGCTTAGCCAAGAGAGGTGTGTCCGTGTGCCGCCTAAACATCAATAATCATAAACCATAAGCATCTGAACCTGGTGGTCAACAAGGGGCACATTATGGGAACATACTCACTAAAATAAAATGGCACATGAGACTCAGATCCCATCAGTAACACACACTTCGATCACCCAGCAGAACTCTGTCCCACTGAAGCAGCAGCTGTTCTCCAACCTGAGGCTCCAGTTCCTAAAAATATGAATAAAATGAAACTTGTACAAGAGATGGAAGAGAAGGTGTCACAGACATCTAAGATGTCCTTATCACAGAGAGGACAAAACAAGTCACAATCCCTGAAATCAGTGGTTTGTGAAAAACAGAAGAGAACTACACTACAGCTGGATTTGTAAGTGGATGATCCATATTATGTTATATATACCGTGGAGAAAATAAGTATTTGATACACTGCCGCTTTTGCAAGTTTTCCCATTTACAAAGAATGGAGAGGACTGTATTTTTTATCGTAGGCACACTTCACCTGTGAAAGTCATAATCTAAAAATAAAAACCAGAAAATGACATTGCATGATTTTGAAATTATTAAATTGCACTTCATTGCATGAATTAAGTATTTGATCACCTACCAATCAACAAGAATTCTGGCTCTCACAAACCTGTTAGTTTTTCTTTAAGAAGCCCTCCAACTCTGCACTCATTACCTGTATTAATTGTACTTGTTTAAACTCATTACCAGCATAAAAGACACCTGTCCACACACTCAATCACACTCCAACCTCTCCACCAGTGCCAAGACCAAAGAGCTGTCTAAGGACACCAGGGACAAAATTGTAGACCTGCACAAGGCTGAGATGGACTACAAGACAATAGGCAGCAGCTTGGCGAGAAGGCAATAACTGTTGGCACAATTATTAGAAAATGGAAAAAACACAAGATGACTGTCAATCATCTTCAATCTGGGGCTCCATGCAAGATCTCGCCTCGTGGGGTAAGGATGATCCTGCAGGGCATGCAAGGTCCCCCTGCTCAAGCCAGCACATGTCCAGGCCCATATGAAGTTTGACAATGACCATCTGGATTATCCAGAGGAGGCATGGGAGAAGGTCATGTGGGCAGATGAGACCGAAATAGAACTTTTGGTATCAACTCCACTCGTATTTGGAGGAAGAAGAAGGATGAGTACAACCCCAAGAACACTGTCCCAACAATGAAGCATGGTGGGGGAAACATCATACTTTGGGGGTGCTTTTCTGCAAAGGGGACAGGATGATTGCACCGTATTGAAGGGTGGATGGATTGGATCATGTTTCACAAGATTTTGGCCAACAACCTCCTTCCCTCAGTAAGAGCATTGAAGGTAGGTCACAGCTGGGTCTTCCAGCATGACAATGACCCAAAACACACAGCCAGAGCAACTAAGGAGTGGCTCCTTAAGAAACATTTCAATGTCCTGGAGTGGCATAGCCAGTCTCCAGACCTGAACCCAATAAAAAAATCTTTGGAGGGAACTGAAACTCAATGTTGCCCAGCGACAGCCCCAAAACCTGAAAGATCTGGAGAAGATCTGTATGGAGGAGTGGGCCAAAATCCCTGCTGCAGTGTGTGCAAACTTGGTCAAGAACTATAGAAAATGTCTGATCTCTGTAATTGCAAACAAAGGTTTTGTACCAAATATTAAGTTCTGCTTTTCTATTATATCAAATACTTATTTCATGCAATAAACTGCAAATTAATTATGTAAAAATCATACGATGTGATTTTCTGGATTTTTTTTTAAGGTTCTGTCTCTCACAAGGGAAGTGTACCTATGATAAAAAATACATCTCCATTGCTTGTAGATGGGAAAACTTGCAAAATCGGCAGTGTATCAAATACTTATTTTCCCCACTGTATAAAATGCTTAAAAAAAAACAATGAAAGGCTACAACAATATTTTTGACATTTGTATAAATGCATATAATTTATACCATTATGAGTTTTGTTTTTATTTTGGTTTGCCATTTCCTATCTTGTCAGTCCTAACATATTTTTAAAGGGGTTCTCCAGGAGTAAGATATCTTGAGGGTATGTAATTAGTATCTGGTTGTAAAGATAATTTTATATGCATTCAAATACCAGTATGGGTGGAAAAGTTACTCCAAGTGTATCACCATTTTAAGATGGCTTCCAAAGGGGTAATATCAAGTAACCGATTACCCCCTAATATACCTGCAAATAAGTTAAGTTCATCTCCCATGTCTAGGTTTAGTACAAAAATATAGAGACGTGAAAAAAGGTCTTTTGATACTCGCCTAAAAATCTGTTTCTCCTAGTTTTCACTGCGGGACATAGAACCATGGGATAGTCTTCTGCCACCTGGAGGCTGACACTATTATTGCACTTAAATAAAATTGGCTCCTTCCCAGCAGACTATACCCTGCTTGCTGGAGTCAGGCTTCCTCAGTTTTGTGAGAAAGCAGTAGGAGAGGAAAAGAAAAAAGGTAAGAAGAAACATAACTGCATTCCCAACCGGGCAACCAAAGAAAGGAGCTGTGTCCCCTAATGAAAACTATGAGAAACAGATTTTATGGTGAGTCCCAAAAATCTACTTTTCTCGTTCGCCTCTTTGGGGGACACAGAACCACGGGACGTCCTAAAGCTGTTCCTAGGGTGGTAAAGACTGAAATATCATACTGTTACCACCTAGTCTTCCGCCACAACTATAGCAGAAGTCTGGGCTACTGCCGTATGCAGTATCTTCCCATCAAGACTTGCATGTGCAGAGGCAAAAGTGTGCACCCTGTAAAACGTAGAAAATGTATGCACCGATGCTCAAGTAGCTGCTTTACAGAGCGGAAAAGCTGATGCCTGATGACGATCCACCCTGGAAACTCACACCAGTCGTGTAGAGTGCGCCTTAATCCTCAATGGAGCCACCCTGGCCTTAGTCCTAGGAGCCTGGATAATAGCTGTATTGATGCAGTGGGCAATGGTTGCTTTAGAAGCGGCCTGACCCCTACAAGGGCCCTCTAGTATAATAAACAAGAAATCAGAACGCCTGAATGAGGCAGTGGCCGATAAATAATATCTTACGGATCTAACAACGTCCAAAATGTGCAGAGCCTTCTCAATAGTTACATAGGTTGAATAAAGACCTTTGTCCATCAAGTTCAACCTTCCTCCACCAATCGTACATTTTGCCACTAATTTAACTATAACCCACAATGTTATGTGGAGTGAGGAAATCATCCAGTCCTTTTTTGAAAGCTGTTATAGTGTCGGCCATTACTACCTCTTGTGGTCGGCATTCCACAGTCCAACTACTCTTACTGTAAAGAACCCTTCCCGGTTTAGGTATCCGAATCGCCTTTCTTTCACCCGTAATGAGTGCCCCCTGGTTCTTAGTATGGTCTTTGGAAGGAATAAGTCATGTGCCACTACTTTGTACTGACCACAAATACATGTAAATGAGATCTCCTCTGAGGCGTCTTTTTTTCTAAGCTAAATGAGCCCAACTTTTTCAACCTCTTATTATGAGAGGCCTTCCATCCCGTATAATAATCTAGTTGTCGCCTTTGTACTGCCTCTAACTTCTGAATATCCTTTTCAAAATGTGGAGCCCAAAACTGGATCCCATATTCCAGATGTGGCCTCACCACTGATTTATAAAGGGGTAACAGTACGTTGGGATCGCAGGATTTTATCTCTCTTTTTATACATCATAAAATCTTGTTTGCTTTTGCGGCTACTGCTTGACATTGAGTACTGCTACTCGGCTTACTTGTAACCAGAATACCCAAGTCCTTCTCCTGTTCTGTAGTCCCGAGTATACTCCCATTTAATGTATATGCAGCAATAGGATTACTCCGTCCTAGGTGCATTACTCTACATTTATCTACATTAAACCTCATCTGCCAGGTGTTTGCCCATTCAGACATCTTATCCAGATCGTTCTGCAATATCGTGATGTCAAGATCATACTTTAACATCCTACATAGTTTGGTGTCGTCAGCAAAGACTGACACTTTACTCTCAATTCCATCCCCAAGGTCATTAATAAAGAGGTTAAAAAGAATCGGTCCTAGCACAGATCCCTGCGGTCCCCACTGCTGAATATATCCCATTTAGAGAACGTACCATTTATGACGACTCTTTGTTTCCGATCATTTAGCCAATTCCTTACCTTTCTACATATAGTTCCCCCAAGTCCTTGCTTCTGTAGCTTCAGTATAAGGCTGCTATGTGGTACAGTATCAAATGCCTTTGCAAAGTCCAGATAAATCATATCCGCTGCATTACCAACATCCAGATTTTCACTTACCTCCTCATAGAAACCCAGCATGATGGTTAGACACGACCTATTTTTCATGAATCCGTCCTGATTAACATTTATTATATTATTCTCTGCAATATAACTCTGCAGGTCATCTCTTATGATGCCCTCAAAAACTTTGAACACTACCGATGTCAGACTTACTGGACGGTAATTACCTGGATCCACCTTCTTACCTTTCTTAAATATCGGTACCACATCAGCTATCCTCCAATCCTGTGGCACCACCCCTGTTACAAGGGAGTCTAAGAAAATGAGATTCAGCGGTCTGTCAATTACTGAGCTCAATTGCCTCAATAGGATGAGATGGTGCAAGACAAAAGGAAAGTATAACAATGTATTCATTAAGGTGGAAGCCCGAGACCACCTTCAAGAGAAAAGATGGAACTCATTTTAACACTACCTTATCCTGATGAAGAATAAGGAAAGGAGCGTGACAAGACCAAGCTGCAAGCTCCGAGACCCTCCTAATAGAAATGATGGCTGTAAGAAAAGCTACCTTATACGAAAGAAAAAGTGTAGCGATTTCACTGACAGGCTCAAAAGGCGGAGACTGAAGAGCCTCCAAAACAAGATTCAGATCCCAAGGATCTAGGGGAGTCCGAGTGGGTTGGCTAACATGCGCCGCCCCCCCTGGAGAAAAGTGTTAACTTGGGGTTTAGATAGCAAATCTTTCTGAAAAAGAATAGCCAGGGCAGACACGTGACCATTGAGGGGGTTAAGTGCCAGCGCTGCCTCCAATCTGGACTGTAAGGAGAGCAGCGCTGGCAAGGAAAAAGACATTGTCGAAGTGCTGGTAGACTCACATCAGCGAAAATAACCCCTCCAAGTGCGATGGTAGACTCGCAATGAGAATGGCTTCAGAGCTCTTATCATAGTCTGGATGAAGGAGGAAAAAAAGAAATACTCTAATGATGCACACACCTAAATAAAAACAACTTTTATTGGTGTACAAGTATAAAAACATATGGAACAACCTGAACCGCACATATTTAGGTGCAAACATGGACCAAGGTGACATTCCAAAAGGTAGACATAACAGCATAATAATACACCATCTTTTATAAATATTGCTAGCAATGGTACATAGAATTAGTGTAAGCCATGCATAATGCATATAGAGGACACAATATAATACCCCAATAATCCTAAAGTATAAAGAAATGATATGCTATGCCCCACACCAGTGAAAACAAGGCATACTGGAGATGAGCTACAGAAAGATTGAAATATACTATAAAGTGCAATATGTAATAAATCTCAGACTATTCCTAGCCAAAGCTGCAATAGCTAAATTGCCTAGTGCTAGATAAGGTGCCCTATGCTAATCAAAATATGCTAAGCAACAGAAAACATGTCACCCATGAAGACCCATGGCTCATGTAGCCTAGACACCCCACACATATCGCTGTAGGTTACAGCTTCATCAGGAAAAGTGGGAGCATTTTTCATATGTGGCTATAATAACCTAATAAGCATCTTTATATACTTGCTATATGCTTTTGTTGTGTCTATTTATTGTTGGATAACTGGATACATCTGGCTACAGCTAATTGAGATTACCATTATTTATTACATTACTTGAGATCTATTACACTGATGTCACTGATTTACACACTGTTACCTTATAGTATATTTCAATCTTTCTGTAGCTCATCTCCAGTATGCCTTGTTTTCACTGGAGTGGGATATAGCATGCTATTTTTTATCTCTTAGGATTATTGGGGTATTATATGGTGTCCTCTATATGCATTAAACATGACTTAGGATAATAATACACCATCTCTTATAAATATTGCTAGCAATGGTACATATAATTAGTATGTTATGTCACCTAACTATGTGCGGTTCAGGTTGTTTCATTGATATCCTGCTTGTACACCAATAAAAGTTGTTTTTATTTAGATGTGCGCATCATTAGTGCATCATCGCACGAGTTATACGGCAGTCTGTTTCTGCCATTATGCTGACTGCAGCACTACTGCCTGGCGCAAATATCCACATCCAGAGACGCCTACAAGCTGACCTGCACTGAGCGACAAGCATCACCGGCAGATCATTAAGTGGGCACTACCTCTGGAGCTACTATCTGACCATAACAGTTGGACTTAGAGACAAAGTGCAGAGTTCGCAACCATACCGGTAGGATCTAGGTTTATTTTGCAGCAGTATGCACAAGTAATTTGCAGCAGTATGCACTAGCAATTTTCAGCTGATTTCCGGTTGGCACTTATGGTAGCTGTGTACTTCTTTATTCATGCATGTCAGTGCTATTTGCTTGCAATTTGCACATCAGCTAACTTCTAATTGCTCCCTTATTTTCATTTCATCTGTGTAAGCCACTTTTAGCCATGTTTGATGTAGTAGCAGGGGAATTGCTATACTTAAGTATGTTTTCCATTTTCTCTTGTGTCTCCATATTTTTGCACTACTCCTATACATGGGGAAGGAGGGGGAGGGGGGTTAACCTAATTTATTTGCAGACGGCACTTGATATAGGTTACTTGATATACCCCTGATGAAGTGGTCTTAGAATGGCTACATGCTTGGGTTTTAACCTCTCCCCCATACTGGTATTTAATGTTTAACACAAACTATCTTTTTCACTTACCGTTTATTGCATAAAACTATTTTTTATTGACTTTTTTGATAATAGTGCTTTCATGTCTATTTTTTAATCATTTATTTAGACTTGTACTTTATACTCTATTGTTACTTATTAACTTATTATAAGCTATGATATTTGCATTGCTTCTATTATCGGACTTTCCACTAAAGTAAATACACCTTAGGCCTCACTCACATGTCCGTGTTTCCAGTATGTTTTTTTCAAGGATCCCACACGTACCCATTATAACTTATGGTGCTATGCACATGCTCGTGTTTATTTTTTACAACAGCACGGATGACAAGGGCCAATACAAGTCTATGGGTCCGTGAAAAACACGTACAGTTCACGGATGGCATCCATGTGCTGTACGTGTTTAATATTGCAAAATATATGAGAAGCTTTGTCATTTCTTTCTTTATCCATACTGGAAAAACACTGATGACGCTGATGGTAAAAACGGACACATGGATGACATATGGATGGAAATCACTGATGACACTGGTACCCATTTTTCACATACGCGTTTTATACGGACATGTGAAGGAGGCCTTACTCTGTATGTGAGGAGCCCCTTGGCCCGTATAGTTCTTGGACCAAAGGGTTGAGTGTTCTGCAGTTCTTAATTGTTTTTATATGTTTTTGGATTAGGTTGTCTTTAAATACATCAGTCTTCTTTCTTAATTTCCGATAGAGGTGCAGCTTTATGTCTGGGTGCTTCTTTCTCTACTCTACACAATAGTTGCAGGGACCAAGGAGGAGAGCAGGACTGTGCTATTACATGTCTCATAGGAAAGAGCCGAGTCTAAGCTTCTCTGTGGGGATGTTTTGATGTTTGTTTTTTTGATTGGGCAGGGGAAAAAGTAACGGGCCCCAGAGACAAATTTCTGCTAGCACCCTCTCGGTTAAAGGGGAAATTAGGAGCTAAACATTACACTCTAACATCTTCACAATGTTGATTACAAATTAAAAACCGTACCTGTCCATCACGACTCATCTGGACCTTCTTGTTATCATTCCAAGGGTTCAGTAAATGACGTGTAAGCTGAAAAGGAACCCTATCCTTTCGTAGCCATTCCACTTTAAAGACTCCCCCAAAAGTGGTGGATCCCCAATCTTTACTCTTCTCCTGCCCGATCTCTGAACACATCCTAGCAAAGCCCTACACAAAAAATACAAAACAAAGTGACAAAATAAAATGATACAAGTATATGATGTGTTACCTCAATAATTTAAGGGAAATCAGTCATATGAATAACGGGTTATTTAAAGGGAAGCTGTCACCAGTAAAAACACTATTAACCTGCAGATACGGGGTTAATCTGCAGGTTAACAGCGTTATTATGCTGCCCGGCGCCTGCACGTAGCCAAACGCTCAGGGGAGAAAATCAACTTTATTCTCCCCGGCAGCATTAGGCTTTCAGTCTGTAATCGCGCCCCTGTCACTGACTGACAGCCAATCCCAATACGGAGGGAGTGTCAGTTTCAGCGCTACTCTGTATTCTTAACAGCAGTGACTGAATCCGCACCCGGAACTGGAGCCCGAATGCTGCTGGGGGAAGGGAATAAAGTTAATTTTCTCCCAGCAGCGTTCGGCTAAGTGCAAGCACAGGGCAGGTTTGTAATGCTATTAACGTGCAGATTATCCCCATATCTGCAGGTTAATAGCGTTTTTGCTGGTGACCAATTCCCTTTAAGGGAGCCTCTCAGTAAGATTATCACCCTCCCTCAACTGCATACATACGCATGCAGGTCTTGGAAATCAATCAAGCTAAAAAGGCTGATACTGGGTGGGAAAACAACCTTGGGAGGCAGTGGCTCCTTAAGTGCTATGTCACGCCCACAGCACTATTTTTGCATATGAATGAAAACCCTCATTACTTAAGAACACGGCAACTGACAGAAGATATAAAGGTGATGCCCATATAAGCAGTTTTGTGAGTAGTTGTTCTTACTGATAAATTCCCTCTAAAAGCAGCATATTATGGAGACAGTCTGTTGTTGTTATTATTTATTATTATAGCGCCATTATTCCATGGCGCTTTACATGTGAAAAAAGGGGGTCTACATAGCAAAAACACTTACAATAATCTTAACAAAATGAGTCAGCGACTGGTACAGGAGGAGAGAGGACCCTGCCCACGAGGGCTCACAATCTATGAGGAATGGGTGAGAATACAGTAGGTGAGGGAAGAGCTGGTCATGCAGCGGTGTCGTGGAGCAGTGGTTACTGCAGGTTGTAGGCTTGCCGGAAGAGGTGGGTCTTCAGGTTCCTTTCACAGATTTCCACGGTGGGCGAGAGTCTGATGTGTTAGGGTAGAGAGTCCCAGAGTAAGGGGGATACACGGGAGAAATCTTATATGCGATTGTGGGAAGAGGAGATAAGAGGGGAGTAGAGCAGGAGATCTTGTGAGGATTGAAAGTCGCGTGCAGGTAATTACCGGGAGACTAGGTCACAGATGTATGGAGGAGACAGGTTGTGGATGGCTTTGTATGCCAGGGATAGGGTTTTGAACTGGATTCTCTGGGCAATGGGGAGCCAATGAAGGGATTGACAGAGGGGAGAGGCCGGGGAATAGCGGGGGGGGCAGGTGGATTAGTCAGGCAGCAGAGTTTAGGATAGATTGGAGGGGGGCGAGAGTGTTGGAAGGGAGACCACTAAGCAGGAGGTTGCAGTAGTCGAGGCGGGAGATGATGAAGGCGTGCACTAGTGTTTTTGCAGAGTCTATGCTGAGGAATGGGCGAATGCGGGAGATGTTTTTGAGTTGGGAGTCGGCAGGAAGTGGAAAGGGCTTTGATATGTGGTTTGAAGGAGAGGTCAAAGTCCAGGGTTACCCTGAGGCAGCGAACTTGCGGGACTGGGGAGAGTGGGCAGCCATTGACGTTGATGGATAGGTCAGATGGGGGGATGAATGAGAAGGTGGAAAGATGATGAATTCTGTTTTATCCATGTTAAGTTTTAGAAATATGGCAGAGAAGAAGGATGAGATAACTTCGGCTGAGCTGAGAGGAGAGGGAGGAGGCGCTGGGGGACGGAGGAGAGAATTGAACGTGCTGAATAGCTGTTTAGGGTTGTGAGATAGGGAGGATATGAGAAGTAGGTTTGTTTTGCTGCAATGAGTGTGGACTTGAAAATAGTGAGGGATTGTTTGTTGTACTATTACTAAAAGCAGCACAAAAATACTTGATATCAGTTTAAGAAAATAATTTTGGTGAGTCACTGAGATACTCAGTGAATAAGGGCTTTTAAATTATTTTGCAATAAATTGAGGATTTTAATTATTTTTGGGACTCACCAAAATTATTTTCTTATGTGAAGTCATAAGTCACGGCTATTGGTTGGAGACCAACAACATTGTAAGATGGATTGAGTCATATAAATAGGACACTGCGAGGCTGCTTTTTTGTTTATTTACCTTGATATCAGTTTAATAGAGCCCCGTTAGCCTCAGTATTGAGTCCGCTGAATTCAAAATAAGGCGTTCTCCTGCATCTTCCACCCGTCTCACCAGTGAATAATGGCCGCTATGTAAACTTAACCTTCTGTAAAGTGTTACAGTTTGCTAGATAGTACCAAGGAGTGTGGTTTTCAAATATCCTACGTCTTGATTTAGAAAAGCCCAATACATTTCTCCCTTTAGAGGTCTCTTATCAGGACTGAATAAATATTAGCATTTTAATTATTTTTCCTAATAACTACATATCAGTTTTGTTTAAAAGGAACCTGTCATTAGTTTCATACAGCCCTAACTATAAACTCATGAAACTGCGACAGGCTTCCTTTTTACAGAGAATAATGGGGAGCAGTATATCAAGACTGGCGACTTATAGGTCAGTCTCGAACCCATATATTTTATAATGGTAGACAACTGGCTTAAAGGGGTTATCCAGTACTTTATATCACCCCCCCCCCCGCTCCCCCGATGTATTCCCCCGGGGCCCCTAAGGATTTTTGTAATTACCTCACGTTGCAGATAATGTCTGAGAGCGGCGCTATCATTGGCCACTCACAGGCATCACGTAACCCCCATCTGCAGCCGGCTCTGACATCCGCTGATGTCACGACAAGTGCTGGCAGCAGCCGGGGATCTTTGTCTTCCACGTTCCAGGTGGATGCCAGGCTGTACGCGGTGTCCTCCCCCCCCTTCCCCCCCCACGTCACACCCGGCATCCACCGCGCGCTCTGCCTCTCCCCATTCATTGGGAAAGCGCGAGGTGGATGCTGGGTGTGACGCGGGGGGTAACCCCGCCCACAACCCAGTAGCCACCGCGGGTACCCCAGCGCTGAGTCACGCCTCACTTGTTGTGACGTCAGCGTGGGGTCACGTGATGTCTGTGAGCGGCCACCGATAATGCTTGAGCGGCGCTATCAGCAAAGTAAGGTAATTACAAAAAGTCTTAGGGGCCCCTGGGGGATATATTGGGGGGGGGGTAATCTAAAGTACTGTACAAATTCTTTAATGTCAAAATGTCACTCTGCACTTGACACATGAAGGCACGATCATGCAATTTTGCATCAAAGCGTTTTTTTTTTTTTTTTTTAAATTGCATAAAAATTTTAATTAGTGGTCAAAACTGTGACTACATTTTATATATTTTTATAAAATCATGAGAAATTAAAAGACCATAAATCTGGTTTTATACTGGAAGTTTCAAATTTGGCCTTGACGTAATCCCAAGGTTTGAATTTATTAAACCAAAAAAAATGAACATTTTCAAAACATTTAAAAAGTATTTGCACAGCTTTTAATATGTCTGACCTTAAAACAGATAGTCAATAACTGACATTTCCCATATGTCTACTTCACACTGGCATCAACTTTATATACGTCTTTTTTGGGGGGACATTACATGGCTATAAGGATAGCAGCAATTTTTCCAATTTTCAAGGAACTTTCAGAAACCTATTTTTTAGGAGCCAACTCAGTTCTCGAGTGCCTTTGAGGGGCTTATACACTGCTCAAAAAAATAAAGGGAACACTCAAATAACACATCCTAGATCTGAATGAATGAAATATTCTCATTGAATACTTTGTTCTGTACAAAGTTGAATGTGCTGACAACAAAATCACACAAAAATCATAAATGGAAATCAAATTCATTAACAAATGGAGGCCTGGATTTGGAGTCACCCCCAAAATTAAAGTGGAAAAACACACTACAGGCTGATCCAACTTTGATGTAATGTCCTTAAAACAAGTCAAAATGAGGCTCAAAATTGTGTGTGGCCTCCACGTGCCTGTATGACCTCCCTACAATGCTTGGCATGCTCTTGATGAGGTTGCGGATGGTCTCCCGTGGGATCTCCAAGACCTGGACTAAAGCATCTGCCAACTCCTGGACAGTCTGTGGTTGGAGCGAGAAATGATGTCCCAGATGTGCTCAATCGGATTCAGGTCTGGGGAACGGACGGCACACTCCAGCCACATGAGGTCTGGCATTGTCCTGCATTATGAGGAACCCAGGGCCAACCGCACCAGCATATGGTGTCACAAGGGGTCTGAGGATCTTATCTCGGTACCTAATGGCAACCAGGCTGCCTCTGGCGAGCATATGGAGGGCTGTGCGGCCCTGCAAAGCAATGCACAGAAAACCAGGATTGGCAAAGTCGCCACTCGCACCCTGTGCTCTTCACAGATGAAAGCAGGTTCACACTGAGCACATGTGACAGAGTCTGGAGACGCCGTGGAAAGCTGTCTGCTGCCTGCAACATCCTTCAGCATGACTGGTTTGGCAGTGGGTCAGTAATGGTGTGAGATGGCATTTCTTTGGAGGGCCGCACAGCTCTCCATGTGCTCGCTAGAGGTAGCCTGACTGCCATTAGGTACCGGGATGAGATCCCCAGACCCCTTGTGAGACCATATGCTGGTGCGGTTGGCCCTGGGTTCCTCCTAATGCAGGACAATGCCAGACCTCATGAGGCTGGAGTGTGTAAGCAGTTACTGCAAGATGAAGGCATTGAAACTATAGACTGGCCCGCCCGTTCCCCAGACCTGAATCCGATTGAGCACATCTGGGACATCATGTCTCGCTCCATCCACCAACATCACGTTGCACCACAGACTGTCCAGGAGTTGGTGGATGCTTTAGTCTAGGTCTGGGAGGAGATCCCACAGGAGACCACCCGCAACCTCATCAGGAGAATGCCCAGGCGTTGTAGGGAGGTCATACAGGCACGTGGAGGCCACACACAATTTTGAGCCTCATTTTGACTTGTTTTAAGGACATTACATCAAAGTTGGATCAGCCTGTAGTGTGTTTTTTCACTTTCATTTTGGGGGTGACTCCAAATCCAGGCCTCCATTGGTTAATAAATTTGATTTCCATTGATGATTTTTGTGTGATTTTGTTGTCAGCACATTCAACTTTGTACAGAACAAAGTATTCAATGAGAATATTTCATTCATTCAGATCAAGGATGTGTTATTTGAGTGTTCCCTTTATTTTTTTGAGCAGTGTATATTAAAACCCCATCACAAATTACATCATTTTTAAAAATGTATTCATTATAGCATTCAAAATAGTGTTTAGTAAGCTTGTTAACTTTTTAAATGTTTCACATGATTAATATAATGTGGAATGAATAAATGAAAAATTCTATTTTTTCCATTAAAATGTAGTTCATTTTAGCCCCAAATGTCTCATTTTCAAACGGGTATTAGGAGAAATGGAAATGGAGTATGGAAATATATTATAAATGGTCGTATACTGCTTTTTAAGAAAACAGTTTGATAGCTTTTCATTCAATCTTTCAAATAAAATGATCAGAAACATACAATTCTGCAATTTAATATGTTTTTTTCTTATGTTTTTTACTGGACAGTACAAACAGCATGTTCATTTTATAGTTTGGGTCGTTACGGACACCATGATACCAAATAAGTTGAGTTTATTTATACCTTATCATTTTCTCTTAATAAAATCCAATAAAATGAAATATTGTGTCGTCATATTCTAAGAGCCATAACTTTTTTTTATTTTTTTTTTCGCTATAGGGGTGTATGAGGGCTTATTTTTGTAGGATGGACTGTTGTTTTCATTGGTATAATTTTTGGGATTGTGATTTTTAGTTTTTCAAATTTTTTTTTTTTTTTTACAAGTGACTGACAATGTGTAATTCTTGCTTTCTTTTTACAATGTACAATGACTAGCTCGCCAATGCTAATTGACAAGCTATTCCTACAGTTCAGGTCATTACAGACATGGCGACGCCAAATATGTGTATATGTCGCCCGCCCCCCCCCCCCCCCCCCCAGTAATAGAGGGCTTAAAAAAAGGACTTTTTTTTTTTACTTTGTTGGTATGATTCACACCTATTCTTACACAGGGACAGGAGGAGATCCTGCATAATCTCTCTCCTCTCACTGCAGCCGGTCCGCTACCCTGCAGCCACCTTCTCCTACTTCACGCTGGCTTAAATTAGAGGATGACAATTTAATAGGCTGTATCTCAGCCTAGATTTCAGTATTTGCAGTGATCCAGGGCTCATTTTAAAGCTAGTAATCTCTAAAAAATTAGCCCCAGATCACTGTTGTAGCTGTGATAAAGGCTGAGATATGGCAATTAGAAGCCAGGACATATACTATACATCTTTGGCAAGGAAGGGGTTAAACCATGTTTATTAATGATTCACAAAAGCTAAACTAAAAAATAACATTTGCATTCTCAAATTATTTTTTTTAAAAGAACCATATACAACCAATTTTTCTGTAACACTCCTCCTTATTTTCGTGCCATTTGATATCCTATATCACCATCATAAAATCTCAATCAGCCATCTTTTCTCCTGCCACGGGTACTACAGTGCCAATTAGACAGCACACTAAATGGACCGTTTACACGGGCCGAACTGGGGCCCTAAATGACTGCTGTTCTGCTTCTTCTTTGCCGATCATTGGTAGTTTAGTAGACGTTACACAGGCTGACCCAGCTTTAGATGTGCACTGAATAGTCTTTAATACATTGTAAACGGGTCTTGAGCTGCTGAGAACAATGACAGCCTATGTGCACTGAACAAAGGACAATGTGCTGCCGAGAACGATGATCTTTTGTGCAGCACAAAAGGTCATTACACCTGATGGACAAGCTTTTAACTGTGAACGCTTGTTTAAGATAATTGTGCAGTGTAAAAGGACCTTTAAGGTAGAACCTGTGGTCCGTACAGTCTCACCAAGAATCCTGCACCACCTTCTAAGCCAATTTTTGAGACGCTTGATAAGTTATGTAAATACACAATGCATTGCTGTGTAGTGCATCATTCACGTTAAACTACTGTAAAAAATCTGGGGGTCACTCATCTTACTTTTACCACTGTGAGGCAGTGACCGGGATCGTATACGAGGGACGTTATATATCCCCCAGAATGTGTACAGAGACCTATTAAAACCATTGGAGTGCATCGCAGTCAGACACACCTGCGGCTGCAATGCAGGAATGAAGGTGAGCATTGACCTAGTCAGGCTATCTGGCTAAGCCAGATTAGTAAAAACCCGGTAGGGCCTTCATTTCTTGGAGGAGGTCACAGGAGGCAGTCGGCGGCCTCCTCCCTCCAACCCGGGTTTTCCAGTGGCTCTTGCCACAGGTTCCCTTTAAAAACCCTGCACTAAGGGTTAGTGTTGTTCTATGTTGGACCCAGCTAGGAGCATAGTAGGAAAGCTCAGCAGGACTGAGTGTGGCTGAACCCACGCCTGGGATCCCTCTGCACCTGTCCAGCTCTGAGCAGTCCGGCGCAGCCGTTGCCCCCAGCAACCGTAGTTTTTGGACTGATGTTAAACCGGCTGCGAACTGGAGGACTGTTCTGTTACCCGTGAGTTGCTGAATAAAGCTGTTTATGTTGGACTTGCTTGGGTCACTGCCTCAATTACTGCACGGTGTGAACACCGCTGCTTTACACCACTTATAGAACCTAAACATAAAATAAGCATAAACACCTTTTTCCGCATACATTTGGCACTAAATAATTCTATTTTAAGCAATATTGTATTTGTTACCTGAAAATGGCCAGATCCTTGAACAGAAAATACCAGATAAACGGTGCTGCTCTCCCAGAATGCTCTATTCAGCTTACACTCATTGTTAGGAGTCGTGGACCAGATTCCTTTTTGCTGGGAAATGTCAAGGTTTCTCCGGTTGCTACTCTTCATTATAAAATACCTGACAGGTAAAATTGGTCTTGGTGATGGAGATTTGGAGCTCTGCGAGGCATAAACAAAATTTGTACTTTGTTATTTTCCTCTCACCAGCATGGAGTAGCTAAAAAAGGGTTTCCAAACTTTGTCTACTGTTTTTTTTGTGATGCTGATAACTATCTGCCTGTTTTCCCAGTGCCGATCTCTGTCGACTCAGAGTATTCATGGGCCGATCCTGCAGGAGATTCCTCTTCTTCCACTGACGTCACGTCAACAGAGCATGGTTTTGTCTTCCACTCTGCTCTGTTTAGGGGGCGTCTCTGTCAATGTCGTGCTGATTGCCAGAATGACGTCTGTAGTGACGCCCCGTCAACAGAGCAAATCAGAAGATGAAGAGCTGCTCTGCTGACGAGAGGTGAAATGAATCCGGCAGAGACTGTCCCCGTGCAGAACAGGCAGGTAGTTAGCAATCATCTGCCTGTTAGTTCTTAGCCCCATACACAAAAATAATACAAGGCCTAGATAACCCCTTTAAGAGCAAGTGCTAAGGTTTAATAATCGCATTTGCTAACAATACGGTTCTTACTGTTCATACTAGCAGTTTTTACGCTTTTTGTCAGGATGTCTGCAGTGTTATTTTATCTCCTTAAAATTCCCAATTCTAGGTCAAAAGGGTTTGTCAGGATTTGTTTGAAGGTGAATGCAGATGTTAATGAAAACCTCTTAGAATACATCAATATAAGATTGGTGGAGATCTGAATTTCACCCCCCATACACACAAGACTAACTGTTTGAATGTGACATGACCTTTTTACGAGAGCGGCAGCTCCTTCAATGTTTACACCAGTTACAGTTTGGTTTGGACTTTTTGTAGCCATACAGCAAGGTATTGCAGCAATGCCCTATTTAAGTGAATGGACAAAGCTGCAAAGCCTTGTACTTCCGCTTCCTAAAGTACAAAATTTGCAAGTATGAACTGGCCTGAAATAGATGCAGACATTAAAAAGGCTGCAGTACTCAATTAAGCACCACAACCCTTTCAGATCATTGTCAAGAATCAGACCCACCTCGTCACTATCGATAGCTTATCCCATCATTACTTTTAAAAGAACGAATACCCACTTAAATATGAATAGAGATTTGTCTATAAAGTCAGGTAAGACAATACAGTGGAACATGGATGTAGTTAAAAAAAAAAATTAAAAAGGTTGTCTCTTCATGGACATTTATGGCATGTTCACAGCGGCTGTGGCATCAGTTGGGTGCTCAGGATTGGGGAACCCTATTCTAAAGATAGGTGTAGTTCTCAGAAGGGAGACCTAAAGCATCATATATTTATTAGTAAATGTTTTTTTTTCACAGTTTGTACAACTTTGCATTACATTCCCAGTGTAGAAGTTGATGCTCAATCTGTGGGTCTGATTTCAGTTACTTAGACACTACCTTGATAGAAGCAGGTGGACAGGAGCTTGCACAAGGGCTGGAGTGGCTACTGCCTTCAGGAAATTTTGCAGACGACATCTGTTGCATTTTCTCTTCAAGTCGTTTTGGATGCTGTAAAACCCTCTCTTTAAGTTTAGGTAGTTGAGAAAAAGTCATGGGTGGAGACTTTATAGTTCTGCTGCTGTTATAAAAAGGGAAATGTTGTAAGGAAGTAATCATTTACAAACATGCTTATATTTACGATGGGTCAAACCCAGGGCTGTGGAGTCGGTAAGCCAAACCTCCGACTCCTCAATTTCCATGACACCGACTCCATGACTCCTACTCCCTCATACATGGCTCATGTTTAAGTGATAAATTTACTGTAGAACAGATTCATCTAAGCTAAAAGTCTAGACCTTTAGATCAGGAATAGGACAGACATTTATAGGACATTTCATAACTTTCCCAAATTCTTATGAAAAAAATTATTCTCCACAAACTGCATTGGACTACTGTACCCAATTTATTATATATTTTAGGAGTCGGAGTTGGTCCATTTTATACCGACTCCACCAAAATTGGCTCAGACTCCGACTCCACAGCCCTGGTCAAACCACTATGAAAAACTAAAGTATAGGAAGAAAACTGACCAGAGTTGTGGGAATAAGAACAAAGTACCTGTCAAAACTACACAAGTCATCGGAGAAGTCTGTTTCTGCTGAACCCCTATGACTATGATTGGTCCTCCAAGAAGACGATGCTGCAAGCTCTTCAGAAGACATTGGCCTTGGTCTTTGTCCAATTCCCGAAGGCTGCTGTAGACCCGCTGACTGCTCTTCATTAGTTAATACAGTTATCACTGCCTGGATGATGGCCTCATCCACTAGAGTCCCAGGTTTTGAGGGCGACTTCATCCTTCTTAGAAATAAACTGTACCACTTTTTCCTCAGATGTACTAACAAATTAGCAGACTAGAAAATAAAGCAGAGCAGTCAACCAATAACAACCATGTGACACTTAGCGCTCACACTTCATAGGTAAAGACAAATTCACTTTAATGTTTCGCCAAGGTAAAAAAAAAAAAATAAAGAAAGGTCCAAAATGTACTGTCATTCCTAAACAAGTTTTTCAATTTGGCTAATTATGCGATTTCCAAAAACGCATAAAGATCAATTCTCCCAACATTTTAGACCAATAATTTCTGGGGTAATATCTTTAACTGAACGTCTTAGTAGTTGGTTAGACAATTTTCAACAACCCCTGGTGACAAGTACACCAGCTTTATTAAAGACACCAAAAAGTTACTAATATAAGAGCTTATGTAGGTTGTATCCTGCCTTTTTCCATATTAATTATTTTATTAATGGACAAAATTACATACTTGTGAATGCAACGGTCTAACGGTATTAAGCCAACGGATTGGCACTCTTGCCTTGCTCATAGCAGTTTATGGACATTGGACTGGGATAGGGATGGAAAGGGGTTTGTGGGGAAGGATTTGTGTGGGGTCCAACTGTTTGTAATATGACTTTTTCTAAACTGTTTAAAAAAGTTATCTAATAAAAAAAAAACATATCAAAAATGTACTAAAAATATAAAAAACTTACGAATTTGTACATGGCATGTTGGGAGGAGAATTATCTATATATCCCACATAATCCTTTCCACCATCACATCCAATGGTATGGGACGTATATAGATGACATGTTGTTTATTTGGAATGGTTGTTTGTTCAGTTTCAGAATTTAATATCTCCATACTAATAATGATCATCTAATCTTCAGTACACATTCTAAAAAAATATCTATATCATTCTTTGTCTTAATGTCTGATTGCTGATTCCAGGAACCACAGTATAATCACCAAGTTATACAGAAAACAATTATAGGGCAACACCACACTACATTTTAACAGATGTCCTCTCAATCATGTTAATAGGAATTTACTCAAAGCAAAACCACAAAAAGAACAATTAAAAATTCCCCCAAGATTCAAGAAATAAAAGCAACAAAAAAGGCAAGAGGGTTTACCTGCCAGATCTCAGAACTAATGCACTCAGGATGCAGCAAACCCATATAATAAAGATGGCGGCAACACATGTGCAAAATACTGATGAGACAATCACTCACAACCTACCATTTTATGGAGGGGGCGACTGCTTAGTATTAAAAATGCACACAGAAAGACTTGTATAGGGTGCCGTTCACACTTGGGTTGTGCACAGCATCCGGCTTACAGCCTATTAGTTACGCCCATACTATCAGATTAGGCGGGCTGCCCGGTACTATCTAAGTGCACCCCATGAGAACAGACACCTTAGTTTACAATGCCAGCACTAATGGGCCTGGCTGCACCCTGGAATAAAAAAGTGCAAAAATACAAATATACACATACAAATATATATACACACACATACATACACATATATATATATATATATATATATATATATATATATATATATATATACACACACACATAGTATATATGTATTTTTGCACTTTTTTATTCCATTCCTATACAAGCCTTTCTGTGTTCATTTTTAATACTAAGCAGTCACCCCCTCCATGAAATGGTAGGTTGTGAGTGATTGTCTCATCAGTATTTTGCACCCGGGTTGCCGCCATCTTTATTATACGTGTTTGCTGCATCCTGAGTGCATTCGTTCTGAGATCTGGCAGGCAAACCCTCTTGCCTTTTTTGCTGTTTTTTTTTTTTTTTACCAGGAATTTACTTATCGGTAGATTTGTAAGGGCACATAGTGCATGTTCTGATGAGTAACATTACAGTAATGAAAGTGATGCCATTACAAAACGCTTAAGGAGGAGGGGATACTCTCTCCCCTTAATCAAGCCAAAACAATGATTAATTAAAAAAATAGAGAACAATACGTTTATAATAATCGTAAAAAAAATAATGAAATCAACTTTTTCTACCCCATACAATGAAGATTTTTATAAAATTTCCAGTATCATTAGGAAATATCTTCCTATCCTTTATGAAAATGAATCGATCTCTCGCATAATTAAAAATGGAGTTAATTTGGTAGCAAGCAGATTGCGTACTATAAGCAACAGCATCTCACCCAAATATTTCTCTATTATCGACAAATCTACTAATAACAAAAAGAATTGGTTGAGCACACAAGGTTGCTTTAAAGAGTAGGTGTACACTTTGCCCCCAGTTATTTGTAACAAAGCTTTTTATTCCAACATTATCTATTATTCATCCCTATCGCATGTGTATGTAGCTTACATTATAGAATGCACCCCGTGCAAACTCCAATATGTGGGATGTACAACCTGCAAACTGAAAAATCGTATAGCAGAATATGTTGATGGATCCATTCCCAAGATACCTGACGACATTAATACACAAATTAAAAAGCGCAACATTTCAGGTGATCTCGCATTATAGAGGGTTTTTGGGATTGAAAGAGTACACAAACCAAATAGAGGAGGAGATTGACTGGATAAATTAAAGGCACGAGAGGCTTTCTGGATTCGTAAATTAAATACCCGTTCACCCAATGGTCTCAATTACACAGCAGATGTTGTGTATTTTTATTTTTTACTAATTTTTGCACCTACAATTCATTATTTTGTGACTATTTAAATACACCTTTACAGAACACGTTTGTATTGGTGACTCCATTTTCCTTGTTTACCCCATCCATAACATTTACAATTTAAGGACATACCCCA
Organism: Phyllobates terribilis; assembly: GCF_046119375.1. Lineage (NCBI taxonomy): Eukaryota > Metazoa > Chordata > Amphibia > Anura > Dendrobatidae > Phyllobates > Phyllobates terribilis. The sequence continues at coordinate 357,835,913 of NW_027362761.1, forward strand.
CATGAGGCTGTCAGCTTTGATTAAGGGTTTTTCTACCCAAAACGAATAAGCTTAATGTTTTTCTTTTTTTTAAATATGTGCACATGCTGTCTATTTTTTTATTCTGTATGATTAAAGGCGAAGTTTTAACCTACTGTTCTATTGGTTCTGGAGAACATCCCATTTCAGACTGTTGAGATTCAGAAATAAGCCTAAAACCACTGCCCCTTGGGTTTTTCAACTACTTCTAGAAAGTGCTAACTTATCTACCCAGAAGACGTCAGTAAATGTGCTACTTTTACTGTTATTACCTCCTGATCAAGCTTAAAATGTAACCAGTCGTCCAGCTTTAATGTAGCTAACTCAGCCGTGCTTCTGTCTTCCGTCTCACTGTCACTGCTCTCATTACCATCCAGCGCTGCTGAAATAAAGATACAAGAAAATATACCTTAGGTAAGTCCTTTGTCAGTATTTAATACCCAAAGGAACAAAAGGAGAGATAAAAACACTATGCCATAATTAATGAGCAAAGTGCATACAGGATTATTTGTTGCCCTATATTTGGTAAAAAGGAATCAAATGGGCACCTTCCTCTTTTCTTGTCTCTGAACACAGAGATATTGTCTCATCACGTGTGTGAGGTTTTACTTTAAGCACTATTTTTTGCACTTGAGGATTAACATTTTTTTAAAAAGGATTTAATAAAAGTTAGTTTTTATGCGTTTTGTACCAATTGCCTACATTCTGTCTAAGAAAATAAACCTCTCCACACCAAATCCTAACAGTTGTCACAAGCAGGAAAAAGTCTATATAAAAAGCAACATTCACCAATCAGCACTTAATACCAGATGTCAAAAAAGACAGCCAGAAAATGTGTTGGCAGGGAAATATGACTTGACAGTATATGATAATTGTCATTAATTTAGAACTCAGGGGTGGCATCAAGAGATTATTAAAAATGCAAAGAAAAATACAGTACAGACCAAAAGTTTGGACAAACCTTCTCATTTAAAGATTTTTCTGTATTTTCATGACTAGGAAAATTGTACATTCACACTGAAGGCATCAAAACTATGAATTAACACATGTGGAATTATATACTTAACAAAAAAGTGTGAAACAAGTGAAAATATGTCTTATATTCTAGGTTCTTCAAAGTAGCCACCTTTTGCTTTGATGACTACTTTGCACACTCTTGGCATTCTCTTGATGAGCTTCAAGAGGTAGTCACCAGAAATGGTTTTCACATCACAGGTGTGCCCTGTCAGGTTTAATAAGTGGGATTTCTTGCCTTATAAATGGGGTTGGGACCATCAGTTGTGTTGTGCAGATGTCTGGTGGATACACAGCTGATAGTCCTACTGAATAGACTGTTAGAATTTGTATTATGGCAAGAAAACACCAAGGTTACTTACCGGTAGCCGGTTTTTCCTGAGACCATGACAGCACACCTGGAGAGAGGGATCCGCCCCACCAAGGACAGGAAACCGTCTGAAATAAAAGGGCGGTACCTCTCCCTCGCTTCAGTTGTTTACAGAGCATTGAGAGGACCCTCCCAAAGAGGTTAGGCATATAACCAACACCTACAATATATATATATATATATATATATATATATATATATATATATATATATATATATATATATATATATATATATATATAACACCCAAAACACTGCACACCAGGGTGTGAGAAACAGAAAAAATAGGGAGGGAAAACTACGGGTGCTGTCATGGGCTCAGTAAAAACCGGCTACCAGTAAGTAACCTTGGTGTTTTCCCCTCACCCATGACATCACACCAGGAGAGAATTTTAGAGAATTATGAACACCCTAGGGAGGGACCACCGCCTAAAGTACCCTTCTCCCAAAGGTAAGGGGTCAGAGGAGGACAGATCCAACCGATAGTGTTTAAAGAAGGTGGATGGTGTAGACCAAGTAGCAGCTCTACATATCTGATCGATTGAGACATCTGCCCTTTCCGCCCAGGAGGTTGCGACGTCTCTGGTGGAATGAGCCCTGACATTGTCCGGGGCCGGAACTCCTGTGGACGTATATGCTAGACAAATGGCCTCCCTAAGCCACCTAGAAATGGTACCCTTGGACACCCCGTGACCTTTCATATTCCCTTGAAAGGCCAGGAACAAGGAATGGTCCTTCCTCCATACACTAGTCATGTTAATGTACTGTAGTAGTGATCTTCTAACATCTAGGTTATGGAATCTAACTTCCCCTGGGTTTTTAGGATTGCTGCAAAACGAGGGAAGCACAATCTCCTGGTTACAGTGAAATCTAGATACCACTTTGGGAAGGTATGCTGGATCTGGACGCAAGGTGGCCCTATCATCATAAATTTGTGTGTAGGGAGGATTAACCGAAACGGCCTGCAGGTCACCCACCCTACGAGCCGACGTTAAGGCCACTAAGAGGACGGTTTTAAGGGTGAGGATCTTTGGAGAGACATCCTGTAGGGGTTCGAAAGGGTCACTGGTAAGTGCATTCAAGACCAAATTCAGGTCCCAGGAAGGAACTCTTACAGACCGAACCGGTCTGGCTCTGGCACAGGACTTGATAAACCTCGAGACCCACCTGTTCCCCGCCAAGTTACAATTATAGAGCGCCCCTAATGCCGACACCTGAACTTTAAGAGTCCCCGTGGCTAGACCTAAGTCGCACCAACGAAAAAAAACGGCCTGGAACGCTTCACAGGGCGCAGCCATCTTGGATCGGGCGCCGCCTTCTAACGTCATCTGGCACGCCTCTCCCAGCGTGCCCCGCGCCGTGACGTCAGGTGCGTCATACCCGGAAGTCCCTGCGCGGCCGGCAGAAGCGGCAGGGGGAGGGCGGCGCAGCGGTCTACGGGAGGACGGAGCATGCCTCACCATGTGCGCCCGCTCGGACGCAGGACCCCAGGGGAGCTACGGACGGCGCTTCTGGAGACTGGAACCCGGTGCACAGGCCAGTGCCCGCTCTTCCACACCGGAACAGCCCCAGGTAAGTCTTCTTTCTTCCAGACAGGTTCCCCGTCAAGGACAGTAAACCAAATGAAGCGAGGGAGAGGTACCGCCCTTTTATTTCAGATGGTTTCCTGTCCTTGGTGGGGCGGATCCCTCTCTCCAGGTGTGCTGTCATGGGTGAGGGGAAAAAAGCAGCTAAGTAATGAAAAACGAGTGGCCATCATTATTTTAAGAAATGAAGGTCAGTCAGTGCGAAAAATTGGGAAAACTTTGATAGTGTCCCTAAGTGCAGTTGCAAAAACCATCAAGTGCTACAAAGAAACTGGCTCACATGAGGACCGCCCCAGGAAAGGAAGACCAAGAGTCACCTCTGCTTCTGAGGATAAGTTTATCCGAGTCACCAGCCTCTGAAATCGCAGGTTAACAGCAGCTCAGATTAGAGACCAGGTCAATGCCACACAGAGTTCTAGCAGCAGACACATCTCTTCAACAACTGTTAAGAGGAGACTTTGTGCAGCAGGCCTTCATGGTAAAATAGCTGCTAGGAAACCACTGCTAAGGACAGGCAACAAGCAGAAGAGACTTGTTTGGGCTAAAGAACACAAGGAATGGACATTAGACCAGTGGAAATCTGTGCTTTGGTCTGATGAGTCCAAATTTGAGATCTTTGGTTCCAACCACCGTGTCTTTGTGCGACGCAGAAAAGGTGAAAGGATGGACTCTACATGCCTGGTTCCCACCGTGAAGCATGGAGGAGGAGGTGTGATGGTGTGGGGGTGCTTTGCTGGTGACACTGTTGGGGATTTATTCAAAATTGAAGGCATACTGAACCAGCATGGCTACCACAGCATCTTGCAGCGGCACGCTATTCCATCCGGTTTGCGTTTAGTTGGACCATCATTTCTTTTTCAACAGGACAATGACCCCAAACACACCTCCAGGCTGTGTAAGGGCTATTTGACCAAGAGAGAGAGTGATGGGGTGCTACGCCAGATAACCTGGCCTCCACAGTCACCAGACCTGAACCCAATCGAGATGGTTTGGGGTGAGCTGGACCGCAGAGTGAAGGCAAAAGGGCCAACAAGTGCTAAGCATCTCTGGGAACTCCTTCAAGATTGTTGGAAGACCATTTCCGGTGACTACCTCTTGAAGCTCATCAAGAGAATGCCAAGAGTGTGCAAAGCAGTCATCAAAGCAAAAGGTGGCTACTTTGAAGAACCTGGAATATAAGACATATTTTCAGTTGTTTCACACTTTTTTGTTATGTATATAATTCCATATGTGTTAATTCATAGCTTTGATGCCTTTAGTGTGAATGTACAATTTTTATAGTCATGAAAATACAGAAAAATCTTTAAATGAGAAGGTGTGTCCAAACTTTTTGTCTGTACTGTATATCCAGTGGAGAAAGTCTGAGCACAAATGTATAAGTAGCTTAGAAAGGCTTACGCTACAAATTGCATGTGCAATAGCTGTGGATGGTATGATGAAGAGTCAAACTTTCTGCTGGAAAACTAAAGAAGTCCTATGGATTAAAATAAGCCAAACTCATTATTATCATTTATGTTTAGAACACCATTGATTCCATGGTGCTGTACATGAGAAGGGATTACATACAAAATTCAAATGTAAAACATGGTGAACAAACTAACAATTACAGACTGGTACAGAAAGGAGAGGCCCCTTGCAGGCTTACAGTCTACAGCATAATGGTGGAGGAGACAGCAGGGTAGGGGATTGCGGCAGCTCTGGTGGTGGTGAGGAGACAGCAGGGTCAATGCTGACTAAAAGCTTTATTGAAGAGATGGGTTTTCAAGTTCCATCTGAAGGTTTCAATTGTGGCGGATAGTCGGATGTGTTGTGGGACAGAATTCCAGAGCATGGGGGGCACTCAGGAGAAGTCTTGGAGGTGATTGAGCGAGGAACATATGAGCATGGAGGAAAAAAAGCGGTCTTGGGATGACCGGAGGTTGAGTGTTGGAAGATATCAGAAGATCAGTTTGGAGAGATACGGAGTAGACAGATTATGGACGACTTTGTAAGTCAGTGTCCGCAGTTAAGTAGACGAGGGACGAGGAAAGGACAGATTCTGGAAATATTTGTTTGAGTTGGAGGCGGCAGGAGGTGGCAAGAGTTTGGATGTGTGGTTTGAAGGACAGGGTAGAGCCAAGGGTAACTCCGAAGCAGCGGACTTCAGGTACTGTGGATGGTGTCATTAATTGTGACAGATAGAGAGATAGATTGGGTAAGGGGGTGAGACGAGATGGAGGAAAGATGATGTGTTCCGTTTTGTCCACGTTGAGTTTTAGAAAGCAAGAGGAGAAGGAGAAGGGTATGGCTAATAGACACTCTGGGATTTTGGATAGCAGAGAGTTGACATCTCGGCCAGAGAGGTAAATCTGAGTGTCATTAGCGTATAGGTGGCAATGAAAGCCATGGGGCTTTATGAGCTGTCCTAGGCCAAAGATATAGATTGCAAAAGTAGGGGTCCCAGAGGAGGTAGTATTTGAATAGGAGACACTACATGTGTGGTCAGAAAGGTACAAGGGGATCCAAGAGAGGGCAAAGGTCCTTGATGACAAGGGAGGAAAGGATTTGTAGTAGGAGGAAGTGGTCAACTGTGTCGAAGGCAGAGTACGGGTCTAGAAGGAGTATAGAGAATTGTCTACTAGCTTTGGCAGTAAGTTGCTTGCAGTTTTAGTGCATTGGTGGGGATGAAAGCCAGATTGTAGGTCATCGAAGGGTAAGCTAGATTCGAGGTGGGAGGAAAGTTCAGCATGGACATGCTATTCAAAGAGTTTGGAGGCTAACGGGAGCAGTGATATGGGACAATAGCTGGACGTAGAGATCGAGTCTAAATATGGTTTCTTTAGGAAAGGTGTGATTGTGGCGGGTTTCAAATCAGAAGAGAAAGGACCAGAAGATAGCAATAGGTTGAAGAGATGGGTTAGAAGAATGAAGGGTATGCAGAAATGTATTACCAGCGTAGCAGCGCTCTCATTCACCCAGTTGCGCAGGGAACTGCAGACAGCCCCTTTCAGTTGAATAAAATTGTGCTGCAGTTTCTATGCTTAGTGGAGGTGCTGCATTGCACGGAAAGACTTAAGGGAATCCAGAGCTGAACCAACGCTGTGGTCCCTTTATTTTTATGATCAGTGGATGTCTCAAAGGTCTTTTCCGATATTAAAGAAACACTCCCTTACATTTTTTTATTTGTTAAACCTGTGTAAACATGGGTGTTGTGTACTGTAAGTGCAATCCGATATTTATTGATAGCCATCTCCCGTTTCCACCATCATTCTGGTCCTCTTGCTCACATGACGGCAATATCGACCAGCTAGGAGTCTATGTGTGAGCTGGGAGTAGCTTTTACAATGTAAGTCTATGCAGTGTCAGAATCACAGTCGCGTGAGTGAACTGGAACCTGGAGAAGACAACGATCGGTAAGTATTTGAATACACACATTTACACAGGTTTAGCAAATAAATAAAATCATGGGAGCCTTTAATGCACCACTCCAGCATTTTTGTTTTATTTCCGAGCTGGTGACACGAATACAAGTTCACCTAGTATTACACTTACCAGCTGCTGTCTTCAGATATTCCCAATGCCACTCCAGTCCCGATCTGCCATCTTGTGACGGCAACTTCTGACTGACTGGAAGTCAGAGGTAACAGTCACAAGCTCTCAGTGCAAGTCTATGAGAACCTTTTTCTGGCTTACATTGACTTCTAGCTCATCCAGCAAATACTGGAGCGATCTAGCAGGTCACAACCTACAGAAGGCGACAGATACGGCGCCAATAACAGATGAAGATGGCAGCTGGTGAGTGGAATACTAGGGATAGGGAACTTACATTAGTGATATAACTTCAGCAGTAAAATGAACAACAACAAAAAAAAGCTGGAGTGGAGCTTTAAGCTACGGCATATCCAGGCAGCATGCCATCAGGTTACGATATAGGAATACTCCATACTCTTTTCTGTTTTGATTAGTAAAGGCTTATAGGCTATTTTTTCTACATGTCCCACATTATATGATCATAGAAAACGGTAAAGTTATCAAGAGAACTGAAAGGGAAGAAATTAATTTTTAATGATAACTAACTTGTATGCTTTGACTTCTACAGGCAACATGGCAAAGAGGCAAATAAAGGGACAAGATGTGATATCTGGTGCTTATTCTCAGCTGCTTCCGTCCATAATAAAATGTAATAGTTTCATATATTTACATGCATTACGTCCCTTATTAATTCCTACTTGACATTTCCTCACCTCGACATGACGATGGCTCTTGCAGAGCATTACTCGGCAGCCTGGCAGGTCCTGAGAAGATTGCTATGGTGGCAGGTGAAACCACTGAGCAGCATCTGATATTAGAAATCCTGTGAGCTCGGGTCATCTCATCATAGATCAGCCAGTCTGTGGGCAACACTTGGATAGCAGCAGCCTGACAATTTTCGGGTGGGATCTGTTGGATAAAATAATCATCGATGTATGAAATAACAGGAGCGGAAAATGGATTGCGTATATACTGTATACTGTATATAATAGATATAATCGCTGAACTAGCGCACAAGTCATAACGTTCTAAGTCTGGACAATCCATGTAATGGAAAATGTGAATAACATTCAGAGCAAATCTAAAAGCCAATCACATGATATGGGTGATCTGTGTGAAGAAACAACTTTACCTTCTTGTACTGTGGCTGGCTGAGGACTGAGGTAGGATGGAAGCACACGCGCTTCTCCTTATGGCTGGTAAGCAGCATATTCTCCCGGTCTACATGAATCAGGTTTGGATACATGCCAGCAACAAGGGCAGCTTTCACCACAGCCCAATTCTCAGAGTTTGTATTCACTTCTCTTATGTCACCAGCTCCATGAGCCCTAACAAACCCTGCAGGAGACAAGCCACATACTCAGAGCAACTGCAGGGACATTATTCTTAATGTTACACTTAGTGCTATGGCTACCTGAAGCCCTGAGCTGCGCAAGAAGTTGAGTTCTCATGCCAATGATAGTTTCCATTGTAGCCTGAGAAAGAAAATTCTTCTCACAAAAAGCTCTCTCCCATCCATCCCTCTGAGCCGTCTGCCAGGCCTGTAAAACATTATTGAGTGTATTAACTTTTAGTATGTTACAAGGACATCTAAAAAGGTTAGTAACTTACTTTAGAACTTTAATGGAATCACTTACCAGCAGAGTGAGTAGAGACAGAGACCCCGATTCCAGCGATGTGTCACTTACTGCGCTGTAATTTTGATACAATCACTGTTTTATCAGCAGGAGATTATAACTACAGTGCCAGTAAACCTCCTGCCAGGTAGTCCTCCATATTCATGATCTCTGTATAACCCCGCCCGCACCATTGATTGCCAGCTTTCTGACTATGTACAGTGTACACAGAAAGCTGCCAATCAGAGTTGTGGGCGGGGTTATACAGGGCTCAGCTTTCAGAGAACTGCTAGATCTGCAGCAGAGAAAACAGTTTTTCATCAAAACTGCAGCCACCAGCAAAGTAAGTGATACATCACCGTAAACAGGGTCTCTGCCCCTACATTATGCTGCTCTCAGATGGGTTAGCAAAAATCTGGTGATAAATTCCATTTAAATAAAACAAGGTAACGATAAAGAAATAAATGACATAAAATTGAGGCAGTTCTGTACCTGGAAAGCCCTAAGCAAGGCCATATGATCACTAAAAGTCGCTGCGGTAAACCGCTTTCTGCATAGCATAGCAGCACGTTTTTGGGAAGCCTGAGTTGGTAAGACAAATGGATCTCGATATGCTAAAGTGCAAGCAATAGTAAGGATTGGGTCCAAGCACTTTAACACCACAGCACATAGCACCATTTTTCCAAGATGAGGTTCCACTGGTAAGTCAGCGAGGTGATAACCAAGTTCAGTCAGATCCTCCCAGGCGTCCATGGCATCAACTGTCTGCAAACAAAAACCAATCCAAACAATTAAATCTAAAACCAGATATACAAAGAAAAACAGATAGAAAAGCAACTTCTAACATTCACACATATTCTAAAGGGAGTCGGTCTGACACCAAAAACTCAAATTAAACCACTTACACATTCAAACAAGTGACTAAACCCCTGTAAACATCATATCTGTTGTTCAGACGTCACCAACTCCATTTTAATTAAGAACTGTTTTATTACATCTGTACATAAGGGATCCTCGATGCACCGCTGGTGCGGCTAAGGGCTCAGTGCACTGTTCCACCCCCTGAATTACAATCCTCCGAACATGTTGATAAAACAGCGCTCACTTTGGAGCACTGCATGAATTGAATCCTCAGCTCTGCACACTGACACTGCATGAGTCAAGAGCACACACAGTGTCAGTGTGTGCAAATCCATTCTCATCCATCTCTCCTGCCAGCATCAGACGCCCCAGAATCTGTGTCAACCTGTGTGAGCGAGCGGCCACTGCAGACAGGCAACAGGAATCACAGCACGCCTGCACGGACACTGTGTGCGCTGGGCTCCTGTAGTGTCAGTGCATGCAGGGCTGTGGATTCAATTCAGGCATTGCTCCAAAGGGAACGTAGTCTATAGACTCCTTTTACCTAAAAGATGATCAAGGAAGAAAAAACAACTACTATATTACTTCCAGAAAAATAAATACATATATTTATCAATTTTAACAGCCACTAAATGTGGTACTTGCAATTATGTGATTAATATATTACATTGATATTAAAACTACAAATGGACAGAAGCCAAAAACTAACCCCTTTTCATCTAAGTCATACATTATTTTTGTATCAAAAGAATCTAGTCGGCACTCCGTACAGCTGGGGTGGTGCACGTGGAAAACAGTGTTTCTAGGAAAAGCAAATCCCAGCACTCACGTGTTGATGATTAATTCGTTTATTCCACAACTCACAAGACGTTTCAGCCTGTCCGAGGCTTTTTTCAATTATTTTTGAGCTTTCATTTTTATAGCCTTTGTTTTTTTTTTTTTTTAACAGTCATAACATTTTTTTGCATCTGCTTAGCTGTATCAAGGCTTGTTTTGGGGTGGGGGGTTGAGGAAAGAGTTGAAGTTATGAAATACACCATTCACTTTAGCATAAAATGTACTGAGATAAACAAAACAGGACAAAAATTCCATATAGAGCGAGATGGTTAAAAAATAATAAATTCTGCCAATGATTTTACATTCAAGGCATTAAAAAATTACCTTGCAAAATGATTGTTCAGGTTAGTATAATTACGAAGATATCAAACATGTAACGTTTTTAGATATTATAGATTTTAAAAAAAAAATCTACATTTTGTAAAAAAAAAAAAAATTGGAATGTGTAACCATTTTCTGAGACCCTTAACTTCATTATTTTTCCATTTACTATATGAGGGCTAGTTTTTGCAGGCATAGCTATACTTGATAAGTCTATAGGCATAATTTTGAGGTACATATGACATTGTGATACTTTTTTATTGCATTGTTTTGTGCTGGGGCAGTAGACTGAAAATGTCAATTTTGAAATTTCAATTTAACTTCTTTATAACATTTACTACATTGATTAATTTGGTGATACCGAATATGCCTTTTTATCATTTTACTTATAGTAATATTTTTTCAAGAATTTTTACATATTTTGTATATTATTTTCACATAGGATACACTGAGACTGCTGGTAATACATCACATAGGAGACACAAACTGCTGTATATATATATCACATAAGACACTGAGACTCTGCTGTATACATCACATAGGAGACACTGAGACTGCTGTACATACATCACATAGGATATAATGAGACTGCTGTACACACCGTATTTTTCAGACTATAAGACGCATTTTTTACCTCCAAAATTTTGGAGGAAAGTGGGGGTTTCTCTTATAGTCCAGATGTACATTATGGTTCTGGCTGTGGTGGGGGAGGGGTAACTGCAGCGGTGGAGGAGCGGGTCACAGGAGGGAGGAGCCAGCTGCTGCAGCTAACCCTGTGCTCGCTTTTAAAGAATATAAATATAATAATAATAATCTTTTTATTTATATAGCGCCAACATATTCCGCAGCGCTTTACAATTCAGACAATTTACATACATTATCGGCACTGTCCCCATTGGGGCTCACAATCTACATTCCCTATCAGTACGTCTTTGGAGTGTGGGAGGAAACCGGAGAACCCGGGGGAAACCCACGCAAACACGGGGAGAACATACAAACTCCTTGCAGATGTTGCCCTTGGTGGGATTTGAACCCAGGACCCCAGCGTTCCAAGGCAGCAGTGCTGAATATTCACTGCTCCACAAGCCCATGAGCGTGGGGAGCAGTGAATATACATTTTCTTTAACAGCGGGCACACTTGACCGCCTGCCGCTGCAGGAAGCCTGCGGCTATCAGTGTGCCGGGTATTAAAAAGAATGAATATTCACTGCTCCCTATGCCCATGGGTATGGGGAGCAGTGAATATTCTGGCAGCTGATTTTGGAATGCGAGAGCGCATTGCAGTGACATCATGCCCTGCTTACACGCTGAGGTCAGCTGCTGGCAGAAGAACAGGACGCAGCTCTGGGGGGTGCCATATATACCAGGATGAGGGGGCCACGCATACCAGGATGGGGATGGGATGGAGGCCATGTATACCAGGATGGGGATGGGATGGAGGCCATGTATACCAGGATGGGGATGAGGGGGCCATGCACACCAGGGTGGGGATGAGGGGGCCGTGTATACCAGGATGGGGATGGGGTGCCATGTATTCCTGGTTTGAGGGGGGTGGGTTTGACATGCATACCTGGACTGGGAGCCATGTATACCGCTTTTTGCTTCATTTTTTTTCCTCCTCTAAAACCTACGTGTGTCTTATAGTCCAAAAAATACAGTAGATCGCATAGGAAACACTACTGAGACTGCTGTTTGTACATCACATAGGAGATACTGAGACTGCTGTACAAATATTACATGGGAGACACTGAGACTGTTTTATACACATCACAAAGGAGACACTGAGACTTGGCTGTACACATGCGGGGACAGCAACTCTAAATCACTGATCTATCAATGGCTGCCATTAGATAGAAGCAGGATTATTATTATAATGATACTCTGGCATTATGGGAAATAGTCTATATAAGGGCACAATATTGCAATCTACCTACATCATATTTTACTCACCTTTAGCATCAGCACTGCATTGCGAACAATTAAAGCTGGTGGTGGCTCGGGAGCTTTCATTAAGAAATCAGCAATCGGACAGTTTATTGGTGCCAGCAATTTTGTATGCAAGCAAAGCTCCTTTGAATAAAAAAAAAATGTAGATAGTTTGACTGACCTAATATAGAAAACCAATTCAAAGTATTTGACACCATTTTACAGAATAATCTATATGTTCTACATTAAGCAGCAATTTATATGACCCATTTTGTATTCAGTTACTGTGTTGTTACCCAGAGCTGCATTCACAATTCAGCTTCTCATTGTCATCAATAACTGTAAACAAGCTTGTTAACAAACATTCCTAAGAGACTAGCTAAGCCTTGATAATGCAGTTGCAGATCTATTTTCTTCAGATACGTATAAGGGTATGATTCCATGAAGAAATTCTTATGCGGGGAATGCTGCAATGAACCTCACAGCTGTTCACTCCATAGAATGTGCATAAGATCTGTACAAATGTCATACACAACGCTGGTACTGTAAACCACAGCTGGAGAACCGGACGAAAAATCATCTGCGTTTGCACCTATAGAGAAGAGGAGAAGTAGAAGGAAGGAAGGAGAAGAGACAGAGGAGTGGAAGGGCTCCAGAAACAAGAAGGCAGACGGGACCCTAAGAGTGCAGAAAGGACAGCAACCGTTGCAAACCCCATTATACCAGGTGAAAGGGTCAGGCCGTGGAAAGGTACCGGATCCCTAAATTGGTGGAGGCGAATCTACCCTCAGCCAAGAACCGGAAGGTGTGACCATTTATTAGTGCGACCCCCCGCTAAACCTGCTAGGAAGGCACCATATAGGATAGCGGGAAGTGAAGGCCAACGCTTGCCCGACACGGTCTGCGGTAGCTGGACAGAAGTCAGTACACTGGTGGGGCACGAGAAGTCAGAGAAAGGACAGAAGGGGGTCCTGTGCCATACTCCTGAATTGCCTGGGGGTTTACTGAGCTCCTCACCGGGTGGACGCAGCACGGCTCGGGCAGTCCTTGCTGACAGAAGTGACTTGGATATCAACTGTGAGTAAAAGACCCTGGACTGCATCATTGGACTCTGTGTGATTTATGCTGCGCCTGCACCATCACCCCCAGCATCCACCTACATTGCCCTGAGGCTACACTCTACCAGTGGGAAGTTATCCTACCCCTGTGCTGCACACTAACACCAGCCTCAGCGGTCTGCCTTGCAGCGGCGGTTATCTCTGACCGCAATCCACGGGTGGCGTAGTCGGACATTCAAATTCTATAAATAGACTGCCACAACATTTGGTCTGACCGCCCTGAGCCACGGGATCGGGTTGCCACTACTACCCCCATCAGCACCGTACACTAGAAGGCCCGGTTCCGGGTACCCCACGGCCCAGGGGGCGAGTCATAAAACGCCAGCACTTTTACTGATTTTAACGGTAGAGTGTAGGAACGCCAAATCCCGCCCCGGCTCTTTCTGCTTCATATTGACGTAAAAATGCTAAAAGTCACTAAACTTGTTGCACAAGACTTTTGTGACTTTTCACAGCGATTTATGCCTGTGTTCTGGCATAAATGCTTTGATGAATCAGGGCCTATATTTCCCAGACTGCAATAAATCACCGAGCAAGCTCAGTTCAGACACTGAGAAGGCTGAGAAGGCTGGGAGATTTAGGATTTTCAGCATTGAAGCCTGCAGTACTACAAATGCTTCTCAGAAATATACTACAGGAGTCAAGATGGACCAAAAGTACACCATTGTGTTTGCAAAGTTACAACATATTTAGGCAGACTCCTTCTACATGAAAACTGTAGTGCTTTATTAGAACATGTATCCATGACTCGTGTACAGTGACTCTTACGTGAAGCGGCATTCGCAGTAGTTCAGGGGTCTGGAACTCCAACATGTTCCGAAAACGAAGTCTGCTGAACAGGCGGAAACTGACTCCAGGACGGCAACGACCAGCCCTGAAACACATTGGATGACAAAACTGATCAGAGCACAAAGTAGCAAACTTATGATTTACAGCCTGATCAAGATGTAGTCTATCACGGAAGAGGAAGCATACAACAGTTTCTAACCCTATATATCACATATACAATCCATACCTCCACAGGCTTGTCTGACATTCACAGCTGCCTTGGGTATAAACGGGTCAATTGATTTCTATACATTCTAACATGTACGAAAAGAGATTACCTTCCATGTCTACCAGCAGGGAATAGGGGGCACGTGATCACATAATGGATAGATATACAACGGTCCTTTAACTATAATCAGTCCCAGCTACAGGCTGGGTTTCAATGGAGAACCATAATAGCAGACACATATAGCCATTTCATGTGTCATAGCAACCCATTGGCACACATCACGGGGGTTATGATGGGCACATGGAATGGTGTGTGCTCCCCAGTCATGCGCTTTAAAAGCCTCTGTCATACATTGACAGTGGCATTCATATGGTTAACAGCAGCGGGCAGAGATTGGCTTGCCCAACGGCTATTAAACGCAGATCCTGACTAAATGACACAGTCACTATCTGCCGGGCATGCGGAGGGGCTCAGCCATTTTGGGGTGCATAAGTCACTACAATCATTTTTTATTTCATTTTATGGGAGGTAAAATTAACAAAAATGTCAATTTTGCTTTAGTTACATATTTGACTTTTTTTTGTGGTATTCACCTTGTGGAATGAGTAAAGAAATATTTTTATTGTACTGGTCCTTATGGATACAGTGATACCAGATATGTATTTTTTTAGGTTTTTGATTTTTATTAAAATAAATGATTTTTTTAATCTAAATATTATTATCTTTTACTTTTTTCTTTCAACACTTAAAACATTTTTAAATGTTTTATAGTCCCATAAGTAGACTTGAACACATGATTGTACGGATAATGCTGTTGCATTGTACTACAAAAGGTAGTACACAGCATTATCCATCCTGTCAAGTGTTACACTGACAGCCTGCCTCTGGCATGGCCTATTAGGCTTTGATCTATGGTAGACATGGAGGCCATTGTTGGGTCTCTGGTTCCCATAGCAATCATCAATCTGCCACTGTCACACCCTTCACTTGCTGCGGTCGTTTTGACTGCAGCAAGTAAAGAATTGGGGCAGCAAACACTGGTAACACTCAATTTCCTCAGCTACATCTCTGCTAGGCAGAGTTAACCCCAGGATCACAATCCCTGTGTGAATAATCATTGCCTTTCCATGTTCTAATGGAAAGAGGCCCGGCCTATTAAGACATAAAATGGCAGTGCAGTAATGAGAACTAGTTAATAATGATTTATACATAATGACTTAATGGAATATTTGGAGACAGGAAGAGTTTTTTTTAAGAATTCTGACCCCACATGCAGTTTTGTTTTCACTTTCTTTTTATCAAGAATAAGAAAAAAAAAACTAACAAGGGGTTTTCCAGGATCAGAATATGGATGGCTTATTATTATATAGCAGCGGTGAAGGTACTGAAGTGTTGTCTTATTAATGTAAATGGGACAATGCTACAATTCCCTGCAGCTCTGCTAACAAGTAGATGGCTTGCAGGTAAACAGAGGTTTATAAGCTGAGTAGGCTGCAATGCTCATACCAGTGACACTGCCCTTTAAACAGGTGATTGGTGATAGGCCAAAAATATTATGATCCTGGAAAACTCCTATAAATGAATGGTCTCTTTCAACCCTGCTAAGCAGGATTCGAGATTCTATCCACCTGTAATGGTACAGAATAAAATACCTTCCTTTCCTTTGAATAGCACTGGCTTTAGAAATCCAAACCATTTTAAGCATTGTCACATGGTTTATAGCATCATAAGATTTCTGAAAAACAAAGATAAATAATCAGGAACACTGGTATTTCTCACTAGTAGGATAAGAGTCCATCTATATGGTTTCACATGTTTGCTCAGCGAGTACTTAGTCCAGTATCTGTCTAAGCTTTTCTAGAACTAGGAGTCATTTATTGAAATACGTAACTTAAAGAAAAAGGTTAATTATTTAATGGGAAATCAAGAATCATTTTATTGTGTGCACTAATCTACAAATGTAATTTCCTGAGCTTGTGTTTAAAGGCTATAGGACAGCTGTCCCTGGGTAGCGGGGCCAAGAGCGTTGTCCGTGGGTAGAGGGGATAAGAGAGCTGTGCCATACCCCGAGTCCAAGATGGACTGCTCCCTATGCCAAGTACTGGCTGTGTCTGCTCCAATTCAAAAATATTGGCCATCTTAGACGTAACTTATATATAATGCTTTCAGTTTGGAAGATATTGATTATATGGCTGTGTCGATGTAGAATGCAGCCAGTGCTTAGTAGAGGGGGTGGTGGCAGCATAGGTGGTGGCTGCAGTCCTAGATTTTGAGCTCCGGCGCACATTTCACACTGCTTCGACAGGCTCTTCACTATTCCCATATGGAGAGATGATCGGAGCAGTGTTGAAGTGTATCCTGGCCTCACGGGCAGCATAGAATGACATGGTGGGCCGAATTCTTGAGTTTGACACCCATGATCGACATGCAGCTAGTGAGGCAAGAGAGGAGAGGATGGCGAGTAAAATATCTACCACTGCTTGAATAGAGATCCATGCTCACATTCCTCCAACACATCTCACCTATGTACATCGGTGGCAGAATATGCTGTGTTTACAATAGTGGTCTCTACAGTCATACGGTCGGTCTACCAATTAATTTTTAGATCTGAGGAATTTACACTATTTTCCCTTGGAATAAGAAGCTCCTCTGATCACTTCTGCTGACAAGTGCAGCATCAATATACACAATGCAGGAAATAAAGACTAGTTTTAAATCAGAGCAAAGCAAATCTGGGTCATACTGTTCCACATTTTATTAGAGACCAAGATACATAGAGAGGAGAGTCTGTAAAATTAGGGTCTCAACTGAAAGAGGTTACCTTGTCGTTGGTAAATGGGCATACACACTTTGATCAAAATGTGGACCAAGTAACTCACTTTTTTTGCGTTTGTAGCAATAGTGGAGTTCATGCTTCTGATGTACAGTGTGTATTAGTGTATATTAATGAATATACAAACAAACACAATGAGAGAATGGTGCTGTTAACAGTAAAAGTTGTAGCACAATACAAAACAATCCTGATACACTGTGCTCACCACTGTATGATAATATGCCTCTCGTAATACAATTTCTCCCAGCAATGCTTACCTCCTTCACTTTTCCAGAGTCAATCACAAACACAACATCATTTACTGTAATGCTGGTTTCTGCAATGTTGGTTGACAGTATCTACAAAACATACAAATAATGAAAGTTCCCACTACTGTAGGTTTCACACTTTCAAGCCATATGTTATATCCATGTAATCTTCAACGTACAATTTTACGAACACCAACTGGCGGGTTCTTCAAAACCTTCTTCTGGTCAGTAGTTTGCATGTTTGAGTGCAGCATGAATATTTGATACCTATAAAAAGCATAAAACCTGACCTGTAACCAGTCTGTAATATTTATCTCTCGCCACATGAGCTAGTAGAGAAGGTGCAAATCAATTTAAAGGATCAAGTCCAGGGTCCACGTGAGTAACCTATGGCCGCCAGGCAGTAGCCCTCCTACCTGCAGCTCTTCTTTTGATTAGCCAGCCTGCCCCAACATCACAAATGCGTCATACTGCAACAATGACGTCTTGCCAGGCCAACTAATCAAAAGAAGATACAAGGATACTATCAGGTAAGATGCGGTTTGCAGGGCTCCCACCCAGGATCCACAGGTAATTGCTGTGGTTGCTGGACCAGGTCCTGCCAGTCAATTTGCACCATCTCTACTACATATCATTTATATATCAAGCTCAATAATAAAATGGTATCCACTAATATTCCATGATACAATTTAATGTCCTGGACAGTCTATTTAATCTGATAATGTTATCCCAGGAACATTTAAGGTTTTTGCATTATTACTGTCTATATTGCCTGACAATGTAAAATAGGAAACATCATTTACCTGTGAGAATTTTCAGAAAACCTCTTGTCATCGTACAAGATACGATCTCGTAGTCCTACTATTTCATCATACCCTGGGAGAAATATTAGTACAGCCCCTAAAAAACAGAAATTAGCTAATCAACCGATATTAAAATTAAGAAAAATGAAGCATTTTAATACAGAAGAATTCAAATACTATTGCCCCACAAGCCCTTAGATAGTTCAGGGATTACAAATTAGATGCAACCATTACATCCTCACTGTCGCTGATCTGAACGGACTTTAGCTTAGATATGTCAAATTTCCAGAAAATCTCTGATCAATGGCAAAGGGGTATAATCTAAAGACCATCATTCCTGGAATTAGTTGTAGCCCAAGATCAAATAAATAAAGTGAATCTATGACCCACAAGGAGCACCACTCCAGCGTTTTTTTATTTTTTTATTTTACCACTGGAGTGGTGATTCTAATCTAAGGCCCCTGCACAGCCTCATACTTACCTGCCGCCGTCTTCATCTTTTTTCACCGCCGCTTCTGTCATTCTCCGGCAGTTTTGTGACCTGCGGGATCGCTCCAGTGTTTCATTGAGTGAGCTGGAGGTCACAACTCAATACAAGTCTACGATAGCTTTGTTCTGGCTCTCATAGACTTGCACTGAGAGCTTGTGACGTAACGTTTGACTTCCGGCCAGTCAGAACTTGCGGTCACAAGATGGCACCGTGGGATGGGAGCAGAGGAGAAAAAAGGTGAAGACGCTGGACAGTAAGTATAAGAGTAGGGGTAGGGACCTTAGAATAGAAGTGGGGGGAAAAAAGGAGTGGAGTTTTAAATGGACTCTCTCTCCCATTTACACTCTTTCAATCTCTTCCATTGTTGTAAAATCATATATAGATTGTAAGCTTGCGAGCAGGGTCCTCACTCCTTATGGTATCTGTTGATTTATGTGATTATTGTTATTCTGTAATGTCTTTTATTGTCAGTACAAGTCCCCTCTAAAATGTAAAGTGCTGCGGAATATGTTGGTGCTATAGAAATAAAAATTATTATTATATTATTATATACAGTGGGGAAAATAAATATTTGATACACTGCCAAGTTTTCCCACCTACAAAGAATGGAGAGGTCTGTAATTTTTATCATAGGTTCACTTCAACTATGAGACAGAATCTAAAAATAAAAACCAGAAAACCACATTGCATGATTTTTAAATAATTAATTTGCAAGAATTCTGACTCTCACTGACCTGTTAGTTTTTCTTTAAGAAGCCCTCCTACTCTGCACTCATAACATGCATTAATCGCACCTGTTTGAACTCGTTACCGGTATAAAAAAGACACCTGTCCACACACTCAATCACACTCCAAGCTCTCCACCATGGCCAAGACCAAAGAGCTGTCTAAGGACACCAGGAACAAAATGTTTTACCTGCACAAGGCTGAGATGGGCTACAAGACAATAGGCAGCAGCTTGGTGAGAAGGCAACAATTGTTGGCACAATTATTAGAAAATAGAAGAAACACAAGATGACTGTCAATCTTCTTCGGTCTGGGGCTCCATGTACGATCTCACCTCATGGGGTAAGGATGATCCTGAGAAAAGTCAGGAATCAGCCCAGAACTACATGGGAGGACCTCATCAATGACCTGAAGACAGCTGGAACCACAGTCTCAAACACTACCGATAGTAACACACTGCGCCGTCATGGATTAAAATCCTGATGGGCATGCAAGGTACCCCCCTGCTCACGCGAGCATATGTCCAGGAGGGTTTGAAGCTCACCAATGACCATCTGGATGATCCAGAGGCGGCATCGGAGAAGGTCATGTGCTCAGATGAGACCAAAATAGAACTTTTTGTATTAACTCCACTCCCCGAGTTTGGAGGAAGAAGAAGGATGAGTACAACCCCAAGATTACTGTCCCAACCGTGAAGCATAGTGTGGGAAACATCATACTTTGAGGGTGCTTTTCTGCCAAGGGGACAGCACGACTGCACCGTATTGAAGGGAAGATGGATGGGGAGGGAGGCCAAAATCTTGCGATACATGTATCACAAGATTTTGGCCTCCCTCCCTCAGTAAGAGTATCGAAGATGGGTTGTGGCTGGGTCTTCCAGCATAACAATGACCCAAAATACGCAGCCAGTGCAACTAAGGAATGGTTCCATAAGAAGCATTTCAAGGTCCTGGAGTGGCCTAGCCAGTCTCCAGACCTGAACCCAATAGAAGGGAGCTGAAACTCAAATTTGCCCAGCGACAGCTCCGAATCTTGAAAGATCTATATGGAGGCGTGGGCCAAAATCCCTGCTGCAGTATTTGCAAACTTGGTCAAGAACTACAGGAAACTTCTGACCTCTGTAATTGCAAACAAAGGTTTCTGTATCAAATATTAAAGGGAACCTGTCATGTAAGTCCTAGCTACTATCTACACTGCCCCCATTGCTTTGTTAGTGATGCACGTGCAGGGAACAGAGGATTATAGCGCATGCGCAGTGAAGCTGGTAACCTCACTGCGCACGTGCGGACCAGTGGCCGGACATATAGAAATGCGCATGCGCCACATTAATAGCACTTGCCGGGAGCAATATTCAAATACATGGGCAGTGCCAGGAGTGACTGAATGCGGCGTTGCCCCTGACCGAATAGCAGAATCACACCCCTATGACTGAAAACGAGTAGGTAGGATCTAGTACATAAAAGGTTATAAAATTATTATAATACCACCAATTTAAATGAAAAAAGCTTGTTAGTGATGCACACTGCATCAATAACAAAGCAATGGGGGCAGTGTATACAGTAGATACGACATGACAGGTTCCCTGTAAGCTCTGTTTTTCTATTGTATCAAATCCTTATTTCATGCAATAAAATGCTAATTAATTATGTAAAAATCATACAATGTGATTTTCTGGATTTTATTTTTAGATTCTGTCTCTCACAGTTGAAGTGTACCTATGATAAAAATTACAGACCTCTCCATTCTTTGTGGGAAACTTGCAAAATCGGCAGTGTATCAAATACTTATTTTCCCCATTGTAGGTTTCCTGGATATTTCAAAAGAAAAAGCACTTTTTACTGCTTATACTGTTTGTAACAAAATTAAAAGCTTTGCAAAGTTTTGTAACCATTTTATTGTTAACATAAGTTAGTAAAAAATAATCTTTGCAATAAGGAACCCTAAACCTAGTTATTTGCCTACCACTCCCATCCAGACTGATGCAACTCCATGGTAACAGACTACAAACAAACGCTTTGGAGTCTGATCCTGCTGTCATGCTCCCGTGCGTCTCTTCACTACTTCCCGCTTCCTTACAATCGGTAAGAGAGCCAGAAATCGAGCACTATCATATCCTAAGATATGAGGAAAGATGCCAGATGTCAATAAAAGGCAAGAAGTGGATGTGCACTTCTTATCCATCATTAACTTACTAATATGAAGCCCAGATTCCTGAAATTCAGAGAATACTAATCCTGTGAAGACTATATACAAATGCAAGTCTCTATACAATACAGCTAAGATGGACCATCACTTTATTATGAGTCTCTGGGACTCTTAAAGATTTAGAGAACAATTGGAGTAGATTTACATCTTCCCTTCCTCCCGAATATTTCCTCGCACCAGTATACTGGCCACTTTGCTGTGAGAGGTGCAGAATGACGTGACCCTATTAACTTGAATGGGGCATGGTGCAGTTACTTGTAGATCTGAATGGCAAGAAGCAGCTGTGCAGGGAATGAATAGTACAGTCCCAAAGATCGGGAAAGGTCACTATCCTTACAATGCGCCATATCTCAATGAGATGGGAAAACCCTCAGACAACCCCTTCTCAATCCCTGTTTCCGGCTTGTAAAATAGTAAGGCTGAGTTCACACGATGCGTTTTTCATGCGTTTCCGCGGCGTTTTTGCAGTTGCGGAAACGCATGAAAAACGCATGGTAGAAGGGCAGCAATGTTCCCCAATTGAAATCCGCATGTGCTGTGCCCATGATGCGGATTTTTCCGCAGCGTAAACGCTGCGGTCAAAAATCCGCATCATGTCAATTAATTTTGCGGAAACGCTGCTCTTTTGCCGCCATTGACTTGCATTAGACAGCATGGAATCCGCATCACTGTATATGTTGATGCGCTTTTCATGCGGTCTAATGTGCGGATGGTACCCGGGTGTGGATGAGAGGACTCTCATCCAGACCCAGGTACCATTAAAAAAAAAAAAGAATAAAATAAAAAATATATATATTCTCACCTTCTGACGGCCCGCGCAGCGCTCCTGCTTGATTCCCCGCACTTCGCGGTTGAATGAAGAAGGACCTTCGCTGACGTCAGAGTCATGTGACGGGTCACGTGACGCTGACGTCGGAAGGTCCTAAAGTCTTCACTGCCGGCAGCCGGGACCGAGCGAAGCCGGACACCGGGGGCCATCAGAGGGTAAAGTATGTATTTATTTTTTATTTTTTGACATTCACACACTATATAAATCCATGCCGGTTGCATGGATTTATAGAGTGTGAAGTTGACAAGCACTTTCCAAGTGATGCTAAAATCGCTTGGGAAGTGCTTGTCAACCCGCATGCGGAAATGAAAGTGAAGACCGCTTCATTTCCGCATGTCCCTGGCAGGAAACCGCATGTACAATCCGCATGCGTTTTTTCCTGCCAGAGAGATGCAGAAACGCTCAGGAAAAAATCTTGAGCATTTCTGCATCGTGTGCACATACCCTAACACATATTCTCAGCTACAGTGCCATTCCAGCTGTGTTAGCAGTGCACTTATGTTACGAGATCCTTGCAGCCAATCAGTGCTGGCTTCCTTCTCCTCTCCTATCCTATAGATAAATCACATACATCCGGAGGAAGGGAGAGCAACATAATGTCTCACGATGCCGGGGAGAGACAATAACGACACCACTGGAACAGCACCGGCAAAGGAGGCGAGTATAGGTGTTATTATTTTACAAGGGAGGAACATAGCTATTGGGAAGGAGTTGTCCAAGTAGTGGACAACCCCTTTAATGCAAACTAATCGTTGCTAAATTTAATTCTATGCAATAAAATTGCTGCACCTGAGTCAGAATTTTGGCAGATATTATAAAGAATATGCATTATTAGGTCAAGGTCCACTTTTTCATCATCAAAACTGTAGTGGTAAGCTTTGAGAAGCTCTTGTTCCTCCGCAGTCAAGCTGCTGCTTTCCGTCTGCACCAGGGAACTCTCATCTAGACTGCCAGGCTCCAAGGGGGCGCTACACAAAGAGAAAAGGGACAGATTAACAATAATACAGAACAATGCACGTGGTGACATCCAGATCACTATCACCTACCAGGTTAAAGGCCCCGTCACACTTAGCGACGCTACAGCGATCCTGACAACGATACGACCTGTCAGGGATCGTTGCTGCGTCGCTATGTGATCGCTGGTGAGCTGTCAAACAGGCAGGCTCACCAGCGATCAGGGGAGCAGCGACATCGTGGAAAGAATCTTTCCACGATGTTCTGCTCCTGGTTACCAGCCTGCTGAAGCAGGAGCAGGCTGGTAACCATGATAAACAGCAGGTTACTAGGGGCACACGCGCACTTAGTAACCCGCTGTTTATCATGGTTACCACTCTGCAACGGTGAGCGGGAGGGCACACAGCGATGTGTGCTGACCAGCGGGAGGTTAAAGACCAAAAAATGGTCCAGGACATTTTGCAGTGATCAGCGACCTCACAGCAGGGGCCTGATCGCTGCAAAGTGTCACACATCGTGACATCGCTGGTGAGGGCGCTGTTGCGTCACCAAAACCGTGACTCAGCAGCGATCTCGCTAGCAATCTCGCTATGTTACTCGGGGGCTTTAGATGCAATAAATCCGAGCTTCCCCACATATGCATGCTCACTATTATATTGCTATAGGTGGAAGAGATAACAGCTGTCAGAAACCTCCCAACTAGTTGGGACAACATAAGCTGGATCATCTTCTCACCTCAACATTCAGGCTTCCCCCATTATTATTATTATATCGCCATTTACGCCATGGTGCTTTACATGTGAAAAAGGGATATACATAGAAAAATAATTACAATAATCTTGAACAAAACGTGACAGCGACTGGTACAGGAGAAGCGAGGACCCTGCCCGCGAGGGCTCACAGTCTACATGGGATGGGGTACACATTATTGGTGGCATTTGATTACAAATTACCGAATCTGAATGGTCATCTTAACCCCTTTACCCCCGAGGGTGGTTTGCACGTTAATGACCGGGCCAATTTTTACAATTCTGACCACTGTCACTTTATGAGGTAATTACTCTGGAACGCTTCAACGGATCCCACTGATTCTGAGATTGTTTTTTCATGACATATTGTACTTCATGATTGTGGTAAAATTTCTTCGATATCACTTGCGTTTATTTGTGAAAAAAATGGAAATTTGGCGAAAATTTTGAAAATTTTGCAATTTTCAAAATTTGAATTTTTATGCCCTTAAATCAGAGAGATATGTCACACAAAAGAGTTAATAAATAACATTTCCCACATGTCTACTTTACATCAGCACAATTTTGGAACCAATTTTTTTTTTTTTTTTTATTAGGGACCTATAAGGGTTAAAAGATGACCAGCGATTTCTCATTTTTCCAACAAAATTTAAAAAAACTTTTTTCTAGGGACAACATCACATTTGAAGTCACTTTGAGGGGTCTTTATGACAGAAAAAACCCAAAAGTGACACCATTCTAAAAACTGCACCCCTCAAGGTGCTCAAAACCACATTCAACAACTTTAATAACCCTTCAGGTGCTTCACAGGAATTTTTGGAATGTGGAAGAAAAAAATGAACATTTAACTTTTTTCACAAAAATGTTACTTTAGACCCAATTTTTTTTATTTTCGCAGGGGTAACAGGAAAAAGTGGACCACAAAATTTGTTGTGCAATTTCCCCTGAGCACGCAGATACCCCATACGTGGGGAAAAACCACTGTTTGGGCGCACGCCAGGGTTCGGAAGGGAAGGAGCCCCATTTGACTTTTTGATTGTAAAATTTGCTTGAATAATTAGCGGACGCCATGTTGCGTTTGGAGAGCCCCTGATGTGCCTAAACAGTGGAAACCCCCCACAAGTGACACCATTTTGGAAACTAGACCCCTCAGGGGAACTTATCTAGATGTGTGGTGAGCACCTTGAAACCCCAGGTGCTTCACAGAAGTTTAGAACATTGAGCCGTAAAAATAAAATTTTCACATTTTTGCAACAAAAATGTTTTTCAGCCCCCAATTTTGCATTTTCATAAGGGTAACAGAAGAAATTGCACCAGTCTGTTGTGCAATTTCCCCTGAGCATGCAGATACCCCATATGTGGGGAAAAACCACTGTTTGGGCGCACGGCAGGGTTCGGAAGGGAAGGAGCGCCATTTAACTTTTTGAATGTAAAATTTGCTTGAATACTTAGCGGATGTGCCCCTGATGTGCCTAAACAGTGGAAAAACCCCACAGGTGACACCATTTTGGAAACTAGACCCCTCAGGGAACTTATCTAGATGCATGGTGAGCACCCTGAACCCCCAAGTGCTTTGCAGAAGTTTATAACATGGAGCCATGAAAATAAAAAAAATCAAACTTTTACCAAAAAAATGATGTTTTAGCCCCAATTTTTTTTTATTTTCACAAGCGTAAGAGGAGAAAATGGACCCCAATAACTGTTGTGCAATTTCTCATGAGTACGCCAATACCCCATATGTGGGGAAAATACAGAAGGGAAGGAGCATTGTGTGACTTTAACGCAAAATTGGCTGGAATTGAGAGCGGACGCCATGTTGCGTTTGGAGAGCCCCTGATGTGCCTAAATGGTGGAAACCCCCCACAAGTGACCCCATTTTGGAAACGACACCCCTCAAGGATTTTATCAAGGGGTATAGTGAACATTTTGAACCCAGAGGTACGACACAGAATTTGATAACATTAGGTCATCATATTGAATAACTTGTCATTAGTCTTGAGCGTAAGTGCTCGCTACTTGAGTTTGCATCGGGTACTCAGGTATGCACCATGTACCGAAGGTGCTTGAGTGACATGCTCGAGTCCCCGCTCCCATGTTTCATAGTTATTAGACACCCCAAAAAAAACATGCGGGGATCGCTCGTGCATGGCAGGCAATCCCCGCGAGTTTTTTTATGGCCACGAAGCATATGAGGCGGAGACTCTAGCATGTCACTTGAGCACCAGCGATACTCAGTGCATACCCGAGCACCTGATGCAAACTCAAGTAGAGAGCACTTGCGCTCAACACTAGTCGCCATATCGTCGTCTTTTTTTTTTTACTTTTGAAAACAATCCCTAGCCCAACCCTAACACAACCCTAACCCTAACCCTAGAGTTTATTTTTTACACCGTTCCTCGTGCGGTATAAGTGATTAGATGACTTTATTCTTCGGGTCGGTGCGATTGCAGTGATACCAGATTCATATCGGGTTTTTATGATTGACAGCTGTCACACACTAAAAGACGCATTTTTTTGCAAAATCTAGTTTTTGCATCGCCATATTTTGAGAGCTATAATTTTTCCATATTTTGGCCGACAGAGTCATGTGATGGCTTGTTTTTTGCGGGATGACTTGACGTTTTTATTGGTGCCATTTTCAGGCACTTGACATTTTTTGATCGCTTTCTATTCCGATTTTTGGGAGGCAGAATAAACAAAAACCAGCAATTCCAGAATATGGGATTTTTTTTAATGCTGTTCCACGTGTGGTAAAATTGATAAGGCAGCGTTATTCTTCGGGTCAGTATGTTTACAGCGGTACTACATTTATATCGTTTTTCTATTTTCTATGTTTTGGCGCTTTTACACCATAAAAGCTATTTTATAGAAAAAAATATTTTTTTGCATCGCCTTATTCTGAGAGCTATAACTTTTTTATTTTTCAGCTGATGGAGCTGTATAGCGGCTTGTCTTTTGCGGGACAAGATGACGTTTTCAGCGGTACCATTTTTATTTATATTTGTCTTTTTGATCACGTGTTATTTCATTTTTTGTTTGGAGGTATGATGATAAAGCATTGTTTTTTGCTTTGTTTTTTATTTATTTTTTTACCGTGTTCACTAAAGGGGTTAACTAGTGGGACAGTTTTATAGGTCAGGTCGTTCCGGACGCGGCGATAGCAAATATGCGTACTTTTATTGTTTTTTTTTTTTTTCACAATAATATTTATTGATGGGTATTATTTTTATTTTTGGTGGATTATTTTTTTTTATATTTTTACAATTTTTTTTTTATTCATTTTTTAACACTTTTTTAACTTTTATTCTGTGTCCCACTCTGGGACTTTCACTTTTTTTATTCTGATCGCCTGTATAGCACAGGAATGCAGCACCATCCCTGTGCTATACAGGCTGTCAGTGCTGCAGATGCAGAAGATATTTTGGTCATGTACTGCGCATGACCAAAATATCTTCCTCCTGTCTGGTGGCCCGGATGTTGTCATGGCGACATTGGGTCGTCATGGCAACAACCAGGAAGCCGTGCCAGACAGCGCTGGAGGCCGGGAGAGGAGGTGAGTATTGCGATCACCTCCCCTTGCCCCCGCAATGCTGCGATCGACTTCGATCGCAGCATTGATGGGGTCAATGTGCGGGTGCGATCGCCATATGACCTAATAATACGTCATTGGTCCAATAGGCCCAGGTCACCATGACGTACTATTAGGTCGTACGTCAGAAAGGGGTTGTCCTTTTTTAACATTTTATTGTACCTTAGGATTTAGAGGTCTAAAACAGGATTTTTGGTTACTCCCAGTAAAACCTGTTTCTCAGAGCCTTCATTGGGAGACACAGGAAACCATAGGTGTATGCTGTTGCCACTAAGAGGCTGACACTATGCACAAAAAAAGTTAGCTCCTCCCCAGCAGTGTACACCCCACCGACTGGCATTAAGTTAGTGTACAAGCAGTAGACGCAACATTTAAAAGAGAAATACACAAATGCGAACAGTAACTTTAAAAACAGTTAGTAAAGCTGTCAAACATTGGAGAGTGCTGTGTCCCCCAATGAAGGCTCCGAGAAACAGATTTTCCGTGAGTAACCAAAAATCCTGTTTTCTCTATCGCTTCATTGAGGGACATAGGAAACCACGGGAGGTCCCAAAGCAGTCACTGGGGAGGGAAACCGCAGAAAACTACATTCAGGTCAGAGTACAACCACTACCGCCAGCAGGATTCTCCTACCTAGGCTGGGATCTGCCAAAGCATAGGTATGGACCCTGTAAAACTTGGCAAACGTGTGAACGAAAGACCAGGTGGCCGCTTTGCAGAGATGTAGGGCGGACGTCCTATGACGAACGGCCCAGGAGGTGCCCACCGCACTGGTAGAGTGGGCCTTAATCCCAGATGGAGGCGTTCTGTTCTTAGATTGCCGTCCGGATCTAGCGAGCAATCGTAGTCTTGGAAGCTGGAAGGCCTCTCCGCGATGGGGGCGGTCCTAGCAAGGTAAACTCGAACTGCCCTGACCAGGTCCAATCTATTCAGGGAGTGTTTCAGGGGGTGAGTTGGAGTTGGACAAAGGGAAGGGAGGACAATGTACTCATTGACATGAAAGGTGGAAACCACCTGTGGAAGAAAAGAAGGCACCGGTCCCAAAACTACCTTGTCCTGATGGAGAACAAGGAGAGGAGAGCGACAATATAGAACCGCCAGCTCCGAAACGCACCTTATGGAAGTGAAGGCCACAAGGAAAACCACCTTCCAAGTAAAAAAAGACAGATACTAAACGTAGTGGTTCAAAGGGAGAAACTCTAATTGCCTCCAAAATTAGGTTCAGGTCCCAGGGATCGACTGCAGTTCAGTACGTGGGCCACTCCCTGGAGCAAAGTTCTGACCTGAGGGCGAGAAGCCAAATTCTTCTGGAAGAGAATAGATAGCGCGGAGACCTGGGCCCTTCAGAGAGCTGAGAGCAAGGCCTGTCTCAAGTCCTGTCTGAAGAAAAGCCAGAATCGAAGAAAGGGAGAAAGTCATAGGCACGGTGTGATTAGTCTAACACCAACGGAAAAAAGCTCTCCAAGTCCGGTAGTAGACTCGAGATGATGACTGCTTCCGAGCCCGGATTATCATCTGAATCACTGGTCCCGAAAACTCAGAAGCTCTTAGAACCACGGTTTCAACAGCAAAACCGTCAAATCGAGCAAGCGAGAATTCCGGTGGAAGATGGGGCCCTGGGAAACCAGATCTAGTCTGTCTGGAAGCTTCCAAGGAGCATCTGCAAGAAGGTTGATGACCTCTGCATACCAGGACCTCCTGGGCCAATCCGGTGCCATCAGAATGACAGGCACCCTTTCTGCTTTGATCTTTAGCAGCGTGGGAAGAATGTGAAGAGGCGGGAACAGGTAGGAGACAGTGAATTGGGACCAGGGAATCGCCAGTGTGCCAAGTCCCACCACGAGAGGGTTGCGGGATCTGAAGACGAACTGTGGAACCTTTCTGTTCAACCGAGACGCCATGAGATCTACATCTAGAGTGCCCCACCTCAGACACATCTGAAGAAAGACATCCTGATGTAGGGACCATTCTCCCTCGCGACTGAGAAAGTCGGCGGCCCAATTCTCTATTTTCTGGATGTGTACTGCAGATGTTGCCAGAACCTTGTTCTCTGCCCAGAGAAGCATCTGGGAGACTTTGGTTAACGCCAAAGGACTCCGGGTCCCTCCTTAGTGGTTGACATATGCCACCGCTGTGCTATTGTCTGTCTGAACTCGGACCAGGAGGCCCCTGAGAAGATACCGCCAGTGAAGAAGGGACAGAAGAATGGCCCTGATCTCTAAGATGTTGATTGGTAGGGAGGACTCATCCAGCGACCAACGTACCTGGACCGTCAGGTTGTGGAAAACCACTCCCCACCCGAGGAGACTGGCATGCATTGTCATCACTTTCAAGTGAATGGGAAGAAAGGATCAACCCTGAAGAATGAGCGGGGATGACAGCCACAAATTTAGGAATGCCCTGACCCAAGACGAGATCCGAACTGGACGGTCCAGAGAGAGAACAGATCTGTTCCACTGGGATAGGATGGCCTGCTGAAGCGGTCTGGTGCAGAATTGTGAGATTGGAATTGTCTCTGCAGCAGCCACCATCCTTCCCAGGACCTCCATGGCAGAACAGAGAGATGGAGGCCAAGTGGCCTGAAGACAGTGAAACCCCTACCCCGTTGGAGGGCAGCTCTCTTCTCCTTGGGGAGGAAGAACCTTGCCTGAAGAGGGTTGAACAGCATGCCTAGGAATATAAATCGCTGAGTGGGGACAAGACAGGATTTTTCCCTGTTGACTATCCAGCCGAGCCAAGATAGGGTATTGAGAGTGATGGACACTTTCCTGGGAAGGGAAAAATTAGGAGCCTTGATGAGGAGATAGTCAAGACAAGGGATGACCACAAGGTCCCTGATCCACAGGAGGGCCATCACTGCTGCCATTATCTTTGTGAAGTCTCTTGGAGCGGTTGTGAGACTGAATGGCAGGGCAACGAGCTGAAAGGGGTCCTGTCGTACCGCAAAGCACAGGAACTTCTTATGCCCTGGAAAGATAGGGACGTGGAGATAGGCGTCTTGGATGTCTCCCGAGCACAGGAACGCTCGTGACTTCATGGAAGCTCTTACTGAAAGAAGGGATTCCATTCTGAAATGGCGAAGACTAACCCTTCTGTCAGCAATTTTAGATACAAGATGGCTCCAACCGACCCGTCCTTCTTTGGAACTACAAAGAGGTTTGACTAAAAGCCTGTGAAACATTCCTGGGATGGAACAGGAACAATGACGCCTGATCTGAGGAGAGAGGCAATATCTGGAACCAGAGAGGGATCCATTCCATTGGGGGATGGGATTCGAAGGAACGATCTCAGGGCCATGAAAATAATTCTATTTTGTATCCTGAAGATACAACCTCTCTGACCCAGGCGTCCTCGATGGAGACGAGCCAAACATCCCTGACAAACAGGAGACAGCTGCCCAGCCTGGGAGAATCCCTGAGCGTCATGTGAAGGAGACCTGACAAGTCGATTCCTGGAGGATCTGCACTGCGCATTGCGGGCACGCCAGGAAGGAGACACTTTGAAGGAAACCCTTTTTCTTTCCTGAGGTGCCTGATGCCTTCCCTGAAGGGAGGAATCTTCCGTAGCCGAGAAGCGCCAAAAGGGTCGAAACTTACGCTACAGGGGCGGACGCCGAGGTTTTTGCTTGAGAAAGCAGAGCGCTCGTAGCTCCAGTGGCCTCCTTTATAATCTGGTCCAGCCTGGTTCCAAATAGTAGAGATCCCTAAAAAGGCAAGTTGGTGAGGGACTTCTTGGAGGACAAGCCCGCCTGCCATGCCTTTAGCAAGATGGTTCTGCGTATGGCCACTATATTACTGGCCGCATGACCAGAGCAAGAGGCGGCGTCCAGGGAAGCAGAGACCAGATACTTTCCCGCATTAGAGATCTGGTTCACGAAATCAGCTATCTCATCAGGTTGTGTTCCAGCGAGGATGCCTTGACGGAGTTGCTTAGCCCATGCAGAAATGGACTGACACCCATGTGGTGGCAAAGGCAGGATATAATGTGTAGTCAGCTGATTCAAAGGCAGATTTGGCGAACGACTCTATGAGTCTGTCATTGGAGTCCCTGAGGGATTCTCCATCCATAAGGGGCAGGACAGTGTTAGTGGACAACCTGGAAACTGGAAGAACCACCGTTGGGGAACTGGTTCAGTTTTCCATAAGGTCAGAGGCGAAGGGATACAGGATACCGCTTACCTCTCTGGAAGTATCGTGTCGGATGTTCCCTTTTTCTGGAAAGAACCTCCTCAAATTCCTTATGTGGGGCAAAAACCCGATGGCTGGTTTAGAGTATCTGAAGGATGATGCCTGTTCTGCGGGTTCCGTAGAAGAATCCTTGATGTGAAAAGTCTGATTCACCGCCACAATGAGGCTCTGAACCATGTCTCTCATATTAAAATCAAGGTCAGAGTCCGGATATGAGTTGGCGTCGGAGACTATGTCTGAGTCCAGTTCAGCAGGTGAATCAGGGGAGGACGATGGGGGGGAAGCTATCCACCGAGAGGTGCTAGGGGAAAACAGGGAGCAGGAGGAGGACCTGGATTGACTCTCCTGCCTAGTAATTTTAAGGCTATTGCAAGTGGACTTAGCCGATGGGTCCCGAGATCCGCTAGCAGATTTAGCAGGGGGGAATAGGCAGCCGGTCTAGCACGGATACAAGGGACTAGGATACCTTAGCGAGATCCGCAATGTTCCTGTGCTGAGATAGTCCTATAAATGTGCCCCTGCTGTGTACTGTGTAATGGCTGTGTCTGACCGTGCAGGAACATGGTCTGATGATACCACAGATCCTGTGCAGGGAGGAAGCAAAAAAGAGGATAAAGACAGGACAGCAGGGGATCGCAAATGATTCTTTTTGTGAGGTAAAACATTTACCTTCCTGTTTTTAAACAATGTTTTCCTTCAAAGGAAGAATCGGCTGTGATCCTGTGCTGTAATGTCTGTATACTCTTTTGCTTCCTCCCCTGCCCAGGAGATGTGGTATGATCAGACCATGTTCCGTGCATGGTAAGACACTGCTTGACCGTGTGCACACCATTATGAAGTCTGAAGACTACCAAAAAATTTTGCAGCATAATGTAGGGCCCAGTGTGAGAAAGCTGGGTCTCCCTCAGAGGTCATGGGTCTTCCAGCAGGACAATGACCCAAAACACACTTCCAAAAGCACTATAAAATGGTTTGAGAGAAAGCACTGGAGACTTCTAAGGTGGCCAGCAATGAGTCCAGACCTGAATCCCATAGAACACCTGTGGAGAGATCTCAAAATGGCAGTTTGGAGAAGGCACCCTTCAAATATCAGGGACCTGGAGCAGTTTGCCAAAGAAGAATGGTCTACAATTCCAGCAGAGCATTGTAAGAAACTCATTGATGGTTACCGGAAGCGGTTGTTCGCAGTTATTTTGGCTAAAGGTTGTGCAACCAAGTATTAGGCTGAGGGTGCCAATACTTTTGTCTGGCCCATTTTTGGAGTTTTGTGTGAAATGATCAATGATTTGATTTTTGCTTCATTCTCTTTTGTGTTTTTTCCTTGCAAGCAAATTAAATGAAGATAATACCAAAGAATTTGTGATTGCAATCATTTTCAGGAAGAAACGGAGTATTATCTGACAGAATTGCAGGGGTGCCAATACTTTTGGCCACCACCGTATAAGATTATCTCAGCACAGGAACATTTTATTTAATAACATCGAATTGTGGAAGTTATTATTATTCCAGGATCTATCGAGTAAAATTAACTTTGTTCGTGGGAAAACCCCTTTAAGTGCTTCTTCTCCATCGCAGCTCCAGACTTTATTGATTGGCTGCAGTGGTGATATAATGCCCCCAACCCTTGCAACCACTGTAACCAATCACCGAGCTCAGTGTCTTGTTCTCGCTTGGGGATTGGCTGCAGCACTGCAGACGTGGCTTCACTACTGCAACGTTCAACAAAGACTGGAGCAGCAATAGAGAGGCAGCGCTGCACCAGGATAAGCGAGTAGCAGATACTTTTGATATTTTAGACCACAGCAAACCTATGGTACAATACAATTTTAAAAGGCATAACCCCTTTAAAGCTCTGTAATCATTATGCCCTTCAAGGGCATGTCAATAGGTTTTGTCTGTTACTAAGGCTCCAAACAACGTTCATTGCAATTTGCTAGAAAATTCAGTCTTTTCCTATGGAAAGGAAAGTTGCTAGGAAATTGGAGCATAAGAGATATTTGGCAATTTTCACACACTAACTTATTTCCATAGTGAAACATTAGAGTCATTTGAAGTAATGCTGACAGTGTGACCCAGGCCTAAAGCAGGCCTACCTGGCATACAATTAACACAAGGAAAATTTAGCATTTTATTCAGTCCAATATAAATTACTTGAGGAAAAAAAATAGAACTATTAAATCAGGTTTACCTGTATGATTCCAAGAGGTCAACGACTTCTGTCTGTCCAAAATGTCTCGCCCAGTCCAGAGCCGTCCTATTGGAAACAAATTTGGAAATATTTTTGTTTAAAATGTAGACGGATAATCTCATACAAGTGACCACCCTGAACTCGGTGCCTACATGTGACGACACTGAGGTCATGTGTAGCTTTTACATCTTCTCAGTGCACTGCTGCTAATCGCAGGATGGAAAACTTTTATTTTACTATTCTTAACTGAAATCAACAAAATATGCATCTAATGAATATGGCCACCGTAAAGAGGTTTTCCAAGAATACATGTTTTAAGTGATTAGGCCTGCAAAGGTTTAACATAAGCTATATAGTTTACTCGCCCACAGCTACTCCAGTGCTGCCTCCTAGTTGACAGGCTGCAGCATTGATGCCACAACTGCAGAACACGTGACACCTGCAGCCAATCACTGGGCTGAGCGGTGATGCAGAAGAAGTGGGTACACAACTGGTGAGTACAATGAATAGCTGCAGGGGGTCAAATGTGCTATATTTGTGATGTCATTGTTGCAGCCTGTCAACAAAAAATGGGAGGAGTGGTGAAGAGACAATTCTGGAGCAGCGATGGGGCAGTAAAACTTAGCTTGAGGTTTTTAACCTTTACAAGCCTTATATAAAAAACACTTTTATCAGACTACCATTCATAAACCTATTAGAGCCTATCATGAAAGAAAAATAACCCTCTAAACAACAATGCGCAATTTCAGTAAATTAAGGTTACTAATGCAGGATATAATGGTCTCTTAAAGAGCAAATGATGCATCAGTTAGGATAGACAGTTTATGCCATGTGTCCTACAACCACAATCAGTGAGGATAGACAGTTTATGCCATGTGTCCTACAACCACAATCAATAGGATAGAGGGTTTATGTCATGTGTCCTACAGCCACAATCAGTGAGGATAGACGGCCTATGTCACGTATCCTACAGCCACAATCAGTGAGGATAGATGGCTTATGTCACATGTCCTATAACCACAATCAGTGAGGATAGATGGCCTATGTCACGTGTCCTACCACCACAATCAGTGAGGATAGATGGCTTATGTCATGTATCCTACAGCCACAATCAGTGAGGATAGATGGCCTATGTCATGTATCCTACAGCCACAATCAGTGAGGATAGATGGCTTATGTCACGTATCCTACAGCCACAATCAGTGAGGATAGATGGCTTATGTCACGTGTCCTACAACCGCAATCAATGAGGATAGACGGCTTACATCACGTGTCCTACAACCACAATCAATGAGGATAGACGGCTTATGTCATGTGTCCTACAATTGCAATCAGTGAGGATAGATGGCTTATGTCAAGTGACCTACAGCCACAATCAGTGAGGATAGATGGCTTATGTCACGTGTCCTACAACCACAATCAGTGAGGATAGACGGCTTATGTCACGTGTCCTACAACCGCAATCAATGAGGATAGACGGCTTACGTCACGTGTCCTACAACCACAATCAATGAGGATAGACGGCTTATGTCATGTGTCCTACAATCGCAATCAGTGAGGATAGATGGCTTATGTCAAGTGTCCTACAGCCACAATCAGTGAGGATAGATGGCTTATGTCACATGTCCTACAGCCACAATCAGTGAGGATAGATGGCTTATGTCACGTATCCTACAGCCACAATCAGTGATAGACGGCTTATGTCACGTGTCCAACAGCCATAATCAGTGAGGATAGACGGCTTATGTCATGTGTCCTACAGCCACAATCCGTGAGGATAGACGGCTTATGTCACGTGTCCTACAGCCACAATCAGTGAGGATAGACGGCTTATGTCATTTGTGCTACAGCCACAATCCGTGAGGATAGACAGCTTATGTCACGTGTCCTACAGCCACAATCAGTGAGGATAGACGGCTTATGTCATGTGTCCTACAATCGCAATCAGTGAGGATAGATGGCTTATGTCAAGTGTCCTACAGCCACAATCAGTGAGGATAGATGGCTTATGTCAAGTGTCCTACAGCCACAATCAGTGAGGATAGATGGCTTATGTCACGTGTCCTACAACCGCAATCAATGAGGATAGACGGCTTATGTCACATGTCCTACAGCCACAATCAGTGAGGACAGATGGCTTATGTCACGTGTCCAACAGCCATAATCAGTGAGGATAGACGGCTTATGTCATGGGTCCTACAGCCACAATCCGTGAGGATAGACGGCTTATGTCACGTGTCCTACAGCCACAATCAGTGAGGATAGACGGCTTATGTCATTTGTGCTACAGCCACAATCCGTGAGGATAGACGGCTTATGTCACGTGTCCTACAGCCACAATCAGTGAGGATAGACGGCTTATGTCATTTGTGCTACAGCCACAATCCGTGAGGATAGACGGCTTATGTCACGTGTCCTACAACCACAATCAATAGGATAGAGGGTTTATGTCATGTGTCCTACAGCCACAATCAGTGAGGATAGACGGCTAATGTCACGTGTCCTACAGCCACAATCAGTGAGCATAGACAGTGTATGTCACATGTCCTACAACCACAATCAATGAGGATAGACGGCTTATGTCACGTGTCCTACAACCACAATCAGTGAGGATAGACGGCTTATGTCACGTATCCTTCAGTCACAATCAGTGAGCATAGACAGTGTATGTCACATGTCCTAAAACCACAGCCAATGAGGATAGACTGCTTATGTCATGTGTCCTACAGCCACAATCAGTGAGGATAGATGGCTTATGTCACGCATCCTACAGCCACAATCAGTGAGGATAGATGGCTTATGTCATGTATCCTACAGCCACAATCAGTGAGGATAGATGGCTTATGTCACGTATCCTACAGCCACAATCAGTGAGGATAGATGGCTTATGTCACGTGTCCTACAGCCACAATCAGTGCGGATAGATGGCTTATGTCACGTGTCCTACAACCACAATCAGTGAGGATAGACGGCTTATGTCACGTGTCCTACAGCCACAATCAGTGAGGATAGACGGCTTATGTCACGTATCCTACAGCCACAATCAGTGAGGATAGATGGCTTATGTCACGTGTCCTACAGCCACAATCAGTGAGGATAGACGGCTTATGTCACGTATCCTACAGCCACAATCAGTGAGGATAGATGGCTTATGTCACGTGTCCTACAGCCACAATCAGTGAGGATAGACGGCTTATGTCACGTGTCCTACAGCCACAATCAGTGAGGATAGACGGCTTATGTCACGTATCCTACAGCCACAATCAGTGAGGATAGATGGCTTATGTCACGTGTCCTACAGCCACAAACTGCTCAAAAGGTAAAGTGGGATGAACACTATCTATACTATCTAGTACTCAAAATAAAATTAATAGAGGAATGGGTAATTACCATCCATTGGAAGCTTTGCTGTGGACATTGGCTCCCATGCCAATAAGTTGCTCTACCTGGCACAAAAAGCCTCGACCAGCAGCCACCATTAATGGTGAAGCGCTTGATTCACTGTGTCTGTAGTCGACTAGTAAATAAGAAAAAACAGTCTGATGCTTAATATATAAATATATATGATGCAAACAAATTAATATCGAGTCAAAAAAAATGTTTTCAGCAGAATCTTATAACATCGTATAATAGGCACAAATTAATGCAAATTATGAATAGCGGGGCCTAGAAGCCAGTGACCTTTCCCTAGGTTAAGCCAAACTGTAGAGAGAGTACAGCTTTATGCCAAAGTTTATA
Organism: Phyllobates terribilis; assembly: GCF_046119375.1. Taxonomy (NCBI): domain Eukaryota; kingdom Metazoa; phylum Chordata; class Amphibia; order Anura; family Dendrobatidae; genus Phyllobates; species Phyllobates terribilis. The sequence goes on from NW_027362761.1 coordinate 357,873,626, forward strand.
TAATGTTTATGGTAAAACTTGTGGGAAAGGGAACAGTAGGGAGCTTAGAAAACAAAATCCATTCTCATGTAAGAAATCACAAATGTCCACAATGGAGGATGCTCAACAGGCAAAAGAAAAAAATGCATTAGATCGACCGAGAAATATTACTACTAGTAAAGAAGATATGAACTTACCACTGACATTTTCTGTCAATATTAATTGGAACAGTTGTGCAAAGGCATCTAGGTCTCTATGGAGCCAAATATCAGAGAGACACAAGTCCATTTCCTTTATCAGCCACGGCTCTAAACAATTCACATCCTTCTCAGTCTTAATGGAAAGCGATAGAGAGCAGAAGTCAAAGTTACCAAGCTGCTACAGGGACTGTATGTCTTCCGTCATATATTTTATTGTCAAGCATATTTTATTATACATCAGAATCAAAGCAGACTATTCTGCTTTATGTATAGGCAGCAGATTAGAGTCAGGATCACTCTATTAGCCAAAACTGCACAGAAATGTTATTTGGTTAATAGGAGCATTCAAAGAATACAAAGGAGAGTTGATGAGTCTGGTGCTGGTGTAGTCATGACAAGAGCACCCCCATGCTTTACTCAGTGTCTGATGGGCTGTCATATATGCAGATCCATAGCTGATGATCATCAATAACAGGTGAGATATACAGGGAGGAGTTCTTCTCATGAATACACCAAACTTATTCATTATATTCCCAGTGTATGCCTTTAGCACTCTTAGTTATCAAACATAACGGTCCCCATACTATGCTATTCTTACATAGAGCAGCATGGTCTGATGACAGCTTTAAGACTAGCTCAAAATGTGGCATATATGAGATATCAAAATATTAGAGTTAGGAGAAAAGAATACCCCTTATATTCTAACCATCAGTTTCAAGAAAAAAATATTACAAAACTACTATCTAGCTTTATTTTGGCTGCCTAAGTAAGTAACTCCACCTTACCAGCTGACTGAACACAGTGTCCCCTCCGTCATCCAGCAGATCATAATCCACTGCGATGCTGGTAATGCTCCTCCGCCTTTGGGTGTCGCTCTTTACGCTGTTCTCTTTTGCCGAGTGCCATTCAGACAGAGTTGTCCTTTGTTTTTCCTCTGTGACAAAGACATTATTATAGAGAAAACACATGTAATGTAGATGTATGATTATGCAGATCTAGATGTTCTCCTATTTACCTATGAAATTTAGTGTGCATTAGCTCAGGACTGAATCTGGTGCTCAGTTCCTTATACCTTACACAAAGTGTCTCATGTGACGCCTCTCAAGCCCTGCCCTGGGAAGCTGGGGTACTCGGAGCCGGGTCAGATGTTGAGAACGGGGGATGCAGTCGTGGCCTTGACCCGTTCCGTGCCCAGGGCCGTCACATTGAAAATGATGTTAGGGCTATCCGGGTTGAGTGGTAATTTGTCGACTACGCCACCTGTGGTGTCTGGTGATGCGCCACCAGCGCCGCTACAGTCCGCTGAGGTCCGATGTCATGGCGGCTAAAGTTCTCGCTGCTCCCCACAGGCGGAGCGCGGCCTCAGGGCAGGCAAGGCGGGAAGAAGTGGGGTAGTAGTGCGGGAGAAGGGACACGGCGTCGCTAGGTATGGCGCGTAATGAACAGTTCGGAGGCCATAGGGATGAATTTCCAAGGCTTTACTAACAGTTCTCATAAGCAGCACAAGGCTTCCCCCTGCTCCTCGCGGAGTCCTGTGGCCACCAGGGACGGGGGTCCGACTACCTCCGAGGAAGTCCAGTGTTTGGTAGCGTCCCTACACCAGAGTGTTCCTGCACTACAGACTTTACCCCTTCCCGTCTGTGCGTGTGTAGATAGGCCGGGTCTCCCTCTGAGCTCCTCTCAGGTGTGGGGCTCGGGTGGCAATTCCTCTCCAGCCGAGGTCCACTGGGATCCTCAGGGCCTAACCGGGCTTTCCCGTCCTGGACATAGAGTACGAGGTCGGGTGTCGGTACCCCTCTCGCAGCCGGAATCCCTCTGAATAGATCAGGTAGAAGAGGACAGGTGGCGTGCTCCGCTCCGTCTCCATCCTCCCCGGGACCCATTTGCTAGGGAGCCACACTCTAAAGCTCCTGGGCCTTCTTGATCCTGGTCCTTGGTCGGGTTGAGACATTCCTTGTCTGCAACCTTCCTCTCGTCCCAAAGGTCAGGGTACGAGGGCTGTGTCCCATGCCGGTGCAGGCCCACACAGGATCTGCGCTCCCGGAGGGAAGTCACTTTAAACACAGTATTTTGGACAGCACAGTACGACCACTTGACAGCAAGACTGCCAGAGACCACACAGGTCTAAAGGACTGGACTCTGCACTAGGCAGACAGGGACCAAAGAACCAAGTTCAAAGATGGCATTCTATTAAATATGAAATTAGAAGTGTCACTAACTGTTCCTCCACCCACACCCACTAACTGGTTCCTACCACTTTGTGTTCCCCAGTCTCCCTGTGACCAGGGGAGCAGCACTAGTGCATAATAGCTCCCTCCGGTGGAAATGTGTGGTGTTGGATGCAAAACTAGGTAACTACCATCACACCGGACTTACCTCAGAGGAGGAACACCACACTCCATTAAAGAAGTGCAACACTCCTGTGGCGGCCGAACCCTCAGGGGCGCCACATCTCATCCCCACTTTTAAGATGAAGGTTTAGTTTTACACCCAAAGACATTATTTTGGATATAATATCTGCACCTTTAAAGCATGTATTAGCATTTTGTTTTATTTCCAATCTTTTCATGTTGCTCTGTCTTCTTACTTTCAGGATAACTCCTTAGAAAAATTCAGAAATTCCCTCCCCAAGTGCACACACGTTGTGTGTTTTCTGCACCAAATCTGCTGATGACTTTTCTCTGGCAGATTAGCTGCATCAAAAACGTGCGTATTTGCTGCGTATTTTGGTGCGTATTTTTGACTCATTAGGGCATGTGTACACTTGTTAGTAAAAAAAAAACTGCAAATATACAGCAAAACACAATGTGTGTGCACTTACCTCACACCTCTCAGCTGTAATGCCTCCTTAGTTTTCCCTTTCTTCCTTCCTGCTACTAAAATGATTTTTCTCAGTCACTGCAGCCTGCTGTGACCCCCGGAGGATGTAGCTGCAGGATCAATCACTACACCAGTCCATGTACTTGGGAACTTGTATCTTCTAGTTGTATTTTTTTAACTTTCTACTAATTTTTATATACAAAATGAGTATACCATGCAGTAATTCACTACGTATAATGAGTATCAGTACATACCACACTGCTTCTCTTTCTTGTATTTCAGCATGTCCTTATTTCTGTAGCCCATAGTTCTTAAAATATCCTCTAAAAACAATTCTTTTACTTTAAAGGGTCGTCCTGGTACTTCAGATGACAGAAACATAACATAATATTAATCAGGTGAAAACCATAAGCACTTTCTTTTAGAAATAAAATTAGTAAGCATTTGCCTTAAGGACAGATTCGACTCCACTCCCCCCGCCTCCACCCCACGTCCATGGCCGAGAACATGAGCCTATGCACTGGGGGAAAAAAAAATAATTGACTGTTGCTTATCTTATAGCTGTTGTGGGGAAAGCATGGTCCCATTAATGAGAATAAGGCCTATGCATGATACCTGCAGAGCATCGGATGGCAACTCTGCCACCATCCTGCCCAGTCTGCAGTTGCGTCTCTCACCATTCGATGTCAGACCCGACAGGAGAGTATAAATATCCCAAATCTCCGCCATGGTCAAATAATTAGGCACGACTCTAAGAAGCATACTACCAGCACTCTACAACCCCTGGAAAAAATTATGGAATCACTCAATTCTGAGAAAAAAATTATAGAATCAACCCGTAAATTTTCATTTCCAAAGCTAACACCTGCATCAAATTAGATCTGCTCGTTAGTCTGCATCTAAAAAGGAGTGATCACACCTTGGAGAGCTGTTGCACCAAGTGGACTGAGGATTATCAAACTCTTAAAAGAAGGTAAATCATCACGCAATGTTGCAAAAGATGTTTATTGTTCATAGTCAGCTGTGTCTAAAATCTGGACCAAATACAAACAACATGGGAAGGTTGTTAAAGGCAAACATACTGGTAGACCAAGGAAGACATCAAAGCGTCAAGACCGGAAACTTAAAGCAATATGTCTCCAAAACAGGAAATGCACAACAAAACAAATGAGGAACAAATGGGAGGAAACTGAAGTCAATGTCTGTGACCGAACTGTAAGAAACTACCTAAAGGAAATGGGATTTACATACAGAAAAGCTAAACATAAGCCATCATTAACACCTAAACAGAAAAAAACAATGGTTACAATAGGCTAAGGAAAAGCAAATGTGGACTGTAGATGACTGGATGAAAGTCATATTCAGTGATAAATCGCGAATCTGCATTGGGCAAGGTGATGATGCTGCTACTTTTGTTTGGTGCCGTTCCAATGAGATTTATAAAGTTGACTGCATGAAGAGAACATGCAGATTTCCACAGTCATTGATGATATGGGGTTGCATGTCAGGTAAAGGCACTGGGGAGATGGTTGTCATTACATCTTCAATAAATGCCCAAGTTTACGTTGATATTTTGGACAGTTGTCTTATCCCATCAATTGAAAGGATGTTTGGGGATGATGACATCATTTTTGAAGATGATAATGCATCCTGCCAATAGAGCAAAAACTGTGAAAACATTCCTTGAAAGAAGACACATAAGGTCAATGTCATGGCCTGCAAATAGTCTGGATCTCAATCCAATTGAAAATCTTTGGTGGAAGTTGAAGAAAATGGTCCATGACAAGGCTCCAACCTGCAAGGCTGATCTGGCAACAGCAATCCGAGAAAGCTGGAGCCAGATTTATGAAGAGTACTGTTTGTCACTCATTAAGTCCATGCCTCAGAGACTGCAAGCTGTTATTAAAGCCAGAGGTGGTGCAACAAAATACTAGTGATGTATTGGAGTGTTCTTTTGTGTGCTTGTTTTTCATGATTCCATAATTTTTTCCTCAGAATTGAGTGATTCCATAATTTTTTCCCTCTGCTTGGCTTGAAACAAATTACCCTTACGGAGTACCACATTTTTAATCTTGATTTCTTTTAGTGTTTCTTAAAGCCCTAAAGTTGCCATTTGAAATGACTTTAGTTTTGTGCCATGTCTGTGATCTGCTTTTTTTCAACAACATTAAACAACTGAATGAACATCCTCCGAGCCCAGTGATTCCATAATTTTTGCCAGGGGTTGCATATACTTTTCATTCTATCAGCTAAAAAGTGTCTAGATTTGGATTTTACAATCCAAATATAAGGTACAGGTGCAGACATATTATACAGCTGATTCTGAATACATAAAAGATACAACCAAGTATTTGACGGAGCTGCTGTCCATCTTCACATTCCCCCTTTTCTTTACTGTATGGGATATCACAAGTGTAAAAGAGCTCCAGAAATCCCCAACAAAGAGGTCAGTCCCCAGCTTCAACCCAGCAGCACTGTCCACAGCGTTCCATATGTACCCAACAAGCTTATAACATTAGAAGCCAAATTTTCGGTGCATGATGAAGGCTTTACTTCTGCCATCTACAATACTTGGGGTACAATGACAGCTGTATTTACTAAGACTTTACAATGTGACCATTAACAAGAATGAAGCCTTCCCATAAGTAAAATTTCCACTTATAAAACAAGGACTCCTGTATCCCATAAAAATGAAAGTGTACAGGCTATTTTGTTAAGAAAAGAAATTGGAAATCAAACGAGATCAAAAATGTTTTAATGCAATGTGATGGCGCAGGTGATGCCTTAGACAGTCATAGCAGAGAACATAAAACTTCTCTAAGTTTCAAGAAATTGCAAGCAGAGAAAAATAAAATGCTAACATAAAATGCAGGAAGACCGTACACTTAGCATAAAGGATAGAGATCTCAGAAATGAATTCATATAGCTAAAAATCAAAGACCAGATTATCAGGATTATTTGAACATTGGTAATTTGAATTACAAAGTTCCATTTGGAAATCTACTTACTGTACAAGACAGGACACCCTCCAAAGTATCTAAAGAACAAGTTTACGTCCAATGCGGCACTGGAGAGAATAAGTTTCAAAGTTGGATGTTTCTGAATTAAATCTCGGAGTTTAGTTAGCAGGAAGTCGCTGAACCGATCACGTTCATGAACTTCATCCTATTACATGAAATGAAATTGAAAACAGCTCAGCAGCCCAATCAAAATAAAGACATGATGTGGAAATTGCAATAAAGTTCTCATATTGTGTCAGCTCTCTGAATTAGACTGGTGAAAAAGTAGTGCCATCTCTGCATTTTCTATGGTGAGTCCGGCTGATTCTGACAGTCTGCTCCTCACTCCTGCAGCTGCTTACTTTGCAATGATGTTTTAAAACGTCAGTACAAAGTAAAATGCGGACCTCCAGTACAAAGTAAAATGCGGACCTCCAGTACAAAGTAAAATGCGGACCTCAGCTTCTTTCTCTGCAATGATGTCTTAGAATGTCACTGTAGAGTAAAATGCGGACCACCAGACAGTTAAAGTCTATGTCCAGTTCAGAAGCAGTTAAAGAAGTTCTCCAATTTAATAAATCGCTAGGATAAGTCAGGAGTTTAAGCTGAGTGAGTGTCCAACTTCTGAGATCTCCACTGATAATTAAAAACAAGGGGCCACAACACCAGCAAAGTGACTGTTTTTGTTGCCCAGAGGTGCCTGTCCACTGCTGTACAGGGGAACTGCAGCTCAAATGTATTTTAGTGAATGTGACCAGATATAGTTTCCTGCAAAGTGCTAACTTCTCCCTGTTCTCAGGATTGATGAGGGCCGTAGAGGTCAGACCACCACCAAAGTGAAGGCATGTCCTAGCAATAAGTCATGATTACTTTAAAAAAATAATACCCCTTTGAACATATTTTATGCAAAGTTAAAAGATTACATATTTGTCTTATTTTAAAGGGACTATCCAAGCTATAATTAAAGGGGTTGTCCACTACTAGGACAACCTCTTCTCAATCTGAATGTTTGCTTCCATAAAAATAAATACACTTAGACTCACTTCCCACGTTGGCACCGTTCCACCGGTGTTGGCGCTCGCATACCCAGGGCTCACGTGCGTTTTTTATGACACATGAGCCCTATGTCCAACCGCTCACTTTCTCTTGATTATTAATACACCCAAAGGCGGGGACAGTGACACCCGCGCCGATTGGTGACATGGCTAACGTGTTATAACAACTGCATGTGATCCCAAGGAAAGTGACTGCCGACACCAATGGAACAGGGCCGGCACTGAAGGGGAGTAGGAGCGTGTTTATATTATCGGAGGTAAACATTCAGATCCATTCAGATCAAGAAGGGGTTGTTCAAGTAGTGGACAAAACCTTTAATTTATTAAATCACCAGTATTAATGCCATTTCTTTATATGATTTTTGCAATGCAGTCATCTGACCGGTCCCCCACTGACCCCAACTTGTTTCTCCAAATGAAATGTCACATATACTACTGCCCTGAAGGTAACATCACAGGGGAATAGACCAGAAGGCTACAGGAGGTGTCCAGGAGCAGAGCCAGACCCAGAGGTGAGGGAGAGGACATTCAGAGATACAGAAGAAATTAAGAATTTTGGAAAAAGGAGATTTTTGTGTACTCACCGTAAAATCTCTTTCTCTTAGCCTCTAATTGGGGGACACAGGACCATGGGTGTTATGCTGCTGTCCACTAGGAGGCGACACTATGCATAATCTGAAAAAGATTAACCGTGGCTCCTCCTCTGCAGTATACACCCCTGGACGGCGTCAGCCTTCTCCAGTTTTGTGTAAAAGCAATAGGAAGAACGTAACATGGATAACATAACCATGCCTATAAGAAGGCAACTATGTACGAGCTCAAGAAAAAAAACAATAGGAGAACTCAACATAACAACGGACCGGAACAGGGAACAGGGTGGGAGCTGTGTCCCCCAATTAGAGGCTAAGAGAAAGATTTTACAGTGAGTACACAAAAATCTCCTTTACTCGGTCGCCTCATTGGGGGACACAGGACCATGGGAAGTCCCAAAGAAGTCCCTGGGTGGGAAGCAATGGACGAATATTGTGTAGACAGGATCCTATAATTGGGGCACCGCCGCCTGCAGAATATGTCTACCCAGGCTTGCGTCTGCTGAGGACTGGGTATGAACTCTGTAGTGTTTGGTAAACGTGTGTAGACTAGTCCAGGTGGCAGCTTTACACACTTGTTGTGCCGAGGCCTGGTGCTGAATGGCCCAGGAGGCCCCTACCGCACCTGTAGAGTGTGCAGCAATACCTGCTGGAAGAGGAGAATTTTTGAGGCGGTAGGCCTCTTGTATGGTGGATTTGATCCACCTGGCAAGGGTAGCTTTGGAAGCTGGTAGACCCTTGCGGCCGCCTTCCAGAAGAAGGAAAAGAGAATCAGACTTCCGGAAGGGCGCAGTCCTAGACACATAGATACGTAATGCCCTGACAAGGTCAAGTGTATGCAGAGCCTTCTCCACTCTATGAACCGGGACCGGACAGAGGGGTGGCAGTGAAATTTCCTCATTGAGGTGGAAGTTGGACACAACCTTCGGAAGGAAGGATGGGACCGTACGGAGAACTACCTTGTCCTGGTAAAAAGCCAGGAAGGGTCGTCTGCAGGAGAGTGCTGTCAGTTCAGACACCCTGCGTAGCGAGGTGATTGCCACAAGAAAAAACACTTTCTGGGATAAAAGGCGGAGTGGGACTTCCCTAAGGGGTTCAAAAGGTGTTTCCTGCAATGCTGTCAGCACCAGGTTGAGATCCCACGTTTCTAGTGGTCGTCTGTAGGGGGGAACCAATCGGGAAGCCCCCTGAAGAAATGTCCTTACTTGCGGCTTGTTAGCAATGCGCCTCTGAAAAAGCACTGAGAGAGCTGACACCTGGCTCTTAAGGGAGGCCAGGGACAGTCTGGCCTCCAGACCCGATTGGAGAAACCCAAGTACCCTGGGGAGGGAATAAGGGAATGGGATCTGGCCATGAGATTCGCACCAGGTAAAGAAGGCTTTCCAGGTACGGTAATAAATTTTAGCAGAGGTTGGCTTCCGTGCCCTGATCATGGTTCCAATGACGTCAGGCGAGAATCCCGCCAGGGGACGTCTGCTGTGAGCTGCACGATGTCGGCGTACCATGTACGCCTGGGCCTGTCCGGTGTGATTAGGATGGTAGGAACCCCCTCTTGCTTGATCTTCCTCACCACTCTGGATATCAGGGGGAGAGGTGGAAAAATGTACAGGAGCTGGAACTGGGTCCAGTCCTGAACCAGGGCGTCCACTCCTAGCGCCCGCGGGTCGTGTGTTTTGGCCATGAAGTTGGAGACCTTGGCATTGAAGTAGGATGCCATTAGGTCCACGTCCGGAGTCCCACAGCGATGGCAGATCAGGCAAAAAACTTCGGGATGGAGAGACCACTCTCCCGAGTCCATTCCTTGCCGGCTGAGGAAGTCTGCTTCCCAGTTGTCCACACCCGGAATGTGGACCGCAGAGAGAACCGAACCTGTGTCTTCCGCCCAGTGGAGAATGTGTGTCACTTCTCGCATCGCCTGGGCACTACGGGTCCCCCCTTGGTGATTCACATATGCCACAGCCGTGGCATTGTCCGACAGCACTCTGATGTGAGAGGCTGCCAGTAAGTGATGGAAGGCTCTCAATGCCAGGAGGATGTTGATGTGCATGGTCGCTTCTGCTGGGAACCACTTGCCCTGTGCTCTGTGGTGTAGGTGTACCGCACCCCAACCCATCAGGCTCGCGTCGGTAGTCAGAACCTGCCATTGACCCGTGAGAAAGGATTTCCCCTTTGTTAGTGAGGTTGGCTTGAGCCACCAGTGCAGGGACCTCCTGGTTGACGACGTCAGGTGGAACTCCCTGTCGAGAAAAAAAGGGTTCCTGTCCCATGACTTGAGGATGGCTAGTTGGAGAGGCCTGAGTTGAAGCTGGGCAAATGGGACCGCTTCTATTGCCGCCACCATCCTGCCAAGGACTCTCATGGCAAACCGGAGAGATCGAGGGGGTTTGCTGAGGAGGGTGCAAACTCCTAAACGGAGAGTCAGTGCCTTGTCCTTGGGAAGGAGCACCAGACCCCTGAAGGTGTTGAATAACATTCCCAGGAAGGTCAGAGACTGACTTGGGGTTGGTGATGACTTTTGTAGGTTGACTAACCAGCCCAGGCGACTCAGAGTGTCGATTGTGATTGAGACGCTGAGCTCGCAATCCTTGAAGGTGGGAGCCTTGATAAGGAGATCGTCCAGGTATGGAACGACTACTATGCCTCTGGAGTGCAGGACGTCCATGGTGGCTGCCATGACTTTGGTAAACACTCTGGGAGCCGTGGCGAGTCCGAAAGGGAGAGCCACGAACTGGTAGTGGTCCTGGTCGATTGCGAACCTGAGAAATCTCTGATGGGCGGGTGCAATTGGTATATGCAGGTATGCGTCTTGTATGTCTATGGAGGTGAGAAATTCTCCCTTCTCCATGGACGCAGTGATGGACTGAAGGGACTCCATGCGGAAGTGACGTACCCGTACATATTTGTTGAGCTGTTTTAGGTCCAGTATTGGCCGTACGCCGCCTCCTTTCTTGAGGACTTTGAATAAATTTGAATAGAACCCTCGGAAGCGCTCGGCCGCGGGGACCGGTACTATGACTCCAGCTTGAAGAAGCGAGGAGACCGCTTGGTGGAAGGCACGAGCCTTGGCTGGCGGTTTTGGGGGAACAGAAAGAAATAGTCTGTTTGGTGGGTTGGAAGTGAACTCTATCTTGTATCCCGAAGACACTAGTTCCCTGACCCACCTGTCTTCTGTAATAGGCAGCCAGACTTGATGAAAGAGCGAAAGACGGCCGCCTACAGGTGGGGTGTCTTCCGGAGTCCGTGAGTCATGATGAGGAGGAAATCTGAGATTTTCCTCCTTTGAACTTTGACTGGCCTGCTCTTGACTGCCAGGTCTTGTTCGACTTTTGCGTCGACCGCGAGTTGTCCCTGCGTGGGGCGCGGTTGCTGTTTTGTGCTGGTCGCGAGACGCACCAGTCCGAAGAGTTCCGAAAGGATCGGAATCGAGTTTGGTTACGCTTCTTCTAAGTGCGTTTGGGCTTCAGTTGGGGGAGAGAGGTACTCTTACCCCCGGTGGCGGTAGATATCATCGTGTCCAACTGTTCACCAAAAAGTCGACCACTGAGGTACGGGAGGTGCGTGAGGGACTTCTTTGAGGCTGCGTCTGCTTTCCATTCCCGCAGCCAGAGGATACGCCGAATCGTGATGGCGTTTGATGCTATCCCCGCGGCCCCCCTTGCAGAATCCAGAGCTACATGAAACATGTAATCTGCTACAACTGCTATTTGGGCCGCTTGGTCCGACAGCTCAGGAGCAGATACTTGTAGGCCAGCTTGTAAATTTTGGGCCCAAGCCAGGATGGCCTTGGCAGCCCAAACTGAAGCGAACGCGGGAGCCAGGGAGGCCCCTGCGGCCTCGAAAATTGAACAAGTCATGCGTTCTACCTGCCGGTCTGCTGTGTCCCTGAGGGTTGAGCTATCTGGCAGTGAAAGGAGAGACTGTGCTGCTAGCCTAGAGACTGGGGGATCCACTTCAGGTGGATCTGTCCATTGTTTGGTGACCTCCTGTGGGAAGGGGTACCGCGCCTCCAGATATTTGCGATTCAAAGGAAATCTTGTGTCCTGGTGCCTCCGGGGGCAGATCAGAAATGTCCAGCACCCGACGGATGGATGAGATTACATCATCAACTAGCGCTGTATTGCTAGGGGGGGATTGGGATTAGGGACCCTTCAGTTTCCTTGTCTGAGTCGGAATCCCAGATGTCTTCCGAATCCTGTGTATCGCTAAGGCGCCTCCTGCTGGGTGAACTGTGGAGATCTGCATTGTCTGTCCTGCTTGCGTCCTGACCTAGACGTGGATGTGCCCGTGCTTGCGTCCTGACCTAGACGTGGATGTGCCCGTGCCGTCATGTCCCTGAGTGGAGCTCTCCCTTTGCTGGGTAGCGTTCATAGCCGAGGCATGACTCTGCAGAGCCTGAAGCAATGTGGATGTGAGGTTATCTATAAACTGTCCCATTCCAGCGTGGCATTAGACACCGAAGCATTGTCAGGGGCTTCTTGGGGCTCTGGCACAGCAGTCTGGATGCAGTCCTGCCAGTGCGGGTACGTGCTGCCACTGGGGACAGTATTACTATACGCTGTACAGAGTGCATAATAGCAGTCCTGCCTGGTTCGCTTGGACCTTGAGCCCGACATAGTGCACAGGGGTGGCTATGCAGAGGGCCCTGGCTATGAAGAGGAGCTTATAGGATTCACAGCCGAGGGAAAAAAAAACTCCAGCTGTGATCTTACCCCACCAGTGTGCTTCTAGGTCTGGCGCCGAACATCCACAGTCCTGTGCCTCCCCGGAGACTGGCAGGCCTAGTCTGTATCTGCCGACCGGTAGCTGCAGGGTTAATTCTTTTTCCTGCAGCAGATAATGGCTGCCGGAGTAATGCTTAAGGAAGAAGGGGGGCGGAGAGCTGAAAAGGGCGGCAGTTGCTGTTAAATCGTGCCCTTTCAGTCTGGATCCGCCCCTTCTATTGCACTGTAGAGTGTCATATTTGTCCTCCGGGGGGCGGGGCGGGGGGGGCAGAGAGGGGGTGGCAGCTTCGGCTAGGCCGGAGCCGCGGTCTAAATTAGATGCCTGATGCCCCAAGGGGCTCCAGGCCGGCGTGGAAGTCCGGTAGGAGGCCGGATCTGAACCAGACCCCCGCGGATTTAAAGGCAGGATAGCGGTGGGGGGGGGGGGGGTATAAGCGAAAGGGGGGCCCTATGAAAAGTCCCCCTGAGGCACCATAGACCTGGTGCTGCCGCAGAGACAGAGGCCTGTGTTGTGCCATGCCTGCCGGCACTCCCCCCTGGCCCCGACAGGAGCCCGCAGCAGGGCTGGGGTCCCTGGATTCAGCTGTAGTGTGCTGCCTGTACAGGCCCTACCTGAGGCGTTTCAACCTAACCTTTATCCTCGCCTCGACCTCAACCCAGAAACCAAAAGGAATTGGGGAAGGAGGGGGGGGGGTCTCGACTTCGAAACAGCACCCGAGGGGCTGGGGAAGGAGCGACATGGTGAATAGCCATCTCGACTTCAACTGTGCACCCCGTAATAGGGGGCAGAGGAAGGAGCCATGCCAGGAGTCTCGCAGGAGACCCACTTTTCTTCATCTGCAACCCCGTCGGAAAAAAACGGAGTAAAAGTTTTAGGTGTGCCTCCTATGCGACACTAAGCAAAAACTGGAGAAGGCTGACGCCGTCCAGGGGTGTATACTGCAGAGGAGGAGCCACGGTTAATATTTTTCAGATTATGCATAGTGTCGCCTCCTAGTGGACAGCAGCATAACACCCATGGTCCTGTGCTCCCCAATGAGGCGACAGAGTAATTTTGTTTTTGTGTAATTAATTAAGCAATCAATTTTTCCACGAGGCAGCAAAAATATACATCTTCATGAAAAATTACAGAAAAGAAGGCACCTGTATATACGTATAATCATCCATGATTAATATATCTAACAAATAAAGTATTAAATAAAACTCTGAATCACATGCATAAATCATACCAGCAACTGTAATGCTTACATAACATGGGAACATAACTGTGTCCTGCTTATACTGTTGTGCACTAAGGAACAACCAAAAAATCACTGCACCTGGATTTACAGGGCAAAACGAGAGCAATAAACAAGACTGATAAAAACTGTCATGTGACACTAGCCACATTTTAATTATTAGATCGATGGTGATGGATTTGATTGTGGCAGGAACATTAATCATCACTTCATGAGACAAAACAAATATAAAGGCTTCATTTACAATACACTGCATGATCCCAACCGCGTCAGTTCACCACTTACAAGCTCCTAGTTTGTAAGCCACAGCAGATCTGACGTCCATCTGCTTTACAGGTAATTATCGCTGTAAATATGGATTGGATTTTTATTTACAATGCTTATTTCTTTTACCTAATGAGAAAACTCCAGAGCTGCCGCTTTATAGAGTGCTTTTATCATTTAGGAAACAGGAGCAATATAACATTACTATGGTTTTGTGTGTTAACCACTTCTAGAAAGGGCACATTTTAGTTTTTTCATAAGTGTGGTTTTTAAAGAGCGGTAAATTATTTTCTCGTTCGGATATTTAAATCATCTTTACATCTTTTTTTTGTGAAACATGGGGCATAGTTCTTAATGACGCTGTCATATTCCCCTTTTTTTTTTTTTTTTTTTTAATACTTATAGCGGACAGTATTGGTGGTAAAATATGGAAAATATTTCTGACCACAAAAGACTACTAAAATACATTCATAAAGTTTCCCCTGTCTGTAACAATTATTTTTATATATCAGAAACTACTGGGCAGGGCTAATAACAGTGATCTGGAGTTGCAGCATTTTTTTTATTTTTTACTTGCATTTTACTTAATCATTTTTTATTTATGTATTTTTTCATTTAGTTCACATACTGTGCCCCACATATGGTCAAAAAGGCCTTCAGGAGGCATTTCAATAAATATTTTTTTCTTATTTACCCTGTAACTGGAGTTAGTACATTAGCCCCAGTTATAGTAGAAATGCAGCCTCCTGGCTGCTTATCAGAGCCGACTGGGTCTCCTAGGACCCAGCAGCACCTAAGCCCTCCTTACACCCAACGAACAAATGACCTGACCACTGGTTGTTGAGGAAGAAATGCAGTTAGTGCTGTGTATACACTGATATGGAAGGTATAGTCGGTAATAAACCATCTGTGCCGCCTTCTCTATGGGAAGTCTCGCTGTCTCTGACAGGTCGGTCCCCGCTTCTGCAGCTGCATGATCGTGTGCAGTGCACTGCAATGCAGCAACATATGGGAGCGTCACTGCAGAGTCTAACGCAGACCGCCAGAACATTTATCGTCTATAGGCAGTTCGGAAGTACTTAAAGATCAGCAGAAATAAACAAACTCAATAACCAGGATATCAGATGAGCCCTACAAATCTGCAGCATATATACATTGGGTGCAAATTAAGGACACAGCGAACGCCATAGTTAGGAGAATAAAATATATAATAAACATAGAGGCCGAAATTATGCTGGTAGATAATAATCTGACTCTGCCAGTAACACGCCTTGATGGGCGATAATAGTAAGATGTCAATGTAAGCGAACTATCGTAGGCTTTCATAAGAATGATTGTGCACAGAATTGTTCATTCTTCGCGGTTTCTATTACCATCAGCAGCACTTATTGAGCCAGTATAGATTACATATTATTTAATTTTTGAGACCAGAGACCAAATGAACCTGATTCACCAGGACTTTCTGTAATATGTACATTAATTTAAAGAAGTAAATTAGCTCTCCTCCAGAAGGAAAGAAACCCTCTAGTGCCACCTGTACTTTGCTGTTCTCTAAAGGTGGCACTAGATAGAAAGTCTTCTTTCTGGAGGGAAGACTATTTGCATTGCCTGAAACATTTTCTACACCAGCTGGATCCGAAACAGGAGAATTAGTATTTCCTGAAGGAAGGGAGAGTAAAATAAGATTATTATACTGTAGATGAAGAACACTAGCTATAATGGAAGCATGAAACGAACAGTAGTGGGGATTAATAATCTGCAAGAGACAGACTATGTTGAAGCGCATTAAAAACATGTCTAAAGTTTGCAGCTACATGCTGTATACTTAATTTTTATAATGGGATTCAATGCCAACGCATGCCACATTATACCTATGCAGTGGAATATATGTTAGGAAAATCCTGTCAATGTGTATGAAAGTGAAAAATGATGTGACAACTGAGCCTTACTGTGAATGCTAAAAAAGCTGGAGGCTGGCGATATATTACATTTACAGCCCTTCACCTCTTCTGAATGAAGACCCCTATCTACATCCTTTTTCTAGCTACTGATGGGTGGAGGGGGTCACATTGCACAGACCCCAACCATCAAAGTATTTCATAACTGGAAGTCACCTTCTATCATTCATCTGCCTCCAATTTATCAGCATTATATTAATATTCACAGTGCAGCTGTAGCTAAGCAGTATATCTTACCACAATGACGTGAGTTACTGTTGAAAGTGTAGTATCTCCAGCCATCAGAGTACGCAAGAGATCTCCATTAGTGCAAAAGGTGAGGAGCGTCTTTGGAGAAACCCTATTTAAGAGAAAGCAAAATATTTGTTTAATTTAAATGTTTTAAACAGAACAATTTATGAAATTATTTTTTATATATTGTAGTAATGTATATCTTGTGGTGTCAATAATTCCAGACGTTCTACAACTCCATGACGACACCATTTAACCTGTTGCTGAAGGAAATCTTTATTTTTTTTACCTTGGTCAAATCATTATGTAGCTCCCACTCATATAATCCAAAAATATCTGTAACCCATCACATCCTGGACTCCACAAGACCGCTGAAGGCATCCTGTGATATCTGCCTTTAAGATAATAGCAGAAGATCCTTTTGGTCTTGTAAGTTATGAGGTGTGGCCTTCAGGATTCAGCTTTGTTTTCCAGCATATTTGGCAGCTGCTCACTCAAAATGACATTAAAATAATTTGGAGGCCAAGACAACAACCCAAACTTTTTGTCATAACCTTCAAACTATTCCTGAATAAAGGCTGCAGTGTGGCAAGGTGCCTTATCCTGCTGAAACAGGCAACTTCTACTAGGCAACACCACTGTCATGTGCTTGGCCTGCCATCATGTTTGGTTATATGGAACATGTCAACATAAACATGAGTGCAAGGACCCAAAGGTTTCCAGTGAAATACAAGCAGAGCATCACACTGCCTCCACCAGCGTGCCTTCCTCATATACTCCATCTTTATTGCAGGTAAGCAAAGCACACACCTGGTCATCCACATTATGTAAAAGAAAACGTGATTCATCAAACCAGACACCTTATTCTATAACATCATGGTCCAAATTTGACGCTAATTTTCTTCCCTGAACCAGTACAAGCTGGGAATACCCCACATTTAGGAAATGCCAGTCCTCTAGTCATTGTGATTTGGCCTTTGTTAAAGCCGCTAAAATCTTTATCATTCCCCACTTTTACTGTTTCCAGGACATCAACTTCAAGAACTGACAGTTCACGTGCAGCGTTTTACAGTGGGTACGGAAAGTATTCAGACCCCTTTAAATTTTTCACTCTTTGTTTCATTGCAGCCATTTGGTAAATTCTAAAAAGTACATTTTGTTTTTTTCATTAAAGTACACTCTGCACCCCATCTTGACTGAAAAAACCCCAGAAATGCAGAATTTTTTGCAAATTTATTAAAAAAGAAAAACTAAAATATCACATGGTCATAAGTATTCAGACCCTTTGCTCAGTATTGAGAAGAAGCCCCCTTTTGAGCTAGTACAGCCATGCGTCGTCTTGGGAATGATGCAACACGTTTTTCACACCTGGGTTTGGGGATCCTCTGCCATTCTTCCTTGCAGATCCTCTCCAGTTCCGTCAGATTGGATTGTGAACGTTTGTAGACAGGCATTTTCAGGTCTCTCCAGAGATGCTCAATTGGGTTTAGGTCAAGGGTCTAGCTGGGCCAGTCAAGAATGGTCACAGAGTTGTTCTGAAGCCACTCCTTTGTTATTTTAACGGTGTGCCTAGGGTCATTGTCTTGTTGGAAGGTGAACCTTCAGCCAAGTTTGAGGTCCAGAGCACTCTGGAAGAGGTTTTTTCATCCAGGATATCTCTGTACTCTACTTCGCCGCATTCATGTTTCCTTCAATTGCAACCAGTCGTCCTGTCACTGCAGCTGAAAAACACCCCCATAGCATGATGCCGCCACCACCATGTTTCACTGTTGGGATTGTATTGGGCAGGTGATCAGCAGTGCCTCGTTTTCTCCACATATACTGCTTAGAATTATCACCAAAAAGTTCTATCTTCGTCTCATGAGACCAGAGAATCTTATTTCTCATAGTCTGGGAGTCCTTCATGTGTTTTTGAGCAAACTCTATGTGGGTTTTCATATCTCTTGCACTGAGGAGAAGCTTCCGTTGTGCCACTCAACCATAAAGGCCCGACTGGTGGAGGGCTGCAGTGATAGTTGACTTTGTGGAACTTTCTCCCATCTCCCTACTGCATCTCTGGAGCTCAGCCACAGTGATCTTGGGGTTCTTCTTTACCTCTCTCACCAAGGCTCTTCTCCCACGATTGCTCAGTTTGGCTTAACGGCCAGGTCTAGGAAGACTTCTGGTGGTCCCAAACTTCTTCCATTTAAGGATTATGGAGGCCACTGTGCTCTTCGGAACCTTGAGTAATGCAGAAATTCTTTTGTAACCTTGGCCAGATCTGTGCCTTGCCACAATTCTGTCTCTGAGCTCCTTGGGCAGTTCCTTTGAGCTCATGATTCTCATTTGGTCTGACATGCACTGTGAGCTGTGAGGTCTTATATAGACAGGTGTGTGTCTTTCCAAATCAAGTCCTATCAGTTTAATTAAACACAGCTGGACTCCAATGAAGGAGTAGAACCATCTCAAGGAGGATCACAAGGAAATGGACAGCATGTGCGTTAAATATGAGTGTCTGAGCAAAGGGTCTGAATACTTATGACCATGTGATATTTCAGTTTTTCTTTCTTAATAAATTTGCAAAAATTTCTACATTTCTGTTTTTTTCAGTCAAAATAGGGAGCAGAGTATACTTTAATGATAAAAAAAAAATGAACTTTTTAGAATTTACCAAATGGCTGCAATGAAAAAGAGAAAAATTTAAAAGGGTCTGAATACTTTCCGTACCCACTGTATATGCCTTCCCTTGACACATACCCATGTAACAACATAATGAATGCTATTCATTTCAGCTGTTAGTAGTTTACGAGGAGATCACACTTTCAGGTTTTTCAAAGTAGTTTTAAATTCCAAAACCAAGAGCGGATTAAAAAATAAAGTGGTCTTGGTCTTTCCTTCATACCGAGCTGTTGTGTCCAACAAAAAAGGCTGACTTCACAAGGGCAAACAGATGTTGCAGATTTTGGCTACCAATTACATTTTTATACTTGGTCAGGTTCTGTTTGAATTTCATTTTTATAGGCTTCAAAAACTCTAGCCTTGCAGTGGATTGCAATGAAATCAGGTTTGGCTGAGTTATAATTTAGGACTAGTCTTAGAAAATTTGTGAAGTAATGAACATACCGGCTCTCTAAACGAATCTGGTAACCAATAGTTTGACCAATTTTCTCTCCCCTTTCAGCAGCAACCCTTTCAGCAACAGCAATTGTAGCCAGGCGCCTCGGCTGGGTGCAGAAGATTCGACAAGCAGTTCCATTTCTGTAGCAATCATCAAGAAGGAACTGGGAAATCTTACAGACAAAACATTTAGAGGAAGAAGTCACAACAAGACAAAAAAGTGGTCACTGTGCTAAATAATAAACATAATAACAAATGCTAAACAAAATCAACCTGTGTGTCGCCCCCAACCACACCTGCAGTTTTAAAGGGAGGGTGTCACCCCCTGGGTGATATCAGACCTCTACTATGGGCATACAGATGATAGAAAAGTAAATCTATACTTACCTGTATGGCCCATAGCAGAGGTCTGATTGCAGAGAAATCTGATTTTATAAAGTCTGTTTTCCAGAGGCTTGGCATCCGGGGGACGCCAAGCAAACCCCTCCTATCTGCTTACTATTCCCCTAAATCGCCGCCACTGTGCTAAATTACCATATTCACCCCCTCCCCTGCTCGTCACAGGGACCTGTGACATGCCCTGCTCTGCCTCCCCTCCCACGCATGCAGAAAGCACCGCTCCCATGGAGCGCGCTTTATTTCCCTCCGGCCCCGTTTGGCTGTGTACTGCCAGCGGAGTGGAAGTCTCAGTGACTCACTGTCGATTGCGCAATACAAGGCTGCAGCGAAGTACGCAGCCAAACGGGGCCGGAGGGAAACAGAGCGCGCTCCATGGGAGCGGTGCTTTGCGCATGCGTGGGAGGGGAGGCAGAGCAGGGCAGGTCACAGGGCCCTGTGACATGCAGGGGAGGGGGGGAATATGGTAATTTAGCACAGAGGCAGCGATTTAGGGGAATAGTAAGCAGATAGGAGGGGTTTGCTTGGTGTCCCCCGGATGCCAAGCCTCTGGAAAACAGATTTTATAAAACCAGATATCTCTGCAATCAGACCTCTGCTATGGGCCATACAGGTAAGTATAGATTTACTCTTCTACCACCTGTATGCCCATAGTAGAGGTCTGATACCGCCTGGGGAAGGGGGGGGGGGGTGACACATTCCCTTTAACCATTAGAAGACAGGCATGCTGAATGCAGTTGGTTGCAGACTGATTCCCAGGACGTTGAACAGCGGCCATGACCATAATCTCTGGGGCTAGATGAGAGACTGAAGAACTGTCTCTTACCTGACAGCATCTGTGGCTACTTTTAATTAGCCAGCCTGTGCAATATCACATATGAGTCACTGGACAGAGTCCTGCAAATCAATTAGCACCAACTCTAATGCTTAAGGTTGAACAAGTTGAGTTTCCACATGCACTATCCATTTACTCACAGGGGCGATAAGTCCCAGCTGAGAACGCATGCATGCTTGTCAGTTCATACATGCTAAGCAGATTTATGGCTGATAGAAAAGAATAGCTTTGTCTACAATGATTGAAGAAATCATATTCGGCCAAAGTTATTGAAGCTATCCTTTAAGTTGCAGTGTCCAGAAACGCTAAAAATAAATTAAGTAACTGCTAACAAGAAAACCCACAAGATATATCAATACATGGATGCTAATAATTTTAGAATATTTTTGTATGCATGCACCCTAAGGTTATTTAGATTTTTCAATGAAAAAATGTATGTCCTACCTGGGTGGTTTTTCCTGATCCTGATTCTCCAACAATCAGAACAACTTTATTTCCCTTAATAATCTGAACAACTTCCTCTTGCTTTTCAAATACTGGTAAAGACTGACGGAAAGAGTCAAAGTCAGATTCCCCTCTTCTCACAGGGACTTGGGGGATGCCATTGTTTAGTCGTCCACTGGTTTTGTTCATTTCACGGCTCGCTACAAACAATAATTAAAAATTCATAAATCTGGCAAACTCCACCAGATATGGCCCCAAACTAAATCCATAACCCAAGAAGATTCCTTTCAAAATCATATGTTCAGGGCTTACCTCTATTAAGCACAGCTTCACAGAGTTCACATAACTACAGCATTTTTGGGACTACAAGACACACTTTTTCCTTCCAAAATTTTGGAGGAAAGTGGGGGGGGTGCATCTTATAGTCCGGATGTATGGTCCGGCTGTGGATGGTGTGGGGGGAGCGGCAGCGGAGGAACAGCGGGTCACAGGAGACAGGAGCTGCCTGCTGCAGCTAACACTGTGCCCGCTGTTAAAGAGAATGAATATTCACTGCTCCCCACACCCATGGGAGTGGAGAGCAGTAAATATTCATTCTCTTAATAGCAGACACTTGTGATCACCGAGCCGCTGCAGGAGCCGCAGCTGAGGCTAACACTGTGCGCGCTAATAAGGAAAAATAATATTCACTGCCCCCAACGCCCTTAGTCCTGGCATGGAGAGCAGTGAATATTCCAGCAGCTGACCCTCAGCGTGTGAGGGTGCATGGCAGCGACGTTATGCGCTGCTCACAAGGCGAGATCACCAGCTGGCAGAAGAGCAGGATGCAGCGCTGGAGCAGAGGGGAGGCGAGTAGAATCCTTAATTTTTTTTTTGTGTGTGTGCAGCGTGATGGAGATGGGGATGCCATGCATACCAGGATGGGGGTGCCATGCATACCAGGATGGGGATGGGGGCCACACATAATAGGAAGGGGGAGCCATATATATCAGGATGTGGGCATATATATACCAGGATGGGGGATATTAGTACAGAATTGGGGGACATTACCCCTATAACTGTGTCAGCAGCAGACCCCCTTCCCTATAACAGTGTATCATGACCACATTTTTTGCTTCAATTTTCTATTTTCCTCCTCTAAAACCTAGGTGCGTCTTATGGTCTAATAGTCTGAAAAATACGGTATATCACATAATTCTTAGATCTTGAAATTACCAATTTCATGTATATGTATATGATAGTATATCTCTTCCACACAAACATGCTTTTAAAACACAAAGAGTGAAATGTGCGGCAAAACCACAGCATTTTCAGAACAAAAAAATGAAACACTCACCAGTTTCCAATGAAAACACATTTCCCCGCTCTGTCTTCGGAAGCAGGTCGGTCCTTTCCTTAATAGTCACAGGAAACCGCTGGAAGAGATTTCTCATGGTGTGTCTTGTGGTCTTTATCAGGCAGCAGGACATATGAGCTCTGAGACCTTCAGAACCATCCTTTTTCCATACGGTTAGAAATCTATTAAATCCTTTGCTGAAAACAAAAGCAAAAAAGTAGATCTAGATCAAAATTTTAATCATTCAGATTTTACTATAAGAAATCGCTATGAAAATAACAATTTTCAGATCTAAATTTACTTTCTTTTAACAAAAGCTTAAAAAGGAACGAGTCGCTAGGAAAGGCTGCCATTATATTAGGACAGACTTCTAGCTTTTAAGTGGCACCAGACATTCTAAACCTCAGTGCCATAGCTCTGGTGCTCCCCACAGTCATTGTCTAACTGTTTAGCTGTAGCAAAGACATGCCATTGGCACCACTGCAGCTAAACACTGCCCTTAGAAGTGCATGGCATGTGATGGCTGAAGCCAGTGACTGGCTGCAGGAGTCATGTGTGCAGAAAGGGAAGTCAAGTTAATAAAGACTACAAGGACCTCAGTAAAATTTAGATAAATCCTTTAATAGCAGTAAAAAAAAAAAGGACTTTCCTCTAAGAAAGAATTCTGCCCACTGACGGTATATGTTACAAGAGTTACCCCATGGCAATATGCGGATACATGGATGGAAACAATTTTCAGTTTTTTGCTCAAAGTAATGGAACAGAAAAATAAAGAAATATACAGAATGTAGAAGTGAACCAGTGATTTCTGAGTCATTTTGTTCTGTGTTATAATTGAGGCAAACGTAAAATAACCTGGCACTCAATTGACATCAGAGTTATTATTTATGAAAGAATTTTTAATAATAAATTGCAGTACAACATGCAGACGTTTCGGTCACAAGGACCTTCATCGGTGTACTACAAAAGTGAAGAAAACAAAAATAAGTATCGCATGGACAAGTATAAATACAGAATATATAGTACAATATAATCAAAAAGTCATGTAAACATGATACAGAGTATACAACATGGGGAAAGGATGGGAAAGAGGACTAGGACGACAAAAGGAAAGGATTGGATGAAATGAGAGGAGGGAACCTACCAAGTTTATTATGTTGGAAGGAGTAAGGCTGTGGCCGGATATGGCACAGAGTACTGTGGACAAATAGAATTATGAGTAGAGGGACAATGCCACAAGTACTCATGGAGTTAAAAAAGAAGGTGGAAAATACCTGTGGGATGCAGAGTCCAAATGCAGCCGTATGGGGAGAGGAACACGGCGTCCACCGTTAGTTCTGGTCAGGCTGTAGTGAGGGGTGGAGGTATAGAGTTATATAGGGGATGGGGCGGTGCAGAAAAGGCCCAAAACCAATCATTGGTGGCAGTGGAATAGATGTGTGTAGTGAGGAACGCGGTGAAGGACCTTAAAACCGGAAGTCGCGTCAAATGACGTTAACCAGGTCCTATTGGGCGTTCGCCGGTCACGTGACCGGAAGTGACGCATGCGATGCGTTCCACTGGCATGGTTGTGCGTTGCACCCGGTACAGGAGCGCTGTAGTGCTGGTAGAAATTCAGGAGGATGATGGATAAGGAGGAGGGTACAATCAGGATGGGAGATAGGAATGGGAACACCATTAGGATGGAATCTAAGGGGACAAAAATAGATTACACTACGGGCTTGCAACCCTACCTGAGCACCTCTACCACCCCAGGAGTGCGGTAATTTACATATTTATAATTGAGGCAAGACATTTTCAGCCAAATAGTCACATTCGCTACTGAAACAACAGTTTCACTAAATTAAGTGTAACAAAGTATTTATATTCGGAGGTTAGATGAACCTTTTCATTACAAATAAAAAATTAATATGTAAGGTTCAAGCAGTAACTTACCCTTTGCTCTTAGATATTAGTCCAAGTGATTGGGGAAGACGATGGATAAAAGCTCTATCAGTGCCGGTCAGGGAAGAAGGGAACTCCATCTCTGAATCATGTGAAAAGTACAATAATTCAGACTCTTTTAGTGCGTTTAACCAACATTCAGTCCAAGTAATGTCATATTAAAACAGTTGCTATCGAAAGTTTTCTCACAATCATAAATGAGGTACAGTACAGACCAAAAGTTTGGACACACCTCATTTAACCCCTTTACCCCTGAGGGTGGTTTGCACGTTAATGACCAGGCCAATTTTTACAATTCTGACCACTGTCACTTTATGAGGTAATTACTCTGGAACGCTTCAACGGATCCCCCTGATTCGGAGATTGTTTTTTCGTGACATATTGTACTTCATGATTGTGGTAAAATTTCTTCGATATCACTTGCGTTTATTTGTGAAAAAAACGGAAACTTGGCGAAAATTTTGAAAATTTAGCAATTTTCAAAATTTGAATTTTTATGCCCTTAAATCAGAGAGATATATCACACAAAATAGTTAATAAATAACATTTCCCACATGTTTACTTTACATCAGTACAATTTTGGAACCAAAATTTTTTTTTGTTAGGGAGCTATAAGGGTTAAAAGTTGACCAGCGATTTCTCATTTTTCCAACAAAATTTACAAAACCATTTTTCTAGGGACCACATCACATTTGAAGTCACTTTAAGAGGTCTTTATGACAGAAAATACCCAAAAGTGACACCATTCTAAAAACTGCACCCCTCAAGGTGCTCAAAACCACATTCAAGAACTTTATTAACCCTTCAGGTGCTTCACAGGAATTTTTGGAATGTGGAAGAAAAAAATGAACATTTAACTTTTTCACAAAAATGTTACTTTAGACCCAATTTTTTTTTATTTTCGCAGGGGTAACAAGAAAAAATGGACCCCAAAATTTGTGCAATTTCCCCTGGGCAAAAAAGATACCCCATATGTGGGGAAAAACCACTGTTTGGGAGCAAAGGGAAGGAGCGCCATTTGACTTTTTGACTGTAAAATTTGCTTGAATAATTAGCGGACACCATGTTGCGTTTGGAGAGTCCCTGTGTGCCTAAACATTGGAGCTCCCCCACAAGTGACCCCAATTTGGAAACTAGACCCCCCAAGGCACCTATCTAGATGCATAGTGAGCACTTGGAACCCCCAGGTGCTTCACAAATTGATTCGTAAAAATGAAAAAGTGGAAAAAAAAAAACACTTTTTTATTTTTACGGATTAATTTGTGAAGCACCTGGGGGTTCCAAGTGCTCACTATGCATCTAGATAGGTGCCTTGGGGGGGTCTAGTTTCCAAAAATGGGGTCACTTGTGGGGGAGCTCCAATGTTTAGGCACACAGGGGCTCTCCAAACGCGACATGGTTCCAATTTGTTAGCGGACACCATGTCGCGTTTGGAGAGCCCCTGTGTGCCTAAACATTGGAGCTCCCCCACAAGTGACCCCATTTTGGAAACTAGACCCTTCAGGGAACTTATCTAGATGTGTGGTGAGCACTTTGAACCCCCAAGTGTTTTGCAAAGGTTTATGACGTAGAGCCGTGAAAAAAAAAATCATTTTTTTTCCACAAAAACGCTCTTTTAGCCGCAATATATTTATTTTCACGAGGGTACTAGGAGAAATTGGACCCCAAAAGTTCTTGTGCAATTTCTCCTGAGTACGCTGATACCCAATGTGCTGGAGAAAACTACTGTTTGGGCGTATGTCAGGGCTCGGAAGGGAAGGAGTGACGCTTTGGAATGCAGACTTTGATGGAATGGTCTGCGGGGGTCATGTCACGTTCTCAGAGCCCCTGATGTGCCTAAACAGTGGAAATGCCCAACAAGTGCCCCCTTTTTGGAACGGATACCTGGTTTGTCAATTTTATAATGTAATGTTATACGCCAGTTGTGTAGGACAACCTGACAAACACTACACAACTGAAGCATGACAACCTGACGAACACTACGTCAGCTGTGTAGTGTTCGTCAGGTTGTCATACGTCAAAAATTAATTCAATAGTCCATGGAAGTATGGTACCTTTTGAAGCAGTCTTTCATGCAGAGGCCAGGTTTGTCGGGGCAGGTGTCACATTGGTAAATGGTGTCCTTGCGTATTCCCCTTCGGTAACACACTCGGCACTTCTTTTGTGACTTACCTTTTTTTCCGCTGTGAGGGATCTGCCCCGGGAAATGCTGGCCCGGTACAATTCGAGGTCCTTCAGTTCCAGAAGTAGTGGGGCCCGCTCCGCCACCACTGCCAAATATCAGGACCTTGATAACTGTCTCCTGAAAGTGAAGATACGACGCAGAAGTCTGGCCTGCACATTTTGATAGAAAGAAAGCGTTGTGCATTGCCATCAGAACAATGTGCACGGCCAGCTTCTTATACCATACCTTGGCCTTTCTCAAAGCACTGCACGGCTGGAGGACTTGATCGGAGAGATCAACTCCCCCCATGTACTTGTTGTACCCCACTACACAGTCTGGTTTGGCGACCTGTGTAGTGGAACCTCTTACAGTGCTGAGGGTGCTGCCATCACCATATATGGTGGTCAAGAGAAGGACATCCCTCTTGTCCTTGTACTTGACCACCAACAGGTGGTCGCTACATTGGGCTCTGCTCTCACCCCTTCTGAGCAGCTGCCCAATTAGCGTCTTTGGGAGGCCTTTCTAATTTTTGCGGACAGTACCGCAAGCTGCGGTATGTCGCACAGAGAGGGACTTGAAGAGCGGGATACTTGTGTAAAAGTTATCCACGTACATGTGATAACCTGTATTCAGCAGTGGGTGCACCAAGTCCCACACAATTCTCCCACTCACTCCCAGAACAGGGGGGCATTCAGGGGGTTCAATCCGGGAGTCCTTCCCTTCATAAACTCTAAACTTGTGAGTGTACCCTGAGGTACTCTCACAAAGTTTATACAGCTTGATCCCGTACCTGGACCTTTTACTGGGCAGGTACTGCCGGAATCCAAGCCGCCCTTTAAAAGAAATTAAGGACTCATCCACGCAGATGTCCCTTTGGGGCACGTACACTTCACCAAACTTGTTGTTGAAGTGCTCGATGACCGGCCGAACTTTGAAAAGACTATCAAAGTTTGGGTCATCGAGTGCAGGACACCTTGCATTATCTTGGTATTGCAAGAATTTGTGGATGGCCTCAAAACGTGTCCGGGTCATGACCATTCAGAACACTGGAGTGTTATACAAAACGTCAACACTCCAGTATTGCAGAACCTCTGTTTTTTTCAGGATCCCCATATGAAGGACCAGGCCCCAAAACTTCATCATTTCTTCTGCGTCTACAGGAGACCAGTTAGAAAATGATGAAGAGGGGTTTTGTTTCAAAAATTGATGAGCATAAAAATTAGTTTGGCCCACCATGAGGTTTATAAAATCCTCAGAGAAAAAGACTTTGAAAAAGTCTATTTCTGTGAGGCCGGTGGTGTCAAACTTGATTCCTGATTCCGCCACGAAATCAGGAATCAGTGGCTCAAAATTTTCGGAGGGGCAAGGTCCATACGGGATCAGTAGTGGGGGGCGCTGGAACATCTTCTCTCCTGCGACGACTGCGGGGCAGTCAAGCAGCACCTGAGGAGGAAGAGGAGGATGATGAGGCGTCGGAAAAGTAAAGAAATGTGGGATCCTCGCCCTCACTGTCAGTCTCAGTGTTGGAGGGAACAATAGCGTATGCCTCCTCCGCTGAATTGCGAGTTTGGGATGAGCCGGAAATTTTTTTTTTCTCGTGTATGTGGTGCGTGTGTGTCAGTACTTTATTTAGAGTGTGTGTGTGTCAGTGTGCTTGGTGTGAACTTTTTTTTTTCTGAAAAAAAAAAAAAGAGAAAAAAAGGAACTACCGTAGGTGGTGCAAACAGCGAGCACGAGTGCGGATCGGTGAACTATGTCACCAATCAACTCTTGGCAGCTGCTGGGTGTGTGCGCGGATGTGGTGCAAAGGTGTGGGGGGGGGGGGAATTGACAGGGACAAGAAAAAGTCCTGAAAAGCAGCGAACACGGACGTTGATCAGTGACGTAGACACTTCTCAGCGCTCGGCAGCTGCAGGACGCACAAAAAAAAACAAAAAAACTGGGGGACTGGGGGGAAGGAGGATTGGGGGTAAAAGGAAGGGGGGAGAGGAGGAGGGGGGGGGAGAGGGGAGAACAGAGATGGACTTACCAAAGTCTTCTCTGTTCTTCTTTCAGCAGGATCAGCAGCCGGTTCTGGAAGAGGCTCTGGAGCAGGATCCGCAGCAGCAGGATAAGGAGCTGGAGACCCAGGATCCTGGAGACAGCAGCAGGACGCCGGAGCAGGAGATTCAGGACCCTGGAGACCGCAGCAGGATGCCAGAGCAGCAGCAGCGACTGGAGCAGGTAGGAGAAAGGTCTTGTAGTGTAACAAAAGATTCTGTGGCACTATAATGCCCAGCACAGCGCAGATAAGACGTGACCGCTCTGTAGAAATCCTCACAAAGTGTGAGGATCTGCAGGGCGGTCACAGGGGGGTGACAGGCAGTTCACAGGCCGGTCACCTCCCGGTCAGGTACTCTTATTGGTGCGATCGATGATGACATCGATCGCACCAATCAGAGATGGCTGGGGCCTGGGCACGTACCACAGGGGGTCACAGGGAGGTGACAGGCAGGTCACAAGCCGGTCACCGCCCTGTGACCGCCCTGTCACCTGTGTCCAGGTACTCTGATTGGAGCGATCGATGTAATCATTGATCGCTCCAATCAGAGCTGGCTGGGGAATATATGACATCACAGGGGGTCATGGGGAGGTGACAGGCAGGTCACAAGCCGGT
Source organism: Phyllobates terribilis (assembly GCF_046119375.1). Lineage (NCBI taxonomy): Eukaryota > Metazoa > Chordata > Amphibia > Anura > Dendrobatidae > Phyllobates > Phyllobates terribilis. The sequence goes on from NW_027362761.1 coordinate 357,902,552, forward strand.
CACCGCCCCGTGACCGCCCTGTTACTGCACGATCCCGCTGTGATGGGTGCGATCGATTTGATCGGCGATCGCACTGATCCTAACAGTTTGGGGACAGGGCTAAGGTTACTAGGCAACAGCCTAGGATCGGTGCTCTTAGGAGCAACGATCCTAGGCTGCACATCACTGTTTCGGGCAATCTGATTGCCGGAAACAGTGAGAAATGCTGTGATTGGCTGCTCAGAATTGAACCGCCAATCACAGCGATCGTGGGTGTGAAGGGGTGGCGACACACCCCGAGATGCCGGCGCCATCTACCCTAAGGTAAGATGGCACCGGAATTTTAATGCTATCACCGCGACTACGGTCGCGGTGCCGCATTAAAGATAGGGCGTATAAACACGTATCTGGTCCATAAGGCCCAGGGCACAGATACGTATTAATACGCCCTATGTCGTAAAGGGGTTAAAGATTTTTCTGTATTTTCATGACTATGAAAATTGTACATTCACACTAAAGGCATCAAAACTATGAATTAACACATGTGGAATTATATACTTAACAAAAAAGTGTGAAACAACTGAAAATATGTCTTATATTCTAGGTTCTTCAAAGTAGCCACCTTTTGCTTTGAAGACTGCTTTGCACACTCTAGGCATTCTCTTGATGAGCTTCAAGAGGTAGTCACCGGAAATGGTCTTCCAACAATCTTGAAGGAGTTCCCAGAGATGCTTAGCACTTGTTGGCCCTTTTGCCTTCACTCTGCGGTCCAGCTCACCCCAAACCATCTCGATTAGGTTCAGGTCTGGTGACTCCATCTTGGTCAAATAGCCCTTACACAGCCTGGAGGTGTGTTTGGGGTCATTGTACTGTTGAAAAATAAATGATGGTCCAACTAAACGCAAACCAGATGGAATAGCATGCCGCTGCAAGATGCTGTGGTAGCCATGCTGGTTCAGTATGCCTTAAATTTTGAATAAATCCCCAACAGTGTCACCAGCAAAGCACCCCTACACCATCACACCTCCTCCTCCATGCTTCATGGTGGGAACCAGGCATGTAGAGTCCATCCGTTCACCTTTTCTGCATCGCACAAAGACACGGTGGTTGGAACCAAAGATCTCAAATTTGGACTCATCAGACCAAAGCACAGATTTCCACTAGTTTAATGTCCATTCCTTATGTTCTTTAACCCAAACAAGTCTCTTCTGCTTGTTGCCTGTCCTTAGCAGTGGTTTCCTAGCAGCTATTTAACCATGAAGGCCTGCTGCACAAAGTCTCCTCTTAACAGTTGTTGTAGAGATGTGTCTGCTGCTAGAACTCTGTGTGGCATTGACCTGGTCTCTAATCTGAGCTGCTGTTAACCTGCGATTTCTGAGGCTGGTGACTCGGATAAACTTATCCTCAGAAGCAGAGGTAACTCTTGGTCTTCCTTTCCTGGGGCGGTCCTCATGTGAGCCAGTTTCTTTGTAGTGCTTGATGGTTTTTGCAACTACACTTGGGGAAACTTTCAAAGTTTTTCCAATTTTTTGGACTGACTGACCTTCATTTCTTAAAGTAATGATGGCCACTCGTTTTTCTTTACTTAGAATATGTATTATGGCAAGAAAAAAGAAGCTAACAGTCTATTCAGTAGGACTATCAGCTGTGTATCCACATGACTTCTGCACAGCATAACTGATGGTCCCAACTCCATTTATAAGGCAAGAATTCCCACTTATTAAATCTGACAGGGCACACCTGTGAAGTGAAAACCATTTCCGGTGACTACCTCTTGAAGCTCATCAAGAGAATGCCAAGAGTGTGCAAAGCAGTCATCAAAGCAAAAGGTGGCTACTTTGAAGAACCTAGAATATAAGACATATTTTCAGTTGTTTCACACTTTTTTGTTAAGTATATAATTCCACATGTGTTAATTCATAGTTTTGATGCCTTCAGTGTGAATGTACAATTTTCAAAGTCATGAAAATACAGAAAAATCTTTAAATGAGAAGGTGTGTCCAAACTTTTGGTCTGTACTGTAAATTGTAAAGTTCTTGTAAAAACAAGCAACTTTGCAATTCACTTATTAACAATCCTCTCTGTTTTCTCTCTGTTTTTCTCTGTTTTCAGGAAAGAAAGGATTATTACCAGATTTTGCAAACTATAAGATGCACTTTTTTCCCCCAAATTTGGGAGAAAAAATGGGGGTGGGGGGTGTCTTATAATGTAAATATAGCTTTCAGTGGGGAGGGGGTGGCAGCAGCAGTGTAGAGGGGTCACAGGAGGTAGGGTCGCCGCTGCAGGAAGCCAGTGTCGGCAGGAGTGAGGCAATGCTGAAGGCCCTGGACTGAGAGGAGGGGTGTCTAGGCGGTGGGCTTCAAGAAAATATCGGCGGTGCAGGCAGGAGCGGAGTCCCACTCTGCACATTGATTTCCTGGCTTGGGTGCATCAGGAAAATGGCCACTGAAGGCGGCATATGCGCAAATCTATATCTCGGCTCAATGACGAGACGAGAACTCAATCTGCGCATGAGCTGCCTCCGGCAGCCATTTTCCTGAAGCACCCAAGCCAGGAGATCAATGTGCAGAGCGGGACTTTGATCCTGCCTGCACAGCCGACATTTTCTTAAAACCCACCTCCGGGAGATCAATGGCTCCTGCCTTGCAAATACCGGGACAACTCCTCCTCCCTGCCCAGGGCCTGCAGCATCGCCCCATTCCTGCCGCTACAGGCTTCCTGCAGCGGCAACCCTGCCTCCTGTGACCCTGCTCCACCGCCCTCCCCCCAATAAGCTAAATTCGGACTATAAGACGGACCCCCATTTGACACATGAAAAAGAAAATTTTCCTCCTCAAAATTTGGGGTACATCTTATGGTTCAGTGCGTCTGATATTCCGCAAAATACTGAAATTCTATAATATACTGCTCACCACCCAGATTACTGGCCACATCTGCAGTCTACCAGCATTGGCCAGTTTATTAGGCAGTAGGCAAAGAGCACATGCTCCTACACTGGATTCAGCTCCTGCGCTCCTCCAATGGCAGAGTTATAGTGGTTGAATTATTAATTGACGCCTGAAACACGTCTGAGCATTATCTCATCTACCACTATGAATGTTAATTCTATGTTCTGAAATAAAGTTTTGAAGATTTTATTTAGTTGTCAACACTTGGAATTTTTCTTCATAATTGAAAGTACAATGTTACTTTTTATTATCTGGGTATTCCATAAGCACAAATTCTCTGACATCCATTTATTACACGAGTCACTCACTTTATGAGGAAAGGATCCACAGCAAGGAAACAACAGATTTATGAACAAGAGGGTAAAAATATAGGAGTCAGGCATGTAAACTATATACGTGCATCTATTTTTGCTGTACAATGAAGCGTTCACATAATGAAATTACAAAGTAATAGAATAATGGTCCTGACGATTTACCTTTCTGATCACCATCACAAAATCTGTCCAATGCGATATTAACAGCAATCTCCACCTCTTCATCTATATGAATGTCCTTCAGCCCTTTCGCTTTTCCAGATTTGGAAGTGCTGGATTTCAAAATTGCACCAGAACGTGACATTTTTACTGCACAAAAAAAGTATATATTTATCTACTTTACAAAAAAAAAAAAAAACACACAACAAAAGGATCAAACAACTATGTAATCAACTTTACTGAAAATGTATCATGATTAATAAAGCACATGACGTACTAATACGCGTCTGTGCCCTGGGACTTAAGAGCCTGACCGGTATTAGTACGTCATCGCGATCGCGCACGCACACAGGCTGTGCGGGCACGATCGCCGCCGGGTGTCAGCTGATTGTCACAGCTGACACCCGGTACTATGTGCAGGGAGTGGTCCCGCACCGCTCCCGGCACATTAATCCCGCAATGCTGCGATCAAAGTCGATCGCAGCATTGCGGTGGCTAAGGGGAGGTGATCGCAATACTCACCTCCTCTTCCGGCCTCCAGCGCTGTCTGCCGCGGCTTCCCGGGTGTTGCCATGACGACCCGATGTCATCATGACAACTTCCGGGTCACCAGACAGCAGTAAGATTTTTTGGTCATGAGCAGTGCATGACCAAACAATCTTCTCACTGTGCAGCGCTGACTGCCTGCATGGCACAGGGATGGTGCTCCATCCCTATGCTATGCAGGCGATCAGAATAAAAAAAAGTGAAAGTCCCAGAGTGGGACAAAGTAAAAAAGTAAAAAATCTCTCAGAAAGTGGAAAAAAAAAAATTATAAAAATAAAAAAAATAATCCACCAAAAATAAAAATATAATGTACCTATCAATAATAATTATTATGAGAAAAAAAAAAAACAACAATAAAAGTACACATATTTGGTATCGCCGCGTCCGGAACGACCTGACCTATAAAATTGTACCCACTAGTTAACCCCTTCAGTGAACAAGGTAAAAAACTAAAATAAAAAATGAAGCAAAAAACAATGCTTTATCATCAGACCGCCAAACAAAAAATGGAATAACACGCAATCAAAAAGACGAATATAAATAAAAATGGTACCGCTGAAAACGTCATCTTGTCCCGCAAAAAACAAGCAGCTACACAGCTCCATCATCCGAAAAATCAAAAAGTTATAGCTCTCAGAATAAAGCGATGCAAAAAATAATTTTTTCTATAAAATAGCTTTTATTGTGTAAAAGCGCCAAAACGTAAAAAACTATATAAATGTGGTACCGCTGTAAACGTACTGACCTGAAGAATAAAGCTGCCTTATCACTTTTACCACACGCGGAACAGCATAAAAAAATGTAAAAAAAAAACAATTCCTGAATTGTTGTTTTTTGTTTATTCTGCCTCCCAAAAGCTGGAATAGAAAGCGATCAAAAAATGTCACATACCTGAAAATGGCACCAATAAAAACGTCAACTCATCCCGCAAAAAACAAGCCGTCACATGACTCTGTCGGCCAAAATATGGCGATGCAAAAACTAGATTTTACAAAATATGTGTCTTTTAGTGTGTGACAGCTGTCAATCATAAAAACCAGATATCATTCTGGTATCGCTGTAATCACACCGACCTGAAGAATAAAATAATCTCATCACTTATACCGCACGAGGAACGGCGTAAAACATAAACGCTAGGGCTGGGGTTGGGGTTGTGCTAATGTTAGGGTTGAGGTTGTTTTTATTTTTTCAAAAGTAAAAAAAAAAAAAAGAAGACGATATGACAACTAGTGTTGAACGCAAGTGCTCGCTACTTGAGTTTGCATCGGGTGCTCGGGTATGCATTGAGCATCGCGGGTGCTCGAGTCTCCGCCCCATATGCTTCGAGGCCAAAAAAACCTTGCGGGGATTGCCTGCCATGCACGAGCGATCCCCGCATGTTTTTTTTGGGGTGTCTAATAACCATAAAACATGCAGGCGGGGACTCGAGCATTTCACTTGAGCACCCGTGATACATGGTGCATACCTGAGTACCCGATGCAAACTCAAGTAGCGAGCACTTGCGCTCAAGAGTAATGACAACTTATTCAATATGATGATCTAATGTCATCAAATTCTGTGACGTACCTCTGGGTTCAAAATGTTCACTATACCCCTTGATAAAATCCTTGAGGGGTGTAGTTTCCAAAATGGGGTCACTTGTGGGGGTTTTCAACTATTTAGGCACATCAGGGGCTCTCCAAACGCGACATGGCGTCCGCTCTTGATTCCAGACGATTTTGCGTTCAAAAAGTCACACAGTGCTCCTTTCCTTGTGAACTCTGCCGTGCGCCCAAACACTGTATTTTCCTCACATATGGGGTATTGGCGTACTCAGGAGAAATTGCACAAAAGTTTTTGGGGTCCAATTTCTCCTCTTACCCTTGTGAAAATAAAAAAATTGGGGCTAAAACATCATTTTTGTGGAAAAAGTTAGATTTTTTTTATTTTCACGGCTCCATGTTACAAACTTCTGTAAAGGACTTTCGGGGTCAAGGTGCTCACCACACATCTAGATAAGTTCCCTGAGGGGTCTAGTTTCCAAAATGGTGTCACTTGTGGGAGGTTTCCACTGTTTAGGCACATCAGGAGCTCCCCAAACGCAACATGGCGTCCGCTAATTATTCAAGCAAATTTTACATTCAAAAAGTCAAATAGCGCTCCTTCCCTTCCGAACCCTGCCGTGCGCCCAAACAGTGTTTTTTCCTCACATATGGGGTATCTGCTTACTCAGGAGAAATTGCACAACAAATTTTGGGGTCCATTTTTTCCTGTTACCCCTGCGGAAAAAAAAAAATTGGGTCTAAAGTAACATTTTTGTGAAAAAAGTTTTTTTCTTCCACATTCCAAAAACTCATGTGAAGCACCTGATGGGTTAATAAACATCTTGAGGGGTGCAGTTTTTAGAATGGTGTCACTTTTGGGTATTTTCTGTCATAAAGACCCCTCAAAGTGACTTTAACCCCTTTACCCCGGAGGGTGGTTTGCACGTTAATGACCTGGCCAATTTTTACAATTCTGACCACTGTCACTTTATGAGGTAATTACTCTGGAAAGCTTCAACGGATCCCCCTGATTCTGAGATTGTTTTTTCGTGACATATTGTACTTCATGATTGTGGTAAAATTTGTAAAAATGAAAAAGTGGAAAAAAAAAACACTTTCATTTTTACGAATCAATTTATGAAGCACCTGGGGGTTCCAAGTGCTCACTATGCATCTAGATAGGTGCCTTGGGTGGTCTAGTTTCCAAAATGGGGTCACTTGTGGGGGAGCTCCAATGTTTAGGAACACAGGGGCTCTCCAAACGCAACATGGTGTAAGCTAACAATTTGAGCCTATTTTCCATTCAATTTGTTAGCGGACACCATGTCGCGTTTGGAGAGCCCCTGATGTGCCTAAACAGTGGAGCTCCCCCACAAGTGACCCCATTTTGGAAACTATACCCCTCAAGGATTTTATTAAGGTGTATAGTGAACATTTTGAACCCAGAGGTACGACACAGAATTTGATAACATGAGGTCCTCATATTGAATAAGTTGTCATTAGTCTTGAGCGCAAGTGCTCGCTACTTGAGTTTGCATCGGGCACTCAGGTATGCACCATGTATCACGGGTGCTCAAGTGAAATGCTCGAGTCCCCGCCCGCATGTTTCACGGTTATTAGACACCCCAAAAAAAAAAATGCGAGGATCGCTCGTGCATGGCAGTCAATCCCCGCAAGGTTTTTTTGGCCGCGAAGCATATGGGGCGGAGACTCGAGCACCCGCGATACTCAGTGCATACCCAAGCACCCGATGCAAACTCAAGTAGCGAGCACTTGCGTTCAACACTAGTTTCCATATCGTCATCTTTTTTTTTTTTTTTTTCTTACTTTTGAAAAAAAAAACAACCTCAACCCTAACATTAGCACAATCCCAACCCCAGCCCTAGCATTTATGTTTTACGCCGTTCCTCGTGCGGTATAAGTGATGAGATTATTTTATTCTTCGCGTCGGTGCGATTACAGCGATACCAGAATGATATCTGGTTTTTATGATTGACAGCTGTCACACACTAAAAGACACATATTTTGTAAAATCTAGTTTTTGCATCGCCATATTTTGGCCGACAGAGTCATGTGACGGCTTGTTTTTTGCGGGATGAGTTGACGTTTTTATTGGTGCCATTTTCAGGCATGTGACATTTTTTGATCGCTTTCTATTCCAGCTTTTGGGAGGCAGAATAAACAAAAACCAACAATTCAGGAATTTTTTTTTTTTTACATTTTTTTATGCTGTTCCGCGTGTGGTAAAAGTGATAAGGCAGCTTTATTCTTCAGGTCAGTACGTTTACAGCGGTACCACATTTATATAGTTTTTTACGTTTTGGCGCTTTTACACAATAAAAGCTATTTTATAGAAAAAATTATTTTTTTGCATCGCTTTATTCTGAGAGCTGTAACTTTTTGATTTTTCGGATGATGGAGCTGTATGGCGGCTTGTTTTTTGCGGGACGAGATGACGTTTTCAGCGGTACCATTTTTATTTATATTCGTCTTTTTGATCGCGTTATTCCATGTTTTGTTTGGCGGTATGATGATAAAGCATTGTTTTTTGCTTTGTTTTTTATTTATTTTTTTTACCGTGTTCACTGAAGGGGTTAACTAGTGGAACAGTTTTATAGGCCAGGTCGTTACGGACGCGGCGATACCAAATATGTGTACTTTCATTGTTTGTTTGTTTTTTTTTCATAATAATATTTATTGATGGGTACATTATATTTATAGTTTTAGTGGATTATTTTTTTTATTTTTATATTTTTACAATTTTTTTTTTTTTTTTTTTCAATTTCTGGGAGATTTTTACTTTTTTACTTTGTCCCACTATGGGACTTTCACTTTTTTTATTCTGATCACCTGCATGGCACAGGAATGCAGCACCATCCCTGTGCCATGCAGGCAGTCAGCACTGGATAGGGAGAAGATTGTTTGGAGATGCACTGCGCATGTCTAAACAATCTTCCAGCTGTCTGGTGACCCGGATGTTGTCATGACGACATCGGGTCGTCATGGCAACATCCGGGAAGCCGCGGCAGACAGCGCTGGAGGCCGGAAGAGGAGGTGAGTATACCGATCACCTCCCCTTGCTACCGCAATGCTGCGATCGACTTCGATCGCAGCATTGCGGGGGTTAATGTGCTGGGAGCGGTGCGGGACCGCTCCATGCACATAGTACCGGGTGTCAGCTGTGACAATCAGCTGACACCCGGAGGCGATCGCGCCCGCACAGCCTGTGTGCGCGAGCGATCGCGATGACGTACTAATACGAGTCAGGCTCTTAAAGCCCAGGGCACAGACGCGTAATAGTACGTCATGGGCTTTAAAGGGGTTAAATATGATGTGGTCCCTAAAAAAATGGTTTTGTAAATTTTGTTGGAAAAATGAGAAATCGCTGGTCAACTTTTAACCCTTAGAGCTCCCCAATGAAAAAAAATTTTGGTTCCAAAATTGTGCTGATGTAAAGTAGACATGTGGAAAATGTTATTTATTAACTATTTTGTGTAACATCTCTCTCTGAATTAACCACTTCGCACCAGAGCCTGTTTTTGCCTTCGTGAGCGGGCCAATTTTTTCAATTCTGACCACTGTCACTTTATGAAGTAATTACTCTGGAACGCTTCAACGTATTCCCCTGATTCTGAGATTGTTTTTTCGTGACATATTGTACTTCATGATACTGGTAAAATTTCTTCGATATAACTTACGTTTATTTGTGAAAAAATCGGAAATTTGGCGAAAATTTTGAAAATTTAGCAATTTTCTAACTTTGAATTTTCATGCCCTTAAATCAGAGAGATATGTCACACAAAATAGTTAATAAATAACATTTCCCACATGTCTACTTTACATCAGCACAATTTTGGAAGCAAAATTTTTTTTTGTTAGGGAGCTATAAGGGTTAAAAGTTGACCAGCGATTTCTCATTTTTCCAACAAAATTTACAAAAACATTTTTTTAGGGACCACATCATATTTGAAGTCACTTTGAGGGGTCTTTATGACAGAAAATACCAAAAAGTGACACCATTCTAAAAACTGCACCCCTCAAGGTGCTCAAAGCCACATTCAAGAACTTTATTAACCCTTCAGGTGCTTCACAGGAATTTTTGGAATGTGGAAGAAAAAAATTAACATTTAACTTTTTTCACAAAAATGTTACTTTAGACCCAATTTTTTCTATTTTCACAGGGGTAACAGGAAAAAATGGACCGCAAATTTTTTTGTGCAATTTCCCCATATGTGAGGGAAAACCACTGTTTGGGCGCACTGCAGGGTTCGGAAGGGAAGGAGCGCCATTAGACTTTTTGAATATAAATTTGTCTGAATAATTAGCAGACGCCATGTTGCGTTTGGAGAGCTCCTGATGTGCCTAAACAGTGGAAACCCCCCACAAGTGACACCATTTTGGAAACTAGACCCCTTAGGGAACTTATCTAGATGTGTGGTGAGCACCTTGAACCCCAAGGTGCTTCACAGAAGTTTATAATATTGAGCTGTAAAAATAAAATTTTCACATTTTTCCCACAAAAACGTTTTTCATCCCTTAATTTTGCATTATCATAAGGGTAATAGGAAAAATTGCACCATGAAATTTGTTGTGCAATTTCTCCTGAACACGCTGATACCCCATATGTGGAGGCAAACCACTGTTTGGGCGCACGGCAGGGTTTGAAAGGGAAGGAGCGCCATTTGACTTTTTGAATGTAAAATTTGTCTGAATAATTAGCGGACGCCATGTTGCATTTGGGGAGCCCCTGATGTGCCTAAACAGTGGAAACCCCCCACAAGTGACACCATTTTGGAAACTAGACCCCTTAGGGAACTTATCCAGATGTGTGGTGAGCACCTTGAACCCCAAGGTGCTTCACAGAAGATTATAATATTGAGCTGTAAAAATAAAATTTTCCCACAAAACCGTTTTTCATCCCTTAATTTTGCATTATCATAAGGGTAACAGGATAAATTGCACCATGAAATTTGTTGTGCAATTTCTCCTGAGTACGCCGATACCCCATATGTGGGGGAAAACCACTGCTTTGGTGTACGGCAGGGTTCGGAAGATAAAGGAGCGCTATGTTGGCTGGGCTAGGTGGCTGACACCATGTCACATTTGAAGAGTCGCTGACATGCCGAAACAGCAGAGACCCCCACAAGTGACCCCATTTTGTAAACTACACCTCTCAAGGAATTCATCTAGGGAAGTAGTGAGTATTTTTTAATTTTTAAATTTATACCATTGGGCAGTGAAAAAAGCATAATTATATTTTTACCACAAAAAAATGTTTTACCCTCAGATTTTACATTTTCACACAGGGCAATGGGTAAAAATGGTGCCGAAATGTGTCACACAATTTCTTCTAAAAGTGGCAATACCCCATATGTGGCTGTATCGTACCGCTCAGCCATACGTCGAGATCTGGGGGGGACGGAGTGCTATTTGACAATTGGAGAACAAATTATTGTAGAATAGGCATTTGGATTTGGGAGCACAAAATTTTCTGAATTTCTTTTGGGGGGCAAGGGCCATTTCGCTTTTCCAGAGCCTTTCTGCTACGAGTAACTTGGAAGTCCCTTATATTTTTAACAGATGACAGACCTGAGTGGGGACTAGCTTTTTTTGAGGACTGAGTTGAAGCTTTTATTGGGAACATTTTACGTAACATTTATCCGGCGCTCTAGGCTGAGCACTTACATCGGGGTTTCCATCTAAATTTCCAAGTGATATATTTCAGATGAAACCCCTGCGGAATCCATTCACTGTAATGAGGCAGCAGAGTTACTCTGGACTCCGTCTGGCCTCTGTTTAGCGGTGTCCTTTTTTTCAGAAGTGCACAAAACGGGCCAACCGCACTTTTATGCACGCCTAAAACAAATGACACCGTGGGATCCCAGGCTAGACGGCGTCCACAGTGGTCTATATCTGCCTCATTACAGGGAATCTTCCGTCATGGGTTCTGGCTGAATCACGTATTTCAGAGATTTACATGGAAACTCTGGTGTAAGTGCTCAGCGCAGAGCGCAGGATAAATGTGAGCAGAGCCTTACTGCAATCTTTCGGAGACATAATAAACAAATCAGTAGCAGGTGAAGAATTGGTTTTATTTATTTTTTACGCCGCTCCTCGTGCGGTATAAGTGATGAGATTACTTTATTCTTCGGGTCGGTGCGATTACAGAGATACCAGATTTATATCGGGTTTTTATGACTGACAGCTGTCACACACTAAAAGACGCTTTTTTTTAGCAAAATCTAGTTTTTGCATCACCATATTTTGAGAGCTATAATTTTTCCATATTTCGGCCGACAGTCATGTGATGGCTTGTTTTTTGCGGGACGAGTTGACATTTTTATTGGTACCATTTTTGGGTACGTGACATTTTTTGATCGCTTTCTATTAAGTTTTTTGGGAGGTAAAATTAACAAAAACCAATTCAGGAATTGTTCTTTGAGGTTTTTTTTTATGCCGTTCTGCGTGTGGTAAAAGTGATCAGGCAGCGTTATTCTTCGGGTCAGTACATTTACAGCGATACTACACTTACTGTATATTTTGTTTATGTTTTAGCGCTTTTACACAATAAAACTAATTTATAGAAAAAAATATTTTTTTTGCATTGCTTTATTCTGAGCACTATAACTTTTTTATTTTTCGACTGATGGAGCTGTATGGCGGCTTGTTTTTTGCGGAACAAGATGACGATTTCAGCGGTACCATTATTTTTACTATTTTGCTTTTTGATCGCATTTTTTTCCACTTTTTGTTTGGCGATATGATGAAAAAGCATATTTTTTTGCTCCGTTTTTCATTTATTTTTATTACGGTGTGCACAGAAGGAGTTAATCAGTGTGACAGTTTTATAGCTTGGGTTGTTTTGGACGCAGCGATACCAAATATGTGTTCTTTTTTTGGTTTTGTAAAAATATATGGATTTATTGGTTTAATATTTTATTTATTTATTTTTATTTATTTTGTGATTTTTTTTTTTAACAGTTTAAAAACTTTTTTTTTTACTTTTTTTTTACATTCTGATCACTGATCTCATGTAATGTAATAGACATATATTACATTACATTACCTGAGATCTTCCCTGTTTCAGGCAGAGTCTCCTGTCTGGCTCAGCTTGCAGGCTGAGCCAGACAGGACAACATATATGGCAGAGCTGGAGGCGGTCATGTGTCCTCCAGCTGCCATAGCAACCCCAGGTCCTGAAAGGAATCGGAGGTCTTCGGAGGTAAGTAAGACGACCCCCTCTCCTCCTGTTGTCTCCTATATGCCGCGATCACTATAGATCGCAGCATATAGAAGACAGCAAAGGGTTAACATCACTGGGACCTGATCCAATTAGGTCCCGATGATGTTCCCTGTCAGAGCTAACGCTCTGCACCGGAAACGCAGTGCTTGCAGGACCCTGGGGGTCCTGAGCGCTGCGAGACCACCCACCGTTTTTAAACGTCCGCGCTGCACAGAGCCCAGGCAGCGCGGACGTTTATGTACAGTGGGCGGTCGGGAACCGGTTAAGGGTATAAAAATTCAAATTTTGAAAATTGCTAAATTTTCACCAAATTTCCGTTTTTTTCACAAATAAACGCAAGTGATATCGTAGAAATTTTACCACAATCATGAAGTACAATATGTCACGAAAAAACAGTCTCAGAATCAGGGGGATCCGTTGAAGCGTTCCAGAGTAATTACCTCATAAAGTGACAGTGGTCAGAATTGTAAAAATTGGCCTGGTCATTAACGTGCAAACCACCCTCAGGGGTAAAGGGGTTAAATGAGGTGTGTCCAAACTTTTGGTCTGTACTGTACCTCATTTAGGATTGTGAGAAAACTTGGGTTGTAAAGGGGTTAAAAACATGCTAGAAAATAGAAGAAATCGTTACACCAATGCAAATACTGGAATAATTTAGGAGGCTTGTATTTGTCAAGGAACAAAAAAATATTAGAATCTATATATATATATAATTGTCTTAGCCCGTCTGTCTTTATGTCTGTCTGTCTGTCTGTCCGTCCGTCCGTCCAGGAAATCCCGCGTCGCTCATTGGTCCGGTCGCGGCCACTCAGCGACGCGGGATTTCAGAAAAAAGATGGCGGCCGTTAGCGGCTCATTTGCTGGACTGAGGTCAGCGGCGATGCAGGGGGAGATGAGGCGGCGCGAGGGGCTCATCTCCCCGCTGCTTGCAGCACAAGTACCCCGGACAGGCGACGCCACTCACCTCCATGCGGCTAACGTCAGGAGATCAGCGGCTTGGCCCGCTGATCTCCGGAGGGGAAGTGTGAACGGAGGACCGGGGAGCGGCGCCGCCGGTCGGGATGCTTCTGCTGCGAGTAGCAGCTCATCTCCTGGCTTCTCGTAGCAGAAGGAGTCGCACAAGCAGCACAGCTCCCCGGTCCTCACTAATACGACGCTGATTGGTCACGGTCGACGCCCGCGTCCAATCAGCGATATGGGCGGAAAATTTAAACGCCGCTCTGCTGATTGGTAGCGGCCAGCCACCGCAACCAATCAGCATTATTGGCGCCAAACTTAAACCACGCTCTGCTGATTGGTCGTGGCCGCCAGCCACGACCAATCAGCGAGATTGGCGCCAAATTTAAACAACGCTTTGCTGATTGGTCGCGGCTGCCAGCCGACCGAGACCAATCAGCGATTTTGACGCCAAATGTAAACAACGCTTTGCTGACTGGTCGCGGCTGTCAGCCGACCGCGACCAATCAGCGAGATTGGCGCCAAATTTAAACAACGCTCTGTTGAATGGTCACGGCCGGCCGCGACCAATCAGCGATTTTGGCGCAAAATTGAAACAAGCTCTGCTGCTTGGTCAAGGCCGCCAGCCGGGAACAATCAGTGAGATTGGCGCCAAGTTTAAACAACGCTCTGCTGATTGGACCAATCAGCGAGATTGGCGCCAAATTTAAACACCCCTCTGCTGATTGGCCGCGACCGCCGGCCGCGACCAATCTGCATTCTTGGCGCCAAATTTAAACACCCCTCTGCTGATTGGTCGCGACCGCCAGCTGCGACCAATCGGCGATATTGCCGCCAAATTTTAACACCGCTCTACTGATTGGTTGCAACCGCCAGCTGCGAACAATCAGCGATATTGGCGCCAAATTTAAACCACGGTCTGCTGATTGGTCGCGGTCACGACTAATCAGCGATTTTATTGCCAAATTTAAACAAGCTCTCCGGTCCTCACTTACACAGTTCTCTGATTGGTCGCGGCCGGCACCCGCAACCAATCAGCGATTTTGGCGGCAAATTTAAACAACATTCTACCGATTGCGCCCGGTCGGCCGCATACATATTCTAGAATGCCCGATGCGTTAGAATCGGGCCACCATCTAGTAGTCGTAATAATACATTTGTATTGTATATATCAGTACAGGGGGGCCACAAAAAGTGCACATCCGTTAAGGTGCATAGAACAGCATCTGTATTATATGAAAAAAAACAATAAAGATGTTGCATTCAGACCAAAGGAGGCGATTGTATGAAGGTCCATTTGTACAATTGCCTCTTTTACTCTGTACGTAGTATCTCTACAATGTCTTGAAAAAAGGTATTCATACCCCTTGAACTTTTCCACATTTTTTCATGTTATACCCACAAACTTAAAGGGGTTGTCCAGTACTTTTAAAAATATGCCAATGTGTTTAATGATAAATAAAAGCTTCTTTCTAATTACCTCCTGGTGCTGTTTCTGCCTGTGAGCGGCGCTATCGGTGGCCGCTCACAAGCAGCAAGTGACCCCCGGCTGCAGCCGGCTCTGACATCCGCTGACGTCACGGCAAGTCCAGGCTGCAGCCGAGGGTCCCTCTTCTGCGTTCCACCGGTGGCTGCTGGGTTGTGGGTGGGGTTACCCCCCGCGTCACACCGGGCATCCACCGCGCGCTCTCCCTGTCCCCATTCATTGGGAAAGAGCGGTGGATGCTGGGTGTGACGCACGGAATAACCCCGCCCACAACCCAGCCGCAACGACCCCAGCGCTGAGTCACGCCTCACTTGACGTGAAGTCAGCGCGGGGTCACGTGATGCCTGTGAGCGGCCACCGATAGCGCCGCTCACAGGCAGAAACAGCACCAGGAGGTAATTACAAAGAAGCTTCTATTTATCATTAAAACACATTGGCATATTTTTAAAAGTACCGGACAACCCTTTTAAATGTATCTTAATGAGATTTTATGTGAAATACTAACACAAAGTAGCAAGTATTTGTGAAGTGTAGAGGAAATGATATATGGTTTTCTAAATATTTTACAAATATAAATCTGAAAATTGTGACATGCATTTATATTCAGCCCCCCTGAGTCAATACTTTGCAATTTCGCTTCAACTACTGCTGCAAGTCTTTTGGGGTCGGTCTCTACCAGCTTTGCACATATAGAGGCTGACATTTTTGCCCATTCTTCTTCGCAAACTAAATCCAGCTCAGTGAGATTGGATGGAGACGTCTGTGGACAGCAATATTCAAATCTTACCACAGATTCTCAGCAGGATTTAGGTCTGGACTGTGACTGGGCCGTTCACACACATGAATATGCTTTGTTCTAAACCCTCCATTGTAGCTCTTGGAGTAGGATAGGTCATCAATGTCTGATCGATCGGACCTGCTCAATGGTGGAGCTGCGCCATCTTCTGATAGTGGCCGCGGCAGGGTACGGCACATCTTCCACCTATAGATTTGAATAGGAGGCGGATGTGTAGTACCTGGCCACTATCAGAAAATGGAGCAGCTCCGCCATTGAGCAGGTCCAATTGATCAGACATTGATGTCCTATCCTAAGGATACGTGTAACATACCTGGCGGCGTCCGTGCATAGTGGTCCATCTCCCATTGTGCAAGAGCGCGCACTTGATCTCCAATCCAGAATGTCTCTCTGGCTTCCCTCCATGCTGTCTGTTTGCTTCTGATGCTTAAGGGTAGCGCCCGATCACTTCCTGCTTTTTGTACCTGCTGCAGGCACACCCCTTGTGCGTCCTCAGCCTATTGCTGTCTGTCACCTGGTATTTAAACCAGCTGCTCCAATTAACCCATGCCTGAGCATTGTGTTTCATTCAGTGTGCTCTTTCACTCTGAATGTGTCAGGTCCCTTTCTGTGTTTGCTTGCCTGCCTTTCCTGGAGGCCGTATTTCCAGGCCTGTCTGAACACGCTCCTTGCCTGTTCGTTCCGCCTTCTAGGGGAAGCATACCTAGATCCGCTCCTGTATCTTGTCTGTCCAGTCTGAACACGCTCCTGGCCTGTTCCTCCCGCCTTCTAGGGGCTGCATACCTAGACCCGCTCCTGTATCTTGCTACTGTGTCTGTTCTTGTCTGTATATTCTTCTAGCCGTTTCCTGTGTTTCTCTATGTCCGTACCTTTCCTTTTTCTGCAGAGTCTGAACTCGTACCTAACTCCTGCTCGTTGTCACGGCAAAAACGCTGCAGAAACGCTTAAAAAACGCATGGTAGAAGGCCTGTCATGTTCTCCAATGATAATCCGCATGTGCACATGCTGCGGAAATTTCCAATGCGGATTATCATTGCGGAAAAAAACGCAGCACTACCAATTATTTTGCGGAAGTGCTGCGTTTTCGCCGCCATGGACTTGCATTAGAACGCGTGCATTCCGCTTCACTAGGTAAGAACATGCGGAATACATGCGGTCAATGTGCGGATGGTACCCAGGTCTGGAGGAGAGGAGACTCTCCTCCGGACCCGGGTACCATAGAAACTGTGAAAAAAAGAATAAAATAAAAAATAAAGATTATATTTACCTTCTGACGGCCCCCGCTGCGCTCCTCTTTTCATGCCGGCAGCTAGCGATGGACTGAAGGACCTGCGCTGACGTCATAGTCATGTGACGGGTCACTCGACGCTGACGTCGGCAGGTCCTTCAGTGTACCGCTGCCGGCAGCCAGGACGGAAGGAAACAAGACTGCGGGGGCCATCAGAAGGTAAATATATATTTATTTTTTACCATTCTTTCGGTCACAGTATATAAATCCATGCCGTTTGCATGGATTTATATAGTGTGACCAAATTGACAAGCACTTTCCAAGTGATGCTAAAATCGCTTGGAAAGCGCTTGTCAACCCGCATGCGGAAATGCAAGTGAAGAGCGCTTCACATCCGCTTGTCCCTGGCAGGAAAAACGCATGTACAATCTGCATGTACAATCCGCATGAATTTTTTCTGCCAGGGAGATGCAGAAATGCTCAGGAAAAAATCCTGAGCATTTCTGCATCGTGGGCACATAGCCTAAATCAGATTTTTGTTTTCCTTTTTTTTCTTTTTATTTTGCCATTTTTTTTACATAACACAATCTTCATAAAAAAATAAAATTAGTAATCTTGCCATTTTTTGGACTCATACTTTGTCTTGAGATTTCAGCACACTCCTTATCATCAGAGGCAGGATTACAATAACAGGTAACACCTGTATACACAGCTGATTACATAGTATCCACAACAGGCAATGTCACAGCTGCCCCTGCTCCTTCTCTCTCCACAATGACCTGCGGCTAATGTACATGTGAATTTCCTGAAACAGTAAGTTAGAGTCTAATATAAAACCAAGAGGCCAATGTAAAAAAATTATATTTTTTATTTTAATACAAATTGTGCTAAAAAAAAATAAAAAATAGCAGGTGGTTTTAAAAATACATTTAACACAAAAATCTTGATTTAAACAATAGGTAATTTCCTGATTGATAGCTTCTCATGCAGACATCTGTGCAAAATCAGGTCGAGCACGGACAGGTCACCGCTCTCCCAAACCAAGCGTGACAGCCTCACAGAAATATAAGACGCTCGGGTCAGGAATAGGGATGAGTGGACCCATGGAAGTTCGGGTTCTGGTACTCGACCCGAACTTTACTCCAAAGTTCGGTTCAGGTACCAGAACTGTATCCGAACTTGAACCTCACTGAAAACAATGGGGACCCGAACTTTGGAGCTGAAAAATTCTCTTTCCCTCTCTCTCTCTAAGGCCACAGTCCCACTATCAGTATTTGGTCAGTATTCGGTCAGTATTTTTCTCAGGAGGGGAGCCAAAACCAGGAGTGGGTGATAAATGCAGAATTGGTGACTTGTTTCTATGATACCTTTTCTCTGATTGTTCCTCACCTGGTTTTGTCTCCCATTCCTTAGAAAAAATACTGACCAAATACTAATAGTGGGGCCGTGGCGTAAGTGTTCGGTATGAATCCCAAACTTTTAAGCTCAGTTTTGCTCATCTCTAGTCAGGAGACCTGCGGTCAGGCCGTGCATTGCGGTCCGAGTTTGGAACGAGATCCATGAACGTCTGCATGGACCCTAAAGTAGTTTTAGTAGACTGGGGTCAGAAGCCAGACATGTTTATCAATAATGGATCAATGTATGCCAGCTTTATGTAAACCTAATGTTATTTATTCATTAATTTACCTTTTTAAAAAAGCGAACCCACAACTTGTCTCCTTTATTTATGGGGATTTCATCCTTAAGATGGTCTAGCACAGCCCTGAAATGCATTTACCCCCTGCAAAAAGCAAACAACTTATTCTGGATGAGTAGTCCAGCAATTACACCATCTTTCCTGCATTCATGGAAAGCTGCCAACTGTGTCTGGCACAATTTCGCTATCGGGATGTCTGGAGTTTATGCTTAGGAATTCTGGCAGTAAAATAAAATGGTCACTAATGGGGGTATTGTACCTGCTTATGGATTTTAAGCACAGAGGATGACACTGGTGTTATCACAGGGAAATACTAAGCCAAAAATATCAGGTATCTGGAATCAAATGGATGAAAAGGAAAATATCTACAGATGGACAGGTTGTGGAACTGCTGCACATGAAGCCAGCAGTCCCTAGCACACCTGAGACAAATGAACCCACGGATACATTGCCATGCAACATTTCAGGAAACCCCTCCCTCCTAGCTACAGTTTGTTAAAAAAAAAAAAAAAAAAGTGCTTTACCCCCCTCTCCAGGTCCAGTGCAGAGTCTCTGCTGCTGCTACTGTTATTGTCTGCAGCGCTGTCATCACATGGATAACGCTGCAGCCAGTAACTCAGCTCAACAGCTCTGCCAGAGTTGATGACATAAGCAGTACTGTGGAAAAGTTTTAGATAGGATAAAAATAAAGTTAATGAAAAAAAGAGAAATCTAAATCAAATCAATATTCGTTGTGACCATCTTTTGCCATTAAAATAGCATCAATTCTTCTAGGTACACTCGCACACAGTACTTGAAGGAACTTAGCAGGGATCTTCCCTGGATGTAGACTTGTGAAATCCTTCTGTCTCTTTGTGTAATCCCAGATTCAATGATGTGGAGATTAGAATTTATTATAAGTGAAAGGAGGACTTTATACTAACCAGACAGCAGATGGCGATAGTGTGTAAAGTTATATGCTAGCTGTATGGTGGGAGGAAAGCTCTCAATTGTTGGTTGTTCTTACTTCCTGTGTTTTTTCTTTCTTTCCTGAATGTGTTATGTCAGCAGCACACGGACTGTGTGACACTGAATTGTATCTCATGTTTAACCAGTATGAAGTAAATACTGTTTACTCAAGATATCTTGCTGATTGAAGCTCTCGTAAGTACAGTGGTGACTGTAAGAAGACGCACTCTGCGACAGGTCATGGGCCCAGGCCGGAACCCAGACACTAAAGCCCAGACACTACAGGCCTGCACTACAAGAGGAACCTGGTTTATAACCCCAGATAACGGAGCACACAGATAAGCTCTGTAAACAGAAGGAAATAAATCCACATACAGAGTGACAGAGGAATTCATGATCCCAGGAGCTGGATATAATTACAGAGAATTCAACACAGGCAGGACATACAGGAACTATCAGTAAGAAGAAAAAAACAGGAGAATATCTTCAGTACAACTCTCTAAACAAGTAAGACTATCTAAAGATGATGAGTAACACAGAACTGAAATTCACAGTAGCTAAACTGAATAGTGAAAATTATCAGTTATGGAAATTCAAAGTAGAGATGTTGTTTTCTAAGGATGATTTATGGGAAGTAAATGTTACAGAAAGACCAGATCAAGATAATCAGACATGGGATAAGAAGAATAGACAAGCGAGAGCCACCAGTAGCTTATTAGTGGATGATGCTCAATTAATACATATAAGAAGTGAAGAAACAGCGAAAGGAATGTGGGAAGAATTAAGAAAACTGTATGAAAGACCTAGCTTGAATCACAAGTTATTTTTATTAAGAAAGCTTTACAGTATGAGATTGAGTGCAAATGACTACATGCAGAAGCACATATTCTCAATGATGGAAGTGATATCACAGCTAAGATCTATTGGTGAAGACATTAAAGAAAGTCATGTAGCAGCTATATTATTGTGCAGTTTACCAGATTCGTATACAGCCTTGATAAATGCCCTTGAGACGAGACCAGAAACTGACATTACATTAGATTTTGTGAAAACAAGACTAATAGATGAATATCAGAGAAGAAAAGAACAAAGAAATGATTCTTCTACTGAAAATGACAGTGAAAACGCTCTTAAAGCTACAAAATTTAAAAAACCCTATAATAAAAAGACAAGAGAATGCTTCAGATGTAAGAAAGAAGGTCATTTAAAGAAAGACTGTACCATATGGAAAGCAGAACAACAAAAATTACAACAGAAAAAGCATACACAGAAAGTAAAAAACACAATTTCCGATTCATGTGAGAATAATTGAAATGGCACTGTAATGCAGCGACTTGTGGCATTACGGTAATGGTCCAGGATGTGTTTTTGGCTGACCATGTACCTCCCCCTCAGGTGACGGGTCACATGACTGTGACATCGCACAGGTCCTATGCACACAGAAGGTCTGATCACATGACTGTGACATCAGCAAGGTCCAGTCTGTGTGCATTGGATGGATATATAAACCCTGATAGATTTGAGACAGGTGTGTGTGTTAGGCGTGAGGCCTCTTCCCGTGTGGGACACCATTTGTGCGCAGCCTGGTGAAGCTTGAAAGGTCAAGGCTGGATCCTTAGGATAAGCGATGCCAGTGGCCTTGGAAGGCAGAGGCTTGCAAGATAAGAGTCCTGGAAGACTAAGGCTGGATGTTTGGTGAGAAAACATACCAGTAGTCTTTGAAAGAACGAGGACTGGAGACCCCCACCTGGGAGAGCCTTAAAGCCACAGTGGTGGCAGGATAAAACTGACTGGAGCAGCTAAACCCGACAAAGGTAAAACACTGCATTACATGGACAATGTTATAGTTACTTTTGCTGGAGGCTGTAACTTGAGCCAAGTGGGCCTGTCTGCCACTTGAGAAGCTCCCGGATGTTATGTGTGTAAACATGCCGGTTATATACTAAGTTGGACTGTGTGATAAGCAGTTATGAAGTGCAATAAACTGCTGAAGTGAGAAAACTGGAAAAGACATTGCATGTGTGCCTTAATTGTCCCAGTGCAGCGAGTATCCCCCAGTATGATGACTAGCGCTGCCTTACATATGGTTTGAGAATGCGGGCAGCCCGGTTGCTAGGGGCAACCGCAGCTCGGTTGCTAGAGGTAATGGCACAGGTCGACGAGTGTGGATACAAGCATCTTGCTGTGACTCGGCGGGGTCACGAAGATTAAAGCATCTTGCTGTGACTCGGCGGGGTCATGAAGATTAAAGCATCTTGCTGTGACTCGGCAGGTGTTACGAAAATTGTCGTCGCACTCAAACCTGGTTTGCTGTGGCCCGGCGGGGCCACGAAAATTTTCTGGGGAGAGCGGTGTGTGTGAACAGTGTACCGCGATGGCCATGAATGGTGCAGCATCTCCAGATGGAATGGAGAAGGGGTTAGATGACCGGCTGCAAACTTTCTGCAGAGAAATGGAGTGTCCTGAAGAAATGCAGGAGCAGATAAAGATGGCTGTGAAGGGAGCAGCAAATGAGTCTGAAGCTATTGAGCGATTAAAGTGCCTGTTAAAATCACAACAGCAGGTATGGGAGAAACGACAACAGGTCGTGGTGCAAGAAGGGCAGGAGCTGTTGGCCCGTTACAGAGAGGCGGCAGCGGACCATTCCTTGAACTCTCCGGGGGCGCCCTTGTTGTCCCAGAGTGCCCGGGGAGGTGGTAAGAGCTGTTGTGAACTGAGTCCTAAGACTATTGTTGATTTTTCTTGTAAAAATTCCCCTACCGGTGTGGTTGTTAAAAAGGGGGCGGAGTCTAAAAAAGGGGCAGTTGTTCAAAACAGCGTGGAGTATAGAAAATCAAAAAAATTTACTGGTGGTGGGTTGGTACCGCCTAAAAATGACAATGTGACCATGGATAATGGAGTAGCTCCAGTAGAAGGGGGTGACGTCAAGGTGGGAGGTGACTTGTTGGTCCACGACACCATAGGGAGCGACGCACACCCCACAACTGACAGTGACACTACAAAAGTAGAAAGAGCGTTCAGTCAGGAGCGACTAGACGAGGGGAGAGAGTCCTCCTCTCGTCGTCGACGGTGCAAGGGCCACAAGAAGGTTGCTTCTGTAGTCATTGCTGAAAGTGAAAATAAAGAAAATGTAGTACTGTGTGCCTTTGTTGCAAGTGTGGATCCTCCTTTGGAGGCAGAAGAGGAGATGACGTTGCCAGTACCTCCGGTACAGTACTGAGACAGAAGGATCAGGATCTGAAAGAAGAAGTGACTGAGTCCCTGAGGCAAAAGAAATTGGTGGAAGAAGAACTCTTCAAAGTCAAAATACAGATGGAAGAGCTGGTGAAACAGAAAGTCCGTATAGAAGAGGAAAACAAGATTCTTATAATGAAAGACAAAGACAACACACAAAAATTCCTTGTCGAGGAATCCGAAAAGATGAAACAGGTAGTAGAGGAGGCTGCCCGACTGAGCATAGAGGCCCAGGAGGCTGCACGACTATGCAAGCTCGCCGAGGACTACCTAAATGAGCAGCGAGCCTTAGCTGAAAAGAGGCTCAAAGAGAAGATGCAAGCTATTCAAGAAGCCACCCGTCGGAGAGCCGAAGCGGAGATGCTGCAGAAACAGAAGGAACTGGCCATGGAGCAAGCTAAGAAACTCCAAGAAGACAAGGAGCAGATGCAGCAGCAACTAGCTGAAAAGACCGAAGGCTTCCAAAAGACCCTAGAGGCCGAACATCGACGACAGCTTGACATAAGTGCTGAAGCCGAACGCCTTAAAATACAAGTGGTGGAAATGAGTCAAGCCCAAGCCAAAGCTGAAGAAGATGCCAAGAAGTTCAGGAAACAGGCGGAAGAAATCGTTGCGAGGTTACACCAAACAAAACTGACAACTAGTGTTGAGCGATACCTTCCGATATCAGGAAATATCGGATCGGATTGGATCGGGCCGATACTCAAAAAGTATCGGATATCGCCGATTCCGATACCGGAAACCAATGCAAGTCAATGGGACACAAATATCGGAATGAAAATAAACCCTTTCTTTCCTTCTAGGTTAATTCTACATGAAGGAAAACAACTAACAATAATGTAGAATGTATTGGGGGAGGTGGTTGCCCAAATCGATGGGAACAGTGCTCACAGTGAAACATGAAAAGCTGGCAATTCAGCAGTGGCATACACCGGTACCCGACAATTTAGAACAGAAAGATAGAGCATCACACATAGATTAGATAGATAGAAACATGTCAGTCACATATATAATAAGTACAGTGACCGTGTTGCTTACTGTACTTGTCATTTAGTGTAAAGGATTTATTTAAAAAAATAATAGTGTTTTCATGCACCGTCTCTTTAAAAAAGCCGGCCGGCAATTCAGCAGCGGTACCCGACAATTAAGAACAGAAAGATAGAGCATCACACATAGATTAGATACATAGAAACATGTCAGTCACATATATAATAAGTACAGTGACAGTGTTGGTTACTGTACTTGTCATTTAGTGTTAAAATAAAGGATTTATTAAAAAAAAATTGGCGTGGGGTTCCCTGTAATTTTAGTCTCTAGCGGAGGTTAAGCAGACGGATGGGGCAGATGTTTGAAGTCTGGGAAGGGGGTAATACCCATGGAGCTTCCCAGGCTACTAATATCAGCCCCCAGCTGAATACCTAGCCTTTATTAGCTATTAAAATGGGGGACCCCAAAAAAAAATGACGTCGGGTCCCCCCCATTTTAAAAGCTTGCAAAGGCTAGGCAGACAGCTGGGGGCTGATATTAATAGCCCAGGAAGGGTGCCATGAATATTGGCCCCCTCCCAGGCTAGAAACACCAGCCGTCAGCCGCTCCAGAAATGGCGCATCCATAGTCAAAGTTACAAAAAAACACAAACACCCAGAATAAAGTCCTTTAATTGAAATAAACACACAATTCTTTATTGTTCTAAATTAAACCATACTTACCATCACGCCCATTCCAGCTGAAGCCAACGATCTCCTGCAATAAAAGAAAAATAATAAACCAACATTATCCTTACCTTTCCATGGTTCCCAGGACAGCTCCAGCTCTGCTACATCGAGATGACAGGCTGGACCGCAGCAGAATGCTGCCATCCAGCCTGTCATCCCGCAGACACTGAGAAGCGCAGGTATGCTTGCGCTCCTCAGTTTCTGGCTGTGACGGCATCCAGATGAGCCGACAATGAACTCAGCTCACCTCATGCACGTCACTGACAGCGTGGGAGAATTCTACTGCACATGCGGTGAGCGTGAGAGAATTCTCACGCTGAAGCGCTTAGCGCAGGAGAATTTTCCCACGCTGTCAGTGACGTGCATGAGGTGAGCTGAGTTGATAGGACATGACCTCGGCTCATCTGGATGTCGTCACAGCCAGACACTGCAGAGCGCAAGCATGCCTGCGCTTCTCAGTGTCTGTGGGATGACAGGCTGGATGGCAGCGTTCTGCTGTGGTCCAGCCTGTCATGTGAATGTAGCAGAGCTGAAGCTGTCGTGGGAACCATGGAAAGGTAAGGATGATGTTGCTTTATTATTTTACTTTTATTGCAGGAGATCGTTGGCTTCAGCTGGAATGGGAGTGATGGTAAGTATGGTTTCATTTAGAACAATAAAGAATTGTGTCTTTATTTCAATTAAAGGACTTTATTCTGGGTGTTGTGTTTTTTTTAACTTTGACTATGGGGTTAGTAATGGGGGTGTCTTATAGACGCCTCTCCATTACTAACCTGGGCTTGATGTCAGCTGGCATTATAAGCTGACATCAACCCCAGCCCTATTACCCCACTGCCACCGCTACAGGGCAGTGGGAAGAGCGAGGCTAAGTGCCAGAGTTGGTGCATCCTATGGATGCGCCATTTCTGGGGCGGCTGACGGCTGGTGTTTCTAGCCTGGGAGGGGGCCAATATTCATGGCACCCTTCCTGAGCTATTAATATCAGCCCCCAGCTGTCTGCCTAGCCTTTGCTAGCTATTAAAATAGGGGGGGTCCCCCATTTTAATAGCTAGTAAAGGCTAGGTATTCAGCTGGGGGCTGATATCAGTAGCCTGGGAAGCTCCGTGGGTATTACCCCTTTCCCAGGCTTCAAACATCTGCTTAACCTCCGCTAGAGCCTAAAATTACGGGGAACCCCACGCCAATTTTTTTAAAATAAATCCTTTATTTTAACACTAAATGACAAGTACAGTAAGCAACACTGTCACTGTACTTATTATATATGTGACTGACATGTTTCTATGTATCTAATCTATGTGTGATGCTCTATTCTTTCTATTCTAAATTGTCGGGTACCGCTGCTGAATTGCCGGCCGGCTTTTTTTAAGAGAAGGTGCATGAAAACACTATTAATTTTTTTAATAAATCCTTTACACTAAATGACAAGTACAGTAAGCGGAGCGCTGCCATCCAGCTTGTCATCCTTCAGAGACACTGCAGAGCGCAGGCATTATGGGAACTTCCAATTCCGGTATTCGATATTCTAAAAGTATCGGAACTCAGTATCGGAACTCCGATACCGCGAATATCGGTCGATACCCGATATTTCAGTATCGGAATGCTCAACACTACTGACAACCAAAGAGAAGAAGACTGTGGTGCAAACCCTGGAGATACAGAGTCAGCACAGTGAGAAGGAGGAGCTGCAGGATGAAATTTCTGGGCGTGACCAAAACCTAAAACGACTGCGCGAACAGTTCAACCGGGAGCTGTGTGACTCCAAGAAGGAATATGGTGAACTCATGAGGGAGCTGCAGCAATGCCAGGACCAAGTAAAGCCTCTAATGCAGGGGAAGGAGCGGCTGGTGGACTCTCTGTACCAGCAAGACCGAGAGCTAGCCGCCCTGAAAGAGGCAATAAAAGATGAATTGTCTGGTCACGATCGTGAGGCAGAAAAGAGGCATGGAAAGTTCGATAGGGAACTGCAACAAATTAAGAGAGATTATGAGGATCTCCTCAGGGTTAAAAAAAAACTAGAGGATGATAAGGCGGATGCAGAGCACACGCGCCAAGTGGTTGAGACCACTCTGCAGGACACCCGTGATGAAAATGGTGATCTCCGCAGAAAGACCCTAGGTCTGGAAGCTCAGGTGAAGGAGCTGCAGACGTTCTGTGATAATCTTCAGAGGGCAGAGACGTGCCTTAAGGAAAGAATCAGCAAGATGGAAGCTGAGCGGAAAAAGATGGAGTCTATCGAAGAAGCCACAGACCAGGGCCAGGAGTTGGCCACTGGAGATGGGAGGTATGAAACAGATACCTCCTCGAATAGTACGAGCTCAGGTGATTCGGTGGAAGTAAGAGCAGAGATCAAGGAGCTCAAGGAGATGCTACAAGCCCATTTGAAGCAAGAGAAGCTTGAGAGACTGGCTGATGAGAGCCGAGTGGGCGCATTGGAGACAGAGAGGTCTGAGGGAACTCTGCTGTTAAAGGAGCAGTTGAAGCAGGAAGAGCTTCAGAGATGGGCTGCTGAAAGGCGAGTAGCAGGGCTAGAGGAAGAAGTTTTCAGGCTCAAAAGTCGCCTGGCAAAGTATCTCTCAGGGAACGAGGCCTCCTTGGAGAAGGAGAAGAGTCAACAAGTTGCACTTACTCCCGTATACCATGAGAAGGTGGACCTGAGGAGAGCTAAGAGAGTCTTAACAGAAGATAAATATGAAGTGAGAGAGGTCAAGACAGAAAATTGTGAATTTGCAGCTGTGAGTCAGCTCAGGGGAAGCATACAGGGTGAAGAAGCTGAAAGTCAGTTGCCCCTGAAACCTGAGCTAGATGACCTATTGAAGACCACTTGTGAGACAGAAACCTCTCGGTACAAGTGCCTCATAGATGTACCCGAGGATTTGAAAGAAGAATGCACCAGTGAGTCCGTGCATGACGAGTTTAAGAAGGCCGTGGGAGCCTGTAAGGTGTACTCGACCTCAGAAGCTAAACAGCTGGTGGTCTTCTCCACGACTGAAGTCACAGTGAAGAGGGTGGCGATTGTAAGTGACATGCACTGGCGATGTATTCGCACGAAGAGGTTTCTCCGGTTGAAGACGGAGCAAGCCGTTAGACAACTAGAGCTTATGAGAAAAGCTCACAGTCTGCGGGAAGAGGTCATCCGGGTGCCTCATGTTCTGGTGAGAAAGCTCATTGGGAGAAATGGCCGAGCCATGCAGATGATTGATGGTGACGAAGTCTGGTGTGGTGAAAGTAAGCAGTCCACATGATCGTCAGGACTGGATACCAGATGAAGACGGCATGGTGTCATTCTCCGCTGTAGGAATGGAAGAAAGTCTTGCATATATGAGCATGCTGATGGAGTACCAAGTGACCTACCTGCGAGAGGTAGAACAGTTGAATCTCGCTAGACTGCGAATGGATAGACAGCATTATCTGAGCAGCAGAAGATGGCAGCCGTCTAGAAATTGTGAGACCAGACAGAGAAAGGGCCCCCTAAATAACAGAACAGCTATAGCTGAAGTTAGAGACCTTTCAAGATGTCCTGAGAGTAGTGGGCGTGGGTTTAGAGGTAGTGAGACCTCCAGTGACTCAGGTTTGAGAAGCCCATACAAACGACCCAATAGAGTACGAGACAGTACGGAGTCTATCCGGACCTTAGATACCAGGGCATGCGAGTCAAACTGCTGTATGACTGACCGCTGGGGGCGGGGGAGGTCTGACAAGGTAACGACCCGGAAAGGTGACTTGACAATGACAGATGGTGGGTCCCTAAGGAATGGGTTAATGTCGATGATTAATGTTCCAGGGGCTGAGTAGCGCAATTGTTTAGTACATGGTCTCTGTGTGAACTGGGGGTTATAATGTGATTGCGTATATTATGTGTTCAACCCCACAAGTTTGAACAGAGGGGGGAGATATGTAATGTAGCGACTTGCGGTATTACGGTAATGGTCCAGGATGTGTTTTTGGCTGACCATGTACCTCCCCCTCAGGTGATGGGTCACATGACTGTGACATTGCACAGGTCCTATGCATACAGAAGGTCTGATCACATGACTGTGACATCAGCAAGGTCCTGTCTGTGTGCATTGGATGGATATATAAACCCTGATAGATTTGAGACAGGTGTGTGTGTGTTAGGCTTGAGGCCTGTTCCCGTGTGGGACACCATTTGTGCGCAGCCTGGTGAAGCTTGAAAGGTCAAGGCTGGATCCTTAGGTTAAGCGATGCCAGTGGCCTTGGAAGGCAGAGGCTTGCAAGATAAGAGTCCTGGAAGACTAAGGCTGGATGTTTGGTGAGAAAACATACCAGTAGTCTTTGAAGGAAAGAGGACTGGAGACCCCCACCTGGGAGAGCATTAAAGCCACAGTGGTAGCAGGATAAAACTGACTGGAGCAGCTAAACCCGACAAAGGTAAAACACCGCGTTATATGGACAATGTTATAGTTACTTTTGCTGGAGGCTGTAACTTGAGCCAAGTGGGCCTGTCTGCCACTTGAGAAGCTCCCGGATGTTATGTGTGTAAACATGCCGGTGATATACTAAGTTGGACTGTGTGATAAGCAGTTATGAAGTGCAATAAACTGCTGAAGTGAGAAAACTGGAAAAGACATTGCATGTGTGCCTTAATTGTCCCGGTGCAGCGAGTATCCCCCAGTATGATGACTAGCGCTGCCTTACCGCACATTTAAAGTAACAGACAAGAAATCATCACTTGGTTGGTTTATTGATTCAGGAGCAACGAATCATATGACAAGTAACAAGAATTTCTTTACTGATCTTGATTTAGATAAGAAAGAAGCCATTTATCTTGCAGATGGAAGCAAAATAACCGCAGAAGGTATCGGACAAGGTATGCTAAATTGTTCAAACAAGTTCGGACAAGATTCAAAGATACTTGTACAAGATGTGTTGTATGCTCCAAAATTGGAAGGCGGATTAATATCTGTGAAACGTTTAGCAGCAAAAGGACTTACAGTAAAATTCAAAGACAATGAGTGTGCAATTATTGCAGGAAACAAGGTGATAACCAAAGTCAAGGCAGATGAACAATTATATCATTTTGACACACCAAAGGAACAGATGAAGGTATGTACACAAAAACTGTATTCACATGTGGCATAGACGTCTAGGACATAGACACCCTGACAGTAGAAGGGAACTACAGAGAAAAGAATTGACAAAAGATTTAAAGATATCAGATTGCTCAATTACCGTAAGATGTGAATGTTGTATAAAATCCAAAGCCACAAGGATATCTATTCCAAAAGAAAGTGAGATGAAAAGCGAAAGACCACTTGATTTGGTGCATACTGACGTATGTGGACCGATGAAAGTGACTACATCAGGAGGCAATAGATACATGTTGACTTTTATAGACGACTACTCAAGATACACAGTCACATACTTAATTAAAAACAAAAGTGAACTTTTTTTTATAAACTTGTAGACTATGTAACAAGATCAAGTAACAAATTTCAAAGGAAGCCAATTGTCATCAGAAGTGATAATGGAGGTGAATTTACAGGTCACAGAATAGAAGACTACTTAAGACAAAATGGAATAGAACACCAGAAAACTGTTCCATACACACCTGAACAAAATGGAGTAGCAGAAAGGAAAAACAGAACTCTAACTGAAATGTTAAGATGTATGCTGACGGATTCCAACTACCAGAGAAATATTGGGGTGAGGCAGCAATGACCGCTACATATCTACAGAACCGACTTTTTTCCAGAAAACTGACGAAAACTCCATATGGACTGTGGCAAGGTATGAAACCAAGTGTCAATCATTTAAAAGTTTTTGGATGTAAAGTTTTTATATTCATTCCAACAGAAAAACGTTCCAAACTTCAAAACAGATTCATGGAAGGAATATTCGTTGGATATAGTGAAAATTGCAAAGGATATAGAATCCTAGATCCCAAAACAGACAGAGTTACGGTGAGTAACAGTGTGACATTCATTGAAGATTTACATGAAGACAATGATTTCAGTTGAAACAAAAAATGAGAAAAGCAATAGTGACATAACTGAAGAAATATCTGATGAGAAAGAAGTAGAAATTAATGAAGAACAAAACACTGAAAGTGAAGAATCACAACTACAAACAGACACAGAACCAAGACGTTCAATGAGAGAGAACAAAAGGAAAACCACCAAAACGTCTCTCATACAAGACAAGCATAAGAAAAATCTATGAGCCTACCTCTTGGGAAGACATATCTAAACTTCCTGAAGAAGAAGCTAATAAATGGATAGAAGCAACAGAAACAGAAATATCCATGCATGATTCAAATACATGGACACTAACAGATTTGCCAGAAGGAAGAAAAGCCATAGGATGTATAAGGATTTTTAAAGTAAAATACCAAACAGATGGCACAGCTGAAATATACCGAGCAAGACTCGTAGCTAAAGGGTATTCTCAAAAATATGGAGAAGACTGTGATGAGACATTTGCTCCAGTTGTCAAACACACTACAATAAGAACTTTACTTACAGTTGCAGCAATGAAACAGATGGAACTGAGACATCTGGATGTAAAGACAGCTTTTTTGAATGGAGATTTAACAGAAGACATTTACATGGAACAACCTCCAGGATTCAAAGATGAAAGAAATCCAAACAGTTTGCTAACTACAGAAAAGCATATATGGTTTAAAGCAAGCAGCTAAAGCGTGGAATGACAAAATCACGGAAGTACTTACAAATGAAAAATTTCAAAGAAGCAAAGCTGATCCATGCTTGTACACAAAAAGGTTGATTAATAGATGGATTTAAGTACTCATATATGTAGACGACATTTTGATTTGTTTTAAACAAGAAAGGGATAAAGAAAATATTCTAAAAATCCTGAAGCAACATTTCAAAATCCAAGACTTGGGAAATGTAAAACAGTATCTAGGAATACAGGTAGAAAGAAAAGAAGACGGAAGTTTCCTACTGAATCAAAATCACATGATTCAAGACATAACAGAAAAATTTGGATTAAAGGATGCAAAAACAGTAAAGTCTCCAATGGAAACTAATTATCTCAAAGAGATGAACAGTGAAAAAAATATGCTACCAAATAATGAAGAATACAGAACAGCAATAGGAAAACTACTGTATCTAGCGACCGTTACAAGACCAGACATCGCAGCAGCAGTAGGAATCCTGAGTAGAAAGGTATCAAAACCAAATAAAGCTGATTGGAATGCCATGAAGAGAGTAATGCGTTATTTGAAAGGAACTAGCAATGTTAAGCTGAAATTACCCACAAGTGATAATTGCATTTTAAGGCTGGGTGCCCACGTAGCGTTTTTCAAGCGTTTATGCTGCGGAATTTCCGCAGCGTAAACACTTGTGAAACGCTAGGTAATCCGCACCCCATGGTCCCCAAGGGGATTCCGCATGTTCTATGCACATGCTGCGGATTTTTCCGCAGCGTTTATGCTGCGTACAAAAATCCGCAGCATGTCATTTAATTTTGCGGTAGCGCAGCGGAACTCCCGCCATTGACTTGCATTGAAACGCATAGAAACCGCGACTGTACATTTCTACAAGCGGCTTCTATGCATTTCTATGTGCGGATGGTACCCAGTTCTGGAGGAGAGGAGACTCTCCTCCAGACCTGGGTACCATTGTACCTGTAAAAAAAGAATAAAATAACAAATAAAGTTATATTCACCTGTCCGGCGGCTTCTCTCTGAATGCCGGCATCGCTTGAGGACCTGCGGTGATGTCACAGTCATGTGACCGCAGGCCCTTCACCGCTCTGTCTCGCGATATGCCAGCAGCCGGGAACCAGACAGGAACGAGCGATGCTGCACACACCGGGGCCTCGGGGGTGAGTATAGCTTTATTTGTTTTAATTTTTACGGTTCACACTGTATAAATCCATGCCGTTTGCATGGATTTATATAGTGTGACCTAGTTGTCAAGCACTTTCCAAGTGATGCTATCGCCTGGAAAGCGCTTGTCAATCTGCATGCGGAAACGCATGTGAATCCGCATGTGGATCCGCATGTATTCTGCAGGAAAAACGCATGCACAATCTGCATGCGTTTTTTCTGCCAGGGAGATGCAGAAATGCTGTAGAAATTTTCTGCTTTATTTCTGCATCGTGGGCACATAGCCTTACAGGATATGTTGATGCAGATTGGGCTGGAGATCCAACTGACAGAAGATCTACCAGTGGACATATTTTTTTTCTCTCAGGTGGACCAATAAGTTGGACAAGTAAAAAACAGTCAATTGTGACACTGTCGTCAACAGAAGCAGAATATGTTGCCGCAGCACATGCGAGTCAAGAAGTACTGTGGTTAAGACAATTGTTGACAGAATTAGGACAACCACAGTTGGAACCAACAAAATTGAAAGAGGACAATCAAGGATGTCTTGTTCTTGCTCAGATGGAAAGAGTCAATCCAAGAACCAAGCATATTGATGTGAAATAACATTTCTTGAGAGATCACCAGGAACAAGGAGTCTTGAAGTTAGAGTATTGTCCTACTGAAGAAATGACAGCAGACATCTTCACGAAGGCGTTGAATGCTGATAAACACCAGAGACTAATAAAAAAAATTGGGTTTGATTGAATAAGTCCTTACTGTTGAGAAAGGGTGTTGGCATATACAACAGATTAGAACTTATTATAAGTGAAAGGAGGACTTTATACTAACCAGACAGCAGATGGCGATAGTGTGTAAAGTTATATGCTAGCTGTATGGTGGGAGGAAAGCTCTCAATTGTTGGTTGTTCTTACTTCCTGT
Source organism: Phyllobates terribilis (assembly GCF_046119375.1). NCBI lineage: Eukaryota > Metazoa > Chordata > Amphibia > Anura > Dendrobatidae > Phyllobates > Phyllobates terribilis. The sequence continues at coordinate 357,936,058 of NW_027362761.1, forward strand.
GTTTTTTCATTCTTTCCTGAATGTGTTATGTCAGCAGCACACGGACTGTGTGACACTGAATTGTATCTCATGTTTAACCAGTATGAAGTAAATACTGTTTTCTCAAGATATCTTGCTGATTGAAGCTCTCGTAAGTACAGTGGTGACTGTAAGACGACGCACTCTGCGACAGAGATGAGGGCTCTGTGGGGGCCATGTCATCACTTCCAGGACTGTTGCAGAATAAATTTGAAGCCAATCAGATGCCTCCCAGATGGTATTGTATAATGGGTAAAATCTGCCTGTATTTCTCAACATTGAGGAAACTAAAAAATGGCAATATAGAGAACCATAAGCACAGATGTCGACTTAGGAAACTTGTCCAGATGTCCAGCAGTGCCATCAGCTCAGAACTGGGAGCAGCCAGTGAGACCCAGCTACACCTATTTAATGTTCGGAGAAGTCTTGCTAAAAGTGGTCTTCATGGAAGAATTGCAGCCAAAAAGCCAACCTTCCACATAGAAACAAGACTAAATGACTCAACGATGCACAAAAACATAGGAACTGTGGTGCAGAAAAATATCAGCAGGTGCTCTGGACTGAAAAGTAAAAGTGTGAAAGATTTGGCTGTAACAGAAGACAGTTTGTTCCCAAATGGCTGGAGAGCGGTACAATAATGAGTGTCTGCAGGGTACAGTGAAATATGGTGGAGGTTCCTTGCAACTTTGAGTTTCCACAATATAGTGAAATATAGGCAGATGCTTATCTATTATGTAATAACATCAGTGAGGCGTATAATTGGTTCCAAGTTTATTCTGCAGCAGGACAATGGCCCCAAACATCCAGACAATATCACGAAGGATTATCTTCAGTGTAAAGAAAAGCTAGAAGTCCTGGAAGTGAAGATATGGCCCCCAGAGCCCTGATCAAAACTTCACAGTGTCTGTCTGGAATTGCATGAAGTGACAGAAAGATTTGCTCAAGCCTACATTCACAGAAGATCTGTGGTTAGCTCTCCAAAATGTTTGGAAGAAGCTCCCTGCAGAGTTCCTTCAAAAACAGTGTGAAAGTGTACCTAGAAGAATTGAGGTTTTGAAGGCAAAGAGTATAAGCGGGAATAACACCAAATATTGATTTGATCCAGATTTCTCTTTTGCTCATTCACTTTACACTTAGCTAATTGCTAAAAATAAACTATTAATAATTATTTTTATTAAAGCATTCTTACTTTGTAGCATTTTTTGTACACATGCCAAAAACATTTGCACAGTACTGGACACTGTATACACACACACACCTATAATAGCGTGCACCCCCCACATACACACCCACACGCCCATAATAGCGTGTGCCCCCCCCACACACACACCCATAAAAGCATGCGCCCCCAACACGCGCGCGCCCATAATAGCGTGCGCTCTCCACACACGCGTGCACGCCCGTAATAGCTTTGTGCCCCCCCCCCACACGCGCGCACGCCCGTAATAACATGCACCCCCCAGACACACGCCCATAATAGCGTGCGCCCCCCACACACACGCCCATAATAGCGTGCGCCCCCCACACACACGCCGATAAAAGCGTGCCCCCCCCACACGCCCATAATAGTGTGTGCCCCCCCCACACGCCCATAATAGCGTGCGCCCCCCCCACACACGCCCATAATAGCGTGCGCCCCCCACAAACACGCCCATAATAGCGTGCGCCCCCCACAAACACGCCCATAATAGCGTGCTCCTCCCACATACACACACATCTATAATGGCATGTGCCCCCCACATACACACACACCTATAATAGTGCGCGCCCGTCACAAACCCCCCCAAGTGTGGCCAAGCTGCGATATCCCTCCCACCCCACAGGATCCCCACATATGTGTGCAACCCGCACTCACCTCCAGGACAGCAGTGAGTTTCTTTTATCAGTAAGGACCTTCTGTCGTCAGCCGGTCACGTGACACGCAAAGTCACGTGGTACAACAACCTGACGTGCGGCATAGCTGCTGCAAAGCTGTGCAGACGGAGAGTGAGGGGTTAATGGTTTTGCATTGAAACCTCGTGATAAAGGACATATCTGGTCGAAATAGTATGGGGTCCGGGGGAGAGCGGGCTGTGTAGGGTTAATGGGTTACATGGGGGGAGATGACATATGCACCATCCACACTGCTGTCAGGCACCATGAATACAGGTAATGGTAGAAGATCTGAAGCCTCCATCATCTTTGCAGTTCAGTGAAAGTTGACTTGTACTGTGCATTACACTGTGTTCCAAATTATTATGCAAATAATATTCTCAGATTTTCCCAAATTACCTATATGAATTGCAGTCATTGTAATTTTCCAGTCAAATAACTATTAGAGTACAATTGAAAGGTTTTTGTACAAACTGCCTATGATAACAGTATATTTTTTAAAAAATAAAACACTCAAACTGCGCTCAAAATGCATATTCCAAATTATTATGCACAGCAGTTTTCAACCTTTTCATTTTAATAAAGAACAAAAAAATGGTCATTTTTGAAATTATAAGCATTAGCAGGTTATTACAAAGTGAAATCAAACAGTTTTCAACTCAAAACTTTATTCTAGGTGATGTTACATTTGCACATAGGACCCCTTGTTCGAAAGGAGCTTCTGAACTCTCTCGTCCATTGAATTTGTCAGGTTTTGGATGGTTTCTGCTTCAATTGTTTTGCATGAGGACAGAATACCCTCCCAGAGCTGTTGCTTAGATGTGAACTGCCTCCCGCCATCATAGACACTCCTTTTGATGATGCTCCAAAGGTTCTCAATGGGGTTGAGGTCAGGGGAGCATGGGTGCCACACCATAAGTTTGTCCCCTTTTATGCCCATAGAAGCCAGAGATGCAGATGTGTTATGTGCAGCATGAGACGGCGCATTATCATGCATGAAAATGATCTTGCTGTGGAATACACGGTTGTTCTTCTGGAACCATGGAAGGAAGTGCTGTTTGAGAAACTCAACATACATTATGGAGTTTATCTTTACCCCTTCAGGGATCCTAAAAGGGCCGACAATCTCTCTCTCCATGATTCCAGCCCAAAACATTACTCCACCTCCTCCTTGTTAGCGCCGTAGCCGTGTTTGCATGGGGTGTCCATCCTCCACTCCATCCATCTGGACCATCGAGATCATTTCATGCATGATAATGCCCCGTCTCATGCTGCACATAACACATCTGCATCTCTGGCTGCTATGGGCATAAAAGGGGACAAACTTATGGTGTGGCACCCATGCTCCCCTGACCTCAACCCCATTGAGAACCTTTGGAGCATCATCAAAAGGAGTGTCTATGATGGCGGGAGGCAGTTCACATCTAAGCAACAGCTCTGGGAGGGTATTCTGTCCTCATGCAAAACAATTGAAGCAGAAACCATCCAAAACCAGACAAATTCAATGGACGAGAGAGTTCAGAAGCTCCTTTCGAACAAGGGGTCCTATGTGCAAATGTAACATCACCTAGAATAAAGTTTTGAGTTGAAAACTGTTTGATTTCACTTTGTAATAACCTGCTAATGCTTATAATTTCAAAAATGACCATTTTTTTGTTCTTTATTAAAATGAAAAGGTTGAAAACTCTGCTGTGCATAATAATTTGGAACATGCATTTTGAGTGCAGTTTGAGTTTTTTATTTTTTAAAAAATATACTGTTATCATAGGCAGTTTGTAGAAAAACCTTTCAATTGTACTCTAATAGTTATCTGACTGGAAAATTACAATGACTGCAATTCATATAGGTAATTTGGGAAAATCTGAGAAATTATTATTTGCATAATAATTTGGAACACAGTGTAGTTTTAACCCCTTTACCCCCGAGGGTGGTTTGCACGTTAATGACCAGGCCAATTTTTACAATTCTGACCACTGTCCCTTTATGAGGTAATTACTCTGGAACGCTTCAACGGATCCCCCTGATTCTGAGATTGTTTTTTCTTGACATATTGTACTTCATTTGTAAATGTTTTTTCCCAGCAATATGCGCTCCTGAAGGATGATGATGGAACTTGATATTCGGATTCAAAGAATTTTTATTTCAAACTAAAATACAACCGGTTTCGACTTCTTTGAGTCTTCCTCAGGTATAACATCATGCATATAACCAGATCTATCTACACACATTTTATAGCAGATATCCCTGCTTGTCATTTTGGGTGGAGACTGAAAGATCTGTTTTTCAGACACACCCAGATACTCAGATATGCAGGATTTTGCACTCTGAGGAATCTAACAAAACCCATATACTAAATGACTTAATAAATTTTTTAAAACTGTATGATTTTTTTTTTTTTTTTTTTTTTTACACAAATTTTTTTTTTTTTTTCTCCTTTCCTTCCTTCCTTCACACAAAGCATTTTCTTTTCTAAAAACACTATAAATATAATTATAATTTTACCATATATAAAATGTCTTCTAAAATGTTATTGAACATACTAAAAGTGTGATTTCATACAGAAATGTAAAATCCTGCAAAAATGTACATTATGACAAAATTTAAAACCTTTTCTTTCTTCATATTAAAACCATTATCAAATACAATTTAGTAGAAAAAAAATATATATATACACATATATATATACATACATGCACATATAAACACATACATGCATATATGCATATATACACACGAAAAAATATATACACACATTATATACATATATACATATATATATATATATATATATACACATATATGCATGCACATGCATACCTGTCGACATTTGCATGTCAAATACCCTCTATAATATCATTTAATCCATCTGGGTATAACGTACCCAGACGGAAGATCCAATATGATTCTTTCCGGTTTAAATTTTGTACCCTATTAGTACAATTCTCAGGTATTTGCTCCAACGGGGTCACGGAAATATTAAATATTTTATTATGCTTCAAACATAAGTGCCGAGATAAGCTCTGTTTTAAAAACCCATTTTTGGTATTGTGCCTGTGGCCATTCATACGGGATCGTAGGGACTGGATGGTCCGACCCACGTATTGCAGGCCACAGGTACAGGTAATGACATATATTACAAAATCACTATCACATGTTAATTTTTGTGTGATTGCTATAGTTTCACCCGTACTGTACGATGTAATGTACTGAGTCATATGATTGATGATTTTGCAGGTACAACATTTTCGGGAGCCACATCGATGGACCCCCGGTTTGAAAGCATCCGTTTTATTTGTCCTAGTTTTTCTTTTTTCTTAATACATTCCTGTTCCCCATCTTTGGACATTCTGAGATTACTAGGGGCAATTATACCCTTCACTGTTTGGCCCCTACGAAAGGTAATATTGGGTCTATCTGGTAGAAGTTTTTTCAAAAATGTATCCTTTTTCAACAAGTACCAGTATTTATTTAAAATGTTTCTTATCTCCGTATTACTACGATTGAAAGCGGTAATAAAGTTATACTGCCACCCATCTTTTTTTCTTTCCTTATTCTTATTAATTATCTGCTTGGGCTTTTCTCCTCCTTCCTTCGTTATCCCCTCCTCCACATCCTTATTTTTGTTATTCTCTCTAGATAAGCACTCCTGCTGAGTTCTTGCTAGATTAGTTCTGTATGCTGCCATAATTAATCGTTTTGGATATTTCTTATCTGTAAACCTATTGATCAGAATTTTTGATTGTTCCACATAATCTTCCTTATTTGTATTATTTCTCCTAATTCGACGAAATTGGCTATAAGGAATGTTTTGCTTCCATTTTTGATGGTGTGCGCTCCGAAAATCAAGGAAGCCATTAGTATCAGTTTTCTTAAAGTACGTTTTAGTGCTGATTTTTTTATTTTTATGGGATATTTCTAAATCGAGGAAATGTATTTTTTCTTTATTGACCTGTGCAGAAAACGTGATCCCCCAGTCATTCCTATTTAATGTCGTGATGAATTCTCGAGCTTCAACCTCAGTACCTTTCCAAAAAATGATTAGATCGTCAATATAGCGACGATAATATAATATGTTGTTACAGTGGGGGCGCTGACACAAGGGCGATGAGGACTCGAAGCATCCCATGAAAAGATTTGCAAAACTTGGGGCTACCCGAGTCCCCATCGCTGTGCCAAGCCGCTGTATATACAATTGCCCCTGGAAAGTGAAAAGGTTATGTTCCAATATAAATTTTAGACCCATTATTAAAAATCGTCTCTGATTTTCTGGCATATCTACTATCCCATTCAAATAATGTGAAACTGAATTGATTCCCAATATGTGTTCAATATTGGAGTAGAGAGCATGTACGTCTAAGGTTATGAACATGTAATCTTCTTCCCATGCAAAATTTTCACATTCTTTTATTAATTGACTGGAGTCTAGGAGAAAAGAGGGTAATTTTCTAACTAGATCCTGTAAGTGCAGATCGATGTAATGTGACAGTTGACTGGTTAGTGACCCTATACCCGAAATTATCGGTCGTCCGGGAGGTTTCACAGGGTCTTTATGCACCTTTGGCAGGTGATAAAAGAGGGCTGTATTTGGATTTTTGTTAGTCAGGAATCGTTTTTCCCTTTTATTTATGATGTCTTGTTTGAAGGCAGTGTCTATCAACCTATGATATTCTTCAATATGTTTTTTGGAAGGGTCAACATCTAATTTTTTATAATATTTTGCGTCTGATAATATATTGTATGCTTCCTCCAAATAGTCATCTCGGTCCTGAATGACAATACCCCCTAATTTATCTGCCCCTCTAATCACGATTTTTTCATTGTCCTTTAGTTTTATTAAGGCTTCTTTTTCTTCCTTTGAAATATTCGTTTTTTGAATAGATCTTTTATTCCTGGTTCTTACTCCAGAACTCATGTTTTCTGTTTTCCCTTTTTGTATGTTTTTCTCTCCAGTCCTATTTAATCCCCGAAATTCCTCGGATACCAAAGCGTAAAAAGTATCCAAATGGATGCCCCGGTGGTGAGTGGGGTTAAAATTGGATTTGGGGCGGACATTTTTATGTATACTATTACTGGGTTGTATGGTATCAGCTTTTTCAATAGTTTTTCCTTCATTCGAAGACTCAAAGAAGTCGAAACCGGTTGTATTTTAGTTTGAAATAAAAGTTCTTTGAATCCGAATATCAAGTTCCATCATCATCCTTCAGGAGCGCATATTGCTGGGAAAAAACATTTACAAAGTGGTATTGCCTATGAAAGCTCTGTCCAGTGCTCTCATCAGCTCCCAGATTTCGGCAGCAAACTGAATGGAAAGAGGAATGGAGTGATTCACTGATTGGATTTACATGCTTTACCTGAAGATACCAAATAGGTGAGTCGATTTATACTGAGTATATACCCTTGGAATCTAACTACTACACTTAGAAGCCTGTGCTTCCTATTTTCTCTCCCTACAATCCCCTCTTGTTTCATATATTGTACTTCATGATTGTGGTAAAATTTCTTCGATATCACTTGCGTTTATTTGTGAAAAAAATGGAAATTTGGCGAAAATTTTTGAAATTTCGCAATTTTCAAAACTTACATTTTTATGCCCTTAAATCAGAGAGATATGTTACACAAAATAGTTAATAAATAACATTTCCCACATGTCTACTTTACATCAGCACAATTTTGGAACCAAATTTTTTTAAGTATGGAGCTATAAGGGTTAAAAGTTGACCAGTGACTTCTCATTTTTACAACAAAATTTGCAAAAACATTTTTTTAGGGACCACATCACATTTGAAGTCACTTTGAGGGGTCTTTATGACAGAAAATACCCAAAAGTGACACCATTCTAAAAACTGCACCCCCCTCAAGGTGCTCAAAACCACATTCAGGAAGTTTATTAACCCTTCAGGTTCTTCACAGGAAGTTTTGGAATGTGGAAGAAAAAAATGAACATTTAACTTTTTCACAAAAATGTTACTTTAGACCCAATTTTTTTTATTTTCGCAGGGGTAACAGGAAAAAATGGACCCCAAAATTTGTTGTGCAATTTCCCCTGAGCATGCAGATACCTCATATGTGAGGAATAACCACTGTTTGAGCGCACGGCAGGGCTCGGAAGGGAAGGAGCGCCATTTGACTTTTTGAATGTAAAATTTGGTTAAATAATTAGCGGACACCATGTTCCGTTTGGGGAGTCCCTGATGTGCCTAAACAGTGGAAACCCCCCACAAGTGACACCATTTTGGAAACTAGACTCCCCTAGATGTGTGGTGAGCACCTTGAACCCCCAGGTGCTTCACAGAAGTTTATAACATTGAGCCATAAAAATAACATTTTCACATTTTTCCAACAAAAATGCCTTTCAGCCCTCAATTTTGCATTCTCATAAGGGTAACAGGAGAAATTGCACCATGCAATTTGTTGTGCAATTTCTCCTGAGTAAGCAGATACCCCATATGTGGGGGAAAACCACTGTTTGGGCGCATGGCAGGGTTCGGAAGGGAAGGAGCGCCATTTGACGTTTTGAATGTAAAATTAGCTTGAATAATTAGCGGACGCCATGTTGCGTTTGGGGAGTCCCTGATGTGCCTAAATAGGGGAAACCATCCCCCCTCCCCCCAGTGACTCCATTTTGGAACTAGACCCCTCAAGGATTTTATCAAGGGGTATAGTGAACATTTTGAACCCAGAGGTACGACACAGAATTTGATAACATTAGGTCATCATATTGAATAAGTTGTCATTAGTCTTGAGTGCAAGTGCTCGCTACTTGAGTTTGCATCAGGTACTCAGGTATGCACCAAGTATCGCGGGTACTCAAGTGACATGCTCGAGTCCCCGCTCGCATGTTTCACGGTTATTAGACACCCCAAAAAAAAATATGCGGGGATCACTCGTGCATGGCAGGCAATCCCCGCAAGGATTTTTTGCCTGTTTAACAGGTGCAAAACATTTGGGGCGGAGACTCGAGCATGTCACTCGAGCACCTGCTATACTCGGTGCATACCTGAGCACCCGATGCAAACTCAAGTAGCGACCACTTGCGCTCAACATTAGTCGCCATATCGTCATTTTTTTTTTTATTTACTTCTGAAAAAATCCCAACCCTAACCCTAGCCCAACCCTTGCCCAACTCTAACCCTAACCTAACCCTAACCTTAGCCTAACCCTAGTACAACCCTAACCCTAGCACAACCCTAACCTTAGCCTAACCCTAACCCAACCCTAACCCTAGCACAATCCTAACCCTAGCATAACCCTAACCCTAGCACAGCCCTAACCCTAGCACAACCCTAAAGTTTATTTTTTATGCCGTTCCTCGTGCGGCATAAGTGATTAGATGCCTTTATTCTTCGGGTCGGTGCGATTACAGTGATATCAGCTTCATATCGGGTTTTTATGACTGGCAGCTGTCACACACTAAAAGACACATTTTTTTTGCAAAGACTAGTTTTTACATCGCCATATTTTGAGAGCTATAATTTTTCCATATTTTGGCCGACAGTCATGTGACAGCTTGTTTATTGCGGGACAAGTTGACATTTTTATTGGCACCATTTTCGGGCACGTGACATTTTTTGATCGCTTTCTATTCTGATTTTTTGAAGGCAGAATAAACAAAAAACAATTCAGGAATTGTTTTTTGTTTTTTTTTATGCCGTTCTGCGTGTGGTAAAATTGATAAGGTAGCTTTATTCTTCGGGTCAGTACGTTTACAGCGGTACTACATTTATATGTTTTTTATATTTTGGCGCTTTTACACAATAAAAACTATTTTATAGAAAAAAGAATTGTTTTTGCATCGCTTTATTCTGAGAGCTATTAACTTTTTTATTTTTCGGCTGATGGAGCTGTATCACGGCTTGTTTTTTGCGGGACAAGATGATGTTTTCAGCGGTACCATTTTTATTTACATTCGTCTTTTTATCGCGTTTTATTCCATTTTTTTGGGGCGGTATGATGATAAAACATAGTTTTATGTTTCATTTTTTATTTTTACTTTTTACAGTGTTCACTAAAGGGATTAAATAGTGGGACAGTTTTACATGTCAGGTCGTCCCGGAAGAGGCGATACCAAATATGTGTACTTTTATTGTTTTTTGGTTTTTTTTTTCATAAGATTATTTATTTATGGGTACAATATATTTTTATTTATTTTATTTATTATTTTCATTTTTTTTTTTTTTTTTTTAAAAATGTTCACTTTGACATTTTTTATTACTTTTTCACATTGTCCCACTATGGGACTTTCACTTTTTGCCGCCTTATCGGCTGCATGGCATAGAGAGCTGTAGCTCCCTATGCCATGCAGCCTGTCAGCGCTGCACAGGGAGAAGTTACTTTGGTCGTGCACTGCGCATGACCAAAGCAACTTCCTGCCTCCTGGGGTCCCGGATGTTGTCATGATGACGTCGGGTCACCATGGCAACACCCGGGACCGGACTCAGACGCCGCGAGACGCCGGCAGAGAAGGTAAGTATCAGCGCCTGCACATAGCACCGGCTGTCAGCTGTAACAATCAGCTGACACCCGGCGGCGATCTCGCCCGCACCGCTTGTGCGCGGGCGAAATCGCCAGGGCGTATTAATACATATAAGGCCAATAAGGCCCAGGGCACAGATATGTGTTAATACGCCCTGGGCCAGAAAGGGGTTAATAAACGTCTCTAGTCTACAAGTTATTAAAGGTAACCTGTCACATTCTAGTTACTATATACACTGCCCCTATTGCTTAGTTAGTGATGCAATGTGCGTCACTAACAAGCTTTTTTCATTAAAATCGGTGGTAGTATAATGCTGTTATAACTTTATATTGACTTTGTCCTACCTGCTGTATTCAGTCATAGGGAAGTAATTCTCTCATTCACTTACTGCTGGCGCCGCCAATGTATTTGAATACTGGAGTGAGGGTCTCAGTAATCCCCTTTACTGTACAGTTCAGCACTGACACCACTAGATGGCGCTGATTCCAGGATCCTCATACTCACTGCTGTCTAGTCGCCTCTTCTGGCCTTTTAATTATTTCTTATGCTTTTTTATTCAATTGCTCATGTTTTTAATGGAGCAAACATCACTAGTCAAAAAAGGTTTTTTTACATTGTTATATAATTTATGTATTTTTACACTGTCATATATTTTATGGATTTGGGCAAAATTCTTTTTTTTCCTGATTAATGAAACTTACATTTTTATTGTCGCTTTATGTAATATAAAAAATTCCTCTTATCGCTGATTGTTCAGTTTTGCCAGAATGTGACTCTTCCCATTTGTCCACAGTCCTGTCTGCAGCACAGACATTGTGAAGAGTGGGCGGAGCTCTGCTGGGAGAGGCGTAAAAGAGCGCCCCCGACAGTCACTATAATGTACAACACAGAAGTGACAAATTATTACAGGAATGTCTAAGTCAGAGGTCTCAAACACGTGGCCCCCAGGCCGCATGCGGCCCCTGAGGCTGCTTTATGCGGCCCGCTGGCATCACAGAGTCAGAGCCTTTGACGATCCCAACCTGGTCCAGGAGGAGCCGTCGACAGCAGCACTGCATTGCCGCGCACTGCGCGCAGAGACAGTCTCCCAGCACAGCATTACGAATGCCAGCCGCCGGCCAATCAGAGGCCAGCAGCTGACATTTGCATGCCAGCGCAACGGTGTATGACGTCACTGCCATGCGCAGATATCAGCTGCTGGCCTCTGACTGGCTGGTGGCTGGCATTGGTAATGCTGTGCTGGGAGACCATCTCTGCGCGCAGTGCGCGGCAATGTAGCGCTGCTGTCGAAGGCTCCTCCTGGACCAGGTTGGGATCGTCAAGGGGTCTGACTCTGTGGTGCCTGCGGACCACATGTGCAGAAAGGACATAATCTTTTTTTTTTTTTATTTATGTGTGTGAAGAACAGCACAATAGGGGACATAGCCACAACATGGGGACTTGGATGGGGGACATAGCCACAACATGGGGACCTGGATGGGGGACATAGCCACAGGATGGGGAGCATTACTGCAAGATGTTTGCCAGAATTACTATATGGTGCTAATTGTAAGACAATATTAATGTATGTGGCCAATTGGGGGAAACAAAATTGTAAAAGTAAAAAAAAGAAAAATTTTAAATAAAGCATGAAAAATATTTTGGCACTAAAAATGCTGTTTTATATATAAACTAAAGTAAACACAAAAAAGTGCACGTTTATTATCGCCACATCCATTACAACCCAAGCTATAAAAAAATAAACACGGCAAAAATGTTCAAAAGGTGTATACAAAAAAAAATGGTATCACTAAAAATGTCACTTTGACCTGCAAAGAATGCGGCCCCCCCAAATTCACATTTTTTCCATGTGTGGCCCATATACCCAGCCGAATTTGAGACCCCTGGTCTAAGGTCACTGGAGAACACGGCTTTTATCATTTCTGCCACTTTTGTGCTGTACATTCTGATGATTCTGTCGGCTGCGCTCCGTCACTGGCTGAGACTTGTGGACATGGCTATGTCTGTGTGAGCTCCCTGAATGCTGTGTTATATGACGGGGTATACCCATACAGCATTCAGGGAGCTCACACAGACATATAAAGATCAGATTTCTACATGGTGGGAGGTGCGTAGTTTGGAAAGTTATATTAAAGCAGGGATAGTACCACGGGGCCTGCGAATTAACCTGATAGCAGGATCCAAACACAGGAGCCCTGACTTCACTGTTAAGTGGGAACAGGAAGCCACCTGTAGTTCATTACGCTTTATGTAGTTACTCCTCGAGGAGTAGTAACAATCATTGTCTCTCCTAAATGAAAAATTAAAAGAACAGGCTGAGATTAGTGTTGAGCGAGCATGCTCGACGCTGCTCGGTACTCGCCCGAGCGTCACGCTACTTGGGATGTTTGGCGAGCACCGAGCATTTCCGGGTTACTCGGGCGGGAGCTCGGGTCTCCGCCCTGCACGTTTGGCGCTCTTTACACAGCCAATGAACATGCAGGGATTGCCAGCCAGTCACTGTAATGCCGCAGCCATGTTGTTTGTGGGCATTACAGAGATTGGCTGGCCGCACAGAGTCACCTCAAGTATTTAAAACCGGACATCTTGGACACAGTCGCCCGGGATCAGACAGTGTAGGGTCAGTGCTGCTGAGTTAGGGAGAGATATATAGTGCGAAATAGGTAGTGTAGGGTCTCTAAAGACTACCAAATCAAACAAACAGTCCTTCTCAGGACTAATATCCATCCCAGATATCATCAGGCAGGCAGGTTGTATAGGAGACGCAGTGGTTATACCAGCAAACGCTGCATTACAGTCCTGTGTGCTCCTGTAGGTCAAATTGCTAGACTTATCATCCCGGTCTCAGGGGCCAGGAAAATTTTTTTTTTCTTTCATCTAAGTCCTGTATTTATTTTTTTCCCTCAGTTAGACTGTCCAAATACACGTCTTATTAACCTTTTGGTATCCCCCCCCCCCCCCCAAAAAAAAAAACAAACAAAACTTGAGTGTGTCTGTGACTGTTCAGACACCAATAAATCTGTTTAAAAGATTCTGGTGTACGCCACATAACTATAACTGTGGTTTTGCAGTTCCACGGGTCAAATCTCTGTATTATCCTGCTTTTGGCATTTTTTGCCGTAAAAAAAATGTAATAGTGTCTCCCTGACTGTTCAGACACCAATATATCTGTTTAAAAGAGTCTGGTGTAGGTCAGAAAAATAGAACTGTGGTTTTGCAGTTCCACGGGTCAAATCTCTGTATTATCCTGCTTTTGGCATCTTTTGCCGTAAAAAAAAACAGCAATAGTGTCTCCCTAACAGGTCAGACACCAATATATCTGTTTAAAAGAGTCTGGTGTACGCCACATAACTATAACTGTGGTTTTGCAGTTCCACGGGTCAAATTTCTGTATTATCCATTTTGGGGTCTTTTTTACATAAAAAAAAAAACAGTTTGACTGTGTCGCTGACTGTTCAGCCCCAAATATATCTATTTAAAAAAGTCTGGTATACGCCAGTAAATTGGAACTGTGGTTTTGCAGTTCCACGGTTCAAATCTCTGTATTATCCAGCTTTTGGCCTGTTTTACGTAAAAAAAAAACAGTAATAGTGTCTCCCTGTCTGTTCAGTGACAAATATATCTGTTTAAAAGATTCTGGTGTAGGCCAGACAAATAGAACTGTGGTTTTCCTCTTCCATGGTTCTAATCTCTTTTTTATTACCCTTTTTCCATTGATAGTGTGAGTGTAAGCTATTTTACTTCATTTACAATGGGCAAGGCGCGTGGCAAGGGACGTGGAACTAGACAGTCTGGTGATGGTGCGTGTAGAGGACGGGGCCGTGGCCAAGGTGAAAATGTGCCACAACCAACAGCCACATCTTCTCGCTCCCACTTCTTGACCGAATTACTAGGGAAGCACACTACAACACCAGTATTGCGAACTGATCAGTGTGAACAGGTTATTAATTGGATAGCAGATAATACTTCCAGTTACCTGGGCACCAACACCTCCGGTCTGTCTTCCACAAGGTCAAGTTTTAGTAGCCGTGAGTCTCGACCGCATACTCCTCCTCACACTGATGCTCCTTCCTCCCACCATGCCGAGTGTCGTCAGACAGCAACTGATCCCACACTTGGACACTCTGACGAGCTGTTCACTGGTCCATTTCCATATTTGTGCCCCTCGCCTGCTCAGCTTGAAGTGGTGGAAGAGGAGTTCCCATGTAGCGATGCCCAAATATTTTAACAGCCACAGGAAACCGATGCTGGCAATTTGTCACAAGAGGTGGACGATGACGAGACAATTGCCACGAAGAGAGGAGGAGGATCGTGGTGCGCAAGTGGAAGAGGAGGAGGTGGTGGACGATCTAGTAACTGACCCAATGTGGCAGGAGGACACGCAGAGCGAGGCCAGTAGCAAACAGGGGGAGGGAGGCAGAGTACCCCAACAGGCAGGAAGAAGCAGTTTGGTGGCCGCACACAGAAGGCGGGCAACAGTTCCCCGTAACACCAACACGAGGGACGTTGACAGTACAACCGGTAGGTCTTCCAGAGCCTGGAATTTTTTTAAAGACTCTGCTGATAACCCCAAAAAGGCCATTTGTACCACCTGCCATGCCAGCATCAGCAGGGGTGACAAAACTACCAGTCTGACCACCACCAGCATGATCAGGCACATGGCAGCAAATTACCCGACTTTGTGGGGCGAACCCCAGGGTCCACGACCAGTGTCAGCGGGTGTCACCACTGCTTCTTCCGCTGTTGTGCGTGTGATAAAACCCCCTGTTGTGTGTGCAAGGCAATCCCCTGTCCATACTGCATGCAAAGATGCCCCCTCCTCTCAGTCTTCACTTGTTATGGCAGTTTCTCAAGAAACAGCATCAACGTCCACGTCCCACCGCAGTTCAATTGTCCATATCCCAGAGCTTTGAACGAAAGCGCAAATTCGCAGCCCACGCCCCACAGGCTACAGTATTAAATTCGCACATTTCATGACTGCTTGAGTTGCAAATGCTGCCTTTTAGGCTGGTGGAGACGGAATCCTTCCGCAAACTTATGGCGGTGGCTGTCCCTCGGTACTCGGACCCCAGCCGACACTATTTTGCCCGGTGTGCCATCCCCGCACTACACAAGCACGTGTCCCAAAACATCTGCCGTTCCCTCAACAACGCAGTTACTGGGAGAGTCCACCTGACAACGGACACGTGGACAAGTGCTTGTGGCCAGTGACGGTACACCTCCCTGACGGCACACTGGGTAAACATAGTGGAAGCCGGGACCCAGTCGGACCTTGGGACGGAACACATCCTCCCCACACCGAGGATTGCGGGCCCTATGTCAGTCAGAGTTAGTTTTTAGTCATAGTTTTTTAAGGTTGAAGGAAGACAGGGGAGGAGTCCTGAGGAGATAATTTGCATATTCCCACTGCATTTTGGGGTAAGTGAAGAGTCTCCGAGAGCTCAAAGAACACTGGATTTTGGCTGTTGGAGCTGAAAAGAGGACATCGGTAAACCAGGGGAGGAGTCCTGAGGAGATAATTTGCATATTCCCACTGCATTTTGGGGTAAGTGAAGAGTCTCCGCGAGCTCAAAGAACACTGGATTTTGGCTGTTGGAGCTGAAAAGAGGACATCGGTAAACCAGGGGAGGAGTCCTGAGGAGATAATTTGCATATTCCCACTGCATTTTGGGGTAAGTGAAGAGTCTCCGCGAGCTCAAAGAACACTGGATTTTGGCTGTTGGAGCTGAAAAGAGGACATCGGTAAACCAGGGGAGGAGTCCTGAGGAGATAATTTGCATATTCCCACTGCATTTTGGGGTAAGTGAAGAGTCTCCGCGAGCTCAAAGAACACTGGATTTTGGCTGTTGGAGCTGAAAAGAGGACATCGGTAAACCAGGGGAGGAGTCCTGAGGAGATAATTTGCATATTCCCACTGCATTTTGGGGTAAGTGAAGAGTCTCCGCGAGCTCAAAGAACACTGGATTTTGGCTGTTGGAGCTGAAAAGAGGACATCGGTAAACCAGGGGAGGAGTCCTGAGGACATAATTTGCATATTCCCACTGCATTTTGGGGTAAGTGAAGAGTCTCCGCGAGCTCAAAGAACACTGGATTTTGGCTGTTGGAGCTGAAAAGAGGACATCGGTAAACCAGGGGAGGAGTCCTGAGGAGATAATTTGCATATTCCCACTGCATTTTGGGGTAAGTGAAGAGTCTCCGCGAGCTCAAAGAACACTGGATTTTGGCTGTTGGAGCTGAAAAGAGGACATCGGTAAACCAGGGGAGGAGTCCTGAGGAGATAATTTGCATATTCCCACTGCATTTTGGGGTAAGTGAAGAGTCTCCGCGAGCTCAAAGAACACTGGATTTTGGCTGTTGGATCGGAAAAGAGGACATCGGTAAACCAGGGGAGGAGTCCTGAGGAGATAATTTGCATATTCCCACTGCATTTTGGGGTAAGTGAAGAGTCTCCGCGAGCTCAAAGAACACTGGATTTTGGCTGTTGGAGCTGAAAAGAGGACATCGGTAAACCAGGGGAGGAGTCCTGAGGAGATAATTTGAAGCTTTTTTTTAAGCTTTTTTCACTGTTTTCAGAACATTAACAATAAGAACATGGAAGAGTCCAGGAGCCATTTGGTGAGCTGCATATCCTGCTACATGTTCACAGACTTGCCAGTGGAAAAGCCAAACTTCACATGCCAGAAATGCAAGCTTGTGTCCCTGTTGGAGGAAAAGTTGCGAAATCTAGAAGAGAGGTTAACTACCTTGAAAATCATTAAGGAAGGTGAAGAGTTCTTAGACAGAGCAGAATTATCTCTTCATGATTCAGAAAGAGAAGAAATTCGAACTGCACCTGACGAAACAGGCTCTCACGCAGGAGAACCATGAAGAAATACAGTAAAATAAGACTTTGCCAGCAATGAATAACCTTGTAAGCTCTCAGAATCCTCCTGGATGGAGAAAGAAGAATGTTGTGAAGAAAAAACGGAGAGTGGTGGTCATGGGGGATTCCCTGTTAAGAGAAACAGAGGCCGCTATCTGCAGACCAGACATAACCTCAAGAGAAATGTGCTGTCTTCCAGGAGCAAAAATTAAAGATGTGTCTGACAGGATATCAAGACTCTTCAGACCTACAGATCACTACCCATTCCTGCTAATACATGTGGGGACAAATGACACCGCAAGAAAGGACCTGGAAACCATCTGCAGTGACTTTGAAGACTTAGGCAAGAAAGTGAAAGAATTGGGAGCGCAGGTGGTCTTCTCATCCATCCTCCCAGTGGATGGCCATGGAACAATGAGGTGGAATAAGATTCTACAGGTGAACAACTGGCTACGTCGATGGTGCCGTCAACAAGGATTTGGATTTCTGGATCACGGAATGAATTACCTATACGATGGACTACTTGCTAGAGATGGGGTGCACCTTACGAAGACTGGAAAACATGTATTTGGAAGTCACCTTGCTACACTCATCAGAAGAGCTTTAAACTAGAACAATGTGGGAAGGGAAGCAAAAGGCCAGAAAAAGCCATACAGCTGACAAATACTATTGAGATCTCTGCTACTGGAAGTGGAAAGGAAGAACAAAGACAAAACAATTTAAATAATAAAAATATGGGAGGAAGAGAAACCAATCACAAACTAAAATGTTTTTATACAAATGCACAAAGCATGGGCAACAAACAAGGAGAATTGGAACTACTAATGCAGGAAAAGGAATATGATGTCATTGGAATCACTGAAACTTGGTGGGACGATACACATGATTGGAATAAAAGGCTAAAAGGATACAACTTATTTGCAAGAAACAGACTTGATAAACGAGGAGGAGGTGTTGCATTGTATGTTAGAAAAGCGTATATCTGCACAGAGATTGAAGCTTCAGAGACTGGGAGTTCTGTGGAAACTGTTTGGGTAAGAATACAAGGAGAGAACAACGGAAAGGACACCATTGTAGGCATTTACTACAGGCCACCTGGGCAAGCTGAAGATATGGATGAACTCTTTATGTATCAAATGACCAAGTTCTCCAAAAAATATGACGTAGTGGTCATGGGAGATTTCAACTATCCAGACATTTGTTGGGAATCTCTCTCAAGTAAAACTAACAGGTCAAGCAAATTCTTATCCTCTCTTGCTGACAACTTTATCTTCCAAAAGGTAGGGGAGAAAACAAGGGGATCTGCTACTTTGGATCTAATCCTTATAAACAGGGAGGAAATGGTTGAGGAGGTAAAGGTGGCTGGGACCCTAGGAGGCAGCGATCATGCTATTATAGAATTTTGGATAACTAGAGGAGGAAGACATGTGAAGACTCAGACTTCAAGGTTAGATTTTAGAAAGGCAGATTTTAAGAGACTCAGAAAGAGAATAGGAGGGATCCAATGGCTGGATGTCCTTAAGGACAAAAATGTCCAGGAAGAATGGGAAATTTTTAAAAATGAGATTCTCAAAGCACAATCGTTAACAATCCCGAAAAGTAGGAAGAATGGGAAGCATTTAAGGAAACCAGGATGGATGAACACAGAACTTAAACACATGCTAAAAAGAAAGAAAGAAATGTTTATTAAATGGAAAGAGAGAGGCATATCTAAAGAAGATTATAATGCAGTCTGCAGATCCTGCAGGGCACGTATCAGGTTAGCTAAAGCTGACAATGAATTAAGGCTTGCAAGAGATGTCAAAAGCAATAAAAAAGGATTTTGGGGGTATGTCAAAAGTAAAAGAAAAGTCAAAGATGCTATAGGATTTTTACAGGATGAAAATGGAGAAATGGTAAGAGAGGATGTTGAGAAGGCCGAACTTTTTAATTCCTATTTTGCATCTGTTTTCTCTCAGAAAGAAAATGTAACATCAACTGATCTTCACTGTCCTTTTAAAGGAATAGAGGAATCCAAGTTATCTGTAAACAGAAAGATTGTGAGGGAATATTTAGCTAACATAAATGAGTTCAAGTCTCCAGGTCCAGATGAATTACACCCCAGAGTACTGAAGGAGATCGTAGAAGAAATTTTAGAACTACTCTCCATAATCTTTGAAAATTCTTGGAGAACAGGAGAAGTCCCAGAAGACTGGAGAAGAACAAATGTTGTTCCTATCTTCAAAAAGGGGAAGAAGGTGGACCCAGGGAACTATAGGCCGGTGAGACTGACTTCTATACCAGGAAAGATCTTTGAACAAATTATTAAACAACATGTATGTAAGTACATGGATAAGAATGAAGTGATTAACCAGAGTCAGCATGGGTTTGTAACTAACAAGTCATGTCAGACTAACTTAATTTCCTTCTATGACAGAATCACTGACTGGGTGGATCAGGGAAATGCTGTAGATATAGTATATCTTGACTTCAGCAAAGCATTTGACAAAGTATCTCACACCATCCTTATTGAAAAAATGACCAAGTATGCAATGGACCAGGCAACTGTTAGGTGGATTCATAACTGGCTTAGTGATCGGACTCAAAGGGTGGTTGTAAATGGCTTCACATCCAGCTGGATGAATGTCTCAAGTGGGGTACCACAGGGCTCCGTCCTGGGACCTGTATTGTTCAACATCTTTATCAATGATTTAAATGAAGGAATTGAGGGTAAACTGATTAAATTTGCTGATGACACAAAGCTAGGAGGGATAGCTAATACTAGAGAAGAGAGAGAGAGGATTCAAAAAGACCTAAATAAACTGGAGCAGTGGGCAGCAACCAACAGAATGGTTTTTAACAGGGAAAAATGCAAAGTACTACATCTGGGCAATAAAAATGAAAAAAGCATATACAGAATGGGAGGAATAGAGCTAAGCAACAGTACATGTGAAAAAGACTTAGGTATACTAATAGATCATAGACTGAACATGAGTCAACAGTGTGATGCAGCAGCAAAAAAGGCAAATACAATTCTGGGATGTATTAACAGAAGCATACAGTCTAGATCACGTGAAGTCATTATCGGTCTTTACTCCTCTTTGGTCAGACCTCATCTGGAATACTGTGTACAGTTTTGGGCACCACATTTTAAAAAAGACATAGACAAACTGGAGCAAGTTCAGAGAAGAGCGACCAGAATGGTGACTGGTCTGCAAACCATGTCCTATGAGGAACGGTTGCAGGATTTGGGAATGTTTAGCTTGCAAAAAAGAAGACTGAGAGGAGACTTAATAGCTGTCTACAAATATGTCAAGGGCTGTCACATTGTAGAAGGATCATCTTTATTCTCATTTGCACAAGGAAAGACTAGAAGCAATGGGATGAAACTAAATGGGAGGAGACACAGATTAGATATTAGAAAAAACTTTTTGACAGTTAGGGTGATTAATGAGTGGAACAGGCTGCCACGAGAGGTGGTGAGTTCCCCTTCAATGGACGTCTTCAAACAGAGGCTGGACAGACATCTGTCTGAGATGATCTAGTGAATCCTGCTTTGAGCAGGGGGTTGGACCAGATGACCCAGGAGGTCCCTTCCAACTCTACCATTCTATGATTCTATGACTAAGTCCATCTAGTTCAACCCATAGCCTAACTTGTTGATCCAGAGGAAGGCAAAAAAAAAACCATGTGGCAAACACTAAGCTCCACATTGGGGAAAAAAATTCCTTCCCGACTCCATACGACAATCAGACTAGTTCCCTGGATCAACGCCCTATCAAGGAATCTAGTATTTATAACCTGTAATATTATACTTTTCAAGAAAGGCATCCATGCCCTTCTTAAATTTTAACAGTGAATCACTCATTACAACATCATGTGGCAGAGAGTTCCATAGTCTCACTGCTCTAACAGTAAAGAATCCCCGTATGTGATTATGATTAAACCTTCTTTCCTCCAGACGTAGAAGATGCCCCATTGTCCCCGTCTCAGGCCTCAGAGTAAAAAGATCAGTAGAAAGGTCTTTGTACTGTCCCCTCATATACTTG
The DNA here is from genome assembly GCF_046119375.1 of Phyllobates terribilis. Classification (NCBI taxonomy): domain Eukaryota; kingdom Metazoa; phylum Chordata; class Amphibia; order Anura; family Dendrobatidae; genus Phyllobates; species Phyllobates terribilis. The sequence goes on from NW_027362761.1 coordinate 357,957,311, forward strand.
TACATAGTAATAAGATCATCCCTAAGCCTTCTTTTTTCCACAGTAAATAACCCCAAGTGTAATAACCTGTCTTGGTATTGCAGACCCCCCAGTCCTCTAATAACCTTGGTCGCTCTTCTCTGCACCCGCTCTAGTTCAGCTATGTCTTTCTTATACACCGGAGACCAGAACTGTACACAGTATTCTAAGTGTGGTCGCACTAATGACTTGTATAGAGGTAAAATTATGTTCTCCTCATGAGCATCTATGCCTCTATTAATGCATCCCATTATTTTATTTGCCTTTGCAGCAGCAGCCTGACACAGGCCACTAAACGTGAGCTTGTCGTCCACCAATACACCCAGGTCTTTTTCAGCTACAGTTTTGCCCAGTGTTTTACAATTAAGCATATAATTATACATTTTATTTCCTCTGCCCAAGTGCATTACCTTACATTTATCCCCATTAAAGCTCATTTGCCATTTATCAGCCCAAGCTTCTAGTTTACATAGATCCTCCTGTAATATAAAATTGTCCTCCTCTGTATTGATTACCCTGCAGAGTTTAGTGTCATCTGCAAATATTGAAATATTACTCTGTATGCTCCCAACAAGGTCATTAATAAATATGATAAAAAGAAGGGGGCCCAATACTGACCCCTGTGGTACCCCACTGTTAAGTGAGACCCAGTCTGAGTGTTTTCCATTAATAACCACCCTTTGTTTCCTATCACTGAGCCAATTCTTAACTCACATACATATATTTTCCCCTATCCCCATTGTTCTCATTTTATGTATTAACCTTTTGTGTGGAACCGTATCAAAAGCTTTTGAAAAGTCCATATACACAACATCCACCGCATTTCCTTGGTCCAGTCCAGAACTTGCCTCCTCATAAAAACTGATCAGATTAGTTTGACAGGAACGGTCCCTCGTAAACCCATGTTGATATTGGGTCATGAGGTTATTCTTCTTCAGATACTCTAGTATAGCGTCTCTTAGGAAACCCTCCAGGATTTTACCCACAGTAGAGGTTAAGCTTACCAGCCTATAATTTCCAAGTTCAGTTTTTGTCCCCTTTTTGAATACTGGCACCACATTTGCTATACGCCACTCCTGTGGTACAGACCCTGTTATTATGGAATCTTTAAAGATTAAAAATAATGGTCTATCTATGACATTACTTAATTCCTGCAGTACTCGCGGGTGTATCTCATCCGGGCCCGGGGATTTGTCAACTTTAGTGATTTTTAGACGCCGCCGTACTTCCTGCTGGGTTAAGCAAGTGACATTTACTGGAGAATTTTTGTTATCACTAATCATGTTTTCTGTCATGCGATTTTCTTGTGTAAATAAGGTTGAAAATAAATCATTTAGCATATTGGCTTTTTTCTCATGCTCATCCACCACTTCACCCAGACTATTTTTAAGGGGGCCAACACTATCATTTTTTAGTTTTTTACTATTTATGTAGTTAAAGAATATTTTGGGGTTATTTTTACTTTCTCTGGCAATGATTCTCTCTGCCTCAATCTTTGCTGCCTTGATTTGTTTTTTTACATAATTTATTTAATTTTCTATATTTATTTAATGCCTCATCACTACCTACTTGCTTTAGTTCTCTAAATGCTTTCTTTTTGTCACTTATTGTGCCCCTTACAGCTCTATTTAGCCATAGTGGTTTCCTCCTATTTCTAGCATGTTTATTCCCAAGGGGTATATATTGTGCACAGGTCCTTTTCAGGATGTTAATAAATGTCTCCCATTTGCTTTGTGTAGCTTTATGTCTCAGGATATCGTCCGAGTTTATTGCACTAAGATCATCTCTTAACCGTTGGAAATTTGCCTTCCTGAAGTTTAGTGTCCTTGTAACCCCTCTACTACACATCTTATTAAAGGTTACATGAAAACGTATTATTTTGTGATCACTATTACCCAAGTGACCCCCAACTCGTATATTTGATATGCGGTCTGGCCTATTGGTTAATATTAGGTCTAGCAGTGCCCCCCTTCTTGTTGGGTCCTGAACCAGTTGTGAAAGGTAATTGTCTCTCATAGTAGTCAAAAACCTATTTCCTTTGCTTGAACTACATGTTTCTGTCCCCCAATGTATTTCAGGGTAGTTGAAGTCTCCCATAATAATGACTTCTCCTTGAGTCGCTGCTTCATCTATTTGCTTTAAGAGGATATTCTCCGCTACTTCCATTATTTTTGGAGACTTATAACAAACCCCTATCAGTAATTTATTATTTTTTCCCCCTCCCCTTATCTCCACCCACAGGGACTCTACATTTTCATTAGATTCACATATATCCTCCCGCAAGACAGGTTTTAAGAATGATTTTACATATAAACACAACCCCCCCTCGCTTGTTTGTATGGTCATTTCTGAACAGACTATAGCCCTGTAAATTAACTGCCCAGTCATGACTCTCGTCCAGCCACGTCTCAGATATCCCTACCATGTCATAATTATTTTCCAACAAAATTAATTCTAATTCCTCCATTTTGTTGGTGAGGCTTCTGGCATTAGTGTACATGCATTTTATGTATCTCTCTGTACCTCTATTCCTTCTTACTTTATTGACTGTTCTAACCCCACCCCCAATTTCTTTATTTGTGCCCAGGTCACTATCTGCACTATCTTCCCCACCTATAAAATGAATACCCTCCCCCCAATCCCTAGTTTAAACACTCCTCCAACCTTCTAGCCATTTTCTCCCCCAGCACAGCTGCACCCTCCCCATTAAGGTGCAGCCGTTCCCTAGCGTAGAGTCTGTAGCCAACTGAGAAGTCGGCCCAGTTCTCCAGGAACCCAAATCCCTCCTTCCTACACCAGTTCTTGAGCCACTTATTTATCTCCCTAATCTCCCGTTGCCTCTCTGGCGTGGCACATGGTACCGGTAGTATTTCAGAGAATACCACCTTGGAGGTCCTTGCTTTCAGCTTGCAGCCTAATTCCCTGAAATCATCTTTAAGGACCTTCCACCTACCTCTAACTTTGTCATTTGTGCCAATGTGCACCATGACCGCTGGGTCCTCACCAGCCCCTCCCAGTAATCTGTCAACCCGATCAGCGATGTGCCGGACTCGAGCGCCAGGTAGGCAGCACACTGTTCGACGATCCCTGTCTTTGTGACAGATTGCCCTATCAGTTCCCCTAATAATGGAGTCCCCCACTACCAGCACCTGCCTGGCCTGCCCTACTCTCCTATTTCCCTCTTTACTGGAGCTGACACCCCTCCGGCTTTCAGGGGACATGCCTTGCTGCAGTAGTGCTACCCCTGTACCGTCACTCCCCTCATCTGCCAACTTTGCAAACTTATTGGGGTGTGCCAGATCAGGACTAGCCTCCCTGGCACTCTTCCCTCTACCACTGCTTCTAACTGTCACCCAACTAGCGACCTCACTGTCCTGCAGCTCCCGACTACCACCCTCCCCCACATCTACCCCAGTGAGCTGCAGCTCAGTGAGCAGCAGACTCCTTTCCATGTTCTCAATGGATCTCAGTGTTGCCAGCTGCTTATTTAGATCCAGTATCTGGGCTTCCAAACGCACAACGTGCACACATTTCGCGCAGCAGTAAGCAACCTCGACCGGCTGTTCAAGGATTGCATACATGTGGCAAGATGTACACTGGATAGCATTGTCAATAATGGAGCTCATTTCCTAATGGGGATTGCAATATACAGAATGTTAAGTAAAAAGAAAAGTAAAGAATTAATGAAATACAGTCAGCAATTCAGTCCAAAGTCCTCCCTTCCAAACTCCCTAAATACAAAGTCACTGAGAAACAAGTCACACACTTACTTTCGTTCGCACTTACGCTCCGGACACACGCAGCTCATTCACACTCGCAAACTAAGAGATTTAAAGAGTTTTTTTTTTCCCCTTTTCCAGCAATGCACCCTTCACCTCAATGCACTTCCAAAAGTTGCTCCCACAGAGTACAGCTCCTGCACATCATCCTCCTCCTCAGCCTTCATCTCAGATATCACCACATCAGTTACAAGCTGGAAGCACTGCAGTACTGCCTCCGCCAAGCAGCAACAGGCTGTGCTGAAACTCATAAGCTTAGGTGATAAACCTCACACTGCTTGTGAGTTGTGGACAGCTGTGAAAGAGCAGGCAGATCTGTGGCTGAGACCGCTGAACCTACATCCAGGCATGGTCGTGTGTGACAATGGCCGTAACCTGGTGGAGGCTCTGAGGCGAGGGGAGATCACACACGTACCATGCCTGGCTCATGTGCTTAACCTCGTGGTTCAGTGGTTTCTTAAATCGTACCCCTAGTTGCCACATCTCCTCGTCAAAGTACTCCGCCTGTCAGCTCATTTTTGCAAGTCGGCAACAGATTCCGCCGCCCTTGCTGTGTTGCAGCAGCGTTTGCAGCTTCCGGCACACCGACTGGTGTGTGATGTCCCCACACGTTGGAACTCTACCCTCCACATGTTGCAAAGGATTTGTGAGCAGAAGAGAGCAGTAGTGGAGTACCAGCTGCAACAAGGCCGTCGATATTCAGGTCAGACTCCACACAAGACCTCAGGAGTGGACCTGGATGTCTGACATATGTACCATCCTGACAAACTTTGAGGAGTCCACCAAGATGGTGAGTGGCGATGACGCCATCATTAGCGTCAGCATCCCACTTGTCTGTCTTTTGCAACGCTCTATGCGGAGAATTAAAGAGGAGGCATTGCAGCCAGAGTATGATGTGATGGATCAAGAAGCCGTAACGGGGTATCACACAAAGCCCAGCCTCATCTCATCCCAATGTGCATTGGGGGACAATGAGGGAGAGGAGGAGGAAGAACAGGAGCTGGTATCATGCGCTGTAGACGGTAGTACCTGTACAACTGTCATACAGTCGGTTCAGCGTGGGTAGCCTGAGGACAGGGGGGAGGAGGAGGAGAGCATGGTCAGTCGTCATCTTGGTGAGGAAACTGAAGTCTTGCCCGTTACCAGTCTGGCACGCATGGCTGACTTTATGTTACGCTGCCTTAACCGTGACCCTCGCGTTGTTAAAATGTTGGGTGACAGTCATTACTGGTTGGTGACAATTTTAGACCCCCGCTACAAGGAGAACTTTCACTCTCTTATTCCTGAGGTGGAGAGGTCTACAAAAATGGGGCAGTACCAAAAGGCCCTTGCTGCAGAACTGTTAAAAAAATTCCCATCTGAACATGTTAGCGGCAGAGGTCACAGTTCGTTGCCCAACCAAGGCGTACAAGCGAGAGAGACGCAACTCCAATCCAGCAGAGGCAGGGGAACACGGTCAACGTTCTGGGACAGTTTTCTGAGACCCACCCAGCTTACAGGCCCTGAGGCGCGGGGTACTCTCACAAGGAGTGGAAAGTTTCAAAAGATGGTGAGGGAGTACCTTGCCGACCGTACCAGCATCCCCCGTGATTCCTCTGTGCCTTTTAATTATTGGGTATCCAAGCTGGACACTTGGAATGAACTTGCTCTGTACGCCTTGGAGGTCCTGGCTTGCCCTGCCGCTAGCGTGTTATCGGAGCGTGTTTTTAGTGCCGCTGGGGGAATTATAACAGATAAGCGCACTCGCCTGTCAACTGACAATGCTGACAACCTGATCCTTATCAAAATTAACAAGGGCTGGATTGGGCCAGACTTCTCATCACCACCAAATGATAGCAGAGTAACAAAGTCAAATCCACTGTGTTATTTCGGGAGGTGTATTCCCATGCACCGCTTCACACCCACACATGGGTATACGCTTCCTCATTTCGGCTGTATTTTGCTCTTCTCCTTATCCTCAGCCTCCACCACCACTATACCACCAGGGTGACCTTGGTCTGTGTTGCCAGCATTGCAAGTTCCTCCGTCCTAATTTTTGGCAGCTTTTGCTTGGAAGGCATAGGCAAAGACTATGGGAGACCCACTCCCCAATAATGGGAATAATGTTTTTAAGATGCTGTACTGCATGGCTCTTCCAAGGGGCATTTAAACCGTCTTGTTAAGCTACTGCAACCTCCACCACTTTTCCCAGGGGCATTGATATTGTCTTTTTAAGCTACTGTGACCTCCACCACTCTTCCAAGGGACATTAAAACTGTCTTGTTAAGCTACTGCGACCTCCACCGCTCTTCCAATTGGCATTAAAACCATCTTGCTAAGCTACTGCGACCTCCACCATTCTTCCAAGGGGCATTAAAACCGTCTTGTTAAGCTACTGCAACCTCCATGTCTCTTCCAAGGGGCATTAAAACAGTCTTGTTAAGCTACTACAACCTCCACGTCTCTTCCAAAGGGCATTAAAACCGTCTTGTTAAGCTACTGCAACCTCCATGTCTCTTCCAAGGGGCATTAAAACCGTCTTGTTAAGCTACTGTTACCTCCACCACTTTCCCCAGGGGCATTAAAACCGTTTGGTTAAGCTACTGTGACCTCCACCATTCTTCCAACGAGCATTGCATTTCCTCCTAATTTTAGTCAGCTTTTGCTTTTCAATGCATAGGCGAACACTAAGGGAGACCCACTCCCCAATAATGGGTAGAAGGTTTTTAGTATGCTGTAATCCACGTCTGTTTCAAGGGGCATTGCAGTTCCTCATCATTTTTGGAAAGCCTTCCATTTCACTGCTTAGGCCAACAGTGCACAGGAGACCCAGTTGCTATAAATGGAAAAAACGGTTTAGTTAAGGCCCTCTGACCTCCATGTCACTTCCAAGGGGCATTGGAGTGCCTCGAAATTTTTGGTAGGCATTGTACTCACTGCATGCCCTTTAACTGTAGCAAAAAAGAAGCAAGACAAAAATATATCTCATACCCTACCATAATTATATATAAATGTAAAGCAAAGTTGCATAATAAATATAGGGTACTTAGTGAACTATTTTTGATCAAAAAAAGTATACAAGCCGTCCCACCAGCGGCAAGGTGACCCTAAATTGGGACGGTACCTATACTGCCTATATTAAAAACCTTACTGTATATCAAAGTTGAAGTAATGCATATAAAAGGGTAGACAAATAGGACCGGGTCCCAACTCCAGACCACCTAGGCCCGTGGCAAGCTACATACACACCAATCAGCCCAACAAAGGGCATGCCACACCCTTAAATTGCACAGAATGCAAACAAGTCAAAAAAACAGACAATGTGAACTGAGGTCTAAGATGGCAGACATACAAGAAACAGAGGCATGTTCACACTAGCAAAAAAGAAGCAAGACAAAAATATATCTCATACCCTACCATAATTATATATAAATGTAAAGCAAAGTTGCATAATAAATATAGGGTACTTAGTGAACTATTTTTGATCAAAAAAAGTATACAAGCCGTCCCACCAGCTTGTTTGCATTCTGTGCAATTTAAGGGTGTGGCATGCCCTTTGTTGGGCTGATTGGTGTGTATGTAGCTTGCCACGGGCCTAGGTGGTCTGGAGTTGGGACCCGGTCCTATTTGTCTACCCTTTTATATGCATTACTTCAACTTTGATATACAGTAAGGTTTTTAATATAGGCAGTATAGGTACCGTCCCAATTTAGGGTCACCTTGCCGCTGGTGGGACGGCTTGTATACTTTTTTTGATCAAAAATAGTTCACTAAGTACCCTATATTTATTATGCAACTTTGCTTTACATTTATATATAATTATGGTAGGGTATGAGATATATTTTTGTCTTGCTTCTTTTTTGCTAGTGTGAACATGCCTCTGTTTCTTGTATGTCTGCCATCTTAGACCTCAGTTCACATTGTCTGTTTTTTTGACTTGTTTGCATTCTGTGCAATTTAAGGGTGTGGCATGCCCTTTGTTGGGCTGATTGGTGTGTATGTAGCTTGCCACGGGCCTAGGTGGTCTGGAGTTGGGACCCGGTCCTATTTGTCTACCCTTTTATATGCATTACTTCAACTTTGATATACAGTAAGGTTTTTAATATAGGCAGTATAGGTACCGTCCCAATTTAGGGTCACCTTGCCGCTGGTGGGACGGCTTGTATACTTTTTTTGATCAAAAATAGTTCACTAAGTACCCTATATTTATTATGCAACTTTGCTTTACATTTATATATAATTATGGTAGGGTATGAGATATATTTTTGTCTTGCTTCTTTTTTGCTAGTGTGAACATGCCTCTGTTTCTTGTATGTCTGCCATCTTAGACCTCAGTTCACATTGTCTGTTTTTTTTACTTGTTTGCATTCTGTGCAATTTAAGGGTGTGGCATGCCCTTTGTTGGGCTGATTGGTGTGTATGTAGCTTGCCACGGGCCTAGGTGGTCTGGAGTTGGGACCCGGTCCTATTTGTCTACCCTTTTATATGCATTACTTCAACTTTGATATACAGTAAGGTTTTTAATATAGGCAGTATAGGTACCGTCCCAATTTAGGGTCACCTTGCCGCTGGTGGGACGGTTTGTATACTTTTTTTGATCAAAAATAGTTCACTAAGTACCCTATATTTATTATGCAACTTTGCTTTACATTTATATATAATTATGGTAGGGTATGAGATATATTTTTGTCTTGCTTCTTTTTTGCTAGTGTGAACATGCCTCTGTTTCTTGTATGTCTGCCATCTTAGACCTCAGTTCACATTGTCTGTTTTTTTATGCCCTTTAACTGTGTAGCCAAACCGCTCCTTTTGGTACAGAAACATATCCCACAAGACATGTGTGGACTGGCCTGATATTGATGTGAATGGTCCCTGTTCCTCCTGCTCTTTCTCCTTTGCCACCACCTCATCCATCATTCATTAGCTGAAGCTTTGTTTTAACGGGAGTCATAGAACTGGGATAGTAGCAGGAAAACATCCAGCAATCCTCGGAGGAGGTAGGATATGCGCCAAAACGCTGACCACCTCAGGCCTAGCCGCTACTACAAACATGCGCTTGCATTCCAAGAAAACAAAGCAGACGCTAGCTTCTATCATAATCATCATGCTCCTCATCTTGGCACTCTCAACTCCCCTGATGGAGAAGCCAGGGCCCACCGGAGGAGTCTGGTTCTCTGGTGGGCTCGTTCAATGCTGCCCTAAAGCAGGCCAGGCTAAGAAAAGTGGGGGGGAAGTTTGAAGGAGAAATAGGGGCGGCTGGGGACCGTTTATGGACACCCGGCCGCCCCCTGGCGGCTGGGGACTGAGCGTGGACACCCGGCCGCCCTCTGGCGGCTGGGGACTGAGTATGGATACCTCGCTGCCGAAGCAGCCATGAGGTAGTGGCCAGCTTCGGCCTCCTCCAAACTAAAAGGCCCCATTTCAAGTGCAAGCTAGCAGTATGGTATTGCAGCCTGGGGGTGGGTGGGTGGCAGGCTGCATACTTGCGCTTGCATTGCAAGGAATGGGGGAGGTACAATTGAACACTGCCCTGGGACAAGGACTTGCACGGGGATAGTTGCAAGTCGGCATCTTCTGATGCGGAAAGGATCACTTCTGATGGGCACACTTTTAGGCAGTGACCTGGGTGTCAGAGATGCTTCCAGGGGTCTTCCCCATGCTGTTCCCATGACTTTTCAGCACTGTATGCATGTGTCACACAGCACATGGCCAGATAAGATTGTAAAATGTTAAAATTACATTTCCCGGTAAATGCATTTGTCACGGTTGAAAGCAATACAAAAGTGCAAAAACGCATAAAAAATGCTACTTGTAAACATAGCCCAAGGTGTGGAGGAGTATTTTTGTTTTTGGTTATTTATTTTACCTTATACACAAGTCTTTACCCTGGAAAGGAAGTTCCTTAACATATTTCAAAGGAAAACCGTTTCAGTTTCGTTTTTTAACGTTTTATTGTGAGCCCGTTAAAGTGGCTTAATACCTCTGACCACGTTGTTGACAGCAGTGACCTGGGGGTCAGAAATGCTTCCTGGGGCGATGCCCATGCTGTCCCCATGTCTTTTGAGCACTGTCACTATCGTTTTGGGCACTTTTTTGGCTTTCTACAGACTGCCAGGGGTGCTGCCTCAAAAATGCTCGGGTCTCCCATAGACTAACATTGGGCTCGTTGCTCGGGTCGAGCACCCAAGTATCACGGTGAGCTCGGCCCGAGCTTCGAACACTCGAGCATTTTAGTGCTCGCTCAACACTAGTTGATATCACTAAAAGATTCATGTCAGAGCCGGATTTCTCTACTAAAGAAATAAAGTTACAGAATACAGTAGAACGTTTCCAATACCATCTAAAAGAAAGGAAACATAAGCAATATTCTAGAGATATCCAAGATTTCAAGTATAACAAAGCGTACCTAGTTATTAACACTAAGCCTAACAACTTTGAGAGAGAGACAGATCTATCGTCTACAGAGAACGAATTTTCGGACTCCGAGGGTAGGGACGGAATCCTAGAGGGAGAGGGAGGGGCCAAACAAGGGGCACCCCAAGGTCTAATGATAGACAGTTTAATTCTCCCCCCCCCCCCTTTTTTTAGATCAACCATACCCAATAAGGAGTCGCATGCAACAAAATCACAACTGAAATCTGATATCCAGATCATTAATCTCTCTACAAGACCGCTTAATGATCTGGAAAAGGGCGTCCTTGGCAAAGGATTATCTTTTCTCCCCAGTTCTGACTTTGACCTTTTCCATTCCATTAAAGACCTTAACCTGTTCCTCCGCAAGCTTCGTAGGAGAAAGCATTTTGCTAGACAGGATCATCGTGTCTGCACCGACCTAGGCATTGCGGACGAATTATTACCTGGAGTGAGACTGTTAAACAAATCCAAATTTGTTGGGCTTAGGACCCTTTACTTCTCTCCGATCTAAAAGCACTAAGACGCCACCACCTACCAGAGGACTGGAGTAATAAACAAAGCAGAATATGAGTTCAGCGGTTTTATTGCCTACCTAAGATACATAAGGGGGTGAAGAATTTGAAGGGTAGACCTATTGTATCAGGCATTAATAGTTTAACACAAAACTGTGGCATTTATCTGGACTCTGGTCTCAAGCCTTTTTTAACGGCACTTCAGTCCTTTGTGCGAGATACCCCAGACCTTCTACTTACACTGGAGGGACTAACGGTTGACCCAGATGTCCACCTGGGAAGTATCGATGTAGAATCTCTGTACTCGTCCATTCCCCATGATAAAGGCCTTGCTGCCGTACAGTATTTCCTGAGCATGAGAGGTTGCCAATACCAGGCACACGACGAGTTCGTACTTAAATTATTGAGGTTTTGTCTGACCAGAAATGACTTCCTCTTTGACCGCAGGATCTTCCACCAGCTCAGGGGCACTGCGATTGGCAGTCCTTGCGCGCCATCTTACGCAAATTTGTTCCTGGGCTGGTGGGAGGTGACAGCTGTCTTTGGTGGAGATTTGGACAACTATACCGACAAGATTGAATTATGGACAAGATATTTTGACGATGTGTTTGTAGTTTGGAAGGGCAATCAGGATGAGTTTGACATTTTCATCTCTGCGCTCAATAAGAATGACATCGGCATGTTCTTTACCTCAGTTCTAGAAGACACCACCTTACCATTTCTGGATATTTTGATCAGTTAAAAAACTACTGGCGAGATTGGGACATGTACATTTAGAAAGCCCACGGCAACAAACTCGTTCCTGAGATGGGAGAGTAATCACCCCGTACATTTAAAAAGGGGTATACCCAAGGGGCAATACCTGAGAATCAGGATAAACTGCACAGACATTGCATCCTTTGAACAGCAGGCAAGGGAACTTAGGACAAGATTTAGAGAGAGAGGATACCCGGATCATGTGTTGAGGCGTGCTTATCATTTTGCAAAAGCTCAAAATCGCCGGGATCTACTTAGACCTAGAAAAAGAACTAGGGATGATAAGAACATTAGATTTATTACCACCTATGCTAATGGTGCTCGTCAGATATGTGAAATCCTTGCTAGTCGTTGGTCTGTACTACAGATGGACGATGATCTGAAAAATTTATTGACAGATGGACCTCAGATTACATTTAGGAGGGGTAGATCCAGCAGTGACAGACTTATTCATAGCCATTACAGTATGCCCTGTACCCCTACATGGCTTGATAACCATAAAGGTTGCTTTAAGTGCAATAATTGCGTAGCATGCCCATATCTTAACACGGCACACAGTTCAAGAGTAATATCACCAACAAAACCTACGCAATCAGACACTTCATCAATTGCCACATACAGAGGGTGGTCTATAAGGCCACTTGTGAGTGCGGCTGTAACATCCCTGTCGGCGTGCTGGCATGGCTTTCCACCTCCCACCATGCAAGACCGCCATCTTACCTATCAATCCAGGCTGCACACTTTGCTCCAGTACCTGCTGTGTCTCTTGTCTGATTGCTTAGGGCGGCGGTGCGGCTACTACCTGATTCTTATAGTTCCTGTGTGCGCACTCCTAATGCCTCCCCAGCCTATTGCTGTGAGTCACTGGATACTTAAACCCCCTCCACCCAGTAGGGGGTGCTGAGCAACACTTTCACTCAGTGTGTTCTGTGCAACTGAGTTGCCAGGTCCTGTCCTGTATCTTGTCTGTTTCCGCCCCTGGGGGCTGTATATCCAGGCCTGTTTCCTGTATCTGTGACTTCTAGTCTGTCTCCGCCACCCTGGGGGCTGAGTTCCCAGGCTCGTTCCTGTATCTTATTCCTGGTTCAGTTCCTGTCTGAACTGTGTCCTAGCCCGTTACCTGTTTCTCTCTATGTCCGAACCTTCCCTTTTCCTGCAGTGTCTGAACCTGCACTTAACTCCAACTCGTTGTCTCTGAACTTCTGTATGTGAGTTTTGTGTACACTCGCTACTTCATTGTAAGTACCTTGTGTGTATCTGGTTCTGCTTGTTCACCGCACCTGCGGTTTTTGCTCCGCTCAGCTTGTCTACCGCACCTGCGGTTTTTGCTCCGCTCTGCTTGTCTACCGCACCTGCGGTTTTTGCTCCGCTCTGCTTGTCTACCGCACCTGCGGGTTTCGCTCCGCTCTGCTTGTCTACCGCACCTGCGGGTTTCGCTCCGCTCTGCTTGTCTACCGCACCTGCGGGTTTCGCTCCGCTCTGCTTGTCTACCGCACCTGCGGGTTTCGCTCCGCTCTGCTTGTCTACCGCACCTGCGGGTTTCGCTCCGCTCTGCTTGTCTACCGCACCTGCGGGTTTCGCTCCGCTCTGCTTGTCTACCGCACCTGCGGGTTTCGCTCCGCTCTGCTTGTCTACCGCACCTGCGGGTTTCGCTCCGCTCTGCTTGTCTACCGCACCTGCGGGTTTCGCTCCGCTCTGCTTGTCTACCGCACCTGCGGGTTTCGCTCCGCTCTGCTTGTCTACCGCACCTGCGGGTTTCGCTCCGCTCTGCTTGTCTACCGCACCTGCGGGTTTCGCTCCGCTCTGCTTGTCTACCGCACCTGCGGGTTTCGCTCCGCTCTGCTTGTCTACCGCACCTGCGGGTTTCGCTCCGCTCTGCTTGTCTACCGCACCTGCGGGTTTCGCTCCGCTCTGCTTGTCTACCGCACCTGCGGGTTTCGCTCCGCTCTGCTTGTCTACCGCACCTGCGGGTTTCGCTCCGCTCTGCTTGTCTACCGCACCTGCGGGTTTCGCTCCGCTCTGCTTGTCTACCGCACCTGCGGGTTTCGCTCCGCTCTGCTTGTCTACCGCACCTGCGGGTTTTGCTCCGCTCTGCTTGTCTACCGCACCTGCGGGTTTTGCTCCGCTCTGCTTGTCTACCGCACCTGCGGGTTTTGCTCCGCTCTGCTTGTCTACCGCACCTGCGGGTTTTGCTCCGCTCTGCTTGTCTACCGCACCTGCGGGTTTTGCTCTGCTCTGCTTGTCTACCGCACCTGCGGGTTTTGCTCTGCTCTGCTTGTCTACCGCACCTGCGGGTTTTGCTCTGCTCTGCTTGTCTACCGCACCTGCGGGTTTTGCTCTGCTCTGCTTGTCTACCGCACCTGCGGGTTTTGCTCTGCTCTGCTTGTCTACCGCACCTGCGGGTTTTGCTCTGCTCTGCTTGTCTACCGCACCTGCGGGTTTTGCTCTGCTCTGCTTGTCTACCGCACCTGCGGGTTTTGCTCTGCTCTGCTTGTCTACCGCACCTGCGGGTTTTGCTCTGCTCTGCTTGTCTACCGCACCTGCGGGTTTTGCTCTGCTCTGCTTGTCTACCGCACCTGCGGGTTTTGCTCTGCTCTGCTTGTCTACCGCACCTGCGGGTTTTGCTCTGCTCTGCTTGTCTACCGCACCTGCGGGTTTTGCTCTGCTCTGCTTGTCTACCGCACCTGCGGGTTTTGCTCTGCTCTGCTTGTCTACCGCACCTGCGGGTTTTGCTCTGCTCTGCTTGTCTACCGCACCTGCGGGTTTTGCTCTGCTCTGCTTGTCTACCGCACCTGCGGGTTTTGCTCTGCTCTGCTTGTCTACCGCACCTGCGGGTTTTGCTCTGCTCTGCTTGTCTACCGCACCTGCGGGTTTTGCTCTGCTCTGCTTGTCTACCGCACCTGCGGGTTTTGCTCTGCTCTGCTTGTCTACCGCACCTGCGGGTTTTGCTCTGCTCTGCTTGTCTACCGCACCTGCGGGTTTTGCTCTGCTCTGCTTGTCTACCGCACCTGCGGGTTTTGCTCTGCTCTGCTTGTCTACCGCACCTGCGGGTTTTGCTCTGCTCTGCTTGTCTACCGCACCTGCGGGTTTTGCTCTGCTCTGCTTGTCTACCGCACCTGCGGGTTTTGCTCTGCTCTGCTTGTCTACCGCACCTGCGGGTTTTGCTCTGCTTGTCTACTGCACCTGCGGGTTTTGCTCTGCTCTGCTTGTCTACCGCATCTGCGGGTTTTGCTTTGCTCTGCTCATCTACCGCATCTGCGGATTTTGCTCTGCTCTGCTCGTCTACCGCACCGGCGGTTTCGCTCTGCTCAGCCTGTTCACCGCACCTGCGGTTTCGCTGTGCTCAAGCTTGTTCACCACTCCTGCGGGTTTTGCTCTGCTCTGCTTGTTTACTGCACCTGCGGGTTTTGCTCTGATCTGCTTGTCTACCGCACCTGCGGGTTTTGCTCTGCTCTGCTTGTCTACCGCACCTGCGGGTTTTGCTCTGCTCTGCTTGTCTACCGCACCTGCGGGTTTTGCTCTGCTCGTCTACCGCACCTGCGGGTTTTGCTCTGCTCTGCTTGTCTACCGCACCTGCGGGTTTTGCTCTGCTCTGCTTGTCTACCGCACCTGCGGGTTTTGCTCTGCTCTGCTTGTCTACCACACCTGCGGGTTTTGCTCTGCTCTGCTTGTCTACCGCACCTGCGGGTTTTGCTCTGCTCTGCTTCTCTACCGCACCTGCGGGTTTTGCTCTGCTCTGCTTGTCTACCGCACCTGCGGTTTCGCTGTGCTCAAGCTTGTTCACCACTCCTGCGGGTTTTGCTCTGCTCTGCTTGTTTACTGCACCTGCGGGTTTTGCTCTGCTCTGCTTGTCTACCGCACCTGCGGGTTTTGCTCTGCTTGTCTACCGCACCTGCGGGTTTTGCTTTGCTCTGCTTCTCTACCGCACCTGCAGGTTTTGCTCTGCTCTGCTTGTCTACCGCACCTGCGGGTTTTGCTCTGCTCTGCTTCTCTACCGCATCTGCGGATTTTGCTCTGCTCTGCTTGTCTACCCCACCTGCGGCTCCGTTCCTGTGTCCCAGTCTGTACTGGTCCCTATCCTGCTTGCGTTCCTACCTGCCAGTGCCCATCTGTCTGCATGCCAGCCGTGCCTGCCAGTGCCCACCTGTCTGCATGCCAGCCGTGCCTGCCAGTGCCCACCTGTCTGCATACCAGCTGTGCCTGCCAATACCCACCTGTCTGCATACCATCCGTGCCTGCCAGTACCCACCTCTCTGTATGCCAGCCTAACATGCCTGTTCCTGCATTCTCCCGTGTGGGTCAACAGCTGTGACCGGGGTCTGACATGGAGTAGCACCTGGTCCCTCTGCTCGGTTCCTCCCTGGTTCACGGAGTCGACTGAGCCGCCGTGTGACCTTGGTCGGACCGAGTTGATACTTAGTTACACCCCTCCAGGCACTCCTCGGTTCATGGTCCAGTGGGATCACTAATGCTCACGCCAGTCAGTCCGGGCGTGTGCGTAACAGCGGCATGGAATACATAGGGAAAACTATTCTGGAATTCAGACATCGTATCGGCGAGCACCTTGGGGATACTGAACATGCCAGGGACACGCCTCTAGCCAGACACATTAATAATCACCATGGAGGTAATGTTAAGGTACTCAAATTCATGGGTATTGATCGGGTACCTAAACCTCAGAGGGGGGGGGGGGGGACTGGGACAAAATGGATATTCTACCTGGACACTGTTACACCCAAAGGTCTTAATGAGCAACTTACATATAGTTGCTTTATATAAACTTACTGTGGCTTTCTACCCCCTTTATCCTTACACTTTCTGTTATTGTGAAAACTTCTTCCGGGTTCACTCATATTTGCCCTGCCCACCATATATCATCATAGTTCATTTTTTCCTCTCCCCCACCCTGCCAAAGGTAATCCTATTATCTCATATATTGACATTCTTGATGAATATTTATACCTCATTACACCACCCTCTATTCATGTATGGACTAAGTTTTATACATTTTGCTTTCCACCAGTCTATCCATTGCTTCTTCATATGATCTATATATTGCATAGATCATCTTACATATATATTTATGTACTTTCAATATCCAATTCTCGTTTGCCCGCACTTAATTGTGCTTTAGGGTCATGAATCACCTATGTATCACCAGTGGTACCATGTGTGACGTCATTTATTGTCACACCTTTCGAATGATGCCTGATGGAATGTGTACCTCACTTATAGAAAATAGCAGTTTATGAACGGCACCTGATGTGATGTCACCACTGTGACGCCTCTGGAAGTGACGGGTGCGTCTCACTATGCGTTCCACTTGCTTATCGCGGGTCTCACGCTACCTTAGAGCCAAACGGTAAGAACCGGAAATGACGCATGCGGTCCAGCATGTGTGTCAGCACAGCTACTGTACCACTGGCACTGAGCTTTATAATGGGTCCACCCCCGGAAGTGATGCTTGCGGCTCACCCGGACCTGAGTGCGTTCCTGGATGAGCGCACACTTCCCTCCACATTGATAGTGAATGGTTTATGTATGTGTGACTTACAATCCACATTCCCATATCTGGAAGCTGGTTGATTGGACAGATGGAAATCAGTGACCACCTGTTCTTGTTTCTATCTAACTTACCCTGCCATATATATCCCTGATACATTCCTTGTTCCACATCCCTTATTGCGAGGATAGTGGAGAGTAATGTGGCTCTTATTATAGCACTATAGCCTAGTAACCTTCTTATCATGTATATATGTCCCCTGAGGAATCTTGAGGAAAGAAGAAACGCGTCGGGACACATGTGACTTTTTGTTGAAGGGCAAGTGCAGGGCCTCTTATCGCAGTGGTAGCGGTGGACTGCCCTTGTCAGGGCAGGAGCAAAAGGGGAACCAGGGTAGTGCAGTACCATATGCCTTCCTGAAACTACTGCTGGGACCCTTCTGTTGTACTCCTGCTCCATCAAAGTTAGGCCAGGTTCAGACGAGCATATGACAAACAGACAATTATCATCCACGTCATCTCAATGTCCATTTCTTACATCCGTATGGTATAAGTTTTTATACATCAACATTATAAAAACTGTACAAGACCAAATACAGTTTCCTATGTTAATATTTGGAATGTACCTGTAAAAATTGGATGCAATAAGGACGATCTGTATGGGATCAGTTTTTGTTTTTTTTTACCTGCCGCATAAACTAGGAGAGCCTCATCCAAAAAAATAAACCGGAAGAGATTAGTACATGCTGCGATTATTTATTTATTTTTTCGCGGCCACTTAGTCCATGTGGAACAGCTCATCTGAACAGCCCTAAAGAGAAGCACTGGTCCGTGTTTTATCAGATGTGAACGCTTGGTAGAAGGTCTGCCATGTTTCCCAATGATAATCCGCATGTGCTGTGCACATGCTGCGGAACTTTCCGCTGCGGATTATCATTGCGGAAAAATCCGCAGCACTACCAGTTATTTGGCGGAATCGCTGCGTTTTCGCCGCCATTCACTTGCATTGGAGCGCATGGAATCCGCATCACTGCATCTGTATATGCGGATAACATGCGTTTCAATGTGCGGAGGTACCCGGGTCTGGAGAAGAGGAGACTCTCCTCCGGACCCAGGTACCATAGTACCTGTGAAAAAAAGAATAAAATAAAAAATAAAGATTATACTTACCTTCTGATGGCCCGCGGTGTGCTTGTCTTGGCTTGCCGGCAGCTCGCGGTAGACTAAAGGACCTGCGGTGATGTCATTAAGTCATGTGGCGGGTCACGCGACCGCTGACGTCGGCAGGTCCTTTAGTCTACCGTGAGCTGCCGGCAAGCCGAGACAAGGACACCGGGGGCCATCAGAAGGTAAGTATAGATTTATTTTTTACCATTCTTTCGGTCACTCTATAAAAATCCATGCCAGTTGCATGGATTTATATAGTGTGACCAAATTTTCAAGCACTTTCCAAGTGATGCTAAAAGCGCTTGTCAACCCGCATGCGGAAATGCATGTGAAGAACGCTTCACTTCCGCTTGTCCCTGGCAGGAAAAACGCATGTACAATCCGCATCCGTTTTTTTCTGCCAGGGAGATGCAGAAACGCTCAGGAAAAATCCAGAGCATTTCTGCATCATGGGCACATAGCCTTAGGCCAGTTTCACACATCAATGAAACACAGACTGTTCTCACATTGGGAGTCCTGGCCAGACCACTGGGTCTTATAACCAGAGCTAATACAGATGCAAAAACAGTCCGTTTTTCACGAATAAGTAAAATAGGCTCAAGGAAGATAGGAGTGATAAACTATCCTATCAGAGCAGCTCACTGATGGATTTTCAGCCAACTCATTCTGCAGCCTCAAATAGGCTGCGCAACACAAAGGCTATAAAAGTCGAACACTGCAAAGGTTTAACACCCCCCCGACGTTGTCCATATATTTAACCATGATAACATTGCCAATATTTACATAAACTGACACCTCTAAATAATGATATATTCATTTAATACATGATATTTTATACCAACTAGGTGACAACCTTGAAGACCATTCAGCCACCCAACTATGCCAGACTCCTGACCAACCAACAAATCTGAGTAATCCCACAAACATTGGGGCCACTAGGTTTCATATTTCACTAAAAGGGCTGTGCTCTATGAAGACTTACTTTTTCAGTGGAGGAGATTTTTAGTAGTGTGTCTACTTGGTACAAAGCGGTGCCGCTTTCTTGGCGAGAATCAATGTTCAAACGGCAACTCCCAGTGTCATCATTTGCTAAAAGCTCAATATCATTCCACATGTTGATGCTGCATTTTCCTGTAAAGAAATATTATATATAGTTTATGATGCACAGCAAATCTGCAAAAAAATATAAAGTAACAGAACACTGATTAAATATTATTTAATAGAAAATTGTTATTTGGAAGATTTTATTCCATGTTATTATATCTAAAAAAAAATAATCCTGTATTAAGTTTTCCTGCCCTCACATTCACCAGTAAATCTCATAATAAACTGATATTTCCTATGCATAATGAGCCTGTATTAATCTCATTTTAATTATGGGAAGGTTTACAATTAAAGAGATTGTCCAGCCTTAGGCTACAAGTCTGCAGTCACTACATGTGACTGCAGACTTGTGAATTGTCACATTGTGCGCACTGTGAGGATTCTCCAGTGCCGGAGACAGAAGCAGGCAGGCACATGATCGCAAGAATGTGATTTGCATACTTCCGGACACATTCCAACTAGACGTGCCCGAAGCAAGGCCACACACGTCTAGTCGGTACATGACCTATGTATGCAATTTGCTGGCACTGGACAATCCTCACAGCGCGCACTGACTGCAGACTTGTTGCCCAAAGCCAGACAACCCCTTTAAAGGGAACTTGTCACTCAATTCTTGCTGTCCAGAAGACAGAGCAGCATGAATCAGAGCCAGGCTGCCCGAAATATAGTTTAATGATCCCGCAGGGGACCATAGAAAGAAACCACACTAGTGTGATGCTGTCCTCGGCTGGCTTCTTGATAGGTCTTTCACGTGTGTGTACTTAGCGAAAGACCCGTCAATCATCTGGTGCAGCGCAGTAAAAATCTGGACAGAGACAACCCGGACTAGTTTAGCCTGCCCCAATCATTCCCTGTGTGATCAAACTATACAAACGTCAGACCATTTCAGAAAAAAAATACCTGACTGAAATTGTGCAGCCAGGCTCTGATGCATATTGACAGTGGTTTAAACAGTATGAATAGACTGACAGGTTTCCTTCAAAGTTAACACTGCTGTGGGGCAAATTTCAGAAAATCCACCATTTTCAATAGATGCAGCTCACCTCCTCCACCTCCCTGCACTGGTCACTGAGCATGCCTAGAACACTCTCCCATAGAAGGCAATAAGCCATCTCCAGACAATAGCTTCTAATGTCTTTGTAGTTGCTCTGTAACGTAAATTTCTGAATTCTATCAGGGCAGGACCCATAATTATGTACAAAAAATAAAGAAACTGTCAATCCAGATAGGAAAATGATACTGACACGCATTATTTGCTTTTGATAATTAAACGATACATGTGATATATTCCTATTAGCTCCTTCCCAACATGGAGATTTTCCTCTTTTGTTTTTTCCTCCTCTTCTTCCCAGACCCATAACTTTTTTACTTTTTGTCGATAAGGAGGGATTTTTGGTACTCACCGTAAAATCTCTTTCTTGGAGCCTTCATTGGGGGACACAGGACCATGGGTGTATGCTGTTGTCACTAGGAGGTTGACACTAGGCAAAAAAAGAAAAAAGCTCCTCCTCCGCAGTATACACCCGCCTACAGGCACCAAGCTCACCAGTTAGTGGCTAAAGCAGTAGGAGGAACCTAAAACAATTAACTACGCAATGCCCAACCGTGAAAACTAAATTAGATGCCCAACAGGGCCCACTGTACCTATGCCCAAAATCAGGGAGGGTGCTGTGTCCCCCAATGAAGGCTCCAAGAAAGAGATTTTATGGTGAGTACCAAAAATCCCTCTTTCTTTATCGCTTCATTGGGGGACACAGGACCATGGGACATCCAAAAGCAGTCCCTAGGGTGGGAGAACAAAAAAAAAGGTAGCCACAGACTAGTTCTTACTGCAGGCAACCGCTGCCTGCAGAACCTTCCGTCCAAGACTGGCATCAGCTGATGAATAAGTGTGGACCTTGTAAAACCTTGAAAAGGTGTGAAGTGAAGACAATGTTGCAGCCTTACAGATCTGAGAAGCTGAAGCCTGATGGCGAACAGCCCAAGAGGCCCCCACCGCCCAGGTGGAGTGAGCCCTTAGCCCCGGAGGGGGAGATTTGTCCGAGACGCGATATGCCTCCAAAATGGTCGAACGTATCCAACGGGCGATGGTTGACTTGGAAGCAGGGAGACCCTTGCGACGCCCCTCAGGAATGACAAACAGGGCGTCCGAACGCTGAAGGGAAGCCGTTCTAGAAAGGTACACACGTAGAGCTCTGACCAGATCCAGTTTGTGCAGGGATTTCTCCCGAGGGTGCACTGGGGCCGGGCAGAAGGAAGGCAAAACAATGTCCTCATTGATGTGGAAAGAGGAGACTACTTTTGGCAAAAAGGAAGGCACTGGCCTGAGCACTACCTTGTCTTGATGGAAGACCAGAAAAGGCGACCGACAAGAGAGGGCTGCGAGCTCTGCAACCCTCCTAATAGAGGCAACAGCCACCAGAAAAACCACCTTCCAGGAAAGCAGAGAGGCTGAGATGTCCCGAATGGGTTCAAACGGGGGCTGTTGAAGAACGCTCAGGACCATAACAGGTCGAACTTGATGGACGCAAGTCTTTATTCGGCTTTACAAACTATGTTACTATGTTATATTAAGGTCCCATGGATCAACCGGGGAACGATAAGGCGGCGCCAGGTGAGCTACCCCTTGAAGAAACGTCTTGACCTGAGGACGGAAAGCCAAGTTACGCTGGAATAGAATGGATAAAGCCGAAACTTGGCCTTTGAGAGTGCTTAGAGAGTCCCGCCTCCAGGCCAGACTGAAGGAAGGCCAAAATGACCGGTAGAGAAAAGGACATGGGAGCCAGCTGATCCTTCTCGCAGTGACTAAAAAAGGCTCTCCAGGTTCTGTGGTATATGCGCGAGGTTGCGGGTTTCCTGGCACTAATTAGGGTCTGGATGACGTTGTCCGCAAAACCCGCCTTCCTCAACACTGTGGCCTCAACGGCCATGCCATTAAATTCAGAGAACGAGAACTCTGATGAAGAACAGGTCCCTGAGAGAGGAGGTCCGGACGGTCCGGTAGTCTCCAGTGGGAGTCGACGAGCAGGTTTACTAGATCTGCGTACCAGACGCGTCTGGGCCAATCCGGGGCTATTAGAATTACCGGTACTCCCTCTTTCTTGATCTTTTTGATGACCCGAGGGATCAATGGTAGAGGGGGAAAAAGATAGCGCAGCTGGAACTGAGACCATGAGATGACTAGCGCGTCTTGAGCGATCGCAAGGGGATCGCGGGACCGGGCTACGAAGGATGGAACCTTGTGGTTTAACCGAGAAGCCATGAGGTCGACGTCCGGCGTGCCCCATCGTGAGCATATCTGACGGAACACCTAGGGATGGAGAGACCATTCTCCTGAGGCAAGGCCCTGCCGACTGAGGAAGTCGGGCTGCCCAACTGTCGACCCCCGGAATGTGTACTGCTGAGATTGCCGGAACAGTATTCTCGGCCCAAACTAGCACTCTTGTCACCTCTTTCAAGACAACGGGTTCTTGTCCCATGCCAACAGAAAGGCCAGTTGAAGAGGCCGAGTATGGAACTGGGCAAACGGGATAGCTTCCATAGCTGCCACCATTTTTCCCAAGACACTGATGCACAGGCAAAGACGTCGTGGATTTGGGTCGGAGAGAAGGTGAATCCCCCGACGGAGAGAGTTTATCTTCTCCCTCGGGAGAATGACCCGGGCATGGGTCGTGTCGAACTGCATCCCTAGGAAGGTTAAGCACTGAGATGGGACCATGGAGGATTTGTCTGTGTTGATCAGCCAGCCTAACCGAGAAAGCGTGTTCAGGGTGATCGGGAGACTGTGGAGGCAGTCCCTGAACGTGGGACCCTTGATCATTAGGTCATCGAGGCAGGGGATAATTACAATCCCCCTGGCACGTAGAATGGCCATGACCGTCGCCATTACCTTTGTGAAAACCCTCGGGGCGGAGGCAAGCCCGAAGGGGAGAGAAGTGAACTGGTAATGTGCGTTCTGGAAGGCAAATCGAAGGAACTTCTGATGTGGTGCGCAGATTGGGATATGAAAATACGCATCCTGAATATCCACTGAACATAGATATTCCCCGGCCTCCATCGAGGCGATTACCGACCTGAGGGACTCCATTCTGAAGTGACGTACGCGTACCTGTCGGTTTAGTTGCTTGAGGTCTAAGATCGGACGTAGTGAGCCGTCCTTTTTTGGAACGACGAAAAGATTTGAGTAGAAACCCGAACACCTTTCTTGAAGGGGGACTGGAACTATAACTCCTGAGCGCAGAAGGGAGGCAATGGCCTGAAGGAAACCAGGTAGTAGAGAAGGATGCGGGTGGCGGGACCTGAGAAATCGTGTTCTTGGTATGGCGTTGAACTCGATCTTGTAGCCTGAGGTCACTATCTCCTTGACCCAGGCATCCTCTATTGCCGATACCCAAGGGTCTCGGAACAGAAGTAGACGGCCGCCCACCCTGGGAGAAAACCCAGGTGGGAGTGACCCCGTCATGCTGAGGAAAATCTGTTGGAACGTGATCGGGTTCCAGAGGGCTTGGAAGAGCGACCCTTTGCGCGCCAGTTGGGAGTGGGCCTAAAGGTAGGCTTACGTTTGTCCTGCTGTGCTGGGGTACGGTCCTGTTGAGAGGAGGGTCCTGGTTGAGCGAAGCGACGAAAGGACCGAAACTGAAGGTAAAGTTTCCTAGGAAAAGGGCAATTAGGTCTCTGCTGAGGAAGGGAAGTGCTCTTGCCCCCAGTGGCATCAGAGATGATCTGGTCTTATTTAGACCCAAATAGTCTGGAGCCCTGAAAAGGGAGATTTGTTAGTGATTTCTTGGAGGCCGGGTCGGAGGCTGGGCGCGGAGACTGCTTTTGATACCCAAGTTGAGGCGAAGGAAGGACAAAAGAAGGTGCCAGCAGCCTCAAGGGCTGACTTAGCCAAGGCCTCAACCTGTCTATCCGTAATGTCCTTGAGGGAAGAACCGTCTGGAAGGGACAGTACCGTCTTAGCCGAGAGACGAGAGACAGGAGGATCCACAGAAGGGGACTCCGTCCATCTGCTGACGAGGTCGTGGTTAAAGGGGTATAGCATGTCTAACTGTTTCTTTCCAGGATGCTCCCATTGTTTCTGAAAGACACTATCAAATTCTGGTTAGAAAAAGTGCGTGCCGGTCGCTTGATTCTCTTGAAGGAAAAGGAGTAGCCCTGAGAAGGGCTCTCGTCCTCTTTAACAAGCAGAATCTGATTGACGGCCAATATAAGGCTGTCAACCATGTCCTGGACTCTAGAATATTGGTCCGTGTCGGATCCAGAGTCAGAATCTGATGCCGTGTCTGATCCCGGAGCGACCTCTGGGGAAGAGGTGTGAGATGCAGGGAGCAATTTGGAGTCTGGAGAGCTGGAGGATGAGCTTGTGTGAGTCCGTTTCTGAGAACGTGCCCTCGGTCTGCCCTTAGAAGGAGGGGGCAGGGGTACCTGCGAATCGTCCGTTGGAACGTTCGGAGCACTGGTGGCCGTAGATACCATGGGCAAGCGTTCTAGGACCTGCACCAGAGATTGAGATACCTTGGTGAGGTCAGAGATAGACTGGGACACAGCAACAGCCCACTCCGGAGGAGGGGGAGTTACCTCGTCCTGGGCGGCAGGGGGGGTCTTGGGTGCCAGCATGGTGGGAGGCTTGCAGGTCGAGCAGAAAGCCGTTATCAGACCCGCGGGCCACTTAGTACTGCAAAGAGCACAGGCGTAATTTGTGACTTTGTGAGTGGGACGGACAGAAAGCTCCCTGGCTTTGGGCATATGTGCCTAACCAGGAATACTGCAGAGGAGGGAGCCTGTGGTGTGTGGAGGTGTCAGAGTAGGGCCTGCCCGGTCTGGAATGGGTATGGTCCCGTATCCCCCGTCGGAAACTCCGGAGCCGCGGTGACAGTAGTAGGGCTGCGGTGATGAGGCAGTCAGACAGAATGATGCTGCCGGAGCCAGACCGAGAGCAGCGTAGAGGGGCGGAGCCGGAACGGAGCATGTTGCCCTGAGCAAGCTAGGTGAGCAAATGCTCCAATAGGCAGAAGGGATGGGGGCGGGCTTAAGAACTCGGCCGCTGATAGGCCCCCGGGATAAAAGTGGGCGTGACGGAAGCGTCATATTGCTCCTCGGTCTAGATTGGCCGGTTTCCAGGAGGGGCGTATACCTGCCAGAAAGAGTAAAACACACCCCGAGCCGCCCCAACGGAGAAAGCGCGGGCAGAAATGCCGTGCAAAAAAGAACAGAGAAGGGGGGGGGCTGTGGGGGACGCCATGCTATTGTGAGTCCGAGGCCCCCGGTTCGCTTCCTGATGTATGTGAGGAGAGGGGGCGTGGACAAGCGCTGCTGTAAGCGAGCGTCGGCGGGGAAATGTGATGCCCCCCTTATTATCCCAGGATTTAAGGGGCCCGCTGATAGGCAACTCTGTGCCATAGCTGATGTGAGGGACATGGGGCTGAGGAGGCAGCAGGGAGGGATTGTACCTTTCCCGATGACTCTTCTTCCTCTTGCCCTCTGAGGATGGTCACAGGAGGTCCTCCGTGGATAGGGGGGATCCTGGCTCTTCCTCCTTCCCGAACTGACCGGTCCTGGACAGTGCAGGAGACAGTGTCAACCCCAGAATCTGGGGGAAGGTCACCGTAGTGACCACCGTCTCCCTCCCAGGCCGCTCCGAGGAGGGGGCTGGGGTGGGGATGGGCAAGGACTGGCCACCGAGAATCACCCTGAGACACCCGAAGGAGAGAGGGGATAGGTCTTGCCCAGCGGGTCCGAGAGTGGGCGATGTGGGAAATGCCACACTGCTCTCTCGGTCGCTTGAGAATGGGGATAACAGGGGACGCAGTGTTCCCTGTTAACCCTGAAGAGCTGTATCTGAAAAATAAAGAAGAAACATTAATAAAACACAACGGGGTTGGATCAGTAGGATCCAGGTCTACCTCCTACAGACACTAAGCTTAAACTGGTGAGCTTGGTGCCTGTAGGCGGGTGTATACTGCGGAGGAGGAGCTTTTTTCTTTTTTTGCCTAGTGTCAACCTCCTAGTGACAACAGCATACACCCATGGTCCTGTGTCCCCCAATGAAGCGATAAAGAAAGATGTATTAGGGCTTGTTTTCTGCGGATAAATTGTACTTTTGAATTACATCATCCATTTTATCATGTGATCTACTGGAAAATGGCAAAACAATTCTAAGTGCGACAAAACTGTGCAAAAAAATGCAAAGTGGGTTTTGTTTTTACGACATTTGATATACAGTAAAAATGGATGGCAATATGATTCTACAGGACAGTTCGCTTACGGCGAAACCAAACATGTGGTGAAAAAAAAAAAACAGACATTCGTAAAAGAAAATTTCACTTGTGTCGCCCTTTTCTAAGCCGTACACTGGTTTCATTATTCGGTCAATGGAGCCGTATGGCAAATTTTATTTTGCACCCTAAGCTGACATTTTTATCAATACCATTTTGGGTTAGAGCTGATGTTTTGATCGCTTTTTATTTGGTGTTGCAGAGGTTGAAAAATAAAAATTCTGCCATTTTGATCCTGTTTCTCATTACAGCATTTACCGATTGGGTCAATTAATTTTATATTTTAATAGGTTGAACTTTTAGGTACATAGAGATACAACAGGTGTATTTTTTTTATTTTTAATGGGGGGAAAAAAAGAGGGTGATTAAAATTTTTATATCTTGTATTTTTAAAAATGTTTAGGCTTTTTTACATTTTTTATTGCATTTTATAGTCCCCTCTGGGAACTTGAACCTTCAATTGTGTATTGAAAAATTCATGGTCTCCTTTAAACTCCAGCCATAAATTAGCTATCAGAAGTAATGGTAATAGGCAATCCATCGGCGCCCCACCATTGTGTTATAGGTGGATCAATGGGTGGTTAGAACAAATCAACAGTGACATTTAACAGTTTAACAGTCGCAGCCTCCACTATGGTCCATTGATGACATTTACTAACAGATGATGGCTGAGTAACACAGCCATCATCTGCCAGGAAAGATGCGGGCTCGGGGAAAAAAAAAAAAGAAGGCCAAACAGACTAAGGAAAGCAATGAAAGGGACCAGCTACATGACATACAAGTACATCATATGTCGAGAAGGGGTTAAACAATTTTAAAGTACATTTTACTCTAGAACATCGTAGAAACAATAATCAATCCCTAACTCCCAAGGGTTTTGAATTCATTACAATTAAGTAACGTGCTTGATCATTGACTCAAACTTTGCAACCAGAATGTTCAACCAAGTGCCTCACTCATTTACATTTTATGCTTAAAGGGAACCTGTTAACTGATTAATGCCGCCCAAACAACAATTAATTCTGCAGGGCCCCATCAATCAAAAAAAAGAAGACAAAAAGAAAAGAGCCCTATAAAATTTTACTTTTATTCCTATAGATAAGAACAATACATAAAGTTAGTGGAGGATATAAAAATACACATGTCGAGTATATAGATTGTGTAGAGTAGGGAGGGATAGGGTTAATATTTCTGACCCTCTGTTTTCTTTGCCACTGGGGCTGGAACCCAAATAGTGGTGAATGCAGTGGCGCCCCCACTCCTCCTCGTTTGACCTCGCTATAGTCCCTTATTGACCCTATACACTAGTAATCTAATTGGGCAACAACAGAATTAAAGGTAAGGAACAAATATATAATAATGCAGTAATTGACTCACAATGTTAAAGTGCACAATTTTTGCAACAACTAACACGTCCAGTCATGCAGAAAATGCATCACATTGTTAAAGTGCACAGTTGTTTTGCAGTCAACAATGTATCCACATACATGTGTCTAAACTAGATAAATGATGAATAAAAATAGTTTAAATTGCAGATGTGCTTTGTGCAAACAAAAATTAAACTATCGGAATGGATTTGCACAATCCCTCAACCATCCCTGTACACTCATCTAAGCCTGCAGAGATACACGAAAAAGCTGATCATAGATCCCAATCTCACACGTTTCCCCTCACTAGATCATGGAGACCTATCAATCATCTGGAGCAGCACTGGAGAATCCGGACTAGCCTCCTCTCTCCATATGGTCCACTGCTCGCTACTTATATTTTCTCTGAAACTCCAAAATGTATCTGCCAGCAATCATGCAGCCAAGCTCTGATTTGGGCAGCATAAACCGACCGGCAGGTTGCCTTTACTCAGCCAGAAGTCTGAAACTTATTAAAGGTGTCTTTCCAGACAGGAAAAAATAAACAATCTGGCTGTCCCTGTAAGGAGTCCCCCAAATCAGGGTGAATTCGCTTTTTAGCTCACCCTTCAGCCATCCTTGTGGTTTGTTATTGTTCACACTCTGATTTCTTCCTCTGTATCTCTAGACTACATTTCTCAAAAGACCATGAGCTCTGCCTTCTTTACCAGAGCTGTATTCATCCTACAGCTCGCTCACTCACACCAACTCCACCTACAAAGCACCATCCTGAGACTACTACAACCCCTGGCAAAAATTAGGGAATCACCGGGCTCGGAGGATGTTCATTCAGGTTGTTTAATGTTGTTGAAAAAAAGCAGATCACAGACATGGCACAAAACTAAAGTCATTTCAAATGAAAACTTTAGGGCTTTAAGAAACACTAAAAGAAATCAAGAAAAAAATGTGGTACTCAGTAAGGGTAATTTTTTTCAGACCAAGCAGAGGGAAAAATTTATGGAATCACTCAATTCTGAGGAAAAAATTATGGAATCACCCTGTTAATTTTCATTTCCAAAACTAACACGTGCATCAAATTAGATCTGCTTGTTAGTCTGCATCTAAAAAGGAGTGATCACACCTTGGAGAGCTGTTGCACCAAGTGGACTGACATGAATCATGGCTCCAACACGATAGTTGTCAATTGAAACAAAGGAGAGGATTATCAAACTCTTTAAAGAAGGTAAATCATCACGAATGTTGCAAAAGATGTTCGTTGTTTACAGTCAGCTGTGTCTAAAATCTGGACCAAATACAGACAACATGGGTAGGTTGTTAAAGGCAAACATACTGGTAGACCAAGAAAGACATCAAAGCGTCAAGACCGGAAACTTAAAGCAATATGTCTCCAAAACAGGAAATGCAAAACAAAACAAATGAGGAACGAATGGGAGGAAACTGGAGTCAATGTCTGTGACCGAACTGTAAGAAACCACCTAAAGGAAATGGGATTTACATACAGAAAAGCTAAACAAAAGCCATCATTAACACCTAAACAGAAAAAAAACAAGGTTACAATGGGCTAAGGAAAAGCAATCGTGGACTGAGGATGACTGGATGAAAGTCATATTCAGTGATGAATCGCGAATCTGCATTGGGCAAGGTGATGATGCTGCAACTTTTGTTTGGTGCCGTTCCAATGAGATTTATAAAGATGACTGCATGAAGAGAACATGCAAATTTCCACAGTCATTGATGATATGGGGCTGCATGTCAGGTAAAGGCACTGGGGAGATGGCTGTCATTACATCTTCAACAAATCCCCAAGTTTACATTGATATTTTGGACAGTTTTCTTATCCCATCAATTGAAAGGATGTTTGGGGATGATGATATCATTTTTCAAGATGATAATGCATCCTGCCTTAGAGCAAAAACTGTGAAAACATTCCTTGAAAGAAGACACATAAGGTCAATGTCATGGCCTGCAAATAGTCCAGATCTCAATCCAATTGAAAATCTTTGGTGGAAGTTGAAGAAAATGGTCCATGACAAGGCTCCAACCTGCAAAGCTGATCTGGCAACAGCAATCAGAGAAAGTTGGAGCCAGATTGATGAAGAGTACTGTTTGTCACTCATTAAGTCCATGCCTCAGAGACTGCAAGCTGTTATTAAAGCCAGTGGTGGTGCAACAAAATACTAGTGATATATTGGAGTGTTCTTTTGTGTGTTTTTCATGATTCCATAATTTTTTCCTCAGAATTGAATGATTCCATCATTTTTTCCCTCTGCTTGGTCTGAAAAAAATTACCCTTATTGAGTACCACAATTTTTTTCTTGATTTTAGTGTTTCTTAAAGCCCTAAAGTTACCATTTGAAATTACTTTAATTTTGTGCCATTTCTGTGATCTGCTTTTTTTCAACAACATTAAACAACTGATTGAACATCCTCCGAGCCCGGTGATTCCAAAATTTTTGCCAGGGGTTGTATTCAGGCTTAAAATGGATAAATCCCTGCCCACACTATTTCTCCCTCCTATTATGCAGTGAGACTCCTGCTGTGAATAATGTTCTAGGTGGGA
Source organism: Phyllobates terribilis (assembly GCF_046119375.1). Classification (NCBI taxonomy): domain Eukaryota; kingdom Metazoa; phylum Chordata; class Amphibia; order Anura; family Dendrobatidae; genus Phyllobates; species Phyllobates terribilis. The sequence continues at coordinate 357,987,743 of NW_027362761.1, forward strand.
CACTTGCACCACAGAAGCTCAGCGCACTACAGGAGAGCAATGAGATATGCATTTATTCTAGCATGATCTAACACTCTCGAATACCCAGCGTTTTGAAAACTGTAGGTCACCTATCTGACCTTTTTTTGTTCATTTGCACTTGATAATGGATCAAGTTAACAATGGATGAAACATAACAAAAAACTTCTGGTTTTCATCTGTTTTTAATAGATCTTCATTGACAATCCGATCCATAATAGAATAGGACACAATCAATCTCACGGATTTGTTTTTTTAAAAAAAGATCTGTCTGTGGATCAATGAAACCCTGAGTACGTGTGTGTTGTCAGTTTAAAAAATGTGCAATGGATGAGTGAATGTAGCCTTAGACACAGCCAGAACTAGAAAACAGGCTAGTTCTTGGATTCTCCACCTGGATGTTAAGTCTGGTATCGTTCGAAAACTAAAATTCAAGCTTCAGACTCTACATTCTACCTGCTACAAATGATTAAACCCAAAACAAATCACATACTACCATTCTAAGTTAAACCCCAATCCCTCCCCCCAACTGTGCTTCACTTTAAAATTTAAAGGGGTTGTCCGAATCTTACATATTAATAACATATCTGTAGGATAGGTCATCAATATAAGACTCGTGGAGATCAGACACCCAGTATATCCACCGATCAGCTATAATTTGTTCAGATGGTTGCTGGATATAATCAATTTACGAGGAAGAACACATCTGTTCATACACTGTCTAATGCATACATGTAAAACTCTGTCCCACAGAGTGATGTTATTTGGCCCGCGACACCAGAACCACCACCCCTATGTGGGGCCCATTATTTTGCATGGAGGACTACGTGGGGCCCATTATTCTGTATGGAAGACTACGTGGGGCCCATTATTCTGTATGGAGGACTACGTGGGGCTCATTATTCTGTATGGAGGACTACGTGGGGCTCATTATTCTGTATTGAGGACTACGTGGGGCCCATTATTCTGTATTGAGGACTACGTGGGGCCCATTATTCTGTATTGAGGACTACGTGGGACCCATTATTCTGTATTGAGGACTACGTGGGACCCATTATTCTGTATTGAGGACTACGTGGGACCCATTATTCTGTATTGAGGACTACGTGGGACCCATTATTCTGTATTGAGGACTACGTGGGACCCATTATTCTGTATTGAGGACTACGTTGGACCCATTATTCTGTATTGAGGACTACGTGGGACCCATTATTCTGTATTGAGGACTACGTGGGACCCATTATTCTGTATTGAGGACTACGTGGGACCCATTATTCTGTATTGAGGACTACGTGGGACCCATTATTCTGTATTGAGGACTACGTGGGACCCATTATTCCGTATTGAGGACTACGTGGGACCCATTATTCCGTATTGAGGACTACGTGGGACCCATTATTCTGTATTGAGGACTACGTGGGACCCATTATTCTGTATTGAGGACTATGTGGGACCCATTATTCTGTATTGAGGACTATGTGGGACCCATTATTCTGTATGGAAGACTTTGTGGGGAACATTATACTGTACTAGATGGTGGCCCGATTCTAATGCATCAGGTATTCTAGAATATGTATGCGGCCGACCGGGCGCAATCAGCAGAGCGGTGTTTAAATTTGGCGCCAAAATCGCTGATTGGTCACGGTTGCCGGCCGGGTACTTCCGCTGCGAGCAGCTGGGAGATGAGCGGCTGCTCTCAGCAGAAGCATCCCGACCGGTGGCGCCGCTCCCCGGTCCTCCGTTCACACTTGCCGTCGGGAGATCAGCGGGCCAAGCCGCTGATCTCCCGACGTTAACCGCATGGAGGTCAGCGGCGCAGCAGGTCGGGGTAGTTCTGCTGCTAGCGCCGCTCATCTCCAGGCTGCATCGCCGCTGACCTCCGTCCAGCAGATGAACCGCTAACAGCCGCCATCTTTTTTCTGAAATCCCGCGTTGCTGAGTGGCCGCGACCGGACCAATGAGCGACGCGGGATTTCCTGGACAGACAGACAGACAGACGGGATAAGACAATTATATATATATATATATATATATATATACACACACACTAGTTGGCCCACGACTTTGTCCAAGTTTTTTATTTTGGCCCTCTGTGTGTTTGAGCTGGACATCCCTGGTCTAGTGGCTGCTGCTGAATACTACACCCTTTCTTCTATTCAAGATTCAAGCTGGGGACGAGTCGATTAGTCCAAGAGTTGGGTCCCCAAGCCTTCTTCAGCCTGCTTACCTAGACTATACATACAGTTAGGCTATGTGCCCACAATGCAGAAATGAAGCAGAAAATTTCTGCATCATTTCTGCATCTCCCTGGCAGAAAAAAACGCATGCAGATTGTGCATGCGTTTTTCCTGCCAAATACATGCGGATTTGAAGCGTTTTCACATGCGTTTCTGCATGCGGGTTGACAAGCACTTTTCAGGCGATTTTAGCATCACTTGGAAAGTGCTTGACAACTAGGTCACACTATATAAATCCATGCAAACAGCATGGATTTATATAGTGTGACAGTAAAAATGTTTAAAAATAAACCTATACTTACCTTCTGATGGCCCGGCGTGTGATGCTGCGCTCGCTCCTGTCTGCCAGCTGATTGCGGGACACTGAACTGAAGGGCCTGCGGTCACATGACTGTGACAACACCGAAGGTCCTACAGTCCTGCCCGCAAGCAAAGGGAAGGAGACCGGGGGCCGTCGGAAGGTGAATATAAACTTTATTTTTTATTTTATTCTTTTTTTTTTACAGGTACAATGGTACCCAGGTCTGGATAAGAGTCTCCTCTCCTCCAGAACTGGGTACCATCCGCACATTGAAACGCATATAATCTGCTTGTACAAATGTACTGACACGGATTATGTGAGTCTCAATGCAAGCCAATGGCGGCGATTACGCCGCGCTTCCGCAAAATTAATGGACATGCTGCGGATTTTTGAGCGCAGCATAAACGCTGCGGAAAAATAGGTAGCATTGGCATAGAACTTGTGGCATCCCCTTGGGGACCATGGGGTGCGGATTACCATGCGTTTAACAAGCGTCTATGCTGCGGAAATTCCACAGCATATACGCTTGAAAAACGCTACGTGGGCACTTAGCCTTAGATACAGAAATATTTGGACTCTGCATGCCACTATTTTAGATTTAAAGTGAAACTGAGATACGATTGAAGTGTAGACTTACAGGTTTAATTAAAGGGGGTTGAAGAAAAAATATCTGGTGAAACGTTTAGGAATTCCAACCATTTTTCTATGCAAATTGTCTCTTCAGAGAGGAAGAGGACAAGAACTCTGGCGCCACCTATTCCTAAAAGTTAATATCAACCCTTGAAGATTGCCATATGACTTAGGATAAAACCCAAACCAGAATCTTAATTTGCAGACACGGTGTTTTGGGGTGTTGCCCCTCATCAGTGCAAAGTATGAGATCTGATTTGGCAAAGTGAGAGACTCTGGACTGCGGTCTAAGGGGTAATGTTCCTCCTTGTGAAGAGTGACATGTCAAGCCTGGCATGTCAGAGTGGGAGACTTAAAAGCCATTCATGCTCCGGTGGGAAATTAAATAGGCAAATTGTCTCTTCAGAGAGGAAGAGGACTAGAACTCTAGCGCCACCTATTGGAAGCAGCGATCCTAAAAGTCAATATAGACCCCTCAACGAGCCTTGCAATATGACTTAGGATAAAAGCCAAATCTCGCCAAATCAGATCATATACTTTGCACTGAGGAGGGGCAACACCTCAAAACACCATGTCTGCAAATTGAGAAAGTGATCACTTATCCTGTGAAAAGTCGATAGCTTTCACCACCAGGAATATCCCTTTTATATACGATTAATGTAACTTTCTTCAGCAAGCATATATCAAGGCTAAGTGCCCACGATGCAGAAATGCTGCAGAATTTTTCCGCATCTCCCTGGTAGGAAAAACGCCTGTGGATTTTACATGCGTTTTTCCTGCCAGGTAGAAGCGTTTGTCAAGAGCTTTTGCATGCATTACTGCATGCGGGTTATCAAGCGCTTTTTCAAGCGATTTTAGCACCAGTTGGAAAAGTGCTTGACAACGTGGTCACACTATATAAATCCATGCAACCGGCATGGATTTATATAGTGTGACCACATTAGTAAAAAAAAAAAATGAATAAAAATGGTAAAAAAAAAAAATTATACTCACCTTCTGATGGCCCTCGGTCTCACCGGCGGCTCGCGATGGTATAAAAGGACCTTCCATGACGTCATTTAGTCATGTGACAGGTCACGTGACCACAGTCAGCGGTCGCGTGACCCGTCACATGACTAAATTATGTCATAGCAGGTCCTTTTAGACCATCGCGAGCTGCCGGGGAGCGAGGACGCATCACTATCGAGACCGGGGGCCATCAGGAGATGAGTATAATGTTTTGATGTTTTTTTTTACAGGTACTATGGTACCCAGGTCTGGAGGAGAGTATCCTCTTCTCCAGACCTGAGTACCATCTGCACACTGAATCGCTTAATATCCGCATGTGCACATGTAGTCATACGGATATTATGTGATTCAATGCAAGTCAATGGTGGCAATTACGCAGCATGTACACAAAATTAATGGACATGCAGATTATTTTTCCGCAATGATAATCCACAGCGGAAATTTCCATAGCATGTGCACAGCACATGCCGATTATCATTGGGGACCATGTCAAGTATTACCAAGCGTTTTTTTAAGCGTTTTCGTTGCGGAAATTCCGCGGCAAAAAAAGCATTGCGGGCCCGCAGCCCAATATAGCATTGTTGGAAAATAAAGTTGCATGAGGTCCCATTCACAAGACTGGGCAATCGGATTTTTGGAATTCTGTAACTCTCATACAATCTCCTCTCCTGCAGAGTCTGCGTTTACTTTGTCCTCATTCAGATGTGTGTGTTTTGTGTTTTCCAAGGATAGAATACAGACCCATTACAGTCTATGGCTCACATGACAGCCATTTTGTATGGATTGACCACAAAAACAAACGGAGTCACTGATCAAACCCACCCATTAGAGTCAATGAGTGAAAAACTCAGAGAGCAAACTGATACCATCCAAGTGCTGGCATTTTTTCCTGTTTAATGGCCAAAAGCTTTGAAATTTTTACTGTTTGCAAAAGGTTAGGTTCACACGAGCGTATGAAAAACTGCTCAGTTTCATCACGAAAAGTGGGACGATTATTTTCTCACTTGTCATCTGTGCACAGTCCATATGCAATTAGATTTTTTTTACAGCAGCTATTACTCATTTACAATTTCCTGTTACAGAATTGCAATGTGTCTGTAAAAATCAGACGTTATACTGTGGCTCCGTATGACGTCCGATTTTATTTGCGCACCCAATGACTTCAATGGTCGAGTCTCATCTGATTTACACAAGTAACTAGTGCAGGCTGCGATTTTTTTTTCACACGTAGATTCGGTTAACCTAATCGAATTCAGTTCACTAACTAGTGAAAAAATGGTTATCTGCACTACCCCATTGAATAACATTGGCCCAACCGCTGCCCGTTTTATTCACGGACAGGATTCGGAGCGAAAATATGGTTGTGTGAACGATCCCTAAGAGAAAAGTGGATGCCACACTGATGGTAAAAATCCGATCCAGTACACGGATTTAGAAAAAATTATGTCTGATGCTTAATGAGGGCTAATTCATCAGCGTAAATGGCGGCTTTTAGGGACGTCCTTCTTGGGTGTCTGAGGTGTAAAATGTCATCCTCTAACAGCTCCACCTTCATGCCGGCCCTGCGGTTACACATTTGGACACTGGGCATCCCGGCATTACACACAACAAACACATTGGCACAACACTCACCCTGGGTGCATCCACATTTGCCAACTCTTAAGAGAGATCTCCCCATGTTTCCAGAGTTTTATGTATAATATTCATCATCCCTATTTTACATCATGTGAATATTGCCATGCTTTAACATATGGAAGAAATAGAGGGGGCTTCCATTGGACAAACCATCTAAGAATGGGCAACCCCCCATTAGGCAGAGCAGGGGCCTCTGCGCACAGCAGCATGCCCTCACATCACCACTATGATCAGTAAACATTGGGCCACCAGCCCCCCGGCCTGAACGGTGCCCATCAGGACTCTACCGTGAGAGGACATTAGTCTGGAGTATTGGATAATCCGGAATGATGGAAAGCTGGCCCTGACAGCCATGTGAGGGGGCTGCTCGCCCTGTGTGCATGGTGCATACACTCACCAGGCCGCCCGCTCCACCCACCTCACCCGTCTATCAATCACCTCACCCCCTCATCACCTACCCGCGGCGCCCGCGAGCACTTCACGCGCTAGAATCTGGCGGGAAGGAGACAGTGGCGTGAGTTGCTAGGTTACTCTGACGTCACGCCACGTTCCCAGAATGCTCAGCGCGAAGACTGCTTCCTTCCATATACGGGTATGGTAAACGCTTCTCATTCCTTTGGGTGGTCTGTGGGGGCATGCTGCTTGTTTGTGCGGGCTCTGGGGGGGATGGTGCATGCCTTTGGGGTCTCTGGGGGGGGGGATGATGGTGCACGATGGGAATGTTTTTGTAGGGGGCCATCTGCTGGGCTTTGGGGGTAGGGGGTTTATGCTTGGGGAGGCGGCTGGTGTGGGTTTATGCTTGAGGGGGGGTGGTCTGGTGGGATTTGGGGGGGTTTATGCTTTTGGGGCCCTCGGGTTGATGTGGGGGGATTAATCCTGGGGACCATCGCTGGGGGTGATTTGGGGTGGGGGGGTTAATGCTTCATTTGGGGACACAAAAAACATGGGTGTATGCTGCGGACACTATGCAAAAAAAAGCTCTCTCTTCCCCAGAAGGGTGCATCATCAACTGGCATGAAGCTAATCCGTTTAGTTTGGTGTCAGTAGGAGGCAGACACGTGTCTGGACCCAGGCCCATCTCTACCTTAGGGTGCTTTCACATTGCGTTCTGTCTCCCTGTCGGGGCATACGTCTGGAATCCCCGGCAAAACGGGGTTTGGACTTATGCGCTGACCATAGACTGCAATGGTGACGGCAAAGCGAACGTGTGCTTTCCGGAGTGTATGCTCACAGGAGGCGGACACTCAGACATAGGCTACTGTGTCCGAGAGTCCGCCTCCTGTAGGCGTACACTGTTGAAAAAAGTGCACGTTCTCTCTGCCGTCACCATTGCAGTTTATGGCCCCCGTCGGCTCATACGTCAGACCCCGTTTCCTGGGGATTTCGGACGTATACTCCGACGGGACACAGAACGCAATGTGTATGTAGTCTTAGATTTGTGTTTTGTTTTGTTTTATTAATGATTCCCCTTTTTCTTTCAGATACGGTTTGTGAGGGCGACAGTGGAATTGTTTCACTACTGTATCCTCTGTGGTCTGCGAGGCAGGACCCTAACACAACAAGAGTGTTTGGGATTCTGCAACAGATGGTCCTTGGCACTAATCTTCTGCCCACTTGCCCCCCAGATCCAGAAGGTGCAGGGAGGGAAGACTGATCCGTTACCTGCCAGCTGCCCGAAGGTCTTTGTCCAGGTTATCTCATGCCCAGCTTCATCATCGGTCTGCGAAGAAGGATTCAGGTTCTTCAGTACAGATATATCCTACCAGGCAGTGAGGGTGCTCGAATCGCCACCTCCACATTTTCCAGAGGCTCCTGCGGCCCCTTCTCTTAAAAAACCCAGACTTCAGTCTAGACTTTCCCCAGTACCTGGGCCACACCCCTAGCAGCCTAAACAATCACACATGCTGGCTCTCCAGTGCTTTCTGCCCTCCACCTACCAGGGCACACTTTGCATTCTGGTGCGCAAGAACCCTGCACGTGTTTTTCCTGACGCTACCTTTCTCCTGCTCGGTGCCATCTTTCTGTCGCCAGTTTATAACACTGCCGCAGCTCACCTGAATTCTGCTGCCTCATCGCCTGGTTCTGCCGGATCATCGCCACCTTCAGTGTCTCCAGGTCCTCAGGATGCAGGGTCTGAGTAAGCTCTGCCACTGGGGGCAGCTCTTTATCCACAGCCTAGCTCCCCTCTAGCACCTGTTTTTTTCTCTTCTCTCTATACCGATCCCCAGGGAGTCTCACTCCCATTGTCCTGCATTTTGCATGTTTCTCCTGTAACAAAAAATTTCCCTCTGGTCAGACTTGTTCCCTCTGCCAGGACTGCAGTCCGCCCACAATGTCACCTCCCCAGGAGCACCTCACTGCCTATAACTTGACTGCGCCCCCCCCTGCAGCCGCCTACTCAGCCCTGGCAGCCAGCAACATCACCATCCACATGGCCTCATAGCTGAAATCATGGAACGTGGATTCAGTTTCCAAAAAGTCCACCAGCCTCACCTTCCAGGGCTCCCTCCTTTTCGAAGAGCTAGATAAGATGATCTCTAATGCCATGGGGGGTAAAGAATATTTTGCTTCCGCAACAGAGGGCCAAATGTCCTCCTCCCAAGAGACGCCCAGTCCACTTTTGGTCCTTTCGGAAATTTTCAGTGTAGAACAGCAACCAAAAGGAGAACTCTCTGACCCGCCAGGGAAAGAGACCTTCCTTTAGACTAGCCCCCTCCTGGCATCAATGAACCCACTAGCGCTGGTCTGCCAGGCCCAGATCTAGCAGATTATCGTCGGTATGACGCGGTGTTCCCACCTGGGATGTTTCTCAGGGTGGGTAGCCGTCTCCTTTTGGTTCCGGGATGAGTGGCTCTCAGTAGTCAACAACGCTTGGGTCTGAGACGTTGTCGCCTACAGCCACAAAATAGAATTTTCCACGCTGCCTTGTTTTCGAGACCAATTTCCCCAAAGACCCCCTTCCCTTACTCCTGGGTTTTTCAAGGCTATTGATTTGCTATCCAAAGCAGGCATCATGATCTCATTTCCAGGACGCTGAGACATCAGACACCGGAGGCAGGCCGAGGGGTCGGGGCAAAGACCTTACCCACAATCCTCCCATAAATGCACTTTTATAAAATTAGAATTATTTCTATACATAATGTTAATGTTATTTATGCAATATTTGTACAATTAAAAGTTTGAGATTTCTGTGGTTATGGTTATTTGTTTCTTTTAAACTTGTTCTGAATGTAAATAAAACATTTCTCTGATTAAGCTTCCACATTGTATTTTAGCCTTTCATTTTACTCAGGAAAGCCCATGATGCATCTGTGTAAACCATGTATAAGGTACTATAATAACATGTTTTAGACAGGTAACCCACTTTTGAAACAATTAAGTTCACTTGTACAAGCTGCATAGATGAAAACCTGCTTAAAAGGAACCTGTCACCTGGTTTTCCCCATATAAAGTATGACCACCACCTGTATGGCCTTTATATACACTATTCTAGAATACTGTATATAAGTCCCCAAGCTGATCTGCATAACGTAAAAAAAAACCTTATATTAGACTCACCTACAGGGCGGTCCCATCCAATGGGTTTCTCTAGTGTTAATCCTCCTTTCTTCAAGTGGTTGATGTTTCCTACATCATCCAGACAGTGTCTTACATCGCTCTCCGGCGCTGACACATAGAAGTGTGCCTGCGCAGGAGCATGATGGCAGATGCTGTGTGGCTGACGTTGGACGTGTAATCCACATGAAGCAGAGAAGGAGGACAGTGTTGTATGAAGACCAGCGACATCCACAGGACTGGACGTTACTAGATTGTGCCTACCGTGCCTCAGACCACCGTGAGGACGGTACTAGATGGTGCCGACCGTGCCCCAGGCCACATGCTGCAGAAAGGCAGTTATCTATAATATAACGGGAGGTTCGTGTCTCTGAAGCCTCTATAAACTGCGCAAGCGCGACACGCCTGTGCAGTCTGGCTCCAGAGAGAAGAACGCATGGAGCCGTTACAGGTAAGAGGAGTGTATGGCGCCGGAAATCACGGTATGCGTAGACACTGAACGTATACCGCTATCTCCAGTGCCATACCTGACCGAGAGGAGCATTGCCGCGGCGCCTCTCTTTTCCGGAGACCGGGGCAGGAGTGAGGCGTCGGAATTGGTGCATAAGCATAGCGCTATCCGGCGCCATTTTACTGAAGACACATTTGCAGTGTGTCCTCAGCAAAATGGCGCGGTATGGGCACACGCGTACTCCGGAAGAACACAGCAGCGCTGGAGCACAGGGAAGAAAGGTGAGTATGTGTTTATTTTTTGGTATGCGTGATAGGGATGAGGGGCGCCACGCATACCAGGATTGCGGGGTGAGGAGCGCCACGCATACCAGGATTGGGGGGGTGAGGGACCTCACGCATACCAGGATTGGGGGAGGGGGTAAGGGACCCCACGCATACCTGGATTGGGGGGGTGAGGGACCCCACCATACCAGGATAGGATGGTGGAGCAGCACAACTACCAGGAGGGGGGCAGCACATACCATGGGAGACCATATACCAATAAAGATGCTCGCTACCCAGACGTAGAATGGATTCCATAGCTAGTTTGAACTAGAGCTGAGCGGATCAATTCATGAGACACTGGACAGGAGGCCACGAATCTCTTACCTATAGTGTTGCATGAGCGTGCTCGGTTTACCCTTTCACCGAGCATGCTCGGGTGCTGCCTGAGTATTTACGGCGTGCTCGGGATCTATGCTCGAGCCACTAGTGCTGTTAGACATCTGTGACACATGCAGGGATTGCCTAACAAACATACAATCCCTGCATGTGTCACTGCTGTCTAACAGCTGCGACAAATGCAACCGCGGCGGCTCGAACATAGATGCCGAAAATACTCGAGCAGCACCCGAGCGTACTCTGTGAAAGCATTAACCGAGCACACTCATGCAACACTACTAACCTTACCTCATCCGGCGTGACTTTTGATTAGCCAGGGCTGGCATGATGTCATCTATGCGTTGTGCTTCTTTCAGTTGGGATCTATGGATTTATTTTCTGTCCATTCAACTTTCTCATCTTTATGTAGCTTCACTATTTGACATCTGGCTTTTTTGTGTCTGCAAGGCCGTGTTCACATGTTGAATAAATACTGTATTTTTTTGTTTTCTGTAGATGTCCACACCAAACTACACCATAACAATCATCTCTGATTATTGCATACTTGCTGCATTTTTTTATGCCTTTTCCCCCTTATTTGATGTTTTTTGGTGCAGATGTGAAGCAGCATTGTTCATTTTTTTTTATAATACAGAATAGCTTTGATTCTGCACTTAAAGTAACTGCAGTCTTTTTACATGCGTTTTCTCTCTTTTTAGGCTCCACATAGAAGCCACTAGACGTAAAAAAAAAACATAACTGTACCGATCAGCAGCGTCTTTAGACCACAAAGCGGTTTTCATTAAATCGCATCCACTTTTCTTGGCCATTTAAATGCTGCAAAATGACTGTTCCAAAAAAAGCAGCTGAAAAAACACAGCAGTTATGCTACATCTGAACACGACCTAAATGTCCAAGCACAGTGGATGGGATTTAATGAAATCTACGACTGCAGTGCAGCTAAAGACGCAGCTGAACTATGCGGATTTCATAAATTTTATATATATACATTACAGACCAAAAGCTTGGACACACCTCATTTAAAGATTTTTCAGTATTTTCATGACTATGAAAATTGTACATTCTCACTGAAGGCATCAAGACTATGAATTAACACATGTGGAATTATATACTTAACAAAAAAGTGTGAAACAACTGAAAATATGTCTTATATTCTAGGTTCTTCAAAGTAGCCACCTTTTGCTTTGATGACTGCTTTGCACACTCTTGGCATTCTCTTGATGAGCTTCAAGAGGTAGTCACCAGAAATGGTTTTCACTTCACAGGTGTGCCCTGTCAGGTTTAATAAGTGGGATTTCTTGCCTTATAAATGGGGTTGGGACCATCAGTTGTGTGTTGTGCAGAAGTCAGGTGGATACACAGCTGATAGTCCTACTGAATAGACTGTTAGCTGCTTTTTTCTTGCCATAATACATATTCTAAGTAAAGAAAAATGAGTGGCCATCATTGCTTTAAGAAATGAAGGTCAGTCAGTCCGAAAAATTGTGCAAACTTTGAAAGTGTCCCCAAGTGCAGTTGCAAAAACCATCAAGCGCTGCAAAGAAACAGGCTCACATGAGGACCGCCCCAGGAAAGGAAGACCAAGAGTCACCTCTGCTTATGAGGATAAGTTTATCCGAGTCACCAGCCTCAGAAATCGCAGGTTATCAGCAGCTCAGATTAGAGAACAGGTCAATGCCACACAGAGTTCTAGCAGCAGACACATCTCTTCAACAACTGTTAAGAGGAGACTTTGTGCAGCAGGCCTTCATGGTAAAATAGCTGCTAGGAAACCACGGCTAAGGACAGGCAACAAGCAGAAGAGACTTGTTTGGGCTAAAGAACACAAGGAATTGACATTAGACCAGTGGAAATCTGTGCTTTGGTCTGATGAGTCCAAATTTGAGATCTTTGGTTCCAACCACCGTGTCTTTGTGCGACGCAGAAAAGGTGAATGGATGGACTCTACATGCCTGGTTCCTACCGTGAAGTATGGAGGATGAGGTGTGATGGTGTGGGAGTGCTTTGCTGGTGACAGTTTTGGGGATTTATTCAAAATTGAAGGCATACTGAACCAGCATGGCTACCACAGCATCTTGCAGCGGCATGCTATTCCATCCTGTTTGCGTTTAGTTGGACCATCATTTTTTTTTCAACACGATAATGACCCCAAACACACCTCAAGGCTGTGTAAGGGCTATTTGACCAAGAAGGAGAGTGATGGGGTGCTACACCAGATGACCTGGCCTCCACATTCACCAGACCTGAACCCAATCGAGATGGTTTGGGGTGAGCTGGACCGCAGAGTGAAGGCAAAAGGCCATCAAGTGCTAAGCATCTGTGGGAACTCCTTCAAGATTGTTGGAAGACCATTTCCGGTGACTACCTCTTGAAGCTCATCAAGAGAATGCCAAGAGTGTGCAAAGCAGTCATCAAAGCAAAAGGTGGCTACTTTGAAGAACCTAGAATATAAGACATATTTTCAGTTGTTTCACACTTTTTTGTTATGTATATAATTCCATATGTGTTAATTCATAGCTTTGATGCCTTCAGTGTGAATGTACAATTTTCATAGTCATGAAAATACAGAAAAATCTTTAAATGAGAAGGTGTGTCCAAACTTTTGGTCTGTACTGTATATATAAAATATATATATTAAAGACAGCACCATTTAATCATTACTCACTAGTGGGTGCCAGGCCTCCAAACAGTCTGTCCAAACTGTTGCATATCAATAGAAAGTATATCAAAAGGCAGCACTTTTGTATACTATTCAGTTACATACATAGTGATAAGATTTTAGACAAATACATTATTATCATCAATATCATGATTAGTGTTGAGCATTCCGATACTGTAATATCGGGTATCGGCCGATATTCGCGGTATCGGAGTTCCGATACTGAGTTCCGATACTTTTACAATAACGAATACCGGAATCGGAAGTTCCCATAATGCCTGCGCTCTGCAGTGTCTCTGATGGATGACAAGCTGGATGGCAGTGCTCAGCTGCGATCCAGCCTGTCATCAGAATGCCATCCCAGCGTGGGAGAATTCTCCTGATTGTTTAAAAGCCGGCGGGTGGTAAAAAGCCGCCGGCTTTTAAACAATCACACAGCCCCATACTGCTTCCCCGCAGCCTACCACCCCGATCCTCCGCTCCCCTCGCCACCTCCCATCCCGATCGTAAGTTAGGACCGGGCGGGGAGCACAGCACCAAGGAGCGGGGAGCGAAGGACCCGGGCGGGGAAGCCAGCAGTGAAAAGACTTCACCGCGGGCTTTCCCGTTCTGTGCTGCGCTCTCCCGCCGGTTATTTCAAATGAACAGCTGAGGTATCAGGGGATGCCGATCAGCTGTTCATTTGAAGTAGCCGCAGTGCCCTCAGAGGGTTCATGTTTGACTGCATTGCATGAACTCACATGAACTTTCCCATGGCCGCACAGGTCAGCCACACCTCCCAGACCATCAGACCGGTCATGATTAGTGTGTGCGCGGTGTCTGTGCGATGTCTGCGGGTGTGTGCGTGCAGGCAGACATAGGCCGATGTGACACTACTACTCCCATCGGTCTATGTCTGTCCCCCGTCCACTCGTGCCAGCAGGATCAGCTCGATGGGAGCAATAGTTCCCATCAGCCTGATCCTGCTATTTAAACTGCCCCATATGTTATTTTTGCCCCTATACGTGTTTTATTCTTTTAGGCCCCCATATTTTTTTTTTGTTTTTGTTTTTGGTCCCCAATAAATTTTAAATACATTTCATTGGTGGCCAGTGGTTACCTAAAATAAATTAGTTTATACATTACCTGTCCCCGCCGATCGCCACCTAAAATAAAGTAAAAAATAAAAAAATACACCTATACTCACCTAGACACCTAATTCCCCGAAGCCATCGATCTCCTGTAATAAAATAATAAACCACAACCTTATCCTTACCCCTCCATAGTAGTCCACGAGTGTCCCACGAAGATCTCCAGTTTAGAGCAACCACATAGAATGTGACCGCTCTGAACCGCTGCCACCGCTAGGATGACGGGGCCGTAAAGCAGCCCCGTCATTGCATAAGCGGGTACGCCGGAGCTCAGGCAGCGCTGCTCCGGTCAGCTCCTTTACGGCCCTGCTGTACCGTGAGAAATTCCCACAGTACAGCAGTGCCGTAAAGGAGGTCTCCGGAGCTGCGCTGACTGAATACACTCCGGTGACCTAAGTCAGGGGCTCACGCTGCTGGGAGCGGACGTGTTCCCAGCAGTGTGAGCTTACAGCAGCAATGACAGCTGTCACAACTCCAGATGTGACAGCTGTGCATGGGAGATCAGCGCAGGAACGTGGACAGGTAACTATTTTTTTTTAGAAAACTAAGAATTAAATAAAATGGTGTGTTTTATTTCAAATAAATTATTTTTTTCTGGGTGTAGTGTGTGTTTTTTCTTTTTAACACTTTGTAGGTTAGTAATGGGGGTGTCTTATAGACGCCCATCATTACTAACCTGGGCTTCATGGCAGCTGGCGCTGACATGAACCCCACCACTATTACCCCCTGCCACCGCACCAGGGCAGCGTGGAAGAGTGAGGCTAAGTGCCAGAATTGGCGCATCCTATGGATGCGCTATTTCTTAGGCGGCTGACGGCTGATGTTTCTAGCCTGGGAGGGGGCCAATATTCATGGCACCCTTCCTGGGCTATTAATATCAGCCCCCAGCTGTCTGCCTAGTCTTTGCTAGCTATTAAAATAGGGGGGACCCCACGTCATTTTTTTGGGGGGGTCTCCCATTTTAATAGCTAGTAAAGGCTAGGTATTCAGCTGGGGGCTGATATTAGTAGCCTGGGAAGCTCCGTGGGTATTACCCCCTTCCCAGGCTTCAAACATCTGCCCCATCTGTCTGCTTAACCTCCGCTAGAGACTAAAATTATGGGGGATCCCACGCCAATTTTTTTTTTAATAAATCCTTTATTTTAACACTAAATGACACTTGAGGGGTTAATAAAGATGCAGTCCCTAAATTATTATTTATTTTTTAATTAATTTTTCCCCAAAATTTTGACGTGGGCTTTGCCATATTTTTGTATGCCAGCCAGGTACAGCATCCAGGAACGGGCTGCCCCCAACTCCCAGCTGCCTATTTGTACCTGGCCGGACATAACAATATAGGGAAGCCCTTTTTTTTTTATTATTTCATGAATTTCATGAAATAAGTTAAAAAAAAAATACGTGGGGCTTCGCCCTATTTTTGTGTCCAGCCAGGTACAACTAAGCAGCTGGGGGCTGGAATCCACAGCGCAGGGTGGCCTAAGCTTTGTGGGCCCCCCCTGCTGCGAACTGCAGTCCGCAGCCACCCCAGAAAATGTTGCGTTCATAGAAGCGCCATCTTCTGGCGCTGTATCCAGCTCATCCAGGGACCTGGTGCGGTGGCTCACTGGGTAATAAAGGGGTTAGGGCCAGCTTTGTATTATTCGCTGGCCCTAAGCCCGAAATTCATGGGGTCACGCCAATATTAGACATGACCGCAATGAATTTCTAGTAAAGTATTTAAAAAAAACACAACACCCAGAATAAAGTCCTTTAATTGAAATAAACACACAATTCTTTATTGTTCTAAATTAAACTCTACTTACTGTCACGCCCATTCCAGCTGAAGCCAACGATCTCCTGCAATAAAAGTAAAATAATAAAGCAACATCATCCTTACCTTTCCATGGTTCCCAGGACAGCTTCAGCTCTGCTACATTGACATGACAGGCTGGATCGCTGCAGAAAGCTGCCATCCAGCCTGTCATCCCGCAGACACTGAGAAGCGCAGGCATGCTTGCGCTCCTCAGTGTCTGGCTGTGACGGCATCCCGATGAGCCGACAATGAACTCAGCTCACCTCATGCACGTCACTGACAGCGTGGGAGAATTCTCCTGCGCATGCGGTGAGCGTGAGAGACTCGGCTCATCTGGATGTCGTCACAGCCTGACACTGAGGAGCGCAAGCATGCCTGCGCTTCTCAGTGTCTGCGGGATGACAGGCTGGATGGCAGCTTTCTGCTGCCATCCAGCCTGTCATCTCAATGTAGCCGAGCTGGAGCTGTCCTGGGAACCATCGAAAGGTAAGGATGATGTTGGTTTATTATTTTTCTTTTATTGCAGGAGATCGTTGGCTTCAGCTGGAATTGGCGTGATGGTAGGTATGGTTTAATTTAGAACAATAAAGAATTGTGTGTTTATTTCAATTAAAGGACTTTATTCTGGGTGTTGTGTTTTTTTTAAATACTTTACTAGAAATTCATGGCGGTCATGTCTAATATTGGCGTGACCCCATGAATTTCGGGCTTAGGGCCATGGATGAACCTAGGAATAGGGAATTCCATGGAAGGGTGTTTGGGTTTTGTAATAATATATTATCTCTCCGTTCACTTATGGACACAGGAATTACCATATGGATATTGTTATTGCAATATAAATGAATTGAGAAACTGTTAACAGGATGGTGTCCCTGATAATGAGAAGTGGGCGCGGTTTTATTATTAATAGAGGATAGGAGAAATCATTGAAGTACATATTTTGTTTATATTTGAAGAAAATCTTCTGGTGGGGCTTGTCAATTTAAAAGATGGCGACCATAGCATTAGAAGTGTAATGCGCATGCCCGGTGACGTCACGATGTGGGCAGACTAGGTTTGCCCTGGTCATGTGACGAGATAATGTGGGTCTCCTGGGAGACAAAGTAGTTTTAGAAGAAAAAAGACTCAGCATATACAACCATGCACACCCAATATTGAAAAAATGCAAAAATCTTTATTACATGATTACACACTGACAACACAGAAAGAAATAAAAACATTTAAAAACAGACAAAGCATTACAATGTTCATGGGGGAGAAGAATGGCAACTTCAATATTCCAAGGCAATAAACCCCCCCTAGGCCACAGGTATAATTTATTTCTTTAATAATGTCTTATTGTACAATATTGATTTTGACCAAGCTATGTCACCCTAATTAAGAGTGGCACAGCACAACTAGACCCAGTATAGGTGATGGACCAGACACTCCCAAATAGTCATAAATCAAAATAAATCAAGGAATGAGTGGGAATAGTCACCTGCTAGTGCCAGAGGCCTGTACAATCTCAGTTGTCACCAAAATATGTCACCCAAGTCGTGTATGACATGGCACAGCTAATCCAAGCATAAGTGGCAGACTGGGCACTCCTAAGTGGTCACGGGATAAATCAAAGAGTATACATTGGCATAATTACCTGCTGGCACCAGGGACCCTACGCGTTACGCTGCTAGACCGCAGCTTCGTCAGGGGTATGTTGTCAGTGGACACATGTGTATTTTAAATAGTCTGACCAATTTAGTGTGACTCCCTTCAGGTGAGGATCCATGCTCTCACGTAATCTCTCTAGCGTTATGGCATGTCAGCCGGCCACTTCCTGTTTCCGATGTGTTTCACCCAGACGCTATGGTGGAACGCAACCGGAAGTAGATGATACGTCATATCCGGTTAAAGAACCACCCCCTCAAGAGTCACAGGGGATATGATCCCTTCGCGTGGTTGCAATAGAGAGGAGGCTAGCGTTCCAAGGAAGGATGGAACGCAAACAAACCCCGGAAGTAGCGCGTCCGCTACAAAATTACCGGTAAAAAAGAAAAGTAAAAAGGGGAGAGAGCTAGCGCTGATTAAGATTAATAGCTGGCCAGGCTAGAAATACCAAAGGAGCAAGATATAATTAGAGTAAAAAGTCACCAAATGTGCATAAGAGTGTGATCGATGACACAATACAAATATGGAAGACTTACTAAACAGACCACCCACAAACAAACATGAAACAGTCAACAAGACATATAAATACTGAGAGCCACAATAGTGGCTAATAAGGCCAAATGGCAACATATATGAGTGCAACGACGGTTGCAAGCATATATAAATAATATTAACAACTAATCATACTTGCCACTCTAAAGATAATTCAAAAGCTGAAAATTGACTCATTATAAGATAACAGAGATGCACAAGCCCGCCACACAAGGGAAGAGAAGAGGGAAGAGGGAATGGGGGGAACTAAGAGACCCCCAATCTTAAATAAGGTTCCAATTGTAAGGGCACCATGGGAGTTCAAACCAAGTAACCAGTGAATGAGAAATCCTCATTCATGCCCCTGGGGGCCACTGTATCGAGAACAAAAATCCACCTGGATTCTGATCTCAATAGATCCTTAGTGTGGTCCGGATTACGTGGATTGGGCCTCATTTTCTGGAGGCCCGTAACTCGCAATTTATTGGGGCTACCAGAATGAAATTGAAGAAATTGCAGGGCCACTGAGGAGATGGCCCTGCCTTTCTTCAAGTCCTGTTCAGCTAGATGAATATTGGAAACATGTTGCTGTACCCGTCTGCGGAGTTCCTGCAATGTTTGACCAACATAAACCTTCGGGCAGGGACAAGTCAATGCATATACCACGTTTGTGGACCTGCAATTGATAAAGTCCCTCAAATGGTATTGATGATTATCAGTGGGATTAATAAAAGTAATGCTTTGTCTGTTTTTAAATGTTTTTATTTCTTTCTGTGTTGTCAGTGTGTAATCATGTAATAATGATTTTTGCATCTTTTCAATATTGGGTGTGCATGGTTGTATATCCTAAGTCTTTTTTCTTCTAAAACTACTTTGTTCAAATATATCAGGGTACTATAGCACCCCGTTACATTTATATTTCTATAGCAGTGCCCACCTTTTTGAAGTTGGTTTACAGTTTTTGTCAGTTTTCTGACGTTCTAGAGTGGTTGCACGCAAATATTACAATATTATATAACTTTCTTCATTATATGATTATCATTTAATTTTGATTTTACATTTTGCTTCATAAATTGGCTAATTGGTTGTGGCTCTCCTCTAAGGATAATGGCGTTTGATTTTGAGGCCAGGGAAGCGGCTTGGAGCAAACAGAGTTTGACTGCCTTTCCTTCCCCTACACTGGCGGAGGACAATGATTATAACCGTCTTGCACGGGATTTGACGGATCTGCACAAGTCGGTCACACGAGTATGGTGGAATTTATCCAGCCTTGAGGAGTATCAGAGACTCTCTATCTTTCCACGTGGATTGAGAGGCTAGATATTTCCAGGCTGGGAACCAACCCCGGAATTTAAGTCTACATGGGAATCAGGTTTAGCACAGTGTTTCAACATCCTTATCAATATGTTAATTCAACATGATAGGGATCTTTTTCAGACATTGAAAATTTGTATCAAATCATTGGAAACACAGATGTCCAAATATGATCACAATAAATTTATAGTACCCTTCCAAACTAATTTGATCGTCTTGATAAGGACACCATGGAGAGGAAAAGAGCCAAGTTGAATCGGGATAAGGCTGATTATGATGGGGGCCAAGCCTATAAATGGAAGCACAGGGGTAATCTGCGTAAACTTTAATCTACAAAACTTATAGAAGGAGGATCTCTGTCAAGCATAGGTCATAGTGACCATTTTTTAAGCTCAGAAACGAGCGACACCGACGGTGGACGAGACGGGGGAAACGTAAGCAACGGCAGGAAAAAAACAGGACCAAATTCCGTAAGGACCATGGCCATCAGGACATACAGGAAGAGGAACAGACTTTGAGTCAGAGTCCTGACCAACTCCAGATCATCAATCTTTCCACGTATACATTAAATGACATTGAGAGGTCTGTACTACAGAAGGGTCTAACTTTTTCTCCCATGGTGCCAGTTGATAAATTTATCTTGTTAAAAGATTTGTATCTCTTTTGTAGGAAAATCATCTTTAAGGTCATCTATAATAAATCTGATTTACTACCAGATTTGTCCTCTCCTACTGATAGACAGGTCTTCTCTGACCTACTTGAACTCCTACAAGACAACCAGGCATACCAAGGTAGGAGAAAGTTTCCGCATCGACAACCCTCAAAGATCTTACCGTCCCTGTCTATGGTCCCAGTTATGTGCAGCATGAGACGGGGCATTATCATGCATGAAATGATCTCGATGGTCCAGATGGATGGAGTGGAGGATGGCTGGTTGATGGACACCCCATGCAAACACGGCTACGGCGCTAACAAGGAGGAGGTGGACTAATGTTTTGGGCTGGAATCATGGGGAGAGAGATTGTCGGCCCTTTTAGGATCCCTGAAGGGGTAAAGATGAACTCCATAATGTATGTTGAGTTTCTCAAACAGCACTTCCTTCCATGGTTCAAGAAGAAGAACCGTGCATTCCGCAGCAAGATCATTTTCATGCATGATAATGCCCCTTCTCATGCTGCACATAACACATCTGCATCTCTGGCTGCTATGGGCATAAAAGGGGACAAACTTATGGTGTGGCACCCATGCTCCCCTGACCTCAACCCCATTGAGAACCTCTGGAGCATCATCAAAAGGAGTGTCTATGATGGGGGGAGGTAGTTCACATCTAAGCAACAGCTCTGGGAGGGTATTCTGTCCTCATGCAAAACAATTGAAGCAGAAACCATCCAAAACCTGACAAATTCAATGGACAAGAGAGTTCAGAAGCTCCTTTCGAACAAGGGGTCCTATGTGCAAATGTAACATCACCTAGAATAAAGTTTTGAGTTGAAAACTGTTTGATTTCAGTTTGTAATAACCTGCTAATGCTTATAATTTCAAAAATGACCATTTTTTTGTTCTTTATTAAAATGAAAAGGTTGAAAACTCTGTTGTGCATAATAATTTGGAACATGCATTTTGAGTGCAGTTTGAGTTTTTTTTTTTTTTTTAAATATACTGTTATCATAGGCAGTTTGTACAAAAACCTTTCAATTGTACTCTAATAATTATTTGACTGGAAAATTACAATGACTGCAATTCATATAGGTAATTTGGGAAAATCTGAGAAAATATTATTTGCATAATAATTTGGAACATAGTGTACTTTGGAAAGGAGTGCCCTCCTTTGTCTACAGAATAACCAGGAACTCCTAATTAAGGAAGCAGACAAAGGGGGAAACGTTGTCTTATGGCCTCGAGGTATGTATACTGCTGAAGTACACAGGCAGCTTAATAATAGCAGATTTTATTTGAGACTTCCTTCGGACCCTACACAGGTTTTTTCGGCCAAGCTTGAACGGCTAATCCTGAAGGCCTTCTCCATGGGGATCATTAATAAATAGGAGAAGGAATTTATGACAGTGAGGAAACCTACAATCCCTACGTTCTATGTCTTGCCCAAAGTCCACAAAAATTTGGACTGCCCACCTGGCCGACCCATTGTGTCAGGCATAGGAAGCATTTGTGAAAAGGCATGTATTTACATATATTTTTTCTTGCAGCCCCTTGTTACCAGCTTATCCTCTTATCTCAGAGATTCATCTCATCTGATACGGATTCTCAACTCCCTATGCTAGCCTGACAAGTTCCTGCTCATCACTGTTGATGTTGAATCGCTATATTCAAATATAGCCCACCAAGATCGTATAGCAGCGGTCCTATATTTTTTGAATGCTACAAGTGGAGGTAATCGTCTACATGAATCTTTCATTGTGGATCTCTTGAACTTCATTCTCACCCACAATTATTTTGTGTTTGATCATGTTTTCTATCGGCAAGTCTCTGGGACCGCCATGGGTGCACGGTGTGCGCCCTCCTTTGCCAACCTCTTTTTGGGTTAGTGGGAGGACACACACGTGTATCACCTACAGGAATGCGATCAGGGGGTTTTCAAGTGGCTTCGCTTCATAGATGATATCTTGATTATCTGGACGAGCACGGAAGCGGAGGCGCTTGCCTTTATTGATAGGTTGAACGTTAATGACTTTAACATTCATCTTACCCATTGTATATCTTCTTCTGCAGTTAACTTTCTGGATCTGGAGATCAGGATAGTGGGTGGTTCACTCGTAACTAAATTACACAGGAAATCGACTGCTACAAACAGTCTTCTACATTACCAAAGCTTTCATCCCAGAAAGCTTTGGGAGACAGTATACCGGTGGGACAGTTCTCCAGGGCCAAAAGGAACTGTACAACTCAGGAGGACTATAGAACTGAGGCCAGTAACTTATTCACGCTTTCGGGAACGTGGATATCCGAAATCAGTAATCTCCAAGGCTCACCAGAAGGTTTTGACCAAACCACGGGAGGTTTTGCTACAATCACGTGTCAATAAGGAGGATACACAGATTAGATTTATTACCAGGTTTAATAATCAATGGAATGAAGTGGGTAGTCTATTTTGTAAACATTGGAGCATACTGAAGACGGACAGCCGTCTCTCTGGCATTTTCCCAGAGAGACCATTGTTGACGGCCAGACGTGCCCCAAATCTAAGGGACAAACTCGTGCATAGTCATTACACACGTCCTAGGCATAATACCTCGGGCGGGAGTAAATTTAAGGGCTCATTTCCTTGTGGCGACTGCTCTGCTTGTCCGTTTTTCTCATCAGGAAAAACTTTTATTAATCCCACTGATAATTATCAATACCCTTTGAGGGACTTTATCAATTGCAGGTCCACAAACGTGGTATATGCATTGACTTGTCCCTGCCCGAAGGTTTATGTTGGTCAAACATCGCAGGAACTCCGCAGATGGGTACAGCAACATGTTTCCAATATTCATCTAGCTGAACAGGACTTGAAGAAGGGCAGGGCCATCTCCTCAGTGGCCCTGCACTTTCTTCAATTTCATTCTGGTAGCCCCAATAAATTGCGAGTTACGGGCCTCCAGAAAATGAGGCCCAATCCACGTAATCCGGACCACACTAAGGATCTATTGAGATCAGAATCCAGGTGGATTTTTGTTCTCGATACAGTGGCCCCCAGGGGCATGAATGAGGATTTCTCATTCACTGGCTACTTGGTTTGAACTCCCATGGTGCCCTTACAATTGGAACCTTATTTAAGATTGGGGGTCCCTTAGTGCCCCCCTTTCCCCCATTCCCTCTTCTCTTCCCTTGTGTGGCGGGCTTGTACATCTCTGTTATCTTATAATGAGTCAATTTTCAGCTTTTGAATTATCTTTAGAGTGGCAAGTATGATTAGTTGTTAATATTATTTATATATGCTTGCAACCGTTATTGCACTCATATATATTGCCATTTGGCCTTATTAGCCACAATAGTGGCTCTCAGTATTTATATGTCTTGTTGACTGTTTCATGTTTGTTTGTGGGTGGTCTATTTAGTAAGTCTTCCATATTTGTATTGTGTCATCGATCACACTCTTATGCACATTTGGTGACTTTTTACTCTAATTATATCTTGCTCCTTTGGTATTTCTAGCCTGGCCAGCTATTAATCTTAATCAGCGCTAGCTCTCTCCCCTTTTTTCTTTTCTTTTTTACCGGTAATTTTTGTAGCGGACGCGCTACTTCCGGGGTTTGTTTGCGTTCCATCCTTCCTTGGAATGCAAGCCTCCTCTCTATTGCGATCGCGCGAAGGGATCATATCCCCTGTGACTCTTGAGGGGGCGGTTCTTTAACCAGATATGACGTATCATCTACTTCCGGTTGCGTTCCACCATGGCATCTTTGTGGAACGCATCGGAAACAGGAAGTGGCCGGCTGACATGCCATAACGCTAGAGAGATTACGTGAGAGCATGGATCCTCACCTGAAGGGAGTCACACTAAATTGATCAGACTATTTAAAATACACATATGTCCACTGACAACATACCCCTGACGAAGCTGCGGTCTAGCAGCGTAACGCGTAGGGTCCCTGGTGCCAGCAGGTAATTATGCCAATGTATACTCTTTGATTTATCCCGTGACCACTTAGGAGTGCCCAGTCTGCCACTTATGCTTGGATTAGCTGTGCCATGTCATACATGACTTGGGTGACACATTTTGGTGACAACTGAGATTGTACGGGCCTCTGGCACTAGCAGGTGACTATTCCCACTCATTCCTTGATTTACTTTGATTTATGACTATTTGGGAGTGTCTGGTCCATCACCTATACTGGGTCTAGTTGTGCTGTACCACCTTAATTAGGGTGACATAGCTTGGTCAAAATCAATATTGTACAATAGGACATTATTAAAGACATAAATTATACCTGTGGCCTAGGGGGGGTTTATTGCCTTGGAATATTGAAGTTGCCATTCTTCTCCCCCATGAACATTGTAATGCTTTGTCTGTTTTTAAATGTTTTTATTTCTTTCTGTGTTGTCAGTGTGTAATCATGTAATAAAGATTTTTGCATTTTTTCAATATTGGGTGTGCATGGTTGTATATGCTGAGTCTTTTTTCTTCTAAAACTACTTTAATCCATGTTAACTGGCTGCAAGTGTGATTTAGTTATTGCCAACACCTGTTAGGTGCCACAGGTAAGTTACAGGTGCTGTTAATTACACGAATTAGAGAAGCATCACATGATTTTTCAAAGGGTGCCAATACTTTTGTCCACCCCCTTTTTTAGGTTTGGTGTGGAATTATATCCAATTTGGCTTTAGGACAATTCTTTTTGTGTTTTTTTTCATTGAAGACAAATTAAATGAAGAGAATAATACCAAAGAATTTGTGATTGCAATCATTTTCAGGAAGAAACTGAGTATTATCTGACAGAATTGCAGGGGTGCCAATACTTTTGGCCAGCACTGTATATATATTTGCACCATATGCATTTGAACTCTGCTTGAGAAAGGTTCTATGAACCGAAACGTTGCCTTTTGGGCTCATTAAAGTCCATTTTTTCTAAAGAATTTTTGGAGTGCTGCCTTTTGATATACTTTCTATATTATATATATATATATATATATATATATATATATATATATATATATATATATATATATATATATGCCTATGTGAAGCCTGTAAAAAAAAAAAAAAGGTAAAAAAAACAACACATCTTTAAGCTCAAAAATCAAAATTTTTCTGTGGTATTAAAAATGTAGATTCACAGCTTGACCAAAACACATTTTAAGGGGGAAAACTCAATAGAAACTCAAACAAAACGCAAACACACAATAATAAGATTGTTATTTTGTTGGACACCTGCATAAAAAAACGCAGTCTTTATTTGGTGTGAAGATGGGTTTAGTGTTACATTTTATTTAATTTTTATGGCTTTAGTAGAGACTAGCACACCTTTTAATTTTGTGGGGTTGAAATTCAGCTGTTAAGCAAAGCTGAGTGCAGAGCACAAAAATATATATTTTTAATTTGCTAATGTGATAGCGCAGGCTATAGTAGCCCACCTTATCAGTTTTTGGGGGTGAAATTCAGTTGTATGTACAGTAAAAAAAATAAATATTTTTTTCAGTTGGGGGGCGTGGCATAGCCAGCGATGTAAGAAGACGTGGTCCGGAGCTCTCCCGCCGACCGCCGCTGTGTGCACTGAGCCAGTGCACCGCTGAGCCTTTTAAATACCGCCGGATCTTGGGGGAAGGTCTCCTGTCGCACCAGGCAGTGGGATCCCGGCCCTAGAAAAGGAGGTAGGGGCCAAGATGGCGCCGTAGCTCAGGAGGAGGCGGCCAGAGAGAATGCGGCGTGCTCCAGGAGGATGTCGGCTGCTGCACGCCTGGAGAAGTTTGCGAGGGTAGAAGCGAGTGAACATAAAGCTAGACTCTCAGAGCGGGAGGCTGGGGCAGAAAATGATATGGAGGATCAGGAGATCACAATAGATGCAGTGGATTGTGAGGCTGATGGCTCTGGAGACGATGGGCAGGACAAAAATGTGGAGTCTGCTGCTGATCCTGCTGTGGGGGAACCCACTTTGAAAGATGTGTTCACTGTGGTGTCGTATTGCAAACAAGCGCTTATTAAGCTGTCAAAGCAGGTTACTGTTGTGCAAGCAGAAATTACTAATATTAAAGCTGCCATGCAGAAAGCCAATGTCCGCACAGGAGAGGTAGAGGAAAGAGTGAGCACGGCCGAGGACACCATAATATCTTTACAAGCTGCTCAAAAAAAGCAGGACAAGCTATTAACTGATGTCATTGCTAAAAATGATGACTTGGAAAACAGGTCGAGACGTAATAATGTCAGGATAGTGGGGGTCCCGTAAAAAGCAGAAGGATCAAACCCTACAGAATTTATTGAGAATTGGCTGATGGAAAAATTTGGAGCTGATAAACTATCAAAAGTCTTTGTTGTAGAGCGAGCTCATAGAGTCCCACTGAGACCCCAGCCTCCGGGAGCAGCTCCCCGGGCCATGCTGGCGAGGATCTTAAATTACAGAGACAGAGCCACTATCCTGCGTATGGCGAGAAAGACTAAGGAGTTAACAATAGATGGACAAGATATCTCGTTCTACTCAGACTATTCACCCATGGTGCAAAAACTACGCATGAATTATAGAGATGTAAAGAAAAAATTGAGAGACATGGGACTTGCGTATTCTATGATGTATCCGGCCAAGCTGAGACTGGTTGCACTGAGTGGAGTACACTTTCTGCAATCTCCAGAAGAAGCATTGGAATGGATTGAAAAGAATTCTAGACGAGTGCGGGAGCACAAGGACAGTTGAAGAGACGCACAATATATGTTTTGTGCAAGTGTTTATACATTTGCTGTCCTTTTTCAACTGCATTTAACTGTTTGTTGCAGGATACAAGTTTGATTTTGGACTGAAGCGGTGTGCTGGTGATGCATACAGTTTATATACCTGTTATCTAATATGTTTTTTCATAAGGCGGGAGAGACCTTGGGGAAGACAGTTGGATCTTTGTTTATCTGTAGTTTAGGAGGGAGGGATCATCTGGCGGAATAGGCCGGTTTCATTCACCCACTCTCGGATAGAGAGAACGGAACGACAAATTTGGAGGCGGATTGGGGGTGACAGGGATGGTTAGAAGAGTTAGAAGAGTTTGGTGTATGGGGGGGGGAGGGAGACAGGGGTGGGGGCGGACGGCATGGGGGGCACTGTATGATGTGGTTGTATACACAGATATTGATTCTTATAAACAATGGTGGGTTTGGTTAAGGTATTAAGCTGGAACGTACGTGGTTTGGCGGACCGTAAGAGACGGGCTGCTATTCTCCAAAATATTATGGCTCAAGGGCCCTCCATTATCTGCCTTATGGAAACACACCTGACGAGTGACAAAATTGTTTTTTTATCGAGGAAATGGGTTCAAAGAGCATACCACTCTACCTATTCTGCATATGCAAGGGGGGTTTCTATCTTGGTGCATGCTGGAATTCCGTTTGAAGAAGTTGAGATTAAAATAATGACGGGCAATACATTTTTCTAGTCTGCAGACTTTATGGCAAATTATATTGCATGGTGGCAGTGTATTTTCCACCGCCATATACTGGGATGAAACTGCAGGAGATTATAGAGCTCACGAGTAGTGTTGAGCATTCCGATACTGAAATATCGGGTATCGGTCGATATTCGCGGTATCGGAATTCCGATACTTAATTCCGATACTTTTGCAATATCGTATACCGGAATCGGAAGTTCCCATAATGCAATGAGCCATTTTCATTTTATTCAGCCAATGAGGATCCTAAGAAGTGTGGGCACATCCTGTTAGGCATGTAGGCATCTTAACTAATGGCATGGCTGTGATTGGCTGCTGAAATGATGTCATGATGCACTATAAAAGCCGCCGCCGCCATTTTGAGCTCACTCTGCTGTGAATTCAGTTAGGGATAGGACGCTGTTGTTCTGAGGGACAGTTTTAGCTACCTATTTGCTCTATACTGCTTTACCCAAGCTACTTTCTAAATCACTGTGCCTTGCAGCGCTAGTGCACAGTTCCCTGTGCTGTTCACTGCTGTCTGCAAGGTCTGTGTGTGTGAGTGCAGCTCACCCTGTAGTGTGTGCTTCAGCCACGTCTGGTTATAGTGCACTCAGTGTGTGTCACTGCCTCATACATTGTCCTTTTTTGCCAATTCATAATTTTTCCTGATATCTCCTATTAGTGTGGTGGTTCCATCCGTATTCAGCTAAATTGGTTCCAAACACACTATATAGGAGTAGATAGAGAAATTTTTTTGGTCTTGCAGCGCTAGTGCACAGTGCTCTGCATCTGTACTGTTCACCGCTGTCTGCAAGGTCTGGTGTGTGAGTGCAGCTCACCCTGTAGTGTGTGCTTCAACCCCGTCTGGTTGTAGTGCACTCAGTGTGTGTCACTGCCTCATACATTGTCCTTTATTGCCAATTCATAATTTTTCCTGATATCTCCTATTAGTGTGGTGGTTCCATCCGTATTCAGCTAAATTGGTTCCAAACACACTATATAGGAGTAGATAGAGGAGCCTTTCTGCAGCATTGGGCCCTGCAGCCCCAGCCAGATTAGTATTAGCCTATTTTTTGCAGCCTCATCTATTGCATTGTAGGTTACCTTCCTACATTGTAATAGCTACAAAAAGTTTGTGATACTATCGTTATTACATCTTTAGGCACATCCAGTGTCTTTTTGTGACAAAAAAAAACCTAAATAAAGTTCACCAAACATTCCACTTTACAGTTGTGTAGGCCACATTAGCTCATATTAAAGTCTAGTCCACACTTTATAAAATTAGTGTTTCTTATACCTGTTAGCAGCTGTTCAGGAATAAGCACACTAAGCCCTTAGTACTTTTCTGCCTATCTTTATCAGTCTACCAAGATGAAGAAGGCAGGGAGTAAGGCATGTGGTCGTGGGCGTGGAGTTTCTGCAGGGAGAGGACGTGAGGATTCTGTGCCTGCAGGGAGAGGACGTGGGGATTCTGTGCCTGCTGCGGGCACCAGTGACTCAGCATCCCCCAGTTTTACCAGGGAACAGTCCTTTATGGGCAGCTTTGTAGGAGCTAGCCGTACCCCACTGCTGCGCGAGGACCAAATTGAAGCCGTTGTCGGATGGATGGCAGCTAACGCATTGACTTCAATTAGTTCCAGATCCTCTCAGGTCCTGAGCACTGAAGAGCACGCATCTGTCTCTTCACCACCTGCCAAATTGCCCAGGCAGTCAGAGAGCTTTGGACAGGAGCCATCTCTACTTCTGTTCTCTGAATCTCTTGGCTTGGAAAGAGGGGGCCAGCCAAGCAGAATTCTAGAATTTGAAGAAGAGGTAGTATGCAGTGATGCGCAACCGTTTTGCCTCTCTGAATCTGAAGAGACGGGTGGGCCAGTGCCTATGGTCAGCAGCACACCTCAGTACGCATCTGATGATGAGACTCAGGTGCCACTTTCTGGTGCGTACTGTGCTGTCGAGACTACCCAGGAGAAGCAGTTGTTTGAAGAGGGTGGTGTAGATGATGAGGTCCTTGACCCATCATGGCGTCAGGGACAGGAAGGTGGTGGGAGCAGCTCTGAGGAAGAGATTCCCCGAACGGCCCAAAAAGGAGGGAGAGGGAGGGGGCAGACTTGGTTGCCTGTAGCCTCCACTTCGGCACCCATTAGGAGCATGGCTCTTCCAAAATCCAAAGTGGGCACTCCCAAGACTTGCAGTGCCTGGTCCTTTTTTGACACAGTTGCAGATGACATTTGCTTTGTCAAATGCAAGCTGTGTAATCAGAAGGTGAAAAGAGGGAAAAGTGTCAGCAACCTCAATACCACAAATATGTGGAAACATGTGCGGACCAAGCACGTGGTGGAGTTACAAAAACACACTGAAGACCTAGGCCAACCTACAGCGCCACCTACCACCTCTTCAGCTCGTGTTGTAGCCTCTTCCTCCAGCTCACACACAGCTGGTTCGGCTTCCTCACAGGATCGCCATGGAAGAATCTCTGGCACTGTTGTACAGAGACACAGTGTAATTCCACCCACAGCACCACTTTCCCAGTCATCCTCACACTCCCAGGCCAGTCTACAGCCATCGTTAGCACAGGCATGGGAGAAAAAGCGCCCATACTCGGCAAACCACCCCCGAGCACAGGCTCTGAATGCTGGCATTGCTAAACTACTGGCCCTTGAAATGCTATCATTCAGGCTGGTGGAGACTGACACATTCCGTAACTTTATGGCATTGGCAGTCCCACAATACAACGTGCCCAGCCGCTTTTATTTCAGCAGGCAAGCCGTCCCTGCCCTGCAACATCATGTGGAGGGAAAAATTAAACATGCGCTACAAAACGCCGTCAGTAGCAAGGTCCACCTGACCACCGATGCGTGGACCAGTAAGCATGGACAGGGACGATACCTTTCCCTCACTGCCCATTGGGTAAATGTTGTGGAGCCGGGTACAAATCTTGAGAGTGGCGCTGTACGTGTTCTGCCAACTCCAAGGATTGCAGGAATCCAGTCTGTACACATTGACTCCTCCTCATGCTCCAGTTCCTCTGAATCAGCGCTGCAGGAGCCGTCACGGTCTACCTCCACATCGACCCGTGAACGGGTTACCTGTTATGATGACCGATATGAGCACAGCCGTGGCCAAACGTCAACAGGCCGTATTAAAATTAATTTCTTTGGGGAATCGAAGCCACACAGCGCAGGAGCTCTGGAATGCCATCAAGCAGCAGAGCGACGTGTGGTTTGTGCCAGCGAATCTCCAGCCAGGCATGGTAGTGTGTGACAATGGCCGAAATCTGGTGGCAGCTCTGGGCCTAGGCAACCTCACTCACATCCCATGTCTGGCACATGTGCTCAACTTGGTCGTGCAGAGTTTTTTGAGGGACTATCCGGATCTTGATGCACTGCTTCACAAGGTCCGCATAGAGTGCGCTCACTTGCGGCGTTCCAGCAATGCAAGATCACGCATTGCAGCTCTGCAGCGCCGATTACGTCTTCCGGAACATCGCATCATATGTGACCTACCCACCAGGTGGAATTCAACGTTACATATGTTGGAGAGGTTGTGTGAGCAGCAGGCAGCAGTAATGGAGTACCAGCTGCAGCAGGCGCAAACAAGTCGCAGTGTGCGCCGTTCACACTTCACCACCACTGAGTGGGCCTCTATGAAGGACATTTGCCACGTTTTGCGTGCCTTCGATTATTCCACGCGGATGGCGAGTGCAGATGATGCACTAGTCAGCATGACTATCCCCCTTATCTGCCTGCTTGAAAAAACACTGCAAGCACTAAGGGACGAGGTTTTGGAAGAGGTGGAGGATGAGGAGTCACAAATGCCATCTGCTTCTCTACAGTCTGCGCAACGTGGTTCCTCACAAAGGCCTAGGCAGGGGACACTTTGTGAGGAGGATGAGGAGGAGTTAATGGATGAGGAAGACATCTGTCCAGAGGAGGGAGGTACACAATGCTCTAGTAGTCAGTGTTATGCACACACCCGGACTGACTGGCGTGTGCGGGAGTAGTGGTTCCACTGGACCATGAACCAGAGAGTGCCTGGAGGGGCGTGACTAAGTATCTGGCCGATCCGACCAAGGTGGCACGACGGCATACGACGCCAGTGCACCAAGGAGAAAGCGGGCAGAGGGACCAGGTGCTACTCCAGGTCAAACTCCTGACACGGGGGTTGACCCACACAGGGATTACTGGAACAGGCAGGTTAGGCTGGCACAGACTGGTGGATATAAGCGAACACGGCAGGTATGCAGACGGGTGGATACAGGCGAGTATGCAGGCGGGGAGGTACTGGCCAAAAGGACGGGCTGGAGCACAGAGAGGACAAGACCCAGTACAGACTGGGTCACAGAAACAGAACCGCAGATGCGGTAGCCAAACACAGCAGAGAGGGAATGCCCGAAGCGGTGGGCAAGAGCAGAGCAGGACGGGACTGCCGGAGCAGCGAGCACAAGCAGAGCAGGACAGAGCGGCAAGCTAAGCAGGAGCAGAGCGGAAACCGCAGAGCGGTAAACGAGGCAGGAGCAGAGCGGAAACCGCAGAGCGGTAAACAAGGCAGGAGCAGAGCGGAAACCGCAGAGCGGTAAACAAGGCAGGAGCAGAGCGGAAACCGCAGAGCGGTAAACAAGGCAGGAGCAGAGCGGAAACCGCAGAGCGGCTAAGTAGGCAGGAGCAGAGCGGAAACCGCAAAGCGGCAAACAAGGCAGGAGCAGAGCGGAAACCGCAGAGCGGCAAACAAGGCAGGAGCAGAGCAGAAACCGCAGGAGCGGGAAGCTAAGCAGGAGCAGAGCGGAAACCGCAGAGCGGTAAACAAGGCAGGAGCAGAGCGGAAACCGCAGAGCGGTAAACAAGGCAGGAGCAGAGCGGAACCCGCAGAGCGGTAAACAAGGCAGGAGCAGAGCGGAAACCGCAGAGCGGCTAAGTAGGCAGGAGCAGAGCGGAAACCGCAGCGCGGCAAACAAAGCAGAGCAGGGGGGACAGGGCTCTGTTCACACGGAACAGACAGGAAGAGAAAGGCAGAGCCAGATACCCACAGGGTACTTGCAGTGAAGTAGCGAGTGGACCACAAACTCACAAACGGGAGTACAGAGACAACAAGCAGGAGTTAGGTACGAGTTCAGACTCTGCAGAAAAAGGAAGGGAACGGACATAGAGGCAAAACAGGTAAAGGATAGGAGAGAGTTCAGACTGGAACTGAGTGTACGGAGGAGACCGACACTGCAGCGGGATACAGGAGCGGGTCTGGTAATACGGCCCCCAGAGAGGCGGGGCGAACAGGCAAGGAGCGTGTTCAGACAGGACAGACAAGATACAGGAGCGGGTCTAGGTAATCGGCCCCTAGAAGGCGGGAGGAACAGGCTAGGAGCGTGTTCAGACAGGACAGACAAGATACAGGAGCGGGTCTAGGTAATTGGCCCCTAGAAGGCGGGAGGAACAGGCTAGGAGTGTGTTCAGACAGGCCTGGAAATACAGCCTCCAGGAGAGGCAGCAGGCAAGAGTACACAGACAGGACTCAGTTCAGACACGGGAACTGATACCGCAAGGCAGGAGACATAGACAGGACTCAGTTCAGACACGGGAACTGATACCGCAAGGCAGGAGACATAGACAGGACTCAGTTCAGACACGGGAACTGATACCGCAAGGCAGGAGACATAGACAGGACTCAGTTCAGACACGGGAACTGATACCGCAAGGCAGGAGACATAGACAGGACTCAGTTCAGACACGGGAACTGATACCGCAAGGCAGGAGACAAAGACAGGACTAGTTCAGACACGGGAACAGATACCGCAAGGCAGGAGACATAGACAGGACTCAGTTCAGACACGGGAACTGATACCGCAAGGCAGGAGACAAAGAACGGGACCTGGCACCTTCAGAGTGCAAGCACACACTGAAAGAAACACTATGCTCAGGCAGGAATTGATTGGAGCAGCTGAGCTATATACCAGGTGACAGACAGCAATAGGCTGAGGACGCACAAGGGGTGTGACCCACAGCAGGTACAAAAAGCAGGAAGTGATCGGGCGCCGCCCTTAAGCAGCAGAAACAGACACAAACAGACAGCATGGAGGGAAGCCAGAGAGACATTCTGGACTGGAGATCAAGTGCGCGCTCTTGCATAGTGGGAGATGGACCACTATGCAAGGACGCCGCCAGGTATGTTACAGTCAGTATCTAGAGCGAGGGTGGGGTGATGCAGAGCAGGCAGAGATCACGCCTCAAGCAGGGGACAGCGTTTCTTGGCCAGTTGGCAGTCTGCAGCACATGGTTGATTTCATGCTGCAGTGCCTGAGAAACGACCGCCGCATCGCCCACATTCTCAACACGGCTGATTATTGGGTGTCCACCCTCCTAGATCCTCGCTACCGGGACAACTTACAAAGCCTCATAACACCGTTGAACCGGGAGCGTAAAATGCGGGAGTACCAAGACGCACTGGTGCATTCCATCATGTTCTCCATTCCAACTGAGAGCAGTGCTGCTAGTGCTTTACAAAGCAGCTCAGTGCGTCGAGGCAGTGGAGGAAGCTCTGCACAAAGAGGGAGCAGAAGCAGCGCCTCAGCACAAGGCAAGACCAGTATGGCCGAAATGTGGCAAAGTTTTGTGTCCCCGCCGCCACAAATGTCTACACCATCACAGACGGCTCCAGTCAGCAGGAGGCAACGTTTCCGTCAGATGGTGACAGACTACATGTCTTGCCCTCTTAGTGTACTCCCAGACGGCTCTTCTCCCTTCAAGTTTTGGGTCTGTAAGCTGGATACATGGCCAGAGCTTAGTCAGTATGCATTGGAGGTGCTAGCTTGCCCTGCTGCTAGTGTATTATCGGAACGCGTCTTTAGTGCCGCAGGTGGTGTACTAACAGACCGTCGCATGCGACTATCCTCCGATAACGTTGACTGGCTTACTTTTCTCAAAATGAACAAGGCCTGGATCTCTCATGAATTTGCCAGTCCTCTTCCAGAATAAATAATTGGTTGGCAACAGTATCCAGGTCTCCTGTTCTGTTCATGTTTCTACCACCTGAACTGTAATCCCTGAGCTTCAACACCGCCAGTTGGCGCTCGGAAGTGCCGTCTGCACAGTCAACACTTGCTGCCGTGTTATTGGGGTTCAGTAACGTCAGCTGTTCCCCTGCTGTGCGGACGGCAATTTCTCCTGCTCTGTCCACATTCTCACTACTACAGATTTGAAAGTTTCTCCAATTACACCTCTGGCTCCTCTGTTTTCAGTATTATCCCTGAGCTCCAACACCGCCAGTTGGCGCTCGGAAGTGTCGTCTGCACAGTCAACACTTGCTGCCGTGTTATTGGGGTTCAGTAACGTCAGCTGTTCCCCTGCTGTGCGGACGGCAATTTCTCCTGCTCTGTCCACATTCTCACTACTACAGATTTGAAAGTTTCTCCAATTACACCTCTGGCTCCTCTGTTTTCAGTATTATCCCTGAGCTACAACACCGCCAGTTGGCGCTCGGAAGTGCCGTCTGCACAGTCAACACTTGCTGCGGTGTTATTGGGGTTCAGTAACGTCAGCTGTTCCCCTGCTGTGTTCACGGCAATTTCTCCTGCTTTGTCCACATCCACTGTACTACACATTTTAAAGTTGCTCCAATTACACCTCTGGCTCCTCTGTTTTTATTTTTATCCTTGGGCTCCAGCACCGCCAGTTGGCGCTCAGAAGTGCCGTCTGCACAGTCAACACTTGCTGCGCTGTTATTGGGGTTCAGTAACGTCAGCTGTTCCCCTGCTGTGTTCACGGCAATTTCTCCTGCTTTGTCCACATCCACTGTACTACACATTTTAAAGTTGCTCCAATTACACCTCTGGCTCCTCTGTTTTTATTCTTATCCCTGGGCTCCAGCACCGCCAGTTGGCGCTCAGAAGTGCCGTCTGCACAGTCAACACTTGCTGCGGTGTTATTGGGGTTCAGTAACGTCAGCTGTTCCCCTGCTGTGTTCATGGCAATTTCTCCTGCTTTGTCCACATCCACTGTACTACACATTTTAAAGTTGCTCCAATTACACCTCTGGCTCCTCTGTTTTTATTCTTATCCCTGGGCTCCAGCACCGCCAGTTGGCGCTCAGAAGTGCCGTCTGGACAGTCAACACTTGCTGCGGTGTTATTGGGGTTCAGTAACGTCAGCTGTTCCCCTGCTGTGTTCAAGGCAATTTCTCCTGCTTTGTCCACATCCACTGTACTACACATTTTAAAGTTGCTCCAATTACACCTCTGGCTCCTTTGTTTTTATTCTTATCCCTGGGCTCCAGCACCGCCAGTTGGCGCTCAGAAGTGCCGTCTGCACAGTCAACACTTGCTGCGGTGTTATTGGGGTTCAGTAACGTCAGCTGTTCCCCTGCTGTGTTCACGGCAATTTCTCCTGCTCTGTCCACATTCACTGTGCTACTTATTTAAAACTTGCTCCAATTAGGCCTCTGACTCCACTCTGTTTTTATTATTTACCCTGGGTTCCAGCACAGCCAGCTGGTTCTCGGCAGTGTCTTTGGCACGGGTACTCCCTCCTGCCCAGCCTGGTTCCAGCACGCCAGCTGTTTCCGGGTAGTGTCAACGTCACTTTGCCTCCAATGCGTTGTCCTGTCGTGTTGCGGTCGGGTTAGCCGACTCTATGGTGCCTGCAGTTTAGGTGACTCCTATGTGGGCTGCGGGATCTGGCAATGAAGGCTGGTTCCATAGTGCCAATAGGACAAGCACCCCCTGTAGGACAGTGGGTTTTAGTAACTGCGGCCAGCTCGCGGACTTGAACTTTTTTTTACATGGGTACCTTCTGCTACCCATCCGGGTTCCAGTACCGTCAGCTGGTTCTCGGCAGTGCCTTTGGATTAGGTGCCTCCTTCTCGGTATCCAAGTTCCACCAACGTCTGCTGGTCCTTGGTAGTGCTTTCTGGCACAGGTACCTCCTGCTTAGTAACCGAGTTCCAGTAACATCAGCTGGTCCTCGGTAGTTCCATTGGCTCTTGTACCTTCTGCTACCCATCCGGGTTCCAGTACCGTCAGCTGGTCCTCGGTAATTCCATTTGCTCTTGTACCTTCTACTACCCATCCGGGTTCCAGTACCGTCAGCTGGTTCTCGGCAGTGCCTTTGGATTAGGTGCCTCCTTCTCGGTATCCAAGTTCCACCAACGTCTGCTGGTCCTTGGTAGTGCTTTCTGGCACAGGTACCTCCTGCTTAGTAACCGAGTTCCAGTAACATCAGCTGGTCCTCGGTAGTTCCATTGGCTCTTGTACCTTCTGCTACCCATCCGGGTTCCAGTACCATCAGCTGGTCCTCGGTAGTTCCATTTGCTCTTGTATCTTCTGCTACCCATCCGGGTTCCAGTACCGTCAGCTGGTTCTCGGCAGTGTCTTTGGCACGGGTACTCCCTCCTGCCCAGCCTGGTTCCATCACGCCAGCTGTTTCCGGGTAGTGTCAACGTCACTTTGCCTCCAATGCGTTGTCCTGTCGTGTTGCGGTCGGGTTAGCCAACTCTATGGTGCCTGCAGTTTAGGTGACTCCTATGTGGGCTGCGGGATCTGGCAATGAAGGCTGGTTCCATAGTGCCAATAGGACAAGCACCCCCTGTAGGACTGTGGGTTTTGGTAACTGCGGCCGGCTCGCGGACTTGAACTTTTTTTTACATGGGTACCTTCTGCTATCCATCCGGGTTCCAGTACCGTCAGCTGGTTCTCGGCAGTGCCTTTGGATTAGGTGCCTCCTTCTCGGTATCCAAGTTCCACCAACGTCTGCTGGTCCTTGGTAGTGCTTTCTGGCACAGGTACCTCCTGCTTAGTAACCGAGTTCCAGCAACATCAGCTGGTCCTCGATAGTTCCATTGGCTCTTGTACCTTCTGCTACCCATCCGGGTTCCAGTACCGTCAGCTGGTCCTCGGTAGTTCCTCAGCCTTCTTGTACTTTCTGCTACATTTCCAAGTTCAAGCTTTTTGAAATGGTTCTTGGTAATCACTCTGGATCTCCCTGACGAGGACCCTGAAGACGAGGACCCTGAAGACCAACCCGAAGAAGACGAGGACCCCGAAGACGACGACCCTGAAGACGAGGACCCTGAAGACCACCCCGAAGAAGACGAGGACCCTGAAGACGAGGACCCTGAAGACCACCCCGAAGAAGACGAGGACCCTGAAGACCACCCCGAAGAAGACGAGGACCCTGAAGACCACCCCGAAGAAGACGAGGACCCCGAAGACGAGGACCCAGAAGACCAACCCGAAGAAGACGAGGACCCCGAAGACGAGGACCCGGAAGACGACCACCCTGAAGACCACACTGAAGAAGACCAAGAAGATGACCCTGAAGAAGTTGACCAAGAGGACAAAGAAGAGAAGACAAGTACCAAGATACAGAAGAACAAGAGACAGAAAACCAAGAAGCAGAAATACAAGAAGCTGCAGAACAAAAAGCGGAAGAACATTAAGCATAAGATTAAAATTCAGAGCAAAAGATAATATCTAAATTATAAGCAGAATATGACTAAGCAGTGTATGGGGGTGAGTCCGTTCCTCCTCGTGGTGCCCCTGGAAAAGACCTGCTGCTGCAGGCCAAACTGAACGCGGACAAATCCTGTTGTGAATCTTTTGTGACGGGCAGAACGAAAGGTGTAATGTCCAACCTTTTATAGATAAGAACTACAGGAATGCCTGTCACAAATAAGAATATGATGAAGAAGAATATGAAGAAGATGAAGAAGTAGAATATGAAGAATGTAAAAAAAAGAATAATACGAAGAAGGTGAAGAAGAAGAAGGTGAAGAAGAAGTGGATGAAAAAGATGCTGAGGATGATGAAGGAGAAAGTGTGGGAGAAGTAAAAAAGAAGGTGAAGAGCATGGAAGTAGTGAAACATAAATATCTGACAAAATATAAAAATACTTAACATAGTTAATATTTCCGTAACTCAGAACATCTTAAAAAAATAGTAATTCCTGCTATTCCATTTGATTGGGCTAAACCTCTATGCCTTTATTGTCTCCCCCACCTCCCCCAATACATTCTACATTATTCTTAGTTGTTTTCCTTCATGTAGAATTAACCTACAAGGAAAGAAAGGGTTTATTTTAATTCCGATATTTATGTCCCATTGACTTGCATTGGTTTCCGGTATCGGAATCGGCGATATCCGATACTTTTTCGGTATCGGTCCGATCCAATCCGATCCGATATTTCCCGATATCGGAAGGTATCGCTCAACACTACTCATGAGGCATTGGACAGGGATTCCTGTGTTGCTGATTGGAGATGTTAACAACATAATGAATAAAATTTGGGACAAAACTAGTAGGCAAAAGGGAAGAAATGATGGAGAGGAGGAGACACCCTTTGCTAAGTATGTGTCAGAGGTGGGCCTGATAGATTTGTGGAGAGTGAGACATATGGGAGTGAAGACATACTCATGCTACTCCTCGACGCATGGCTCTATGCCTAGAATAGACTTAGCCTTGGGAAATGGGATGGTTGACCAAAACATTATGCATATTGAATATCTACCTAGGATACTCTCTGATCATTGTCCTTTGTTGGTAGAGCTGAGGTCCGGTATATGTGGGGACGGTGGACGGAAAGAGTGGAAGGTTCACCCAGTATAGCTGGAAACGGTGGATATTCAGAAAATAGGAGGAGAAGTAGAAGAATTCTTCCAGAATAACGTGCGAAGTACAGCCATAGGAACTGTGTGGGACACAATGAAGGCCTATGTTAGGGGTTTACTGATCCGAGATATCTCCAGATGTAAAAATCAGAACAAAATGGAGGAAAGAGAGGCATTGGCTGCACTGAAGAGGGCAGAAGAGGAATTGGTGCTTAACCCCACCGTAGAGGCGCAACAGATCATGAAGGAAGCTCAAAAAGGGGTGGATAAAATATTTCTGGCCAGTGGGGAAAAAAAGAGGGAATTTCAAAAAACTTGTGAAGAGGGTGAAAAAGTTTGTCACCTGTTGTCTATTATAGCGGCAGCGCAGAGAGAACCGGGATATATATATGGTCTCCTGGATCCAACTGGCACCCTAGTCACTGAAACGCGAGATATTTTGAGGGTGTTTAGGGACTTCTATAGTGACCTATGTAGCTCTAAATCAAGTAACACAGGAGATGATACAGACTAATTTTTGAGGGGAACCCAGATATCTAAGCTTAGTGAGGAGGCTAGGGATAGCTTGGAGGGCCCCCTGACGGCGGAAGAGATGGAGGAAGCTCTGGCTTCAATGGCAAATAATAATCTATCATCTAATAATGTATCATCTCCTGTGTATCAGGTTAGCTAAAGCTGACAATGAATTAAGGCTTGCAAGAGATGTCAAAAGCAATATAAAAGGATTTTGGGGGTATGTCAAAAGTAAAAGAAAAGTCAAAGATGCTATAGGATTTTTACAGGATGAAAATGGAGAAATGGTAAGAGAGGATGTTGAGAAGGCCGAACTTTTTAATTCCTATTTTGCATCTGTTTTCTCTCAGAAAGAAAATGTAACATCAACTGATCTTCACTGTCCTTTTAAAGGAATAGAGGAATCCAAGTTATCTGTAAACAGAAAGATTGTGAGGGAATATTTAGCTAACATAAATGAGTTCAAGTCTCCAGGTCCAGATGAATTACACCCCAGAGTACTGAAGGAGATCATAGAAGAAATTTTAGAACCACTCTCCATAATCTTTGAAAATTCTTGGAGAACAGGAGAAGTCCCAGAAGACTGGAGAAGAGCAAATGTTGTTCCTATCTTCAAAAAGGGGAAGAAGGTGGACCCAGGGAACTATAGGCCGGTGAGTCTGACTTCTATACCAGGAAAGATCTTTGAACAAATTATTAAACAACATGTATGTGACGCGCCCCCTGGGCCAGTGCTGTTTGGGGGATACCCGGAGCCGGATCAGATGGGGGTTGTAGTCTCCGAGTGGCGGCGACCCGGTCCGTGCCCAGGGTGTCAAACTCAGTGTGTGGCAGTCTTTACAGATGTTATAGTTGTTCTTAGTGTCGACTACGCCACCCGTTGATTTGCGGTCAAAAGGCCGCCGCTGCAGAAGGGTCCGCTGAGGCTGGTGGTATGTGTGCAGCTGTGGTAGTATAACCCCCAACGGGAGGGGTATAGCCTCAGGGGGTCAGATGTAGAGGATGGTGGTTGTGAAGGTGCAGGATGATTAAACAAGAAGACTCAGAGTCGGGCTGTGCAGTTCAGGGGTTTTTACTTACGGGTGTTCTTATGGTCACTCTGGCCTGAAGCGACCACCCGAGCCGTGCTGCGTCCACCAGGTCCTGGACTCGGCCAACCCCCAAGCAATTCTGGAGCGTGGTCCTGAGCTCCCTTTCTGACTTTCCCTCTCTTCTGGCCGTTCTCACTAGGGATCCACTTATGTCCGGCTCCCTCGGGTCTCTTGGTGGGTGCACCTCTTCTGGGTTCCCTAACCCTATACTTGGTATGCCCTCCTAGTGGATTTAGTGAGGGTCGTGGCAGATCCTGCCCACGACCTCCGGTCTCTGGCTGAGGATTAGTGGCCTCCACCAGCTTGGGATCCGGTACCCTGGGTGCCAACCCTTCACCCTGCTGTTTGTATTCTGGGGTCTTGGGGTTCCTTCTTCTTCTCTCTGGGTCCTTCTGACTCCTCTCTCTCTCTCAGACTTGGCCTTGGAGCTGGGCCCAGCCGGAACCACAGCTCCCTGTCAGCCCTCCTGGCTGAGCTTCTCTGCTCTGCTCCTCTGACTCTACAAAAGACTGACCCTGATCTAAGATGGTGCCCACCTTATATACTCCCTCTATGTGTGAGCTCAGGTGACCAGCACCCAATGAGCTCCTAGCCTTATCCAGACTGCTCCCCCTATCTGCCCCTACACTACTGGGATGTTCCACCCCCCTCCCACTCCAGCCAGGGACAGACACTGTCGTACCTGCACATATATTGGTGGGAGTACCGTCGATCTGTCCCCCGGAAATGGGATGTATGTAGTGTATGCAGCTATCTGAGCTCAGTTCCACACTCCATCCTTACCCGGGAGTGGAATACCACACCTCTGGCTTGAGGTGTAATACCCCTGTAGCAGCCAAATCCTCAGGGTGCTACATATGTAAGTACATGGATAAGAATGAAGTGATTAACCAGAGTCAGCATGGGTTTGTAACTAACAAGTCATGTCAGACTAACTTAATTTCCTTCTATGACAGAATCACTGACTGGGTGGATCAGGGAAATGCTGTAGATATAGTATATCTTGACTTCAGCAAAGCATTTGACAAAGTATCTCACACCATCCTTATTGAAAAAATGACCAAGTATGCAATGGACCAGGCAACTGTTAGGTGGATTCATAACTGGCTTAGTGATCGGACTCAAAGGGTGGTTGTAAATGGCTTCACATCCAGCTGGATGAATGTCTCAAGTGGGGTACCACAGGGCTCCGTCCTGGGACCTGTATTGTTCAACATCTTTATCAATGATTTAGATGAAGGAATTGAGGGTAAACTGATTAAATTTGCTGATGACACAAAGCTAGGAGGGATAGCTAATACTAGAGAAGAGAGAGAGAGGATTCAAAAAGACCTAAATAAACTGGAGCAGTGGGCAGCAAGCAACAGAATGTTTTTTAACAGGGAAAAATGCAAAGTACTACATCTGGGCAATAAAAATGAAAAAAGCATATACAGAATGGGAGGAATAGAGCTAAGCAACAGTACATGTGAAAAAGACTTAGGTATACTAATAGATCATAGACTGAACATGAGTCAACAGTGTGATGCAGCAGCAAAAAAGGCAAATACAATTCTGGGATGTATTAACAGAAGCATACAATCTAGATCACGTGAAGTCATTATCGGTCTTTACTCCTCTTTGGTCAGACCTCATCTGGAATATTGTGTACAGTTTTGGGCACCACATTTTAAAAAAGACATAGACAAACTGGAGCAAGTTCAGAGAAGAGCGACCAGAATGGTGACTGGTCTGCAAACCATGTCCTATGAGGAACGGTTGCAGGATTTGGGAATGTTTAGCTTGCAAAAAAGAAGACTGAGAGGAGACTTAATAGCTGTCTACAAATATGTCAAGGGCTGTCACATTGTAGAAGGATCATCTTTATTCTCATTTGCACAAGGAAAGACTAGAAGCAATGGGATGAAACTAAATGGGAGGAGACACAGATTAGATATTAGAAAAAACTTTTTGACAGTTAGGGTGATTAATGAGTGGAACAGGCTGCCACGAGAGGTGGTGAGTTCCCCTTCAATGGACGTCTTCAAACAGAGGCTGGACAGACATCTGTCTGAGATGATTTAGTGAATCCTGCTTTGAGCAGGGGGTTGGACCAGATGACCCAGGAGGTCCCTTCCAACTCTACCATTCTATGATTCTATGATTCTATGATTCTAAAGCCCCAGGAGCGGATGGCCTACCAACAGAATTCTATAAACATCTTAGAGATGTACTATTGCCAAAATTGAAAGATGTGTTTTTGGCGGCCTTGGAGGTGGGAGAATTACCGGAGTCAATGCGGGAGGCTACGGTGGTGGTTTTGCCCAAGGCGGATAAGGACCAGACACAGCCAGATTCGTATAGACCCATATCCCTACTACCTGATATTAAAATCTTAGCTAAAGTATTGTCTAACCGACTAAGCTGTGTAGTTTCTAGTGTTATACACTCAGATCAGTCAGGTTTTATGCCAGATAGATCAACGGCTATTAACTTGAGGCGACTATTTTTTAACATGCAATTGGCCACTGACAATGCTGGGCATAGAGTTGTAGTCTCATTGGACACACGGAAAGCCTTTGATAGAGTGGAGTGGAGCTATCTCTGGTGAGTTCTCCAATTAATGGGATTTGGTCCGGTTTTCATGGCCTGGATAAAGCTATTGTATACACGCCCGGTAGCCAGAGTAAGAGTAAATGGGGAACGGTCAGATAAATTTGATATGACAAGAAGAACCAGACAGGGCTGCCCCCTTTACCCGCTGTTATTTGCCCTGGCCATAGAGCTTCTTTAATGAGACAGTCAGACGTGGTAAAGGGATTTCGGTATGGAATGGTTGAGGAGAAGATAGCATTGTACGCAGATGATATTTTATTATACTTACAGGACCCTCAGATGTCATTACATGGTGCAATAGCTATCATCAATAGATTTGGCCTGTTATCTGGGCTACAATTTAATTGGGATAAATCTCATATTATGG
The DNA here is from genome assembly GCF_046119375.1 of Phyllobates terribilis. Classification (NCBI taxonomy): domain Eukaryota; kingdom Metazoa; phylum Chordata; class Amphibia; order Anura; family Dendrobatidae; genus Phyllobates; species Phyllobates terribilis. The sequence goes on from NW_027362761.1 coordinate 358,031,530, forward strand.
AAATAGATACCCTGGATGGCTTAGATGTTGAACAGGTGGAGCGTACACAACTTAAATTAGTACAAGAATTTAAGTATTTTGGAATTATAATAACATTACCAGTAAAGGAGTACCTTCAGTTGAATGTATATCCGATACTTGGGAAATTAAAGGATAAAGCATCTACATGGAGCAAAATGCGACTCTCGGTGGTGGGACGCACCAATCTTCTTAAAATGGTGCTGATGCCCAAATTGCTATATGTTTTACATAACTCCCCCGTGTGGATTCCTCAGCCGGTGTTCCAGCGCATTAATGTAATATTTAGGGATCTGGTCTGGGGTGGAGGACAACCTAGGATTAAGCTGGAGACTCTCCAGAGGCCGAAAAAAGAGGCGGGTCTCGCCCTACCAAAGCCGTGGATATATTTTTTGGCAGCACAGTCCCAGCATATTAGACGGTGGGCGCAGAGGGCAGTGAAGGGGACTATCCAGGCGGTTTTAGAATTTCAACTTTAAAAATGTCCATTGGTAGTGGGCCTAGAGTCGGGACTTTTTGGGAAGATGGGCAGGTCATACCCGACCTGTGGCCTAGTCCATAAATTGTGGACGAGGGTGAAGAAGATTAGAGGTATAGTGGGAATGTCTATGTATACTCCTATTTGGGATAACGAAAACTTAGGTGAATTTTATAAAATAGGAGAGCTGAGAGGATGGGTGGCAAGGGGTATACAATACATCTACCAACTGATGGATAATCTAAACATCAAAACCCTAGAGATGCTGAAAGAGGAATTTCACTTATTAGACGGACACAGCTATCAGTATACACAGGTTAAGCATGCGTTTATTAAGCAAAGGAAAATTAGGAACCTATCTGTTCAAAAGGATATCGTTATTGACTATATTTGTATGGGGGGATGTACAACAGGCGTCATATCTAAGGTGTATGCTGATCTGCTTCACACCTTTCTATTGAACTATCCTATTTTGGCGAAGGAAAAGTGGGAAGCAGATGTTGGTACCATTGAAGATGACAAATGGGAGTCTATATTGGAATATATCCCCAAGTTGTCTCTAAATGAACCTGCCAGAATGTCCCAGCTACTTCTTGTACATAGAGCATATAGATCGCCCGATTTTTAGTTCAGAATAGGGGTACGGGAGAATTCGGATTGCCCGAGATGTGGGTCAGAAGTTACCGGTATACTACATGTTATGTGGAGTTGCCCAAAGCTTGCAAACTATTGGTCTGAAGTAACTGCCCTAATTGAAGGATGGTATCATTGTATAATTCCTAGAGATCCAGTGGTTTGCTTGCTGGGATATGTGGAGGAACTTGTTGGGAATGATGTCGCAAAACTGGCAATTGCCAGACTCTTATATGCTGCTAGAAAGGTAATAGCTAGGTATTGGGTGCGAACGGAGCCTCCCTCTAGACAAGAGTACATAAGGCAGGTGGATTATATGGTACGGATGGAGGAGAACCTATGGGCACCATGGAAGGTGTGATTAATGCTTTTGGAGGGAAGAATCAGGTGATTACACTATAAAATGCATTGCAATGGTTATAAGATTTTTTTGTGATATTGAACCATATTTTATATAACAATAAAGGTTTATTGTCGTCCGTAAAAGGGGAGGGGGGTTGAGGGAGGGATTCTTTTTGATAATAAGAAAATGGAAAATTATTGTACTGAAGTTGTATTTCATTATTTTATCTTTAAATGAATAAAAATTTATCTGATTAAAAAATATTTTTTTTTTCAGTTGCTAGCCAGAGTCCACCTAGTCCTTTTGTGGTGGTAAAATTCAGCTGTATGCAGAGTAAAAAAAAAATAAATTTTTTTTGCTGTGACTAACGCAGGCTAGATCTGAGCTTGAAATATCTTGGAGCATATATTCCATGTTATACAGGACTCATCCACAGTAAAAAAAATACTTTCTTCTGTTCCTAACATTATACAGCAGAAGACATCTCAGTTTGAAATAGTTTAGAGCATATCAGCTATGTTATAGAGGCCTCATCCACACTAAAATACTTTCTTCTGTTACTAACGTCATACACTGGGGGACATCTCAGGGTGACAAGGGAGGGTGGTTCACTGCGATCGAGGGGGGTTGGTGATACCAGACAAATTGTTAGTGAAGGTGCAAGAGGCGAGGAACAAATGGTAGAGGAAGAGGTGATGGGGGCGAGCAACAGTCTGATCATGAAGAGGATAATCATCCCCTCTCTGTTCGTGTTTGGTGGGAGGGCACAGAGGAAACAAACTTCAGAATTACCCAGCCACCAACACAGCATGGGCTTGAACCTCATGGAAGAGCCCAACATATGAATGCCTTCTTCCTGCACTATCTGCAACATGATCCCCATATAGTTATGATTCTAAATAGTGCTGACTAATGGCTTGCAATTCTGTTAGATCCATGTTATAAGAGTAAACTTAGTGATTCAGCAGTTTCTCACAAATTACCCAGATCTGCCAGAGCTGCTCATGAAAACGCCACGTGTGTGCCCATTTTAGATAGTCAGCTACAGCTTTCCCCACCCTGGCAGTGCTTCAGCAGCGTTTGCAGCTTCCAGCTCACCGACCGGTGTGCGATGTGACCATACGTTGGAAATCAACGTTGCAGATGTTGGGAAGGATTTGTGAGCAGCAGAGGGCAGTTCTTGAGTACCAGCTTCAACATGCTCGTTGGAATTCAGGTCAGCCTCCGCACATAACAGCTAATGAGTGGGGATGGATGTTTGACATCTGTGTTGTCTCCAAAACTTTGAGGACTCCACCAAGATGGTGAGTGGCGATGGTGCCATAATTAGCGTCACCATTCCGCTTCTCTGTTTACTGATTCGCTCGCAGCTCACAAAGACAAGGCCTTGCAGGCAGAGCAGGGAACTATACAGGGTGATGCTACACAGTCCAGCCTCATCTTATCTCAAGGAGGAGGAGGAGAACATGAACAGTCGTCCTCTTAGCGAGGACAGGGAAGTCTTGGCTTTCTTGGAAGTCTTAATACCCCTCTTTCAGTCTGTGGGAAAGCTGTATGAGTTTCGCTTAATGATGACCTTCAGTGGCTTTGCTTATGCACGTTATTTCTGAAAACGCATTGTAGATCAGCTCATTGCCCAACTCATAAGTCATGAAATTCAAGGCGCAAAGAAACATCTTTGTATGTTGAAGCACCACCCAGAAGTGTGAGCTGATGTTGGGCGGGCTGTCATTGCTTATGGAAGAAACTGCATTAAAGGACTTTCCTGGGAGAAATGACAGTCGGCGTAGATTCAGTTTCCCTCTATGCCAGTCCTTTCACCGAGCTAAAGAATATGGCTGTGGTGAAATACAACTGTCAGCAAGAAGCAATGTCAGACTGAAGAACATTGGGACCACCAGAGAATTTGATTCTGAGAGCCCACCTTTCTCCCCTGCTCAACAGCTCCATAGCAGTTGCAAGGTTTGCATTATGAACTCTCCTGAAGGAGAAGCCAGGGCCCACCGGGGGAGTCTCCGGTTCTCTGGTGGGCCCGTGCAACCCTGCCGAGAAGCATACCTGGCCAAGGTTCCCGGACACTCTATGGCTACTTTTTTACTGTGGACTGGCTACAGCAATCTATAAGATTGCAATCTATAAGATCCATTCACTGGTTCCCAATTGCCCAGCTTATCTAGTTCAAACTACTAACACTGACCTACAAAGCCATCCATAACCTTTTTCCTCCGTACATCTCTGAATTAATCTGCCGCTATATTCCCTTTCGTAATCTTCGGTCTAACATGCTGGAGAAACTTGCACCTACTGCCACTCAGTGTCTTCAGCTCCTTTGTGAGAAACTAATGTTTGGGCAGCCATTCTACCAAATAAAATTCCTGACATATGGAAAGTGTGGATGGCTTCGCGTCTGGTACTGGGTGCTAATACCAAACCTTGGCGTCCCATTCACTGGCTATTCCTGACTGATTGGAGAAAAGCTTATTCCCTCAGAAAATACCAGCATCAAGCTAAGGAGATAGTGGCCTTTGTCATCATGAAGGAGTTTGCTCGTTGTCTAGGGGACCGATCACTGCTGCTGTCTACCTTGTGAGGATTAATGCAGTCAGGACCTGGAAGGAGCCCATACATTCTAGTGTCTTCACTAGTGAGCCAGATAGAATGTATGGGCTGTATTCAGGACCTGGAAGGCGGCCATACATTCTCCTGCCTCCAATAATATATACCTGACAGAAGCCCATAGATTCTGCTGCCTCCAATAATATATACATGACAGGAGCCCATAGATTCTGCTGCCTCCAATAATATATACCTGACAGGAGCCCATACAGTCTCCGGTTTCCAATAATATATATGTGACACCCCAGGGGTCTGGTTGCCACAGTGATAGAGATATTACGTCTGAGAGCAGGTGGGAGGTCTCTTGGTCAGGAATCCTATGCATGCCACACCTCCTGCACAGTCCTGGGAGGGGAAGAACTTCCCCTATATAAAACTGGGGCTGAGGCAGGGTTAGTGAGTAGAGAAGAAGTAGAGACAGAGAAAAGAAGCAAATATAGGAACAGAACATCAGGAGCTCTGTGGGAGCAGTGTTACAAGGAGTCAGGGGCTGGCAGCTGCAGAGCTCGCCCTGACTGAGAAGATTTCTTACCGGACCCGGAGTCCGAGGCTGTGGGGACTAACTCCTACCCAGCAGCAGAATCCGTCAGGCAGGGGATTTCAGGTCCTCTGGCCAAGAAACCCGAAGGCACGGTCACACGCATGGGACCAGCACCGCCGTCGTGGAGCGGAAGCTACTAGAAGGCCCCGAGTCACCGGCCATACGGGTGAGCACCACACGGTACACTGAGGGACGTGGGCTACTTATACCCGCCTCTAGCAAGGTAGCCAGAAGAGTACAGTTAGTTTGGGAGGCCTACAACTCCGCCTGGCCAGGGGAGATCCCATCTGCTCTCCGAGTGGTTCCTGCTACCCCCATCATCCACGTCGGCTGCCCTGAGGCCGTACCCCTCCCGTTGGGGGTTATACTATCACGCTGCACAATCCTACCACCGGCCTCAGCGGTCTGCCCTGCAGCAGCAGCTCCTTAGCTGTACTCAACGGGTGGCGTAGTCGTCCAACATCTACCGCTGATACATCGCCGCTCAGTTTGACTCCCTGGGCACGGACCGGGTCACCGCCACGAGACTACAACCCTCAACAGATCCGGCTCCGGGTAAGCTCCCGCGTGCGCAACGCAGCGCGACACAGGCCCAGGGGCGCGTCAACTTTTGGCGTAGTCGGCAGGATTTCGTGCCCGCAACCACCGGGTACTGCGTGCCTGAAAAAGACTGTTCAAACTTACCTGTGGTGAAGATTCCCGCCATCCGGCGCCATCTTCAGCCTTCTTCCCGCCATCGGTGAAGATTCCCGCCATCCGGCGCCATTTTCAGCCTTCTTCCCGCCTTCCGTGGAGTTTTCCCGCCGTTGGACGCCATCTTGAAGACGTCGCGCGGGAAGAAGAGGGGCGTGGACTCCGAAAGCGCGCGAGAACTGAAGCCCCGCCTCACGTCCGGACGTCGCGTAAGGTCCTGGAAGGAGCCCAGCAGACGCCGACGTCACAGGAGCGCGACGGAAGGTCCTCAACCCTGACGATCTACTGCGGAGCCGCGGCCTACGGAAGAGGATCATCGCAAGGTAGGCCACGGTCCACTAGGGGGGAGGAGGATGTCGGATACGGAGGAGAGCTTCACTGCCTCAACCCCCGCCAGCGCCACCGCTGCTGCAGTCATGCCTTTCACCATGCCCTATATCCCGGGAGCGGCCTGGCTACCCCAGTACTCAGGGGAGTCACATACCCTGCATGACTTTAGAGAAAAGCTGGATAGCCTCTTCCAGGTGTACCCCATCACAGAAGAGCAAAAAGTGAGCATCCTGGTGGCCCAATTAACTGGGGCAGCCCGAAGGGAGGTAAAGTCCTGGCCACCTGGGGGGAGGACTGTCGCAGGGATACTAACCCGGCTGAGGGACACCTTTGATACCCGCACCTCAGCCGAGATCAAGCTTAGATTCTACGGGTGCAAGCAGCGAGCATACGAGAGTATAAGGGACTATGCCCTGAACCTACAAGAGGCCCTGAGAGCCATTAAGCAGACCGACCCTGACGGCGTGGGAGACGAGGACAGGCTGTTGACTGAACAATTTATAGAAGGTTTATATTGCAATGCCCACCGAACCCAGTTGCGGGCAATGGCCTTACAGGACCCTCATCTGGGATTTGCACAGTTCAAGGACAGAGCCATCCGGGTGCTCCGAGAACCGGCACCAGGTGGCGTTGTGACCCACAGACGCCCCACTACCACTTACCACCAGGAGGCGGCACCCTTGTCGGCAGGGCCTGTGGGAGCTGATGCGCAGGCTTTGAACAATGACCCGGCTCCAGACCTGCACCATCAGGTCCAAGAGCTAGCTAAAAGCGTTGCTGCGCTAACCCGAACTGTGCAGTCTTTACAGGTTTCCACTCCAGGGAAGATCCAGCTGGCATCCGGACCGGAGGACATCCCGTGGCGTCGACCAAGGAGGACCCCACCGGCCAGAGGGAGACCCAGCGACCGATACAACGAGGACGGACGACCCATCTGCCGCCGCTGCAATCAACCCGGACATATGGCAAGGTACTGTCCTTTAAACTGGCACAACCTGGGGTAGAGGGCCAACCCCCAGGAAAAAGATCACCAGGCCCATCGAACTGGCGCGACAAATATGTGGGAGGACGTCCAGTCTTACCCGTGGTACTGGATGGCATTCCTATGAGTGCCCTACTGGACACCGGGTCACAGGTCACCACCATCCCGTACGTGCTCTTCAAGCAGTACTGGAATGACTCGGATATCACCCGCTACCCTGACGACGACTTGAGTATCATCGCCAGCAATGGTCAGCCCGTGCCACAGATTGGATTTAAAGAGGTGACCATTAAAATCGGTAGAGTCGAACTGGCAGCACAGGGACTGATCATTGTAGACACTGACAAACACGAGAGTCACCCAAAGATAACTCTAGGAACTAATGTAATTGAAAATTGTCTTGCAGAGGTGATTTTCCTTTTACAGCAGGTTGCCAAGAACGCCAGCTCCGGCGAGCAGCGAGTGCTCCAAAAAGAGATCCGGGCACTGATGCGACGGCAACAGGTGAAACTCTCCGGCGGTGAGATTGGTAGCGTGAGAATGTGTGACCCTTTCTCTATTGCCATGCCCCCAAAAAGTGAAATGATGATTTGGTGCCGGGCAGCTATTGGTCTGAGAGGTAGAGATTACCAGGCAATGGTAGAACCAGTTTACTCAGACAGTAGGCCCACCATCTTGACAGCACGGGGGGTGGTTAATGTACGCCATGGGAGGGTGCCCGTTCGCATAATCAATATCGGGAAGAGGGAAGTGTACCTGCCCCGGTATGCCACGCTAGCCAAATTATATACCATTAACCAAAATGCTATACAATCTGTGGAACCCTTGCCTCCATCTCACCCGGAGGAAGGTAACGGCTCTAAGAAAACAATGGAGGACTGGTGTCAGCAACTACATTTGGGTACTGACTCCACTCCCTCACACCAGAAACAGGGAGTCTATCGGGTGGTTCAAGAGTACGAGAGAGTGTTTAGTAAACACCCGTTAGACTTCGGGCGAGTCAAGGGGGTAGAACACCACATCCCCACGGGAGACCATCCTCCCATAAAAGAGAGGTATCGACCCGTACCCCCTGCACACTACCAACACGCCAAGGGGATGCTTAGAGACATGAAGGAGGCTGGGGTGATCAGGGATAGCTGTAGCCCCTGGGCAGCTCCACTAGTCTTAGTCAAAAAGAAAGACAACACCATGAGGATGTGTGTAGATTACCGGAAAATCAACCGTATCACACACAAGGATGCGTACCCCTTACCAAGGATAGAGGAGTCTTTGGCTGCTTTAAGATCTGCTAACTTCTTCTCTACCTTGGATCTCACTAGTGGGTACAGGCAGGTTCCTGTAGCAGAGGCGGACCGGGAGAAGACCGCATTCACCACCCCGATGGGACTTAGCGAGTTTACCTGTATGCCGTTCGGACTCTGCAACGCACCAGGAACCTTCCAACGATTAATGGAGTGCTGTCTGGGCCACAGAAACTTCGAGACGGTCCTGTTGTACCTGGACGATGTCATCGTATATTCTAAGACTTATGAGGACCACCTGAAACACCTGGCGGAAGTGTTCGAAGCTCTGGCAAGCTACGGCCTAAAGGTGAAACCCTCCAAGTGTCACCTCCTGAAACCAAAGGTGCAGTACCTGGGACACGTGGTGAGCGCTGACGGAGTGGCTCCCGACCCTGATAAGATCACCGCAATTAAGGAATGGCCAAGTCCCTCCAGTGTAAAGGAAGTGCGGCAGTTCCTCGGGTTGGTAGGCTACTACCGCAGGTTCATCCCCGGTTTCACCAAAAAGGCAGCTCCTATGCAGGACCTCCTGATAGGCCAGTCCCGGAAGGCCAAGAACCAGAAGCCGCCCTTCAGGTGGGAGAAGTTGGAAGAAGAGTCCTTCCGCCAGCTGAAGATGGCCCTCACGGGGGATGAAATCCTGGCGTACCCGGATTACAGCCAGCCCTTTATCCTCTACACCGACGCAAGTAACATCGGGCTAGGAGCCGTGTTGTCCCAGATCCAGCAGGGGAAGGAGCGAGTAATCGCTTACGCCAGCCGAAAACTGCGACCCACCGAAAGAAACCCTGAGAATTACAGCTCATTTAAGCTAGAGTTCCTGGCAGTGGTGTGGGCAGTCACCGAACGCTTTAAGCACTACCTCGCTTCTTCCCGGTTCGTCGTGTACACGGATAACAACCCGTTGACACACCTGGACACGGCAAGACTCGGTGCCCTAGAGCAGAGATGGATGGCCCGCCTGTCCAACTACGAGTTCACCATCAAATACCGGGCAGGACGCTCCAATACCAACGCGGACGCCCTGTCCAGGATGCCAAACCTACCGGACGTAGGAGAAGATCCAGAGGGACTGGAAGAAGTCGAACTCCCCGCGTTTCACCGTCATGGGACTATCCAGTATTCCCATCGGGTAAGGAGTAAGCAAGGCGCTACGCTTAACCCCTTACCTCACTACAACTGGGCGGAAACGCAAGACAGTGACCCTGCCGTCCGGCTGGTGAAGGAGATGCTGACTCGGCCAGAGGCTCGCCTTGACCCAGACGCTCCGGAGGAAGCCAAGCAACTGTGGGCAGAAAAGAGTAGACTGTTCCTTTACAAGGGGAAGTTGTGCCGCAGGATGGTTAACTCCCGGACGCATGAACTAATCTGGCAAGTAGTGGTGCCACGACGAGACGCAGCCATGGTGATGGAGGCATACCACGATGGAGCTGGGCATTTCGGATGGAAGAAGCTGGAGTTCCTGCTGCGCGGGCGGTTCCATTGGGTAGGCATGAGGGGAACCATCGAGAGGTGGTGCAGAGACTGTGGCCCCTGCAACCTGAGGAGGAAGGACCGTGCCAGCCAGAAGACTCCCCTGCAGTCCATCGTCACCCGGCAGCCGTTGGAACTGGTAGCCTTGGATCATGTAAAACTGACCCCAAGCAGAAGTGGCTACGTCTACGCGTTAACCATCGTGGATCATTACTCCCGGTTCTTGGTTGTCGTCCCCGTCAAGGACTTAACGGCTCAAACAGCAGCTAGAGCCTTCCAGCAGCACTTCTGCCGTCCACACGGGTACCCGGACCAAGTGCTGACGGACCAGGGACCTGCCTTTGAAGCGGAGGTCTTCCAGGAATTCTGCAATCTGTATGGCTGCCGGAAGATAAGGACGACACCCTATCATCCGCAAACTAATGGACTTTGTGAGAAAATGAACCAGGTGGTAATGGATCTTCTGAAAACGTTGCCCCTGGAAGAACGCAGTCTGTGGCCTGAGAAGCTGCCCGATCTGGTGGACCTATACAACCACATCCCGGTAGGTTCCACCAACTGTACCCCGGCTTACCTAATGAGGGCGAGACCTGGTAAGTTACCTGTTGACCTGGAAATGGGAGTCCTGACACCCGAGGACACTTCACCAGAAGCAGACTGGGACACAGAGAGGCAGCAGCAGTACCGGAAAGTACAGGAGAGCGTGGAGCGAAGTCTCTGTCAGGCTAGGGAGAGACAAGAGAAAACTTACAACCAGTATGCTCCCGCTGTTCCCCTGGTGCCCGGAGAGCAGGTCTTGAAGAGGAAAAGACGGCTCCACAAGTTGGACGACCAGTGGGAGAAGGACCCGTACACCGTACTGCCCTCAAGCCACGAGAACCCGAAGGTCTGTACCATCAGTAAAGACGGAGGGGAGACCACAGCCATTGTATCCCGGGATCACCTGAAGAAGTGTCCTGAACAGCTACGGAACCCTGAAGAGGAACAAGAAGACCATCGACCCGTAGAGGAAAGGGAAGATATGGTTAGTACTGTGCTCGGAGACTTCCCTCGGTCTTGGACTCAAGTCAATGGTGCAGTTGTGGTACCCGTACTCACCTTCCTCCAACCAGCATCCCAAGCACCTACGGAGCAACAGGTAGAGCTGGAAGAACAGCCGGTCCAGGAGGCAGAAGACCCCACACCAGCAGATCAGGAGGATCAACCCTCTGCTTGCAGTGAGCCTGCCATATCCCTAGTGAGCCAAAGGGCCCATAGACAGCTGCCCAATTTACCCTTGACAGCTCCTACACCCTGTAGTTCAGGGCCAGACAGTCAGCTCCGTAGGTCCACTAGGGCCACTAGAGGCCAGTTACCCGCACGTTGGAGGATTTGAAGTGTATAAATTGTTTTATTTGTGGTTACCTGTTTTTCTTGTTGCTTGTGTATAATTATGTGTTTCTAGTTGTTTATAGGAGTCTTTGGTGGATTTACCGGGAATCCTGTGTACATAGTTGGAGCGTAACCCAGGACGGACTAAAGACTGTTAAGGACTCGGGGCAGGACAGACCCCTACCTGGTTACGTCTCCCTGTTTTGGTGAAATGGACACCTTGCTTTCTTCAAAGACTGCACCCGGTTACGGACATGCCGTGACCACCTTTATGTGTTTCTTTATTGTATTGTTATTGTTATATCTTGTTATGTTTTTCTAAAATATGTTTAGTCCCGGAGTACTAAATTTCACTAGGGGGAAATGTGACACCCCAGGGGTCTGGTTGCCACAGTGATAGAGATATTACGTCTGAGAGCAGGTGGGAGGTCTCTTGGTCAGGAATCCTATGCATGCCACACCTCCTGCACAGTCCTGGGAGGGGAAGAACTTCCCCTATATAAAACTGGGGCTGAGGCAGGTTTAGTGAGTAGAGAAGAAGTAGAGACAGAGAAAAGAAGCAAATATAGGAACAGAACATCAGGAGCTCTGTGGGAGCAGTGTTACAAGGAGTCAGGGGCTGGCAGCTGCAGAGCTCGCCCTGACTGAGAAGATTTCTTACCGGACCCGGAGTCCGAGGCTGTGGGGACTAACTCCTACCCAGCAGCAGAATCCGTCAGGCAGGGGATTTCAGGTCCTCTGGCCAAGAAACCCGAAGGCACGGTCACACGCATGGGACCAGCACCGCCGTCGTGGAGCGGAAGCTACTAGAAGGCCCCGAGTCACCGGCCATACGGGTGAGCACCACACGGTACACTGAGGGACGTGGGCTACTTATACCCGCCTCTAGCAAGGTAGCCAGAAGAGTACAGTTAGTTTGGGAGGCCTACAACTCCGCCTGGCCAGGGGAGATCCCATCTGCTCAAGGACTGACCAGGCCCCAATCGCTAGCCAGTACTCCGGGAGGGTGTATCTTTGTCACCAGTAAAGACCCTGAACTACACCGTACCGTCTCCCAGTGGTTCCTGCTACCCCCATCATCCACGTCGGCTGCCCTGAGGCCATACCCCTCCCGTTGGGGGTTATACTATCACGCTGCACAATCCTACCACCGGCCTCAGCGGTCTGCCCTGCAGCAGCAGCTCCTTAGCTGTACTCAACGGGTGGCGTAGTCGTCCAACATCTACCGCTGATACATCGCCGCTCAGTTTGACTCCCTGGGCACGGACCGGGTCACCGCCACGAGACCATAACCCTCAACAGATCCGGCTCCGGGTAAGCTCCCGCGTGCGCAACGCAGCGCGACACAGGCCCAGGGGCGCGTCATATACCTGACAGGAGCCCATAGATTCTCCTGCCTCCAATAATATATACCTGCCAGGAGCCCATAGATTCTGCTGCCTCCAATGATATATACCTGACAAGAGCCCATACAGTCTCCTGTTTCCAATAATATATACCTGACAGGAGCCCATACATTCTCCTGCCTCCAATAATATATACCTGACAGGAGCCCATACATTCTCCTGCCTCCAATAATATATACCTGACAGGAGCCCATACATCCTCCTGCCTCCAATAATATATACCTGACAGAAGCCCATACATTCTCCTGCCTCCAATAATATATACCTGACAGGAGCCCATAGATTCTGCTGCCTCCAATAATATATACCTGACAGGAGCCCATACATTCTCCTGCCTCCAATAATATATACCTGACAGGAGCCCATACATTCTCCTGCCTCCAATAATATATACCTGACAGGAGCCCATAGATTCTCCTGCCTCCAATAATATATACCTGACAGGAGCTCATACATTCTCCTGCCTCCAATAATATATACCTGACAGGAGCCCATAGATTCTCCTGCCTCCAATAATGTATACCTGACAGGAGCCCATAGATTCTCCTGCCTCCAATAATATATACCTGACAGGAGCCCATACATTCTGCTGCCTCCAATAATATATACCTGAGAGGAGCCCATATATTCTCCTGCCTCCAATAATATATACCTGACAGGAGCCCATAGATTCTCCTGCCTCCAATAATATATACCTGACAGGAGCCCATACATTCTGCTGCCTCCAATAATATATACCTGACAGGAGCCCATAGATTCTCCTGCCTCCAATAATATATACCTGACAGGAGCCCATAGATTCTGCTGCCTCCTCTAATATATACCTGACAGGAGCCCATACGTTCTCCTGTCTTCAATAATATATACCTGGTAGGAGCCCATACAGTCTCCTGTTTCCAATAATATATACCTGACAGGAGCCCATACATTCTCCTGCCTCCAATAATATATACCTGACAGGAGCCCATACATTCTCCTGCCTCCAATAATATATACCTGACAGGAGCCCATACATCCTCCTGCCTCCAATAATATATACCTGACAGAAGCCCATACATTCTCCTGCCTCCAATAATATATACCTGACAGGAGCCCATAGATTCTGCTGCCTCCAATAATATATACCTGACAGGAGCCCATACATTCTCCTGCCTCCAATAATATATACCTGACAGGAGCCCATACATTCTCCTGCCTCCAATAATATATACCTGACAGGAGCCCATAGATTCTCCTGCCTCCAATAATATATACCTGACAGGAGCTCATACATTCTCCTGCCTCCAATAATATATACCTGACAGGAGCCCATAGATTCTCCTGCCTCCAATAATGTATACCTGACAGGAGCCCATAGATTCTCCTGCCTCCAATAATATATACCTGACAGGAGCCCATACATTCTGCTGCCTCCAATAATATATACCTGAGAGGAGCCCATATATTCTCCTGCCTCCAATAATATATACCTGACAGGAGCCCATAGATTCTCCTGCCTCCAATAATATATACCTGACAGGAGCCCATACATTCTGCTGCCTCCAATAATATATACCTGACAGGAGCCCATAGATTCTCCTGCCTCCAATAATATATACCTGACAGGAGCCCATAGATTCTGCTGCCTCCTCTAATATATACCTGACAGGAGCCCATACGTTCTCCTGTCTTCAATAATATATACCTGGTAGGAGCCCATACATTCTCCTGTCTTCAATAATATATACCTGACAGGAGCCCATAGATTCTCCTGCCTCCAATAATATATACCTGACAGGAGCCCATAGATTCTCCTGCCTCCAATAATATATACCTGACAGGAGCCCATACATTCTCCTGCCTCCAATAATATATACCTGACAGAAGCCCATAGATTCTGCTGCCTCCAATAATATATACCTGACAGGAGCCCATAGATTCTCCTGCCTCCAATAATATATACCTGACAGGAGCCCATACATTCTGCTGCCTCCAATAATATATACCTGACAGGAGCCCATAGATTCTCCTGCCTCCAATAATATATACCTGACAGGAGCCCATAGATTCTGCTGCCTCCACTAATATATACCTGACAGGAGCCCATACTTTCTCCTGTCTCCAATAATATATAGCTGGTAGGAGCCCATACATTCTCCTGCCTCCAATAATATATACCTGACAGGAGCCCATAGATTCTCCTGCCTCCAATAATATATACCTGACAGGAGCCCATACATTCTCCTGCCTCCAATAATATATACCTGACAGGAGCCCATAGATTCTCCTGCCTCCAATAATATATACCTGACTGGAGCCCATAGATTCTCCTGCCTCCAATAATATATACCTGACAGGAGCCCATACATTCTCCTGTCTCTACAATAATATATACCTGGTAGGAGCCCATACATTCTCCTGCCTCCAATAATATATACCTGACAGGAGCCCATAGATTCTCCTGCCTCCAATAATATATACCTGACAGGAGCCCATAGATTCTCCTGCCTCCAATAATATATACCTGACAGGAGCCCATAGATTCTCCTGCCTCCAATAATATATACCTGACAGGAACCCATAGATTCTCCTGCCTCCAATAATATATACCTGACAGGAGCCCATAGATTCTGCTGCCTCCAATAATATATACCTGACAGGAGCCCATAGATTCTCCTGCCTCCAATAATATATACCTGACAGGAGCCCATACATTCATTCTGCTGCCTCCAATAATATATACCTGACAGGAGCCCATACATTCTCCTGCCTCCAATAATATATACCTGACAGGACCCATACATTGTGCTGCCTCCAATAATATATACCTGACAGGAGCCCATAGATTCTGCTGCCTCCAATTATATATACCTGACAGGAGCCCATACAGTCTCCTGTTTCCAATAATATATACCTGACAGGAGCCCATAGATTCTGCTGCCTCCAATTATATATACCTGACAGGAGCCCATACAGTCTCCTGTTTCCAATAATATATACCTGACAGGAGCCCATAGATTCTCCTGCCTCCAATAATATATACCTGACAGGAGCCCATAGATTCTCCTGCCTCCAATAATATATACCTGACAGGAGCCCATAGATTCTCCTGCCTCCAATAATATATACCTGACAGGAGCCCATAGATTCTCCTGCCTCCAATAATATATACCTGACAGGAGCCCACACATTCTCCTGCCTCCAATAATATATACCTGACAGGAGCCCATAGATTCTCCTGCCTCCAATAATATATACCTGACAGGAGCCCATACATTCTGCTGCCTCCAATAATATATACCTGACAGGAGCCCATACATTCTCCTGCCTCCAATAATATATACCTGACAGGACCCATACATTGTGCTGCCTCCAATAATATATACCTGACAGGAGCGCATAGATTCTGCTGCCTCCAATTATATATACCTGACAGGAGCCCATACAGTCTCCTGTTTCCAATAATATATACCTGACAGGAGCCCATACGTTCTCCTGTCTCCAATAATATATACCTGGTAGGAGCTGTAGCGCCGGCGTCCCTGCCCTCTGCTAGGCAGGGACGCTGTTCCCCTCACCCTTCTGCTCCGAGCTCGGCGTCCTCCTCCCGCTCTGCTGGCAGCGCGCGCTCCTTCCCGGCCACTGTGCTTAGGGCGCGCGCGCGCTCCCTCCCTCTTAAAGGGGCCGCGCGCGCCGTCCTAAGGAGTCCCCGGCCAATGGCCGGAGGACTTCACCATATATAAGGCACCTCCTCCAAAATGGAGGTGCCCGATCAATGTTGTTGCACTGTTCACTACTCTGCTTCAGCCCTCAGGTCCCGTTACCAGTTACCTGCCAGATTCCTGCCAGTTTGCTGTCTGATTCCTTCCTGATATTCCGCTTACCTGCCTGCTAGTCTGAGGTCCGACGGTCTGCCTACCGACTCCTGTCAGTCTGTCTAAGGACCAGCTTGCCCGCTCACCTGGGAGCGCTCTTCTGCTACCTGCCTGCTAGCCTGAGGTCCGACGGTCTGCCCTCCAACTCCTGTCAGTCTGTTTATGGACCAGCTTGCCTGGTCACCTGGGAGTGCACACCTGCTACCTGCCTGCTAGCCTACCTGGAGGCTCCGCCGTCACGTGCTGTGGCCACCTGCCATTCCAGAGACTCCTGCCCGCTCACCTGGGAGCGCACACCTGTTACCTGCCTGCTAGCCTACCTGGAGGCTCCGCCGTCACGTGCTGTGACCACCTGCCATTCCAGAGACTCTCGCTTGCTCACCTGGGAGCACACATCTACCATCTGCCTGCTAGCCTACCTGGAGGCTCTGCCATCACAGGTCGTACCTACCCTTTACCCAGAGACTGCCCCGGTCACTTGCCGTGACCTCCTGCCCGTTCATCCAGAGACTGCCCCGGTCACTTGCCGTGACCTCCTGCCCGTTCATCCAGAGACTGCCCCGGTCACTTGCCGTGACCTCCAGCCCGTTCACTCAGAGACTGTCCCGGTCACCTGCTGTGACTGCCTGCCCGTCTTCCCTGGTCGCCACCCGCTCTCTTACAAGGACCGCCCCCTTGTATAGTAGCTCAGAGGTTCCGCCTCCCAGACCCGTTACAGTTTGCTCGGGCCATGGAACCCGGTGGCACCCAAGCTCCCTCACTCTCGGACCTGTGTCATGAACTGTCCCGTCAGAGGTCCCAACAGGAGTCCATCCTGGGTCACCTGCGGAATGTCAATTCTCGCCTGGACACTCTGACTGCTCCACCAGCAACCACCGCCAGAGCCATGACTCGTAATCCGGCAGCTCCAGTGCCCACCAATACTTTGGTATCCTACCCCGGACCCCGGCTTTCTGCACCTCCTCGCTTCGGAGGCGACTCCGCTCAGGCTCGGGGCTTTATAAATCAGTGCACCCTGCACTTTGAACTCCTGTCCCACCAGTTTAACTCCGACCGGGCCAAAATTGCCTTCATCATGTCCCATCTCACCGGGGAGGCCCTGGCCTGGCTAAATCCTCTATGGGAGAGAGGAGACCCCCTGGTGTCCGACTTGCCTGCCTTTCTCACGGCTTTCCGGAAAGTCTTCGACGAACCTGGACGGAGGACCTCATCCTCATCATCTCTGCTACGCCTCCGTCAGGGAAGTCTCACCGTGGGCCAATATGCCATACGTTTCCGTACCCTTGCCTCGGAGCTGGCCTGGGATAACGACGCTCTGGTATCTGTCTTCTGGGAGGGTCTGTCCGGCCGTATTAAAGATGAACTTGCCGGTCGAGACATTCCTACCACTCTCGATGACCTAATAACTCTTGCCACCCGGATTGACCTACGGTTCCAGGAGCGTGCCAAAGAAGTCACCCGTGAGAGGAGGTTCCCACGTCTAGCTCCTACTTTTCAGAAATCCGTAACTCCCTCCGTTTCTCCCCAGGTACACTCTCCTGAGCCTATGCAGGTCGACCAGACCAAGATGGTCAAAACCCGTCAGGACTTACGCCGTGCCGAGGGGAGCTGCTTCTACTGTGGCAGTAAGGAGCACCGGATCCGTACCTGCCCGGAGAGGTCGGGAAACGCCTGTGTCTAGGTTCGCTCAGAGAGGTCGACCTAGACAAGAATAAATCCTCTCCATCTCTGCTGCTGTCAGTCTCAATTATCTGCGGGGAGAATCGTTTTTTCGAACTAGCCCAACTTGACTCTGGAGCGGCCGGGAATCTTATTTCACAGGCCCTGGTAGAAAAATACCGCATTCCCACCAAACCTCTGGCTATACCATTATCTGTCGCTGCTGTGGTTGGGGGCCTCTTACCACGTCCCATCCAACTCATCACCGAATCCGTAACTCTGCAGGTGGGAATGCTGCATTCTGAGAGCATCTCTTTTCATGTTCTGCCTGGACTCTCTCACGCCCTCTTACTAGGTCTACCTTGGCTCCAGAGACATGCACCCGTGCTTGACTGGCAGACCGGAGAAGTCCTTCGCTGGGGACAGGACTGTCATAAGACTTGTTTGGTTCCTGTTCATCCCGCCCGTCCTTCTCCTACCCCAACTAATCTACTTGGACTTCCGATTCCCTATTGGTCATTTGCTGATGTATTTAATAAAAAGGAGGCAGAGACATTACCCCCTCATAGACCATACGACTGTCCTATCGACCTGTTACCCGGTGCTACGCCTCCCCGTGGGCGTATTTACCCATTGTCCGCTGCTGAGACCCGGTCGATGTCCGAATATATTGAGGAGAATTTGGCCAGGGGATTCATCCGGAAATCTACCTCCCCGGCAGGAGCAGGCTTCTTTTTCGTGAAAAAGAAGGACGGCTCTCTCCGTCCCTGTATAGACTATAGAGGCCTTAACCAGATCATGGTGAAGAATAAGTACCCCCTTCCGCTCATTCCAGAATTATTTGATCGTCTGAGGGGGGCTAGAATCTTCACCAAACTGGACCTCCGTGGGGCGTACAACCTGGTCCGTATCCGTCAAGGGGATGAATGGAAGACTGCATTCAACACCCGGGACGGCCACTATGAATATCTGGTAATGCCCTTTGGTCTCTGTAACGCTCCTGCCGTCTTTCAAGAGTTGGTCAATGACATCTTCCGGGACCTTCTCTACTCCTGCGTAGTGGGGTACCTGGACGACATCTTGGTCTTCTCTCCGGATCTCCAGACTCACCGGAGAGACGTTCGTCAGGTCCTGCTCAGGCTCAGGCAGAATCACCTCTTCGCTAAATATGAGAAGTGCCTCTTTGAGCAGACCTCGCTTCCGTTTTTGGGCTACATTATTTCTCAGACCGGCCTACGAATGGATCCAGAGAAACTGTCTGCCATCGAGAAATGGCCCCGACCGGAGGGGTTGAAGGCTATTCAGCGGTTCCTGGGCTTCGCCAACTACTACCGCCTCTTCATACCGCACTTCTCTTCCCGGACTGCCCCAATTTCCGCGCTCACCCGTAAGGGCACTAATCCCAGAGAGTGGCCGCCCGAAGCAGAGGAGGCCTTTCTTTCCTTAAAACAGGCCTTCTCTTCCGCCCCGGTGCTGCATCGCCCAGATGGCAACAAGCAGTTCTTCCTGGAGGTTGACGCCTCCTCCTCTGGAGCCGGAGCGGTACTTACCCAAAAATCATCTTCCGGGAGAATGGTAACTTGTGGCTTCTTCTCCAAACTCTTCTCCTCTTCTGAGCGCAACTATTCCATTGGAGATCGAGAGTTATTGGACATCAAGCTGGCATTGGAGGAGTGGCGTTACCTGCTCGAAGGGGCTCTTCACCCGGTAATAATTTACACTGACCACAAGAACTTGGCTTACCTCCAGCATGCCCAGAGACTTAACCCGCGCCAAGCTCAGTGGTCCTTGTTTTTTGCTCGCTTTGATTTTATTCTTCATTTTCGCCCGGCTGACAAAAACATCAAGGCGGACGTCTTATCCCGATCCTTTCTGGTGTCTGATCTCGAGGAAGAACCGAAACACATCATCGATCCCGCCAGAGTAATGCAGGTGGCCCCCGTGAGTCTAAATCGTCTCCCTCCCGGTAAGACGTTCGTATCAGTACCTGATCGGGAGAAGATCCTACACTGGGGTCACTCATCTAAACTAGCTGGCCACGCCGGTCAGAAAAAGACCCTCCAGCTTATTACCCGGCACTACTGGTGGCCTACCCTGCACAAGGACGTAATAGACTTTGTTTCTGCCTGTGTGTCCTGCGCCCGCAACAAGGTTCCGAGACATCTGCCAGCCGGTCGCCTCCTTCCGCTCCCAGTACCTGCTGCCCCCTGGCAGCATATAGCAATGGACTTTATAACTGATCTCCCCGTCTCTGCCGGTTGTACGGTCATTTGGGTGGTCGCTGACCGCTTTTCCAAGATGGGTCATTTCGTTCCCCTGCCAGGCCTCCCATCTGCACCCGAGCTGGCTAAAGACTTTATCCGCCACATCTTCCGTCTTCATGGCCTGCCCCTCCACATCGTGTCGGATCGTGAGGTACAGTTCACCTCACGCTTCTGGAGAGCCACTTGTAAACTGCTAGACGTCACCCTGGACTTCTCCTCCGCTTACCACCCACAGTCTAATGGTCAAGTGGAGCGGATCAATCAGAACCTGACCAGTTACCTCCGGCACTTCGTTAATGCCCACCATTCAGACTGGGTGGATCGCCTGCCATGGGCCGAATTTTCTTACAACAATCACGAGAGCGAATCTTCCTCCAAATCCCCATTTTTTGTAGTCTTCGGTCAGCATCCTCGGATCCCATTTCCCGTCTCCACCTCGGTGGACAATCCGGCTGCGGAATCTCTTGTTAACAAATTTTCCTCCATATGGGAGAGTACCCGATCCGCACTCCTGTCATCCGAGCGTATGAAAAGACATGCTGACAAAAAACGTCTGGATCCTCCTCAATTCCGTCCAGGGGATAAGGTCTGGCTCTCGTCCAAGTATGTCCGGCTCAAGATTCCTTCCTATAAGTTAGGGCCTCGGTTCATCGGTCCTCTGGAGGTCATCAGTCAGATCAACCCGGTGGCCTATAAATTGAAACTCCCGGCCAACTTGCGGATCCCTAACTCCTTCCATGTATCTCTCCTCAAACCTGTGGTACTTAACTCTTTTTCCAAGTCTACAGGTACGCCTCCTGCTCCGGTTTCCGCTGAAAACGAATTTGAGGTAGAGAACATTCTGGCCACCAAAAGGGTAAGAGGGAAGACCTTTTTTCTAGTAGATTGGAAGGGGTTTGGTCCTGAAGAGAGAACGTGGGAGCCCCGGGATAACATCCATGCCCCTCTCATCCTAGCTAAATTTCTCTCTGGCCTAAAAAAGGGGGGGCCTAAAGGGGGGGGGGGTACTGTAGCGCCGGCGTCCCTGCCCTCTGCTAGGCAGGGACGCTGTTCCCCTCACCCCTCTGCTCCGAGCCCGGCGTCCTCCTCCCGCTCTGCTGGCAGCGCGCGCTCCTTCCCGGCCACTGTTCTTAGGGCGCGCGCTCCCTCCCTCTTAAAGGGGCCGCGCGCGCCGTCCTAAGGAGTCCCCGGCCAATGGCCGGAGGACTTCACCATATATAAGGCACCTCCTCCAAAATGGAGGTGCCCGAGCAATGTTGTTGCACTGTTCACTACTCTGCTTCAGCCCTCAGGTCCCGTTGCCAGTTACCTGCCAGATTCCTGCCAGTTTGCTGTCTGATTCCTGCCTGATATTCCGCTTACCTGCCTGCTAGCCTGAGGTCCGACGGTCTGCCCTCCAACTCCTGTCAGTCTGTCTATGGACCAGCTTGCCTGGTCACCTGGGAGCGCACACCTGCTACCTGCCTGCTAGCCTACCTGGAGGCTCCGCCGTCACGTGCTGTGACCACCTGCCATTCCAGAGACTCCTGCCCGCTCACCTGGGAGCGCACACCTGTTACCTGCCTGCTAGCCTACCTGGAGGCTCCGCCGTCACATGCTGTGACCACCTGCCATTCCAGAGACTCTCGCTTGCTCACCTGGGAGCACACATCTACCATCTGCCTGCTAGCCTACCTGGAGGCTCTGCCATCACAGGTCGTACCTACCCTTTACCCAGAGACTGCCCCGGTCACTTGCCGTGACCTCCTGCCCGTTCATCCAGAGACTGCCCCGGTCACTTGCCGTGACCTCCTGCCCGTTCATCCAGAGACTGCCCCGGTCACTTGCCGTGACCTCCTGCCCGTTCATCCAGAGACTGCCCCGGTCACTTGCCGTGACCTCCAGCCCGTTCACTCAGAGACTGTCCCGGTCACCTGCTGTGACTGCCTGCCCGTCTTCCCTGGTCGCCACCCGCTCCCTTACAAGGACCGCCCCCTTGTATAGTAGCTCAGAGGTTCCGCCTCCCAGACCCGTTACAGGAGCCTATACATTCTCCTGCCTCCAATAATATATACCTGACAGGAGCCCATAGATTCTCCTGCCTCCAATAATATATACCTGACAGGAGCCCATACATTCTCCTGCCTCCAATAATATATACCTGACAGGAGCCCATAGATTCTCCTGCCTCCAATAATATATACTTGACAGGAGCCCATACATTCTCCTGCCTCCAATAATATATACCTGAAAGGAGCCCATAGATTCTCCTGCCTCCAATAATATATACTTGACAGGAGCCCATACATTCTCCTGTCTCTCCAATAATATATACCTGGTAGGAGCCCATACATTCTCCTTCCTCCAATAACATATACCTGACAGGAGCCCATATATTCTCCTGCCTCCAATAATATATACCTGACAGGAGCCCATAGATTCTCCTGCCTCCAATAATATATACCTGACAGGAGCCCATAGATTCTCCTGCCTCCAATAATATATACCTGACAGGAACCCATAGATTCTCCTGCCTCCAATAATATATACCTGACAGGAGCCCATACATTCTGCTGCCTCCAATAATATATACCTGACAGGAGCCCATACATTCTCCTGCCTCCAATAATATATACCTGACAGGACCCATACATTGTGCTGCCTCCAATAATATATACCTGACAGGAGTCCATAGATTCTGCTGCCTCCAATTATATATACCTGACAGGAGCCCATACAGTTTCCTGTTTCCAATAATATATACCTGACAGGAGCCCATAGATTCTGCTGCCTCCAATTATATATACCTGACAGGAGCCCATACAGTCTCCTGTTTCCAATAATATATACCTGACAGGAGCCCATATATTCTCCTGCCTCCAATAATATATACCTGACAGGAGCCCATAGATTCTCCTGCCTACAATAATATATACCTGACAGGAGCCCATAGATTATCCTGCCTCCAATAATATATACCTGACAGGAGCCCATAGATTCTCCTGCCTCCAATAATATATACCAGACAGGAGCCCACACATTCTCCTGCCTCCAATAATATATACCTGACAGGAGCCCATAGATTCTCCTGCCTCCAATAAGATATACCTGACAGGAGCCCATACATTCTGCTGCCTCCAATAATATATACCTGACAGGAGCCCATACATTCTCCTGCCTCCAATAATATATACCCAACAGGACCCATACATTGTGCTGCCTCCAATAATATATACGTGACAGGAGCGCAGAGATTCTGCTGCCTCCAATTATATATACCTGACAGGAGCCCATACAGTTTCCTGTTTCCAATAATATATACCTGACAGGAGCCCATACATTCTGCTGCCTCCAAATATATATACATGACAGGAGCCCATATAGTCTCCTGTTTCCAATAATATATACCTGACAGGAGCCCATAGATTCTCCTGCCTCCAATAATATATACCTGACAGGAGCCCATAGATTCTCCTGCCTCCAATAATATATACCTGACAGGAGCCCATAGATTCTCCTGCCTCCAATAATATATACCTGACAGGAGCCCATAGATTCTGCTGCCTCCACTAATATATACCTGACAGGAGCCCATACGTTCTCCTGTCTCCAATAATATATACCTGGTAGGAGCCCATACATGTTCCTGCCTCCAATAATATATACCTGACAGGAGCCCATAGATTCTCCTGCCACCAATCATATAAACCTGACAGGAGCCCATACATTCTCCTGCCTCCAATAATATATACCTGACAGGAGCCCATAGATTCTCCTGCCTCCAATAATATATACCTGACAGGAGCCCATAGATTCTCCTGCCTCCAATAATATATACCTGACAGGAGCGCATACATTCTGCTGCCTCCAATAATATATACCTGACTGGAGCCCGTACATTCTCCTGCCTCCAATAATATATACCTGACAGGATCCATACATTGTGCTGCCTCCAATAATATATACCTGACAGGAGCGCATAGATTCTGCGGCCTCTAATTATATATACCTGACAGGAGCCCATACAGTCTCCTGTTTCCAATAATATATACCTGACAGGAGCCCATACATTCTGCTGCCTCCAATTATATATACATGACAGGATCCCATACAGTCTCCTGTTTCCAATAATATATACCTGACAGGAGCCCATAGATTCTCCTGCCTCCAATGATATATACCTGACAGGAGCCCATAGCTTCCCCTGCCTCCAATAATATATACCTGACAGGAGCCCATAGATTCTCCTGCCTCCAATAATATATACCTGACTGGAGCCCATAGATTCTCCTGCCTCCAATAATATATACCTGACAGGAGCCCATAGATTCTCCTGCCTCCAATAATATATACCTGACAGGAACCCATAGATTCTCCTGCCTCCAATAATATATACCTGACAGGAGCCCATAGATTCTCCTGCCTCCAATAATATATACCTGACAGGAGCCCATAGATTCTCCTGCCTCCAATAATATATACCTGACAGGAGCCCATAGATTCTCCTGCCTCCAATAATACATACCTGACAGGAGCCCATAGATTCTCCTGCCTCCAATAATATATACCTGACAGGAGCCCATAGATTCTCCTGACTCCAATAATATCTCCCTGACAGGAGCCCATAGATTCTCCTGCCTCCAATAATATATACCTGACAGGAGTCCATACATTCTGCTGCCTCCAATAATATATACCTGACAGGAGCCCATAGATTCTCCTGCCTCCAATAATATATACCTGGTAGGAGCCCATACATTCTCCTGCCTCCAATAATATATACCTGACAGGAGCCCATACATTCTCCTGCCTCCAATAATATATACCTGACAGGAGCCCATACATTCTTCTGCCTCCAATAATATATACCTGACAGGAGCCCATACGTTCTCCTGTCTCCAATAATATATACCTGGTAGGAGCCTATACATTCTCCTGCCTCCAATAATATATACCTGACAGGAGCCCATAGATTCTCCTGCCTCCAATAATATATACCTGACAGGAGCCCATAGATTCTCCTGCCTCCAATAATATATACCTAACAGGAGCCCATACCTTCTCCTGCCTCCAATAATATATACCTGACAGGAGCCCATAGATTCTCCTGCCTCCAATAATATATACCTGACAGGAGCCCATAGATTCTCCTGCCTCCAATAATATATACCTGACAGGAGCCCATACATTCTCCTGTCTCTCCAATAATATATACCTGGTAGGAGCCCATACATTCTCCTGCCTCTCCAATAACATATACCTGACAGGAGCCCATAGATTCTCCTGCCTCCAATAATATATACCTGACAGGAGCCCATAGATTCTCCTGCCTCCAATAATATATACTTGACAGGAGCCCATAGATTCTCCTGCCTCCAATAATATATACGTGACAGGAACCCATACATTCTCCTGCCTCCAGTGATATATACCTGACAGGAGCCCATACATTCTGCTGCCTCCAATAATATATACCTGACAGGAGCCCATACATTCTCCTACCTCCAATAATATATACCTGACAGGACCCATACATTGTGCTGCCTCCAATTATATATACCTGACAGGAGCCCATACAGTCTCCTGTTTCCAATAATATATAAATGACAGGAGCCCATAGATTCTGCTGCCTCCAATTATATATACCTGACAGGAGCCCATAAAGTCTCCTGTTTCCAATAATATATACCTGACAGGAGCCCATAGATTCTCCTGCATCCAATAATATATACCTGACAGGAGCCCATAGATTCTCCTGCCTCCAATAATATATACCTGACAGGAGCCCATAGATTCTCCTGCCTCCAATAATATATACCTGACAGAAGCCCATAGATTCTCCTGCCTCCAATAATATATACCTGACAGGAGCCCACACATTCTCCTGCCTCCAATAATATATACCTGACAGGAGCCCATAGATTCTCCTGCCTCCAATAATATATACCTGACAGGAGCCCATACATTCTGCTGCCTCCAATATTATATACCTGACAGGAGCCCATACATTCTCCTGCCTCCAATAATATATACCTGACAGGACCCATACATTGTGCTGCCTCCAATAATATATACCTGACAGGAGCGCATAGATTCTGCTGCCTCCAATTATATATACCTGACAGGAGCCCATACAGTTTCCTGTTTCCAATAATATATACCTGACAGGAGCCCATAGACTCTCCTGCCTCCAATAATATATACCTGACAGGAGCCCATAGATTCTCCTGCCTCCAATAATATATACCTGACAGGAGCCCATAGATTCTGCTGCCTCCACTAATATATACCTGACAGGAGCCCATACGTTCTCCTGTCTCCAATAATATATACCTGGTAGGAGCCCATACATTCTCCTGCCTCCAATAATATATACCTGACAGGAGCCCATAGATTCTCCTGCCACCAATCATATAAACCTGACAGGAGCCCATACATTCTCCTGCCTCCAATAATATATACCTGACAGTAGCCCATAGATTCTCCTGCCTCCAATAATATATACCTGACAGGAGCCCATAGATTCTCCTGCCTCCAATAATATATACCTGACAGGAGCCCATACATTCTGCTGCCTCCAATAATATATACCTGACTGGAGCCCATACATTCTCCTGCCTCCATTAATATATACCTGACAGGATCCATGCATTGTGCTGCCTCCAATAATATATACCTGACAGGAGCGCATAGATTCTGCTGCCTCCAATTATATATACCTGACAGGAGCCCATACAGTCTCCTGTTTCCAATAATATATACCTGACAGGAGCCCATACATTCTGCTGCCTCCAATTATATATACATGACAGGAGCCCATACAGTCTCCTGTTTCCAATAATATATACCTGACAGGAGCCCATAGATTCTCCTGCCTCCAATAATATATACCTGACAGGAGCCCATAGCTTCTCCTGCCTCCAATAATATATACCTGACAGGAGCCCATAGATTCTCCTGCCTCCAATAATATATACCTGACAGGAGCCCATAGATTCTCCTGCCTCCAATAATATATACCTGACAGGAGCCCATAGATTCTCCTGCCTCCAATAATATATACCTGACAGGAACCCATAGATTCTCCTGCCTCCAATAATATATACCTGACAGGAGCCTATAGATTCTCCTGCCTCCAATAATATATACCTGACAGGAGCCCATAGATTCTCCTGCCTCCAATAATATATACCTGACAGGAGCCCATAGATTCTCCTGCCTACAATAATATATATCTGACAGGAGCCCATAGATTCTCCTGACTCCAATAATATCTCCCTGACAGGAGCTCATAGATTCTCCTGCCTCCAATAATATATACCTGACAGGAGCCCATAGATTCTCCTGCCTCCAATAATATATACCTGACAGGAGCCCATAGATTCTCCTGCCTCCAATAATATATACCTGACAGGAGCCCACACATTCTCCTGCCTCCAATAATATATACCTGACAGGAGCCCATAGATTCTCCTGCCTCCAATAATATATACCTGACAGGAGCCCATACATTCTGCTGCCTCCAATAATATATACCTGACAGGAGCCCATACATTCTCCTGCCTCCAATAATATATACCTGACAGGACCCATACATTGTGCTGCCTCCAATAATATATACCTGACAGGAGCGCAGAGATTCTGCTGCCTCCAATTATATATACCTGACAGGAGCCCATACAGTTTCCTGTTTCCAATAATATATACCTGACAGGAGCCCATACATTCTGCTGCCTCCAAATATATATACATGACTGGAGCCCATACAGTCTCCTGTTTCCAATAATATATACCTGACAGGAGCCCATAGATTCTCCTGCCTCCAATAACATATACCTGACAGGAGCCCATAGATTCTCCTGCCTCCAATAATATATACCTGACAGGAGCCCATAGATTCTCCTGCCTCCAATAATATATACCTGACAGGAGCCCATAGATTCTGCTGCCTCCACTAAT
This sequence comes from Phyllobates terribilis, assembly GCF_046119375.1. NCBI lineage: Eukaryota > Metazoa > Chordata > Amphibia > Anura > Dendrobatidae > Phyllobates > Phyllobates terribilis. The sequence continues at coordinate 358,059,415 of NW_027362761.1, forward strand.
ATATACCTGACAGGAGCCCATACGTTCTCCTGTCTCCAATAATATATACCTGACAGGACCCATACATTGTGCTGCCTCCAATAATATATACCTGACAGGAGCGCATAGATTCTGCTGCCTCCAATTATATATACCTGACAGGAGCCCACACAGTTTCCTGTTTCCAATAATACACACCTGACAGGAGCCCATACATTCTGCTGCCTCCAAATATATATACATGACAGGAGCCCATACAGTCTCCTGTTTCCAATAATATATACCTGACAGGAGCCCATAGATTCTCCTGCCTCCAATAATATATACCTGACAGGAGCCCATAGATTCTCCTGCCTCCAATAATATATACCTGACAGGAGCCCATAGATTCTGCTGCCTCCACTAATATATACCTGACAGGAGCCCATACGTTCTCCTGTCTCCAATAATATATACCTGGTAGGAGCCCATACATTCTCCTGCCTCCAATAATATATACCTGACAGGAGCCCATAGATTCTCCTGCCACCAATCATATATACCTGACAGGAGCCCATACATTCTCCTGCCTCCAATAATATATACCTGACAGGAGCCCATAGATTCTCCTGCTTCCAATAATATATACCTGACAGGAGCCCATAGATTCTCCTGCCTACAATAATATATACCTGACAGGAGCCCATACATTCTGCTGCCTCCAATAATATATACCTGACTGGAGCCCATACATTCTCCTGCCTCCATTAATATATACCTGACAGGATCCATACATTGTGCTGCCTCCAATAATATATACCTGACAGGAGCGCATAGATTCTGCTGCCACCAATTATATATACCTGACAGGAGCCCATACAGTCTCCTGTTTCCAATAATATATACCTGACAGGAGCCCATACATTCTGCTGCCTCCAATTATATATACATGACAGGAGCCCATACAGTCTCCTGTTTCCAATAATATATACCTGACAGGAGCCCATAGATTCTCCTGCCTCCAATAATATATACCTGACAGGAGCCCATAGCTTCTCCTGCCTCCAATAATATATACCTGACAGGAGCCCATAGATTCTCCTGCCTCCAATAATATATACCTGACAGGAGCCCATAGATTCTCCTGCCTCCAATAATATATACCTGACAGGAGCCCATAGATTCTCCTGCCTCCAATAATATATACCTGACAGGAACCCATAGATTCTCCTGCCTCCAATAATATATACCTGACAGGAGCCCATAGATTCTCCTGCCTCCAATAATATATACCTGACAGGAGCCCATAGATTCTCCTGCCTTCAATAATATATACCTGACAGGAGCCCATAGATTCTCCTGCCTACAATAATATATATCTGACAGGAGCCCATAGATTCTCCTGACTCCAATAATATCTCCCTGACAGGAGCTCATAGATTCTCCTGCCTCCAATAATATATACCTGACAGGAGCCCATAGATTCTCCTGCCTCCAATAATATATACCTGACAGGAGTCCATACATTCTGCTGCCTCCAATAATATATACCTGACAGGAGCCCATAGATTCTCCTGCCTCCAATAATATATACCTGACAGGAGCCCATAGATTCTCCTGCCTCCAATAATATATACCTGACAGGAGCCCATAGATTCTCCTGCCTCCAATAATATATACCTGACAGGAGCCCACACATTCTCCTGCCTCCAATAATATATACCTGACAGGAGCCCATAGATTCTCCTGCCTCCAATAATATATACCTGACAGGAGCCCATACATTCTGCTGCCTCCAATAATATATACCTGACAGGAGCCCATACATTCTCCTGCCTCCAATAATATATACCTGACAGGACCCATACATTGTGCTGCCTCCAATAATATATACCTGACAGGAGCGCAGAGATTCTGCTGCCTCCAATTATATATACCTGACAGGAGCCCATACAGTTTCCTGTTTCCAATAATATATACCTGACAGGAGCCCATACATTCTGCTGCCTCCAAATATATATACATGACTGGAGCCCATACAGTCTCTTGTTTCCAATAATATATACCTGACAGGAGCCCATAGATTATCCTGCCTCCAATAACATATACCTGACAGGAGCCCATAGATTCTCCTGCCTCCAATAATATATACCTGACAGGAGCCCATAGATTCTCCTGCCTCCAATAATATATACCTGACAGGAGCCCATAGATTCTGCTGCCTCCACTAATATATACCTGACAGGAGCCCATACGTTCTCCTGTCTCCAATAATATATACCTGACAGGACCCATACATTGTGCTGCCTCCAATAATATATACCTGACAGGAGCGCAAAGATTCTGCTGCCTCCAATTATATATACCTGACAGGAGCCCATACAGTTTCCTGTTTCCAATAATATATACCTGACAGGAGCCCATACATTCTGCTGCCTCCAAATATATATACATGACAGGAGCCCATACAGTCTCCTGTTTCCAATAATATATACCTGACAGGAGCCCATAGATTCTCCTGCCTCCAATAATATATACCTGACAGGAGCCCATAGATTCTCCTGCCTCCAATAATATAAACCTGACAGGAGCCCATAGATTCTGCTGCCTCCACTAATATATACCTGACAGGAGCCCATACGTTCTCCTGTCTCCAATAATATATACCTGGTAGGAGCCCATACATTCTCCTGCCTCCAATAATATATACCTGACAGGAGCCCATAGATTCTCCTGCCACCAATCATATATACCTGACAGGAGCCCATACATTCTCCTGCCTCCAATAATATATACCTGACAGGAGCCCATAGATTCTCCTGCCTCCAATAATATATACCTGACAGGAGCCCATACATTCTGCTGCCTCCAATAATATATACCTGACTGGAGCCCATACATTCTCCTGCCTCCAATAATATATACCTGACAGGATCCATACATTGTGCTGCCTCCAATAATATATACCTGACAGGAGCGCATAGATCCTGCTGCCTCCAATTATATATACCTGACAGGAGCCCATACAGTCTCCTGTTTCCAATAATATATACCTGACAGGAGCCCATAGATTCTCCTGCCTCCAATTATATATACATGACAGGAGCCCATACAGTCTCCTGTTTCCAATAATATATACCTGACAGGAGCCCATAGATTCTCCTGCCTCCAATAATATATACCTGACAGGAGCCCATAGCTTCTCCTGCCTCCAATAATATATACCTGACAGGAGCCCATAGATTCTCCTGCCTCCAATAATATATACCTGACAGGAGCCCATAGATTCTCCTGCCTCCAATAATATATACCTGACAGGAGCCCATAGATTCTCCTGCCTCCAATAATATATACCTGACAGGAACCCATAGATTCTCCTGCCTCCAATAATATATACCTGACAGGAGCCCATAGATTCTCCTGCCTCCAATAATATATACCTGACAGGAGCCCATAGATTCTCCTGCCTCCAATAATATATACCTGACAGGAGCCCATAGATTCTCCTGCCTCCAATAATATATACCTGACAGGAGCCCATAGATTCTCCTGCCTCCAATAATATATACCTGACAGGAGCCCATAGATTCTCCTGCCTCCAATAATATATACCTGACAGGAGCCCATAGATTCTGCTGCCTCCACTAATATATACCTGACAGGAGCCCATACGTTCTCCTGTCTCCAATAATATATACCTGGTAGGAGCCCATACATTCTCCTGCCTCCAATAATATATACCTGACAGGAGCCCATAGATTCTCCTGCCACCAATCATATAAACCTGACAGGAGCCCATACATTCTCCTGCCTCCAATAATATATACCTGACAGTAGCCCATAGATTCTCCTGCCTCCAATAATATATACCTGACAGGAGCCCATAGATTCTCCTGCCTCCAATAATATATACCTGACAGGAGCCCATACATTCTGCTGCCTCCAATAATATATACCTGACTGGAGCCCATACATTCTCCTGCCTCCATTAATATATACCTGACAGGATCCATGCATTGTGCTGCCTCCAATAATATATACCTGACAGGAGCGCATAGATTCTGCTGCCTCCAATTATATATACCTGACAGGAGCCCATACAGTCTCCTGTTTCCAATAATATATACCTGACAGGAGCCCATACATTCTGCTGCCTCCAATTATATATACATGACAGGAGCCCATACAGTCTCCTGTTTCCAATAATATATACCTGACAGGAGCCCATAGATTCTCCTGCCTCCAATAATATATACCTGACAGGAGCCCATAGCTTCTCCTGCCTCCAATAATATATACCTGACAGGAGCCCATAGATTCTCCTGCCTCCAATAATATATACCTGACAGGAGCCCATAGATTCTCCTGCCTCCAATAATATATACCTGACAGGAGCCCATAGATTCTCCTGCCTCCAATAATATATACCTGACAGGAACCCATAGATTCTCCTGCCTCCAATAATATATACCTGACAGGAGCCCATAGATTCTCCTGCCTCCAATAATATATACCTGACAGGAGCCCATAGATTCTCCTGCCTCCAATAATATATACCTGACAGGAGCCCATAGATTCTCCTGCCTACAATAATATATATCTGACAGGAGCCCATAGATTCTCCTGACTCCAATAATATCTCCCTGACAGGAGCTCATAGATTCTCCTGCCTCCAATAATATATACCTGACAGGAGCCCATAGATTCTCCTGCCTCCAATAATATATACCTGACAGGAGCCCATAGATTCTCCTGCCTCCAATAATATATACCTGACAGGAGCCCACACATTCTCCTGCCTCCAATAATATATACCTGACAGGAGCCCATAGATTCTCCTGCCTCCAATAATATATACCTGACAGGAGCCCATACATTCTGCTGCCTCCAATAATATATACCTGACAGGAGCCCATACATTCTCCTGCCTCCAATAATATATACCTGACAGGACCCATACATTGTGCTGCCTCCAATAATATATACCTGACAGGAGCGCAGAGATTCTGCTGCCTCCAATTATATATACCTGACAGGAGCCCATACAGTTTCCTGTTTCCAATAATATATACCTGACAGGAGCCCATACATTCTGCTGCCTCCAAATATATATACATGACTGGAGCCCATACAGTCTCCTGTTTCCAATAATATATACCTGACAGGAGCCCATAGATTCTCCTGCCTCCAATAACATATACCTGACAGGAGCCCATAGATTCTCCTGCCTCCAATAATATATACCTGACAGGAGCCCATAGATTCTCCTGCCTCCAATAATATATACCTGACAGGAGCCCATAGATTCTGCTGCCTCCACTAATATATACCTGACAGGAGCCCATACGTTCTCCTGTCTCCAATAATATATACCTGACAGGACCCATACATTGTGCTGCCTCCAATAATATATACCTGACAGGAGCGCATAGATTCTGCTGCCTCCAATTATATATACCTGACAGGAGCCCACACAGTTTCCTGTTTCCAATAATACACACCTGACAGGAGCCCATACATTCTGCTGCCTCCAAATATATATACATGACAGGAGCCCATACAGTCTCCTGTTTCCAATAATATATACCTGACAGGAGCCCATAGATTCTCCTACCTCCAATAATATATACCTGACAGGAGCCCATAGATTCTCCTGCCTCCAATAATATATACCTGACAGGAGCCCATAGATTCTGCTGCCTCCACTAATATATACCTGACAGGAGCCCATACGTTCTCCTGTCTCCAATAATATATACCTGGTAGGAGCCCATACATTCTCCTGCCTCCAATAATATATACCTGACAGGAGCCCATAGATTCTCCTGCCACCAATCATATATACCTGACAGGAGCCCATACATTCTCCTGCCTCCAATAATATATACCTGACAGGAGCCCATAGATTCTCCTGCTTCCAATAATATATACCTGACAGGAGCCCATAGATTCTCCTGCCTACAATAATATATACCTGACAGGAGCCCATACATTCTGCTGCCTCCAATAATATATACCTGACTGGAGCCCATACATTCTCCTGCCTCCATTAATATATACCTGACAGGATCCATACATTGTGCTGCCTCCAATAATATATACCTGACAGGAGCGCATAGATTCTGCTGCCACCAATTATATATACCTGACAGGAGCCCATACAGTCTCCTGTTTCCAATAATATATACCTGACAGGAGCCCATACATTCTGCTGCCTCCAATTATATATACATGACAGGAGCCCATACAGTCTCCTGTTTCCAATAATATATACCTGACAGGAGCCCATAGATTCTCCTGCCTCCAATAATATATACCTGACAGGAGCCCATAGCTTCTCCTGCCTCCAATAATATATACCTGACAGGAGCCCATAGATTCTCCTGCCTCCAATAATATATACCTGACAGGAGCCCATAGATTCTCCTGCCTCCAATAATATATACCTGACAGGAGCCCATAGATTCTCCTGCCTCCAATAATATATACCTGACAGGAACCCATAGATTCTCCTGCCTCCAATAATATATACCTGACAGGAGCCCATAGATTCTCCTGCCTCCAATAATATATACCTGACAGGAGCCCATAGATTCTCCTGCCTTCAATAATATATACCTGACAGGAGCCCATAGATTCTCCTGCCTACAATAATATATATCTGACAGGAGCCCATAGATTCTCCTGCCTCCAATAGTATATACCTGACAGGAGCCCATACATTCTGCTGCCTCCAATAATATATACCTGGTAGGAGCCCATACATTCTCCTGCCTCCAATAATATATACCTGACAGGAGCCCATACATTCTCCTGCCTCCAATAATATATACCTGACAGGAGCCCATACATTCTCCTGCCTCGAATAATATATACCTGACAGGAGCCCATACGTTCTCCTGTCTCCAATAATATATACCTGGTAGGAGCCTATACATTCTCCTGCCTCCAATAATATATACCTGACAGGAGCCCATACATTCTCCTGCCTCCAATAATATATACCTGACAGGAGCCCATACATTCTGCTGCCTCCAATAATATATACCTGACAGGAGCCCATACATTCTGCTGCCTCCAATAATATATACCTGACAGGAGCCCATAGATTCTCCTGCCTCCAATAATATATACCTAACAGGAGCCCATACATTCTGCTGCCTCCAATAATATATACCTGACAGGAGCCCATAGATTCTGCTGCCTCCAATAATATATACCTGACAGGAGCCCATAGATTCTCCTGCCTCCAGTAATATATACCTGACAGGAGCCCATACATTCTGCTGCCTCCAAATATATATACATGACTGGAGCCCATACAGTCTCTTGTTTCCAATAATATATACCTGACAGGAGCCCATAGATTATCCTGCCACCAATAATATATACCTGACAGGAGCCCATACATTCTCCTGCCTCCAATAATATATACCTGACAGGAGCCCATAGATTTTCATGCCTCCAATAATATATACCTGACAGGAGCCCATAGATTCTCCTGCCTCCACTAATATATACCTGACAGGAGCCCATAGATTCTGCTGCCTCCAATAATATATACCTGACAGGAGCCCATACATTCTCCTGCCTCCAATAATATATACCTGACAGGAGCCCATAGATTCTCCTGCCTCCAATAATATATACCTGACAGGAGCCCATACATTCTGCTGCCTCCATTAATATATACCTGACAGGAGCCCATAGATTCTCCTGCCTCCAATAATATATACCTGACAGGAGCCCATACATTCTGCTGCCTCCAATAATATATACCTGGTAGGAGCCCATACATTCTCCTGCCTCCAATAATATATACCTGACAGGAGCCCATACATTCTCCTGCCTCCAATAATATATACCTGACAGGAGCCCATACATTCTCCTGCCTCGAATAATATATACCTGACAGGAGCCCATACGTTCTCCTGTCTCCAATAATATATACCTGGTAGGAGCCTATACATTCTCCTGCCTCCAATAATATATACCTGACAGGAGCCCATACATTCTCCTGCCTCCAATAATATATACCTGACAGGAGCCCATACATTCTCCTGCCTCCAATAATATATACCTGACAGGAGCCCATAGATTCTCCTGCCTCCAATAATATATACCTGACAGGAGCCCATACATTCTGCTGCCTCCAATAATATATACCTGACAGGAGCCCATACATTCTGCTGCCTCCATTAATATATACCTGACAGGATCCATACATTGTGCTGCCTCCAATAATATATACCTGACAGGAGCGCATAGATCCTGCTGCCTCCAATTATATATACCTGACAGGAGCCCATACAGTCTCCTGTTTCCAATAATATATACCTGACAGGAGCCCATAGATTCTCCTGCCTCCAATTATATATACATGACAGGAGCCCATACAGTCTCCTGTTTCCAATAATATATACCTGACAGGAGCCCATACATTCTGCTGCCTCCAATAATATATACCTGACAGGAGCCCATACATTCTCCTGCGTCCAATAATATATACCTGACAGGAGCCCATAGATTCTCCTGCCTCCAATAATATATACCTGACAGGAGCCCATAGATTCTCCTGCCTCCAATAATATATACCTGACAGGAGCCCATAGATTCTCCTGCCTCCAATAATATATACCTGACAGGAACCCATAGATTCTCCTGCCTCCAATAATATATACCTGACAGGAGCCCATAGATTCTCCTGCCTCCAATAATATATACCTGACAGGAGCCCATAGATTCTCCTGCCTCCAATAATATATACCTGACAGGAGCCCATAGATTCTCCTGCCTCCAATAATATATACCTGACAGGAGCCCATAGATTCTCCTGCCTCCAATAATATATACCTGACACGAGCCCATAGATTCTCCTGCCTCCAATAATATATATCTGACAGGAGCCCATAGATTCTCCTGACTCCAATAATATCTCCCTGACAGGAGCCCATAGATTCTCCTGCCTCCAATAATATATACCTGACAGGAGCCCATAGATTCTCCTGCCTCCAATAATATATACCTGACAGGAGTCCATACATTCTGCTGCCTCCAATAATATATACCTGACAGGAGCCCATAGATTCTCCTGCCTCCAATTATATATACATGACAGGAGCCCATACAGTCTCCTGTTTCCAATAATATATACCTGAAAGGAGCCCATAGATTCTCCTGCCTCCAATAATATATACCTGACAGGAGCCCATAGCTTCTCCTGCCTCCAATAATATATACCTGACAGGAGCCCATAGATTCTCCTGCCTCCAATAATATATACCTGACAGGAGCCCATAGATTCTCCTGCCTCCAATAATATATACCTGACAGGAGCCCATAGATTCTCCTGCCTCCAATAATATATACCTGAAAGGAACCCATAGATTCTCCTGCCTCCAATAATATATACCTGACAGGAGCCCATAGATTCTCCTGCCTCCAATAATATATACCTGACAGGAGCCCATAGATTCTCCTGCCTCCAATAATATATACCTAACAGGAGCCCATAGATTCTCCTGCCTCCAATAATATATACCTGACAGGTGCCCATAGATTCTCCTGCCTCCAATAATATATATCTGACAGGAGCCCATAGATTCTCCTGACTCCAATAATATCTCCCTGACAGGAGCCCATAGATTCTCCTGCCTCCAATAATATATACCTGACAGGAGCCCATAGATTCTCCTGCCTCCAATAATATATACCTGACAGTAGTCCATACATTCTGCTGCCTCCAATAATATATACCTGACAGGAGCCCATAGATTCTCCTGCCTCCAAAAATATATACCTGACAGGAGCACATAGATTCTCCTGCCTCCAATAATATATACCTGACAGGAGCCCATAGATTTTCCTGCCTCCAATAATATATACCTGACAGGAGCCCATACATTCTCCTGCCACCAATAATATATACCTGACAGGAGCCCATACATTCTCTTGCCTCCAATAATATATACCTGACAGGAGCCCATAGATTCTCATGCCTGCAATAATATATACCTGACAGGAGCCCATAGATTCTCCTGCCTCCAATAATATGTACCTGACAGGAGCCCATAGATTCTCCTGCCTCCAATAATATGTACCTGACAGGAGCCCATAGATTCTGCTGCCTCCACTAATATATACCTGACAGGAGCCCATAGATTCTGCTGCCTCCAATAATATACACCTGACAGGAGCCCATAGATTCTCCTGCCTCCAATAATATACACCTGACAGGAGCCCATAGATTCTCCTGCCTCCAATAATATATACCTGACAGGAGCCCATACATTCTGCTGCCTCCATTAATATATACCTGACAGGAGCCCATAGATTCTCCTGCCTCCAATAATATATACCTGACAGGAGCCCATACATTCTGCTGCCTCCAATAATATATACCTGGTAGGAGCCCATACATTCTCCTGCCTCCAATAATATATACCTGACAGGAGCCCATACATTCTCCTGCCTCCAATAATATATACCTGACAGGAGCCCATACATTCTCCTGCCTCCAATAATATATACCTGACAGGAGCCCATACTTTCTCCTGTCTCCAATAATATATACCTGGTAGGAGCCTATACATTCTCCTGCCTCCAATAATATATACCTGACAGGAGCCCATAGATTCTCCTGCCTCACGTAATATATACCTGACAGGAGCCCATACATTCTACTGCCTCCAATAATATATACCTAACAGGAGCCCATACATTCTGCTGCCTCCAATAATATATACCTGACAGGAGCCCATAGATTCTGCTGCCTCCAATAATATATACCTGACAGGAGCCCATAGATTCTCCTGCCTCCAATAATATATACCTGACAGGAGCCCATACATTCTGCTGCCTCCATTAATATATACCTGACAGGAGCCCATAGATTCTCCTGCCTCCAATAATATATACCTGACAGGAGCCCATACATTCTCCTGCCACCAATAATATATACCTGACAGGAGCCCATACATTCTCCTGCCTCCAATAATATATACCTGACAGAAGCCCATAGATTTTCATGCCTCCAATAATATATACCTGACAGGAGCCCATAGATTCTCCTGCCTCCACTAGTATATACCTGACAGGAGCCCATAGATTCTGCTGCCTCCAATAATATATACCTGACAGGAGCCCATACATTCTCCTGCCTCCAATAATATATACCTGACAGGAGCCCATAGATTCTCCTGCCTCCAATAATATATACCTGACAGGAGCCCATACATTCTGCTGCCTCCATTAATATATACCTGACAGGAGCCCATAGATTCTCCTGCCTCCAATAGTATATACCTGACAGGAGCCCATACATTCTGCTGCCTCCAATAATATATACCTGGTAGGAGCCCATACATTCTCCTGCCTCCAATAATATATACCTGACAGGAGCCCATACATTCTCCTGCCTCCAATAATATATACCTGACAGGAGCCCATACATTCTCCTGCCTCGAATAATATATACCTGACAGGAGCCCATACGTTCTCCTGTCTCCAATAATATATACCTGGTAGGAGCCTATACATTCTCCTGCCTCCAATAATATATACCTGACAGGAGCCCATACATTCTCCTGCCTCCAATAATATATACCTGACAGGAGCCCATACATTCTGCTGCCTCCAATAATATATACCTGACAGGAGCCCATACATTCTGCTGCCTCCAATAATATATACCTGACAGGAGCCCATAGATTCTCCTGCCTCCAATAATATATACCTAACAGGAGCCCATACATTCTGCTGCCTCCAATAATATATACCTGACAGGAGCCCATAGATTCTGCTGCCTCCAATAATATATACCTGACAGGAGCCCATAGATTCTCCTGCCTCCAGTAATATATACCTGACAGGAGCCCATACATTCTGCTGCCTCCATTAATATATACCTGACAGGAGCCCATAGATTTTCCTGCCTCCAATAATATATACCTGACAGGAGCCCATACATTCTCCTGCCACCAATAATATATACCTGACAGGAGCCCATACATTCTCCTGCCTCCAATAATATATACCTGACAGGAGCCCATAGATTTTCATGCCTCCAATAATATATACCTGACAGGAGCCCATAGATTCTCCTGCCTCCACTAATATATACCTGACAGGAGCCCATAGATTCTGCTGCCTCCAATAATATATACCTGACAGGAGCCCATACATTCTCCTGCCTCCAATAATATATACCTGACAGGAGCCCATAGATTCTCCTGCCTCCAATAATATATACCTGACAGGAGCCCATACATTCTGCTGCCTCCATTAATATATACCTGACAGGAGCCCATAGATTCTCCTGCCTCCAATAATATATACCTGACAGGAGCCCATACATTCTGCTGCCTCCAATAATATATACCTGGTAGGAGCCCATACATTCTCCTGCCTCCAATAATATATACCTGACAGGAGCCCATACATTCTCCTGCCTCCAATAATATATACCTGACAGGAGCCCATACATTCTCCTGCCTCGAATAATATATACCTGACAGGAGCCCATACGTTCTCCTGTCTCCAATAATATATACCTGGTAGGAGCCTATACATTCTCCTGCCTCCAATAATATATACCTGACAGGAGCCCATACATTCTCCTGCCTCCAATAATATATACCTGACAGGAGCCCATACATTCTGCTGCCTCCAATAATATATACCTGACAGGAGCCCATACATTCTGCTGCCTCCAATAATATATACCTGACAGGAGCCCATAGATTCTGCTGCCTCCAATAATATATACCTGACAGGAGCCCATAGATTCTCCTGCCTCCAATAATATATACCTGACAGGAGCCCATACATTCTGCTGCCTCCATTAATATATACCTGACAGGAGCCCATAGATTCTCCTGCCTCCAATAATATATACCTGACAGGAGCCCATACATTCTGCTGCCTCCAATAATATATACCTGACAGGAGCCCATAGATTCTCCTGCCTCCAATAATATATACCTGACAGGAGCCCATAGATTCTCCTGCCTCCAATAATATATACCTGACAGGAGCCCATAGATTCTCCTGCCTCCAATAATATATACCTGACAGGAGCCCATACATTCTGCTGCCTCCAATAATATATACCTGACAGGAGCCCATACATTCTCCTGCGTCCAATAATATATACCGGACAGGAGCCCATAGATTCTCCTGCCTCCAATAATATATACCTGACAGGAGCCCATAGATTCTGCTGCCTCCAATAATATATACCTGACAGGAGCCCATAGATTCTCCTGCCTCCAATAATATATACCTGACAGGAGCCCATACATTCTGCTGCCTCCATTAATATATACCTGACAGGAGCCCATAGATTCTCCTGCCTCCAATAATATATACCTGACAGGAGCCCATACATTCTGCTATCTTCCAGAATGTATGGGCTCCTTCCAGGTCCTGACTGCAGCCCATACATTCTAGCTGGCTCATTAGTGAAGATGCTAGAATGTATGGGCTGCAGTCAGGACCTGGAAGGAGCCCATACATTCAAGGCTCAACCATATGGGTATTCGTGCTCCGCCCGCCTCATTCGGTCGACGCTCTTGGGCTGTGGGACTTCAGCTGGCGGCGCCATAGATCCGGACAGCGCGGCAGAAGGCGGGAGCCATTCTCTTTTCTACTAACCATGGCGGTAGGTGTATGCCCGTAATGGCCTACAGGAGGTGTAGGAAGATCCAGAGCTTGGGAAAATGGCGCCGCGACTCCGCCATGTTCCCTGCGGCCAGCTCTGTAGTAGCCGCGGATGTTCAGCTGCTGTTAGACCCCTCGCTGGCAGTAATGCACGTAACAGCGCCATTATCAGCGGCTTACCGGGGTCTTGTCCAGTGTGGGTTGTGGTGGGTCCTGTGTGTATCCCCCGCCTGTACGTGTATATTAATGGCCGCTCACTATTAGGCCACGGTCACACAGTCAGTGTTTTACCTCAGTATCTAATCCAAAGCCGTTTCTATTAGACTTTTTCTTTCACTGCTCCATTTCTGCCTTTGGCTTACAAATACTGAGGTAAAAAACTGACCAAATACTGATAGTGTGCACATGTAGTATTTGTAGGCCAAACTCAGAAAAAGTAACTAAATATGGTCTTGTTTTAAGTGTTAAACAAATAATATTTTACATCTAAACAAAGGATATTATATGGAGAACATATTTGAAGTGTAAGGCTATGTTCACACATCATGGGTTTTTTTGCATCACAAATCTGCAGCAAAACCCGATCTCTCAAGGGAGGTTTGCTGCAGATTTTTCTTGTGGTTTTGGTGCCTTTTTTGATGCGTTTTTTCAGCATGTTTTGCTCACTGTCCTTCTGTCTCTATTTATGCATGTACATAACGTTCTATGAAAAAAAGAACCCCATTCTATTTTGCCATCAAAACACTGAAAGAAATGGTACCTGTGTTTTTGGTGCATTTTTTTTTTTACCTCCGATTACTTCCTATGGGTGAAAAAATGCTGAAAGAAGTAACATGCTCTAATTTCCAAAAAAACATGCAAGGCACAAAATACTGAACAAAAAACCCCATGAGACTTCTGGTTTCTCATAGACTTTGCTAGTACTGTATAAGTCAGCTGAAAATTTGCATAAAAATCTGCACCAAGAAACGCTGAAAAAACCATGATGTGAACATAGCCTTACAGACAAGTAGCATTGTGAAAAGACGTTTGAATGGAGAGTAACATTTTTTTTAATATATCTTTTTACAGTCTAGTGACCCAGAGCGGGAAGATGGATCTCCTGGAAGCTTGTCACCGACATTACAAAAACGTATGGAGCATTGTGACCCTTCAAAGTCCCCTAAAGCTTATAGGCATTATTCAAGGTCCCGTTCACGTTCAAGGGAGCGTAAAAGGAAGACTGGTAAGCTAGAGCATTTCGGATGGTTTCAGACACAATTTACAAGTCTAAAGCCCCCGTCACACTAAGCGAGATCGCTGTTGAGTCATAAGTTTTGTGACACAACAGCGACCTCAGCAGCGATCTCGCTACGTTTGACACGTAGCAGCGACCAGGCCCCTGCTGTGAGATCGCTGGTCGTGTCAAAATGGCCTGGACCATTTTTTGATCTTTGCAGTCCCGCTGGGTAGCATGCATCGGTGTGTTTGACACCCAATACCAACAACCTCGTTGGCGACTCAGAACTGAGACACAGGCGTGCATCATTATACAGGTCGCTACGGGTCGCCGTATCGTTGCTGCGTCGTTGGGAAGATCTGACTGTTTGACATCTCACCAGCGACTACATAGCGACGCAGCAATGATCCCTGCCAGGTCGTATCGTTGTCGGGATCGCTGTAGCGTCGCTAAGTGTGACGGGGCCTTAAACCTTCTGAATACTTCATGAAAGCACTGTGTGCTCTGGACAGGTGACAAGTCCCTTGGCTTACAGCTTATAGCAGTGAGTCAGTCTCAGGGACATAGTCTGCAGAACAGGGGTGCACATATCCCCTTAAATGATATGAAGAACTACAGTGCCTACAAGTAGTATTCAACCCCCTGCAGATTTAGCTGGTTTGATAAGATGCAAATAAGTTAGAGCCTTCAAACTGCAAACGAGAGTAGGTTTTATGAACAGAAGCATAAATCTTACAAACCAAAAAGTTATGTTGCTCAGTTGAATTTTAGTAAATTTTAAACATAAAAGTGTGGGTCAATTATTATACAACCCCTATGTTTAATATTTTGTGGAATAACCCTTGTTTGCAATTACAGCTAATAATCGTCTTTTATAAGACCTGATCAGGCCGGCACAGGTCTGTGGAGTTATCTTGGCCCACTCCTCCATGCAGATCTTCTCCAAGTTATCTAGGTTCTTTGGGTGTCTCATGTGGACTTTATTCTTGAGCTCCTTCCACAAGTTTTCAATTGGGTTAAGGTCAGGAGACTGACTAGGCCACTCCAACACCTTGACTTTTTCCCTCTTTAACCAGGCCTTGGTTTTCTTGGCTGTGTGCTTTGGGTCGTTGTCTTGTTGGAAGATGAAATTATGACCCATGTTAAGATCCTTGATGGAGGAGCGGAGGTTCTTGGCCAAAATCTCCAGGTAGGCCGTGCTATCCATCTTCCCATGGATGCGGACCAGATGGCCAAGTCCCTTGGCAGAGAAACAGCCCCACAGCATGATGCTGCCACCACCATGCTTGACTGTAGGGATGGTATTCTTGGGGTCGTATGCAGTGCCATCCAGTCTCCAAACGTCACGTGTGTGGTTGGCACCAAAGATCTCGATCTTGGTCTCATCAGACCATAGAACCTTGAACCAGTCTGTCTCAGAGTCCTCCAAGTGATCATGAGCAAACTGTAGATGAGCCTTGACATGACGCTTTGAAAGTAAAGGTACCTTATGGGCTCGTCTGGAACGGAGACCATTGCGGTGGAGTACGTTACTTATGGTATTGACTGAAACCAATGTCCCCACTGCCATGAGATCTTCCCGGGGCTCCTTCCTTGTTGTCCTTGGGCTAGCCTTGACTCTTCGGACAAGCCTGGCCTCGGCACGGGAGGACACTTTCAAAGGCTGTCCTGGCCGTGGAAGGCTAACAGTAGTTCCATAAGCCTTCCACTTACGGATGATGCTCCCAACAGTGGAGACAGGTAGGCCCAACTCCTTGGAAAGGGTTTTGTACCCCTTGCCAGCCTTGTGACCCTCCACGATCTTGTCTCTGATGGCCTTGGAATGCTCCTTTGTCTTTCCCATGTTGACCATGTCTGAGTGCTGTTCACAAGTTTGGGGAGGGTCTTAAATAGTCAGAAAAGGCTGGCAAAAGAGATCTTTAATCCACACATGTGAAGCTCATTATTCTTGGTGCCTGAACTACTTCTTAATACTTTTGGGGGACCAAACAGAATTCTTGTGGTTTGAGGGGTTGAATAATAAATGACACTCTGAATTAACTTTTAACGTTTTAAAAAAAAAAAAAATTGCTGCAGTGCATTTCCCACTTCCAGGCTGATCTACAGTACAAATGTCACAATGCCAAGTTAATTCCGCATGTATCAACCAGCTAAATCTGCAGGGGGTTGAATACTACTTGTAGGCACTGTATATGGTTCCAATTTGAGTGTACTCTTATGAGGTCTTCAAGTGAGTGTCAGGCTATGTGCGCACGATGCGTACCAGCCCGTGGCCCCGACACTCAGGAATAGCCGAGGAGGCTTCTGCTCATTATCCAAATGAGAGGCGCTATTTTTTTTCACATGTGAACTTTCCTCTTACAGTTTAGGTCTATGAGGAAAGTCCGCATGCGGACACGCAACAGATATTGACATGCTGCGGTCTGGAAAGACGCGCCGCATGTCAGTTTCTGCGGGTGATCCACAGGTGCATGGGGACCCATAGTGGACATGGGATTTCTAGAAATCCCATCCACTATGCTGTAACATATGGACGCTGTGGGCTTGACGCTGCACATCTCGCAGCATCAAATCCGCTGTGTCTCCGGATCGTGTGCAGAGGCAATGTGTTGTCCATGTGCACAACGAACTGCGCACAGTGTTGGGCTGCATTCACATGACCATAGTTTACAATCCGTGCTGTTGCTGCAGTACCTGACGAACACTAAGAACCTCTTATATGACAATGAGGCTGTTGTTTTAGGCCACGTTCAGTATTTCTCTATCGCTTTGTCAGTTTCTGTAATCCAAAACCAGGAGTGCTAACAACCAGAGGAAAAGTATAATAGAAACACGTCACCACTTCTGCATTTTTTATGCACCCCTGGTTTTGTCTTACAAATACTGATGTTAAGTATTTGGTCAGTATTTTACATGTGAACATGGCCTTAAGGTCAGAAGAACCACAGTCGTGCTGGGCACTGTGAATGCACCTGAGCAGGCAAGACAGTGCATGCTTTCATGGCAGGCAGCTCCTGCATACATCTGCTGCATGGATGAGTGCACGGACCTAGTCATACATCTGCCACATGGATGAGTGCACGGACTTAGTCATACATCTGCCACATGGATGAGTGCATGGACTTAGTCATACATCTGCCACATGGATGAGTGCACGGACCTAGTCATACATCTGCCACATGATGAGTGCACGGACTCAGTCATACATCTGCCACCATAGGCGGATTATAATGAGGGCAATCCGGGCGACCGCCTGGGGCCCCGAGCCTGCATGGGGCCCGCGGCTCCGGGCGGGGTGTCTAATGCCGGATTGCCCTCATTATATGTGCGGGCCGCCGTGGCACATACCGGTAGCAGTGACGGGAGGGGGGGCCCCGTACCGCTCCCCCAGCAGCGGCCGCCGCTACTTCTTCATCGGCCGGGCCAGCACTGCAGCAGTTAACTTCCCTGTGCTGGCCCGGCCGCGTCACTGCTAGGAGACACGGCCCTGTGCACGGCCGTGTCTCCTAGCTCTGACGTCACACAGTGCGCCCCGGCCTGCAGTGCTGCACCGGAGAAGAGAGAGAGCAGGCAGGAGGAATGGAGCCGGGGGATGGTGAGTGTGTATGTGTGTGCAGATGTGTGTGTGTGCAGATGTGTGTGTGTGTGGGCAGATGTGTGTGGGTGTGTGTGGGCAGGTGTGTGTGTGTCTGTGTGGGCAGGTGTGTGGGGGCAGGTGTGTGTGTGTGTGGGCAGGTGTGTGTGTGTGTGTGTGGGCAGGTGTGTGTGTGTGGGCAGGTGTGTGTGTGCAGATGTGTGTGTGGGCAGGTGTGTGTGTGTGTGGGCAGGTGTGTGTGTGTGGGCAGGTGTGTGTGGGCAGGTGTGTGTGTTTGTGGGCAGGTGTGTGTGGGTGTGTGTGGGCAGGTGTGTGTGTGTGTCTGTGTGGGCAGGTGTGTGTGTGTGTCTGTGTGGGCAGGTGTGTGTGTGTGGGCAGGTGTGTGTGTGTATATGTGTGTATGTGTGTGGGGGGGCAGGTGTGTGTGTGTGTGTGGGCAGGTGTGTGTGTGTGTGTGTGTGTGGGCAGGTTAGAAAGTCTTGCCCTGTTGAACACTACACCTGACTTGAGGCCACCACCTCTTGGTTGTCCAATGTTCTTGCTTCTCTAGGGCTCTTCTCAGATATTCATTATACCAGCTCCCCAGAATACCAAAGCTAGGGTGGGTGACTGCAAGCCCTGGTGGTGGTCATAACTGCGGCCACCCAGGGGCAATACTCCATAACAACAATCCCCTGAGGTGGTGTAGGATGTAAGGACCTATTCACACTACATTCAGCGCTGCATTCAGGTCTTTACACAAGGCTTACAACTGAATCCCTGAAATTCAGGATTGTGCTGTCTGAAATGAGACATCTGAAAGCAGAGCAAATGGAGCATAAAGATTCAGACTTTAGCCTCGGTTTGCCTTTGTTCAAATCAATGGCTATGTCAAGGCACATCTGAATGCCATTTTTCAGGGATTTAGATAGAAGCCTGGAAAGAGGAGATGAATGCATTGCAAAATTCAGTGTGAATAGGCCCTTATATCTGGAGTCTTGATATTGATGCCACATGCATTTTACTTGTTTTTAACTTAAAAAAAAAATACACACAAATTATACACACAAATTATACACACACACACACACACTATACATACACACACAGATGTGTGTGTGGGCATGTGTGTGTGGGCAGGTGTGTGTGTGTGGGGGCAGGTGTGTGTGTGTGTGTGTGGGCAGGTGTGTGTGTGTGTGCGCATGTATGTGTGTGTGTGGGCAGGTGTGTGTGTGTGTGGGCAGGTGTGTGTGTGTGTGTGCGCATGTGTGTGTGTGCGCATGTGTGTGTGTGTGGGCAGGTGTGTGTGTGTGTGGGCAGGTGTGTGTGTTTGTGTGTGATGTCTGTCTGTCTGTTTGTGTTTGTGTGTGTGTGTGTGTGGGCAGATGTCATTGTGTGATGTCAGTTTGTATGTATTTTTGTGTTTCAAATGTGTTTATGCGTGTCTGTATATATTTGTGTGTGTGCATGACTGCATGCGGCCTCCTGCTGAGTATAGTTGGCGCCGTGCGGCCTCCTGATGTCTCGGGGGGGGGTGCCGTGCGGCCTCCCGCTGTGTATAGATGGCTACGTGCAGCCTCCCGCTGTGTATAGATGGTTACGTGCGGCCCCCCGCTGTGTATAGACGGCGCCGTGCGGCCCCCCGCTGTGTATAGATGGCTACGTGCGCCCCCCGCTGTGTATAGATGGCTACGTGCGGCCCCCCCGCTGAGCATAGATGTCGCCGTGCGGCCTCCTGCTGTGTATAGATGGCTACGTGTGGCCTCCCGCTGAGTATAGATGGCGCTGTGCGGCCTCCTGCTGTCTCTGGGGGGAGCGCCGTGCAGCATCTATACTCAGCAGGAGGCCGCACGTAGCCATCTATACACGTATACTCAGCAGGAGGCCGCACGTAGCCATCTATACGGTGCCATCTATACACAGCGGGAGGCCGCACGGCGCCATCTATACACAGCAGGAGGCCGCACGGCGCCATCTATACACAGCGGGAGTCTCAGTGCTTTGCAAGAGCAGTCAATAAATTCTGCTTGACTAATTCTGAGCACCATAAAGTCTGGTTCGCTTCTAACCTGCTGTCTTCATTTTCAGCTTGCTGAATTCTAACTCATTTACTGTCATTCGAGACGATGCCTTTGCTGGTCTCTTTCACCTTAAATACCTGTAAGTGCTCCACTTAATGTCATATTTTTGATTCTGTTCTTCTTCATCTTTTGGCATGTGCAATTGTATGAGCAAGTATTCATATGAATTTATGACCTACTTAAACCTTCGAGGACCTTAAATTTTATTCAATCAAATTTTTTTCCAGTTTAAAACTATGGGACATATATGTGCCTTGGTCCTCAAAGGGTTTTTAAATGGGCTGCAAACATAAATACGAAAAAAATAATTCATTTAGTGCTTTTTTTTCTCTCCCAAATGTATTTACCGCAAGATATGTTGTGTATGTCTTTGTACTGTTTGCCTGAAATATATATATAAAATATACTATGCTCATAAAAATCTTGTTTTTCTGCTAAATATGCTATAGAGACTGACCATGAGCCACAGCTGATTTATTTTAGTAATTCCAGAGATTCACTTCTCAGGGTTCATGGTGTCATTTCTATAACCATGCATCCTCTCCTATTAGGGAGATTCTAATATTTTTGTTAAAATCATCTTATTTCTTTTTACTCTTACTACCATTCTAAATTATTGTTTATTGATAATTTTCTTCTGAATTTCTAACCTATCATAAAATCATTGAAGGCTTTTTTTCCTTCATATATTAGTTTATTGTATGTTTTTTGTAGGGTGGATGGTCATGTCTTTTTATCTGCTGTCTTAGTTTTGTCCCTTTCACTAAAAATTCTGAATTTGATAACCATGTTCCAAAAAAACAAACCAAAATAATGGAATCAATCTTGCATGCGGTTTAGCTTTAATGAGTATATATCAACAAGATCTGTTTAAAAAAAAGATATAGTCCATAGCAAAATTATTTTCAAAACATAACTCAGTAAAATTTGTAAAAAAAAAAAAAAACGTTCTAAATCGCTCATCTGTGAAACATAGACCGCATCTTCCAATGCAAGAACGATCTGTGTTTCACGGATCTGTGGAATCTGCCTTATATAAATGACCTAACACTCTACCACTTCCAGGATTTGGGTCCAAACTTACAGGCAAGGTCCTGGCATGCACCCCACAACCCTGATTTCTAATAGTTTTTGGAATTAAATAAAAAGGAAAATTGTGATCTTATGATTTTTAACTGCAAAGCAGAGAAACCAATATTGGGGTGTCTGAGTTTAATTAAAATTGCCAAGCCTTGATCTTCATTAATTCATATTGAGTAAATTTATTTTCATATGGTGACAGGTAGAACGTTGGCGCAACAAATGAATCTTAGGCTATATTCACACTTGCACTTTGACATTTGTTTGTCTGTTTTGTTATCGGAACAGACAAACAAAGTTAGTGTCAAACCGATCCGTTTCATAAGTCATACAAGTAGAACCAGAGGGGCTCCATTGAATATTATGGGGTTTATCTGGCCTCTATTTTGTCTATTTTTAGAATGAATGAAAAATTGCATCATGCAAAACTTGTTTTTTTTTTCTCGTTTCTATAAATTGACACATAACAGAAGCCAGATGGAAACCAAATTATAATAATCAGTTGGGCCATTTTGCTTCGTTTTGCATCACCTATGCAATGCATTAGTTTTGGCCATTGAAGGGTTATTCCCATCTTCATGGGTAGATATCATAGAGTACTACTTGTAAAATCAATCATATTTTGCAGTTTGCTATTAATTAAAATTTGCATTCGTTATTCAGATTAACTTTTCTTTTGTTTACAGCTTGTTGCCTAGGAGCCCGACCACCACTGCTGTCTGGTTTATCACTATACTGTAACTGGCTGGTATTACGGGATAACCACCCTGGCCAGTTCGCAAGCAGTACGCATGCTCTGCTGCCGAACAGCGGTGGTCCGTCTCCAAGGCAACGAGCTGTAAATAACTGTTAGGTCCGTCAAGTTCAATATTTCTCCACTAGTGTTAGTATTTCAAGAACAGCTGAACATTTTAATAAGCCGTAAATTGCAAAATTGTTTGTATTTACAAACAGTATCTGACAATATCCATTAATGAAGCTGGGGATTGCCCTTTAATTCCATTTGTCTGTTCCTAAAACAGAACAGACTAAAGGAATGTCCAAACGCAATGGCGGATGGTTTAGAGCAGGGTTCCCCAACTCCAGTCCTCAAGGCCCACCAACAGGTCATGTTTTTAGGATTTCCTTAGTATTACACAGGTGATAATTGCATCACCTGCACAGGCAATAATTCCATCACCTGTGCAATACTAAGGAAATCCTGAAAACATGACCTGTTGGTGGGCCTTGAGGACTGGAGTTGGGGAACCCTGGTTTAGAGAATGTAAATTTATAGGTAACATTTATACATCTGTTGTTCTTATGGCGACATATAATTTAAAAAAAAAAATTATTTTTGCATTACTACACAGAAAAGCAATTTCTGTACATTAGGTCACGGTTACGTGGTGTATTTTTAAAATGGCAGGTGTGTGCATGCCAATACTTTTTGGTATGGGGATTGGTATTTGGTAAGTTGTATGGTCATGTAAGCTAAAAATTGAAGGTTGATGCCAGTGATGCAGTCACTAAAAAGCAGCCTTGCTAACAACCATTCCTCTAACCATTTTCATGTTCGGGGTCACCGATGGGCGGGGTAAGTGACGCGCTTCCGGCACGGCGCTGTTAAATGCCGCTGTCAGAGATTGACAGCGGCATTTAACTGGTTAACAGCCGCTGGTGGATCGCGATTCCACCCGCGGCTGTTGCGGGCACATGTCAGCTGTATAAATCAGCTGACGTGCCCGGTTCAGTGTGGGCTCAGCGCCGGAGCCCTCACTGAATCGGAGGGTGATGGCCTGTGGCGTACTAATACGCCTCAGGCTTTAAAGGGGTTAATTATGTTTAAATAAAAATTATATTTTATTATATAAATTGTGACTCTGTATATAGCCATTCACATTGGGTTTAGATATTTGTTGATGTATTTTGTGACAAAGTCACTGGCAGAGTGTCAGAGAGGAGATATGTTTCACATCGAAGTTGCTCCTGCATATTAGATGCAGAGAGGGTTAATGAGCCAGGTTTACAAGGGTGTAGCGTCGGCGTCCCTGCCTCCTGCTAGGCAGGGATGCCGTTACCCTCACCTCTCCGCTCCGTGCCTGGCGACTTCCTCCCGCTCTGCTGGCAGCGCGCGCTGCTTCCCGGCCTTTGTGCTTAGGGCGCGCGCACGCGCGCTCCCCCTCTCTTAAAGGGGCCGCGCGCACCGTCCTAAGGAGTCCCCGGCCAATGGCCGGAGGAACTCACCATATATAAGGCACCTCCTCCAAAATGGAGGTGCCCGAGCAATGTTGTTGCAAAGCCTTTCAACTCTGCTTCAGCCCTCAGGTCCCGTTACCAGATACCTGCCAGTTACCTGCCAGATCTCTGCTTGATACCTACCTGATTCCTGTCTATCTGCTTGCATTCCTGTGGTCCGACAGTCTGCCTACCAACACCTGTCAGTCTGTCTATGGATCTGCCCGCCCGCTCACCTGGGAGCGCTCACCTGCTACCTGCCTGCTAGCCTATCTTGAGACTCTTTCCCTGCTGTCACTTGCCGTGACCATCTGCCTGTCTAGAGACTCTTATCCTGCTGTCACTTGCCGTGACCACCTGCCTGTCTAGAGACTCTTACCCTGCTGTCACTTGCTGTGACCACCCGCCTGTCAAGAGACTGTCCCCGTCACTTGCCGTGACCTCCTGCCCTTCTACCCAGAGACTGTCCCTGTCACTTGCCGTGACTACCTGCCCGCCTTCCCTGGGAGCCACCCGCTTCCTTACAAGGACTGCCCCTTTGTATAGTTGCTCAGAGGTTCCACCTCCCAGACCCGCTACAGTTTGCTCGGGCCATGGAACCCGGTGGCACCCAAGCTCTCTCGCTCTCGGACCTATGTCATGAACTTTCCCGTCAGAGGTCCCAACAGGACTCCATCCTGAGTCACCTGCGTAGTGTTAACTCCCGCCTGGACACATTGACTGCCTCATCGGGAGCGGCCTCCACTCGCACACTTACTACCCCGGCGCCGCCGCTGCCCATCAATACCATGGCATCTCTTCCCGGTCCCCGCCTCTCCGCCCCGCCTCGTTTTGGCGGAGATCCCGGCCAGGCACGGGGCTTGATTAACCAGTGCACTCTGCACTTCGAACTGTTGGCACCCCAGTTTTCCACCGACTGAGCCAAAGTAGCCTTCATCATGTCCCATCTCACGGGGGAGGCGCTGGCTTGGCTAAATCCTCTATGGGAGAGAGGAGACCCCCTGGTGTCCAACCTGCCAGCCTTTCTCATGGCTTTCCGGAAAGTCTTCGACGAACCAGGACGGAAGACCTCATCCGCCTCATCCCTGCTACGCCTCCGTCAAGGAAGTCTCACCGTGGGCCAATATGCCATACGGTTCCGTACCCTTGTTTCGGAGCTTGCCTGGGATAACGACGCCCTGGTGTCCGTCTTCTGGGAAGGTCTGTCCGGCCGTATTAAAGATGAACTCGCCGGTCGGGACATTCCTACCACTCTCGACGACTTAATAACACTTGTTACCCGGATTGACATCCGGTTCCAGGAGCGCACCAAAGAGGTCACCCGTGAGAGGAGGTTTCCACGCCTTGCCCCTACCTTCCAGAAACCCGTCACTTCCTCCGTTACTCCCCAGGCGCACTCACCCGAGCCTATGCAGGTCGACCAGACCAAGATGGTCAAAACCCGTCAAGAGTTACGCCGTGCCGAGGGGAGCTGCTTCTACTGTGGCAGTAAGGAGCACCGGATCCGTTCCTGCCCGGAGAGGTCGGGAAACGCCTGTGTCTAGGATTGCTCAGAGAGGTCGCCCTAGACAAGAGTAAACCCTCTCCATCTCTGATGCTGTCGGTCTCTAATATCTGCGGGGAGAACCGTTATTTTGAACTGGCTCAACTTGACTCTGGAGCTGCCGGAAATCTCATTTCTCAGTCCCTGGTAGAGAAATACCACATTCCCACCAAACCTCTGGCTGTACCCTTATCTGTCGCCGCCGTGGATGGGGGCCTCTTACCACATCCCATCCAACTCATCACCGAATCCATAACTCTGCAGGTGGGAATGCGGCACTCTGAGAGCATCTTCTTTCATGTTCTGCCTGGACTCTCTCACGCCCTCTTGCTAGGCCTACCTTGGCTTCAGAAACATGCACC
This sequence comes from Phyllobates terribilis, assembly GCF_046119375.1. Lineage (NCBI taxonomy): Eukaryota > Metazoa > Chordata > Amphibia > Anura > Dendrobatidae > Phyllobates > Phyllobates terribilis. Next base: position 358,085,108 of record NW_027362761.1, read on the forward strand.
CGTGCTTGATTGGCAGACTGGAGAAGTCCTTCGCTGGGGACAGGACTGCCATAAGACTTGTTTAGTTCCCGTTCATCCTGCCTGTCCTTCTCCTACCCCAGCCAATCTACCCAGCCTACCGGTTCCCTATTGGTCTTATGCGGACGTCTTTAATAAAAAAGAAGCAGAAACATTACCCCCTCATAGACCATACGACTGCCCAATCGACCTGATACCCGGCGCTACTCCTCCCCGTGGGCGTATTTACCCTTTATCCGCTGCTGAGACCCGGTCCATGTCTGAATATATTGAGGAGAATCTGGCCCGGGGATTTATCCGGAAATCTACCTCCCCGGCGGGAGCAGGCATCTTCTTCGTCAAAAAGAAGGACGGCTCACTCCGTCCCTGTATAGACTATAAAGGCCTTAACCAGATCACGGTGAAAAATAAATACCCCTTTCCGCTTATTCCTGAATTATTTGACCGTCTAAGGGGGGCTAGAATCTTCACCAAGCTGGACCTCCGTGGGGCGTATAACCTGGTCCGTATTCGTCAGGGGGATGAATGGAAGACGGCATTCAACACCTGGGACGGCCACTATGAATACCTTGTAATGCCCTTCGGTCTCTGTAACGCTCCCGCCGTCTTTCAAGAGTTGGTCAATGACATCTTCCGTGACCTTCTCTACTCCTGCGTGGTGGTGTACCTGGACGACATCTTGGTCTTCTCTCCGGATCTCCTCACTCACCGGAAGGACGTTCGTCAGGTCCTGCTCAGGCTCAGGCAGAACCACCTCTACGCTAAATATGAGAAGTGCCTCTTTGAGCAGACCTCGCTTCCGTTTCTGGGCTACATAATCTCTCAGACCGGCCTACGAATGGATCCTGAGAAACTGTCTGCCATCCAGAAATGGCCCCGACCAGAGAGGTTGAAGGCTATTCAGAGGTTCCTGGGCTTCGCCAACTACTACCGCCTCTTCATTCCACACTTCTCTTCCCGGACTGCCCCTATCTCGGCGCTCACCCGTAAGGGCGCTAATCCCAGAGAATGGCCGCCCGAAGCAGAGGAGGCCTTCCTTTCCTTAAAACAAGCTTTTTCCTCCGCCCCTGTGCTGCATCGTCCGGATGGCAACAAACAATTCTTCCTAGAAGTCGACGCTTCCTCCTCCGGAGCCGGAGCGGTACTTACCCAAAAGTCGTCTTCTGGAAGAATGGTAACCTGCGGCTTCTTCTCCAAACTCTTCTCCTCTTCTGAGCGCAATTATTCTATAGGAGACCGAGAATTGTTGGCCATTAAGCTGGCACTGGAGGAGTGGCGTTACCTGCTCGAGGGGGCTCTTCACCCGGTAAAAATTTACACGGACCACAAGAACTAGGCTTACCTCCAGAGTGCCCAGAGACTTAACCCACGCCAAGCCCGGTGGTCCTTGTTCTTCGTCCGCTTTAATTTCATTCTTCATTTTCGCCCGGCTGACAAAAACATCAAAGCTGATGCCTAGTCCCGATCCTTTTTGGTCTCTGATCTTGAGGAGGAGCCTAAACACATCATCGACCCCGCCAAAGTAATGCAGGTGGCCCCCGTGAATCTAAATCGTCTTCCACCCGGTAAGACGTTCGTAACTGTACCTGATCGTGAGAAGGTCCTACACTGGGGACACTCGTCCAAGCTAGCTGGCCATGGTGGTCAGAAAAAGACCCTCCAGCTTATTACCCGGCATTACTGGTGGCCTACCCTGCACAAGGACGTAATAGACTTTGTTTCAGCCTGTGTGTCCTGCGCCCGCAACAAAGTTCCGAGACATCTGCCAGCCGGCCGTCTCCCTCCTCTTCCTGTACCTGCTGCCCCGTGGCAGCATATAGCTATGGACTTTATAACGGACCTCCCTGCCTCTGCCGGTTATACGGTCATTTGGGTGGTCGCTGACCGCTTTTCCAAAATGGCTCACTTTATTCCCCTGCCGGGTCTCCCGTCTGCATCAGAGTTAGCTAAAGACTTTATCCATCATGTCTTCCGTCTTCATGGTCTTCCTCTCCACATCGTATCCGACCGAGGGGTTCAGTTCACCTCTCGCTTTTGGCGAGCCATGTGTAAATTGCTGGGGGTCACCTTGGACTTTTCTTCTGCTTATCACCCACAGTCCAATGGCCAAGTAGAATGGATCAACCAAATTTTAACCAGTTTCCTCCGGCACTTTGTTAATGCTCACCATTCCGACTGGGTGGATCTTTTACCGTGGGCCGAATTTTCCTACAATAATCACGAGAGCGAATCTTCCTCCAAATCCCCGTTTTTTGTAGTCTTCGGTCAGCATCCTCAGATCCCGTTTCCCGTCTCCACCTCGGTGGACAATCCGGCTGCGGAATCTCTCGTTAACGAATTTTCCTCCATTTGAGAGAGTACCAGATCCGCACTTCTTCAGTCATCCGAGCGGATGAAAAAACAGGCTGACAAAAGACGTCTGGATCCACCACAATTCCGTCCTGGAGATAAGGTCTGGCTCTCGTCCAAATATGTCCGGCTCAAGATTCCTTCCTACAAGTTAGGGCCTCGGTTCATCGGTCCACTGGAAGTTATCAAACAAATCAACCCGGTGGCCTATAAATTGAAACTCCCAGCCAATTTGCGGATTCCTAACTCCTTCCATGTATCTCTACTCAAACCCGTGGTACTTAACTCTTTTTCCAAGTCTACAGGTACGCCTCCTGCTCCGGTTTCCGCTGAAAACGAGTTTGAGGTAGAGAACATTCTGGCCACCAAAAGGGTAAGAGGAAAGTCCTTTTTTCTAGTGGATTGGAAGGGGTTTGGTCCTGAGGAGAGAACATGTGAGCCCCGGGAGAACATCCATGCCCCTCTCATCCTTGATAAATTTCTCTCTGGCCTAAAAAAGGGGGGCCTAAAGGGGGGGGTACTGTAGCGTCGGCGTCCCTGCCTCCTGCTAGGCAGGGACGCTGTTCCCCTCACCTCTCCGCTCCGTGCACGGCGGCTTCCTCCCGCTCTGCTGGCATCGCGCGCTGCTTCCCGGCCTCTGTGCTTAGGGCGTGCGCGCGCGTGCTCCCCCTCTCTTAAAGGGGCCGCGTGCGCCGTCCTAAGGAGTCCGCGGCCAATGGCCGGAGGACCTCATCATATATAAGGCACCTCCTCCAAAATGGAGGTGCTCGAGCAACGTTGTTGCAAAGCCTTTCAACTCTGCTTCAGCCCTCAGGTCCCATTACCAGATACCTGCCAGTTACCTGCCAGATCTCTGCTTGATACCTACCTGATTCCTGTCTATCTGCTTGCATTCCTGCGGTCCGACAGTCTGCCTACCAACACCTGTCAGTCTGTCTATGGATCTGCCCACCCGCTCACCTGGGAGCGCTCACCTGCTACCTGCCTGCTAGCCTACCTGGAGGCTCTGCCGTCACTTGCCGTGACCACCTGCCTGTCCAGAGACTCCTGCCCGCTCACCTGGGAGCGCTCACCTGCTACCTGCCTGCTAGCCTACCTGGAGGCTCTGCCGTCACTTGCAGTGACCACCTGCCTGTCCAGAGACTCTTGCCCGCTCACCTGGGAGCGCTCACCTGCTACCTGCCTGCTAGCCTACCTGGAGGCTCTGCCGTCACTTGCCGTGACCACCTGCCTGTCCAGAGACTCTTGCCCGCTCACCTGGGAGGGCTCACCTGCTACCTGCCTGCTAGCCTACCTGGAGGCTCTGCCGTCACTTGCCGTGACCACCTGCCTGTCCAGAGACTCTTGCCCGCTCACCTGGGAGCGCTCACCTGCTACCTGCCTGCTAGCCTATCTTGAGACTCTTTCCCTGCTGTCACTTGCCGTGACCACCTGCCTGTCTAGAGACTCTTACCCTGCTGTCACTTGCTGTGACCACCCGCCTGTCAAGAGACTGTCCCCGTCACTTGCCGTGACCTCCTGCCCTTCTACCCAGAGACTGTCCCTGTCACTTGCCGTGACTACCTGCCCGCCTTCCCTGGGAGCCACCCGCTTCCTTACAAGGACTGCCCCTTTGTATAGTTGCTCAGAGGTTCCACCTCCCAGACCCGTTAAAAAGGGCATGTTTTTACGTGGATGGCTAAGTGCAGGGCGGGAAGCCATCCACCATATCTCCACTCCAGGGAGTGGTATAGGCTTTAAGTAACCAGCCTTTACACTCAGGTGTGTTCAGTGTCTGGAGAAACCTGCTCCAGAGAGGAGCTTGCATGTGCTGTGCTGAACCGTGTGTGGTTAACCCTGAATGGCCGGACACAGGCCGATATACGGACTGTGCTGCATCTTTATGGCATTGAATAAATCAACCTGAAATTTAAACAGACAGTGTTCCTTGTCTTCCTCCGTATACAGCCGTATACAGCCAAGCAAGTCACTTTACCACAATATATATAATCTCTGTTTGCTGTGGAAATTATGAAATCGTATTCTTCAGGTCGCATATTTAAATATCTACCAATTTCCCCATTATTTACATAAATCTTCAATCCGACCGATAATTTTACCCCACTTTGTTTTGATCACCAACTTATCTTGCTTTTTTTTTCCCCTCAGTACCTATGTCCATCAATAGGTAGGAAAGGTTAGAAAAGATTTTTTTTCTTTGTAAGGCTATGTTCACACTCTAGTTTTTTTCCAGCATTTTTTATGCAGATTAAAAGCTGCTTTTTACAGTACCATCAAAAGTTATGAGATGTCAGAAATTTCATGCACACACTTGTTTTTGTTTCCTGACTGAATTGAAAAACTGCAGCATTCTTGAAATCTGCATCATGTCCATTTTTCAGTATTTTTGCACCACTTTTCACCCATAGAAAGCAATGATAAAGTACAAAAATGCTGCAAAAAATGCAGCTATATGTTTTTGCATTGTTTTTGCTGTGTTTTTGGTGAATAAAACTAATTTCATTAAACATGTACTATAGAAAAATAGCAGAATGTAGCAAAAATGCTTAAAAAAGCAGCAAAAATGCAGCATAGCCTGCTTTCTGTAAGCAGCTTTTTTGCTGTCTGCAGAAAAAAAACACTGTAAAAACTACAGCCTAACCAAGTATTAGCAGATCTAACAACACTACCCATATTGTAAGGATATGTAAGTGGTAGTATAGTTCTCATGACATGTGAGATAATATACATGGTATTCTCATTGAAAGTCACACTGCATAGGTCTATCATTCAAGATTACCCTGTGGGGGAATGGTACAAGATTATGGCTTTGATTCATCAAGACTGGTGTTTTCCATGCCTTGATGAAGAGTGCGCTGAAGTAAGATATGTCACATTCATTAAGAGGAGTGTACCCCTTAGTGCATTGGGGCATTATACAACTGCTATGCACCACTGCACCATGTACTCCAGACTTTTAACTAAGGGACTGAAGCACATTTTTGTAGTAATTTATACCTTTTGTGGCATAAATTATGATGAATTTGCCGGCCACGCTCATCCACGCCCCCAGCAAATCTCTTCCCACTTTTCAAAAAGCACCAAAAAGAATTCTGGCCAAACTGTTTAATGAATACAGGGCTATGTGCTTTACAAATGACATTATTAATATTATGAGTTCCATATAGCTTCAGGTATTCAAAAAGACTAAAGGGATTTTAGTTTAATGGACAGGTGTTTACAGCAGCTAACACAGTATATAACTCTGTCATGGATAGCTACCTAATTTTTACTTAAAGGGGCTGTCCGGGACTTTAACATTGATGGCCTATCCTTAGGTCAACAATGACTCCATTGATCAGACATTGATAGGTCATCAGTGTCTGATCAGCGAAGGGATGACACCTGGCTCCTTCGCTTATTAGCTGTTCCCAGTGTCGGCCCGAACTGCTCAATTACGGAGCTGCACAGCACAGCCCCATCGACTGTATAGTGGCCGTGGCCAGGTACTGCAGATATGCCACCTATTCAAATCAATAGGGGGGGGATGTGCAGTACGTGGCCGCAGCCACTATTCCCTCAATGAAGCTGTGCAGCGCCGTATCTGAGCAGTTTCGTCCACCACCAACACCGGGCATAGCTGATGGGCGGTGGGGCCGCGTGTCGCACCCCCACCGATCAGACATTGATGACCTATCCTAAAGATAGGCCATCAATGTCAAAGTTCCAAACAAAATAAAAATCCTATAATTTAACTTGCTGATTTACTGTGGGCTCCAGTGAAGAACTACTTTTGAGTCAAGCAAGTGACTCGCCCCCTGGGCAGTGGGGCACTCGGATCCGGGCAATAGGGGAACGATGGGAGTAGTAGTGGCAACCCGGTTCCGTGGCTCAGGGTGGTCAGACCAGTGGTAGTCCGTTATGTGCTGTTGATTATGTCCGACTACGCCACCCGTGGATTTGCGGTCATTAGGAACCGCCGCTGCAAGGCAGACCGCTGGGGCTGATGATGTATGCAGCTGGGATGGTGTGACTCCCCACGGGAAGAGTGCGGCCCGAGGGCAGTGTGGTGGATGGTGGGAGTGATGATGGTGAGAGTCCCGGTGCTGATAGTGCTGGAGGAGCAAGGAGCACACAGACAACAGGTTGCAGTCCAGGGTCTTTACTAAAACAGGTAAACTGACCCATAAACAGTCCCGGCTAGGAGGGGACCTGGATGTCTGAGAGCAATTGGGAGATTGGCCCTGGTCAGGGTGAGGGTGTAGGCCTACCGTGCTTTCTGCGCTCCTTCTGACTATCTCCTCCTTATAGGATAACAGCCCACGCTTCCGAGCTCTCCGTGTATTCTCGCCTGTATGACCTGCGACGTGGGTTCCTTTCTGCTCCCAGCCTTGTACGGCTTTCCTGGTCCCTTCTGTTGTGGCAGGGCCTTCAGGCTTCTTAGGCCAAGGAATATACAGTCCCCTGCGGAATGGTTATCTGCTGGAGAATGTGGAATCCTCCCAGCCTCAGACACCAAAGTCTGGTAAATTAAGTCCTTTATCTGCCAAGACAGGCTCACTTCGCCTCTTGTCTCTGGCTTGTGGCTCTCCTCCTGCCACACTTCCTCTTAGGTGCAATACAACTGTCTGTCCCTGCTCTGCTCTGGGACAAGTTCTCTCTAACCCTGCCCCCAGTACCAGCTTTTATAGGGGCAGCCAGCTCCCCCTACTGGCCTGAGACAGGAGGCATTGCATGCTAATGTTCCCCTGACTAGAGAACCTCCCCCTTGCTCTCAGACACAGCTTTATTACATTTTGTGGCATCCAGGCCAGGGTGACACACAAGGACTTAGCCATAACATATACAGTAGTAGCAATCTCATCTGGCCTCTGGGGCCCGAAGGGGCTCTAAGGTCTCTCAGCCACAGAAGAAGACACCGTATTATAAATGGCACATGGCAGGTGTGGGACCTTTAACAAATTTTACATTAGGTCCCAAAACTTGAAGTGATGTTTCTGAAACCAAAATAATTTGGTGCAATACTAATTCAATTGCTTATAGACTTAAAGAAATCCTCCCACAGACCTTTCACAAACTATGTGTGTATGTGCATGTAGTGTAGTGCGAGTGTGTTAATATACTCACCTACCCCTGCCTTCTCCAGTATTCAGGGCCATTCTGCTCCACTTCTCAGTGACTTCAACGCTCTGCAGACTCTCCAGGTCACTCTGCGCTCTGCGTGACGTGGAAGTGACTTTTTCAATTTAAACATATGGAGCGTCAGAACGAGACTCCAAAGACATGTACATTTTAAAAGAGACTGGATCCCAGAGAAAGCAGTGATAGGTGAGTATATTAATACATACACTACATTACATGCACATATACACAGATTTTGAGAAAACAGAAGTTCATGGGAGGGCTTCTTTAAGGGATAGTGCATTCAAGTTAGAGCAAAGTTAGCCAAATCCATCAATTTCCACTGGACAATCTCATGTCCACTGGGAACTCCTGACTTTTTACTACCAGATGATTTTGAGGGTAAGAAGGATCATTGAATATTGATGGGCGAGCACTAAAATGCTCGGGTGCTCATTGCTCGGGTCGAGCACATTGGAATACTCGGGTGCTCGACCCGAGCAACAAGCCCGAGGTAGTGGGCAGGTAAAATGTAAGCCATATTTACCTGCCCACTACCTATAGGGTGGGCCATGAAAAATAAGTCGTGTTACCCTTATGTGGTTTGAAAAGGATAATTCTTATAGACTTCATTTATTAAATCTGTCTTAAAGTAAAACGGTATTTGTGGTCCATAGCAGCCAGTTACAACTCATCTTTCATTTTACCAGACCAGTTTAAGAAACACATAAGACCCAACATATCCTTCCAATTAACTGGGGGCAGTAGGGTTGTAGACGACTGTGTCCAATATACCGTATTCGATTCAACAAAGAATTGTTGTGAAGGCCCATGTTCACTCAGGATTAGCGATGGGCGAACACTAAAATGCTCGGGTGCTCGATGCTCTGCTCGAGCAAATTGGAATACTCGGGTGCTCGACCCGAGCAACGAGCCCAATGTAAGTCTACGAGAAACTCGAGCATTTTTCAGGCGGCTCCCCCCGGCGGTCTGCAGAGGGCCTAAAAATTGTCCAAATCAATGGAAACAGTGCTCAAATGGCATGGAAACAGCATGGGGAAGACCCCTGGAAGCATTTCTGACTCCAAGATCACTGCTGTCAACAATGTTGTCAGAGGTATTACGCCACTTTTACGGACTCACAATAAATGATACTAAAACAAAACCAAAATGGATTTTCCTGGGAAATATGTTAAGGAACATCCTTTCCAGGGTAATGACTTGTATATAAGGCAAAATAAATAACCAAAAACAAAAATACTCCTCCAACCGTGGGCTATGTTCACACGTAGCGTTTTTGATGCGTTTTTGCACTTTTGCATTTCTTTCAACCGTGACAAATGCATTCACCGGGAAATGTCATTTTAACATTTTACAACCTTATCTGGCCATGTGGTGTGTGAGACATGATCAGACACATCCTATTTCATTTATGAAGGAGGGACTCTGAAAGTCACAAAGCCTATTTTTATAGGGCCATCAGGCGGCCTTTACTATTCCTAAAGGGCCAGCTGTCGGCCCTCGCTATTCTTAGAGAGCCATCAGCCGGCTATGCTTTGTTGTTCCCATTACTAAATATATTGTCTCCTATACTGTTATTGCGCATGCAGTGAGTGGCAGGTCTGCTCAAAATTTGGACGCACCCCAATACCCCTTTGAAAATATGGACGAACCCCAATACCCCTTTGAAGAGACTTAGAGGAGGGCCTCCTGAAAACAATGTTCCCATTATTAGGAAGTGGGTCTCCCATTGTGTTTGCCTATGCAGTGAATGCAAGGGCTGCCAAAACTTTGGAGGCACTCCAATGCTCCTTGGAAGAGACGTGGAGGTCAGAGGGCCTCTTGAAAAAAAATGTTTACATTATTAGGAAGTGGCTCTCCCATTGTGTTTGCCTATGCAGTGAATACAAGGGTTGCCAAAACTTTGGAGGCACTCCAATGCCCCTTGGAAGAGACGTGGAGGTCAGAGGGCCTCCTGAAAACAATGTTCCCATTATTAGGAAGTGGGTCTTCATTGTGTTTGCCTTTACAGTGAATGCAAGGGTTGCTAAAAATTTGGAGGCACTCCAATGCCCCTTGGAAGAGACGTGGAGGTCAGAGGGTCTCCTGAAAACAATGTTCCCATTATTAGGAAGTGGGTCTCCCATTTTGTTTCCCTATGCAGTGAATGCAAGGGTTGCCAAAACTTTGGAGGCACTCCAATGCTCCTTGGAAGAGACGTGGAGGTCAGAGGGCCTCCTGAAAAAAAATGTTTCCATTATTAGGAAGTGGGTCTCCCATTGTGTTTGCCTATGCAGTGAATACAAGGGTTGCCAAAACTTTGGAGGCACTCCAATGCCCCTTGGAAGAGACGTGGAGGTCAGAGGGCCTCCTGAAAACAATGTTCCCATTATTAGGAAGTGGGTCTTCATTGTGTTTGCCTTTACAGTGAATGCAAGGGTTGCTAAAAATTTGGAGGCACTCCAATGCCCCTTGGAAGAGACGTGGAGGTCAGAGGGTCTCCTGAAAACAATGTTCCCATTATTAGGAAGTGGGTCTCCCATTTTGTTTGCCTACTTTGTAAATGTTTTTTCCCAGCAATATGCGCTCCTGAAGGATGATGATGGAACTTGATATTCGGATTCAAAGAATTTTTATTTCAAACTAAAATACAACCGGTTTCGACTTCTTTGAGTCTTCCTCAGGTATAACATCATGCATATAAACAAATCTATCTACACACTTTTTATAGCAGATATCCTTGCTTGTCATTTTGGGTGGAGACTGAAAGATCTGTTTTTCAGACACACCCAGATACTCAGATATGCAGGATTTTGCACTCTGAGGAATCTAACAAAACCCATATACTAAATGACTTTCATACAGTTTAAAAAAAAAATAATAATTTTTACACACAAATTTTTTTTTTTTTTTTTTTTTTTTTTCCTTTTTTTTCTCCTTTCCTTCCTTCCTTCACACAGAAAGTATTTTCTTTTCTAAAAACACTATAAATATAATTATAATTTTACCATATATAAAATGTCTTCTAAAATGTTATTGAACATACTAAAAGTTTGATTTCATACAGAAATGTAAAATCCTGCAAAAATGTACATTATGACAAAATTTAAAACCTTTTCTTTCTTCATATTAAAACCATTATCAAATACAATTTAGTAGAAAAAAAAAAAAAAAAAATATATATATATATATATATATATACATATATACACATACATACATATATATACACATACACACATATATATATATACATACATACACACATATATACATACATGCACACATGCATATATACACACGAAAAAATATGTATACATATGCATGCACATGCATACCTGTCGACATTTGCATGTCAAATACCCTCTATAATATCATTTAATCCATCTGGGTATAATGTACCCAGACGGAAGATCCAATATGATTCTTTCCGGTTTAAATTTTGTACCCTATTAGTACAATTCTCAGGTATTTGCTCCAACGGGGTCACGGAAATATTAAATATTTTATTATGCTTCAAACATAAGTGCCGAGATAAGCTCTGTTTTAAAAACCCATTTTTGGTATTGTGCCTGTGGCCATTCATACGGGATCGTAGGGACTGGATGGTCCGACCCACGTATTGCAGGCCACAGGTACAGGTAATGACATATATTACAAAATCACTATCACATGTTAATTTTTGTGTGATTGCTATAGTTTCACCTTTACTGCGTTGGAAGCAGGGGCTATTCCAAAAATGAATATCAAAAATAACATGAATAAAAATAATAATATTTTGGAACCAGAGAAACAAAATACTAGGGTCATATCTTCCACTCCAGGTGCGATTTCTCTACCGTTACATAAGAAAAGAATTTATGGGGCAGCTAGCGAGGAGACTAGTACACATAATTCTGAGGGAGATATATCAATTATGGAGGAAGAGGAATTCAACAATTCACTCTTCTCCTTTCTTTCTCCCAATTTAGTAGAGTCTAATACAAAATCACAGGTAATAATATGACCACAGAATCACATATCTGAATTATGCTCTAACTATAGTATTTTCACAACACATAATACCACTGAATCACCTAATCTTTACACCACAGTAGTGCAAGCACCATCACCTTCTCCAGCAAATTCAAATATATCTTTTTTAGAGATTGTACCAAGACCAACACGACCACCCACGGAGATCATTTTACCCAGTCTGGAGACTGGCTCGCTGGTAGCGTCTCCAATACAGGTACAAAAGAAGAATCTGATCACAAAGTATTTTCCTCCAACACCGTTGCAATCCTCAAAAAGAAAAGGAGGACCAGAGGTTCTAGAGGAGGGAGAAAAGAAAAAAACTGTGGTCTCCCCATAAGAAGGAGGTGTATAAAAAAGAATAATATTGAAGGGAATGTAGAGAACAGTACGATAAAATTATTTAATTTATCTAAATACCAACTCTCTAAGGCTGAAGAAGCAATTCTATCTAAAGGTCTGGGCTTCTGTCCCACACAGAGAGCCAGGCCTTTTGATTTATTCCTAGATCTAAATAAATATGTCCGCAAATTAACACTTATTAGACATTTTGCTATAATGGATCGAACAGCAGGGTGTAAAGATACGAATGAAGGAAAAACTATTGAAAAAGCTGATACCATACAACCCAGTAATAGTATACATAAAAATGTCCGCCCCAAATCCAATTTTAACCCCACTCACCACCGGGGCAGCCATTTGGATACTTTTTACGCTTTGGTATCCGAGGAATTTCGGGGATTAAATAGGACTGGAGAGAAAAACATACAAAAAGGGAAAACAGAAAACATGAGTTCTGGAGTAAGAACCAGGAATAAAAGATCTATTCAAAAAACGAATATTTCAAAGGAAGAAAAAGAAGCCTTAATAAAACTAAAGGACAATGAAAAAATCGTGATTAGAGGGGCAGATAAAGGAGGGGGTATTGTCATTCAGGACCGAGATGACTATTTGGAGGAAGCATACTATATATTATCAGACGCAAAATATTATAAAAAATTAGATGATGACCCTTCCAAAAAACATATTGAAGAATATCATAGGTTGATAGACACTGCCTTCAAACAAGACATCATAAATAAAAGGGAAAAACGATTCCTGACTAACAAAAATCCAAATACAGCCCTCTTTTATCACCTGCCAAAGGTGCATAAAGACCCTGTGAAACCTCCCGGACGACCGATTATTTCGGGTATAGGGTCACTAACCAGTCAACTGTCACATTACATCGATCTGCACTTACAGGATCTAGTTAGAAAATTACCCTCTTTTCTCCTAGACTCCAGTCAATTAATAAAAGAATGTGAACATTTTGCATGGGAAGAAGATTACATGTTCATAACCTTAGACGTACATGCTCTCTACTCCAATATTGAACACATATTGGGAATCAATTCAGTTTCACATTATTTGAATGGGATAGTAGATATGCCAGAAAATCAGAGACGATTTTTAATAATGGGTCTAAAATTTATATTGGAACATAACCTTTTCACTTTCCAGGGGCAATTGTATATACAGCGGCTTGGCACAGCGATGGGGACTCGGGTAGCCCCAAGTTTCGCAAATCTTTTCATGGGATGCTTCGAGTCCTCATCGCCCTTGTGTCAGCACCCCCACTGTAACAACATATTATATTATCGTCGTTATATTGACGATCTAATCATTTTTTGGAAAGGTACTGAGGTTGAAGCTCGAGAATTCATCACGACATTAAATAGGAATGACTGGGGGATCACGTTTTCTGCACAGGTCAATAAAGAAAAAATAAATTTCCTCGATTTAGAAATATCCCATAAAAATAAAAAAATCAGCACTAAAACGTACTTTAAGAAAACTGATACTAATGGCTTCCTTGATTTTCGGAGCGCACACCATCAAAAATGGAAGCAAAACATTCCTTATAGCCAATTTCGTCGAATTAGGAGAAATAATACAAATAAGGAAGATTATGTGGAACAATCAAAAATTCTGATCAATAGGTTTACAGATAAGAAATATCCAAAACGATTAATTATGGCAGCATACAGAACTAATCTAGCAAGAACTCAGCAGGAGTGCTTATCTAGAGAGAATAACAAAAATAAGGATGTGGAGGAGGGGATAACGAAGGAAGGAGGAGAAAAGCCCAAGCAGATAATTAATAAGAATAAGGAAAGAAAAAAAGATGGGTGGCAGTATAACTTTATTACCGCTTTCAATCGTAGTAATACGGAGATAAGAAACATTTTAAATAAATACTGGTACTTGTTGAAAAAGGATACATTTTTGAAAAAACTTCTACCAGATAGACCCAATATTACCTTTCGTAGGGGCCAAACAGTGAAGGGTATAATTGCCCCTAGTAATCTCAGAATGACCAAAGATGGGGAACAGGAATGTATTAAGAAAAAAGAAAAAACTAGGACAAATAAAACGGATGCTTTCAAATCGGGGGTCCATCGATGTGGCTCCCGAAAATGTTGTACCTGCAAAATCATCAATCATATGACTCAGTACATTACATCGTACAGTACGGGTGAAACTATAGCAATCACACAAAAATTAACATGTGATAGTGATTTTGTAATATATGTCATTACCTGTACCTGTGGCCTGCAATACGTGGGTCGGACCATCCAGTCCCTACGATCCCGTATGAATGGCCACAGGCACAATACCAAAAATGGGTTTTTAAAACAGAGCTTATCTCGGCACTTATGTTTGAAGCATAATAAAATATTTAATATTTCCGTGACCCCGTTGGAGCAAATACCTGAGAATTGTACTAATAGGGTACAAAATTTAAACCGGAAAGAATCATATTGGATCTTCCGTCTGGGTACATTATACCCAGATGGATTAAATGATATTATAGAGGGTATTTGACATGCAAATGTCGACAGGTATGCATGTGCATGCATATGTATACATATTTTTTCGTGTGTATATATGCATGTGTGCATGTATGTATATATGTGTGTATGTATGTATATATATATGTGTGTATGTGTATATATATGTATGTATGTGTATATATGTATATATATATATATATATTTTTTTTTTTTTTTCTACTAAATTGTATTTGATAATGGTTTTAATATGAAGAAAGAAAAGGTTTTAAATTTTGTCATAATGTACATTTTTGCAGGATTTTACATTTCTGTATGAAATCAAACTTTTAGTATGTTCAATAACATTTTAGAAGACATTTTATATATGGTAAAATTATAATTATATTTATAGTGTTTTTAGAAAAGAAAATACTTTCTGTGTGAAGGAAGGAAGGAAAGGAGAAAAAAAAAAGGAAAAAAAAAAAAAATAAAAAAAAATTTGTGTGTAAAATTTTTTTTTTTTTTTTTTTTTAAACTGTATGAAAGTCATTTAGTATATGGGTTTTGTTAGATTCCTCAGAGTGCAAAATCCTGCATATCTGAGTATCTGGGTGTGTCTGAAAAACAGATCTTTCAGTCTCCACCCAAAATGACAAGCAAGGATATCTGCTATAAAAAGTGTGTAGATAGATTTGTTTATATGCATGATGTTATACCTGAGGAAGACTCAAAGAAGTCGAAACCGGTTGTATTTTAGTTTGAAATAAAAATTCTTTGAATCCGAATATCAAGTTCCATCATCATCCTTCAGGAGCGCATATTGCTGGGAAAAAACATTTACAAAGTGGTATTGCCTATGAAAGCTCTGTCCAGTGCTCTCATCAGCTCCCAGATTTCTGCAGCAAACTGAATGGAAAGAGGAATGGAGTGATCCACTGATTGGATTTACATGCTTTACCTCAAGATACCAAATAGGTGAGTGGATTTATACTGAGTATATACCCTTGGAATCTAACTACTACACTTAGAAGCCTGCGCTTCCTATTTTCTCTCCCTACAATCCCCTCTTGTTTCATATATTTTGTTTGCCTATGCAGTGAATGCAAGGGTTGCCAAAACTTTGGAGGCACTCCAATGCTCCTTGGAAGAGACATGGAGGTCAGAGGGCCTCCTGAAAAAAAATGTTTCCATTATTAGGAAGTGGGTCTCCCATTGTGTTTGCCTATGCAGTGAATGCAAGGGTTGCCAAAACTTTGGAGGCACTCCAATGCTCCTTGGAAGAGACGTGGAGGTCAGAGGGCCTCCTGAAAACAATGTTCCCATTATTAGGAAGTGGGTTTTCATTGTGTTTGCCTTTACAGTGAATGCAAGGGTTGCTAAAAATTTGGAGGCACTCCAATGCCCCTTGGAAGAGACGTGGAGGTCAGAGGGTCTCCTGAAAACAATGTTCCCATTATTAGGAAGTGGGTCTCCCATTTTGTTTGCCTATGCAGTGAATGCAAGGGTTGCCAAAACTTTGGAGGCACTCCAATGCTCCTTGGAAGAGACATGGAGGTCAGAGGGCCTCCTGAAAAAAAATGTTTCCATTATTAGGAAGTGGGTCTCCCATTGTGTTTGCCTATGCAGTGAATGCAAGGGTTGCCAAAACTTTGGAGGCACTCCAATGCTCCTTGGAAGAGACGTGGAGGTCAGAGGGCCTCCTGAAAACAATGTTCCCATTATTAGGAAGTGGGTCTTCATTGTGTTTGCCTTTACAGTGAATGCAAGGGGTGCTAAAAATTTGGAGGCACTCCAATGCCCCTTGGAAGAGACGTGGAGGTCAGAGGGTCTCCTGAAAACAATGCTCCCATTATTAGGAAGTGGGTCTCCCATAGTGTTGGCCTATGCAGTGAATGCAACGGTTGCCAAAAATTGGGAGGCACTCCAATGCCCCTTGGAAGAGACATAGAGGGCCTCATGAAAAAATGTTCCCATTATTAGGAAGTGGGTCTCCCATAGTGTTGGCCTATGCAGTGAATGCAAGGGTTGCCAAAAATTGGGAGGCACTCCAATGCCCCTTGGAAGAGACGTAGAGGGCCTCATGAAAATTTTTTCCCATTATTAGGAAGTGGGTCTTCCATAGTGTTGGCCTATGTAGTGAATGCAAGGGCTGCCAAAAATTGGGAGGCACTCCAATGCCCCTTGGAAGAGACGTGGAGGAGGTCCTCATAAAAAATGTTCCCATTAGAAAGGAGCGGGTCTCCTATATTTGTAATGACCATGCACTAAGTGTGCATACCCTGGGGGGGTATACATGGACATACTGTATACATTTTTGCTTTTTACGGGCATCATAAACACCCTTTAAAAAAATTATGTGGCTGTTTCATCATGGACCACGGTCACCCTGGTGATATTGTGGTGGAGGATGAGTATGAGGAGAAGGAGGAGGACAAGAGCAAATAGCCAAAATCAGGAAGCGTATACCCATGTCAGTGTGTGAAAAGGTGCATGGGAATACACCTCCCAAAAAAGACACTGGATTTGAGTTTATGTTACGCTGCTATCATTCGGTGGTGTTGAGCAGTCTGGCCCAATCCAGCCCTTGTTCATTTTTATAAGAGTCAGCATTTTCAATTGACAGGCGGAAGCCGCTGGTTATAATTCCACCAGTGGCACTTAAAACCCGCTCTGATAAAACGCTAGCGGCAGGGCAGGCCAGGACCTCCAAGGCGTAGGGAGCCAGTTCATTCCACTGGATACCCAATAATTATAAGGCACAAAGGAATCACGAAGGAGGTTGGTACGGTCGGCAAGGTACTCCCTCAGCATCTTCCCAAACTTTGTACTCCTTGTGAGAGTACCTCGTGCCTCAGGGCCTGTGCGATGGGAGCGGCTGAGAAAATTCTCCCAGAACTTTGACAGTGTTCCCCTGCCTCTGCTGGATTGGAGTTGTGTCTCTCTTGCCTGTACTCCTTGGTTGTCCAATGAACTGTGACTTCTGCCGCCAGCATTTTCAGATGGGAATTTTTTTAATAGTTCCGCAACAAGGGCCTTCTGGTGCTACCCCATTTTTGTAGACCTGTCAGCCTCAGGAATAAGAGATATAAAGTTCTCCTTGTAGCGTAGGTCTAGAATTGTCACCATCCAGTAATGACTGTCACCCAAAATTTTGAGAACGTGAGGGTCATGGGAAAGGCAGTGTAACATAAACTCAGCCATGCGTGCCAGACTGCTAACAGGCAAGACTTCTGTGTCATTACCAAGATGACGAGTGACCATGCTCTCCTCCTCCTCCTCCTCTCTGTCCTCAGTCCATCCACGCTGAACAGACGGTAAGACAGTTGTGCAGGTAGTACTGTCTAAAACTAGCTCCTGTTCTTCCTCCTCTTCCTCTTCCTCATTGTCACCCAATCCACGTTGGGATGAGATGAGGCTGGGCTGTGTGTAATCACCCTGTATGGTTCCTTGCTCCATCTCATCGTGCTCCGCCTGCAATGCATTCTCTTTGATTGTGAGCAGAGAGCGTTTCAGAAGACAGAGAAGTGGGATGGTGACGCTAATTATGGCGTCATCGCCGCTCACCATCTTGGTGGAGTCCTCAAAGTTTTGGAGGATGGTACATATGTCTGACATCCATGTCCACTCCTGAGGTCTTAAGTGTGGAGTGTGAACTGAATACAGACAGCCTTGTTGATGCTGGTACTCAACAACTGCCCTCTTCTGCTCACAAATCCTTCCCAACATCTGCAGTGTAGAGTTCCACACGTGGGGACATCACACACCAATCTGTGCGCCAGAAGCTGCAAAAGCTGCTGAAACACGGCAAGGGCGGCGGAAGCTGTAGGTGACTTTCTAAGATGGGCACACAGGCGGCGTACTTTAACAAGCAGATCCGGCAGCTCCAGGTAGGATTTGAGAAACCGCTGAACCACGAGGTTAAGCACATGGGCCAGGCATGGTACTTGTGTGAGCTCGCCTCGCCTCAGAGCCGCCACCAGGTTCCGGCCGTTGTCACACACGACCATGCCTGGCTGTAGGTTCAGCGGTGTGAGCCACAGATCTGCCAGCTCTTTCAGAGCTGTCCACAACTCTTCAGCATTGTGCGGTTTGTCACCTAAGCATATTAGCTTCAGCACAGACTGTTGCCGCTTGGCCGAGACAGTGCTGCAGTGCTTCCAGCTTGTGACTGATGTGGTCATTTCGGAGATGGAGGCTCAAGAGGAGGAGGAGGCTAAGGAGGATGAGGTGCAGGAGCTGTAGACTGTGGGGGCAACCCTGATTGACAATCCTTGGCGTCGGGGTGACGTGTTCCGTCCCAAGGTCCGACTGGGTCCCGGCTTCCACTATATTAACTCAGTGTGCCGTCAGTGAGATGTACTGTCTCTGCCCACAAGCACTTGTCCACGTGTCCGTGGTTAGGTAGACTTTCCCGGTAACTGCATTGTTGAGGGCACGGCTAATGTTTTGGGACACGTGCTTTTGTAATGCGGGGACGGCACACCAGGAGAAATAGTAGCGGCTGGGGACCGAGTACCGAGGGACGGCCGCCGCCATCAGGTTGCGGAATGCTTCCGTCTCCACAGGCCTAAAAAGCAACATTTCGAGCGCAAACAGTCGCGTAATGTGGCTTGTGGGGCATTGGCTGCGTATTTGCGCTTGCGTTCCAAGGACTGGCGTATGGACAACAGAACGCTGCACATGGACAAGGATGTGGACTTGCTTCTTGATGCTGCTAGTTGAGAATGTGCAACGACAGGTGCAGGGCAGGAGGCATCTTCGCATGCACCATGGACAAGGGATTGGCTTGCATGCACAACAGCGGAAGAAGCAGTGGTGCCACCCACAGACACTGTTCCTGGACCCTGGGGTTTGGCCCACAAAGTCGAGTGCTTTGCTGCCATGTGCCTGATCATGCTGGTGGTGGACAGGCTGGTAGTTTTGCCACCCCTGCTGATGCTGGCCTGCAAATGGTCTTTTTGGGGTTTTCGGCAGAGTCTTTATAAAAAAAAAACAGACTCAGGAAGACCTAACAGTTGTACTGGCAACTTCCTTCATGTTGGTATTACGGGGAACGGTTGCCTGCCTTCTGTCTGCGGCCACCACACTGCTTCTTCCTGCCTGTTGGGGTGCTCTGCCTCCCTCCCCTGTGTGCTGCTGTCCTCGCTCTGCATGTCCTCCTGCCAGGTTGGGTCAGTTACTTTATCATCCACCACCTCATCTTCCACTTCCGCACCCTGGTCCTCCTCCTGACTTTCTGGCAATTGTGTCTCATCATCGTCCACCTCCTGTGACACTTTCCCACCGTCGCCTTCGTGTGACCGTGGCTGCTCAAATATTTGGGGATCGCTACATGCGATCTCCTCTTGCCCCGCTTCAAGTGGACCAGGCGAGAGGCCCGAATCTATAAATGGAAAAGTGAACAGCTCTTCGGAGTGTCCAAGTGTGGGATCAGCTGTCTCTGGGCACTCGACATGGTGGGAGGAAGGAGGTTCAGGGTGAGGAATATGCAGTCCAGACTCATGGCTGCTGAGACTTGACCGTGTGAAAGACAGGGTGATGGTGGCTAAGTGACTGGAAGCATTATCTGCTATCCAACCAATAACCTTTTCACACTGCTCTGTGTTCAATAGTGGTGTTCTGCAGTCCCCTAATAATTGGGACAGGAAGGTCGAGCGAGAAGATGTGGGTGTTTGTTGTGGCACAATTTCAGCTTGCCCGCGGCCTCGGCCTCTGCATGCACCATCACCATCACGTCCAGTTCCCCATCCCTAGCCACGTGCCTTGCCCATTTTAAATGGAGGACAATATCGTCCATGCTCACTACAAATGGCTGAATTTGGAGCGAACTTATATGTGATCCGTGTGACGGACAAACCACAGTTTTAAATAGCTGGCCTGTAGGTAACTATTTTGAACAGCAAACTGGTGTCAACAGTTTCACTGACACACTGAAACAAAATTTCAATGGAGGCCAAAAATGGCAATATTTTCAGCGCAATTATATGTGATCCGTGTGACGAACAAACCACAGTTTTAAATAGCTGGATTTTTAGTGCTGTAATATGGAAAGAACCTGGCTGTATTCTGCAGTGCCAACAAGCAAATGGTGCAGAAAAACGGTGTTCTCCGGATTGCTTTTTAAGCAAATAATGAGGATTAAGATCCAAAATAAAATTATTCCTGGCCCCTGAGACCTGGGCCTATGTCTAGAAATATGTAGCAGCAACAGAAAAAACTGGAATGGAGCCTCTTGTGGTATATATGCACTGCAGTCTGCTATATACACTGCCTGCCTACATACACTGCCTGCATGATATGTCTGCAGATGGATTAGTCCTCAGAAGGACTGTTTGTTAAGATGGATATGTGTAAAATACTGTACTTCTGTTCTATCTACACTACCTAATAAACAAGCAAATCTCTCCCTAGCTCAGCAGCACCTCTCCCTACACTGTCTGACTCCGGAGTAGACTGTGACGAGCACAGCGGCGCCAGGTCTGATATAGACCTGATGACGCTGTGCTGCCAGCCAATCACTGTAATGCCCACAACCAACATGGCTGCGGCATTACAGTGAGTGGCAGGCAATCCCTGCATGTTCATTGGCTCTGTAAAGAGCGCCAAACATGCAGGGAGGAGACCTGAGCTCCCGCCGAGCAACTCTGGAAATACTCAGTGAGCGCCGAGCATCTCGAGCAGTGAGATGCTCGGGCGAGCACCGAACAGTAGCGAGCATGCTCACTCATCACTATCAATGACCCATCGTTTCATTCTAAAGAGGAATAAGCCCCTGACAAAGACCTTCCTGCATAGCTGAACTGAGCCTGCATTCGCATTCGTATCTGGAGAAGAGGTCAGGAGGAATAGCTGATGAGGAACATTTGGCTGACAGCTATTAAAGGTGCAATATTAATGTGTAGCTCTGACTCTGTCAGCCTTATCTGTAATAAATACAAAACAAGTGATCAGTAGAGCTATAAACTCAAGGTGCGAAGATGCAATTCCATTTGCTATGACAAACACTAAGGTTAGAGTTGCGATATCAGATGTAATAAAGTACTTCTAGAGTATGCCGGGACATGACTACATCAGAAACCTCTCCCTGATGACGCTTGATTCATTCGCTAGGAAATAGGATTGAGCTTTGATTGTATATATTTATTGAGCCTTCAACGTAATACACCGAGTGTAATCTTGAAATTTGCAGTTTAGTGAATGAGTAACAATTTGTAAGAAATTTCATCACAAGAAACAGGAAAAGCGGTATTAAGTCAATTACTAGAACGTTCGTTCCTTCAGATGTCTGAAAACGAACCCATTACATTTTATAGGTCTGTTCACGTTTTTTTTTTTGCAAAGCGTGCACCTGCAAAACAATAATAGCGACATGTTTGTTCTTGATCCAAATCATGGATAAAAATATATAAAACCATACCAGTCTAAGGATCCGGACAGCATATAGATACTGTATATCTTTCATCTTGGTATATATGTCTCCCATCCTGGTATACAGGATCGAACTGGCCCACAGGTGAATCCCCCGATGGGTCCCTGAGCAGAAATAAGCCACTTACCACCCAACATGAGCAGTAGTTGGACCAACACATTTGATTCTCTATGTACAGACAAAAGCAACGTCTCATCATTAATTCAACAAACTACCTAGTGTCCCGCAAGGTGTGGGAAAGACTAAGTGCAACACAAAGGGAAGAGGGAGAGGAAGCCCAAAGACTAGGGAAAGGGGGAGTGGAGACCCCTAGGCAGATCTAATAACACCCTGCCTACCCTTCCGTCCCTATATTGGTTCCACACCAATTGCCGAGCAGGACCCTAAACCCTGTATATCCCTAGAGCTTGGCCCTAGATTGGGAGGGGTGAACACTGGTCAGACCCCACTACAAACGAAAGACAACAAGGTAGACAAACAAAGAGGCACCAGAGAGGAAGCCAGCCAATAGATAGTGCTCCAGACATGCACAAAAGAACATAGAAGTATCACCGGTGATTGCCTGAAGCAAACTGAGAGATTTTAACTCCCATGCAAGAGTGTGTCAAAGCCGCAGGAGGGAGGTCACCGCTGGGTCTTAAAGTAAGGATTAAGTAGGTGTCTGCAATGCCAAGCGCAGTGATCTTCTACAGATAGATCCAGAACTATTACACCTGACACACCCATGACAGCTAGCTTCTTATTATACAGAAGTATAAGCAAATTTATGAAAGAGGGTAATGTAATATTTTCATATAGCTGAAAAGTGGGCCCCTAGAGTCATTGTTACTGGTGGTACCTTGCCAACCCAGTCCTACACTGCTGGTATACTTGTCTCCCACCCTGATGTACATGTTTCTCTTCCTGGTATATATGTCCCGCATCCTGGTATATATGTCCCCCATCCTGGTATATACGTTCCCCATCCTGATATACATGTCTCTCATCCTGGTACATATGTCTCTCACCCTGATACACATGCCCCTCATCCTGGTATATATGTCCCCCATCCTGGTAGATATGTCCCCAATCCTGGTATATATGTCCCCCATCCTGGTATACATGTTCACCATCCTGGTATACATGTTGCCAATCCTGGTATACATGTCCCCTATCCTGATATATATGTCCCCCATCCTGGTATATATGCCTCTGTTCTGCTGCTGTTCTTTAACACATAACAAAAACCCAACATTTTACTCATTTTTCCCTGCTCCCACGACACGCTGCATCCTCTCCTCTAGCCAGCGCAGAGTCTGGCAGCTGACGTCAGCGTGCAAGCAACCGTCAGCACATAACGTCACTGCCATGTGCAGTCAATGACTTGCATGGCGACGTCAGGTGCTGGACTCTGATTGGCCAGCATGGTGCATTGCAGTGCAGGGACACAGCGGGTCTCTGTGCCACAAATCATTTCAGCTGGCTGTGAGTCCTCGGAAGTATATCCAGCTGAAATACACTGCTCAAAAAATAAAGGGAACACTCAAATAACACATCCTAGATCTGAATGAATGAACTATTCTCATTGAATACTTTGTTCTGTACAAAGTTGAATATACTGACAACAAAATCACACAAAAATCATCAATGGAAATCAAATGTATTAACCAATGGAGGCCTGGATTTGAAGTCACACCCAAAATTAAAGTGGAAAAACACACTACAGGCTGATCCAACTTTGATGTAATGTCCTTAAAACAAGTCAAAATGAGTTTCAGTATTGTGTGTGGCCTCCACGTGCCTGTATGACCTCCCTACAATGCCTGGGCATGCTCCTGATGAGGTTGCGGATGGTCTCCTGTGGGATCTCCTCCCAGACCTGGACTAAAGCATCCACCAACTCCTGGACAGTCTGTTGGTGGATGGAGCGAGACATGATGTCCCAGATGTGCTCAATCGGATTCCGGTCTGGAGAACAGGCGGGCCAGTCCATAGCTTCAATGCCTTCATCTTGCAGGAACTTCTGACACACTCCAGCCACATGAGGTCTGGCATTGTCCTGCATTAGGAGGAATCCAGAGTCAACTGCACCAGCATATGGTCTCACAAGGGGTCTGAGGATCTCATCTCAGTATCTAATGGCAGTCAGGCTACCTCTGGCGAGCACATGGAGGGCTGTGCGGCCCTCCAAAGAAATGCCACCCTATACCATTACTGACTCACTGCCAAACCGGTCATGCTGAAGGATGTTACAGGCAGCAGATCGCTCTCCACGGCGTCTCCATACTCTGTCACGTCTGTCACATGGCCTCAGTGTGAACCTGCTTTCATCTGTCAAGAGCACAGGGCGCCAGTGGCGACTTTGCCAATCCTGGTGTTCTGTGGCAAATGCCAAGCATCCTGCACGGTGTTGGGCTGAGAGCACAACCCTCATCTGTGGACATCGGGCCCTCATACCACCCTCATGGAGTCGGTTTCTAACCGTTTGTGCAGACACATGCACATTTGTGGCCTGCTGGAGGTCATTTTGCAGGGCTCTGGCAGTGCTCCTCCTGTTCCTCCTTGCACAAAGGCGGAGGTAGCAAGCCTGCTGCTGGGTTATTGCCCTCCTACGGCCCCCTCCACGTCTCCTGGTGTACTGGCCTGTCTTCTGGTAGCGCCTCCAGCCTTTGGACACTATGCTGACAGACACAGCAAACCTTCTTGCCACAGCACGCATTGATGTGCCATCCTGGATGAGCTACACTACCTGAGCAACTTCTGTGGGTTGTAGAGTCTGTCATGTGAAATTGATTATCAATCAGTGTTGCTTCGTAAGTGGACAGTTTGATTTCACAGAAGTTTGATTTACTTGGAGTTATATTCTGTTGTTTAAGTGTTCCCTTTATTTTTTTGAGCAGTGTGTATGCTGGCGTTGGCGGATCACTCTCCCGCATGGGCCTGGTCGCAGTTACACCCTTTGTGACCGTGATCATTATGCCCCTGATCCCATTATCTAAAGCAAATTAAATAATAGACTGAAGATTGCTAAACAAGTCACCAACCATTGGCTATAAACATCAGGAAAGAATAGTAATTGGCATTGATTTTTCTTTTGTTTAGAATTTTTTACAGTCCTTAATACAAGAATGATCCACGCCATCTTTTATTCTACAAAGAAAAAGAAAAAAGAAAGTAGCCCAACAGAAGAAGATGAGGCTATAATGATTTATGGTGATTGTCATTCAACATAGTTCCTGAAGGAAATACCTTTTTACGATTCAAGCACCCAATAAAAGTCACATATCTGTCAGCCAAATGATAGTTTGGTCGATCAATGAGCAGGCTGCTATCTCACCCAACTCTTCCATACACAGGAGCGCTCGTTCTTTTCTACCTATCCTTAACTGGTTTAGGTAACTCGAAGGTAAACAAAGCTCTCTAACCACCATGGTATCAAAAAAATTAGGAGCAGCACCACAATCAACAAAAGAATATACACAGAAAGTAACATTTTGAAAGACAATTGAACAGGAAGTGTTCTGTCAGCAGAAGTTTTCTGACAGCCAAGAGCGCAGATCTAGCTCCCAGGGTTTCGTCCTTTGGTTTAGAAGAAACTGGGTAACAACAATGTCTACAGGTTATCCAGCAGAAGAAATTTTTTTATTCTGATCGCCTGTATAGCACAGGAATGCAGCACCATCCCTGTGCTATACAGGCTGTCAGTGCTGCAGATGCAGAAGATATTTTGGTCATGTACTGCGCATGACCAAAATATCTTCCTCCTGTCTGGTGACCCGGATGTTGTCATGGCGACATTGGGTCGTCATGGCAACATCCGGGAAGCCGTGCAAGACCGCGCTGGAGGCCGGGAGAGGAGGTGAGTATTGCGATCACCTCCCCTTGCCCCCGCAATGCTGCGATCGACTTAGATCGCAGCATTGATGGGGTTAATGTGCCGGGAGCGGTGCGGGACCGCTCACTGCACATAGCACCGGGTGTCAGCTGTGACTATCAGCTGACACCTGGCGGCGATCGCCCCGCACCGCTTGTGTGCGGGCGCGATCGCCATATGACCTAATAATACGTCATTGGTCCAATAGGCCCAGGTCACCATGACGTTCTATTAGGTCATACGTCAGAAAGGGGTTGTCCTTTTTAACATTTTATTGTACCTTAGGATTTTAGAGGTCTAAAACAGGATTTTTGGTTACTCCCAGTAAAACCTGTTTCTCAGAGCCTTCATTGGGAGACACAGGAAACCATAGGTGTATATTGTTGCCACTAAGAGGCTGACACTATGCACAAAAAAAGTTAGCTCCTCCCCAGCAGTGTACACCCCACCGACTGGCATTAAGTTAGTGTACAAGCAGTAGACGCAACATTTAAAAGAGAAATACACAAATGCGAACTGTAACCTTAAAAACAGTTAGTAAAGCTGTCAAACATTGGAGAGTGCTGTGTCCCCCAATGAAGGCTCCGAGAAACAGATTTTACGTGAGTAACCAAAAATCCTGTTTTCTCTATCGCTTCATTGAGGGACATAGGAAACCATGGGAGGTCCCAAAGCAGTCACTGGGGAGGGAAACCGCAGAAAACTCCATTCAGGTAGGAGAACGAACCACTACCGCCTGCAGGATTCTCCTACCTAGGCTGGCATCTGCCAAAGCATAGGTATGGACCCTGTAAAACTTGGCAAACGTGTGAACGGAAGACCAGGCGGCCGCTTTGCAGAGTTGTAGGGCGGACGTCCTATGACGAACGGCCCAGGAGGTGCCCACCGCACTGGTAGAGTGGGCCTTAATCCCAGATGGAGGTGTTCTGTTCTTAGTCCGGTACGCCACTAAGATTGACGTCCGGATCTAGTGAGCAATCGTAGCCTTGGAAGCCGGAAGGCCTCTCTGCGCCCCTCAGAGATAACAAAGAGAGAGTCCGTTCTCCGGAAGGGGGCGGTCCTAGCAAGGTAAACTCGAACTGCCCTGACCAGGTCCAATCTATTCAGGGAGTGTTTCAGGGGGAGAGTCGGAGTTGGACAAAGGGAAGGGAGGACAATGTACTCATTGAGATGAAAGGTGGAAACCACCTTTGGAAGAAAAGAAGGCACCGGTCCCAAAACTACCTTGTCTTGATGGAGAACAAGGAAAGGAGAGAGACAATATAGAACCGCCAGCTTCCAAGTGAAAAAAGACAGATACTAAACGTAGTGGTTCAAAGGGAGAACCTCTA